>NC_091251.1:99045500-100440000 GCF_042477335.2 Ovis canadensis
GGTTAATAAGTCTTTGCCTAACTCAAGATCACAAAGACTTTCACCTAAATTTTCTTCTAGCTTTATAGTTTTAGCGCTTATTCTACTATGATCCATTTTGACCCAATAATTATTATGATATCAATTCTCCCAAAATTGAAATACAGATTCAATGCAATCTCAGTCAAAATGCCAGCAGCTCTTTTATAACACTGACAAGCTAACATGGAAATACACAGGATCTAGAATGGCTGAAGTAATTTTGGAAGAGAATAATAAGGTTGAAGAACTTACATGACTTGATTTCAAGATTAACTATAAAGCTACAATAATCAAGGCCTTGGTAATGGCATAAGGATAGACAAAAAAACCAATGAACTAGAATACAGTCCAGAAAGAGACCTACATATATAGGGTCAATTCATTTTCAACAAAGGCACCAAAGTGACCAGTGCAGAAATGGATTGTCTTTTCAACAAATAGTGTTGGAGCAAACAGAGAACCATATAGGAAAAAAATGAATGTCCATTTGTACCTCACACCATATATTTTGTATTAACTCACAATGGATCACAGACCTAAACATGAAAGATTTGCTCTCACTCTTAAAGGCACTACTTTTCCCTCTTATCCATCACTCTTTTCCCACTTCCCCATCAAAACAACACTAAACCCTAGAGAATTAGAAATTTTGCAGCTGAACTGCCATCTTAGTGGAATGATTTTCCTCCTGAAAATCATCTCATTTAACAAAACTGAAGAGAAAGGCCAAGCTGCTCAGCTTCCAAAAAAAAAAAATT
Source organism: Ovis canadensis (assembly GCF_042477335.2). Taxonomy (NCBI): domain Eukaryota; kingdom Metazoa; phylum Chordata; class Mammalia; order Artiodactyla; family Bovidae; genus Ovis; species Ovis canadensis. Next base: position 99,046,280 of record NC_091251.1, read on the forward strand.
CCAACTCCACATCCTCTCCCCAGGGCCTTACCTTGCCCTTCCTGAGGCGCCGCACTGTGTCACTGAGGCTCCAGTCGTTGCTGTAATCCTGGAATATTAGCAACGCATGAATTATAGGAAGTGAAAGGATCAGAATTCAGAATTATCAGTGCATCAGCTCCTCACCTCATGCTTATAGTCTTAGTCCCTAGAGGGGAAGTATTTTGTGGAAGAAGATAGATTAAAAAAAACAAAACTAGGATGGTCTGGTCCTGAGTTTCTTAAGCAACCGGGACAGAGATTTTACAGGCAGGACAAATTGGATCAAAGGGGGAATGGACCAACTGACAACGCCGGCAGCCCGACATGTAAGTGGTTCAGAATTTCAGACCCTAGGGGCCATTCTGGGACTCTAATTAATGGTTTTGCCAACAGAAGGAAAGGAGAGAAACATGTTCTTTTTTTGGACCTTATGATATCATTTTTTCCTTTTCAGTCAATCTGCTTTTTCATGCGCTTCGTGTGAATATGAGCTCCACCAAGCTTCTAGACTGCAGTGATGATCAAAAGTTTCAAAGCACAACCTAAAAAATGGCAGCATAGTGGATAAGGATACGCCAGGGCTGAATCACAAACTAAAAACTTTGAGTTCCAGTTCCACCATGTAATTAGCTGTGAGACTCCCAGCAAGCTCTAATGTTTAGAGATCCAATTTTTAAAATAACATCTGCTCAGAGATTTGGGAAGATCAAACAAGATAACAAATGTTCAAGTACGTCAAACTGTATAAAGTGTCATGACCATCGTAAGATATAACTCACCCTATACTCCCCCTTGGGTCTCCCCAGCTCTGGAGCATAGCTCTTGACAGGCGTGTCTGACAGAGCTGCAAGAGAACAGGCAAGGGACTGAGGACACCATCTTCCTGCCATGCCTTTCTTCCACGGCTCCCTTTGCTTGACTTGTGGGCTCCCGAGGTACCTTTATGGCCCAAAGAAGGGAAGCCCGAGTAGATCTCAGTTCCTACCCAAAGACAGCATCCCTAGATGCTACCCTTGGACCCCACGGCCTGAATGGTCTCAACCTGCTTATTCAGCATCAGAAAATTCCTCTAATAATGATGATAGATTCAGAAGAAGTGTCATCTCTAATTATCACTTATCCCCATGACTCCCCAAGCTGTACCCCAGATCAGTAACATCTCCCACAGTAATCAAGAGAAGAGAGTCCATGCCTACCATCAGAGAGGGACTGGAAACTTCCAGGTCTAGTTCTCCCTAAAGATAAAGAACACATAAGGCCAAGAGTTAAAGTCAGAGCCATCCAGACTCAGTTTAGGATGCAGTGCACACAGAACCTTTTTGTGAAAATATGAGAACTTAAGGCTTAAAAAAGCTTTTACTCAACTTCAGAAATCTGAGGTACCATGGAAATAAAAGGCACTGAGGAACTTTCTCTTTTAATTGTGGTAAAATACACCTAACATAAACGTCACCATTTTTAAGGAGGATACAGTTCTGTGGTACTAAGTACATCCACACTGTACCAGCATCACTACTATCCATCTCCAGAACTTTCTGATCATCCCACACTGAGACTGTACCCACTGAACAATAACTCCCTTTCCTCCTTACTCTCATTCCCTGGTGACCACTATCTACTTTCTATTTCTATCTGACTATTCTAGGCATCTCACAGAAATGGAATCACACAGAATCCTTGTATGTCTGGCTTCATTCACTCAGCATAATATCCTCAAGGTTCATCCATGTTGTAGCACGTATCTGAATTTTGATCCTTTTTAAGGCTGAATAATATTCCATCGCATGTGATGCCACATTTTGTTCATTCATTCACTGGTGAATGGACATCTGGGTTGTGTCCATATCTTGGCTACTCTGAATCGTGGTGTATAAATACCTGTTTAAGCCTTTGCTTTGAATTCTTTTTGGTATATACCCAGAAGTAGACTGCTGGATCATATGGCAATTCTACACTTAATTTTTTGAGAAACTGCCAAACTGTCTTCCACAGTCTTCCGGTGTCTTCTACACACAGGCTGTACCATTCTGCATTCCCACCAGCAGTGCACAAGGCTTCCCAACAGAAATGCGCAGGGGCAGGGAGGATTCTGACCTAGACCCATTTCTGAGTAACAGAAATGGGCAGGGGCAGGGAGGGATTCTGACCTAGACCCATTTCTGAATATATGTCACAAGGTTAACATCAATTCTGTTTATCGTGTTTTAGAAACCCAGTCCAACCCCTCCGAATTTCCCTCATTTCTCCCCCTTTCTGATCCCTAACGGCTAGCTCCAAAGATTTTTATACTTCAGCATCTTTTTCTTACAGAGTAAATGAAAATCACAGCCTTGGTTTTTTGGAACTCTGTCCCTTTAACCATCGCTCTTACCTCTAAAAAAGCTGCTCAGAGAGTAGGTAGAAGGGGGTTTGGGTAGCTGTGTGTAGGTGGAGAAGCTGTTTCGGTTCTTCAGCTGCTCACGCTCGTGGCTTGACCCGCTATTACCAGCAGTCTCTTTGATGGACCATGAGATACCTGTGAGATAGCAAAATGTAGACAGTCCTTCTCATCCAAAATAACACCACCTCATCCACATTCCAATAAACTCTAAAGGCTTTTCATCAGAAGCCCTGGTCCCTTGCCAACAGGGACTTAAAATACTGGGGCAGGGAGAAAGAACAGAATCACATAGACCAATCAACAGAAAAAAAGGGCAAAGGAAATGAATGAATGGATCAAAGAAAAGGAAATACAAGCAGCTGTTAAACATATGAAAAGGTACTCGACTGCACTCTTAATAAGAGAATTACACAAATTAAAAGTACAGTTAGGACTTCCCTGGAGGTCCAGTGATTAAGAATCTGCCGACCAATGCAAGGAGACACAGGTTCGATCCCAGGGCTGGGAAGATCCCACAGGCCATGGAGGAACTAAGCTCACGTGCCACAGCTACTGACGACCGTGCATGTAGAGCCCATGCTCTACAACAAGAGAAACCACCGCCTGTGCACAGTTAGTAAGCAGACCCTGCTCGCTGCAGCTAGAGAAAGGCCCACACAGCAACAAAGACCTGGAGCAGCTGAAGATAAAGAAGTATCTTTTAAAAGCACACTGAGATACCATTTGCCCCCTATAAGATTGACAAAGACCCAAAAGTTTGAGAACACCCTGTGCTGTCAAGGCTGTGGGGAAAAAGGAACACTCTGACACTGCTAGGTGGGAGTGCAAATTGGTGCAACATCTAACCGACACAGAAGCAAATATCCTCTGCCAGAAATTCCACTCTAGGAACTGAACTTTCAGATACTCTTACATGGGCAAAATACAAGGTCACTGACAGCAATATAAACAACAAAAGATTGGAAACAATCTAATGCTCATCAACAATGGACTAGTTACACAAATTATGGGAACTGCATACAGTGTCTACTATGTTGCTATTTTTAAAAAGGGAGAGGCAGCATGAGAAAACTTGGAAAGATCTTCAAGCTATATTATCCATTAAAAAGAGGAGGGTACGGGACTTCCCTGCTGGTCCAGTGGTTAAGACTTCACCTTCCAATGCAGGGGGTGTGAGTTCGATCCCTGCTTAGGTAGCCAAGATCCCACATGCCTCCTGGCCAAAAGAACAGAACATGAAACAACAGAAGCAAAATTGTAACAAATTCAATAAAGAGTTTAAAAAAAAAAAAAAAGAGGAGGGTATAATGTATGCCACCCCTGGTGTAAAAAAGGGGGTTCATTTTCCTATATGTAGTTCCACAAGCAGAAAGCATCTCTAAATGAATACACAGGAAGCAAACAACAGCGGTTGTTTTGGGGACTGGCAGGGCCTGAAAACGAAGTAGACGCATGACAGTGTGAGGGTAACTTTTCTCAGTACGCCTGGAATCCTTTTTACTACAGTATGCCTTGAATACTTTTTGCTTTTTAAATCATGTGACAGTATTTCCCATTAAAACAAACAAACAAACAAACCTTTAAAACTATGCTTAAAAATCAGATGGACCCAGCAAAGGTGTTAGGTGGTATTAGAGAATGATTAGGCAGTGGGACTTGGTGGCTAAGGAAGTCAGTTCTGCCAGGCAGTTGTGAGCATTTAAGTCAGCAGTTCTCAAATATGACTGCGAAAAAGAACATTAGCAGTGCTTATTGTCATTTGAGACCCCGCCCTACCCGCCACCCCACACCCAGCGTCAAGACCTACTGAAGCAGTCTCTCGAGTGAAGCCCAGGAATCTAATTTTAACGAGCATCCCAGGTAAGTCTGAAATAACCAGCCAAACATTAGCCCTCAGACAGCAGACCTAGACAGCCGTATGGAAACTGCTACCATACTTCCCCAAGTACCCTTTCCTGGGCAAATTTCCAGATGTATGCTCATCTGAAAATAGCTTAGCCTTGTTCCCTATCCTGACAAGTATTGAGGAGACTTTATGAGTGCTAAGAATCCTGAATAATTAATCCCTTCCCAGGGTCTTTTGTACTTACTTCCCACAGGTTCCCCGGTCCAGCTGACTCTCTCCAGGTCATCTTCATCATCGTCATCCACAAAGTCTCGAAGGCTATTCACTGCCCGCTTGGATTCCTTTAACTGCGGACGGACATCAGGCAGCGCACTTAGGCAGTCATCACATCTCACCTCTCCCTCTGACAGCCAAGAAGGCTGAGGAACTTGGACTTGAGAATGGCCAATATTTTAACCTTTCTGCCATCGAATACCTAGCCCACCAGACGTTTGCCAAGAAAAGAAACTGCTATTTAGCCAACACTGGAGTCCAGTGGCAAAGGTTAGGAAGAGTCAAAGCCACTTTTGAATTCTAATCCTATTCCTGGTATTGACTTGCTTTGTAGGGAGTTTCCCATCTTTCCAAAAATGAATGTTTCCCCCATTTGTAAAACAGAGATGATAAAGATAAAACTCCCAATCCAGTTCATCCTTCAAAAATAATAATAATATAACATGATAAAAGACTTAGGGTTCTTGAAAAAAAAAAAAAAACGGAAAGAAATGAATCATCTTAAGAATGTAAAGGAAGAAGGGCAGGGAGTTGGCTTTTTACAACTCCTCTCTTTTCCCAGGGTTCTTCTCCATGAAGAGTCTTCTAAAGATCTAACTGAAAGCACTGCTGAGCCTAATGGAGACAGGTTACCGAGGATGCAAGGGAAAGGGTACTCAGAGGAAAGGGGTGAGAACTTCCCTGAGTGTTCACAGAAACCCACCTGTGAGAGCTCATCATCTTCATCATCAAAGGTGAAAGCCTTGAACTTGGAGCTATTCCAATACTCCTCCTCATCACCCTTTGTCCGATTCATCTGGAGGGAGAGGAAGAGAGGTATACTGTATGTCTCTTTCTGGATTCCCCTCAAAAGAGCTCCAAAAGCTTTGGGTTCCTGGACTACAAATTTCCTGCTCTAGGCAGGGATGCACAAAAAGTGTCTGGTGAAGAAAATACTGAAGAGGCCACATAAAATCAGATCCTTGGGTCTCCAACCAATCCAATCACACTTTTGATTGTCTGATAACCCACAAATAGTCATTCATTCCTAGAGCAGCTACTTCATTCAGAACACTATCTCAGGCACTCAGTCAGGTGTTTTATTATGTAAGGGGTATCTGAAGTACAAAACACAGTCCCTCTCTGAAGGACTCTTCAACAGAGTATGGAGCATATATACATTTTCTCACTTATACACTCTCATGCATGCTAAGTCAGTTCAGTCGTGTCCAACTCTTTGCGACCCTATGGACGGTAGCCCATCAGGCTCCACTGTCCACAGGATTCTCCAGGCAAGAATACTGGAATAGGTTGCCATGCCCCTCTCTAGGGGATTTCCCCAACCCAGGAATCGAACCTGTGTCTCTTAGGTCTCTTGCACTGGCAGGCATGTTCTTTGCCACTAGCGCCACCTGGGAGGCCCCAGTATAAGTATGTATAAAGGTGAAAGTACAAACCAGGCATGTGTTACAAGAATGCATCATGAACTTTGCTGAATACACAAGGTTAATCAAAGCATGAACAAAACAGATAGTAACTACATTCATGGACTCAACATGTATCCGTTGTGTGCCACCTCTCAGGCCCTGTTCTAGGCGCGGGGAATACCACAGAGAATAAAAACTCACAGACATCTTACTCTCTCATGTGCTTCTTGAATTCTTGATGGCAAGTAAGCAACTAAAGGAAGCTGAATTTGCCTGCTTGTAACTTCAACTTCAAATCATGATTAATTTAATAACAAGTACTGGCCAAAATTTGGGAAATGAGGGCATAGCCAAAGAAGGAAGTCTATAAAGAATCAGTCAAAACACAACAAGTCCCTCTCATAACTATTCTAAAATTAGATTTCGCCCTGAAAAAAAGTTTTGCCTTAGAATCACAAACTGAACTATCCATGCCAGCTGGATTAGAGTGAAAACTGATTTAAGCCAAGAACCAGGTACCAAATTTTTCAGTGCCAAAAATAACTCCAAAGGCTACAGAGAGTCCAATTCTAAAGGATGTATTTGCTTTTTCTATTTCAATAGCACCTTTCTCAATAGAAGCTTAAGAAACACTCCCCATGGCAGACCCACTGAGACTCCCAGTAGCCTTAACACACTCTGCCTCACTCGGTGTGTTGTCGGGGGGTCTGGGAATGGCAAAGCAGGCTGAGAAGTGTTTACCATCTGATCCTTCCCCATGGGCAGATATCACTAACTGATTTCTACTGAACTCAGACACAGCTTAAAAATCCTTTTGTATATTTAATGCAGTGAGTAAAATCAAACACAAAAGCTAGCAGAAAAAAAAAAGTCATCCTTTATATTGCAACAAGCATAGGCTTTGTAGCCAGGCAGACTTGAATTCAAATGTCAGTCTCTCCGATTCTCAGCAACCTGGGTAAACAATCTCACTTCCAAGCCTTGGAGAAAGTGACAGGCAACCTCACAGGGTTGGAGTGAAGAATAAAGAGTCAAGAAAAAGCTAACAAAAGTCCCCAGTATAAAGTAAATACTAAAGGCTAGCTCCTTTTAGTATAGGATATCTTCTGCCATCTTTCTATCTCTGCCATTTGTAAATATGGGACTTAAAAACAGAAACATACCTGGTAAGACTGTTGTGAGGCTGAAGCCAGTGAACCACACAGAAAGCACATGTGCGGACACAAAGATTTGTTTAGTATTAATTTTTATTATTAATAAATCAATATCTTGGAGAAAGCTAGAAAAAATATTTCTAAGCATTCCTAAAGTTTAAATTTTTGATATAAAAACTCTGAGTAGCCATCACAAACACTGAAGATGTCCACAAAGCAGGTAAATGTCCATGGTACAGGTGCCAGTTTATATAAAGACTCAGAACAACTCTTCAAAGTAAGCCTAGCAGATTCCATTTCACTGTGAGGGAAATGAGGCACAAAAGGATTAAGTACCAGTTTTTAAGCTAAAGCTAATTGCTCCTATCCAGGTTTTCTATCTCCTGGGTCATTTCCACTCTGATTTGCATCGTCTGTTTATCACTCTAGGGAAAACTGAGGGCAGGTCATTACTACAGTATCTACAGATAGGCATAGCATGAGTCTTAACAAACCCTTAATCCACCAGAGGATTTCTGGAATCTTTTCTTAACTATGCAAAGGCAGTGGACGCTTGACACTAATCTGTACTTCTAGCGCTAGACAGAAACTATATTTCCTCAGCAAGTAAAAAAGACAATGATTTAATGGTTCTAAAATTTATAAAGCAATCAGGTACAATTTTAAGAGGGGCTGAGAAAGATACTTCAAAATTATTTAAAACACTTCAAAGGCTTGTCCCTGTCACTTGTTTACTGAGATCCCACCATACAGGGCAGTAGATCTCAGGGAAGAGCAGGAATACGACAAAGGAAGGAAAACGACTTGGCCAAAAAATATCTACAACCAACACGCTCTCCGCCTGATGACACCGCAGAAACCAGCCTGTGAGAAGTTAGATTCGGACTCATTTAACTTCCTTCAAAGCCAGGCCTACACAAGTGAGGTGACGAACTGAGACGAGGAAACGTGGATTAAACTAGGAAAGCTCTGTGGGCGAAGGGTCCAGGAAACAAAGATCCACCGCAGAGGCCAGAGCCCAGAACCTTGGTACAATAAATGCTTGTTCAAAATCAGTTGTCTGGACTCGCTCGCGGCCCCAACCTCGAGTGCAAGCCCAGGGATCGCCAGAACTGGAGTTAACAGTCAGGCCAGGGAGGTCGAGGGACGCCTCAGACAATGAGGGGAAAGGATATGGATGCGGAGAGGCTGGACTCGGCCAGATATGTAGCCCAAGGAGTTTGGGACACCCTCACCTCTTCCACACCGAGCCCTCCCTCTCAGGTCAGCGCCAGACTTCGCCGCCGAGGGTCCAGCCTTTCTAGACAGGCTGTGCGGCATACAAAAGGGGCGGAAGGGGATAGTCCCAAGGAGGGGGCGGGAGCGCTGGGGTGGGTGTAGGAACCAAGGGTCGAGACAGGCGCCGCACGCCATGCTGGAAGTTGTAGTTCCTTCCGCCTCTACAATCAGGTTCTGCCTGGACAGGCCGCGGCGGCCTCTTGACTACAACTCCCAGAATCCCCAGCGCACCTCGCCTAAGCCCGTTTCCTCTCCTTTCAGCTCGACCTTCCGAGGTTATCCCGTGGATCACTCGACAAGACTACAACTCCCGTGAGGCCAAGCGGGGCCGATGAAGGGTTTAGGGAAACAATGAAACGTGTCCTGTGTATCTCTGTGGGTGAGGAATGGTCGTGTGAGCTGTCGCCTTTCGGGCCTTTCAGGACATAACTCGAAGGCGTGTGAAGGAATCCTTACAACAGACGGAAGCGAAGGTCCGGCGAGGGGTAGCCGACGTACCCGGCGGGAGGGAGGCGGAGCCGGAAGTCAAGGCGGGGAGGGGCGGGGCGGGTGGAGGGAAAAGCAAGCCAGGAGGATCTTGCAGCTTCTTCTAGTAGTTTCCAGGCGCTGCCGGGCGGCCGCGACCGGGCTGTCCTGAGGCTGTGGCTGTGGCTGCTCGGGAGCTGGTGGCGGCGCGATAGGAGAGCCGATGGCCAAGTGGGGTGAGGGCGACCCACGCTGGATCGTGGAGGAGCGGGCGGACGCCACCAACGTCAACAACTGGCATTGGTGAGGGCCAGCGAGCCAGGCCGCGGGAGCGCTGCGGCCGGGTCGGGGGTTGCGCCGGGGGGTACCCTGGAACCTTGACCGGGACACTGCTGGGGTCTGGGCAGCCCTGCCTGCCTGGAGATGGGCATGAGTCCATCCTGTCTCCAGGGGTCCGTAAGTCGCAGGCCCCTCCAGCCTCCGACCTCCGTTTCATGGGGTGGAAGGGAAGCCAGGGGGTGGGGTGGGGGGGGACGATGTAGAAGACTGCATCCCAGCCCGAGGGGGTTTCACACAGGAGGACGTAGGGCCCCCCCCAACCCCGGCTGCTGCATTCAGCCTGAGCGGAGAGATGCTTCTCACACGTGGCCGGAGGCGTCATTGAGACCCAAAACTGCCGTGTATAGTATTGAGAGATTGCAGTGTTAGGCTCGAGAGGGTTGGAGTTACTATTTTTTCGACTTTCGGCTGGAATTAAAAGTTAGTCGTAAGGGATCGCTGCCTCACTCCAGAAAGCCAGGTCTTAGAACGTGTTCTGCAGGTGCTCAGAGCTGAGTGATGCTCCAAGGCGCCGTGGCCTCTCACCCGGAACTGTTAAATTGCTTGTATCGTCTCTCCAAGGACTGCCGCTGGTTGCCGGGCAATCATAGTTTATAATCCAACCACTCTTAAAAACCTACTCTCTTTCATGAAATGTTCTGCAAATAATATTTTCTTATTCTTTTTGAGTCCACTGAACTTTGTACGTAAACTGTAGTTTTACTTTGTTGTAAAACTTACTTTTGTTGATGTAAAACATCTTACTTTTGTTTATTCGTTAGAAAGTTAGAAGGTAGATAGTGTTCCTTTGTATTTCAGCCTGCGTCCTCTCCTCTTAACATAGAGTGGTTGCCTTTAATTTTTGTTTTGAAACCCTGGACATTCATTGTTTTCAGGGCCATTTGGAGGGCACAAAATTTATCACACAGCCTGAATTTGATAGGTCAAAACACTGCGCTAATGAGATCAAGACTATTGGTTTATTCTTAACTGGACCTTTTAGCTCAGCACTGCGTCCTGTGGCCCTCTGTGTGCTCCTAACCTCAGAAGCGCAGTTTTCCACTTGGTCAGACGGGGGCGCCATGTTAAAGTATTCAGTACTGACCCCAGCACCATCATGCTGAGAAAGGAAAGCAGAATTTTCCATTAAGTTTGAAACCATGCTATACAGCAGTAGTCCTTATTAACAGTATAGGACTCCTGGTCTTCCTAAAAGAGTAACACGTTTGTGGACATGGTGGAGTGGGGCTGAGAGTTTTATGTTCTTTTCCAGCCTCCCTGTACCCTTGGGTGCTCTTGCATAGAGCAAGCAGTGTATCCTTCATTTGGCTGTTGGCCCATAGCTCTGTTTCTGTTTTGCAGGACAGAGAGGGATGCTTCGAACTGGTCCACAGATAAGCTGAAAACACTGCTCCTGGCTGTGCGTGTGCAAAATGAGGAAGGCAAGTGCGAGGTGACAGAAGTGAGTAAGCTTGATGGAGAGGCATCCATTAACAATCGCAAAGGCAAACTTATCTTCTTTTATGAGTGGAGCGTCAAACTAAACTGGACAGGTAAGTCTGTGCTTGGCTTTTAGGACAGGGGTTAACCGCATTTTGATTGACCTATTCAGGAGCCAGGGAGAACAGTTTTTGAGAGGTTATGAACTTTTTTCGAGGGAGATAGTGCTGCTTTAGAGTTCTGTAGGAAGCAGGATCGAATGTTGAAATTTTTCTGCCACCGCAGGACACTAAATGGGTCTCCTCTCTGTGGGTCTCACAAGTCCCTACCGATGTAGCAACTGGGCTGCTGAATCTTTGGGCCTTGCCCTGTTTGGGAGCATACAGTGTGACATTTTTCAGACTAGCTATTTCTGCCTCTCGGATGACTTGAAAGTAGGCTATGGGAGTTTTTTGGCTTTTGTTTTTTTAATTCCAGTGTGAACCTAATAGTTTAGAGTGCTGTGGTAATGCTGCTTGCATGTGATTATAACTGGGGCCGGTTTTATTCTCTAGCCTAATGTCTCTTCTGTGAGGATATTAGGATAGAATTGGGGCCATCCTTGGATGGTCCTGACAGGAAGGAAAGACAGTAAAGTTAAAAGAGTACATGTATGGGGCAAAACATGTAAACTCTTATCAAGTGAATGGTAACAAAGGGGCAAAATGTATTTTTGTCTTTTTTTTTTTTTTTAATTAAAGCATAGCAGTCTGGAAGAAACCATAGGTATCATCTTTCCCAGCCTCCTTTTTATAGATTTGAGAAACTGAGGCCTAGAGAGGTAAAGATAAATACATGTTAACTTTGAAATACAGTCAGTTCTGCTATAACGTGACACGTGTTTCTAAAATTCACCACACTATGCAGAATCTTCCAACAAAAAACACAGAGCTTATAGGGAAGATAGGGTTAGGGACATGACAGGATGCTCAAAAGCTTCATCAGTGATATTTTTTTAAATTTAGGAATGTAAAAATTGGTGGCACAGTTTACACGTGTTAAATCATAAGAAATACGTAAATCATTTGACAAATATCGTGCTTTACCTTGATAAAAACCTGAGGTTTGCTTTTGAAAGTGGGCATCAGGGGCACTGAGGCACGTGGGTTATTGTCAGGTGATGGAGGGAGAGTCACGGGAAATCAGGAAGAGCATTATAACACCAGTCGTGGATGGTGTGGCTCCTAACACACATGGTGAAGTGAGGTCGCTGTCAGATAAATGTTTGAGACGTGTGTTTTGTGTTTTCCTATACAGCTCTGTTTATCTCTGTTTGGGTTTCTTTGTGGATGAAAGTGCACATAAGCAAATAAGAAATTCGTATTATAATAAAATTGTCACTTAATATACCTATAGCATTGGAACAAATTTGTATTTTCAAAACAAGCATTTTAGCAAAACTGCCAGTATTAGCTGTTAACCTAGGTCCTCCTTAGCAGAATTCATGCTAGTGCTAAATTCACGTAGCTCTTAGTCTCACACTGGTAACACAGTTAGTCTCCAGAAATCTGATGAAGAAAGACATTTCAGGGAGGGGGGCAATGGTTGCATCTAGTGTGGCAGCCACCTTCTCTCAGAGTAAAGAAGGTGGGTTCAGTTGTCCAAAAGAAGCATAAGCAAAATAGTAGTTACACGTGCAGAGCAGGAGAGTTAGCCTGAAGAGGAGGAGACTGATAAGGCTGCTTTACTTTTGACAGGTACCTCTAAGTCTGGAGTGCAGTACAAGGGCCATGTGGAGATCCCCAATTTGTCTGATGAAAATAGCGTGGATGAAGTGGAGGTTTGTGCTTTCTAATTCCTCATCTGTCTGAGTCTCCTACATCCTCTTACTCTCAGATGAGAAAAATGACCTGTCATTCAAGATTACAGACCAGGCTTGGCCTAAGCATTCAGAACCCCAGTCTGCAGATGACTTTCTGGGTCTGTGGTGCCATTAGGAGCTTCCCAAGCAGTTTATGCTTATTCAGTTACTTTGCTTTAGTGAGTGGTGTGAGTTTTAACATTAGCCACTTTTATCTTGGCAGTAGGTGGCAGAGAGACCTCGAGAAGAAACACTCATGGGGATTGTACAAATACCTCAATCGTCATGCATTTCCTTTGCAAATTGTCAGCGGTTATCTGACTACTCAGCACCTACATCCTCCAATGTGGGTGCTTCTCAAGCTATTTACCACCTAATTCTGATCTTTCATTCAGATTAGTGTGAGCCTTGCCAAAGATGAGCCTGACACAAATCTCGTGGCCTTAATGAAGGAAGAAGGGGTGAAACTTCTAAGAGAAGCAATGGGAATTTACATCAGCACCCTCAAAACAGGTATCCTTTGAGTAGTTATGAGTGCCTTGAGAAGATAGTTTTCCACCTGTCAGATGCTAATTAAGGGGCTTGACATTTCTTTCTTTAGTAAATGAGTAGAAATTTGGGCGGAGAAGGCTTATTTCATCTTGAAATCAGTCTGTAAAGTTTGAATAAGAGAAAGATTTAGAGATGTGTTGTCTAATGCATTGGCTGTTGAGGACGTGAAATGTGGCAGTCCAAATTGGGATGTGCTGTGAGTATAAAATATGCAATAAATTTTGAAGACTTCGTATTTTTTTAAAAAGAGGAATATCTCAGTTATCTGATTTGACAACACACAAATAGTAGAATGGATATATTAGGGTAATGTGGTCAAAATTAATTTCACTTGTCCATTTTAACACTTTAGGGTGGTTACTGGAAAATATAATGTTACATTTGAGGCTGAGGTGGTATTTCTGTTGCACTCACTGATCTAAAGACCTGGCATCTCCAGATTGAGCACAGTCCTGGACTGTTTTTAGGCTTACTTGAATAGTAGTCCTCTCAGCTGTCCCCCAGAACTCCAGCTTTGCCCATGTGGTCTGGTCTGGGTGTCGGAGTACCTCTGGTGACCATCAGAGGGAGCCCGTGTAGAGGTGGGAACCGGTGCTCTGATGCCCTGATAGTTGTGGCTGTCCTACAGAGGCGCGCAGAGTGGAGAGAGGATGAAACATGCGGCTGCGAGCGCCTTCCCCACTCCTGAAGGCTTTGGAAGTGCCACTGCATTCATTGGCTGCCATCCGCAGTAGACCTCACACACATTTAAACAAGTTGTCATGCTTCTAATTGAGTCAGGGGTTTCAAGTAATCCCAGTGACCATACTACATTCTATAGGGTGCACTCAGGTACCCCTCTGGCATGGATCAAAGGGAAAGGCGTAAAACGGATAGACTCCTCCTCCTGTTGCCATTGACTCCTCCTGAGTTAGGACGGCCATGTTTGTGAACTACGGAGAAGCCCCAAATCTCAGCTCCCGAGAAATAACTTCCAAGAGCTGGATTTTATCTTTTCAGAGTTCACGCAGGGTATGATCTTGCCTACAATGAATGGAGAGTCAGTAGACCCAGCCGGGCCACCAGCACTGAAAACTGAGGAGCGCAAGGTAACCAGTATCCCTGCGTGGTGGGGCGGGAGGCTCTCTGGAAAGGGAGTTGAGACACTGCCTCTTCCTTAAGTCTGTATCTCAGCTCTTTCTCTCCCACCCTAACCTCCGAGCCAGAGGTGCTGCTTTTCAGGGTCCACAGAATGTAGTTGTCTGTCGTCCCATCTTTAACCTGGTTTTTATTCATTTATGACAGACCCCTAGAGCAAATGGAAGCCATCAAGCCATCAGGGGCTTCAGAGTCCAACTGGCATTTAACACCAGTGAGGAAGTTATGAACACAGGTTCCCCTGTATGCATCTAAAATCATATATCTGCATCTCATCCTTTGATATTAAAAGTCTCATCAAAGTATCAGAGGTTACTTAGGTCACTGACTTCACCTAACAGGAAGCTGATTTCATCCCATTGGAAGGGAGAACAAACGGTTTTCTCTGGAGCTGGCGCTTGTTTGGTTTGGCTTCAGCACTTGGTTTTCAGCCCTCTTGCCCCTTTGTCAGCACTCGGAAGGATATTCTGGGGGTGCTGCTTCCAGCTATTTAAACAGACATTCTGCTTGAGGATTACACAGGACTCTTCAGAAGTATATAGTGATTCGGTGTGTCCTTTGGCAGTGGGCTTTTAAATAAGCATCACTCCTCTTCTTTCACCCAGAGTGCCATTGAGGTGTGCTGAGAAAATTCCCCTCCTGACAGAAATGCCCACGCACATAAATTTCCTCTGACCCCCTGGAATAATTTAGCCTTGAAGGTGACAAGGTTTGTGAGAGTGAATGGCAGTGTGTCCCTGCAGCCCTGTGAAGTGAGGTCTCACCAGTACTCTCTAAACTGACAGTTTCACTGCCACTTCCACAGGCTAAGTCTGCTCCTTCAAAAAGCCAGGCCAGACCTGTTGGTGTCAAAATCCCCACTTGTAAGATCACCCTTAGAGAAAGCTTCCTGACATCACCAGAGGAGCTCTATAGAGTTTTTACCACCCAAGAGGTAAGTATAGTCCTGTCCTTGCAGCTCCTGGCGTCTGCCGTTCCAGGTGACTAGAGTTGTGGGCATATCCTGTCATTGTGCAGAAAAGTGCGAGTGGAACCATGAGGCTTTCCTCATTCACGAAGAGGCAAAGGAAAGACATGTTTGTTCAAGCCACCACTCATTAGAGCGGATTTGCCTTTTTTTTCCTTGTACTAATTTTGGGTCCTATAAGTGGGAACAGCTGGAATCATTCATGTTAGAAAAGTAAATGGACCCAATGTAATGGCATCCTGGATTTAGAAAGAATTACTTGAGTCGAAGCGTGGTCTCTACTGGAACAGCAGAGAACCTGAAGCTGGTTCTTGGGCAGAGTACTGTCTTTGGAATTGGGAGCTGAGGCATGCAGGTGTCAGCTGGCATTTCTCCTGGGTCCCCCTGAGAGCCACACAGCTCCCTGCCTCCTTTTGTTCTGCAGCTCGTTCAGGCCTTCACCCACGCTCCTGCTGTGTTGGAAGCAGACAAAGGTGGCAAGTTTCACTTGGTAGACGGCAATGTCTCTGGAGAATTCACTGATCTGGTGAGTTCCTCTATCGGCTTAGAAGAATAACGTGTCCCTCCCTCCCCGCTCCCGGCCTTTTTCTTTCCTGCTCTGTAGATAAAATTTAAGACTTTAATCTCTTGGGTCAGTAAAAGCTCATTTGTTTTTCAAAGGAATGCTACAATTGGACTCTCTCACTTTCCTATAATTTTTTCCTTCGTGGGGTAAAATTAGTTCTTCTGGGAGAAAGCAAACATCAAAACGGCTGACCTCTCTGATTATTTCAGGTCCCTGAGAAATACATTGCAATGAAGTGGAGGTTTAAATCTTGGCCAGAAGGTAAGCAAGCATGTATGTTCATTGCTGTTGCCCCCAGAACCCTTTCTTTCCCCCCTCGCCTCAGGCCCCTATGGAAACCCTGGATCTGAAACCTCTCTCCCCTCTGCCTTCCCCAGGGCACTTTGCCATCATCACCTTGACCTTCATCGATAAGAATGGAGAAACTGAGCTGTGCATGGAAGGCCGAGGCATCCCTGCCCCAGAGGAGGAGAGGACGAGGCAGGGCTGGCAGCGGTACTACTTTGAAGGCATCAAACAGACCTTTGGCTATGGTGCGCGCTTGTTTTAGGCCCCGCAGCGGGGGTACTGCCTGCTCAACACTTCAGTCCAGCCCTCTCCTGACCAGGGCTTGTGACTCACAGGATTGCACCATCCCAACCACTAACTTGGGGCTGGGGCCCTGTCCCTTCATGTATACCTTGGGTTTGTGCATGTTTTCTGCTGGGTGGGAACAGAGGGTGATTTCTCTTTTATGTGTACATACGCTAAATAAACGTAATTTAAAAAACATGCATGTCTGGAACCTGTGTTGATGGGGTGGCTGGTATAAGAGTTCCCCTGAAGGTTTTGAACTTAAAAAAAAAAGGGGGGGGGGGTTTGTCTCCTTCTGGCTAAATGTAATCCAGAGGCATGAAGAGAGCCTGCTTCTCACCAGCAAGCATTCCTGAGCTCACGTCTTTTCATACTGAAGACTGGCAAAAAAGGGCAGTCAAACATAGCCTGGCAGGGGTGGCAATGGTACTCTGTGGTAAACAGTACCAATAAACTCCATGGCTGGTGGAGGTGGCATCCTGGGGCTCCTACTCCCCATGGCTGCTTACCCTCTTGCAAAAAGATGATCACCAGGTGCTGGTTTGAGATGCAGAGATTCCCCACCCCGTGGGTCTTGGGTTTCTGTTCACTGAGGTTCTGTTTATTGAGCAGTCTCTACGTTCCAGACACTGTACTAAGCAGTTTCCTTAAGTAGCTTCATCAGCCCCCATAATCTCCCTGTGACCATCTCCTCCAGGGGATCTTCCTGACCCAGGGATTGAACCCGGGTCTCCTGCAGTGTAGGCAGACGCTTTACCATCGGAGCCACCAGGGTAATCCACTGTGAAATAGATACTACCACCATTTCTGTTTTACAAGAACCTAGTCCTTGTATTTCTTAATGGATACCCCAGATCCTACCACAGATAATTTAGCAGAGTTAGGGTTTGGAACAAGAACACACTGCAGAGCCAGTGTTCAAGTCCAAACTTGTCTACTGCCTTGTCACTGCATTCATCCCCACAAAGCAGCAGCTACATTTCTAGTATGTTAGGCATCCGTCCCGGAGTAGGACATTCCAGGCCTATTACTCCCAGAAAGAGGAAAAATTGAAAATCCTTGTTAGAGTATTTTTAAATACCTGGTTCCATTAAACAAGCTTCTGAGCACTGACCACTACTGACAGTGGGGTCCAGGCTGCCGTGTTCCCGGTAGAGAAAAACTACCTACATGCATGCGTGTTTAGTTGTGTCCCAACTTTTTGCAACCTTATGGACTGTAGCCTGCCAGGCTCCTCTGTCCATGGGGTTTCTCCAGGCAAGAATACTGGACTGGGTCACCATGCCCTCCCCCAAGGTATCTTCCTGATCCAGAGATCAAACCTGCGTCTCATGTCTCCTGCGATGGCAGACAGGTTCTTTACCACTAGCACCACCTGTGAAGCCCAACTACCTGTACAGGGAGGGTCATTTCCAGGACAAGCCCCGCCCTGGGTCCACCCCAGTGTGAGTCAGCATCTTTTGATCCAGACACCATCCCCTGCAGCTACAGCTATTTCCTTCATCTATTTTTGCCTGTTTTATTAAGTGGCATGGATGCCTGCAGGCTAATCCTACCAATATGAGCTGGTCAAAATGTAATTAAAGTAGAAAGTCAGTACTGGTCTGGATAATTTAGACGCTCCAAGATCCTCCCACCCCCTGGCTTGAATTACTCAACAAGTGCTGGACTGAAGCAATCTTTGTCTAATTGGACATTATGTCTGCTGCCTGGGGGTCCAAAAAGTACTTTTATAAAAAACAAAGTATCCGGGCTCTAGCTTGTAGCAAATCAAGAACTCTGTCCAACTGCCATGGTGGTCCAGTGGTTAAGACTCAGCATTTCCAATGCAGGGGGGACAGGTTCATTCCCTAGTCAGAGAACTAAGATACCACATGCTATGTGGTGTGGCAAAAAAAAAAACAAAAACAAAAACCCACAAAAGGATCCTAACCCTTCTAACACAGAGACTGGTGACAAAGAAGGACCACTTTCACACCTGGCTGGGAAATTACCAATTCCAGAACACCTAGGAAAAATCTGAAGCAAAGTTTACAAATACCTTAGTAAAAAAGCACCAGGCAAAGAAGCTGTCATGTGAGAGCTCAGCAACATTCACATCCCCAGTACTGATGCTGTTACAATTTTTACCACTTCCGTCTCACCGACAGCATTCTGCTTAGGTATCAGAGCCTAAAAAGCAGAACGACAGAGCTAAAAACAGAACTCTGGACTTGGGTTTCAATTGTAAGTATCACCACCTAACTAATTGGACAAATTTCCTCATCTGTAAAATGGGTATAATAGGTAACTATGAGAGCATTAGGGGCTTCCCAGCTGGTGATAGTGCAGGAGACCTAAGAGACGTGGGTTTGATCCCTGGGTCAGGAAGATCCCCTGGAGAAGGGCATGGCAACCCACTCCAGTATTCTTGCCTGGAGAATCCCATGGACAGAGGAGCCTGGTCCATAGAGTCATGAAGAGTCGGACATGACTGAAGTGACTTAGCACTCACGAGAGCATTAGAGATGGACAAAGAAGTTCTGGCACCTGGTAGCATGTTACCTGGGGATTCCCTGGTAGTTCAGCTGGTAAACAATCTGCCTGCAGTGCGTGAGACCTGGGTTTGGTCCCTAGGACTTCCCTTTGGGAAGATCCCTTACCTGCTGACTTCTGGGCTCCGACGCCCTCATGTTTTCCTTTAAGCAGGAATTGATCTTTTAAAAAGCTGGTTAACTGGCCAAATTGCAAATCTTAGGCTAAGGGTTCACCTCAACTAAACCACCTGAGAGGAACCTGTTAAATGCAGGAGAGTGGACTCTACCCCAGTGACTCGTCCTGGGTGTGGGGTGTAGCCTGTGAGCTTATATTTTTGTTGGGGAACCAGACCGGAGCCATGACAGGCTTGACAGGTTGCACTAGGCCTAGGTTTTGAATTCTTGTAAACCTGGGTCATGATTCCGGGAGACTACCCCCTAGGAGGGTCCCACTCACCCTAGGATGAAGGGCCTGAGCTACTCCATCTTGTAAAAGAATTCCATCCCGCAAGGTCCCGGGCAAAAGAACTTTGGACGTTACCCAACCTGAGCCAATCAACCCTCAGAATACCTAACCTAGCCCCACTGTACACGAGCCAATCAGCCCCTAGGCTAAACCTTCTGACTTTACGTTCAGGAGCTTGTGATTTACCTTGGAAGTAAAAACCAATCAAGAATCTACACACAAATCCTATGGATGGAAGTAACTAACCAGTTATCTGTCAACTTAAACACCCCCTGAAGTGGCCAATCAGTTATCCTCTTGCCTGAACACCCCCTTTTTTGTACCCTTTTACCTGAATAAATTCCCTATAAAAGCAGTGCAACCCAAGACTCGGGGCTCCCTCCCTATAGCCGCTGCGTTGGTGCCGGTGGGAGCCCTAGCTCGAGCTAGCAATAAACCCCTTTATGCTTTTGCATTGCCGTGGACGTCTTATTTCTCTCAATTTTGGGGACTCGGACTTCAGGCATAACAATTTTAATATCCCAGGTGACACTGATACCAAGGATGGATTTTGAGGAGCACTTCAACATGTTGAGAAAATCTAATTGTAATGGAGGAAACAAGGAAGCACATCTGAGTCCCTTTTGTGAATAATGAGACAAAGGAGCTGAAACATCCTGTCTTCCAAGAGACCAGGACCATCGGCAGGATCTGGCAGGTTTGTACTATGGGTTGTTTTAAACACTAGTTAGAATTCAATGTGACTAGTCTTGCCTAGCATAGGACCCTTTATGAAGTAACCCAGGGTGGGGGAAATGGGGCAAAGGCATCCAGGTGGCCAAGGCAGCTAAGTTAGAAACAGCGGTGGTGTTCTTGCTGGATGTGTGGTCACAGATGGCTCCTGGGGTCCAAGACAACAGTAACAGCCAGGTGAGCTAGGACGGCCTACACTGGACCAGAGTGAGGGAGGGCCCTCTCTTTATTTCCTGGGCCCCTCCCGGCTTTGACACCAGCCACTCCTAAAATCCTCCCTTTGGCAGGGTCAGTGCCCCCTCTGCAACTGTTTTTCCTCACACACAGGTGTTCCCTAAGCCCACAGGCACCCGCACGGTGTTTCTTTCTCCTTTGTACAGTTTGAATAAACACTGTTTTATAGCTGATCAACACCCCAGTCCCTTCAAAGCTCCTTTCCAGCCTGCCTTTTAGTTTCTCTCATCCGTGGCTTAACACAGTAGCAATTTAGAGTGTCACTTAGATTACAGATTTAAAAATGGGGCTGTGTAATTGCCAAGCATGGAGAATCCCAGGGATGGGGAGCCTGGTGTGGGCTGCCATCTTTGGGGTCGCACAGAGTCGGACAGGGCTGAAGCAACTTAGCAGCAGCAGCACCAGGTATGGATTAAATTTAGATAGTGTATTTAAGTGCCAAGGTAAATTATATTAGAAAGGAGGGGGATCAGCATTCAGTTCAGTCCAGTTGCTCAGTCGTGTCCGACTCTTGGCAACCCCGTGGACTGCAGCACGCCAGGCCTCCCTGTCCATCACCAACTCCCGGAGTCTACTCAAACTTTGAGTCGGTGATGCCAACCAACCATCTCATCCTCTGTTGTCCCCTTCTCCTCCTGCCCTCAATCTTTCCCAGCATCAGGGTCAAATTAGTCAGCTCTTCGCATCAGGTGGCCAAAGTATTGGAGTTTCAGCTTCAGCATCAGTCCTTCCAATGAACACCCAGGACTGATCTCCTTTAGAATGGACTGGTTGGATCTCCTTGCAGTCCAAGGGACTCTCAAGAGTCTTCTCCAACACCACAGTTCAAAAGCGTCAATTCTTCGGCCCTCAGCTTTCTTTATAGTCCAACTCTCACATCCCATGACTACTGGAAAAACCATAGCCTTGACTAGACGGACCTTTGTTGTCAAAGTAATGTCTCTGCTTTTGAATATACTGTCTAGGCTAGTCATAGCTTTTCTTCCAAGGAGCAAGCCTTTTAATTTCATGCTGCAATCACCATCTGCAGTGATTTTGGAGCCCCCCAAAATAAAGTCTGCCACTGTTTCTACTGTTTCTCCATCTATTTGCTATGAAGTGATGAGACCAGATGCCATGATGTTAGTTTTCTGAATGTTGAGCTTTAAGCCAACTTTTTCACTCTCCTCTTTCACTTTCATCAAGAGGCTTTTTAGTTCCTCTTCACTTTCTGCCATAAGGGTGATGTCATCTGTATATCTGAGGTTATTGATATTTCTCCCGGCAATCTTGATTTCAGCTTGTGCTTCTTCCAGCCCAGCATTTCTCATGATGTACTCTGCATAGAAGTGAAATAAGCAGGGTGACAATATACAGCCTTGAGGTACTCCTTTTCCTATTTGGAACCAGTCTGTTGTTCCATGTCCAGTTCTAACTGTTGCTTGCTGACCTGCATACAGGTTTCTTAAGAGGCAGGTCAGGTGGTCTGATATCCCCATCTCTTTCAGAATTTTCCACAGTTTATTGTGATCCACACAGTCAAAGGCTTTGGCATAGTCAATAAAGCAGAAATAGATGTTTTTCTGGAACTCTCTTGCTTTTTTGATGATCCAGCGGATGTTGGCAACTTGATCTCTGGTTCCTCTGCCTTTTCTAAAACCAGCTTAAACATCTGGAAGTTCACGGTTCATGTATTGTTGAAGCCTGGCTTGGAGAATTTTGAGCATTACTTTACTAGCGTGAGATAAGTGCAACTGTGCGGTAGAGCATTCTTTGGCATTGCCTTTCTTTGGGATTGGAGTGAAAACTGACCTTTTCCAGTCCTGTGGCCACTGCTGAGTTTTCCAAATTTGCTGGAAAACTGAGTGCAGCACTTTCACAGCATCATCTTTTAGGATTTGAAACAGCTCAACTGGAATTCCATCACCTCCACTAGCTTTGTAGTGATGCTTCCTAAGGCCTACTTGACTTCGCATTCCAGGATGTCTGGTTCTAGGTTAGTGATCACACCATCATGATTACCTGGGTCATGAAGATCTTTTTTGTATGGGATTAGCATTAGTTATAGATTAAATTTAGATAGTGTATTTAAGTGTCAAGGTAAATTATATTAGAAAGCAGGGAAATTAGTTTCCTATGAAAACAGACTCTGGTGTATCTCTATCTTCTTTTTTTAAGTTTCTGCTAAAACATAATTAAAACATTCCTGTGCTAATCGTGGGCTTCCCTGGTGCTAATCCTATTGAATTCCCCATTTAAGAGACAGGGAAGGGAACTTGGCTCCCATCTAGGAACCTGAGATGCTGCCCTCTTTGATCCTGTAACATACTAGTTGCACCAATGTTGTTAGATTGTGATCCCAGACCAGACTAACACACTTACCTTTAGGTGTGATGGTAACTGGAAACATCTGCCTCTCTGAGCTTCTCCAGGTAGTGGCTCTGAACACACCTTGTCTCGTTCAGCTTCCTGATGTGACTTCCCCAAAGGCTTGGAGTGACAGTGGAGTGTATGGTAAGGGCACCAACCAAGGCAAGGTACGGGTCCACCTTGGTCATCTTTTAGGTGTAGTCCTTAGGACAACTCTGCATCAGATCCCCTTGCGGCAAGTTCCTTGGGAAAGTAGGGCCACTTCCTCTGGTGTCAATATAATTTCTCTCTCTGACCAAAGGACTCTGAATGTGCCCCTGAGGTCCTGCTAGCTCCTCCTTGCCTCTCAGGTAACCCTTTATGAGTCTGAGTAAAGATAACCTAACCAATGTAAGCTCTGGACCTCGGATCTCTATCTGCCCAGCTGGGTTGTATGTGTGTTAAGTCGCATCAGTCATGTCCGACTCTGTGACCCCATGGACTGTAGCCCACCGGGCTCCTCTGTCCATGGGGTTCTCCAGGCAAGAATACTGGAATGAGTTGCCATACCCTCCTCCAGAGGGTCTTCCTGACCCAGGGATTGAACCCTCATCTCCTATGTTTACCTGCGTTGGCAGGCGGGTTCTTTACCACTAGCGCTACCTGGGAAGCCCAGCTGGGTTAGGTAATTACAAACACAGCCCAGGGAAGCTTGGCTTAAGAGGTCAGCAAGGGCTCCCTACATTTCTCTGCTCCGCTAGGAACTCAAATTCTTTATCAGACATAATTAGAAAATAAAGTGCTTTGTTGCTGAAGTTCCCAGAGAGCTTCAGGGCAGCTGTCTAAGGGCTAGAACTGAAGTGACCAGCCTTTTAGAGGCTTTTGTGAACAGAGACAACTAGGACATCAGCATTTCAACCCACAGGAGGCAAGAAAGTATGGCTGCAGAGGGGAGAGGGAGGTGAGACTGAGGGGAGGCAGGGAAGAGGCAGGAGGTGCTAGCAGAGCTGATCATACAGGTCTCTTCCCAGGTCTGAACTCAGTGCATTCAGTGACATCACCTTGGGAGCTTGAAGTGGGCCACCACAGTGGGTATGTTTACACCACAGAAACTGCCCACACTGTAAACCAGGGCTGTCCCCTAACACACAGACACACGCAGACACAGACACACACACACCAGGGCTGTCCCCTAACACACACCTACACACCCGGATAACTATCTACCAGCTCACCCTGCACCTGACCTGCATTGGTTCCGAGCCCCTCCCCACCCCAGCCTGACCCTGTGCTCAGTCAGGGTGGTGTGATCTCCCAGCCCCACAACTTTCCTATGAGTCGGATAAACAGAGCTGAGCTCGACAAAGAAAGCCCCCAGAACTGGTCGATCCCTGCCCCACCCGGATATCCTGCCTTGTTTTGGTTGCCTCAGCCTATCCACTTATGTCTCCCCTGCGGACGTTTGGCCCTAGACTGAGGAGGTCTCCACTGGAACCTCCATGGGAAGCAGCTTCGTGGGAGGGCTGATGACCACCCTCCCAGCAGGGGTGCGCAAGACGGCCACGTGCCACCGCTCAGAGCCAAGGAAGATAGCTGGCCCGGGGGCAGCGGCGGGGGGCCGCGGGGGTGCCAGGGCTGGCCCTCGGACTTTTGGGGGACTTAACGTAGGTTCCGGGAATCACCAATGCGTGTGGAGAGCCCGGCTCACCCCTGCTCCCAGGCCGAGGGAGGAAAATGGATGGTCAGGCTGGGACACCGCCTCCCATCAGGCATGAGGGGAGTTTCTCCACAGACAACGTATTTCCCGGCAGCCCCCGCGGCCGGGAGGCGGAGCTCCGGCCTCGCGCTGGGCAGTTTACACAGTTCAACCCGACCCCACACCTGCTGACCTGCCCGCCCCAGGTTCCCAAGCAGAGGGCTCGAGGCTCCAGACCGGCCTCACCAGGTCTGGGCAGAGGTGGGGCGAAGGCGAGGGGCCTGCGAGGAAACGTCCAGCGCGGCAGCCTCTCGTTAGTACTCCTTGGCTTCCTGCAACTGGGCCAGGTACTCCTCCTCGGGAGGGTTGTCCGCGCAGGCCTGGCCATTGTTGGCGGGCCGCACCGCATGGTAGCGGCTGCAGTCCGCCTTACATGAGATCCGGGGCAGCGTGTCCACCTTGAAGGGAAGCTCGGGTGAGACGTCGGTGCTGACCAGGTCGGGCGCACCGGCACCCTTGCCCCGGGTCAGCAGCTGGCTGCTCATGTCGCAGCAGCAGTGCTGGGCTGCCGGCGTGCTGCAGAGAGCGCAGGCAGAAGCGGGCTGTGGACCGGTACACGGTACACGTCCAGGCGCTCGCGCGGGCCGCTGGCATCCTTCCAGCGGAAGCTGCGTCCCTGATGCTAGTCCCGCAGGCTCACGGCGCTGGACACGGCCTCCAACGCGTACATGCATGGGCAGCTGGGCAGGGCCCGCAGCACCTGGCTTCAGGTATTTGGCCAGGGAGTCACTTTTGCCGTTCAGCCACTTCTCACAGCTGTCCACATCTGCCCTGCAGAGGGCAGGGGAGGTGGCGGGGGAACGAGCGACTGGTCAGCTCCTGGGTGGGGTGGGGGTTACTCAAGGGCCAGTACAAAGGTGTGGCTTGGAGGCATCTTAACGGGTAGGCGGGGAGGTACCCACACCCGAGCTGGGGGCAGAACTACCTGGCCAACATGGTCAGGAGAGACCACACAACACCACGCAGGCAAGCTGAAGCAACAGGCCATGACCACATGGACATCGGCCAAGGGGCTGGAGGAGGGGGCTGGCAAGCCCTGATGAGCTACCCTTTGTCCTTTTAGATGCAGGGTGGTGGGAAAAATCCTGGGGTCTGGAAGGAGCTGGAGTGGTAGGGGGCAGGGACAGCTGTTTCAGCCTCCTGGTAAGAACGTTTCCCTGTTTTAACCACTCTCACTGGCCCATTCTTGTTCTTAACCTTACCCTTCTCAGGCTCACTCTATCCTTCTGGGCCCCTAGCGGTCCCTCTGTCTATGCTGCTCTCCTCCCCTCTCCCTCCGTTGGGAAATGTGGCTTCTCTGACCGCACAGAACAAACTGCTCCCTCTTCTTTGCTCCAGACCGTTAGGGCCTGCTTGGCAGTGCTGGGCCTAAGTTGGTCCTGTGCGTCTTTCCCTCTAAGACCCGAGCCCCTTGAGGGCTGGGACCGGACTTAAGTCTTCTGGGAATCTCCTGCCCGTCACAGGGCTGGGTGCACCTTCCTGGCTCAGCGAGCTTCTACAGCATGGAGCACAGGAGTCAATTGCAAGGAGGCTGCTGGCAGCTGCCTGCCTCCTTGGGGGTGCAGATGAGCGCCAGATACACAGATTGGGAATGTGCTGGTGAAAGCGTGGGCTGTTCCTCACTGCTGGAAAGGAGCGGTCCTGGAGCTCTGGCCCCTGACCAGTTTTGACAGCACCTGCTCCCCAGACAGAGCTTGCCAGGAGCATCCAAGAGTGACCAGGGAGGGCAAGCCCCAAGGTCCCTGTCCTGTTCTGTTCCACTGGATGATCTCCCAAGCTCTGTGGCTCCCCTCAAGACCTTCTTCTCAGCAGGAATATCAGGCTGGGAAAGGCCAGTGGGCCTGGCAAGAGGGGGAGGGCTCAGATATGCTATGGTCCCCTTGCTAGGGAGGCTAACCTTCCAGCTGGAAGATGTCCTCTGCATCCAGGAGGCCCGATTCCTGCCCATGCAGTGAGGTTCTGCCCTTCCGAGAGAGGTTCTCCTCCAGACTCCGAGAGGGCAGGGCTAGCCCCCCACACTGACCTGGGCTGAGCATGTCCATAGCATCGTGGGCCAGGGGCTGCCACCTCTCACTGGGGAAGCCCAAGGGGTCCTTGTCCTTGGCGCCTTGGGGAAGAGAGGAGGCCAGGATGGTGGTGCCACAGGGTATGTCTGTGCCCCCGGTGGGCGCCAGCCCTCACTAAGCTTGTGGTGCCCATAGCCACCAGGGACGGGGCAGGACCACCACGTTTGTGAGCTTCCTGGCTCCCCTCTCCAGAGTCCACCCTATACAAGGCTCAGAAAGTGCAAGCCACTCCCTCTCCAGGCACTGGGGCTTGTCTCACCAGGACAGGGGGCCGGTCGCAGGCGCGGGACTTGGAGGCAGTGCAGGCGTAGCCGCAGGGCTGAATCCTCCACAGGGCTGAGTCCTCCGCAGGGCTGAGTCCTCCGCTGACCGCCGCCACAGCTCCCACTGCAGGGAGACCAGGGGCTCCACTCCTCCTGAAGCTCATAGTCTGGGTCAAGGCAGGGAGCCAGGTGTGAGTGGGCAGAGCCCACTAGGCACCCTGCTGTGAATTAGCAAAAGGCACCCCCTTCCTGTGGAGGACACAGCCCTGGGGCCAGGACTTCCCTAGCAGATGAAGCAGCGGTTGAATTTCACCCCCACTCACCTGCTCAGCTGGGCACCCCTGTGCAGTGAACACCTGGGCAAATGCAGGAGGTGTCACAAACCCGTCACCCACTCTGTGCCCACACAGCAACATAGAGCAAAGCTACCTGGAGGCCACCTGATCACTGCTGGGGGGGCCTTGGAAAGGTCCCCCTACATCTTTAAGCTACAGTTTTATGTCAATCAAAACCATAGTTGACGATACTTCCCTGGCACTCGTAGTATTAAAGAATGTCCCCCCTCCCCACGTTAGTGACCCAGTCCTGCTCTGAGGGACCAGAAATGCACCAGGGCTCTCACTGGAACCCCTGAAGTACCGAACACACATGCCCGGCCCTCTCCTTACTTCCCAGGCAGGTCTGAACAGGCTGGCACCAAGTGATTAGGAAAAATCGATAGAAGAAATGTCGAAAATCATGAAAATTCTGCTTGTTGGCTTATATGACTCTGGTAAAACAGGGAAAGCCTGCTATGACTTAGTCTGAACCAATGATGAGACACTAGGGCTCTGGGAAGTAGAGCTGTAACACTGTGTGAAACATTCTTACCCACGGGAAAACCGGAACTGCAATATGCAAAAATAAAAATGCCTGTCATGGTGGCCGGGGGCGGGGGGCAGGTTTCAGGTGATATTTTCTGAACAGTCTGTGTTGTCATGTTGCTTTCTAAAATAATAATTGCCAATACTTTGTTTACTATGTACTTAGACTTTAAAAGCATTAACTCACCACTCTCTACATTTAATTCCAAGTAGTAAGGGTGGTGCCCATCTCCATTTTGTAGAGGAAGGAAGCGAGGCCCAGGGAGGTTAAGTAACTTGCCCAAGGTCACTCAACTGTTAAGCAGCAGACCCAGGATTCAGACTCACACAGTCTGAAAACGAGGTCAGTTGTGAGTGGTGGGATTTATAATATTTATTAATTTGTTGGAAAACTGATAGATGTGAATAAATATATTATTAACAAATGCCTGTTTTGCTTAAGGGATCTCAGGGCTATTGTAGAGTCAAATTTTTTTTTTATTTTTTTAAAGCCTTTGCAAGCCTTGGGTGTTACTATTGAGCTGATGATGGTGTTGGTACAGGGACTAAGCTCCAGACCTCCACAGCTGCCCCTGCCCAGGAAGCTGTCACCCTTATTTCCACTCAGGACCTCCAGGGGCAGCATCCAGGGAGGTCAAGATGGGGTGCTCACTGTAGGCTCCTCAAAGATCTCTGGGGGACAGTGGCCCTCCTCCCAGCCTCCTGTGGCCCCATTGAAGCCCGGCTCCTGGTCATCTCCACTGTGTTCCTCACAGTCCTCCTCCTGGTCCTCATCCTCACTGTACTCTGGGGGGTTGTCCTTCTCTTCCTCCTCCTGCTCTTCCCCTGAGGTTCTGCCCTTGAGATGGGGCCTCTCTTCCTCACCCTCTGAGTAGCCCCAGCATAGAGGCCAGAAGAGTTCCTCAGCAGGCAGCCAGCGGGGGGCGCCTTCAGACCAGCGATTGCTGGGCTCAGCCATCAGGTCCATCTCCAGCTCATCCTGGGGATCCACCACCACCTCGACGGTCACCTGCAGATGGACAGACACACCCGGCCACGGAGGGAGGGCTCAGAGCCAGACTCCAAAGAGAAGGGAGATGATAGGCCTAGGGACAGGAGGAGAGGTCCAACCCTTTCTCTAAACCAGCCTGTTCTTCTGGTCAACCTTCTTGGCCTCCCTGGGGCAACTGGGGTCATAGCCTAAGCCCTGGCCTTGCATCAGACTTTGCAGGAGATTCCTGACCCCCTAATCTCACCCCAGACAGATTTAACTAGTGTGAGATGGGACCAGATGTGATGGTTCTAACATGCCAAGTTGGAGATCCACTCATTTACAAGAAGCTGGGTTTGAATTCTGGCTCCAGCAGCCCACAGACTGCCCAGCTTCTGGGGCCACCAACAGCCCTGAACCTCCATTTCCTCACTGTAGAGCAAGAAAATGAGAGCAAATGACAGCAAACCCCCCAGCAGCCCGGGGAAGGGCTCTTGGTCACCACTTTGTAGACAGAAAATAAGTAACATGAAATCATTTATCTGAAAGTGAACTTTAAAAACATCATTTTGGGGCTATTACAAAGTAATATGAGGTCAAAGGACAAAATTTTTTGGGGGGGGGAACCAACAAAATATAAAGAAAAGGGAGATCACCCATATTCCATTTTTGACAGGTAACATTTTGGTAATTAACACTCCAAGTTTAGATATACAGATACACACACATACTTTTCAACAACTTTAGAATGTTATGTGTTTCATATTTTTGTGGTCTTTTTTCTCTTTCAGTGAAAGTTTTGTAAGCTGTAGATGGTACACAAAATGCAGGAATTATTATCTTTAGGGATTCGGGGCTGACAGTGAAGACTGTAAGCTGGAATTCCACCAGCCTCTCTAGTTTTCTCTCCCATAAAGCCCCTCTGGTGGGCAATCTACCCTATTCTTCTTCAGGGGCCTGTAGCAAGGAGTGGGCCTGGCCAGGGAAGATCAGACTTTCAGGGCTTTCTAGTTGGCCTCTGCCCATATTCCAGGAACCCCCTGCAGCTCAAGAAACATTCTCTGCTCGTTCAGTCCTCATGACAGCCCTGCCAGATTGGTGCTGTTTGCCCCTTGCTATGGTCTAACCAGACATGAGTAGATAACATCACCAACTCAATGGACATGAATTTGAGCAAACTCCAAGAGATAGTGGAGGACAGGGAAGCCCGGCATACTGCAGCTCATGGGGTCGCAAAGTCAGACACAGCTGAGCGACTGAACAACAACATGGTCTAGGCGATAGAGGCTGGGAGAGCCACGTGATGGTCTGCAGCTAAGAAGTGAGGAAGCCCGATTCTTCCTACTCCATGGGTGGGGCATGGGAGTCACCTTGTCTGACCCACACAGGACCCCCGTCCTCCAGGGAATATAGGATGAGATGTCTGACCTCGGAGCTGAGCTGTTGAGCCCAACTTTTCTCCAGGAATCTGCTGGGTTCATGGCTGCCCTTGTAGCCCTCACCTGGATGCTGGGGTTCAGGGCACTCAAATCTGTATTGGCCAATCCCAGCAATTTCTGCAGCTCCAGCAGCAAGGGGCATCCTTCAGGGTCCTGGGTAAGGGCGTCTTGTCTAGGACCAGGGGTGCTGATTCAGGGAGCGCCCGACATCTGTGTCGACGTGGCCCTGCATGGAGGTGGGCCCTGGAGAGCAGAGGGGTCTCCTCCTCTTCTCTGGGAGAGCTGGGATCTGGGGAGGCTGAGACCTGAGGGAGGGAGGAGCAGGGAGGTGACTGAGGTCAAGGCCCATGTGGACCTGGGAGAGGCTGGGAGGGGGTGGGGAGCAGGGGGGAGGCAGGAGGTTTGGGGGCAGACCAGGTCACACACTCGTGACCACACACCCAAACATGTCTGTTTGGGGACTTCCCTGGTGGTCCAGTGGTAAAGAATCTGCCTTCCAGTGCAAGGGATGTGGGTGTGATCCCTAGTCATGGAGCTGAGATCCCACAGGCCGTGGGTCAACTAAACCCATGCACTGCAAGGAACAGCCCGAGCAGCACAGCGAAGATGCAGCACAGCCAAATAATAAATCATTAGACAAAGCCAGACACGTCTGCTCTGACACCTTAGAGGGTGGACGATGCCCCCAAAGCGCCCGGGTGAAATGATGCCAAAGTGAGGCATGAGGAGGGGGGGTCAAGTCAGGTTTCTACACACGGAAGAGACACAATCTCACCTCCTCATTCACAGATGGAAGAAATGAGCCCTGGAGGGGAAGGGAGCTGTTTAAGGCAGCAATTCCAAAGTCCAGGTCGCAGCCTCAGAATCCCCCAGAGTCCTCATCAGAGAACAGACACTCTGGCCCTCCCAGGTCAGGGCAGGGGTCTCGGAAAGACTTGACGCGGGTGTGGGCAGTGGGCCTGGATCCTTCCCCTCCAACGCCCCCCTGCCACCTGGCTTTCCCAAGCCATCCACGTAGGGTCTGTATTCCCTGGCACCCCTGACCACAGCTATACCTTCCTTTGCCTGCCCACCTGGTGCCTGAATTTCTAGGCCGTGGGTGTGTCCATCTGTCTGCCAGTCAATTCCCTCCTCCGGCCAGTGTCATGAGGTCCACACTGGGGCTGTCCTTGCTGCAGCGCAAGTAGTGAGTGAAAGCAGATCCTGGATGTCTCTGGCTCTTTCTCTGGCCTTCTCTGCTCAGACTGGGACCCTGAGAGCTCAGCACCTACCTCCAGGGTGCAGCTCCATTGCCCAGGTCCCTACACCAGGGCAGAACGAGCCTGTCCAGCTCTGCCCCACGAGCCTCTGGACCCTGCTTCACCCAGGCCACAGCCTTGACCCTACCTCCCACTTCCTAGCTGGGCAGTGTGGTAGTGCTGGAAAACATGGATCTGGAAAGTCAGATCAGCTTGGGTTCAAATCCCAGTTCTCCTTCTTACCAGCTCACTCAATCTGGTGATTTCCCATCAACAAAATGAGGACAATAATTCCTGCCTGGAACAACTGTCAGAATTTTACTTATCAAACACTTCCACAGCATCCACTGTGTGCCCAGCACTATTCCAAACACTTAATTGCTTGCTTCATCCTTCCAACAACTCTCAGATGTCAGTGCTAGCTGTCATCTCCATTTTGATAATGAAAAGTGAGGCACCGAAAGGGCAAGTAACCTGCCTGGGGTGACACAGACATTTAGTGGGAGAACCAGGATTTGAACCAGGCAGCTTGGGCCTAGAGCCCACACTCTTAACCATCATGCTCCAGCCCTACAGGTGAGAGCACTGAGTCTACTGCACAAATCAGGGGCTGAATCAGTCTGATTTCTCACATCTCTCCCCTTGACCACCTCCCTCTGTGGTCCCCAGATGCCTGGCTCTAAGGCTCCTGCCCTAAACACCTGGTCCCAGGGCAGCCCTGGGCCCGTCTCAACCAGCGCTCGAAATCCAGACTGAAAGTGTTCTGGTCCAGATACCCAGGGTGGATGAGTAGAGGATGGACAGAGGAGTAGGGCAACAACCCAGCACCTTCACTGGCCAGTCCTGGAGGCCTGGAGCTTCCCCAGATGATGGCTTCCTAGCAGTTCCCACCCATAATTCCTACCTGTCCCTGTGACTTTGGGTAGCCGTTCTTGTCTGCAGCCTCAGCACAGAGAAGGGAGACTTGGGGGAACAGGAGTTCAGGGTCTGCAGCCTTTCAGCTGATTTAGATGGCCCAGCATGGTGGGCATAAGCACCATGTTTCGCCATTTGGCAGTGATATTGGTATTAATAGTTATCACAGGAGGGAGTGCTAGAGATTTTACAATGCATGCGGTTTGCCATTTCCTCCTCCAGGGGATTTTCCTGACCCAGAGATCAAAGCCGCCTCTCCTGTGTCTCCTGCATTGCAGGCGGATTCTTTAACACTGAGCCGCTGGAGAAGCCCTTTCACAGCAAGGAAATCAAGGATTTTTCCAGCCTAGAATGTCAACAGTGCTATTAGTTAAGAAACCCTGCTCTAGAGGCTGCCAGGTCTGAATCCCAGTGGTGGCCTGGTTTCTGACTTGTGGGACCCTGGCAGGTCGTTAACCTCAGTGGGCATCCTCATCTGTAAATGGAACCAGAGATGGTATCCAGCGAGCTGGGTCCATTTCCAGCCCTCCCTGCCCTGGTGCCCCCCAGACCAGACAATGAGCAGAGCCCATAGGAAGCCCTGACTCAGTTTCACAGCCACGCACACTCCCTTTCTCTCTGGGAGCCTCCTGCCCTGTATCAGCCCCTGGGGAACTCCGCAGGGTGGAGGGGGCTATCTGGCCTTAGTCTGGGTTCCCTGAGAAGCCAACTCTGAGACAAAGCTTCAAGGGCAAGTGGTTCCTTTGGACAGTAATCCTTGGAGACCAAGCAGGGAGTCTGAGAGTGAGTCGGGGAAGGGAGGCGGCTAATAAAGAATGCTCCATGAAGCCAGTGACCAAAGTGGACCACTAGTGTGCGTCTCTCTGGGCGCCCCAGGTACCCGTCAGTCACTGGTTGAGGGAGGCTGGGTGGGGGAGAGGATCTGCACTCCAGCCACGTCCGGCTTGCCATGAACAGCTCAGAGCAGGTCCCGGTGCTGGTGAAAGCCCTCAGACAACGGGAAGTGAGGCCCGTGGGGAGGTGGGCAGAGTACCCGAGCATTGTCTGAGCGCGTCTTCCATACTAGGCCCTGGCCAGGTCCTTTACATACCTCCTGACACTCCAGCTAGTGTCAGCCCCGTGCAGAAAGAAATGTCCGTCTGCTTTGCTCACATGTATCTTGTGCTCAGTACGGTGCCTGGCACCCTCCAGGCGCTCAGTAAATCACTGCTGCGTGACTGAATGACTGCCAGCAACACTGAAGGGTGAGTGTGACTATCTCTGTGTTAACGATGGGGCTATGGAGGCTCAGAGAGGGCAAGGGATTTACCTAAGATCTCGCAGGTTACACTAAAGGCGCTTGCGTTCACGTGGAGTTCTGCTGGATCTCAACGCCCAGGCATCAGTGCAGAGGTGCCTGTGCAGACGCTGAGGCCAATAACCCCTCAAGGGCAACCACCTCAGCATGCAGAGCATCTCCGCTTTCATCTTCTTGTCTGGTCCCTGAACACGGGGGTAACGAGTGCAGGCTGGAGGCCACATTGCCTGCCTTCAAACCCCAACTTGGACACTTACTGTGTGACCTTGGGCAGGTTACTTAATCTCCCTGAACTGCTCCCCCTGTAAATTAGGGAAATGGCTGGCTGTCCCTATCTGTAGGATGGCTGGGTTAGCATGGTGCCTAGCACTCGGCAAGCGTGTGGTGAATGTCACCGAGGGGAGGTGATAGATAGTTCTCGGAGAGAGAGAGAGGGCAGTACCCCTCTAGCCATCACAGTTAGCTCTTTACATCTTATTTGGTCTGAAGAGCACATCCGCCACCCTACCACTTAGGCAGGATTACCAGGCAGTGCATGGATCTCCAGGACATTCTCAAGCAAATGCTAAGGCTCCAGCCTGTGTAAGAACACCTGCTCGTCCCACGGGGCCATCTCCCACATCTGTTATGCTCAAATGTGGAGCTTTCCGTGTGTACAAATACACAACTCCATTCTTTCGGGGGATGGTGCCATTACCCTGATAAACATGAGATACACAGATATATACCAAGTTATAGCCCCACCATCCATTGCCCCTCTCTCTATCACACACACACGGGCCCACACATACCCTCCCAGGCTTGGCAGGGCAGTTAACACTAGAGCCTTCCCCCACAAACCCTTACTGCCTTGCTTGAGCCTCCCTCACAAGCCCCGTGCCCCTCTCCTCTCATACCTCCTCTCCAGGGTCAGGAACTTGTTCCAGATAATGAAACCCAGTTGCCAGGTGCAGCCCAGCACCCTGCCTCCTCTAACCCCCTGCTTCTGAGGTCCAAGTGCGCCCCTCCAGAGCCAGGCTGCACACAGTCACTCCAGCGTCCCGGAGGTGCTGGAGTCCCAGCAGTCAACAGCCAGAGGACCATGGGCAGAGGGACAGGGCTGGACGTCACCCTTCTCCCTGGCGTGTGCTGTTGTAACCCAACCCACCCTGGCCCCACCGTGGAGACCTCGGAGCACGCCCTCCAAGCACCAGGGCTGGCTTCAGGCTGTGAAGCCTGCATACCTGCACCAGACTTATCGCTCTGCTGTTGCCATCTCGAACCCGCACTGTCATTCTGCATGGGGCCACTGCTCCCGGGCACCCTGTAGGTACTGACACACACCAGGTCCTAGCATCATCCTCGCTTCCCAGAGGAAGCAGCCAAGGGTCAGAGAGGTGAAGTAACTTGCTCAGGGTTACACAGGGCGCTTTTGAACTGTGGTGTTGAGAAGACTCTTGAGAGTCCCTTGGACTGCAAGGAGATCCAACCAGTCCTTTCTGAAGGAGATCAGTCCTGGGTGTTCATTGGAGGGACTGATGCTGAAGCTGAAACTCCAATACTTTGGCCACTTCATGCAAAGAGTTGACTCATTGGAAAAGACCCTGATGCCGGGAGGGATTGGGGGCAAGAGAAGGGGACGACAGAGGATGAGATGGCTGGATGGCATCACCGACTTGATGGACATGAGTTTGAGTGACCTCCGGGAGTTGGTGATGGACAGGGAGGCCTGGCGTGCTGCGATTCATGGGGTCGCAAAGAGTCGGACACGACTGAGTGACTGAACTGAACTGAGGGAGGTAAGAGTGATAAGAGGGCTTCCCTGGTGGCTCAGTAGTAAAGAATCTGCCTGCAGTGCAGGAGCTGTAGGAGATGTGGGTCCAGTCCCTGGGTGGGGAAGAACCTTTGGAGGAGGGCATGGCAACACACTCCAGTATTCTTGTCTGGAGAATCCCATGGACAGAAGAGCCTGGCGGGCTACAGCCCAAGGGCTGCAAAGAGTTGGACACGACTGAGCGACTGAACTGACTGACTAACTGACCCAGGGGCTTGGCAGAGCAGGTTTGGAGGCAGGTGATAAAGCTGGAGAGCCCGTGCTCTGAACCTTTGTGCTTTGCCAGCTCCAGGTAGGGGCTGCACCCTCTGGCTCGCTGCCTGCCACTCCAGGGTGTAGAATGTGTCAAACGATCAAAACACTGGAGCAGGATGCTCTGCTTTTCTCATCCATCCTTTGCTTTGGTCCCCGGAACCATCGAGTGAGGTGAGAGCGGCAGGGGCAAGGTGAGGACAGCGAGATCCAGCGAGGAGGCTGCAACCTGCCTGGACCACTGAGCAGCTGCGCCTCCGGGCCCCCGTTCCTGACCTTCCCTCTCTCCCTCACCCGGCTTGCCGGTGGTTCCAAGGTCTCAGAGAGAGAAGGATGGTCTGGGGGAAGAACAAAGGTCATAGTCAAGGTGGGGGGAGGAGCCCAGGTGCTGGAGGTGGCAGAGGGCAAGGCCACGGGATTGGCCCCACACAGACCTGGGTGCCAGTCCCCCTTCGGTCACTTACTCACCCATTAGGCTAGAAAGGCCTCAACGAAAGAAGGCCAATCTTCAGAAAAATACCTGCTTCTAGGTGCCACCCACCTGGCAGGTGAGACCTTTCAACCCTCCAGGTTCCTCCTGCAGTCCAGGCCCTGCTGCCGGGTAACTGGCTGGACGACGGACAAGGACTGAATTGCCAAGTACCCACCCCCCCAAATACACCCACACACACATGCATGACGCTGCCCTGGACAGCATCCCTGGAGAGGAGGCTCCTTCCTCTGTGTCCGGTCCTTCATCTCAGCCTGTGCCCTCGAAAAGCGCCTCCTCCCGCCGTGGGGGAGCCCCTGCTGCCCCAGCATGAGTGTCCCCAGCTCTGCCCCGGGGGTGGACCCTTCCTGAAGGACAGGCCTTGTGGCAGAGCAGCTGCCCTCTCTCGGTTCTTCTCTCTTGGCTAGTTCTAACCTCCATCACCCTCTTGCAGCTGCAAGCCCCCAACTCTCCTCTGCCCTACCCCAGGGTCTTCCCTTGCCAGCCAAGGAGGTGGTGGGTGCCAGGGTTAGGTGCCCAGAGCCCAGAGAATTAAGCAAAGCTGGGTTTGGATCCTGGCTGATCAGTTACTGGACCCACTGTCAGTTTCCTTGCTCTTCAAATGAGGACAAAAAGACTAGGAACACAAAATGCTAGGCCCGGTGGCTGTTTGCTCAAGGCTGTTTGATGTTTGGCTGTTTGCTCCTAACTAGAACAGGGCTTCCCTGGTGGCTCAGACAGTAAAGAATCTGCCCGCAATGCAGGAGACCCAGATTCTATCCCTGGGTTGGGAGGATACCTTGGAGGAGGAAATGGGAACCTACTCCAGTGTTCTTGCCTGGGAAATCGCATAGACAGAGGAGCCTGATAGGTACAGTCCATGGGCTCGCAAAGAGCTGGACACGACTGAGCGCGCATGCCAGGCTCTATACTAGGGCTGGGAACGTGACTTTGGCTCTGAAATAACTCATCCTTTAGGCTGGCCTTGGGGGCAGATCTGGCAAACGTACTAAAGATAATTACAATATAAAGTGGTAAGTACAATACTAAAGTATTTATGCCAAACGGCTAGAAAAATGCCAGTTCAATTAATTAATTCTATTTCCACTGTCATCTCCACCCATGAGGCGGGACTGGCCAGAGGCTGTTCGGTTCCTTTGGATTGTCCTCAGCAGGGGCTCCCAACAATGGGTGGGAAGGTGGGTATCTCTTAGGGGAAAATGTCTGGTTCTGTTTGGGGGGTGGTGGTGGGTGCTACAGGCACCTAGTAGGTAGAGGCCAGGGATACTGCTAGACATTCTACAATGTTACAGCACAGAATTGTACAACCCCAAAATGACTGCAGTGTGAAGGCTGAAAACCCTTGGTCTACAGGATGTACTCTCAACAGGGGCAAAAGTTAGATATCAGGGAAAAGGCAAAAAAAAAAAAAAAAAAATCAAAGTATTACAATGGTTTGTAACACTCCAAAAGGCCATAGTGCATAAACAGACAGTGTATATGTGGTATTAACATTTCATGGGGGGAGGTACTTAGAACAAAATAGAGTCTAAAAATCTCCTTAGGAGGGAGGGCAGTTGTGAAAAAAATATGGATAGACAGCGGTCCACAGAGACCCCATTAGAATGCAGTGTGTGTACGCTCAGTCGCTCAGTCTTGTCTGACTCTCTGGGACCCCATGGACTGTAGCCTGCCAGGCTCCTCTGTCCATGGGATAGAATACTGGAGTGGGTTACCATGCCCTCCTCCAGGGGATCTTCCTGACCCAGGGATAGAACTCGTGCCTCCCGTGGCTCTGGCATTGCAGGTGGATTCTTTACCACTGAGCCACCAGGGAAGCCCCAAAACACAGTGAAGGGAGGTTCCTTCTTCCCATTGCCTCTGGAGTGACCTCAGCAACCTGAGCACCAAGAAGGCCCCAAGCTGGGGCTCTCTTACTTCACAGCGCTCTCCTGTACCCACCTCGGCCCTCAGTCTGGAAAAGGAGGACCACTCTGGTCTCCTCCTGGAATTGCCGGGCATAGGGGAAGGGCAGGACCCATACCATACAGGCCTGCTCCTGCAAACCCCAGAATGAGTCTGGCAGGGTCTGTTCCCACGGGATGAGTGTCCACTGCAGTCCAGGAGGGAAGGGCGGGGCTGAGGACAACTAGTGATGGGAGACCTGGGTTTTGACAGTCAGGAGTTTCTCTCCATGCAGCTCACTCAGGTGGTAAAGAATCCTCCTGCAATGCGGGAGACCTGGCTTCCATCCCTGGGTTGGGAAGATCCCCTGGAGGAGGGCACGGCAACCCACTCCAGTATTCTTGCCTGGAGAATCCCAGGGACAGAGGAGCCTGGCGGGCTACAGTCCCTGGGGTCCCAAAGAGCTGGACACGACTGAGAGACTAAGCACAGTACAGAAACTACTCTTGGTCTCACTCCTTTGTCTTCGAGCTTATCCAAAAGCCCACTCACAGGCCCCCTCAGCCCCAGAAAGTGTTCCTCTACCTCTTACTGGCCTCTTCTGCTTGTCCATGCGCCTAGTAATACAAAGGTCCCACCCAGCAGTTGGAGGACCCCACTTACTACCTTAGTCAGTTCAGTTGCTCAGTTGTGTCTGACTCTTTGCTACCCCATGGACTGCAGCACACCAGGCCTCCCTGTCCATCACCAACTCCTGGAGCTTACTCAAACTCACATCCATTGCGTTGGTGATGCCATCCAACCGTCTCATCCTCCGTCATCCCCTTCTTCTCCTGCCTTCACTCTTTCCCAACATCAGTGTCTTTTCAAATGAGTCACCTCTTCACATCAGGTGGCCAAAGTACTGGAGCTTCAGCTTTAGCATCATTCCTTCCAAAGGACACCCAGGACTGATCTCTAGAATGGACTGGTTGGATCTCCTTCCAGTCAAGGGACTCTCAGGAGTCTTCTCCAACATCACAGTTCAAAAGCATCAATTCTTCGGCGCTCAGCTTTCTTCACAGTCCAACTTTCACATCCATACATGACCCCTGGAAAAACCATAGCCTTGACTAGACGGACCTTTGTTGACAAAGTAATGTCTCTGCTTTTTAATATGCTATCTAGGTTAGTCATAACTTTCCTTCCAAGGAGTAAGCGTCTTTTAATTTCATGGCTGCAATCACCTTCCCTCAATTCACACCTCGAAGGACTCAAATCCTTTGCAGATCTGACTGAAGAGGCTGCACCGGAGGTGGGCGACTGGACTGTCGGAACCTCAGCAACCCCCGCCCGCCGGCCCGCAAAGGGCGGGGGTCCTCGCCCACCCTCCTCTCGGAGGGCACCTCGGGCAGGCACCGCTGCCAGCGAGGTTCGCTCAGGGCCAGGCAGCCGCGGGGACGGGGCAGGCGGACGGGACAGGAAGCCGGGCGGCTCCGGGGTGACTCCGCGTCCCACTCCGCCCCCAAGTTGTTTCTCTCCGGGGGTGGGGGCCCCCGCAGGTCGGGCGCAGCGGGCCAGCGCCGGGTGCTCAGGGACGTCGGGGCCGGGCCCCGGCTGCCCGCCCTCGCGGGCCGGGGGAGGAGGCACCGCGCGCGCCCCACCGCTCACCTCCGCCAGCTTCGCGCGGCTGCGGCCCGGGCCCCGCGGCTTCCGCAGGAGGGGCCTTCGCACCGCGGCCAGCAGCACCGCGCCGAGGAGGAGCCCCGCGCGGCAGAGCAGGCGCCGCACCCTCTCCCTCCCGAGGCGGCTCTGCCCGTCGCCCCCGCGCCTCCCTCCGGCTCCGCCAAGTGTGCGGATGTTCGGCCTCGCCTCTTCCCGGAGCGCGAGCGCGGGGCCGGCGCGCAGGCCAGGGGCTCGGGGTGTGTTTCCCGCCCTCCCTGGAGGACTGGCCGCCCGCGCTCGCGGACGCGTCTTAGGCCAGCGGGCAGCTCCCTGTGATCCTGCCGTCTCCCCGCCCTCGCTCCCCGCCGCGGTCGCCGTCGCAGCCCCAAGCGAGTTCCTGTTCGGGGGAAGTGGCGGCCCCCCGACCGCGCTCTCCGGTCCTGCGCTGCGACCCCGGCGGGGTCCCCCCGCCCCCACCTGCCCGGGCGCTCGGTGAACGACGCCGAGGCTCACGGGCCGCCAGGGCCTCGCGAGCGAGGGACGCGCCGCAGCCCAAG
Organism: Ovis canadensis; assembly: GCF_042477335.2. NCBI lineage: Eukaryota > Metazoa > Chordata > Mammalia > Artiodactyla > Bovidae > Ovis > Ovis canadensis. Next base: position 99,086,218 of record NC_091251.1, read on the forward strand.
ACGCGGGAAGCTTCAGATTTTGGGCAAATGTGCCCCAAACCAAGGGAGGTTGGCCTGGGGAAGGAAGGCCTGGAAATCACTCCGCCAGGGCTCCTCCAGCTCCTCGCAGGAGGTTGGGACCCGTAAAACACCTGCTACTCTGCACCCAGTTCCCCCCCTGGTGTTCTCTGAGCACTTCAAGAGCCAGGAAAGAGCTGAGACTCGGGTGTGACAGCAGCCAGCCACATTTGAGAGAGTGGTCGGAAGATCCTGCCCTGCCCTGCCATCCTGGGTAAGAGTGGGACCCCCCGAAGCCCTCCAGCCAGACACTCGTGCAGGGATCCTCCCGTGTAGAGCGTGCGAGTCAGCTTGTGATAAAGATCAGGAACTCTGACTGGCAGTGACGATTTTAGAGGCCCGGATGGGGCCGTTAGGGACTGTGAGCCCCGTGCCACAGGGCAGGTGGGGTGGGGTTTGGACAGGTAGGTGAGGAGCCATCAGAAGGCGTTATTAGGAGAGGCCTATCCAGGGGATACGGAGCAGCACAAGGGCTGCCTGGATTCTGGGCAGGGACAGCAGATCCCGGAAGATGCTGGGAAGGATGGCCAGAAACCTGGCCCTAGGATTCCATTTGGGATCTGGTTTACCCGAATGGTCCAGTGTTCCGAGCAGCGCATCACAGGGGTTACAGACGGGGTCTGGAGTCGGTCACGTGGGTTTGAACTTTGCTATCATTTACTCAGGAGAAGGGGATGGCAACCCACTCCAGTACTCTTGCCTGGAGAATCCCATGAATGGAGGAGGCTGGTAGGCTGCAGTCCATGGGGTCGCGAAGAGTCGGACACGACTGAGCGACTTCACTTTCACGCATTGGAAAAGGAAATGGCAACCCACTCCAGTGTTCTTGCCTGGAGAATCCCAGGGAATGGAGAGCCTGGTGGCCTGCCGTCTATGGGGTCGCACAGAGTTGGATAAGACTGAAGGTGACTTAGCAGTAGTAGCAATAAGATGGCTAGTGTATACATGTCAAAACTCCCCGTAAACACTCAAACACTAGCCCAAAGAAACCTAGCATTTGAGTACCTGCTATGCCCTATTGCTTTTACTAAATGTGGGTTTTTTAAAGGATGTTTTTGGTAAAATGGTTTTCACATCCAGTTCAATATTTTGTCGTTTCATCAAAGTTTTGCACCTTGCACCACATTAAACATGGAGTTTGAAAATCATGAGTTCATTCATTCAAGTGTACCTGTCTCCAAGTCAGTCACTACCGCACACTGGGAGTCCCTCTGCCCCTTACCTGACAGCTGTAATAGCTTCCTGGTAAGTCTGTATCCACTCCTGTTCTCACTCCCTCCTTCCCAAATGCTGTTATCTTTTCTTTTGTTGATCAACTTTATTGAGGTATAACTTACATACAACAAACACACCTAGTTTTCTTTGTTGGGGGGTGAAGTAGAAAAATATAGCTTTATTGCTTTACCAGGCAAGGGAGACACAGTGGACTAATGCCCTCAAAACCCAAGTGTCCCAACTTGGGGAAGATAGTGACGTTTTTATTTTTAAAAAATGTGTTTGCCTGCACCAGGTCTTAGTTGCAGCATGTGGAATCTTCCTGGACCAGAGATTGAACTCATGTCCCCTGCATTGCAAGGTGGATTCTTTACCACTGATCCATCAGGACTTTACTTACATTCCTTTTTTTTTAAGTAAGTCCCATTTATCAGCATTTTTTGAGACGTTTGTGTCTGAAGAAACCATTGCACCTAATCCAAAGTCACAGATTTTCTTTTATAGTTTTTCCTAGAAGCTTTTTAAATTTTCTTATGTTCAGATCTATGATTAAATTGTGTTATGGTACATAAGGGTTGAAGGTCCTTTTCCCATTGAATTAACTTGGCATGTGTCAAAAACCAACTAAGCATACAAGTGTGGGTCTACTTCTGGACTCCCTATTCTGTTTTATTGCTCTTTTACAACTAGTCTAGTATCAATTGCTTGGTTGATATCACTCTTGGTTACTGCAGTTTTCTTTGCACAAAGTTTTGAAATCAGGTTCAATCCCTGAGTCGGGAAGATCCCCTGGAGTAGGAAATGGCACCCCACTGCAGTATTCTTGCCTGGAAAATTCGATGCGCAGAGGAACCTGGTAGGCTGTAGTCCATGGGGGCCAGAGTCAGACATGACTGAGCACATATACACGTATAAGTCCCATTACAAAATTGTTTTGGCTATTCTAGGTCCTTTGCATTTCCATACAAATTTTATCAATTTGTCATTGTCTATAAAAAAGCATGCTAGGGGATATTCTTTCCAATGCTTAGAAGTTTTCACTCATTTTCCTAGTGAGAGAAACTCGCCACGACAGCCTGTGCAGCAGGCCAGCACCTCGTGAGCCCCACCTCACCACTGGCCCTTTCCTCAGTGACCGTCAACCACACTCTTCCAGACTCTCCACTCCTTAGAGAAGTTTCCTGTCACCTTTGTCTAAACCAGGCACTGGTTCCAATCGCCTCACTTCATTCGCCTTTCCTTCACACCACTGAGTAGTTTCTAATGTATGTGGTTCCTGTGCTTATTTGTTTACTTGAAAGTAGGAACCCTAACTTCGTTTGTGATGCTCAGTGCAGTGCCTGGCATGGAAACAGCACTTGGAATTTATTGGTTGAATGCTGTGATGACCCAGACAAAGTACAAGGTGGGAAGAGGGGGTGAGTTATGTTGTTAAAATCTTAGCTTGTTCTGTTACTGTTCCAGCTACTGTGAACCCAAAAGTCTCCCCCACCTTTTTGACTCCCTGTATGAATTCCTCTCAGGCTTCCCAAGTGGCTTGGTGGTAAAGAATCTGCCTGCCAGTACAGGTGATGTGGGTTCGATCCCTGAGTCAGGAAGATCCCCTGGAGAAGGGAATGGCAACCCACTCCAGTACTCTTGCCTGGGAAATCCCACGGACAGAGGAACTTGGTGGGCTGCAGTCTATGAAGCTGCAAAGAGCCGGACGCGACTGAGGGACACACTGCGCCGTGCCTGGCGTGGAAACAGTACTCAGTATTTATTGGCTGAATGAATAAAGGCAGATACAGCTTTTCGAGTATTTTATTGGAGCAAAACAATGTATTTGCATGGGATGATTCTTAAGTCATCTCAACTAGTTCCCCTTCAGCTCTTAACATACACTCTCAGAATGGATACACCTCCCCCAAGCCATTATTTATAGCTCAACCATCATCCAACAAATTAAAAACAAAACAAAAAAATCATTCAGCAAAGAAGGGAGACAGGGTGACATTTTAACACAATACTAAATCTTAAAAAAAGTAATTTATATATTTCCCTTCTCTTTCTCAGATTATATGAGCATTACAGGGCTGGAGAAGGGTTATCACAGCACCTCTTGCAAATTCCAGTTTTTCAGGAATGAAAAATATATAGGCCAACAAAATAAAGAGCTCAGCTCCCCATAAGCTATGTCTCTATTCTTCGTTTATCTTTCCCCCTTCTCTTAATGGTAGCTGCCTTTATCCAGAGAGGGATCATTAAGACTGCGTCTGCATGCTGGCTGACTTGGTGACCTCACTAGTCTCCTCTGAAGAACCACTGAGGATGCGTTTTACTGGTCCAACCCTTAACAACTGAGGGAACAAGACCTAATGCTAAGGGTGAAGACATTCCACCCTAGTCAGGGATATGTCCCACACTTCTTAGGAAGACCTGGGCCAAGCGACAAAGCTGTGCACAAGGAACTCCGGAACTGTGGTGGAAAAAGCAGACACTGAGTGGGCTCCAGGCTCCTCGTCTATGGGAGGATCCACTATCCATGCAGACAGCAACAAGGCAGGACGCCTGGCACAATATCAGGGTGCTGAACTAACTTTTACCTTTCATTCAACCTCCCCAAAACTGCTCCACAAGAACAGAGCTTTGGGTATGCTTCATTAAAAACAGTAACGGCAGTTTAAGATAACCACTGAATTCTTTACGGTCAGTTGAATAAACTCATCATACCACAAAGAATTTCAGTTTATAAGGCCATTTATCATGTGTACTCCATAGTAAACAAGACCTTGACCAAAGCTCCCCCAAGTCCTTCCCAAGAATGACTGGGAATGTGACAATTCCAGACTCAGCAGAGACTAGAAAAACATTTCCAATGAGGGCTTGGGCTAGCCCCTTCAGTCTCCTCCCTAGAAAAGGCTCAATCTATAGGAAAAGGTGCTTAGAAGTACTGGAAATGACTAAAGGGGCAATGACATTTTTACACATTAAGAGCAAAGGGATTATTGGCAAGTCCTGACAGTTCTTCTGTACGATAAGGCAGGAAGCCAGCTGTCTAACTTAGCTATCTGGGCACATGGCAACTGGCTAGGAGTCTGAACACCATGTTTCATGGAGGTAATGCTGAGGAGAGAATGGAAGATATTTTGATTAATTGGCTTCACGGATTAAGATGCCTACTGGGCACTGAGCTTCCATGTTAGGCCGGTAGCAGCATATCAATCCACAGGCTGAGGGTGCACTGAAGCAGACAGCTGCTCAACGGCCAAGACGAATCCTGTGATTTTCATAACTCCCCCTTCATTACCCCTTGGGGCTACACTGATTTTACCTGTGTGAAGTGCTCAACAATTCTTGACGTTCCTGACAGTGGACAGAGGAAGAGAACTCTTTCGTCTTTTCTAACCACACAGGTTAGATCAAGTAGAGATTAAAACCTATTCTGGCTTACCTAGAATATCGAGAGAGACATCCTGGGAATGCGGTCACAGCAACTCTTTGTATTATTACACAAGAACCAGGAGGGACTTTCCTAGCAGTCCAGTGGTTAAGACTCCACGCTTCCACTGCAGGAGGCGCGGGTCTGATCCCTGACTGAGGAACTAGACCTCTGCATGATGCAGAGTGGCCAAAAAAAGAGAAAACTGGGCAACAGTCAATTATATTCAACCTTCTGAAGGTGGTTTTGCCACAAATTCATACAAAAGAAGAACCCGAATTCTCTTTCTTCACATGACTAGCAGTTCTGTGCTGCTGCCTAACCCAGTATGACAAGTTGCCAGAGATCTTCATCAATTTGGAAAGGGAGGTGAAAGGGAATAAATACAGCTTTGGCTTCTGAAAAGGCACCAGGCAAACACACAGCCTTCAGAAGCTGTGTCCCTTACTTCTGTTCACCTTCAACGACTACATAAGGAAGAAGCCTGTTTGACCAACTGAAATACCCTATCACCAAAGTTTAAGACAGTGATGAAAAGACTAAAGGTGCCGAGTTCTTCAAACGAGCGAGCAGTACTCTGGGCTCCGGAGACCAGAATGTTTTTTAAAGGGAAAAAATGTTCCAAGGCAAAGTGAAAAGTTTGGTGCTCCAAAGACCTTAACCCTGAACCTTCCCTTTCAATATTTACTTGTTCCAAAACACACACCATATTCTAGGCCAAAGCTTTTAATAAAGATGGGAGGAGAATCTGACACTGCCACTTGATCCATTCTTTGGATGTGATTTTGATGTCCCCTAGTTATACACTTCCTGGTTTCTGATGCGATCTGCACAAAACGGTCATATAAACCTGAAATGGATGAAGACAATGCTACATGAAAAGAGGGATGAGAAAAAGTAGTAAGGTTTAGTCACACCTCTATCAACTAACTCTGATGGATCAGCTTTGGTAGGAATGGTTAGCAGATACCTGTTTGAATCCCATCAGATTTCTGAAGCAGGCTGTGTTAAACCATGTACTAAACAACACTTATTTGTTTTGGGTTTGTTTCTACTCATTCCCAATGACTTCATTTATATACACTTGTATTTTCCCAAGTACGTGGTTAAATAATGGTGTTTGTGATATGACTGGACCCTAGATTTACATTACAGTTTCAGGAAGAGACAATCAGTGTGCATAATGTTTTGTCCTCTAGAAAGTAGAGTGCTTGGTGAGATCACAGTTTTTTCACTTCAAAATAAACCTATAACTTAACTGCATTTATCCTGAAATAACTGCATAGCAAAGTGACATATATATAATATATTTAAATGCCCATATAACTGACATTTTAAGTTGCAGAGACTTCATGCAAGTCAAAATAAAAGACTGGCCATTAAGTTCATTGCTTAAAGTTTGTGACTTCTGCAAACTCTACACCAGCAAAAGCTCTCTGGTATTCTAATGGGGTTCTACGGTGAGGACCTAGATGTGCAAGGATTGTTAGTAATGTATTTTATTTTACATGACTAATTATTTAGTTTACCACAGTCTTTTTCACTCCAACTTGTACATGCTAAATGCAGTGTCTGCATCTCTACCTGGTTCATTTTTTTTAAAAATTCTTTAAAAAAGTATAATAAAACCTCAGACTATTTCAAGGGCTTAAGGTTCTCAGATGCTGAGAGTGACCTAAGATAACTTAAGACATGAAAACAAAACTTCACCAGCAATAGCATCGTTTATGCCCTCCACTAAACGTATCAGCACAAAATATCACATCTGATGACAAGATGTCTAGAGAGAACTGGGACTGAGGATTTTTTTTGCCGATAAAAGGAGTGATTTCAAAAATGTACAAAACTGCTTTCACACAAAGTTCTTCCATTCTGTTTCCACTCCTTCCCCTGTAATACTTGATGGCTACTAAAAGACAGCTGATCCTGGGTGCAAAAAAGTCCAAAGTTCTCTTCACTTAAGCTTTGGTCAATGGAAAAAAAAGTAAGAACTTTAACATGGTGATTTTCGGATTTGTTCTTTGGTCAAGCAGTATAAAGCTCACTGAAAGATGTTCCCTTGCCTGGTATGAAAACAGAGTCAAAAGAGGATCTCAGGTTAGCGAAAGTGTGTTCAGAATTTCTCAGGGAGAAACAAGGAGGTAACGGAAGGAGACGGAGCCCCTGAGGCCCAGATGGCAGCTGAGAACTGCACTAGGCCACTGAGGACGAAAGAGCAACATCACTCAGAGAGTGCTACTTACATAGACCATCCTCTAGAAAGGGTGAGCTAACAAACTCAGGGAACTGACAAATGCTTTCTGAGCCCTCCGGGGGGTTCACCCACATTTTCCTGTATCAGTTTCAATCCTAATCTGGACCCAGACCCAGGCAGAGGCTGTCATAATTTTGAGAAGTAGAAAGCAGTAATAACCAACCCAGACATTCTGTGGATACGAGGAGGCACCACCTCTTTCCACACTGCCCCTGCCCTCTCGTGCTGGCAGGAGGAAGGATCACCGAGGGGCCACTCTGCACACAGAGCAGAGAGCTTGGGCATCAGCTTCAGCACCGAGGTCTGACCAGGGTGGTCCGTGGCTGCAATCTCCGTGTCTTAAAGACGGAACGGGAGTGTCAGATTACAGCTTGGGAAACACCCAGAAACTGGACATAACCTTCAGAGGGTGACATTATGGAGAAACATTTGATGGTGAAGGAGAATTATTCTCTGGTGGCCAGAACAAAACGGACGAAGACCAAGCCTCAGAGGCTCCTGGCCAGAGAGAGTTCCAAGCGGAGGGGGGCAGTTTCGGCAATGTTAGTCTTGACTGCCTTTCTCACACGGCTAGACTTCAGTCACCTTTAAAACACTGGTGGATTGTGTCGTGACTGGCTCAGTTGGGAGTCCAAGGCTGGCAGCCTCTGAGACCTTGACTGGAGGTGAGTGGGAGGCACCTGCTCCCCAGAAAGGAGGGCCAGGGATGGCAGGAGCTCTGGCTGGGCGCAGGAGTGGGAGGGGCTGCGAGAGCGAAGCAGCCTGCGCGGTCAGCGTGATTTCACAAGTAGAATAGTTATAAAATAAAACATTTTTTTTAATAGACAAAAAAAGCAAAGTGAGTCACCCTCTTTTTTTTTTTTTTTTAAGGTGAAATGTAGCGAAGGAAGGATGTGCAGCAGTTTCTCACTATTTACAAAACGCCGCTGAGTGGAGGTGGCCGCCGTCAGCAGCTGAGGAAACGTCTTGCACGTGAGATGGCCACGGAAGTGTGGATCCTGCCGCTGGCTGAGAGAGGCCACACGCAGCTCCTGGGTGAGCGAGAGTTCCTGCAGCGGAGCACCAAAAAGGCTCAGTCTTCCGTTTCCTCATATGTCATCTCATCAAAGGGCCTGTCCAGGAGGGGCACTGACCGGCGGCGGGAGTACTTCAGGTGCAGCAGGTCCCCAACTTCACCTATCTCCTTTAAAGCCTGGTACACAAGACACAGCAGGAGTGAGTCAGAGCCGGGAGGAGGAAGGCACATTTGCTGCTTTGCCTTTCTAAAAACAATCATGGCACGGTTATCCTGTGGTGGGACCGTACCCAGGGCATTTACTCTGAGCAGACTAGAGTCTGGAAGTGGAAAGAGCTGGTTTTTGAGCAAGGCCATCAGGCTGACCATGAAGAACAGGCTGTGAAGAGCAGGGATTCAGGATGAAGGGTATAATTAATCAACATATGACATGCTTGCTATAAGAAAAAGTGTGTACTCTGAATTGGCCAGGATGGCTACAACTTATCACCTCTCCTTTTATCCTCCAGTACGTGTTCTTTCTGGTGTCACACTACCAGAAAAGCAGGAAGAAGCTGGCATTGGGATGCTTCCTAGATGAGAGACGAAGAAAGTCCCCAAATGCACTGCTGTGCAGACTCAGTAAGAAAAAAGAAAGAACAGAGTCAGCATTTAAACTCAAGTTTGATTTTACACCCCCAAATCCTAACATGGACAGACTATCTTGTCTTTCCATCAAAACTCTCAGTATAACTTTGTCTGTAAGGTTTGCTCTTTTATTTTTCAAAGATAATATGTTTCTTATAAAAATTAAAACACTAAGACAAGTGATGAAGTGAAAAACCTCTTCCTGATTGCTACACTAGTCTTACCTCATAACTCCTGGTCGAAGTATACATACATACAGCAAAGCACACAAATCATAGTTCACACAGCTAACTTTCCAAAAAGCAGCACACAGAGAGTCAGAACAGAGAATCACAATGTAAGAAAGGGATGTGTGACATATGTGATCAGAATTTCTCAGAGCAATCCACTGAGGACAGCCAAAATTCTGAAATCCTAGATTCTAAGGCTTTCTAATAAAAGCACCTGGCACAGGTCACAGACTGCATTTTCAGTTCCAGGCAGCTCTCCAGCACTGGCGTTCACTCCACAGGCATCTGGGGATATGTCTAATAGGCTCGGCTTTGGTGAGAATGGCTCTATCTGGGACACCACCTCATTAGACTAAGAAAAGGTAGAAGCCTGGCTGCCTGACTGTGGCTCTCCAAATCTCCATCACATCACATAAATCATCTGTCCACTCAGGGTTATAATTACACAGCAAAATGTATACCATCTAGCTCAGAAAAGAAAATCAGCTGATTATTAGTTAATAGATACATTCAACTGTTCTTTAAGAAATCAGTGTTTGGGGAGGGGGACACTAATAAAAAGTATTGCATATTTACTCTAACATAAGAAAAATACTCTTCACTCCAAATGCGAAAAATTTAAAAAGCAAGTAAGAGTTGGACTTCAATATGCTATCAGAACAGTGGTAAACCTTGAGGAGAGGTTTAATTAAAAGTTCCATATGGAAACAATTTAAGATTGAATTTTAGCTGTGAGAATCTCTTAAACCATTTATTCTCCCAACCTCTGATATAGGACTTACTAATTTAAAACAATACGTGACTTACTAAATCACAAAGTAAAGGATATTCAGAAGAACATGATATTGTTCATCAATTAAAAAAGAAAGCCACTGCAGCCCAAAGGGATGTAGACTGATACTATAACAAATATCTCAGATGGACAGGTTTCACTGACATAAAAGAGAAAACTGTAACTACAAACTGCTGGCCATGTTGTGAGGTTACCTGGTTAGATTAGGAATAAGGAACCATTACAAGTATCACAGTTTGTTAACAAATAGTCTACACTGAACTTCTGGATGACAGGGTAAGATGAGTTCTTAGGGAAAAAACATGTTAATTATAGGGTTGAATATGGTCTTTGAATAAGAGAATATCCTAGAACAGCTGCACATCCCTGAGCTGACAATTTTGCTCTTCTCCTTTCTAAAAATAGTAGCTTTACTGCGATATAATTCACAAAATTCACCTCTTAGAAGTTCATAATTCACTGCTTCTGGGCATATTCAGAGTTGTACAACTTTCATCACAATCTAATTTTAAAACATTATCACTTCAAAAAATAAACTCCATACTCAAATCCTCATTCCTCCTTTCCCTAGGCCCTGACAACCAGTCTATTTTCTGGCCGGGGATGTGCCTGATTTAGACACTGCGTATGGATGGTCTTCTGCGTCTTCTTTCACTTTGCATGCTGTTTTCAAGGCTCAGCCATGTTCTAAGGGTATAACTTCATTCTCTGGCATGTGGTTATCCAGCTGTTCAGTACCATTAACTGAAGAGACTGTACCTTCTCCATTAACCAGTCCTGGGCTTCCGTGTTGAAAATCAATTAGCCATAGATGTTAGGGTTTATCTCTTGACTCTCGATTCTACTCCACTGGTCTAAAAGCCCATCTTTATGCTAGTACTCCACTGTTCCAATTACTGTAGCACTGCAGTAAGTTTTGCAATCGGCAAGTCTCCAACTTCTATTTTCCTTCTCAATATTGTTTTGCTGATCTGGGGCTTCCTACGGTTCCATACGAATTTAAGGATCAGCTTTCCTATTTCTGCAAAAATAGCCATTGTCATTTTGATAGGGACAGCAGTGGGTCTACAGATCTTGCTGAACTGACATTTTAATAAACTTAAATCTTCCAGTCCATGGATATGGGCTATCTTTACATTTATGTAAGTCTTCCTTCATTTCTTCCAGCAATGTTTGACAGCTTAATATGTAAGTCTTCCACCTCCCTGGTTAAATTTATTTCCAGGTATTTTATTCTTTTGAACGCTATCATAAATGAAACATTAATCTCCTTTTCATGTCCAGTGTATAGAAATACACTAATTTTTGTGTTTTTTACTCTGCAACTTTGCTGAATATATTTATTAGCTATAGCAGGTTAGTTTAGGGTGAATTATAGCGCATTTCCTATATATAGACTCATGTCTCAGGGCCTATTAATAAATAAAACTTCATTTATATCTCATAATGTTCATGTTTACTTCCATAAAAAATCATTAAGACAAAATGACTTTAACAAACCTGCAGTTTCAAAAAAAAATACTTTATGCTTAAAAAACCTATATGGAAGGCAAAGTCAAATAATCCTTCAAGTGGATATTATGAGAAAAAGATCAGAACTGTCAACTGGTAAACACACTATTGGCAATAGAAATCTACCAAGATACCTGATTACAGCTAAGTTATTTCATGGATGTGTTTAGTTACCAGGAGTAAAAACTTTTAGAAGACATAGTGAATAACTTTAGTCATTGCTTTTAATGACAGTTATTTTTCAAAAGGTGTGCTGAAACTCTTAAATACCCAAACAGGATGGAAGAGAAGCTGGTATCATTGGGTTAAAAAATAATCAAAGAAGAAATTCATCAGTAAAATTTTTGAGTAAAGGGAAAATCTATCGGAAAAATCTCAAAAGGTATAATAAAAATAAAGAAGAAGAAAAAGATACAATATCAATAAATTGAATCCAATTTAAGTGTCAGATGATTAGAATATACCATATTTGTAGATTTGCTATGAAGAAATAGGGACAAAAAAATCAAAATCTTTAGCAGTCAAGAAAATTAAAATGTCAATTAGGCTGTTTTTAAAAATTAGGCTTTTGAAAACATGCATTCATAATATTAAGATTAGTAGCTCTCCAATGAATTAATATTCTGATATTTCTATCACCTAAATTTTTTTTCTATCAACCAATTTTATGCAAATATCATGTTCTAGAGCTCTATAAACTCCTAGAAAGTAGTATTTATTTAAAGTCTGAAATCCTTTTGTTTTTTTTTAGAAGTCTGAAATCTTTGAGAGGCTGGAGACAAGACAGTGGAGTACAGGGACTTGAGTTTACCTTCTCTCTACATCACAACCATCTGCTGAACAACCACTGACAAAAAAGACTGGACTCTATCATAAAAGAGACTCTACATCCAAAGACAAAGAAGGAGCCGCTACAAGATGGCAGGAAGTGCACATTCACAATACACTCAAATCTCATACCCAATGGGTGGGCAACCCACTGACTGGAAAATAACTACATTGCAGTTTCTCCTACAGGAAGGAGAGTTCTGAGCCCAGTGTCAGGCATCCCAGCTTGGGGTGGGGGGGGGGTCTGGCAATGGGAGGAGCAGCATTTGGCTTTGAAGGCCACTGGGGTTTGATTACAGTCCTCCACAGGACTGGGGGAAACGGAAACTCCATTTTGGAAGATGCACGCAACGTCTTGTATGCACCAGGACCCTGGGGAAAAGCCGTGACATAGAAGCCTGGGCCAGACCTACATGCTGGTCTTGGAAGGGTCCCCCCCAAGGGAAGGAAGGGGTGGCTGTGGCTCACACTGGCGGCAGAGGTATGGGGGAATACTCATTAAGAGTCTGGAGACTGCTACTTTGACACCAAGACCCTGCCCCACCTCACAGCCTGTGCACCTAGTGTTTGGATGCGGCAGCCCGAACAGCCAACACTGCGGGAACGCAGGCCCACTCATCACCAGACAGGCTGCCTAAAGACTTCCTGAGCCCACAGCTGCCTCTAAACACTCCCCCTCATACGGCCCTGCCCACTAGAGGGACAACACCCAGCTCTACCCTCCAGTGGGCAGGCACCAATCCCTCCCACCAGGAAGCCTGCACAAGCCTCTAGACCAGCCTCAGCCACCAGGGGCCAGATAAGAGAATGATGAGGAACTTCAACCCTGCAGCCTGTGTAATGGAGACTGCAAACACAGAAAGTTAAGACAAAATGAGATAGCAGAGGAATATATTCCAGACAAAGGATCAAGATAAAACCCCAGAAAACAAATCAGTGAGGTGGAGACAGGAATCTACCTGAAAAAGTATTCACAGTAACGATAATAAAGATGAACCAAGATCTCAGGGAGAAAAAAAAATGGAGGCACAGACCAAGAAGGTACAAGAAATGTGTAACAAAGAGCTAGAAAGTATAAACAGAGTTCAACAGCACAATAACTGAAATGAAAAATAGAAGGAATATTTTTATTATTAGTGATTCTACTAGAAGGAATCAACAGAATACATGTATAAGGAGAACAGATAAGTGGCTTGAAGATAAAATGGTGGAAATCACTGGAGTGGAACAGATTGAGGAAAAAAGAGTTAAAAGAAATGCAGACAGTTTTCGAGACCTTTAGGACAACATTAAACACACCAACATTCACATGACAGGAGTTCCAGAAGGAGAAGAGAGAGAGAGAAAAAGGCCTAAGAAAACATAGGGAGATAATAGCGGAAAACTTCCCTAACATAGGAAAGGAAACAGCCACCCAAGTCCAGGAAGTGCAGAGTCCCATACAGCAGAAACCCAAGGAGCAACACACCAAGACTTACATGTTAATCAAACAAACAAAAATTAAAGACAAAGATAAACTATAAAACGCAGCAAGGGAAAAGGGAATCCCCATAAGGTTACCAGTTGACTGTTCAAGCAGAAACTATGCAGGTCAAAAGGGAAAGGCATAATATATTTAAAGCGATGAGAGCACAAATCCTACAACCAAGAATACTCTACCCAGCGAGGCTCTCATTCAGATTTGATGGAGAAATCAAAAGCTTCACAAACAAGCAGAGGATGAGAGAATTCAGCACCACTAAACCAGCTTTACAACAATTATTAAAGGAACTTCTCTAGGCCGAAAAGTAAAGATTAGAAACAAGAGAAACACAATTAGAAACAAGAAAACTACAAATGGGAAAGCTCACTGGTAAAGGCAAACATACAGTTAACAAAACGGCAATAAGAACATACATATAGGTAATTACCTTAAACATAAATGGGTTAAATGCTTTAACCAAAAGACAGACTGGCTGAATGGATACAAAAACAAGGTCCATATATATGCTGCCTGTAAGAGACCCACTGCAGATCTGGAATACATATAGACTGAAAGTGAGGGGATAGAAAATGGTATCCATGTAAATGGAATTCAAAAGAAAGCTGAAGCGGTACTCGTGTCAGACAAAACAGACTTTAAAACTCCTGTCAGACAAAACAGACTGTTACTAGAGACAAAGAAGGATACAATATAATGATCAAGGGATCAATCAAAGACAACGATGTAACGCTTTGACTGTGTGGATCACAACAAACTGTGGAAAATTCTTAAAGAGATGGGAATACCAGACCACCTGACCTGCCCCTTGAGAAATCTGTATGCAGGTCAGGAAGCAACAGTTAGTTCCAAGTCTGGAAAGGAGTACATCAAGCCTGTATATTGTCACCCTGCTTATTTAACTTATATGCAGAGTACATCATGAGAAATGCTGGGCTGAATGAAGGACAAAGTGGAGTCAAAATTGCTGGGAGAAATATCAATACCTCAGATATGCAGATGACACCACTTTAATGACAGAAAACAAAGAAGAACTAAAGAGCCTCTTGATGAAAGTGAAAGTGGAGAGTGAAAAAGTTGGCTTAAAACTCAACATTCAGAAAACTAAGATCACAGCATCTGGCCCCATCACGTCATGGGAAATAGATGGGGAAACAATGGAAACAGTGACAGACTTCATTTTGGGGGGCTCCAAAATCACTGCAGATGGGTGACTTCAACCATGAAATTAAAAAACACTTCCTCCTTGAAAGAAAAGTTATGACCAACCTAGACAGCATATTTAAAAGCAGAGACACTGCCAACAAAGGTCCATCTAGTCAAAGCTGTGGGTTTTCCAGTAGCCATGTATGGATGTGAGAGTTGGACTATAAAGAAAGCTGAGTGCTGAAGAATTGATGCTTTTGAACTGTGGTGTTGGAGAAGACTCTTGAGAGTCCCTTGGACTGCAAGGAGATCCAACCAGTCCATCTTAAAGGAAATCAGTCCTGAATATTCATTGGAAAGACTGATGCTGAAGCTGAAACTCTAATACTTGAGCCACCTGATGCAAAGAAGTAGCTCACTGGAAAAGACTGTAATGCTGGGGAAGATTGAAGCAGGGAGGAGAAGGGGACGGCAGAGGATGAGATCGATGGATGGCATCATCAATTCAATGGACCTGAGTTTGAGTAGACTCCTGGAGTTGGTGATGGACAGGAGGCCTGGTGTGCTGCAGTCCATGGAATCGCAGAGAGTCGGACATGACTGAGCAACTGAACTAAACTGAACTGAACTAAATGCACCCAACACAGGAACACCTTAATGCTTTAAAAAGTCTGAAGTCTTATGTGTGAGGTAATAAAATACCAAGAGACGAGAACATATTAAGAGACCATAAATTTTTATAGTCAGTAATAATTATGGGTTCCTGTTGTATGCCTGGCACACAGAATGAAAAAAATAGACTTAGTTCCTGCTTAAGACTTACCTAATGGAAAAGACTGCCATTAAATAGCTACAGGTGTAAAGAATTTTCTAGACAAGAGTCTTAGGATTTCAGAAACATCTAGCAAGAAGGTTTGGGAAAACCCTTGAGCAAGTCTATGTGGAGATGTAACGAATGAGTAACAGTCAGCCAGACAAAGGGGAGAGAAGGGTCAAGAGAGAAACTTCCACACACAGAAAAACAGGTGGGAAAGCTTATAAGAGAAAGCTAGAATAGAAAGAGAATAAAGAGTTGTAGAGACTATAATGAGGGAGAGAGTGAAACAAGATGAAGCCAGAAATTTCCCAAGAGCCCTGATCACACAGGATCTGGTGGGTGATGCTAACAGCTTTGCAATTTTTTGTTAACAGCCATGTATTAAACAGCACCATGTGCTCCCTCCTCTACCAGTGACTATCTATCTCAGGTGCTCAATGACCACGAGGCCCAACAGATGATTGATTTCACCTGATACACAGGCCTTCTTAGTATAAGGTATATTTATATCAAAGTGACGGAGAAGGCACTGGCGAACCACTCCAGTACTCTTGCCTGGAAAATCCCATGGACGGATGAGCCTGGAAGGCTGCAGTCCATGGGGTAGCTGCGAGCTGGACACGACTGAGCGACTTCACTTTCACGCACTGGAGAAGGAAATGGCAACCCACTCCAGTGTTCTTGCCTGGAGAATCCCAGGGACGGGGGAGCCTGGTGGGCTGCCGTCTATGGGGTTGCACAGAGTCAGACACGACTGAAGCGACTTAGCAGCAGCAGCAGCAGCTATCAAAGTGAAAGTGTCTACTTACAGTGTCAAGCATTTCTCTGGTATGAGCTGCAGACAGGCAAAATCTGGCTCTGGACTCAATGATGGGGGTAGCAGGAAATCCTACCACAACTACACCAATATTTCGCTTCAGCATCTCCCGTCCAAAGGCGCTGCAAAGGGAAAACAAGAAACCAGGAAGAATAATAAAGCACACAGTACAAAGGTCTTGCCGTACAGAGTGATTTAAACTCTTAAAGGCACCAGAGATTTCTATTAGGAATTTCTTCTAACTTCTGTGAAAGTTAAAACTGACAGTTTACAAAGACTCTATTCAATCCTAAAGTGGTCTTCTCCCAAATGGTTTCCTTCAGAAAGGTGAAAGGATAAGTGTTGGCAGAGACCAATTTTAAATAAGGCTTGTCAAAGTAATTTGCAGTTGTAGCTTTAAGGTGTCCCTGACATGTAACAGTGGCTCAGAGGTTTCAAAATGAACTTGAGTTTAAGCCTGGTCCTTGAAATGTTGGGCTTGGCAGTATAAAAAATTTTTTAAGATTAAGGATGTGGAGGATCTGCTATAATATGGACGTGTCTCTGCTGGTAGAAAGACCAAGCATCAGCCTTCCAGACCATGCATTTTCTGGATCAATTTAGGTGCTGAGCTGCCATTGGTATTCAGGGTTTCCTTAGGGGTGCGTGAGGCCAGCTCATCCCGCCTTCAGATGACCAGCCAGACCACCACACTCCCAGGTTTCCTGATTTAATTTCCCCTCCTATAATAGTTCTGGGCTCTCTTGGTGGCTCAGACGGTAAAGTGTCTGCCTGCAATGCGGGAGACCCAGGTTCGATTCCTGGAGAAGGAAATGGCAATCCACTCCAGCACTCTTGCCTGGAAAATCCCATGGACGGAGGAGCCTGATAGGCTACAGTCCATGGGGTCGCAAAGAGTCGGACACGATTGAGCGACTTCACTTTCACTTTCCTATAATAATTCACTTTAATCAACATTTGCTGAGTGCCAGGAGCTATGTGGGCACTGGACATTCAAAGGTGAAGAAAAAACTTGCTCCTCTGATGAGTTCACTTAAACCTGAGAAATGATCCTTACTCAAATTTATATTTAAGACCTAGTCAAACTCACAACTCTGAAAAGATGTGCCTTTTTTTACTGACTAAGCAGATGACTCCTTTATCCACTTCATATCGGCTTTTCAAATATATTTTGGTTTTGTTACACATCTGTGCTTCTCAAACACACCGAAAGCTATTCCAGGGCACAGATTTCCATTACACATGCCTTGCACAAGCCAAAGGGGTTGGTGCACTGTGCACATCTGGTAACTGTGCAGTTACACGGCTGACCTCATGGCTCACTGCTCCCCTTGGGCACTGCAGTTCAGCCCACTCACCTCCTGCTAGTCTTCCACTGGCTAACTATAACTATGTTCCTGTATTATGGCCTTTGGACAGAAGCTTCATTCTCCAAGTGGCTAACTTGCTCAGCTATGAGTTCCAGCTCGTATATCATCTTTCCTTCCCACTGAGGCTCACCCAGGGGTGACCATCCCATTTAATTCTGTAATCTGCCCACCCACAAGGCACTCTCTCTCACCCCCTATCCTACCCTGTTTTTTCCCATGGCACTTAAAACCTTTTAACATACATATTACAAATTTCCTTATTTATTCTGTTTGTCTGACTCATGCCCCAGTAGAGCATAAACTCCACAAGGACAGGGATTTTTATTTCTGTGGTTTGTTAACTGATCTATCTTAAGCCCCTAGAAGAGTACATTTAACTCAAATGTTTGTTTAATGAATGTTAATGCATTTTACAAACTGGAATTCACTGTTTACTCTATGGCACATCCAGTAAATGAAGGTTAACATAATGTGACCAAGACAATTTTACCTAACAGAACATATAGCCCTGGTCTCACATCATGGGAGAGCTTGAGTCTAATGAGAGGCTCATCTGTCATTTGCAAAAAAGTAACCAATTTTGGAGACTTAATGGTTAAGAATCCACCTGCCAATACAGGGGACATGGGCTCGATCCCTGGTCCAGGAAGATCCCTCATGCAGCAGAGCAGGTAAGCCTGAGCAACCCAACTATGGAGCCTGAGCTCTGGAGCCTGTGAGCCAAAACCACCGGGCCCGTGTGCCACAGCTGCTGAAGCCTGCATACTCTAGAACCCTTGCTCCGCAACAAGAGGACCCACTGCGGTGAAAAGCCCATGGACCACAACCAGAGCGTAGTTCCTGCTTGCTGCCACTAGAGAAAGCCCACTCACACAGCTAAAATTAAAAAAAAAAAAAGGTACCCGATTTTGGCTGGCATGTAGAGCATCAGAGGCACCACTGGAGAATCTTCATTCCCATAGATGATGAAGCCCATGCTTTTCAGACGTCTCCTGAAATACCGGACGTTTTCGGCTAACTGCTGAATACACTCTTGGCCTGGAAAATCATGGGAGGGAAACAAAATAATTTTTGCACAGTAAACTGTATGGAATATAAAAAGACACAAATATATCTTGCTTTGGTAAATTCTGTCATGGTAAGTGCTGAGTGTAGATTTCACAGTAATGTACAAAATAAAGTTTACGAGTAGTATTTCCACTACTACCAGTGGCACACAAGCATCCTCCAGCATGGTCACTGACGCCACCTCATTTCACACCCTGCCACCCTGCACAGTAGGTAAGATGCTTACCATCATTTCATTTATATAAATATTTATACAATATATGATATATAAATACATATATTTATATTAGGAGACTCACAAGGTTGTGACTGGCTCACAGTCATACGGTAATGAGTAGCACAGCTGACTAGAATTAAGGTCTCTCAACTTCAATATTCATTCCAAAAACCTTGCTGCAAATGATTGTACACATAAGATCAGAGAGAGAGCCATTCAGAGTCCCACATTTTCTTCTTGAGTTTTCAGTTTGTATTACCATTTTCC
This sequence comes from Ovis canadensis, assembly GCF_042477335.2. Lineage (NCBI taxonomy): Eukaryota > Metazoa > Chordata > Mammalia > Artiodactyla > Bovidae > Ovis > Ovis canadensis. The sequence continues at coordinate 99,105,352 of NC_091251.1, forward strand.
TAAAACTCCTATCAAACAGCAGCAGCATACCCATGTAACGTAAAAATCATATTTTTAACCCTACTTTGTTCATCTTTCCTAAACACAAGTGGATTAAGGCATACATTTTTCAAGTGCTAACTGACTAGATATTTGACCTGGTTTTGACTTTATGGGACGTCAATCTATGAACAGATGTCCCAGAACAATCGTTCTGTTATAGAGAGCAAGACACAAAAGATCAGCTTGTAAGGGCTAAGAACTGTTCAACAGTTTTCAAAATCTACTCACAAATAAGGAAGGTTGTGGTCATTTTTTCACATATATGAGAAATCCAGCAGATTCATATTTAAAAAAATATAATCATACAGCTCAAAGATAAATCAATCAACTGGAAATACAGATGATTAACAAAAGTTCTTAGACTCAAAACACTAACATACCCATCACTGATGTGGAGATTACTCTAGGTAAGTTTGCTACAAATAACCCCAAATTAATACTCTTTATGTAAATAATTTTAAGTTGACCAGAGAGGCTAACACAAGCGTAGATTAGATTAGCGTGAACACTGAAGAACATCACTTAAGTTACGACATACATCTTACAAATATTAAAGCAGACATTAAAGTATGTTACATTTATGCTGATAACTGATGAGCAACATACTCTAACTTTCCCCCTAGAAATACCAACACATGCTTACTCTACATTTAGAATAAGAGACTTCCAGTTCCAGGTGTGATAAGAGTACCAGGAACTGGATTTACTGTACTGCTTGTAAACAACAGAAAGCTGGACAGGGTATATTAAAGAATTGTTTTCAGACACTAGGCCACAGGCAGTGCACAACTGTCCTCCTGGAGAGAAAGGAAACCAGAAGTGAGTCTTGCAATTGCCTCCATAGCACCTAGAGACAGCTCCCAGGCTGCTCCGGAAGCGGGGACCTAGTCTTGTCCGCTGAAGACAACAGATTTTGAAGTTGGGGAGGCTAAGGTGGCTAGAATTTACTGGGCAGCACAAAAGGAGAGGAGGAAAGTGCACCTAGAGAGCTGTGGGGCCTGCAGAAGAGCCTTTGGCAAAGGGCTGACCTGCACACATAGGAGAAGAAACCATGAGAGGCTGGGGAGATCCACCAGAAAGCAGCAGATTAAGCAATTCCCAGCACTCCTACGGAGCTGGGAATAATTTCTATTTTCACTAACTGAAACGGGAAGACCTTAGAATCACACTGGTAGTGGAGCTAAATTAGCCCTAGACTAAAAGCTGCTCTGGCCCACACAAACACTCCTTAACAGCAAGTCCTGAGAGGATCCAACTGATTCCAAGAACAAAGTCCAACATTATCACCTAAATGAATATAACAAAATGCAGTCCCTAATAATGTGAAATTCACAATGCCGTGTGTAGTAAAAGGATTTAGGCACTCAAAGAAACAGGACAATATGACCCAGCAACTAGGAGAAAGATCTATCAAGAGAAACAGACCAGGAATGACAGAGTATTAGCAGACAAGGACGAAAAATGCTATCATAAAAATGCTCCATCCATTCAGAAAAACAGAGGAGACATGATGAAGAGAGATAAAAATAACCGACACATACAAAAATGACAATGAGCTGCAGAGAATTATGTTAAATGAAATAAGCTAGACACAAACGATTACACTCTTATGAATCCAATTACAGGAAATTCTTAAAAAGACATAATTATAGTGACAGAACAGATTAGCGGTTGCCAGGGAATGGAGAGATGATTGACGGAAGAGGGGTATGAGGGGTCTTTTCAGGGGTGATGAAAATATTCTGTACTTTATGCTATGGTTACATGACCGCATACATTTGTTAAAACTCATGGAATTACACTTTAGTGAATTTTACTGTGTATAAATGGTATCTTATTAAAGATTTTTAAAGAAACTGACACATGCTAAGTTTGATATACTTTAATTTTTTCCTGTATTATTTTGCAACTTGCTACCTTTCTCTTACCACAAATTACCTTCTGTTAGAAAAATTATCAAGGAAAAGAAGAAATGCCAAGAGATTTAGACCTCACCACTTCCACTTATTGCTATATCATTCTAAGCATGTTTTCTGTAATGAAAGGAAGTGGACCGTTCAGTCTCGCCATTCATTGTCATCTGTTCCCTGACAAGAAGAGTCCCAGAAGAAAATACATCTAAACTAACACTCACATGCATAACTGGAAGATACTTGGAATAGGCAGGTTCCTTAAAAAAGTAAAAATATAACTACCACATCATCCGACTATCCCACTCCTGGGAATCTGGAAAAAAGGAGAGACTAATTCAAAACAATATATGCACCCAATGTTCGTATCAGTACTATTTATAATAGCCAAGACACGGAAGCAATATAAGTTTCCATCCACAGATGACTGAATTAAGAAGATGTGGAATATATATATATGTACCCACACAATGGAATATCACTCAGCCACAAAAAGAATGAAATAATGCCATTTGTGGCAACAGGGATGGACTAGAGAATATTATGCTTAGTGAAACAAGTCAGAAAGACACAAATATTATGTGATATCACTTATATGGGCATATATCTGGAAAAGATGAAAAGTCTAATTTGAAAAGATATGCACTCCAATATTTGTAAGTTCCGTTCAGTTCAGTCGCTCAGTCGTGTCCGACTCTTTGCGACCCCATGAATTGCAGCACACCAGGCCTCCCTGTCCATCACCAACTCCTGGAGGTCATTCAACCTCATGTCCATCGAGTCGGTGATGCCATCCAGCCATGTCATCCTCTGTCGTCCCCTTCTCCTCCTGCCCCCAATCCCTCCCAGCATCAGAGACTTTTCCAATGAGTCAACTCTTCGCATGAGGTGGCCAAAGTATTGGAGTTTCAGCTTCAGCATCAGTCCTTCCAATGAACACCCAGGGCTGGTCACCTTCAGAATGGACTTGTTGGATCTCCTTGCAGTCCAAGGGACTCTCAAGAGTCTTCTCCAACACCACAGTTCAAAAGCATCAACTCTTCGGTGCTCAGCTTTCTTCACAGTCCACTCTCACATCCATATATGACCACTGGAAAAACCATAGCCTTGACTAGATGGACCTTTGTTGTCAAAGTAATATTTCTGCTTTTGAATATGCTATCTAGGTTGGTGATAACTTTCCTTCCAAGGAGTAAGCGTCTTTTAATTTCATGCTGCAATCACCATCTGCAGTGATTTTGGAGCCCCCCAAAATTAAGTCTGACACTGTTTCCACTGTTTCCCCCATCTATTTCCCATGAAGTGATGGGACCAGATGCCATGATCTTTGTTTTCTGAATGTTGAGCTTTAAGCCAACTTTTTCGCTCTCCTCTTTCACCTTCATCAAGAGGCTTTTAGTTCCTCTTCACTTTCTGCCATAAGGGTGGTGTCATCTGCATATCTGAGGTTATTGATACTTCTCCCAGCAATCTTGATTCCAGCTTGTGCTTCTTCCAGCCCAGCGTTTCTCATGATGTACTCTGTGTAAGTTAAATAAGCAGGGTAACAATATACAGCCTTGACATACTCCTTTTCCTATTTGGAACCAGTCTGTTGTTCCGTGTCCAGTTCTAACTGTTGCTTCCTGACCTGCATATAGGTTTCTCAAGAGGCAGGTCAGGTGGTCTGGTATTCCCATCTTAGTCATGCCCAAATAAGGAAAGAAGTACTATAATTAGCAACTAACAGCTCAGTCTTACTTTAGGAGGATATGGTAAAAATATGTACTACAGTTGACCATTAATAAGACAGGGATTAATCCACATATATTTATAGTCAAGACTCAGTAGCTGGAGGTGTCTCTGAATCCACAGATTCAACCAAGTAGGGACCATGTAGTACTGTAGTATTTATTACTGAAAAATATCCACATATAAGTGGATCTGGCCAGTTCATATCTGTACTGCACACAGGTCAACTGTATTTATACTTTATACACAGAAAAATAGGCCCATAGATGTTTAACTATTTTCTCCAAGGCCTTTCATTCAATAGGAGGAAGATCAAGGTTTTCTGATTCCAGTTCAGTGCTTTTGCTTTCACACCACAGCCAGAAATTATGTCTGTTTCAACCTCTGAAGTGTTTATCCCTTTACTGGGTAACAATATCTGTATTTTGGGCTTCCCTGGTGGGTCAGCAGTAAGGAATCTGCCTGCAGTGCTGGAGATGCGGGTTTGATCCCTTGGTCAGGAAGATCCCCTGGAGAAGGGCTTGGCAACCCACTCCAGTATTCTTGCCTGAAGAATCCTGTGGATAGAGCAGCCTGGTGGGCTACAGTCCACAGGGCTGCAAAGAGTCGGACACGACTGAAGCGGCTGAGCATGCATGCACACATGCATCCGTACCTTACTTTTTAAACGGCACTTACTAGCAAATGAACGGGACAGGGAAGAACGGGTGAGGGAGCCTAAGAAGATGCAGGGCAAGTATGAGACAAGCAAAGAGTGGTTCTTCCAATAAACTCATCTGCAACAGCAAACTGCAATCATCAGTGGTGAGCAAAGAATAAAGACTGAGGGGAAGAATCAAGACCAGCGCTGGAAAAAGAAGTGAACTAAATTAGAAATGGCAGTCACAGAGAAACCCAGAAATTAAGTGGTCTGTTTATTCAACAAAAACTACTAGGCAGAACCAAGAAGATGCCAATATTTGACTATTTTTGACCTTAAAAAGGCAATTTCTTCTGATTCAACCTAATATTTCAAAGATAAGGATAGGAAAAGCAGCCAAGTTACTTACAAATCAGTAAACTTTTGCAGTTATACATATTAGGAAAGTGGTTATCTCTTATGAGGTGATACTGAATTTTAGAGACAACACAGCTATCCATTTTGAATTAAACATCATATAAAATACCAGTTAATATTAATACAAGAAGCATGGTATTTAAGTTCAACCGCCAAGCTCACTTCTAAAGAGTTTTCTCACAGCAAAGCTATAGCAAGTATAGGGTCAAATGTGAATTTAAAAACAAAAAAGGTTAGCATTGCTAAAAAAAAAAAAAATACTAACTCTTAAAAGGTCTTGATCTTTGCCTCAGAGAGAACACAGATGGTAATATAAGAAATCAGCATTCTTCTCTATTTTTCAAACATAAATCTTTACTTTTAAGGGTGACAAAAAGCATAAAGGCAATTTAGAGAGAACCCGTGTTCTGATTTCTTGAACTTTACAAATGAACCTTACTGTGTTGGCTGTCCTTTTGGGCAATTTGTTAGAATGAAGCCATTTTTAGGATATTTTCAGTAAAAATCTACAGCTTGGCATGAAAGAGAGACAGAGAGAAAATAAATATGTATGTGTAGTTAATATTGCAGAAAATATAGTAGATAATTGGTTAGTTTTTACTCCTCAACTTCTTATAATACATTTTATGCTAAGGAGCGAAGTAAAATGAATATGATGGATCAGTGGGTTGTGACGGCATCATTAGATTTAATTCTTTAAAGGAAACTGAAAGCCTAAAAAGGGAGGAAGACGGACTAGAAGAAGCATCACAACTATCTATGTAGTGACAACCACTATACATGGATAACCTTTAATCACTTTTACAAAACAGAGTCAGATTTAGAGTTACATTTATTAACTATTGCTGAACAGATTTTGCAGCTGTACAACTGCATTCCAGACATCCCTTCCTGACAGTTTATCAATCAGAACAGTGTTCTACGAGCTACAAATTTTCTGAAGTCTCAGGACTGGTTAAAAAGCAAACAAACAAAAAAGATAACCTCAATGTACAAAGTAAGGAATACAAAAGGGAGCAGACACTTTGTCTTCAATGGCCATTAGTGCTAACTACTCAGAACTTAGGCTTCAAAATATACAGCGAGTGTCTAAAACCTGCTTACAAGGCCTCCTGGTGGCTCAGATGGAAAAGAACCTGCCTACAATGCGGGAGGCCCAGGTTCGATCTCTGGAAGATCCTCTAGAAGAGGGAACGGCTACCCATTCCAGTATTCCTGCCTGGAGAAATCCCATGGACAGAGGAACCTAGCAGGCTACATACAGTCCATGGGGTCTCAAAGAGTTGGACACGACTGAGTGACTAACACTTCACACTTCTTTTTCACTTCACACCTGCTTACAGAGCAATACAACTTTCAATTTAGCTGATGAGCTTTTTAATATAACTTATGATCAACCAAAGAAGTTTGAGTCTGCAACTTCAAATATAACATTTTCAGTAGTAACTGAAATCTTCCAAAATAAAGGACATCAATGAGTGATGTTCAGAATTGATCACATAAGTCACATTATACCCCATTAAACAGCTCCTAATCTTCTTAGATTTCCTAGTTATGCTGACATAATCTACCTTCCTGGGAAAAATAAAAGTACTGCTATTCCTCAGACTCATACTTTTCAATTAATTATAATGGGTTGGCAGAATCTGAAATTGAAGAACTTCTTCCCCCTTCCCCACTTCTTAAAGGTCATAATGTCAAAGCAGATGAAGGTTTTCCCAGTTTAGGGTCCCCCAAACAACATATCAGAGAAGGCAATGGCACTCCACTCTAGTACTCTTGCCTGGAAAATCCCCTGGACGGAGCCTGGAAGGCTGCGGTCCATGGGGTTGCTGAGGGTCGGACACGACTGAGCGACTTCACTTTCACTTTTCACTTTCCTGCATTGGAGAAGGAAATGGCAACCCACTCCGGTGTTCTTGCCTGGAGAATCCCAGGGATGGGGGAGCCTGGTGGGCTGCCGTCTATGGGGTTGCACAGAGTCGGACACAACCGAAGTGACTTAGCAGCAAACAGAACATACAGCCCCAAGAATGGTTTCAGTTAGTTTTCAGCATTAGGAGTTATGGGACGTAAGCCAGGATAAAATATGAAGAAATACTACCTAATGCCTTCTAATCTATACTACCAAAACATTACATTATGGGTATTTCACATAATATCTCTTTAATATTTTTTGTCTAAGAATTGAACTTTACTATCTATCTTTCAGTTTACCATCTGTCCAAAGTCTTATTTTTGCTATTTGGAAGGTTACTTTTAAAAATATTTTACTTTGGTTGGACTATGTAATCCACAGTGAAAAGGAACATGTTTCACTCCTGTACTTTTTCTCTTAAAAACCATTTTCTTTACAATAAAATTTAAAAAACAGGATAAACTCAGTCATCCTGAGTAAATTACTCTGCCTATGTTAAACATGTGTCTCCACTGATATATAAAACTGGAGCTTATATCCTATAGACTTCTTAAACAAGTCTTTACAGTATCAGGTAACTCAAATGCAGACTCTGTTTTCAAAGGTTATTTCCAAATCTTGGAAGCTTCTAGTACCAACTCCCTTTAAAGGAAAGAAACTGCATAACATAGCAAGCATAGTGCCAGGCTGAATAAATACTTCCTCCCTTTCCCTTTGTCAGTTAAGTAATTTCTAATCAAAGAAAAATTATATTTAGCTTTGGTTATTATATGTCTAAATATTATAGTCAACTACTAACCAGCCTTACTTCCTGGTAAGATACTACTTTGTAGTCTTCCATAAGTGAATGGATGAACATATTGATTTATATTGATTTAAATAAACTTGGGGGCTTTCCTGGTAGTTCAGTGGTAAAGAATCCGCCTGTCAATGCAAGAGATATGGGTTCGATTCCTGGTCCGGTAAGATCCCACATGCTGTAGAGCAACCAAGCAGGTGAGCCACAACCACTGAACCTGTGGTCCAGAGCGTGGGAACTGCAACTACTGAAGCCCGCACGCTCTAGAGCCCGTGCTCTGCAATGAGAGAAGCCACTGTGACGAGAAGCCCGCACACTACAGCCAGAGAGCAGCCCCTGCTTGCTGCAGCTAGAGAAAAGCCACACAGCAACAAGACCCAGCACAGCCATAAATGTGCGCTTGGCTGCTCAGTCGTGTCCGACTCTGTGCGGCCCCATGGACTCCTCTGTCTGTGGGATTCTCCGGGCAACAGTGGAGTGGGTTGCCATGTCCTCCTCCAGGGAACCTTCCCAACCCAGGGATCGAACCCAGGTCTCCTACATTGAAGGCAGACTCTTTACCATCTGAGCCACAAGGGAAGCCCTACAGCCATAAATAAACAAAATTATGAAAAAAAAAATCACCTTAGTACTCTCTTTCACTAGCGGTGCAATATCTAAATCCAAGACCAGGACAACAGCTCCATCTCCCTCTCAGCTGGAAGTCCTCTGGGGCTATGCAAAGGAGGCACTAGGTGTGTGGTAACTATTGCTGTCACATTAATTCCAAGAACTGTACATAGCTGGCTTGGCAGAAAAATCTCAAACGCAATCACAATGACACTTTCAAAAGAGACAAAGTAAGCCCAGGCCAAGAAAATGAATTCAAATTCCTTTTATGCTCAACACTTAAACCACAGCATCTTTCATACACCACATCAATAACTTCTGAGAGAAAAAAGGTTTTCTCACCTCTTCCTTTTAGAAACAACTTTAAAAATTATTTCGCAGCTGAAAAAACTAAAGTAACATCCGGAGAGGTTATGTAAATCAAGTGGAAGAACCAGGATCTGAACTGATTCTTCTGGTTTCAGACTGTATTTTTAACCACTCACTGATCTACTCTAGTTTCTATATTAATAGGACTGACTGAAAGGAAATATTAGGAACAAAACACCTAGGAATAAACCTACGTAAGGAGGCAGAAGACCTGTACTCCAAGATGCTGATGAAAGAAATCGATGACAGATGGAAAGATATACCATGTTCTTGGATTAGAAAAATCAATATTGTCAAAATGACCATACTATGTAGGAAGTCTACAGATTCAACCTATCAAACTACCAAAGGGCATTTTTTGCAGATATAGAACAAAATATCTTAAAATTTGTACAGAGACATAAAAGACCTCTGAACAGCTAAAGCAATCCTGAAAAAGAAAAATGAACCTGGAATCAGGCTCCTTGACTTCAAACTATATTATAAAGCTACAGTAATCAAAACAGTATGGTACTGGCACAAAGACAAACATCGATCAATGGAACAAGATGGAAAGACTAGAAATAGAGCCACACACCTATGGTCAATTGATCTGTAAAAAGGAGGCAAGAATATAGAATGGAGGAAAGACAATCTCTTCAATAAGTGGTGCTGGGAAAACTGAACAGCTCCATGTAAAAGCAATACTTTCTAACACTATACACAAAAATAAACTCAAAATGGGTTAAAGATCTAAATACAAGCCTGGATATCGTAAAATTCTTAGAGGAAAACATAAACAGAACTCTCTCTGACATAAATCACAGCGGCATCTTTTTGGATCCATCTCCTAGAGTAATAGAAATAAAAACAAAAATTAACAAATGAGACCTAATTAAACTTAAAAGCTTGTACACTTGAAACAGTATGTACAACTAAATCACTTTGCTGTGTACTTGAAACTAACACAACATTGTAAATCAACTATACTCCAAGATAATCTTTTTTTTTTAAAGAAACATTAGGTAACAGGAATGTAAGAGGAGAACAGAATAACCATGTTTAATTACAAGTTACTGCTGGTCCCTGCCAGCCCACCCCCCGGAGACTCACTTGCCTCCTAGCGATCTGTCACTGACTCACACTGCCTCCAATACCCCAGCCCAAGGGGCCTACACCATATCACCTCGACTGGCTCTGCTCTCAGGAACAGACATGGTACCTAGAGACTTCCTCTCATCCTGCATGCTTTCCAATTTCCATCGTAAGATTTCTGTCATCCACCACCTTCCAAAGGGGGGCATTGTACAAAATTTTGGTCAACTATTGCCAGTGTTTCTCAATAAGACTGCTATTAGCATTTGGGGCATGATAATTCTTGGTTGTCAAGGCTGTCCAGTGCCTTGAAGAATATTCAGAACCACTGGTCTCTTGGCAATAAATGCCAACAGCACCTCTCCATAGGCCAGTCTATGACAATCAAAAATGCCCCTCAGTTCAGTTCAGTTCAGTTGCTCAGTCATGGCCAACTCTTTGTGACCTCATAGACTGCAGCACACCAGGCCGTCCTGTCCATCACCAACTCCTAGAGTTTACTCAAACTCATGTCCATCCAACCATTTCATCCTCTGTTGTCCCCTTCTCCTCTTGCCCTCAATCTTTCCCAGCATCAGGATCTTTTCTAGTGAGTCAGTTCTTCGCATCAGGTGGCCAAAGTATTGGAGTTTCAGCTTCAACATCAGTCCTTCCAATGAACATTCAGGACTGATTTCCTTGAGGATGGACTTCATTATGTGTTGTTATTCATAAGCACCATCTGTATCCTAGCAGAACTCATCTGATTTTTGTTCTCGCCAAAATTACGGAGTAAATTCTAATAACCTTAGAAAGAAACTGTCCACCCAAACTGCTAAAAAGGCAATCAATATCTTCTTTTTCTTCCCTCCCTTAAATGACTCTCTCTGTTCACTGATTTTTAGGTGGGTCAAACTAGTCAAACTCCTCTAATCTTTTGGTGCCATGCATATACTACACTAAAAATAACACTAATAAAATTATTATTTGTATATGTGTATGCTGCTGCTAAGTCGCTTCAGTCGTGGCCAACTCTGTGCGACCCCATAGATGGCAGCCCAGCAGGCTCCCCTGTCCCTGGGATTCTCCACACAAGAACGCTGGAATGGATTGCCATGTCCTTCTCCAATGCATGAAAGTGAAAAGTGAAAGTGAAGTTGCTCAGTCGTGTCTGACTCTTAGCAACCCCATGGACTACAGCCTACCAGGCTCCTCTGTCCATGGGATTTTTCAGGCAAGAGTACTGGAGTGGGTTGCTATTGCCTTCTCCAGTATATATGTATACTATTTGTATATATGTATATATGTGGTATTAAGTTGCTCAGTCGTGTCCGATGCTTTTAACCTCAAGGACTGTAGCCCATCAGGCTCCTCTCTCTATGGGATTTCCCAGGCAAGAATAGTGGACTGGGTTGCCATTTCCTCCTCCAAGGGATCTTCTTGACCCAGAACCCAGGGCTCCCGTACTGTAGGCAGACTCTTTACCATCTGAGCCACCAGGGAAGCATTATATGTATATGTGCTGCTGCTAAGTCGCTTCAGTCGTGTCCGACTCTGTGCGACCCAACAGACGGCAACGCACCGGGCTCCCCCATCCCTGGGATTCTCCAGGCAAGAACACTGGAGTGGGTTGCCATTTCCTTCTCCAATGCATGAAAAGTAAAAGTGAAGTTGCTCAGTCGTGTCCGACTCTCAGCAACCCCATGCACTGCAGCCCACCACGCTCCTCCGTCCACTGGATTTTCCAGGCAAGAGTACTATATGTATGTCCATGTAAAAGAATGTAGCCTATATGCCAAATAACTGACACTGGTTATTCCGGTTTATTTTATGTGATATATGTTTGAGTTTTTGAAAATGAGCAGGTATTGCTTCTATAAACAAAATGAGAATGAACGAGTAGGCGGATACATTTAAATGTAGTATTAAAGGGATTTCCCTGGCAGTCCAGTGGTTAGGACTCAGCATTTTCACTGCTGTGGGCCTGGGTGTAATCCGTTGTTGGGGAACTATTAATAAGATCCTGTAAGCCATGCAATGCAGTCAAAACAAAAAAAGGTGGTATTAAAAATTCCACATTTAGGATCCTTAACAGACTGATCCCCAAATTCCATATACTTATGCAGCAAGATGACTCAAACAAAACATATAGGAAAGAATTTCAAAATCAGAACTTAAATCAGAACAGGAAAACACATCTTATCTGTGCAAACAAACATGAGCTCCACATTCGGAGCTTTCCCTGTTAGTCTCCTGCTTTCCTTAACGAGAATCACATAACAAAGTTCCCAGTTCGTTCCTGGCTGTTACTGATGATCTACTTTCTGGCAAATTGACGAGGATAGAAACATCATGTGTGGGGCCAACTGAAAGTCAATTAGTGAGCAGAAACTAAAATACAAAGGTAACTGAACCTTATGTTGTAAAACTGTCAACATTCCAAGGAAATCAGACTTTAGAGTCCAAAGTTGGGTGTTCACTGCCAAGCCCAATATGGAGGGGGGAAAAGCTGACAAGGTTAGACAAGCATTTATTCACTTATTTACTTCTCCTGAAGCTGAGAAACATTAAAGGCAAATTTTAGTATTAAGGAGAGAGAGAGGGGAATGGGTGGGAGGGATAAAATTTTTTAGTATTCAAAAAGAGTGGATTAATTAACTGAGGATACTGTGCTGGCTAATCTTACGTGTGACTCTGGGCTCCATGGGCCTCAGATGTTTAATCAAACATTATTCTGTTTGTGTCTATGATGGTGTTTTGAATGAGAGTAACATTTAAGTTGGCTGACTGCCCTGTGTGTGTGGGCCACAATCAATCAACTGAAAGCCTAAACAGGACAAAGTAGGACCTGCCAGCCTGCTAAGGTGGGATGTTATTATTTTTCCTGCCTTCATATTTGAACTAAAGCGCCAGCTCTTCCCGGATCTTGAGACTGACGGCATTTGGACTAAATCATCTGGGTCTCCAGCTTGCTTGCTATAAACCTGGAGTCTTTCAGTCCCTGTAACTGAGCCAATTCTTCCTCTTTCTTTTCCTCTTTCCCTCTAACCTCCCTATAAAAATACTGCACGGGAAAAGCTCAGCAGATGTTTTATGATGATGACAGTGGCATGGATGTCTTAGACAGCTTGGAATCTCTCCAAGAGACAACAATCTATTCATTTGACCAAGTTATTCCAGGTGCTGTGGGACTTAGATGATACTTAATAGAACATTTCCTTGAATAATGGCCATACTTTTACTTAGAAGTTAAAAATAACTTCTGACTGCTGTTAGAGCCACTTATCTTCTACTCTCTTTTCTACTACGCTCCACAAACAGCTGCAACCCCCAGTTCTACCATTTGAAGTACAAGCACAGAACTGGAAAGAATATTAACCCATATAATTACTGTACTTCACTTAAAAGGTTTTGGTTATAAACAAGAGATAAGAACCACTTCTCATGTTGACCAAGCACTTTTACCCTTTGTGTGTGCTCAGTCATGTCCAATTCTTTGCAACCCCAATGGACTGTAGCCCGCCGGGCGCCTCTGTCCATGGGATTTCCCAGGCAAGAATACTGGAGTGGGTTTCCATTTCCTCCTCCAGGGGATCTTCCCAACCCAGTGATCAAACCTGAGTCTCTTGTGTCTCTTGCACTGGCAGGAAGATTCTTTAGCACTTTTAACCTTTGTCAACTGCAAAGACAAACAGCTCTCTAGGTCTCTGGGAATAGAGCACCTGTCACTGAAGAGGTGTGGCTCAGACAAAAACTGAATGGTAGACATTACTCAAAATCACATATAGCAGCAAATTACTTTATAATAAAAAAGTCTTGTAACCATGCTCTCTATATAGCCCCATAAGAGCAGGGCTTGCTAAACAATTAAAAATTGAACAAGCAGAAGGTGTAGTGAAATCCCTCCAGTCTTGGTGCTGTGCTGTGGAGCAGAGACCTGAGTCTGTAAACCCCGAAGTGAAGATCTGCCTACCCAAGGCCGCTGCTGTATGGAGACCCCTGGGTAAGCTACTGTCACCAGGTCTGACCAGGAGGCAAAACCTTCAACTGAAGATTTGACGGGTAAGAGGGAAGGAGAATATATTACACTCAAGGTCACTGGACAGGAGAGCAGTGAGATTCACTTCCAAGTGAAAATGACGACACATTTCAAGAAACTCAAAGAATCACACTGTCAAAGACCGTGAATTCATCCAGGTTTCTCTCTGAAGGTCAGGAAATTGCTGGTAATCACACTTCAAAAGAACTGGGAATGGAGGAAGAAGATGTGATTAAAGTTTTTCAGGAACAAAGAGGGTCATTCAACAGTTTACATTCTTGTTTTTTTTCTTTTCCTTAATCCTTAAAAAAAATAGCTCTTTTGTAACGTGGTGTTCAAAACAGAATTAAAAACTGGTACCTCATCTCTTAAAAAAACCTTACAACTTGGATTCTTGTGCCCATGATTCACTATTGTCTGTTTTCTTGTGCTGAATTTTGGTGATCCAACCTCAGCCCTCGTCGTATCGCCCTTTGTTTTAAAAATAACATGGGTGCACAAAGAGGCCACCTTTTCCAGGACTGCCTATTTGTGATAAATAAGATCCATTAATGTCAGTGGTTCTAATGACTTTCCAGTTCTTAGGCATATGATCGCTTCACTCCTAGACTAGGATTTTCAGTGGGAGATCGAAGTTTTTCTGAGAACAGAACTATGAAAAATGACCTTTCCTTAGCTTGAAGCTAATTTTAAAATCTGAGGGTCAGGACCAAAAGAAGAGGCGTGTCAGGTTGGAGCCACGGTGACAGAGGCGGTGAGAACAATGATTAACTCCAAATATGGCTTCACGGAAGAGGAAGCGTTTTAAGATGAAAGAAGAACCTTGTTAGAAGATCCCAGAAAAGTTCTAGTTTTCATTAGTAGTTAAAGTTATTCACGTAGACGTGATTAAAACAGAACACTGCTCTTTTTGCTACTTTTTGGCCTGGGATAGTGGTTTTAAACAGACACTGTCTGTATCAGCTTCATTAAAATAAATGAAATATTTGCTTAAAAAACTTGAATAAGTAAAGGTAAAAATGGGGGAGGAACCTTTCCTACAAGTCGTAGCAAATATTTTGTACTTGTTAAAATTTTGATATAGACTTCCCTGGTGGCTCAGACAGTAAAATGTCTGCCTACAATTATTATAATTTTTGCTTAATTTATGAATCTTATAAATGTATAGATACTTAAGTTGATTTTCATGTCAACAGAAATATATTGATATTATTAAGGTTAAACCATGAAGGAACTTCTATTTTATTATAATATATATATATATATATTCACATTTAGATGATACCATAGTATGTGAATTGGGCAGAATAGGGATTCATTCTTAACCAGCTCATCAAGCTTTTTTTGTTGAAGAAGCAGTCTCTTCTTGACTCATCTTTCTTAATCACTAGTGATCACCCTTTGATCAGCTCTAAAGTGGGTGGGGGCAGGGAGGCAGCAGATAACACTTTCAACTCTCATCACAGCACTTTCTAGATCAATAAATGATGTACTTGTCACAAGTATCCAGACAAGATGCCTCGTGAAAATTGGCATCTCATGGCCTCCTAGAAAGGAGAGCAAGAGGGACAAAAGAATGCCAGCAAAGACACAAGTCAACTGACCTTTAAGGTCATCAGTTCTTTAACTTTTACATGAACACCTGCAGAGATGTAGGTGAAAAATTAGCATCACTATACCTAAAAATATCTCAAAATACCAAAAGGGACTAGAGAAAGAAGGATGAAATGTACTATTAAAAAATGTTACCTAAAACAAAAGTAAAAGAAACATTAGCCAAAAGGCAGGGCAGACTGATTTTAATAACACTTAAGCCCCAGTTAAAGTGCACCAGGAAATCTTCCCATTGGGCTCTTAAGAGACCAAGGGAATAGAAAAATAAATATAGTGAACAGTCTTGTAAAATGGATACTTATAAAGGACTCTCAGGAAGCAAGAATTCAGTAACTTTGGAACACTGAAGCAAAATGAGTTTACCATGCCCCTGTTTTGCTAGACTGTTGACAAATATCAAAGTGCTCAACCTGGGCGACTATCAAATTAATGAACGTCAAAGCAGACGGCTTGCCTCTCCCTAGCCTAGGGATGCTGTTCTAAAGCAGGCCTTCAGCTCTTCAGCTCCCTACAAGAGTGCATGTATATGTGTGAGTGCGCTCAGTCGTGTCCGCCTCTTTGCGACCTCATGCATCTAAGTATTTCAATCTACTACCTGTTAACGACACTATTTCTATTTCTTTTCTCAGCAACTACAGGCACCATAGGTAGATTTCTTTCACGAGCATGGTTTATTACCCTCTTCCTGCTGCTGCTACTGCTGGTGCTGCTAAGTCGCTTCAGTCGTGTCCGACTCTGTGCGACCCCATGGACAGCAGCCCACCAGGCTCCCCCGTCCCTGGGATTCTCCAGGCAAGAACACTGGAGTGGGCTGCCATGTCCTTCTCCAATGCATGAAAGTGAAAAGTTAAAGTGAAGTCGCTCAGTCGTGTCCGACTCTGTGCGACCCCATGGACTGCAGCCTACCAGGCTCCGCCGTCCATGGGATTTTCCAGGCAAGAGTACTGGAGTGGGGTGCCATTGCCTTCTCCGCACCCTCTCCCTAGCAGCAGCTTAATCCTTTAATCGGTTTCAATGCCCCAAACTAGGATTTCCTGAGGACTGCTGCAGGATGTGCAACAGGCAGCAGGGCCAAGGCTTTAAGTTGTTGATTCAATATAATCAAGAATTTAAAAGAACGGTTAGAAACAGAGGGCCCTAAACAAAAGGAAGAAAAGAGGCCAAGTGCCTCAGAAATTGAGGAACTGAGGTTTAAAGGGTGCCAGTCCATAACTAGGACAGAAAGGCTTAATTTGTCCAAAGACTGTCCCACTGTCCTCCTTTGGTACTGGAATGTATCATGGCTACTTTTAGACAGAAATGAAGCAATGAGGAAATATGACTACTGTGGTCAAGCACCCATGGGCAGGTGAAGGGGGTTAGCAAATAAAGCGAGGCTTGGAATTAAACTAGAGTTTCAGAGGCAGAAGGCAAGGCAATGAGCAAATACTGAACATTTAGGGGAAAAAAAGAGTATATTGTGGGCAAGGCTTTTGTAGGTTAGGTACAAAAGAATTTGAGATTCTGAATTAATAGGCTATAAAAATATAAGTAGCATTAAAACAAAAAAATTCCAGCCAGCCTGTAGAGGCCTGATGATAGGCCCCTGACCTCTTCGTTGTTTCTTCTCCCTCCCCTAACTGGTTCTAATTTCACCCTTGCTGCTGATTCATTCAGCAAGGACCATCAGTTCTTTGGAAGGAAGCATCAGTGCATTCAGTTCCAAACCCAATGAAGACAGACAACTTAGCATCAACATCAAACTCCTGTTCCACACACCAATATTTCTCTTATTTTTCTTTTTAAAAGAAAACAGATCAAATATCCTGTCCTCCAACTTCCTTTTCTTTCCCCAATCACCACCAATCAGTAGAGTTGCTTTTGGTTCTCACTGATGTAAGTCAGCTCAAGAAAAAAGGACAGAGAAAAAGACAACTCTCAGATCTCTTAGCAGTTAGTCTGCATTATTAACTTAGGTTTTCTTTAAAATGCATGGTCTTGTCCACCAAGACGCATGGTTTGGTGGAGTGGACTCGAATCCTCGTTTTTTTCAGCGTGCTCTCACTGTTTTAATTAATTAACTAATTTTGGGTTGTGCTGGGTCTTCGCGGCTGTGCGGCTTTTCTCCAGTGGCAGTGAGTGCGGGCTTCTCACTGCTGTGGCTTTTCTTATTGCAGAATAAGGGTCTTAGACACTCAGGTTTCAGTAGTTGTGGCTCACAGGCTCTAGAGCAAGGGCCCAGTAGCTGTGGCGCACGGGCTTAGCTGCCCCACGGCACATGGAATCTTCCCAGACCAGAGATCAGACCGGCGTCCCCTGTGTCAGCAGACAGACTCATCCCCTGTACCACCAGGGATGTCCTCGAATCCTCATTTTCAACAAACTCTACAGCAGTGGTGCCACACATTAGAATCCTTTGAGATGCTTTTAAATAAAAACTTATAAGAGCCTCACCCCCAAATGTTCACTAGGTCTGCAAAGGGGCCGTGGTAATTAGGTATTAGGCATTATTACTAATTACGACTACTGTGTGTGAGCAAGGTTAGAAACCACCATACTAAAAGTGACTTTGATGCAGGTGGTCCACAGACAAAGTCTGAAACAGTTAAAAAGAATACACTTTAATGAGGTCCTTCTGAAACTCATTCCACTGTCAAAGTAGATGGTAGGCAGATACAAGTATTTAGATCATTTATTTTTTCCTAAACCACCGGTGACAATTTAAAAAAAAACAAAACAATTCCTCTTCAAAAAGCTCTCAAATCTTAAGGAAAGCCTTAAGAAGAATATCTGGTTCTTAACTGAGAAGAGTCCATCTGTCTTGTCACTTATTTATACATATTAAGTATAACAGACTATAATAAAGTTGATGAAAATCTAGGATAAAGTCTCCTGGACAAAGCCCTCAAAAACAATTCTGGGGGGAAAAAAAGCAGTTCCAACCGTATTAAGGTTGAGAAAGTTATTCTTCTTCAACAAAGACAACAGAGACTAGGCTATAAAGTTGCCAAATTATAAGTGATGAGAAGAAATGGTCATTCATCTCAACTAAATAGTAACTGAACAAATCAAATCACGGAAAAATCTTTTAAATGAATTTTATTATGAAATAAATCTAAAGTAGTTCATCTACTTCAATCTTAAAATAATAATAAGACTCACAGTATTTTTTAATTAAGAGTTTAGTTCCCAGGCTTTCCTGGTGTCTCAGAGGTAAAGAATCTGCCTGCCAACACAAAGGACATGGGTTCGATCCCTGATCTGGGAAGATCCCACATGCCAAGGAGCAATGAAGCCCGTGTGCCACAACTATGGGGCCTGTGCTCCAGAGCCTGGGAAGCACAACTGCTGAGCCCTCGTGCCCCAGAGCCCAAGCTCCACTAGAGAAGCCTCTGCAAGAAGCAGCCCATGCACCTCAAAGAAGAGTCGCCCCTGCTCACTGCAACTAGATAAAGCCCATGCAGCAATGAAGATCCAGTGTAGCCAAAAATAAAAAATAAATCAAGAAATAAAACTACTTAAAAAAAATTCAGTTCCCTTATATCATCTTGGCACATCTCCAAAATAGTTCAAGGCTCTTTTCCTGTCCAAGGGGAAGGAAACCCCATCCTCAAACTCCTTATTTATGCTGTGCATTAATAACAATATTCTACTAAATGAACAAGTCTACATTTGTTCAGAGATTAGCTTCCAGCCTGTTGCTGCCTGTGGACTTCTTAATAGCTAGCTTCAAACAAACTCTGATACAAGGAGACCACTTGTGTGGCAAGAAATTTTTATTAGTACTTGGATTTGGGAAAAAAGAAATGGGAGTGGAAGAAGAAATGGACAAACCATGCTACAGAAGCTCCTGAGGATTCAGGATGGATTTCTGAAGCAGAGGGAGGTTAAAGGGGTTACTGATCCATGGGGAGGAAAGAGGTAGCAGGCTTTCATTTGTAGTGGTGACTATAACTAAACAGCAGTTTTTTTTTTTTTAATTTGCAGACCAGAAAAAAGAAAATTAAAAATACGTTACAAAATAGTAGTCTATTTTAATAAGATGTTAAATATCACTTAAGGAACTTCAGAAGCAGAAGTGGATGGAGTTCAGGAAAGCCATATTCTATTCAGATATTAAGAAAACCTGTCCTGTGTGTGAGCTCAAATTCCTCTACCTATAAAGTGGTTATGCTGCTTGCTAATTTCAGAAGGCTTAAGCCATGAATTAAAAATGTTTTTTGCAAGATAATAGCCTACTTTACAGAAGGAAAATCTTTCTTTGATTGCTGGTTATTTTTCTAAAGTAATATATTCCATAGGAAAAATCCACGTGGCTAGAAAGATTAGTAAGAAATAGAAAATCAGTAAGATCTGAATTTGCTTCGAATAGTTAGCTGGACTTAAGGAAGTTCATGGATTTTCTTTGGTGGGGTGGTGAGGGAGGAGAAGGAAGGAGGAAAACGAAGAAAGGGGGAAGCTGAACTGAGAGGAATTTATTTGTGGCTCTGAAACCAGTCCCCAGAATCCCACCCCTGCTGCTAGACTGTGAGCATCCTCAAAGGCGAGGATCATGCACTGTTTACTCTGCACCCTCAACAGCACAGCCACCACAGGGTACAGGGTAAATGCTTGAGAAACGTTTGATAAATGAAGAATTAAATATTTCTTAACATTGTTCTAGGCAATAAGTTACAAGTAAAAGGATCTAATCTAACTCTCAGTATTAGATACACTGCTAAACTGTACTGTGGCTAAGAATAAAAGCCGATATGTAATAATATAGAAAAAAAAGTAGAACTCAAGCACTCCTAGCCTCAGAAAGCACAGGAAATCAGAAAGAAAGGACCCAGGCTCAACCAAAGGAGAAGCCTGCCTGCCAAACATAACCAGTGGGTGTCGGAAGACATCTTTATGACCACTCCCTCCCCCTCAAAGACTGTTTTCTTTAACAGTCCTGCCCCCTCAGTGTGGGGGCCCAGGAAGGCTTTTTGAAAAAAAAAAAAAAAAAACCTTCTCAGTTCTAAGTTAGCTTTGGACAGTTCCTGGGATTCTCAACGTGATCGTTTAACACCTCATTAAGAAGTCTATTATAGGAATTAATCCAAATGAGCCGAACCCAATTTTAATTAAACCTCAATCTGCCCAATGGGCTCTCAGTTCCCCTTAATACTAAGAAGTACAAAACGTAGTTTCTACAAAGAAAGTTACTTCTGTCATATTACAATCTATCAGTAAGATGCACCTAACCAGCTTATTTCGTTCCATAATTTTGCCATTCTGGCTTTAAAATTCAGCTATCCCTTGTGGCTCAGCTGGTAAAGAATCCGCCTGCAATGTGGGAGACCTGGGTTCGATCCCTGGGTTGGGAAGATTCCTTGGAGAAGGGAAAGGCTACCCACTCCGGTATTCTAGCCTGGAGAATTCCAGGGACTGTACAGTTCATGGGGTCGCAAAGAGTCGGACACGACTGAGCGACTTCACTTTCACACTTTCATACAACTTACTCTAAGAACCTATCCATCCATTTTCTAATATTTCTGGATCATGTGCGCATTCATTTGTTCAGCAAGTTTATCAAAAAGCTACTAGATTTCAGACACTAAGCTAGGTGCTATGCTTGTTACAGACTATGTCTTTGGACATCAAAACACATGAAAGCCCAGCTCTGGAAAATGGAAAAGCACAGTTTTAGTTGCTTTGGCCAGACATTTTGCCTTGATTCATGAATAGATCTTACAGCTAAATTTCCATTACTGGATGTGGATTAGTGATGTGTGAAGTAAAATCTAGAATTTCAAATGTCTTGTGCAATTTGTCAGAATTTCCTCTATTTTTTTCCTACTCACCAGCCTGTTCTAACTTCACATGTCCACTCAAGAGTACATGCACAATTCCCCAACCACTGGTACCTTACTGTGGTTCCTAAGGAACACGGCTCTCAGGATCTACTCATCATTCTAGTCATACAGATTGGAGAGGAAATGCGGAAAAAATTGGGAGAAAGAAGAAAGGTATGCTCACAATGCAGGGTAGGGAAAGGATCTCAACTCGCCCTGTATGCTGCCGCTTTTCTGAAGGCTCTACACTACTGTCCCCAAAGAATAACATGTTTTTCCACAAGAAAGATGAAAACATTTATTAATAATCAACCACAGACTACTTGAGTGCATGTTTAAGCCTTACTTTCAACCTCAAGCAGGATTACTTCCATGGAAGTTATTAACGTACTCTGGAATCTAAAACAAAAAGGTTTTAATCATAAAAGTAACATATTCCATCTGGTAAAATAAAATTCATCCCTCCACCCAGTCACCTCCATTCCCATTCGCAGCAAGAAGCTGCAGGTTCTGCTTCAGGGTCTCCTCGTGGCTGGTGTAGAAATGCCGAATGGCATCCTTGCCCCTCTGCTGCTTTTTCTGTCAATCTTGGATGGTGTCTAGGTAAGGCGTCTATCTGGACTCCTCCTTTCCATGTTTTGTCCACCAATCACCACTACTTTTTTATAATATTACTAATTTAAAAATTCTCGTAGTGGCTAGTTATCTTCATAAATGTAAAGACTATCTTTTTGGGGAGGGCATGCTACACAGCTTGTGAGATCTTAGTTCTCCCACCAGGTCACAGGAGTGAAAGCGCCAAGTCCTAAGTGCTGAACCACCAGGGAATCCCCTAAAGACTATTTCTTAATTTCAAAACATGTTATTTGTAAATTTAAGACAGTATCCACTGATTCCACTAAGTACAGTAAAAAGAAACCAATACACTTGTATGCTCCTCACCTTCCTTACCCTCTTTCTGTATCTCCTGCCTTCTGTCGGCTACTTTCATATTGTCAAGGTTCTTGATGCTTCTGATTTATAACCATAGCTAAACTTTCCATGCTTTACCTATAACCGAACCCCAAGATGAGAAACTAATTAAAAGCAGTAATGCTTCACTACACTTCTGTTAATCCAAAGAAGGTTTTCCAAGTGTCAGGCTAAGTGTTTTCTCTTTTTCGACCCCCAACCATTAGTTTTGATTTTATCTTAAGTTGAGAGAGAACAGTTTAACATTTCACAGCTCACAGTATTATCATTATGAAACAACTACTTCAGATCCACTAATTCTGGTTTGGAGGGGAAAAAAAAAAGAGAGAAATCATATTAAGCCAATACACAGTCAAAGAAGGAACAGGAGCACTGTGTGGACATACAGTGCTATAAATCCTACCATCTGACACGGGTCATATCTTCGCTTGGAATGAAATAGAGGCTAAAGGAAAACTGAAGTGTTTAATGGCAAGCAAGCATTTACGTTTAGTCTAATCTGCTTTGGAGTTACCTATCTATAAGTCCTGTTTATAAGATACTTCTCCATCCTAATTTGATTCTTAATGTTCTTCCAATGATTGCTAGTCTCTGTATCTGTATCATTAATGAGCTACAACACTGGCCAGTTACAATGGGACAAATGTTTCCTTCTCTGGCTCTGAAAACTATCTTACAAATGGCTGCTTCTTGCTCAAGCTAACTGTATCATAAAAGTATGAAGATCGATCCCACTAAGAGAAAAGCAGTAACAGCATCACATCAAAGATTATATTAAAATATTAATTTCCCTAAGTCCTATAATTCTAAGAACAGTGGTCAGTATACATGAAGTTTCAATTCAAGAATAATCCTGTTTGAGTGAATGATCTATCTTATCCTCTACTTAGGTGTCTAGATTTCATAAGTTCTCAGAGTTTAAGAATACAAATAATGGGTGAAATCGTAAGTCACTAAGTCTTAAGTTGCCTGTCTTCAAGGCATCAGAGTAATAATCATTTAACCATTTACCAAGTATGTACTGCATGCCTACTATGTGCAAAAGGAGAAGAGGGCAGCAGAGGATGAGAAGGTTAGACAGCATCACCGACTCCATGGACCTGAATCTGAGCAAACTCCTGGAGACGGTGAAGGACAGGGCATGCTGGCACCCTGCAGCCCACGAGGTCACAAAGAGTGGACACGACTTAGCGACTAAACAACAACTATGTGCCAAACATGGTTCTAAACAAAAGGGATAAAGCAAACAAGGTGGCCCTAAACTCCCTGTTTTCATGGAATTTATATTCTATTTGGGGAAGATAGACAACAATTTAGAGAAAATCAAGTCAAAAAATTATTTACTCTAAGATCTTAAAGTAGTTAGTATTTAAGATGCAAAGGAGGGTGCAAGACATACATTCCTGTCCTTAAAGAACTAATAATCTAAAGAGGAAGATGACATATGCATAGAAAAACTACAGTAAAGAGTTAGTCAAATTTCATATGTATAGCTTTGGAATAACTCATATTTTCACACATTATACTATGAAATACTAAGCTATCAATCTATCTGCATCAACTGACCAACAAGCCTTTGGAGTTACTGCCCAAAAGTACTGCCTATTAACTAAAAGTTCATTTTTGGTAAAGTCTCCATCTTTCTACAACAGCATTATTCTAATACCTTACTACATTTCATCCTTGTATTACCAAAAATGTTTGCTGAAGAGAAAAAATATTGTGAATACTATTAAGGTACAGAGGACTCGGAAACTTCATTCAAGACAAAACCAAAAATCTTTAGACATGCTGAATGTGGCAACAATAAACTTCATATACTCATTGGAATTATGCTATTACAAGCATAATTAGCTGTATGTTAAAGAGAAAAAAAATTGAGTAACACAAAATACTTGAGATATACAGTCAAAATTATAATGAAAGAGGGTGCAATTTAGGGGTAGGGAGTGGGAGGCACAAACTGTTGAGAAAGGTAGGCTCAGAATGTGTTGCGCAACACAGCCAATAGAGCCAATATTTAGTAATAACTATAAATGGAAAATAAAATTAAAATTGTATAAAAGATGTAAAAAAATTTAAATAAAAACCTTATTTACCTTTAAAATTTGCAATGCAAAAGCTTAGAGATTTCATTATACGTGTAGTATTTTAGGGCTGGGACACCAACAATGACATCTAGCAAGTAAGTCTATTGATTCATACACTTTGAAGAAAACACTGTTCAAACATTAAGCATTAGCTCTGTGAGACAATAAATGTGTGAAACTATAAACTTGTGAAACACAGTTTTTGGGAGAAAAAACATGTATCAACACAGAGGCGTCATAAAAAACAGCACTTTAGTTTGTTGTGAAAAACGAACAGCATTGGGTGACAGGAGATCACCCAATTGTCAGAGGCACCAAACTGGTTTAAATAAGAGTACAAACAGGAAAAGATAAGGTTAAAAATCAAACTACAAAGGATCTCAAACATCCTATAACGAATTTGACTTCATTCTATAAGCAGCTAGGAGTTACTGAGCACCGTTATCCTCTGCTTCGGCATCTTCAGGCAGACGACCACAGCGCTTTTGTCAGGAAGATTAACAGGAGGTACAGGAGACTGGAGAGAAGGCAGGTACAGGCGGTGCAACTGTTTAAGGAACAGGGAGTCAGGGCCTGCCAACAGTCACGTGGCAGAAGTGACAGGCAGAAGCAACAGACTCTGTCTCAGATATGGGGAAAGGCGGCTATGATTTCAGGCCTACAGAACTTGAAGACAGCGCTATACTGTATTTAGTTGAGAAGACGAAGAGGGAATACAATGAGAAAAAGCAGCATAACTTCTTAATCGCGAGGAAACACCAGATGAACCTGAACTGAGGGATATTCTGTATCATAACTGGCCTGTAATTGTTAAAAGTGTCAACGTCACGGAGGTCAAAGACGGAGGAACTGTGGCTGAAGAAGACCAGAGAGATTTACAGAGTCTAATATTAATACTAGTGAGATACTCAATGTTTGCAGAGTTCATGGGATTCAATGTTCTGAACAAATGAGATCAAGTTTCTCTCAAGGCAGGTGACTTCTATTATAAAATCACATCAGGTAATTAATTGCAGATACCTCTTTTTTAAAGGTTACCTTAAAGCACAGTGAAAAGGCTACTGCCAGATTCCACCTTTTCTTCTTCAAGGACAATGAAAAGATGTGTTCAATAATGCCATAAAAGTATTACCCCAACCCACTCAAATAAAAAAAAAAAAATCAGGCCAAACTTAAATAGGATGAGGTAGCAGGCTTTATAAGAAATGTATTTTTTACTGGGGCTTTCCTGGTGGCCCAGACGTTAAGAATCTGCCTGTGATGCAGGAGATCTGAGTTCGATCCCTGGGTTGGGAAGATCCCCTGGAGAAGGGAATGGCTATCCACTCCAGTATTCTTGCCTGGAGAATTCCACAGACAGAGGGACCTGCAGAAACTAACTACTTTTGGTTAGATTTTTATTATCCTATACTTTGAGAGAAACAATATAGCCAACAGAAGTCTGTCATATTAATTAGAAGTTTTAGGGACTGATTTTAAAATATATTATCTAAAAGCTGGTGGTGGCAAGTTTTAAAAAGGGCCACAAATTCTTCAACCTGCCTCCAATTTGAGGTGGAGTCTGGTTCCCCACGCCCTGCAATCTGGACTGGTCTTGGTGACGTGCTCTCAACAGAAGATCAGATAACGTCATGGGGATTTCAGCACGTCCTTTGGGAATGCATGTTCTCTGCAGCATCCTATCTGGTCAACAGGCCATGAGGACTCACACCACATGGAGAGGATAGCTCAGCTGAGTCCAACCTTCAAGTCATGCCAGCCCAGGTGATGTGTGAAGGAACAAGTCCCCAGGTGTTCCCAGACCCTAGCCATCAGTCTTCCAAGTTCAACCCAGACACTGTGGAGCAAAGACAAGCTGTCCCTGACTAAACTCCTGACGCACAGAATCTGTGAGCATAGTTAAGATAGCTGCTGTGTCACACCACTAAGCTTAGAGGGTGGTTACAGAGGCAACAGATAAACTGGAAAACAAGTGCTAACCCAAAGCCTATATCTAACGATCACATTTCATTTACTCTCTACCAGTAGAGCCTAGATTTCGTTGTTTAACACAGATGAGTCATTTATCCAGAGGTCACATATCACTTGGATCCATGTTCTAGGATCGGGCAAAGACAGAATCCAAGGTAACTTTGGTAACTGTTAACTTTTGTTTTTTAGTCACCTAAACCTATGTCAAATAACTAGATAAATAATAGCCATGCATATACATATACATGTCTGAGCAGAGACACACATACACTTACATATATGAGCATGTATATATACTCAGGTCAAAGCACACTATTTCCAGCAATACCTTACAAGAAAGAAAGAAGATAACACTGTAGTTCTATTAACAGGGACCTTTTCACAAAGCTACATGCAGTGTTCACAACATTACTGAATTACTTTCTTCCTCAAGGAATCAGTTTATGAAGCTGAAAATGATCAACACTTCCAAGAGCTAACAACAATGTATGTACCACAGATCAGAAAAAAAAATTAAGGTGAAATTCTAATTTAAGAAAACTGGCTCAAATCAATGAAAATGAGATGCACTACTTTCTTCCTGTTTTCTCAGTGCAAGCCAGATCAATCGTACCACGAAATATTACATAGCTGAAGAGTGGAGATGATCAAGGCTGATAATGTTTTACAAAAGTAAAACTGATTTTAGAAGCATTAAAAAAGCAACAAGCAAATGTGTTTCATACTCACAATGGAGATTCTTCTCAAAGTGAAAAAAGAAAAACCCCCGCTTGCTCCCCTTTTATTATAGTATTTCTATAGTCAACGCTGCCCTCTAGCGATATAAAATAAAAGTCAAGTATCAGGAAGTGAACACTCTTTTGTTCACTTGAGGATGTTTTAAGTCAGGGCATCTAGTTTGGACTACAAAACCTATCAAAGACAGAATAAATAGATTCAGGATGACCTTTTTTAATTATAATTATGTTAAAGTAGAAAATCATTTAAAAGGCATTAAATAAAGGACACCAATTCATGGAAACAGCAGCTTTTACATACTATGGAAATGAAACATCACTACCCAGTGAATTATTTACATCTTCACATGAAATTATGCAATTCAAGACTGTGAAGACTTATCACCTAAGACTTACCGAGAATACGTAGGACAGTGAGATTAAAGCCTCACCGTCTATAGACAAGGCAACTATAGCCTGGGGAACCAGTTGAGTCAGGCTACAGTGAGCCAGGCTAGCTGTCCTGGCATGTGCAGACACATGAAAAGGGGCCACAGACACCAAGACCTCACACACCCGTCAGCTCTGCCCAGAAGTATCCCTGACTCCTCATTTTGGGAAAAAACTCAAGAA
This sequence comes from Ovis canadensis, assembly GCF_042477335.2. Taxonomy (NCBI): domain Eukaryota; kingdom Metazoa; phylum Chordata; class Mammalia; order Artiodactyla; family Bovidae; genus Ovis; species Ovis canadensis. The sequence goes on from NC_091251.1 coordinate 99,132,673, forward strand.
AAGAGAGCAGGTCTGGCGGCTGAGTACTGACTGAGTCCAGGAAACTTTCCAGGGAAAACAGGCCTTACCGAGGGTGGTGCCATCCTGCCCCATGATGCACTTCATGGCAGTGATGATCTGCTCCGCCACAGGCGGGGACAGCGATGCGGCGTACACCGCGCTGTGGGAATGCGTCCGCAGGTAGTCGATCAGCGCCTGGGGACGGCACAGAGGCAAGTCATTAGAGGCCGTGGGTGGGCGCACTGGCAACCTCTCTGCCTTCCACCCGGGTGAAGGAAGGCTCCTCCCCTCAGCAGTCCTGACTGGGGATGCCAGTCTGAGACACAAGGCCCACCAACACGGGCAGAGCACACAGTCAGCGACAACTGGGTTAGTAAAAAAGCAAGAGTTCCAGAAGAACATCTACCTGTGCTTCACTACGCGAAAGCCTCTGACTGTGTGGATCACAACAAAAGGATCCACGTTTGCTGGATGCGGAAAATTCTTCAAGAGGTGGGTCTACCATCTTACCTGCCTCCTGAGAAACCTGTGTGCAGGTCAAGAAGCAACAGCTAGAACTGGACATGGAACAACAGACTTGTTCTAAACTGGGAAAGGACTACGTCAAGACTGTATGTTGTCAACCTGCTTATTTAACTTATACGCAGAGTACGTCATGTGAAATGCAGGGCTGGATGAAGCATAAGCTGGAATCAAGATTGCTGGGAGAAATATCAATAACCTCAGACATGCAGATGACACCACCCTTATGGCAGAAAGTGAAGCACTAAAGAGCCTCTTGATGAAAGTGAAAGAGGAGAGTGAAAAAGCTGGCTTAAAGCTCAACATTCAGAAAACAAGGATCATGGCACCTGGTCCCATTATTTCATGGCAAATAGATGGGGAAAAAAACGGAAACAGTGGCAGATTTTATTTTCTTGGGCTCCAAAATCATTGCGGACAGTGACTGCAGCCATGAAATTAACAGGTGCTTGCTCCTTGGAAGAAAAGCTATGAAAAACATAGACAGCATATTAAAAAGCAGAGACATCACTTTGCCAACAAAGGTCAGTATAGTCAAAGCTATGGTTTTTCCAATAGTCATGTATGGATTTGAGAGTTAGACTACAAAGAAGGCTGACTGTCAAAGAATTGATGCTTTCAAACTGTAGTGCTGGAGAAGACTCTTGAGAGTCCCTTGGATACCGAGGAGATCAAACGAGTCCATCCTAAAGGAAATCAGTCCTACATATTCATTGGAAGGACTGATGCTGAGGTTGAAACTTCAATATTCTGGCCACCTGATGTGTACAGACAACCCACTGGAAGAGACCCTGATGCTGGGAAAGATTGAGGGCAGGAGGAAAAGGGGGCAACAGAGGATGAGATGGGTGGATGGCATCACCGACTCAATGAACATGAGTTTGAGCATAAATTCTGGGAGATAGCGAAGGACCGGGAAGCCTGGCGTGCTGCAGACCATGGGGTTGCAAAGAGCTGGACATGAATGAGCGACTAAACAACAACATGCAACGTCCTCAGGCTTTGCTTTGTTACTTTGGCCATGCTGCTCAGCTTGTGGGATCTCAGTTCCCCAACCAGGGACTGAACCCACATCCTCAGCAGTGAAAGCGTGGAGTCCTAACCACTGAACCACTAGGGAATTTCCTGTTTTGTTTTTTAAACATGCCACAACATGGAAGGATGAAAAACTAGTTTTAAAAAAGACCTCAAATTTAGAGAACATATCATTTAATATTATAAACAGATCTACAATCCTCAGTTAAACAAGAAAGTGTTTGGATTGCTTTTAGATATGACTTACTTCTAAGTATTACAGGAAATATCATCTGCATCTTACCACATGCCTGCAAAGCCCACCCTTACATTCCTGAGTAAGAGAAAGATAGTTCTCTAATATCAACTTTAAAGACATTAAACATCCTCCAGATACACAGAGATTTATAAAATGATATAAATGTGGCAGAAATTAAACAGAAATTTACTGTTTTTTTCGTAAGAACATTAAAGCTATCTCACTGAATGAAAAAATAACTAAACAAAACCTTGTCTGCCAGTAAGAAAAATTTCCAACCAATCAATTATATATCCCTATTCTCTGATGCCTTTTAACTTCACTAAGTCTTTAAATAAAATGTGCATACAAAGAAGCTTATGTTTGGTTCTGAAACATAAGAAAACACAAAATGCAACCAGGAAACAGTATAGTGTGTTACTTCGAAAATACAAAATATTGTACAAAACCCAATATTAAAAGGTAAATATACTGCATCTTGATGCTCTCCCAGAGCATTATTTTTCTATCTTTTGGTGTAGCAACAAATCTTACCAAAAAGCAATCAATTCTCCAAAGTAAGCCTGGAGATAGCCTTTTCCTAATAACAAAAATTTAGGGCAAAAATCTATCGAATGTGACCAAAACCACTGAAAATGGGGTTTATCTAAAAGGAATCAATGATAAAGAGAAAGTCCCTGCTTTAAGATTCTCAGGGTTGAATTTTAAAGAGGAATTTAAGTACATTTAGAGTACCATGTACAAATACTTGACATACATTGTTGTTTTCCTAATATTGTGTATAGATTTTAAAAATAACTGTTTTATTGATCTACAATTCACATACTATAGTATTCTCTTTTTCACAGTGTGTAATACAGTGGAAACAGTGTCAGACTTTATTTTGGGGGGTTCCAAAATCACTGCAGATGGTGATTACAGCCATGAAATTAAAAGACGCTTACTCCTTGGAAGAAAAGTTATGACCAACCTAGATAGCATATTCAAAAGCAGAGACATTACTTTGCCAACAAAGGTCCATCTAGTCAAGGCTATGGTTTTTCCAGTGGTCATGTATGGATGTAAGAGTTGGACTGTGAAGAAGGCTGAGTGCCGAAGAATTGATGCTTTTGAACTGTGGTGTTGGAGAAGACTCTTGAGAGTCCCTTGGACTGCAAAGAGATCCAACCAGTCCATTCTGAAGGTGATCAGCCCTGGGATTTCTTTGGAAGGAATGATACTAAAGCTGAAACTCCAGTACTTTGGCCACCTCATGCGAAGACCTGACTCATTGGAAAAGACTCTAATGCCGGGAGGGATTGGGGGTAGGAGGAGAACAGAGGATGAGATGGCTGGATGGCATCACTGACTGGATAGATGTGAGTCTGAGTGAACTCTGGGAGTTGGTGATGGACAGGGAGGCCTGGCATGCTGCGATTCACGGGGTCGCAAAGAGTTGGACACGACTGAACTGAACTGGACTGAATACAGTGGCTTTCAGTACATTCACAGAGCTGTCCAACTTTCATCACTATCTAATTTCAGAACATCTTCATTCCCTCAAAAAGAAACCTCATATCCGTTAGTAGTCACTTTCCACTTCCCCTATCTCCTTTGCTGTGGCAACCACTAACCTATTCCTGCCTCTATGATTTGCCTATTCTGGATATATCATATAAAAGAAATACTGTAACTGGTGAGCTTTTTTGACTGACTTCTTTAACATAATGCTTTCAAGGTTATTTCCATGTTATAGCATGGGCATGTATTATTTGCTACAAATGTGAGCCAGGCACACTTATCTCTGTTTTACAGATAAGGAAACTTAAACATTAAGTACTTTGCCCAAGGTCTCACAAAGTTAGGAAAATACTCAAACCTGAACCTAGGGTTCTGTCTCCGTGGCTCAACCATTCCCACCATGCTATACTGATTTCAAATACCTCGGAGTTCATTATGTAGTTTTTGGATTGGCAAAGACAATGCCTTGCAGTACACCAGAGCCAGCAAAGTAATTCTTTCCCTCCTGTCTCGATGCTCACTCAAGACGCATTTGAGTCCAAGGGTAGGGGAAGAAACTGGTCTACTGTCCCCACTGGCTCCCGTGACATCCCTGCTATGTCTGAAATAGGGAACACCACTCAGACCCAGCAGAAGACTATGCCAACGGGCAGCACCCTGCGTGCTCTTTCATACAAGAGGGTATTCTGTCCTCAGACCAGGATATAGTTTAGCACAAAACTCCAATAGGAAAACAACAGACAATGAGCAGAACCCGCCATGGTTTATCAGAGGCACTCAGAGGGGGCCGAAGTGTGAAGCCTGCTGGCACCAGGTGCCTGACCCACAAACAAATTTAGGGTGTCCACATCCAAGTTCAGGACTCTACCTCCCCAAAACTGAAATCTAGTAGCCAGTGCCTTAGTGTACCTTAACTGCTCGATTGTCAGGGCCCGTTTACCTTCTTGCCTCCGATGTATCCTCCAGAAGCACCAAAGCTTTTTGTGAATGTTCCCATCATGATGTCCACATCCTCAGGATCCAGGCCAAAGTAGTCCACCACGCCTCGTCCTGTAGGGCCCAGAGCCCCGATGCTGTGAGCTTCATCTAGATACAAGTACGCCTTGTATTTCTTCTTCAGGGCAATCACTTCAGGAAGGCGAACAATAGACCCCTCCATGCTGGCAAAACAGGGCAAAATATACACACACACACACTGAGACTCTTTAACTCTCCAAACCAGGAGGGGGCCACTTTATTATTTTTAAGTTCATTGCTTTTTTACGTGATCTGACAATGCTGCTTATAGTTTTAAACTGGCAATGACAGACAATGCCATGGCTAGGCAGATATCCAGAGGAAAGGAGATTGGATCTTTTAAAACAAACACCAGAATACAAGTGACCTTAATTCACCACAGAGGGACAGAGGTCACAGTAGACTCTTCTAAAGTTTGTAATTACAGGCAACATTTGACTTTGCATATATTGCATGTGTAGTTAAAGTTACACAAAAGAATAAAAAACATTAGGAGGTGGGAGAATAAATACAAGGACTGCAAACAGGTAAACAATATAAAATATTTCTTAAAATTAAATGGCATGTAATTTGTTCTGACACATTAGAAAACATATTCTAATTCTTTTCCTTATGTGTAAACTCCCTATACAAACAGTGGAAAAATAATAGACCCAGAAAGAAAGGAGACTTGGAGATGATATATATAGCATGATGAAAAGAATAAAGACGCCCAGGTATTTTAACAAGTCAGAAACTCTGTCTCCTTAGTTTTCAGAGGGGTCTAGATTAGTGTCCCCTTCAACTTAAAACTTCTATGACCTCATGCAGCAAATCAGACATCAGAATAAATATAGCAGGATTACCTATATATTCCCTCCACAAGGATTAGAATTTTCTTCCAGGGCCTTCGTGTCCGAGGCTGACCATAAACAATGGCATCTTTCAACAGCTTCTCTAGGCTTTGCATATCTGTAGCACACAAAAAAGAATTTCAGCACAAAGTATCTTCCTCTTTTCTAACTTTATTCCTAAAATGCAAATACGCATTTCTTATTTAGGAAGCATGTCTCAGATAGCAAAGGACATTAACATAATTAGAATCAGACAGAAGAAAAATGGGGCAAAATAGGTAGGCTACTGATAACTTGAATTAAAATCTCATTTAAAATTTAACAAGTGTTCAAAAAGACCAGAAACTCAATTAAATGAGTGTGGTAAAGTTGACTTAGTCAGTTGGCATGCTTATGAAATGACCAATTTTTTTCATGAAATTTCAGTTATCTTTTTTAGTATTTAAACAATCAAATGTATTTTTAATCCTAGTGAGCCATTCAGAAGTAAATGCATAAAGAAAGCTGAGTAAGAAAATGAGAATAAACTACTATCTATAAACACATATACCTTCTAAACAGCAAATATGGGAGAAAAACTTCTAAGTGCATACCCCATTTCCTTTCACCTAGGATATATTCAATAAAAGCTTGTTAAATAGTTTTATCTTGGTAGTGATTAAAAATAATACCAGTCTGGACAGGCATGAATCTATATGTTAAACAAGCCTGGCAATCAGTAGAGACTGTTCCATGTTTGATTTGACCAGCTATCTGTCTACAACCAAGTTCTTGGGGCTCTGCTGTTACAGCAATTACATGGCCTAGCAAACACTTGGGGTGTACTGCCATTAAGAGGAAATACTTTCCCGTTCAAGATAAACACTTGGAAGACCACTGTTACTACCATTACAGACTTCACACTTAAAATTTATGTCCTGAAACAAGACCCTTAAGAGTCCTCCGCCCAAAAATGTATGCAACATGAAGTTTAGGGTATATTTATCAGGGGTGGGAGACACCCCCGTCATAAATCTGGTTTCTTACTGTTCATCACTGAAGGGAGGGGTTACAAAGTCACACGGATTTGCTCTCTTTATAAAATAATGGGTAGGAAAGAGAAGTAAGGTAATAAAAACACACACCGTAGACACAAATAAAATGGCCCAAAGTTGACTGTTTACACCTTCAGTTATTCATAACAAAGCAATCTTATCTGCTATCTAACCCAGAAAAAGGAGATGCTCCCACAAAGTAAAAAATCTGATCTGAAGCTGCGAGTCTTGCTACAGAGGGCAATGTGTGGCAATTAGCAGAAGACAAGTAAAAATGGACTCATTGTTTTAGCTTCCTCTGTTTATACAGAGAAAGGAAGAGAAAAATAAAACGTTGATTCAAAATTTTACATGAAAGAAAATATCTACGGAATTCTTGACCATATTATCTACTTGGGAAACAAAATTCAATACTTCTCATAGTATACTCTCCAAATCCCATGTAAATTAGAGATTTAGACAAAAAATATACCACAAAATGACCAGAAGAAAAGGTAAGAGAATAATTGAGAATGAGAAAGGCCATCACACAAAATCCAAACAAAAATTGTAAAACAGTAAGTGTGACAACATCAACCTTTCAGTAAGTCCACACAGCAAGACACTAAAAACAAAGTTAAAAATAAAAAATATTGTAACACAAAGGGCTCTCATAAGCAGTAAAAAGAGAAACAGTTTGAAAAATATCAATTTACAAAGAAATACAAAGACAATAACTCTGTATAAAAAGTTGCTCAACGCCTAATAATCAAATAAAAATGAATGTTATTGGACTTATTAGATTAGGAAAGAATTTAAATGATACATGTTGGCCTGTAGGTAGAAACAGTCACTGTTTTTGATTTCAGGTGTTGCTGAGTAAAAATCTGTACAGTGCTTGGAGGCAGTCTGGAAAAGTATAGCAAATTTCTATCATTTTAACCATGCATTCTAAAGACTGCTGGGAATTTACCCTAAGGCACTAATCAGACTAGTGAGGAAAATATGAATGTAGGTGGAACTGCTTCTAGCAGAGAAACTCAGAAATAGCCTGGATGTTCAAACAGAAGGACGGACTGAGTGAGAGCACAGCCTGCCACCTCGCGCTTACAGGAGGGCACGCACATGTACTGCCATAGTTTCCAATGTGTTTTAAGAAAACAACAAGTCATACAACAGTGCTTCATAAATCCCATTTACATAAAACAAAATACTGTATATATCATTCTCATTGTAAAGCATTTCAGACAAAGATAGAGATGAAAGGAAGGTTATTACCATCTGTAAACCTTCCATCCAGAGACACACATCTAGTATTTGAGTGTACCTTCTTTTAAACTTTTGTCTGACATTTGTCTAAAAGACTTCTGTCTTTTAGACCTTTTGGTAAAAAGGTCTTTTACCTTTTACACATTTTGGTAAAAGATGATATTAAACAGTTTGATCATATCTCTTTGCTACACAAGAACATTTGAACCTGGAAAGTTATGCATTTTTATTACAATTAATAATGCACTAAGATATTTCCATTTAGGGAGAAAGTCTTGGCTTAGTGCCACTTTTCTCTGCTTTTATGGCACTTGTTCACATCTGCATTTCAGTATTCATCTGTTGTATTCTAACTGCTGGTTTTTCTACAGTCTCTTTAGCAACCAGTCAGAGATCCTGGAGCTCAGGAAGCCTGCTTTACTTTGCTTCAATACCCACAATGTGATGGCAAGACAGGCATCTAGTATGAATGCATATTGAACAAGTGACTTATAAACAAGGAAGATGAAAAATTCAAAGTCAGAAAAAGAACAACAACAAAAAAGAACAACAACAAAAAAGAACAATGTTTTACTTTGTACCGAAAGGCTTCCTTCAGCCTTTATTTTTATTCCAATGAGAAAGATAGTAACTTTTTTTAGATATTTGAAATACAACTTTATTCTGATGCTAAATGGAAAGGAATGGGAATGACAGTTAACAACCAAGCTTCCACCTCTCAATACTGTCATGTGACTATAGCAGTCTGATATTTGAAACTCAAGGAGGAAACAACTGTGTTCCAAACCACCTAAATATGCAGGCCAAAAAAATGAAGGTCTTTTTTAAACTTCCACATTCACTCCAAAGCCCATCCATCTCCTTCAGCATCCAAAGATTAAGCACATGTTGTGCTTAGCTATGTAATAAAGTGGCAAACACGCTGCACCGCTGACATCACAGGACAGTTGCCTATATAACCAGACTTCCGATGCTGGGCCCCAGCCTCACAGGTCATCATCTTCATCCGGGAGAGCAGCTGTCTGAGCAACCTCTAAATTGTGCTTGTACTGTGCTGCCAAGGCTGGGTCCATGACCACCTCTGGCGGGGCAGGAGCAGGCATGGCGACAAACTCCAAGTTAGGGTCTCCAATCTGTTTTCTGGTAAGCCAGAGGAAGGGCTTTTCAAAGTTGTAGCTACTTTTGGCAGAAATGTCATAGTACTGAAGATTCTTCTTTCGGTGGAAGACAACTGACTTTGCCTTAACCTTTCTGTCCTTAATATCCACTTTGTTGCCACACAACACAACTGGGATGTTCTCACATACTTGTACCAGATCTCTATCCCAGTTAGGTGCATTCTTGTAAGTAAATCTTGATGTTACGTCAAACATTATAATGGCACACTGAGCTTGTGTATAATAGCCATCTCTCAGTCCACTAAATTTCTCCTGACCGGCTGTATCCCATACATTGAACTTAATAGGTCCTCTGTTGGTATGGAACACAAGAGGATGGACCTCAACACCCAAGGTAGCTACATACTTCTCAAATTCACCAGTCAGATGACGCTTCAAGAATGTAGTCTTTCCAGTACCACCATCACCACCCAAAACAAGTTTGAACTGAACTTGGGGTTCTCCTTGGGCAGCCATTGCGATGTTACCTCCAGAAGCGTCTCCACGCCTGTCTGACTCAGATAGCAACTTTTAAAACACAGGACCAGAACTTACATTTTAGGTATTGGTACTTCAGTTTCATTTACAGTTTCAACTGTTAACGTAACTAATTGTTACCACTGCCACTAATCCAAACAATACTAAACCCTAAAGCCAGAGTAGATTTCAAAGCAAACTCACTATTGTGTTTGAAGACTCGAATGGTTGCTCCTGATAGTCTGGCTCCCAGAACCAGTGAAGCGTGGTTCAGTTCATCACTCAGAATCAGGCAACCCTGCAAAACCACCAGGAGAGGAAGATAAGAATCTAAGGGGAAAGGTTTAGGTAGATGAACTACAAAACGCTAAAACCATTAATAATTATATCTTACTAGGGAAAGTATGCACAATGGCAAAGGTATCAGTTTGCTCTGAAGTCTTTGTTTATAATACTGATATTATAAAATATTTATTAGCTTATTATATACTAAATATTACATAAATCATATTATTATTGTTTATATGCTATAACTTTTTCCATCCTTTTACTTTTAGCCTCTGTCTTTAATTTACAAAAAAAAACTTTAACTTGACAATCCATCTTCTAATTAGAAATACAAACCGTTTGTATTTAATGTGATGTTAATACAGTTGTGTTTAAATCTCCTCTCTTGCACATATATATATATATATGTGTATGTGAGTGCCAAGTCACTTCAGTCATGTCTGACTCTTTGTGACCCTATAGACCATAACCTGCCAGACTCCTCTGTCCACAGAGTTTCCCCAGGCAAGAATACAGGAGTGGGGTGCCACGCCCTCCAACAGGGAATCTTCCCAACCCAGGGATGAAACCTGAGTCTCTTATGTCTCCCACATTGGCAGGCAGGTTCTTTACCACTAGTGCCACCTGGGAAGCTCTATGTGTGCACGCACACACACGCACACGCACGCGCACACACACACAGAAGCTCTATGCGTGCACGCGCACACACACACATATACTCACACCTTGCCTGTATATCTCTGAACAAAGTGCATTACAGTAACAAGTATTAGGGACCTATATATTTTCATATTTTTCTACTAGAAAAAACAACCTGATTAATAATTTCCAAACTAAATATCTCTTCTTCCATTATTTTAGTCTTTTATGACATTTTATTTATAAGAATTCCTTTAAAATGAAGGAAGAAACAGTCATCTAAAGGCAATACAGAAAAAAATCATGGGTTCCAGTAAAAAAGCTTCAACTGATTTAAGTTTCCATGGGATACACTTATACAAAATTTTTCTGGCTTGCCTGGATGTTTTACAAAACAAAAGAAGATATACATGAGGGAGCTTTAATAAGTGACAAACGAAATCTTACTTTGCTAACAAGAGCAGGAATGTTCATGGAATTTGTTGCAAATCCCATGCCATATGCCATAGCAGCTTCCACTCCCAAGAAACTTGCCACAAGCTTCTCTAGTTCCTCATGCTTGTCCAGGTTTCCTGTGTAAAGAAGTTAATGAAGTCAATGTCACCAAAGTTCAAATTTAAGAGTTACTCATGACTTTAGAAAAAGAAACCACAGCCTATGTTATAACCTTTTCAGACTGAAGTCTAATGAAGGAGTCAGTATCATGAAGAGTCAAGGCTCATAAAGATACAACAGTTGGATAAAGCCAGATGCAGCACCCGTGGTGGCATTTCTGTAAAGAGGGTTGCCAGCAGTGTCTCCCATTCCTATTCACACATGCTGGTTCCAGGGCTATGCCTTAGGAGGCCTGGCAGCACCTGCTTTTATACATTTGAAGTCAGCTGCCATGTAAAACAGTCTAGAAAGCCTTTGTAAAGAGAGATCATGTGGACAGGGAAGGGCACTTAGAGACTAAGGAGGAAGGGGCAGGGCTCACCCATCAGCTGAGGTGCCAGACATGCAGGTGACGCTATCATGGATACGCTATCCTCAGTCATAATACCCCGGTGACCCCACATGGAGCTGCGATAAATGTCAAGTTCTTTCCAAATGACAGAATCACAAGCAAATAAATATACATTTCTGTTTTGAGCCACTAAGTTTTGGAAAGGTTTGTTACGTAGCAAAAGGTGAGTTAAAAAACACCTTCCCTAACTTGGTATTATGATTTTAAATCGGTGCTCAAATCCATAAGGACTGAATAACGTTCATCAATGATACTGGCTACATGCAGAAGAGAAAAGATGCTGAGAAAGAAGACTGCTGAATTAGGATGCTACGTGTTCTTTAAAGCTTAAGCAAGTGAGTTATCCTCTCTGGGCCTCTGTTTCTTATCTGTTTAACACCAATAATAACATCTGCTCTATCTACCTCATGACATTATTATAAAGATCAAGAGAGACAAGATGTTCAAGCAATTCATACAGGGCCATAAAGATATAAGGTGTGGTTACTCTGTGTCATCACTGCATTAGGCTCCCTTAAGCACATCACTGGGGATCCCAAGGAAGAATGACCTAGAGGCACTTGCCATTCTCTAGACCCACAAGAAACCATAATGAATGACTGCTTTAACATACTAAGTTTTGGGGTGATCCACAGGAATAAATATCCAGAAAGTTGTCTTATAACTTTTATGGTTATCAGTTCTCTTGAGCAAGATGGAAAAATTAAGACTTTTCCTTTGCGCTTAAATAAACTAAATCTCTTTGTAGACACCTGTTTGCTTTTATGTTTTATAGACTTGTAATAATAATGAAAGAGTTAACATTTATTGAGGGTTTACCATGGTATAAGCGCTTTACATGAATTAGCCTATTTAATTCTTGAAACAGCCCTATCAATTAGGAATTATTATTAGCTCCAATTTACCAGTATGGAAGCAGATTAACCCTCATTTGCCCATGGCTCAGTATACCAGTAAAAAGTTCTCTCAACCACTACCATTTAACCAATAAAGTCAACATTAAAGCTATAAATGAAACAAATACCTAATGGAAATTTTCTAGAGATAGTCTGTATGTAAAACATAATAGAAAAGATAAAAATATCTCAAAACACACTGAAGCATTAAAATCATTCATCACTTTAGAAAAATAAAGCCTTCTTTACTTGATCTAAACTCCACAGCAAAGTATGTATTTGGATGTTCATATTCTAGCTCTGTATCAGTGTTTTCCCTCCTGAGACAAAAAGTTAAGAACATGAGCTGACCAAACTAATAGCCTACGCTTACCAATTTCCTGCCGAGTGCTGCACACTCCGACTCCATACTCCTCTAGGACTTTGGCAGCTGCCTCCTGACATGGTCCAGAGTTCCTCGCAAATCCGAGATAGTTGTAAGAACCCATGTTTATAACATCTTTAATTACATTCCCTGTGTACCTGTATTTCAACAGCATAAAAGTTCATGAAACTCAGGAGTAAGTCAAACACTTACATGTGATAATAAACTTATTGATAATACAAAAGGAAACACCATCTGCAGGAATTAAGAGAGAATATGGTCTCCATGGAAAGCAGCTCAGCTCACCTACCAATTAGGAAGGTGGACATTAAAACAAAATATCAGTTTTCATTTATCAATAGGGATGTTTAAAAACTAACTACATCACGGGAATTCCCTGGTGGTCCAGTGATTAGGACTTGACACTTTCACTGTTGTAGCCTGGGTTCAATTCCTGGCCAGGAGACTCTAAGACCCCATAAGCCATGCAGCATGACTCCGAAAAAATTTTTAATTAAAAAAAAAAAAACAGAAAGAAAAAACTGACCATATTCAGTGTTGCCCAGGACACTTTCGTAAGCTGTAAATAAGAATATCTTTTCCTTTTGGAGGGCAGTTTGGCAGTACTTACATATCAAAAGATACACTGGGTTGGCCAAAAGGTTCGTTCAATACATATTTTTGACTGAGCAATTCCTACACACATATAAAAGGATATAAGCTTAAGGATCCTTCAAGTCACTACACAATTCATCCCATGTCCCTTTCTCGGGCACATGGATCAGTGACATTCCACATGGTGGAAGCACAGTCAGCCAGAATAAGGACATCACAGTTCAAAGGCTTTACCGGTCTAAGATGGTCATGAAGTATAGACAAAGAATATACTGCTGCTGTCTTAACTCAGAGATCTGGGGTTTTTAAGATAGGATGAGGCGGCCCAGTGTGTTCTACAGTATATGTATCTATATTGTAGACTACTGAGTAGCCACTACAAATAATGAGCTTGCTGTGAACAGGCACAAGAAAGATGTTACTGATATGTTAGCAAGCAAAAAAGCAAGATGTAAAATACTTTCTATATTAAGATCCCATGCCTGTAAATCAAAATACTGTGTGCTGCTGCTGCTGCTAAGTCACTTCAGTCGTGTCCAACTCTGCGTGACCCCATGGACAGCAGCCCACCAGGCTCCCCTGTCCCTGGGATTCTCCAGGCAAGAACACTGGAGTGGGTTGCCATTTCCTTCTCCAATGCATGAAAGTGAAAAGTGAAAGTGAAGTCGCTCAGCCCTGTCCAACTCTTCGTGACCCCATGGACTGCAGCCTCCCAGGCTCCTCTGTCCATGGGATTTTCCAGGCATGAGTACTGGAGTGGGTTGCCATTGCCTTCTCCTGTAACTGCACAGTGACACACCAATTCAACTTACTGCTTTGGGGGAAAAACACCATTTAATGAGACATGAAGACAAAGCACAAACCCGACTGAGGGGACACACGCTGTGGACCACAGCACTGCTATGACCAAGTAATACACTATATACATATGCCACAGAAAATATCTGGAGGAATAACAGACAATCAGCTGACAACAAGGCTCACCTCTAGGAAGTAAGCATTTGTGGGGAGGTGGATTTGCAAAAGGACAGTGGTTAGTTCTCACAGGGGACCTTCACTTTATTTGTATTATCTTAAAAGAAAAAATGACCATACAACCATGAAATGCTTGTACAATATAAACAAAATTTTATGAGTACATAAAATTTTCTAATCTGTGTTCTGTGACAGCCTAGACGGCTGGCATGGGTGGGAGATGGAGGGAGGTTCAAATGGGAGAGGACATATATATACCTATGGCTGATTCATGTTGATGTATGGCAGAAACTAATTATCCTCCAATTAAAAAAAATTAGTTTTCTAAACAGTTCAATCCACTGAAGTAAAAATACTCCTTGAATCACCTGAGAAATCAAAATAACCATAAATAAATTCAGACACTTCACTCTACTAAACGGCCCAACAAAAAGTACAATTTTTCTTTGTGTGTGTTTTTTTCAGTAAGTCAAATTTCTTTTCAGTTATAATCCAACAGTGGCAGATGTCATAAAGAGATGCATTTAAAAAAAATCTCCAAAACAATGAACAACAAGCAAGACAGTTAATCATGTTGTATTGTACTCTCAATATTTCTACTGCTTTGACAGAATACTCTAACTGCAATAGAAAATCTTCTGAGGTGACGAAACCCTCTGAAGTAATTCCCCAAGCAACACTCACTTGAAGGACCAGTTGTAGTCATGAGACTGTCTCTCCATGATGTCCACCCTGGCTCCAGGCACACTGCAGATGGGCCGGTTCCAGTTGTCTCGGATCCGCATGTAGAGATTCCTCGTGTAAAAGTTCTCGAAATCCTGGTACAAGGACACAAAGTCCTGCCAACGAATGGGGAGACGCCATATGTTTAACTGAGTTTCTCTGCACAACTTCTCTTTTCATATTACAAGAGCACTTTAGAAGGAGAGGTCAGTTATTCAGAATTAACGGATACAGAAAACATTTGGGAAGGCTTCCATTCTTTCTGTTGTTTTAAAACAACTCAACCAGATAAAAATCACTTAGCTTTGACTGATGAGCTCTAAGAAAACGGTTGCAAGTAACTACATGACTGCACAAAAGTAGGGTCAAAGAATTTAACTTCGTAAAGCAGGCCTCATAAAAATAAAACTTGGTTGTACAATTCTGTCAATAAATGGTTTTCTTTCCTAATAACCTTAAAAACACTGCTCTCTGTTCCACCTCTGCCCCCGTAATGTACTAGGGGAAATGCCATAAAATCCTATAATTCCAGTTTCAACCAAGAAAAATAATTCCAAAATTAAGATTCCATTCTTTGCATATTTTCAAGGATCAAAAGGAAATTAATCCAAAGAAGAATTATAAATAAGAAAAACTAAAAGGTAGGTTATAGAAAGACACCTATCTTAGGTTTCTTTCCTTGGATGGGAGTCTTTAAAAAAATCTCAAAATGAATTTCCAAGATCAAGACTTTAGACTTTAAAGATCTCCCTTACAAGTTATGCTACAATCTAAGTCTGTAAAAAATAGAGTCACAGTGGAGCTTTAATTAAGGCATAATGTTCTCAGAACAGAGTGACCAGACCACATGAGGTCTACTTGAAGGTAACCGGTAAACAAAACAGAAGAAAACTGTACCAGAGTTTTATAACAGTCAGCAAGCTACTGAGCTTCTAGCCCTCAGATCTGGGCTTGGTGCCAACCCAAATTAATCTTTTAAATAAGCTAATCAAAAATATTAAAAGTTTAAGCCTTATTCTGTAAAAGATTTTCACTGCTAAAGAAGGCTCTACATAAAACTTTAAAATTAACAACCTTCTAGGACATTGGACTCTAAAGTGCCTACTAAATAAGCCTCACAGTAGATAAAAATCTCCTTAAGTAAAGCTAAAGCAGAGTCACAAAGTTCTCAGGAATCTGTGGTACACCTGATACCATCTCTCCTGCAATTTACATTTCCTTAAGAGAAAACATCCACAGATGCTCTGTCACAACTGGAAACTTACTACTCAAATATTCGGTGGACCAGAAAGTTTCCTCAGTTTTTTGTGTGCTGTGTGCTTAGTTGGTCAGTTGTGTCCGACTCTTTGCGACCTTGTGGACTACAGCCCACCAGGCTCCTCTGTCCTTGGGGATTCTCCAGGCAACAATTGGAGTGGGTTGCCACGCCCTTTTCCAGGGGATCTCCCCAACACAGGAATCGAACCCAGGTCTCCCGCATTGCAGGTGGATTCTTTACCGTCTGAGCCACCATGAAGCCCAAGAATACTGGAGTGGCTGCTGTGCTGTGCTTAGCCACTCAGTTGTGTCCGACTCTTTGTGACTCCATGGACTGTAGCCCACCAGGCTTTTCTGTCCATGGGGATTCTCCAGGCAAGAATAATGGAGTGGGTAGCCTTTCCCTTCTCCAGGGGATCTTCCCAACCCAGGGATTGAACCCAGGTCTCCCGCACTACAGACAGATTCTTTACCATCTGAGCCACCAAACTTTCTGACTCAGGAATCAAACCAAGGTCTCCTGCATTGCAGGCAGATTCTTAAAAATAAAAAAACATTTTCATTTCCACCAAGAATTTTACTGAACATATTCACCATTTTGTTCCACTACCTTCTGCTATTTTTCAGACAACTTTGTAATTCCACCTTCCCTAAACTTTTTATCATTTTGAGCAAAGAACTGTTCCAGGTGCCTTTTACAGTCTTCCAGGGAGTTGAAATTTTTCCTACTAAGAGAATTTTGTTAAGTTCAAAATAAATGGAAATCCAAAGGCGCAACGTCTGGTGAATACGGTAGATGAATCAGAACTTCCCAGCCAAGCTGTAACAGTTTTTGCCTGGTCATTAGAGAAACATGCAGTCTTGCAGTATCCTGATGAAGGATTGTACATTTTCTGTTGACTAATTCCAGATGCTTTTTGTCAACTGCTTTCAGTTGCTCTAAGAGGAAGCAGTACTTCCTGGAATTAACTGGATGAAGACCAACGAAGCCTCTGGTGTTCATTTCCCTTGCCCCAGGACCTCTTTTGTTCCAACATTATTGTACAGTATCCACTTTTCATTGCCCATCACAGCTTGTTATAAAAATGGAACTTTTCATTATATTTCAGTAGAGAATCACACGTGGAAATATGGTCAAGAAGGTTTTTATTTACTTATGTGGAATCCAAACACCAAAGTGACTAACATAACCAAGCAGGTGTAAGCTATTTCCAATGCTTTATCTGGATATTTTGAATATGTTAGCTATCTCCTGTGTGATATAATGTTGGTTGTTCTCAATTAATGTCTCAATTTGACACATTAGTTAATCAACTTCAACTGGTCTCCCCGATGGTAAAGCATCATCCCGCGAAAAATCTTCAGCATGAAACTTCACAAACCACTTTTGACAGATAAGTCACGGTACCTTCTCCAGACACCATACAAATATTTTTTGTGTGTGTTTCAGCCGCTTCTGGAGAATCCCAGGGAAGGGGGAGCCTGGTGGGCTGCCGTCTCTGGGGTTGCACAGAGTTGGACACGACTGAAGCGACTTAATAGCAGCAGCAGCAGTTGCTGCATTGTTACCTTTCTTGAAATAATAAAACACAGAATCTGCCTGCAATGCAAGAGACCTGGGTTTGATCCCTGTGTTGGGAAGATCCCTTTGAGAAGGGAATAGCTACCTACTCCACTATTCTTGCCTGGAAAATTCCATGGACAGAGAGGAGCCTGGTGGGCTACAGTCTAAGGGTTGCAAGTCAGACACAATTGAACAACTAACACTTCCACTTTCTTTTTTCAATATAGAGAAAATGTTTTTCTTTTCTCCTCCATCTTCAATATTTAAACAGCTACACAAAAATTCAACAATTTTGATAATTTTATTAAAATGCACACTGATATAACACCTATCCCAATACAATCTAACGAAATTTTTGAATGAAGTTAAAGACAACTAAGTACTACTAGAGCCAGGAAAAACCAAACCTTTTCTCCAGCCCAATAAATAAGAGCAACGTTAGGGGCAGAGGAGTAAAAGCTAAGCTTGTACTTGATCGGCAGTGTGAGAGACAGGCTATGATAAGCAATGGCTATAAAGCTGCTGCTGCTGCTGCTGTCGCTTCAGTCATGTCCGACCCTGTGCAACCCCACAGACGGCAGCCCACCAGGCTCCTCGCTTGGGATTCTCCAAGCAAGAACACTGGAGTGGGTTGCCATTTCCTTCTCCAATGCATGAAAGTGAAAAATAAAAGTGAAGTCACTCAGTTGTGTCCGACTTGTAGCGACCCCAAGAACTGCAGCCTACCAGGTTCCTCCATCCATGGGATTTTCCAGGCAAGAGTACTGGAGTGGGGTGCCATGGCCTTCTCTAGCTGCAAAGCTAGCATTTCCCAAATGTCTCAAGACAAAACTCCAGGGAATTCCCTGGTGGTCCAGGAGTTAAAACTCAGAGTTTCACTGCTGTTGGGCCTGGGTTCAATCTTTGGTTGGGGAACTAAGGTTCCATAAGCTGCACAATGCGGCTAAAAAATAAATAAATAAAACTCCAGCATCTACTGTGTAAAAGGACTTTGGCCCCCATGACAAAGAAACTTTCTCTGAAAAGCCGAAAAATGGGGCCATGTGGGGGTACATACATCCATATAGAAAAATGGCTCAACAAGCCTGTGCTTATTCTGCATTCAAACCAGTCTTTCAGCCACAGGAGGTAAGCGACACAGACAGAATCCCTGAGGGAATGTTTTACTTGAACTGCAGAGGTCAAAAGCCAGGGGCCCACTTTCTGAAAGCTAGTTTACTTCTCTCATGTAAAAACAGGTAAAACAGGTACTAATTATAGTGCAGGGAAGCAATTTTTTAAGAAGAATTAACAACTTTTATCACAACCTAAGTTGAACTTACCAACCCATATTATATACAGCCATATTATACACCTTTACACATCTGTACTATGTCCAGATATATGCCCTTCCTTCTTTATCTTATTAGACTGAATCACATTGAAATCATCATTTTAGCAGTTCAAAAATGGTCAGATATTGGTATTTTCATGTGATTTGATGTGTATTTATCATTTAAAACGCAACGGAAACAGGAAAACAAATCCACAAACTCAGGACAAAATACCTTAAACACAGTCCATACAGGAAGACTGACACACTCGCTTACTGTAAAAGAGTTTCTGTTCATTAAAAGACACACAGAAAACCTATGGCTGATTCACGCTGATGTTTGGTAGACACCAACACAATACTGTAAAGCAGTTACTCTTCCGTCAAAAACAAATAAGTTTTTTTAAAAAGATATACACAGTGGCAAGACAAGTCACAAAATGGGCTTAGACAGTTGTAAAATGTCTTCTAGAAGACATAAAAATTTCCTATAAACTGCTAAGAAAAAACAAAACAAAAGAGAAACCCAACAGATAAACAGGCCAAAGATTTTAATTGGCACTTCACCAAACAGAAACATCAAATGATCATTAAACATAATGCAAAGGTGTTTAGCTTAATTGGGCAATTGAGAAATGCAAATTAAAACTACAATGAGGTACTAGACATAAATACACCAGGACTGGCAAAAAAAAGTTAATTCTGACAATACGAATTGTTGGTTAGGATGTGGAACAATGAGAACTTTCAAACACAGCTGGTAAGTATAAAAAATAGTACAATCACTTTGAAAAACAGTTTGTCACTATCTAGTAAAGTTGAAGGCATGCATATTCTATAACCCATGTATTCTAAGACTTGAGAAATTCATAGATACATGTTCAGGAAACATACATCAGAGAGTTGACAGCACCTTTATGAGTCATGACAAAAACTGGAAAAAAAAAAAAGCCTCAATGTCCACTGATACTAGAGTAGATAAATTTTAGCAGTTATACTCCTACACTGGGATTCTATACAGCAATGAGAACAAATGAAGCAGAAGTACACCATAAAACAGCTGAATCCTATGCTGAATACAAAAACTAAGGCACAAAAATATATACAATGCAAATCCATTTATAGAACATTCAAAACTGGACTTAACTAAGTTTTATTGCTTATAGATATACATGCAGATGATAAAACCATAAAGAAAAGTCAGGACAATCGCTAGCCTAGGGGAGAGGGAAAAGGCAGGACTGAAAAGGGACACGTCGGGGTGTGGTTTCTGAGGTGACAGCAATGTGTTACCTCTAAGGTGGTAGTTTCATCACTGCTCACGTGTATAAGCATTCATTACAACCACATCCGCGTTTTTATTAACCTTTCAAGACGTGTGTTGTACATATGTATATACTGGTTATACACAACCAATGAACAGGTTAAAAAGTGAAGTGAAGTGAAAGTGAAGTGGCTCAGTCATGTCCAACTCTTTGCGACCCGTGGACTGTAGCCCACCAAGCTCCTCCATCCATGGGATTCTCCAGGCAAGAATACTGGAGTGGGTTGCCATTTCCTTCTCCAGGGGAATCTTCCCGACCCAGGGATCGAACCCAGTCTCCCACATTGCAGGCAGACACTTTAAACTCTGCACCACCAGGGAAGCCCGTAAATACAATAATCCAAGTACTAACATCAAAGATTTCAAGGGAGGAAAGGAAGCTAGGTTGAAAGAAGAAGAGGGAGGAGGCGGGAGAGCAGGGGCGAAAGGGGTGGCCTTACAGACGTCTCCTGCCACCTACAGATACCCAGGCATTATGGGACTTTTCCCTGGGCCTCCAAAGAAGGGAAGACTGGAACTCGGCCCTACTAGAAATCAGACCAGACCAGAACCAGAATTCAAGTTCTCTGCCAAGAGGAGGTGATCAGTCTCCAATCCTCAGCTCAGGCCGAGGGCCCTTCAACCAGATTCCTATGTCCAGGACGCAGGAAAGTAAAGGAAAAAGTAAAGGAAAGACCATTTTCCAATAAATCTCAAACAAAAGTTTTACATGACAGAGTCTGTTGAACTGCCTGGCTCAAAAGTGTGTAATCCAATTTGCTTTAACACCTGAGCACAAGAAAACCCACTGTGTCTGCTGGCACTAAGGCACGCAGCTATTTGGGAAACATCAGGGTGCTTCCAAACCTTCGGCCACTGAAACTGAAGGCTACACACCTGAAACCTTTTCTTTAAAAATGCTCTAGAGTTCCAGAAAAACATCTATTTCTGCTTTATTGACTATGCCAAAGCCTTTGACTATGTGGATCACAACAAACCGTGGAAAATTCTGAAAGAGATGGGAACACCACATCACCTGACCTGCCTCTTAAGAAACCTATATGCAGGTCAGGAAGCAACAGTTAGAACTGGACATGGAACAACAGACTGGTTCCAAATAGGAAAAGGAGTACATCAAGGCTGTATATTGTCACCCTGCTTATTTCACTTATATGCAGAGTACATCATGAGAAACACTGGGCTGGAAGAAGCACAAGCTGGAATCAAGACTGCCGGGAGATATATCAATAACCTCAGATATGCAGATGACACCACCCTTATGGCAGAAAGTGAAGAGGACCTAAAAAGCCTCTTGATGAAGGTGAAAGAGGAGAGTAAAAAAGTTGGCTTAAAGCTCAACATTCAGAAAACGAAGATCATGGCCTCTGGTCCCATCACTTCATGGGAAATAGATGGAGAAACAGTGTCAGACTTTAGTTTTGGGGACTCCAAAATCACTACAGATGGTGACTGCAGCCATGAAATTAAAAGATGCTTACTCCTTGGAAGGAAAGTTATGACCAACCTAGACAGCATATTCAAAAGCAGGGACATTGCTTTGCCAACAAAGGTCCGTCTAGTCAAGGCTATGGTTTTTCCAGTGGTCATGTATGGATGTGAGAGTTGGACTCTGAAGAAAGCTGAGTGCCGAAGAATTGATGGCTTTTGAACTGTGGTGTTGGAGAAGACTCTAGAGAGTCCCTTAGACTGCAAGGAGATCCAACCAGTCCGTTCTAAAGGAGATCAGTCCTGGGTGTTCACTGGAAGGACTGATACTGAAGCTGAAACTCCAGTACTTTGGCCACCTCATGCAAAGAGTTGACTCACTGGAAAAGACCCTGATGCTGGGAGGGATTGAGGGCTGGAGGAGAAGGAGACGACAGAGGATGAGATGGCTGGATGGCATCACCAACTCGATGGACTCTGGGAGTTGGTGATGCACAGGGAGGCCTGGTGTGCTGCGATTCATGGGGTCACAGAGAATCGGACACAACTGAGCAGCTGAACTGAACTGAACGCTGTTTACAGGTTACTACAGTACCGTTGAGACACTTCATGGTGATAAACAGGATGACTGACTGACTGACTGTGTGTGTGCTCAGTCATGTCTGACTCTTTGAGACTCCATGGACTACCCCGCCAGGCCCCCTGTCCACAGATTATCCAGACATGAACACCGGAGTGAGTTTGCTATTTCCTTCTCCAGGGGATCTTCCCAGCCTAGGGATTGAATCCCTGCAGGTCCTGCATTAGCAAGTGGGTTCTTTACCACTGAGCCACCTAGGAAGCATGATAAAGAAGATACCGCATATCAAAGACAGGCTAATGATAAAAAAATCTTTAATGGTCTAAATTTTTATTTTGGCAACACCTTTTCTAGGGAAGGAAATAACCTCATAAGGTATGTCCAGATATAGCTAAAACATGACAAAATTGTTCCAATACTTAAATTAAGAGATTTTGAAAATCCTATATAATTCCCACCTGAAGAAGTAACGAAAATGAAAAGCAATCCAAAAAGGAAGGAATAGATGCATATGCATAGTTGGCTCACTTTGCTGTACAGCAG
Organism: Ovis canadensis; assembly: GCF_042477335.2. NCBI lineage: Eukaryota > Metazoa > Chordata > Mammalia > Artiodactyla > Bovidae > Ovis > Ovis canadensis. The sequence continues at coordinate 99,155,245 of NC_091251.1, forward strand.
AAACTAACACAACATCGTAAAAAGGAACTAAACTCCAATAACAATTAATTTTAAAAAAAGCATTATGTGGCTAGGGGTATTATAAACTAACAACATCATCTCTAACTCTACTTAATGAAGACAATCAGGTGAAATAACCTGAGAAAAGTTATTAAGCTGGTGACTTTAAAATCTCTGAATTGTGGTCAAGAGCTTTCCCTATTATTCATGTAAGTCCTATTACTTACTGTGTGTTCTTCCATGCTTTTAATGCTATAGGAGGTCACTTCCTTGTTGCTTCTGTAACATCAGTGAAGGCATAAAACGAGATCTCAAGATTAGAGACATTTGTTTTCTCTAAATCTAAAAGTGGGTCATCTGTGTGTCTGCACCTGAGTATGTATTCACACACACACAAACACACATAGGACTGTGAATACATCAATTCAAAGCCCAGAACTTTTCACTGTAATTATTACCACCACTCACACCCTAGCACTCACCTCTTAAACACTTAACTGAATGTGTAATATGATACATTAATATGTGCCAAGCAGTCTTTCAGGCATCGATTATACAGTGAACAAAAAGAAAGTAATACTCTTTGCCCTTGTGGAATTTATGCTTTAGTGGAAGAAACAGATACGAAAAAAGACACATGTATAAGATATAAAGTATGTCAGTAGTAAAAAGTGCTCATGAAAACAAGAATGAAACAGAGAAGCAGGATGTGAAATGCTGGCGTCATGCTGAAACTTAGCTAGGGTGGCCAGGGTTCAATAAGGAAGAGAAAGCAAGGAAACCATTCACAAGACTACCTGGGGCAGAGCTTTCCTGGCAGGTGAACAGCAAGTGCAATGGCATCGAAGCAAGAGTATACTTACTTAGAGCCTTGAAGGAAATGCAAAGAGACCAGTGTGCCTGGAGCAGAGGGGTGAGAGGCTAAGTAAGCAATAAATTATGCCGAGGTGATAAATTAAGATTGATAAAAAGGGATGAAGTCTGAATTTCCTAATGGACCACAAAAGGCAGATGCCAAAAAGAAGAACAGAGGATTAACTCTAAAGCCTAAGCAACTGGAAGAAGAGAACTGTTATTCAGGGAGATGGGGAAGACTGCTGGCTGATTAGAGAAGGGTATGTCCGCTCAGTTTTAGACACGCAGAGTTTGCAGGGCCTATGTGGAGATGCAAGTGGGCAGCTACCTACACAGTGTAGAGCCCAGTGAGGGAGACAGTGCTGGAGACACGTATTTAGACATTCTCGTCGTACAGAGGGGCACTGAAAACCAAAACAGCGGATGAAATCACCAAGGGAGTGAGTGCAGATGAGAAGAGAAGAGGACTAAGCATGAAGCCTGCGCCACAACCTACACCAACACTGAGAAGCTGGGCAAATGACCAGGACGCAGGAGGAGAGGATGAGAGAAAACAGTCAGAAAGACAGGAGGAGAAACAGGCCACCAGGTCCAGGAAACCAAGCGAGCAGAATGCTTCAGAAGGAGCGAGTGATCAGCTGGAGAAAGGATTGAGAGAAGGTTTTTTTCCCTGAGATGGGAGAATAACCGTCTATGCTACTTGCAATGATGTGATACAGGACAAACTAAGGCGAAGCTGACTCGGGAATCCCAGAGGCCAGCACTGACTGCGCAGTCATCAGGAGCAGAGGACTAGCCTGTGCTATCCGTGACCAGCTCTACTGGACAGCCTGGACAACCACACTTAGGTAGAGAAGACCGTTTTTTTTACATTTTCAGTCATCCACTACCAAAGATGTCATGGCATTTTCCAAACGTTCTAATGAGAACCAACAAAACCAAAGTATAGTTTGAAATCTAAGGAAACCTCAACATGGTGTCTTACGCTGGGATCTAAGAGCTGTTGAGAGGGCTTACAGGTAGTCTCTGGAACCTATGGACTTTATTATTTTTTTAAACTTTATCGTAATAAGCATTTTGAAATTGGTTTGCTGGTTTGACACCACAACGGTGCTCAATTTAAACTTAGAATGACTGAGGACAGGGGACAGGACACTTGGTGTTTAAACTTCCACATTCTGAGTTAGCAGTGAAAAACAGTTCCAAACTGCTAAATGCAAAGAACAGCTAAATAAAGAAACAGAGACCTCAAGATTCAAAAGTCAAAAAAACTTCCTAAAAAAGCTACACTGTTGCTATAAACAAAAAAGCCTAACAGGTGACAGGGAAACTCTTGCAAACCTAGCAACATCACTTGTGCAAAAGGGGAAAGTGGTAACATTCACTAAAACTCTAAAAAGGTTTATTCTGGATTTAGATTCCCAGTGAGAAATCCCTAGGAGAAATAAAAACAGACGACTGTTCTATACAATGAAATAAAGATTTAGCCAAAAAAAAGAAATGAATACACCATGGGGCTTCCCTGGTGGCTCAGACAGTAAAGAACCTAACTGTGATCCAGGAGACCTGGGTTCGATCCCTGGGTCGGGAAGATCCCCTGGAGAAGAGAATGACACCCCACTCCAGTACTCTTGCCTGGAGAACCCCATGGACAGAGAAGCCTGGCGGGCACAGTCTGTGGGGTTGCAAAGAGTCAGACACAACGGAGCGACTAACACTTTCACTTTTTTTCACTTTTTATACACGGGTGAATTCCAAAAACATTCCAAGTGAAAGAAGCCAGACACAAAAAATTACACATTGTATCATCCCATTTATACGAAATGTCTAGAGACGGAAAGTAGATTAATGGCTACTGAGCGTGGGGTGAGGGAGGAAGGGAGATTGTTATTGGATATGGGTTCCTTTTTCAGAAAATGAAAACGCTCTAAGATTAGCTTATGGTGCTGGCTGTACCTTTTCTGTAAATAGTAATAAAAATCATTCAACTGTACGTTTTACACAGGTGCCCTTCATGGTATATAAATTATATCTCAATAAAGCTGTTAAAAAAAAAAAAAAGCAGGGGACTTCTTTGGAGGTTCGGTGGTAAAGTATCCACCTGCCAATGCAGGAGACACAGGTTTGATCCGTGATGAGGGAAGATCCCACATGCTGTGGGGCAACTGAGCCCGTGCTCTGGAACCTGAGCTGCAGCTACTGAGCCCGCATGTCGCAGCTGCTAAAGCCCTAAAGCCCGTGCTCCCCAACAAGAAAAGCCACACGACAGGCTCAAGCATCGCAACTACAGAGCAGCTCTCGCGGTAACGAAGACCCAGCACAGACGAAATTAAATGAATAAATAAGCATTAGAAGAAAAAAAAGTGTTGGATAATGAACAAGGGCCTACTGTAGACCACACGGAACTCTGGCCCAATGTTATGTGGCAGCCTGGATGGGAGGGGAGTTTGGGGGAAAATGGATACAAGTATACGTATGGCTGAGTCCCTTCGCTGTCCACTTCAAACCATCACGACATTGTTAACTGGCGATGTGCTGTGCTTAGTCGCTCAGCTGTGGCCGATTCTTTGCAGCCCGCCAGGCTCCTCTGTCCATGGGGATTCTCCAGACAAGAATGCTGGAGTGGGCTGCCACTTCTTTCTCCAGGTAACCTTCCTGATGCAGGGACTGAACCTGTGTCTCCAGCATTGCAGGCAGATTCTTTACCACTGAGCCAGCAGGGAAGCCCGTGTGGTAACTAACCACCATAATTTGCTCCTGACTTCTAGGTATTTCCTATTTAGATGTTGGAACATTTTTATTAACTCAAGCTTTTACTGTATCTATCACATACATGTTTCTGAACTACTAGCTTCACCTCACATAATAAAGAAATCAGACTGAGAAAAAAAAAACATTTTCATCCAAACCACCACCAGTAACAGAGAATCAAGCAGTAAAGAATTCCAACAATTTTATGCAAGTTATGTAAAACAGAACACACTTATGCAAAACTCACCTTTACTAGCAAGACTGTGTGGTTCATTTCTACCCAAAGCAACATAGAAAGAAGAACTAACATAAATAGTTTAAGCAGGCTCACTTTTGTAACGGAATGAGAGAAAAAATAAGGATGTGGTTACAAGCACCACTCACTCAGGGAAATAAGAAAGTACCAACGTTATATCTGCATTTTACCATCCTAAGCAAGCACTTTACCTCCCCTCTTTTGGGTGCAACAGTTTTAAAATGGCCTATCCCTCTCACTACATCTAATCCAGCATAAGAAAACACACACGATCTACCATAAAGGCAAAGAAGCCTTCCTTCCCTTCTAAAAGCTGAACTGTTACAAGAAAATGGCAGAATTCAGGTTTAGCTGCTAACGCCAACTACTATGAAAATCCTACTGAAATGGATTTGAATGACTGAGTACGGTCGTCCCGTGAACAAACTCTATAGGTAAATGTTTCCTCTGTTCTATATACTTCCTCCCGTTACTTCCTTCAAGAATTATTTCCTGATTCACTCTGTGCTACTCAGCTTACTTTTTTATTCTACGTCTGCATACAATCCAAGTACTATTTACCTGCACGGTGCTTTGCAAAGCCCCACGATTTTGAAGTGTTTGTGTTTCCTCAACAGAATCAGACTTAAGAAGAAAATCTACGTGTTCCAATCCTTCTACACAAAGCAAAGTACACACACAGGCAGTCCCAATGCTTCCAAACAGGCAATTTACCCTCTGGAGACGTGAAACAAGTTCCGAAGACAATGTCCTCCTTCACAAAGGAGTTCAGATGCATCCCACGGGCTCATCTGTTCTTCCACCACACTGTGAGCGCGCACACCAGCTGTGCACACTCTCCAGTCACTTCCCTGCTCAAAACTGCCTCGGACCTCTCACTGCCTACCAAACAGTCAAACACAGCTTCTCACACGTGCACTTCCTAGCTCTCCCAAACACTCCCCACACCTCTGCCTACACTTCTACCCCTCAGCAGCAAATCTCTCTACACAATTGGCGCTCCCCCGACCCTAGCTGTACATGTCAATCATTAGGTTGCCATAGGGTACAGACACTACGAGAGGTCCCTGTGGATAAAGATTTTCTAGTCTGAATATTCAGTGAATAAAACTTTAGTTCCCATCAGTCACCACCAGCACCACCAATTCAGTCTAGTAAGGAAGATATTGGTTTGTACATTAGTTATCGTGGTACTGTAACAAGACAGGAAGTAGACAGTAAGCTAATAACCGATAGTGGGTAAACCAAACCTGAAGGGCATGAAAAATCAGTACTGTGGATGCAACTTACCAGAAAGCCTATTTGGGATATACAGGGGTAGAGACAGGGGGAAAGAAGTGAATAAAAGAAATTTAATTTGTTCTAGTTTTAATGATGAAAATTAGTCTGGCGTTCAGAGTGAGTTCTAGAGTTCAGAAAGCAGGGTTTTGCCTGCATTAGCTAGGGCAACAAGGAAGGGCAGCTTGTGGCTCTAGGGCTGGGGAGGGGACAGCATGGTTGACGGAGAGAAGAGGGCCTGGCTCCTCAGCTCTCCCAGTTTCAGGATCCCCAAGGTTTTGCCTCCTAGGAGCCGAGGACGCCCTTTCCTTCCCTGTGTTTCCTGGTGCCTTACTCCCCTTCCCGCGTCTCGCCATCCACTCCCAGTATCGCTGCCCCCTCTCAGCGCTGGTCTCACTGCTGCCACACCTGCCTCGCTCCTCCTATGCCCCACGGAAGTGAGAGGTTCGGTGGGCCACAAGCGCCCAACTTCTGAATCCCTTCTCTGATCGAGCACATGCCCTGGCCTGGAGGGCCACCCTCTCCATACTTCACACGTGAGAACACTCAAGTTTGCTTTTTGCAACATCGGACATTATTTCACTCTGATTCTATTTACTTATTTTTTCAATGGAAAAAGGAAAAAAAAAAAACATTTATTATGGGAAAAAGAAAACCTTAAATAATTTTAAATAATTAAATCGAAAAACTTTAAAAATGCCCATAACGAAAGTTTTGGTTTGGCAAAGAACATACTGTTGTTCCTCAGCACAAGACAACTTAGGCTTTGTTTGTATTTTATTGGAGTATAGCTGATTTACAACAATTTTTTAAAGAGTAGATAATACATGTATATTATACTTAACTACAGAGGCACAAAGGAGTATGCAGAGAAAAGTGAAGTGAGGGGAAAGAGGGTCTCCTTCCCGAGACAACCATCACATCTCTGTTTACCACGGCTAAAACAAGACTGCTCTCCATGGAAACAGAGGGGCTAAAACAAGACTGCTCTCCATGGAAACAGAGGGGCTCAGCCACACTCTGCTTCAGGGTTTGCGTTTTGGGGGTAGAGGTGACCTGTGAACAAGACAGGCGTGTACATGTCTCTGACAAAACACAGCATGCGTTCTGAAGAACACGGTCTTTCCCGAAGACTGGAGACACAACTTGGACACCACGTGGTGCTGTGAACAGAAAGGGCATGGCTTCTGGCTCTTCACAGGCCCGCCTGCACAAGCCAGTTCTGACATCCCTCATCTTGGGAAACATCACTTAACCTGTGAGCTGCAGCTTTCTTGGCCATGAAGTAAGTATAGATGTTTCATTCTTTGATTTCTCTGTGTCTTCACCTTTGTCCTCACTTTCCTTGTGGAATGGTTTCATCTAACTGCGTCTAGATTATTATCATTTTTTAAAACTTTAATGTATACCCAAATGCCTAGTGAAAAAAATGAGTGACAACAGCAAGATAAGAGGCTTTCGTTTTCAGAACTGAAGACTGACGATTACCTTTTGTTCCTCTCTTTCGGTCGCATGGTGACACTTTTCAATCCTCCAGTGCCTCAAGAAATCTCGAAGATATCCAAAGAGAGTGAGGACGCCATACCCCACGTAAGTGAGCACAGCAACCAGCATTGGTGTTTCTTCAAAACCTTCATTGAAGGGTCTTTTATACAGTCCTCCATTTTGTGTAACATGATGTACCTGAAAGGGAAGTGAAAAATGTTTATTTCAGTCATGGTAAGAAAAAGATGACTACTTAAAATCTGAGTCTGGATGTGCAACCTTCAGAATTCTCTAAGTAATTGTCAAAAAAAAAAAAAAATCCAAACATCCATTAAGTTCTAAGCAGGGCATAAATCTTTTCAATGGAAATAAATTTCAAGTTATATCTACTTCAGATGAACAGCAAAGAGAAACAAAGAAAGGACTGTCTAAGAAAAACGCTTAACACTGATTTCTATCGTTTTATTTTACGAAAGAGATCCTAAAATGGTATAGTTGGAGAATGCATAATTTCCTTTGTTCTAATGAAGAAAACAGAAATGGACAAAGAGAAAGCCTGTTCTGAAAACAGCATATTAGCTTACAAATAATCAAAAGTAAATTCAGTTTTAGAATAAAATAAAACATTCATAAATGTTTTACTAGCTTATATTCTTAAAGTCATCAAGCCACAGCATTTCAAATAATTATCACCATGAGGCCCTATGAAAACACATAGTTTATACTGGCCTTTGTTGTTAGTGCTAATACAAATAAATTATGTGCGGAGTAAAATGCTTACATAAGAGTGATCCAGCAGTCTATAAAGCAAAAAGAAAGTGAAATCTAACACAAGGGGAAAAACTGTGAGCGTGATCAGTAACAGTCCTGAAATCATTTCTGTTCTCCTTCATCCTGACCTAGTGACTCTTTCCAAACACTCTAAGATTATGCCTAGCTTCCTTTTTTAGGGATATCCAAAATTTAACACAAAAACAACAAGGTACTATACTTTTGATCCCATAGGTGAAAACTTTTTACTCTCTGTTCAATTTTAATGGAAATGTTGCTTTAGAGTAAATTTCCAGTGAAGTAGTTTGTATGTACTTTTAATCTTAACTCTGAAACAACCAACTGCTGTGAGGATGGTCAATCACAATTTCAGTTCAGTTCAGTCGCTCAGTTGTGTCCGACTCTTTGCGACCCCAGGGACTGCAGCACGCTAGGCTTCCCTCTCCATCACAATTTATAATCACAGTTTACCAGGAACATATATTTTCAATTTTCATATATTTTCAATTTCAACTGTACTCAAGAAGAATTCCAAAGGAATAGAAGACTCTTTCCTGGCCTCTCAGGCAACCTGATCCAAGGACTAAATATATTTTAGATTTCTGTATCCTGGGAATGTTAGCTTGAGAAAGCTACTAGAATGCTGCAAGTCAGAACAGTTTGGGAAGAAATTACTGTATTTGATGAAGGAAAGACATTTGCATAGGCAAGATACATGGAATCTGTTGGTACTAATTCAATTTGATGCCTAAAGAACTTCTGAAAACTATTCATAAAACTGACTTAGGTCTTTATCAATCTCTTCCCCAGAGATGGAAGTCTGTGTTAACATCTAGTGCATAGTAAACTTTTATGCAGGAGCAAAGCTGTAATGTGTCTAGAACAAAATAGTTAAAAATAAGTCAATATTTGAAGATTAAAAAATTGTTTAAAAGTAATAACATGTAAGCAAGCTATTAAGCTGGACAAAGCAAAATCAAGATCACTTAAAACACAAGAAAAATAACATCCTGATCCTTAAAAAAAAAAAAAAAAAACTATAAAAATACTCTGCCGTAAGAACACTGTGTTTGAATACCAGTACCTAACTCATCTTTTAACTCTGAAATTGTTTAAACTGTTTTTTCTCAATAGAACATACAAATAAAAAGGCAATTTTCAGAGCTCCTATGTCTCTAACAAATGTGTGGAGATACATATGCCAGGAATGCTGTGGGTGGATCTCTTTAAAAAAGATATTTGCCTTTATTTTCAGACACACCCAAACCAGCAAGACCATGTAAATTTACACAGTTGACTGAATTGAGCAGGAAGTAGGACGTTTAATCCTTAGTTTGCTTTGAAATATTGTGTGATTCTCTCATAGCTTCATTTAATAAAATTAAATGCATTTTAATGCATTTAACTGAGATTCAACTGTGAAACAACTTCTATAATGTGGCCTCAGTCAAAGCACATGTCTGTGAGTCGCTCAGTTGTGCCCAAGTCTTTGTGACCCCAAGGACTGTAGCCTGCCAGGCTCCTCTGTCCATGGGATTCTCCAGGCAAGATTATTAAGGCAAGAATACTGGAGTGGGTCACCAGTTCCTTGTCCAGGGGATCTTCCCAACCCACGGATCCAACCGGGGTCTCCCACATTGCAGGCAGATTTCTTTACCATCTGAATGCTAAATCTGAACCCTGATGTGATTCAAATAAAAATAATGGTGTTATCACCCTATATGTATATAATATTCCATAAGGGAAAGCACCAGATTTCTGTTCACTGTACAACTAGCACTCAGAATAGGATTTATTAAGTGCTAACAACATTCAGAAAACTAAGATCATGGCCTCTGGTCCCATCACTTCATGGGAAATAGATGGGGAAACAGTGGAAACAGTGGCTGACTTTATTTTTTGAGGCTCCAAAATCACTGCAGATGGTGACTGCAGCCATGAAATTAAAAGACACTTGCTCCTTGGAAGAAAAGTTATGACCAATCTAGACAGCATACTAAAAAGCAGAGACATTACTTTGCCAACAAAGGTTCATCTAGTCATAGCTATGGCTTTTCCAATGGTCATGTATGGATGTGAGAGTTGGACTATAAAGAAAGCTGAGTGCCGAAGCACTGATGCTTTAGAACTGTGGTGTTGGAGAAGACTTGAAAGTCCCTTGGACTAGAAGGAGATCTAACCAGTCCATCCTAAAGGAAATCAACTCTGAATATTCATTGGACTGACGCTGAGGCTGAAACGCCAATACTTTAGCTATCTGATGCAAAGAACTGACTCATTTGAAAAGACCCTGATGCTGGGAAAGATTGAAGGTGGGAGGAGAAGAGGACAACAGAGGATGAGATGGTCGGATGGCATCACCGACTCAATGGATATGAGTCTGAGTAAACTCTGGGAGTTGGTGATGGACAGGGAGGCCTGGTGTACTGCAGTCCATGGGGTCACAAAGAGTCGGACATGACTGAGTGACTGAACTCAACTGAACAAACAGTAAGTACTCAATAATGTTTCCTTCTGGGAATTCCCTGGCGGTCCAGTGGTTAGGACTCTTGTGTTTTCACTGCCATGGGTATGGATTCAATTCCTGGTTGGGAAACTAAGATCCCACAAGCCAAGGGGGAAGTGGCCTTTTATTACCATTTGTATTACAGAAAGTTGGCACCTTGTAGGAGCTCAACAAATATCTGTAAATGAAAATGCACATTATGCTCTTTGCTCTGAACGGGGATTGCCCAATTAATGTTACGACATCCCTAGAACTCAGATCTGACACTTTCTAGTCTCAACTGAACTGGAGATCAAGTTCACTCTAAACAAACACAGGCTATAAGCCCTTACAGGGTTATTTCATATTCTGGATTCACCACGCAAGAGGGCTCCTAAGAGACCTTTCAATCGTTGTAACTTGATAATTATATTGACAACAAGGCAATAAATAAATTAGCATTTTACTCCCTCCAGGTTAAAAAATTTTACATTGAGCAGATCAGAGTGTGACGCTGTTAGTACTCATCATCAAGGGAAATTTAAGAATGCCAGTGAATAGCAAGATACATTTGCTTGAATGGTAATATTTTTTTCCTAAAATAAAAAAGGCAAATAAAAAATTTTTAAGTCAAGACCTTAAGTACACACCATAAAACATGATGAAGCCTCTTGATGAAAGTGAAAGAGAAGAGTGAAAACATCAAGCTTCTTGATGAAAGTGAAAGAGGAGAGTGAAAAAGTTGGTGTAAAACGCAACATTCAGAAAACTAAGATCATGGCATCTGGTCATCACTTCATGGTAAACAGATGGGGAAACAATGGGAACAGTGACAGACTTTATTTTCTTGGGCTCCAAAATCACTGCAGTGAAATTAAAAGACACTTGCTCCTTGGAAGAAAAGCTATGACCAACCTAGACAGCATATTAAAAAGCAGAGATATTACTTTGACAACAAAAGTCCATCTAGTCAAGGCTATGGTTTTTCCAGTAGTCGTGTATGGATGAGAGAGTTGGACTATAAAGAAAACTGAGCACCGAAAAATTGATGCTTTTGAACTGTGGTGTTGGAGAAAACTCTTGAGAGTCCCTTGGACTGCAAGGAGATCAAACCAGTCCATCCTAAAGGAAATCAGTCCTGAATATTCTTTAGAAAGACTATGCTGAAGCTGAAATTCCAGTACTTTGGCCATCTGATGCGGAGAACTGACTCGTTTGAAAAGACCCTGGTGCTTGACTGAAAGACTGAAGGTAGAAGGAGAGGGGACGACAGAGGATGAGATGGCTGGATGGCATCACCAGCTCAACATGAGCCTGAGTAACCTCTGGGAGTTGGTGATGGACAGGGAGGCCTGGCGTGCTGCAGTCCATGGGGTCGCAGTGTCAGACACAACTGAGCGACTGAACTGGAAAAACATGACTTTCAGAACAGAGGTGCCTGGTGGGCTACAGTCTGTGGGATCACAAAGAGCTGGATGTGACTGACAGACAGCACACTCAGGAGGGCCTTGGGCTGAGTGCTAGCGTCTCTGCCCCCATTCAGATGTTAAAAGCCTAAGCCTTTCTGTGGGAAGGTGTCTGAAGGCAGGGGCCTTTGGGGGATAAATCTGTTTAGGTCCCAAAGGTGGGGCCCTTTTGATGTGACTGTGTTCAGTTGTGTCCAACTCTTTGTGACCCCATGGACTGTAGCCCACCAGGCTCCTCTGTCCACGGGGTTTTCCAGCCAAGAATACTGGAGCAGGTTGCCATTTCCTCCTCCAGGGGATCTTTCCAGACCAGGGAACTAACCCGAGACTCTTGCATCTCCTGCACTGGCAGGTGGGTTCTTTACCACTGTGCCACCTGGGAGGCCCTTGATGTGACTGTTGTTGTTTAGTCACTAAGTCATGTCTGACTCTTTAGCAACCCCATGGACTGTAGCTTGCTAGGCTCCTGTCCATGGGATTTCTCAGTAATCCCAAGAATACTGGAGTAGGTTGCCATTTCCTTCTCCAGGGGATCGTCCCAACCCAAGGATCAAACCTGCATCTTCTGCGTTGGCAGGCAGATTTTTTACCACCAGGGAAGTCCATCTGATCTTAGAAGAAGAGCAGGCAGAGATCTCCACTGAGGAAAGGCCACGTGAGCAAGTGTTCAGTGCATATTCTAAAAACAAAGACACCCTCTTACTTAACTGCAGGACAATTATCAAAATCAGGAAATTGTTAGAATACTAATATGGACTTTATTTAGATTTTGCTAATTGTCCTAGGAGTGTCTTTTGTAGCAAAAGGAAGATTTGGAAAATGTATTGCATTCTCTCTTTCCTTTCAGAAAAGAAAAAAAAAAAAGGTGGGGGGGGGGTTTGGGGGGGTGGTTTCATTGTAAAATAACTAGAAGGAATAAACCTGAGCAGAGGTTTCAAGAATCCCATAAAAGCAAACAAAGCAACTATGCAATGAAGCAATAATGAGGAAGTAATTATTGGAAAATGGAACCTTACGTTTGTGATATAAACACAAAATCACAGCAGCATGATTTCTTTTAAAGCAAACACACACGTTCCCACTCAGCGTGACAGCAGGGTCACAGGACCTGCCTTATCACCACAGAACGTGTCCACCTGGAGGAGAGCTTGGGACGGATATTACTTCAAAAACTAAAGTTCAATATGAACCACCCATTATGCCTCAGCCATCAAAGGACTGTTATGTCTTTTCTTTCAAATGAACCCCATTCATTTCCAGCGATATGCTGGGTTGTTCCTTAAAAATCAGTTCTGCTGAAATGGTCTTTTCTTGGAATTTTCCTGCAATGTACTAGCCTCTCTCTACTGCCTACCACACATACTAGAGAAAATAGTTTGGAGCTTTACGCCCATCACATGAGCTATGCGACACTCTGAACGTGTTATTTCCAGAAGTGTCCTCATTTTGAAAAGCAGGGAGCCCACATTTTTTTTTTCTCGCAATCAGGATAAATTCCTGATTTCTTGTTGATTAGTATCTCAGATGGAATGGACTAGGAAATGCTCCCAGAGCCAGCTGTATTTTCACATGACCATATTTCTCTTGCAAACTCCAAGTGTACACGCTCTGCATGATTTCAGACTGCGGCTCCCTGTGCGCTCTGGGCAGCGGCGCTCTGCACGGGAGTTTCTATCGTCACCCACTACCTGCACCTCTGTAGCACTCCTGTCCCCAGATAAGCATCGAGGTATGACGGATGAACGTCATATGAGATGGTGTGCCAGGGCGGGTCTGCGCAAATCTCACATCTTCCCTGAGGTCTCTCCCGCCTCTAGTGTGTTCTGGGCCTGTGGTAACGCAGTGCTCGCCAGCCTGGCTTTGTAGTGGCCGCAAACTGGAAAGGCCACCAGAGTCACCCCTTTTCTGGGAATACTCCTTCACACCAGGGGTGGGCGCCTGGTAGTCACACCTGTGCAGTAGGACCCGATTTCCTGGCTCCCAACTGCCTGGCACAGGGGTAGGCAACTCTGCCAAAATGAACCCAGTTAACTCTGTCACGCGAGGATTTAAAATTTCATTGGTGAAGGAGTCTGAAGGGCACTGGACCACCAACATCCTGGGGGAAAAGGTCCACAACCAGCTGCAGGGAGTAACTCCCAAGCACTGTGTTATTTCCTGTCATTCCACCTTTTCTGAGTGGTTCATCAATGCCTCTCCACCCCCTCCTTTCCCTTTTGCTTCTATACTCATCATCCTGACAATAAGTCGCCTTTTTGTCCAGTGAGAGTCAGTTGCTATCAACTGAAAGAAATTTACCAGACATAGATTCTGTGTTAAAAATACTTTAGAACTTTTTTCCTGCACTTACTAGTTTTTTGTATGTTGGCACAGCCTGAAAACTTTTAGGGCTTTAGCAAATTTTAAAAACTGGCTCCCCACATTATCAATTCTGTACATTTGGAATACTGCTTACAATCTTACCTAGGACAAGGGATACCTGGCTCAACATTGTAAGTACTTACTTCTCTATATTAAGGGACATCAGGTTCTAACTGCCTGCTGTAAGTAACCTCTCCCCACATTCTCATTAATATGCATGACGATAGACCCCCAAAAAAGGGGGGACAGTCAGAACTAACATTTTTTTAAAGGGCAACAAATCAAAATTCAGATAATATTTGCCTGCTAAGTTTGTCTAAACTTCCCATCTTTGCAGCCAAAGATGGAGAAGCTCTATACAGTCAACAAAAACAAGACCGGGAGCTGACTGTGGCTCAGATCATGAACTCCTTATTGCCAAATTCAGACTTAAATTGAAGAAGGTAGGGAAAACCACTAGACCATTCAGGTATGACCTAAATCAAATCCCTTATGATTATACAGTGGAAGTGAGAAATAGATTTAAGGGCCTAGATCTGATAGACAGAGTGCGTGATGAACTATGGACTGAGGTTCATGACACTGTACAGGAGACAGGGATCAAGATCATCCCCGTGGAAAAGAAATGGAAAAAAGCAAAATGGCTGTCTGGGGAGCCCTTACAAATAGCTGTGAAAAGAAGAGAAGCGAAAAGCAAAGAAGAAAAGGAAAGATATAAGCATCTGAATGCAGAGTTCCAAAGAATAGCAAGGAGAGATAAGAAAGCCTTCCTCAGTGATCAATACAAAGAAATAGAGGAAAACAACAGAATGGGAAAGACTAGAGATCTCTTCAAGAAAATCAGAGATACCAAGGGAACATTTCATGCAAAGATGGGCTTGATAAAGGACAGAAATGCTTTGGACCTAACAGAAGCAGAAGATATTAAGAAGAGGTGGCAAGAATACATAGAAGAGCTGTACAAAAAAGATCTTCACGACCAAGATAATCACGATGGTGTGATCACTCACCTAGAGCCAGACATCCTAGAATGTGAAGTCAAGTGGGCCTTAGAAAGCATCACTACAAACAAAGCTAGTGGAGGTGATGGAACTCCAGTTGAGCGCTTTCAAATCCTGAAAGATGATGCTGTGAAAGTGCTGCACTCAATATGCCAGCAAATTTGGAAAACTCAGCAGTGGCCACAGGACTGGAAAAGGTCAGTTTTCATTCCAATCCCAAAGAAAGGGAATGCAAAAGAATGCTCAAACCACACACTTGCACTCATCTCACATACTAGTAAAGTAATGCTCAAAATTCACCAAGCCAGGCTTCAGCAATACGTGAACTGCGAACTTCTAGATGTTTAAGCTGGTTTTAGAAAAGGCAGAGGAACCAGAGATCAAATTGCCATCATCCTCTGTATCATGGAAAAAGCAAGAGAGTTCCAGAAAAACATCTCTTTCTGCTTGATTGACTATGCCAAAGCCTTTGACTGTGTGGATCACAACAAACTGTGGAAAATTCTGAAAGAGTTTTGAATACCAGACCACCTGACCTGCCTCTTGAGAAACCCATATACAGGTAAGGAAGCAACAGTTAGAACTGGACATGGAACAACAGACTGGTTCCAAATAGGAAAAGGAGTAGGTCAAGGCTGTATATTGTCACCCCGCTTATTTAACTTCTATGCAGAGTACATCATGAGAAACGCTGGGCTGGAAGGAGCACAAGCTGGAATCAAGATTGCCGGGAGAAATATCAATAACCTCAGATATGCAGCTGACACCACCCTTATGGCAGAAAGTAAAGAGGAACTAGAAAGCCTCTTGAGGAAAATGAAAGAGGAGAGTAAAAAAGTTGGCTTAAAGCTCAACATTCGGAAAACAAAGCTCATGGCATCTGGTCCCATCACTTCATGGCAAATAGATGGGGAAACAGTGGAAACAGTGTCAGACTTTATTTTGGGGGGCTCCAAAATCACTGCAGATGGTGATTGCAGCCATGAAATTAAAAGATGCTTACTCCTTGGAAGAAAAGTTATGACCAACCTAGATAGCATATTCAAAAGCAGAGACATTACTTTGCCAACAAAGGTCTGTCAGTCAAGGCTATGGTTTTTCCAGTGGTCATGTATGGATGTGAGAGTTGGACTGTGAAGAAAGCTGAGCACAGAAGAATTGATGGCTTCTGAATTGTGGTGTTGGAGAAGACTCTTCAGAGTCCCTTGGAATGCAAGGAGATCCAACCAGTCGGTTCTAAAGGAGATCAGTCCTGGGATTTCTTTGGAAGGAATGATGCTAAAGCTGAAACTCCAGTACCTTGGCCACCTCATGCAAAGAGCTGACTCACTGGAGACGACTTTGATGCTGGGAGGGATTGGGGGCAGGAGGAGAAGGGGACGACAGAGGATGAGATGGCCGGATGGCATCACTGACTCAATGGACATGAGTCTGAGTGAACTCCGGGAGTTGGTGATGGACAGGGAGGCCTGGCGTGCTGCAATTTGTGGGGTCACAAAGAGTCAGACACAACTGAGCAACTGAACTGAACTGCTACACAGAACATGCTCATCACCATTAAATAAGACTAATTTTCCACAGCAGAAAAATCACAAAACAAAGGGCAAGTAATAGGTTACTTAATACAAGATTTCAAGGAAACTGGAAGTGGAGCCTGGGAGCCTTGACATTAGCAATGAAGTCAAGCCTGGATCTGGAGCTGGGTGAGATCAAGTCGGGCTCACTGGTTGGATAACCTGGCAGCCCCAGCCCAACTACTCAGGGTTATCATCCAGCTATGGTGGGCAACCAGGACCCATAGCCACCCCTTCGCCCCATGGAGCTGACAATGGCCCAGTACCAGGCTCCCTGCTGACCCCTCCCCCACCTTCCCCCGGAGCACCTCCAGCCTCAACAGCACAGGCTGGCTGTGGCCAGACAGCCTACAGCCAGTTTGGCCAAGAAGATGCACAGAATGGGCCAAGCTCCACTGTCTAGATGCATAGGTGCCTACCACGCCAGCCAGCTGGCTTCAGCCCTCTGGCCCTCCCCCGACAAAGGGACAGGTGACTGCTCACCTGGCTGGAATGCAGATGGGCAAGGCTGTGGCCCTCCTAGTGTGAGGCTAGGCTATGGCCCACCAACATCACTGCCCCTCAGTGTCAGGACAGCTCCCTAACCTTGGTCTGTACGGCTCCTACCCTCAGGGCCACCCTGGGGCCCAGCCTCCCCGGTGATCTGCCCCACCGTGGGCCTCCAGCTCCACACTCTGAGCTGGGCAGAGTCTGGGGGGAGGGGACAGCCAGAGCCAGCCCAGTCATGTGTCCTCCTCCCCTCTTCAAGCTCTGCCCCCAGCATCCAAACGACTGGCCCCCAGGACCACAACCACCCATGCACTCTTCCCAGAAGCAAGGCTACCAGCTGCAATGAAACGGTTCCTGTGGACCAGCCAGGGGCCTTGGACCAATTATGGAAGTCCCTACCCAGGAGCAGCCACTTTCGTAAGGCAGCCAGGGCTTCCCAACCACTGCCTCCTAAGTGCCTGGACCCTGATGCCATCCCAAGCCCTACTGAGGTTACTGAGGATGACAGGAACAATCAGGGTTCAGCGCCACCTGTTACTGGAGTACAGGGCCAGGTGCTACCCTTAGTCACCACCAACCTCCTGGTGAATGACCAAGGGAACGCAACACCCGATACATCCGATGCACAACCTACACTATCCCGTGCCCGTCTGACACGGGGAAGGCTCAGGTGCCCCGGCAGCTGTCATCAGGCCGCTGGCAAGGCTGCCCCCAGAAGAGGCTTCACTGTGTATCACTGACCATGGGGAACTGGGCCCTTTGCGCTGCAATCACTGTAAACCACGTGTGTGCCCCTTCATGCAGTTCCTTGAGGGAGGGAAAAGCTTCCAGTGCTGCTTTTGCAGCTGTATCAATGATGTTCCCCAGCCCATCCCAGTGTTCTCAACATCCTGCTCATACCAGCAAATGAGTAGGTGCTTATGATGGTCTTGAGCTATCCCTGGCTCTTACAGATTCTTGGCCACTATGGATCACTGCAAGAACAGCAAGTTCCCCAGGACTCTTGTCTTCATCTTCATGACTGGCCTCTCCTATAACGGCACCAGGAGTGGTCTTGTTAGGCTCCTCTGTGAGCAGCTCAAGGTGCTGTTAGACGTTCTGCCTAGGGAGGGAGGGCTTTGTCACCTGTACTAAGGTGCTCCACCTGTACTAAGGTGCTCCACCTGTACCACGCAGAGAGCTCACTTGCCCAACTACAGATGATGGTTGTATCTGATGTGGGTAACATGCTGGATGGCTTCCTGGTCAATCTCAATGAGTTTGGGCAGTTATCACCAGCTTATTGGATCAGATTCCAGAAAAATCTGCAGACACGAGGGAGACAAGAGACAATATTTGCTCCAGTTATCCAGGCCAGGATGGAGGCTCTGAAGGCTGCTGAGTGTCCAGGGAAGCTATTTCTGTTCCACACCTGCCTGCTCACTGCAGAGGCTCCAGGGAGCCTGAATAACTGAGATGACAGGAAGCTGATCAGCATAGACAAGAGGACTCTGTTTCAGCCTCAGGCAGGTGCCTATCAGGTCCTGGCCAAAGAATGTGTGGCCCAAGACTACGGTGTAGACCTCGCCCTCTTCCGGAGCCTGTGTGTGGATACGGCGATGCTCTCTGCAGTGCCCCAGTTCACCGGTGGCTCTCTGTAACACACCTGCCTTCAGGTGGAGCGTGACCAGCCACGGTTCCTTAGCAACCAGAGTCAGGATCTATAGAAGGTTGCTGGCTTTGGTGCTGTGCTGCGGGTCCAGACAAGCACTAATGTCCGTGCCACAGATCTCTCTGGGGCTTTTACACGAGTGACACAACCGATGTGGGGCTGGATGGGGACAAGAAGGTGACTGGGGGGTTAAGCGTAATGTTTGGCTCAACGAGGGGAGTGCAGCCTTGCAGTGTGCTCTGCTCTACCCCGGCTGTGCAGGGCAGCCACGGCTCTGCATCCATAGCCTGGGGCGGGGGGGCGGGATTCCAAACAGCCCTGTGACGATTCTTCCTGACGCTCTCATCACTCGGTGTGCCCAGATGTTGGCCTGTTACAGAAAGAACTGTGCGATCTCCTCCTCTGTAGGACAACTGATCCTTTCCAAGGGCATGAAGCTGCTCCCAGTATACCTGAACTCTGTGTTGAAGAGTGATGTCCTGGAGCTGAGATCACTACTGATGACCATGCTTAAGTCCGACAGCTGGTTACCTCCACGGATGTGGCTGAGACCAATGTCTTCTCCTATCCTCAGCTCCTACTGCTGACAAAGTCTCCCATTGAGAATACCACTGAACCAGTAGTTGAAGCATCTAGAGTGTCTAAGCAACAGGGGTATGTATTTGCTGGAGAATGAGCTCAACTTCTTCCCTGGTGGGAGTGACTGTCCAGCAGGGTGTTGTCCAGAGCTTCTTCCACATCACCTCCTTCAGTCAGACCACCAGTGGTCGGATGTTCTGCCAGTTTTGGATAATCTGTTGTCCAAGAAGGTGCCTCACTGATGGTCTGAGGGCACAGAGATGAAGCTTACCATGGTGAAATGAGAGGACAAGCTAGATGCAGTGCAATACCTCCCGGTGAAAGACAAGAGCCTTGAGTGGGGGAGGATCCCATGGGGACCTTCTCTGTCAACAGGAACAAGGAGATTTGGACAGTGACTGGGCTAGAGCACATGGGTAAACAGCATGGCATCCAGGCCAGCCTCCAGAGAGTACCCAGGACAGCAGAGAAACTGGGACAGCTCCACAGCTGGCAAGTCACATAAGCTGACCTTAAAGGAACATAAGAGACACCTTCTCTCTGGGCTCAAGTACCCGACCACTCTGTCATGCCCTGCTGTTGGAAGGGGCCCTTATCCCCTTACATTACCCTCCTGTTCCTGCTAATCCTGTTGTGAGGAATGCAGTTTCTCACCTCACTGTATGTGATTTGGTGTTGGGGGCTTTGGAGCCACCCAGATCCTTGCAATATTACATGTCCCTTTGGACCAGCCTCTAAGAAGAGAAGGGCAGGTGAGGAGAGTAGGGATCCCAGGGAGAAGGGCTGCTAATTCAGCCATGTTTCATAAACAAGTTGCTATGCTCGGGATAAACACACACACGCGCACAAGGGCAGGGTATAAACCACAGACAGTGGAGAGAAAAGCGGTCAGTCTTCAGGGTCTAGAAGTCAACAGCCAACTCACTCACTGAGGGGCTGATTAGCTTTCTAGCTCTGCTTCTGTGGCTCGTTCTTTCTCCTGCAGTGACTGGTGATCCCTTGGGGGAGAGAGGCGCATTATCAGATGCGAATGGGCCTGGGAACAGAGCTGCAAAGTGTCCTGAGACCCGGGAGAGGTATCAGCCTCCTTTCCAGCTGCGGAGGCCCCAACACTGGACGCTTCTGCAGGGAGCCTAGTCACCAACTTGCAACACCTCATAGAGCCAGCCCACATCTCACTCTGAGCTCCTGCTGGAAACACCGCTCTCCAAGCTGGAGGCTGACGAGAAAGCAGAGGTGGCTAGCCTCTCCTGCCAGGACACACTTTCTCCCCAGGCCTCGGTACTGACAGAGCGCCTGACGGTTATCTTCCAGCCAGACCTGGCTGGGGCAGGACAAGGGCTGGGCTTGACAGTGACCAGGTTTGCCTGCTCCCAGCCTGGGATACTCCTGCTCTGGACCTCCCATTTCTCTTCATTAGTTTATTTTTCAATGCATCTTCAATTTGTAAAGAAATAAAATTAAGTAGGGAATTCCCTGGTGGTCCAAGGGCCGCAGAGCAGCTAAAAAAATAAAATTAAAAAAAAAAAAAAAAGATTTTAAGAAAACTGATCATTTAAAGGAAAAAAAAAAAAAAAGACACTCCAGGTAGAGCTTTTCCTCCTACCATACTGTGGAAGAAACAGCTAAGTGGCCCCCTGTATACATTCTCTTTAAATCCCCTTTAGTGATAGATGCTCTTCCGTTTTCTCTGGGTACACGGCTACCCAGCTCCATACCACATTCCCCAATCTCTCTTGCAGCAAAAGACAGCCGTGTGAGGAATTCGGGCCAACAGGAAGTGAACAGAAATGATGGGTATACCAGGGCTGGAGTCTGTCCTTTAAAACAGCAAGTGCTGCTTTCCCTCCACTTTTCCACCTCTCTGCCTGTGGCCTAGAATGTGGTGTGGTTGAAGATGTTAACTGAAGACAGCATCCTCAAAGACTGCAAGACAACAAGGAAGATTAGATCTCACACCCTACCTACTCAGGACTACTTTTCTCCCGATTTTACAAAGAGATTGTCTCAACCTTATTTATTTAAACGTCACACTTATAAACAAAAACAAAAAAATTAAAAACAACACTGAGACTTTTGCTTCCAAGTTGGAGTTAATAGGTAGAGCCAAGCCATCATTTTCACAGAAAACCTAGATGAAACTATACAGATTACTCAAAACAAGTAGTAGTTTTAAAGATAATGAGAAACTGTTTTCCATGCAAAAAGGACAAGGTGAACTAAGATTCCAGAGAGGGAAGAGCCTTTCCTTAGTGAGCTAAAATCACTGGTCATTTTCTCTCCTCACGGTATTCACAGAATCTGATCATGGGCAGATTGACTTGCCATGGGCAGAAGAGCTCTACCAAGGAAGAGAAAAACCAACAGAGTTTATAAGAGCTACATAGGTTGGTGTGAAGAGTCCTGGTTATGTGACCAGTTTTCTGCACAGGACATTTATCAAGTGCTGGAGAAGCTAGGGAGATGGACTAGAAAGGTGATGTGAAGTCAACCATAATCTTACGCTTAGGAGGTAAGGTCATACTAGAGGGAGGAGCCTGCAACCAACACACAATGGATCCCATCCTTGAGACACTGTACTCACTAGAGTAAACTGAATCCACCTAAAAACTCTGCCCAGCCCACCAAACTCAAGACCTGGTTAGACGGAGGTGCTCAGGCCCTTCCCATATCTCTAAGAGAGCAAACAGCGAAAAAAACCAAAACTGACTTTAGTCTCTGCCAGTCTTTTATTCATAACATCCAGCAACCAATCAAAAACCCCCGCTTTCCCTGGCGGCTGGGAGAGAACAGGAGTGTGACTGAAGGAGAGAAGGCACAGTATAGAGTAGCTTTATGTTTCAGTACTGCTGGTCTTGGGATATGTGTTTCCCTGGTGGCCCAGTGGTAAAGATTCTGACTGCTAATGTGGGAGATGTGGGCTGGGAAGGTCTCCTGAAAAAGCAAATGGCAACCCACTCCAGGACTCTCGCCTGGGAAATCCCATGGACAGAAGTGTCTGGAGGGCTAGAGTCCATGGGGTTGCCAAAGAGTAGGACACAACTTAGCGACTAAACCACCACAGCAACACAGTCTTGGGGCGTCTCTCACACCCGAACCTCCCCCTCTAATTTCACGTCCCCAGAAGTAGAGAATCCTCCTGTTTAATTTTTTTTAACATTTCTAAAACTGCAAGAATAATTTTTGGACATCAGACTCTTCTAGGAAGCCAGAGCCCCCTTTCTACCAACGAGCTCAAAATCATCATGATCATCTCATTCTTTTCACTCATTCAGCAAATATTTCATTTCTATTTATATGTAAAGATCTATACCCTGTATTTGGAGAAGGCAATGGCACCCCACTCCAGTACTCTTGCCTGGAAAATCCCATGGATGGAGGAGCCTGGAAGGCTGCAGTCCATGGGGTCGCTGAGGGTTGGACACGACTGAGCGACTTCACTTTCACTTTTCACTTTCATGCATTGGAGAAGGCAATGGCACCCCACTCCAGTGTTCTTGCCCGGAGAATCCCAGGGGCAGGGGAGCCTGGTGGGCTGCCGTCTATGGGGTCGCACAGAGTCGGACACGACTGAAGCGACTTACAATAGCAATACCCTGTATTTGACAATGCAAATGAAAGGTAGGCCTTTTTCAAGTCCTCAAGAATTCTGCAATTTTTAGAGAAAAAGAAGATAAAGATCATCATGATTTTTGAGATAAAAGAGAATAAAGAAGCTTTTTTAAAGGACACTATCTAAAGGGGTTTACATATGAATATGGAGAAGGCAATGGCACCCCACTCCAGTACTCTTGCCTGCAAAACCCCACGGATGGAGGAGCCTGGTGGGCTGCAGTCCATGGGGTCGCGAAGAGTTGGACACGACTGAGCGACTTCACTTTCACTTTTCACTTTCACGCATTGGAGAAGGCAATGGCAACCCACTCCAGTGTTCTTGCCTGGAGAATCCCAGGGGCGGGGGAGCCTGGTGGGCTGCCGTCTATGGGGTCACACAGAGCCGGACACGACTGAAGTGACTTAGCAGTAGCAGCAGTATGCAGAATGAAAACTGCACACAAAGTGAGGAGCATTTTGAGCACAAGTATTTCTCAAGTTGTCTCACTTTTCCTCTTCACATGACTAACGACAAAACCAAGGAAGATTTAAGCAATCTGTCCAGTCACAGGAAAGCTGGATTGAAAGTCAAGATGAGAATGCAAGTTTCTACATTTTCCACCTACTGCCATTTCTTAGTCATAGTCCCTGGTGGCCCAGATGGTAAAGAATCTGCCTGCAATGCAGGAGACCCAGGTCCAAACCATGGGCTGGAAAGATTCCCCTTGAGAAGGAAATGGCCACCCACTCACTCCAGTATTCTTGCCTGGAGAATTCCATGGTCAGAGGAGCCTGGTGAGCGAAAGTCCATGGAATCCCAAAGAGTTGGCCACGACTGAGCGACTAACTCTTTCACTTTCAGTCATATTCCTGAGATATTCTATGAATCAATTTTACTTTTAATTATTTCATAAATAACTTAATCTGATTGTTTAAAAATTATCAGTGGTTTAAAATGAGACTTTCACTTTAAACTCAACCTTTGTGCTCATTTTTTGCTATTCATATAATTAGCTATTTTTGCTATTCATATTATCAGCTATACATGAATTGAGACAGAGGCTGAGTTTCATTTCCCCTACTAAGAAAATGTCTGTTTCTAGGAAACCAGAACTAACACTAATTAACTTAGCTATCCTGAAAATAACCTGCTTCCTTTTCCTACATACAAACCACGCCTGTACAAGAGGCAATAAAGATATCACCCTTTAGTGTGTACAGCAGAGGTCTCTAACAGGTACTTCTATCACAATCATGTGTCCGTTTTAACACTGGTTTGTCTTTTTTTTCGGCCATGCTGCGTGGTGGGATTGAACCCAGGCCATGACAGTGAAGATGCCAAGTCCTAAGCACTGGACTGCCAGGGAACTTCCTTGGGTTGTCTTTTTATTGTTGAGTTAGAAGAGTGCTTTATACATCCTAGATAACAGGCCTCTTATCTGCTATATGATTTGATTTTCAAATACTTTCTCCCATTCTATGGATTCTCATT
Organism: Ovis canadensis; assembly: GCF_042477335.2. Classification (NCBI taxonomy): domain Eukaryota; kingdom Metazoa; phylum Chordata; class Mammalia; order Artiodactyla; family Bovidae; genus Ovis; species Ovis canadensis. The sequence continues at coordinate 99,179,333 of NC_091251.1, forward strand.
TCACTTTCTTCATGGTCTCCTTTGAAATACAGTTCTTAATGTTGATCCAGGACAATTGATTTTTTTTTTCCCTTTGGTTGCTGATACTTTTGGAGTCATGGACAAAAAGATAAACCATGGCCTGATCAAAGTCTACAAAGGTTTATCCCTATGTTTTTTTCCCTAAGGATTTTGTAGTTGTAACTCTTACATTTAGGTCTTTGATCTTTTGCATGTGCCAGTTGCCCCCACACCACTTTTTAAAAAGGTCATTCTCTCTCCCCTTGAATTATCTACTCTTGTAGAAAAATCAGTTGACCACAAATGAAAGGGTTTTAGTTCTGCCCCAATCTGAGACCCCTACATTGGCAGTGCAGTCTTAGCCACTGGAGTATCAGGGAAGTCCCTACAGTAAGTTTTAAAATTGGAAAGGGTGAGTCCTCCAACTTTGTTCTTCTTTTTCAAGGCTTTGTCTATTCTGGGTCCTTTATGTTTTCATATGAATTTTAGGACCAGATTTAACTATTACCAAAAAAATCCAGCTGATATTTTGATAGGAGTTGCACTGAATTTGTCAGAGAAGGCAATGGCACCCCACTCCAGCACTCTTGCCTGGAAAATCCCAGGGACGGAGGAGCCTGGTGGGCTGTAGTCCACGGGGTCGCTAAGAGTCAGCCATGACTGAGTGACTTCACTTTCACGCATTGGAGAAGGAAATGGCAACCCACTCCAGTGTTCTTGCCTGGAGAATCCCAGGGACGGGGGAGCCTGGTGGGCTGCCGTCTATGGGGTCGCAGAGTTGGACACGACTGAAGCGACTTGGCAGCAGCAGCAGCACTGATTTTGTAGACCAATCTCAAGTCTTTCAATCCCTTAACGTTTGGATGTCTTTGCACTTATTGAGACCTTTGATTTCTTTCAGAATGCTTTTGTAGTTTTCAGTATCCAAGTCCTACAATTTTTCTGTTGCATTTTTCCTAAACATTTAATTCTGTTTGATGCTGTGTGTGCAAAAGCTGTCCTTTACTGGCTTTACGGAAACGAATGCGAACCGGCTGCCCTTCCAGTTCGTGCTCACTACAAAGGCAGAGGGGAGGGCACAGGCCCAGAACATGTCAGAGGTGAAAGAGAGCTCAGAAGAAAATGCAGAACTCGGGGCAGACCTGCACTGGCACACAGGTCTCCTGCAACATCCACCTGTCGTACCTTGGTGCTTATCTAAGAGGCAGGAAAGTGCTGCAGAGAAGTGCTGCAGGGCGGTGAGAGACAATGATGCCTCCTGTGCAGAGCATCCCTGCCCAGAGCACACCGGGTGTGGCGGACGGAAACCAGGCCGCTGTGTGCACTTGGAGGCCTGCATTTCTGAATTATCAATGGGAATATGGTAACACCAAAATGTAGATTTATTTTACGGCTGGCTTTGGAAGCACTTCTTAGTCCGTTCCATATGAGGTAACTTCACAAAAAATCAGGAACTTATCCTGATGGCAAGGAAAAAAATGTGGATTCCCTTCTTTTCTAAATGCGCCTGCCAAAAGAAAGAGGACACTTCTGGAAATCTATGTTCAGAGTGAGGCACAGCTTATGTGATGGGAGTAAAGCTCCAAACTATTTTTTCTAGTATGTGTGGTAGGCAGTAGTGAGAGGCTAGCTCATTTCAGGAAAAATCCAAAGAAAGATCAACCTCTATAACCAACTCTCAAGAGATGAAATCTATTGTCATTCCTAATACCCAAAGTCCTCAAAAACTAATTTAAGTTGTGAATTGTCAAATTCAGCGACATGACAGATGAAGACAAACCTGAATACAATCTGGTCTTGTTAACTTACTACCTGGGCCAGTTATTTAAATGGTCTGGAATTCAGTCTTACTTGTAAAATGGAGATAATATTCACTTACCCAAGCTCTTGTGAAGATTAGATAGGTAAAAAAGCTGGGAGAGGCTCTGACCACAGTAAATGGTACCTATTACTATCACTTTAAAATTTTTTAAATTTACTTTTGGCTGTGCTGGGTCTTCGCTGCCGCATGGGCTCTTCCCTAGGCGTGGCACGCGGGGCTCCTGGTCACTGCGGCGTGCGGACTTCTCGCTGCGGGGGCTTCTCTTGTCGCAGAGCGCGGGAGAGCCCGCAGGCTTCCGCAGCTGTGGCTCCCGGGCTCTAGAGCACAGGCTCAGCAGCAGCTGTGGCGCACGGAAGCTTAGTTGCTTCTCAACATGTGGGATCTTCCCGGACTAGGGATCAAACCTGTGTCTCCTGCATCGGCAGGGGGACTCTGCAACGCTGAGCCACCAGGGAAGCCCCCTTATGGCTACTATTATCCCTTACCCCTCCTTACTGAAACACCCTCCATTTCCTTGGGCTTTCTCACACCACTTCCCAACACTTCTCTTCTTTCCCAGTCAACCTTCTTCAACAGTGGTGTGTGTGTGCACGTGTATCTTCTCCCAAGAACACTAGGATTCCCCAATATTACATCCTTTGTGCCTCCTTTGCTTGCCTAGTGCCCTTTTTATCTACTTTACCAATTTCCATGGCTTCAGCCACCACCCCCTCATTCCTTCAACTAAGATCTCCTTAGCTCCTATCACCAGGCACAATTCAAATAGTAAAATTCAGATGTTTGCTGAAGGGGCTTACTTATTAAGCTGAAAGAGGCTTATTATTTGGCATAATTCAAAACCACCACACTGGACTGGTCAGTACTTTATCTGTAGTTTCTAAAGCTTTCCAAATCATAAAAATTGTTGAATATTTTCCCCAACCTCGACGTGTAGAGGAACACTGGATCACATGCATAGTCTCAGTATAACTGCATACTTTTTACTCTACTTAGAAATATCAGAAAACAGCAGACTAATTTATAACAGATCACATTCGAAAATGAGCCCCCAACACAGGGTCCCAGCCCTTTAGGGTCTTATAGTACACATGTATTATTTCTACAGTCAGACGGAAAAACTATTTTAAAACAAAAGGGAAAATCACCACTTTAATCTTCATAATGGGTCTTGAAGGTAGTCTTAAAGACAACAAACGTTATGATAAATTTTCTGAGCTTGAATCAGGCAATAGCAAAGGGTTTACTTGCTTAATTCACATTAAGTCACAAATTATAAATTATATTATAGAAGTCTTCTTAGAAGCAATTCAGAAGGCAACTGGCTTTTGAGGCCACAAACCATGTATTTAATCAAGTAAGGCACACCCACTCAGAATGCAAACACAGCCTCTACCCATCCCTCTCAATTGCCTATTCTGCCAATAAACACTGCTTCTTTCTTTCAAAAATGGAATCTAATTGAATCTCAACCAATTAACTACTTGTCAGAACACTATGAAGTTTCTAGGCCACCTAGGCCAACCTTAAAAAATGGGCAAGCCTGCCTGCCTGAATACACAAGTTCTAAGATACTATATTAAGAATACAGTGGGGTGAGGGGTGGGGGGGGGGGGGCGGGGGAGAAGAATACAGTGATTTATATGTTAAATACTGGTCTCATTTCCCAAGAATTTTTATTAACGACAATTCCTGAGTTCCTCAAATGACTCTGGAATCTTTCAGATCCAACTAGTAAGACTTGAAATGTTCTTCCTCTTGGAACAAAAAGCACTTGAAACATCTAATCCCATGAGTTGTAAACAGTTACAACATTATTTCTGCAAAGCTTTCACGTCTTCTGATGTCTCATCAGGCCCTGTGAAACCTAAGCAGGTATATTCACCATTCTAGCTACTCCTCCAGTTCCTGTGTCATGACCCAGCTTCTTTTCCCAGGTACTGTTTCCTCTCAGTGGAAACAAAAGCTAGCAGCTACTTAGTAAACCACCTTTCATTAGTTATTCATTTGCCTTCTGCGAAGTAGCAAAGCCAGTACTTTGTTCTACTTTATCTTATTACCGAAATAAGAACATAACTTGTGTGCCAATTCCTTAAGATAAAATCTTATTTACTGGGGTAGCTAGAAGGCTGTCATTCTTCTAATTATCTCGTAAAACTATTCCTAAAGGACTGGTGATGGACAGGGAGGCCTAGCATGCTGCGGTTCATGCGGTCACAAAGAGTCGGACACGACTGAGCGACTGAACTGATACTGAATGGGAAAAAAACTTACATTCAAACTCTCTCAAAGGCACATCATTTTTTTCTCCTATATTGTTAACTAATTTAGGAAAGTTAAATGTGTAAACAAATCTCAAAAGTTCTTCAAAGAAATGGAAGACAGAAAAAATGTAATGTTAACAAGGAGCTTTAAAAGTAGAAACCAACAGTACTATATTTCAGGTGCAACCAAAATATGGCATTTATTTAACCAAATGTTAAATCCACAGTAATAAACTCTTGGTAATTAAGATCATTGAATACTCCAAATTGCTGCTAAGAAAATTTCCTGCAAAACCTCTAGAGGTCTTTAAAAATAGGATAGAATCACCTATCAAGATTAGTTTTAATGATATAGTTTTAATAAAGTCCTACAAATAGATAAAGGGACTGAATTACATAAACCCCTAAGGTTCCTTCCCGCTCTTAATTCTGCCAAAGCTTTCAATTCTAACACTTTCAAAGCTTCCCTAATGCTAACTGCCACCTTTTACCTCAAAAATCTTGACTCTCTTCTCTCACTCCCTCTGAATGGCAGAGAAGAAAAATTACCGCTTCTCTTCCTTGTGAAAACTCTATCTACCATCGTCATTAAAAAACAGTAATGTCTACACATTTAAGGATGGCTATTGTACAGGAAAAAACCCTGATTTTCCTGTGATCTCTCTCCTTAATTCTCACACTGCCATACCACTAACACTTCTGACCACATGTGTGTGCGGGGGGCAGGGGGGACCGGTGGGGAGGGGGGCTGCTACATACCACCAAGCAATACTGTGACAGAGATGGGTGTCCTTCAATTTTTTTTCTTTTTTAAAAAAACAAGAATATCGCTAATTTACAATGCTGTTAGTTTCAAGTGTAGGAGTCCTACAATTTAACTCGCTTCTACACTGCCAGGAGACAGCATCAGATCCCACAGGGAAGAGTTTGGTCCCACAAGCCTGCCCTACTCCACCCCCAACTTCTCATGCTAGGATCAAGTCCAGGCTATCACCTGTGCTTCTGACCAATCAGAGGCTCTGGGGACCCCTTCCTGGTGTTTGGTTAATTTACTAGAGCAGCTCACAGATCCCAGGAAGACTCTTTCCTTACTGTTCACCAGTGTGTTATAAAAGGAGATGATAACAACGCTGGCAAGGAATGTGGGGAGGGGCACAAAGCTTCCAGGTGCGCCGCTGTCCCAGCCCCTCCATGTGGTCAGTAACCCAGCAGCTCTCTGAACCCAGTCCTCTCTGGACTTTTATGAAGGCATCATCACGCAGGCATGATTGATCATTAACTCCATTTCCAGCCTCTCTCCCCTATCTGGGGAACTGGGGGTGGGGCTGAGAATTCCAAGCTTCTTTTCTTGTTTTATTATTTTTGGCTGCATCGGGTCTTAAGTCGTGGCAGTGGCGTTCGGACCCCGTCGCAGCGCCGGGACTCAGACACTCCGTTGCAGTAGCATCTTAGCTCCCCGACTAGGGACGGAACCCGTGTCCCCTGCGTTACAAGGCAGACGTTTAACCACTGGACCACCAGGGAAGTCCCAAATCCCAAGCTTCTAATCATGACTTGGTCTTTTTGGTGAGCGGGGCTCCCATTCAGGAGCCGAATGAGAGTCAGCGCATTAGAACAAAAGATGTTTCTATTATCCAGGAAATGTGAAACTGAGTCAGAAACTGGAGGTCAAAGACCAAATAGTAGAACAAAAGATGCTCCCAGGATTTTTATCACTTAGGAAATTACACAGGAGTGGGTGTGGATATATACATATTTTTCTCCTATAAATCTCACAGCTATCGTAAAAGAAAAAAAAAAAAAACAAGCAGAAAATAACAAGTGCTGGTGAGTATGTGGAGAAACTAGAACCCTCGTGCGTTGTGGATGGAAAGGTAAAGTGATACAGCCACTGTGTCAAACAGCATGTTTCCTCCAAAAAATTAAACATACCATATGATCCAACAATTTCACGTCTGTGTATATACCTGAAAGAACTACGAGCGCGGTTTAAGAGTTATTGGCTGACGGTGGTATTATTCACAACTGAAACTTGGAGGCAACCTGCAAAATGCGGTATATATACACACAATCAAATATTATTTGGGCTTTAAAAAGGAATGAAATTCTGATACATGCTACAACATACGTGAATCATGAGGATGCTATGCTAAAAAAAAAAAAGTCAGTCACCAAAAGACAAAAAAGCGGAACGTGGAAGGGCAGTTACCAGGGACTGGAAGGGGGAGAGAATGTGGAGATACTGTTCAATGGCTACAGAGTTTCAGATTTACATGATGAAAAGAGTTATGGAGCTGGATGGTGTGGATGGCTGCATGACACTGTGAATGTATTTAAGTCCACTGAAGTGGACACTTACAAATGGTTAAGATGGTAAATTTTATGATATGTGTATTTTACCACAGTAAAAAAAAAAAAAAATTGGAAAACAGAACACAAAACCAAACAATAATATCTGATTGTTTCATATTGCCCTTTCTACCACAGCATCTATTGATATTTACTCAAACTCTAAACCCAAATCCAACGAAGAGGCCAGCATACACATTCACCCCTTCAAACACAGAAATGTAGACTCCTGAGAGCATAGAGGGATCTTAGAAGTTTCTAACTTCTCTTCTGTTCGTTAAAGGACAAAGCGGGGACGTCCCTGAGGGTCCAGTGGTTTAGAGTCCATGCTTCCAATGCAGGGGGCTCAGGTCCATTCCTGGTCAGGGAACTAAGATTCCACATGACTCGGGGCATGGCCAAAAAACAAAAAAGTGGAATATGTGAGCAAATGAACTTATATCTCAGATTTAAAAACCACATTACATTCTCTTCTTAGTAAAAGCAAGACACAAGTCTGTGCACTTAACACCTTAGGTGTATTTTTATGGCATAATTTGCCATATTTCCCCCAGAAACTGGGGAAAATAATACACAGAGCAATAGCGTGCTCTGGTGCACCACAGCACATCCCTTCAGTTAAAACAAACACAACTCTGCTGCTGCTGCTGCTGCTAAGTTGCTTCAGTCATGTCCAACTCTGTGCAATCCCATCGACTGCAGCCTACCAGGCTCCTCCGTCCATGGGATTTTCCAGGCAAGAGTACTGCAGTGGGGTGCCACTGCCTTCTCCAACTCTAAAAAATATTTTAAAGATATTCTTGCTCTCATGAAATTTCTTTTGCTTAAGAAAAGAGAAAGTGGGAAAAAAACATCCCACAGCCAAGTCCTCCTATTAGTATAAAAGTTAATACCTAAAGTATTTGTCTTAAAAAAAAAAAACAAAAACCCTCATGAGAAATTGTTTTCTAGAAGGGATAGTGCGGCCCCTAATATTCTTTGGGCACTCCACCAAACCATTCTTCCAAATGCCACCTGTGTGTCTTGAGCGAAATTTTTCACTAAGATATATTAGAAAAAGTCAAGTTTTCCAATTATATAGATTTTTAAATTTCATTTCAGCAGCTTAATATTTCTTCAGTGTATCAGTCAGCAATCTCTGAAGAAATGTCACGCCCACCAGTGCTAAAGAATTCAGGATTATGGGACAGAGAAATCTTATTTACTATGAATACTAACTCCGAACACAAGTATGTTAAGCGAAAAGAGCACTTAAACACAAAGCACCTCTAATGTGTGAACACCTTTCTCTTGATTTCCTCCTCACTCTTAAATATCATAATGCACCCTGCAATGTATTTTCCGATTTCCACCATTAGGTTTCCCTGTTACAGTCTCTACCACAACAATTTTAACTTATTAGCCATTGCTAGGAAAACAACTTTTTCAATGTGCTTATAATGAGCTGATTCTTATCACTTCCTGTCTCACACAATTATTTCTTCAAAAATGGAAACAAAAATTTTTGAGTCTGTGTATTATGTTGTCTTATGCCTTAAAACTTCAGGGGAGGCCAAGACTCTTTTAAGTATTTCCCCTCTAACCGTTACAGACTTAACATCTCAAGAAGACCCGGAGAAACACCTATTTTCTGTTTCATGCCAGATAGTATCAGACCTATCTATTGTATTTACTGACTGGGGGAGAAGGCTGGCACATATGTATGGTAATAACAAACTACATTACAACAGTCACATTTCCTGCTATGGGGAACAGACTATTTCCAAAAAAAAAAAAAGATTTCCTTAATTTCTTAATGAGATTTATCAGTATTAAAGTCAACTGCAAATATCACAACACTCTTCCACCAACACTGACCTTTCATCTTTTTAACCAGCTTCAAAAACACATTTCAGAATACCTGTCAGTCCACAGAACTGGAAAGTTGACAGTCATTACTGCTCTGAATTCAGAACTTTTCAAAATATTTCAGAAATGCCAGGGCTTGGTTGGTGACTCAGCCTTGGTGAATTAGTAGACAGACTCATTGCAAGTTGTGCGTTTGGGCTCAGTCTCGTCTGAGTCTTTGCGACCCCATGGACTGTTAGCCCTCCTGGCTCCTCTGTCCAAGAGACTATCTTGGCAAGAATACTGGTGTTGGTTGCCATTTCCTTCTCCAGGGGATCTTCCCAACCCAGGGATGGACCCCGTGTCTCCTGCATTGGCAGGTGGATTCTTTACTGCTGACCCACCTGGACTTCCCTCATCACAAGTCATCACCAGGCTAAAAAATTCCCGTGTGTGATAGCACTCCTGCAAGGGGTCAAAAGGACCACCTGATTCAACCTGGAGCCCGGGATGGTGCGGGGGGCGGGGGGGGGGGGCGGGGGGGGTGGAGATTCTCACCGAGGACCAAGACCATAGTGCTATTAAGCCTCTGGACTGGGTTCACTGCCAGATTTGTGGTCCAAAGTCTTGCTTTGCAGAAAGGAGTAAGAAATAGATTGGGTGCGTTTCCAACTGGTACCACCTCCTAACTTTTCTTTGCCTCCTGAGGATTCTAAATGTGGTTTTCCCTGGAGGGCTTCAGAGCTTCTAGGAGGAAGCAAAACCACCTGAAAGGGCTAGAGGAGGCAGCCTCCGGAGGGGGAAAAAAACAAAAAACAAAAAAAACAAGAGCCCACGAGTGGACCCTCCCGGGCTCCGAGGGGCAGGGGGGCACTCCCTGCCTCCCCAGAGCGGCAGCACCCACTTCTGGCGGGATCGGGTAGCAGAAGCAGAGCCAGACCTCCCGGGTCGGGTGGGGTGAGGTGGGGGAAAGACCTCAGGCGCAGAGAGATAGGGGAGCCCCAGCGGCCGCCCTTGAGCCTCCCGGCCGCGGGAAGGCCGGGTCAGCGCCAGGACGCGGCCGCCGGCACCCCTGAGCCCCGCGGACGGTCACTGCGACCTCCCCGCCGCCTCTCCTCATGGGCGCCGGCTCGCGGGCACCGAGCCCCCCGGTCCCCGGCCGCCCGGTCCCTCCGTACCTGGCCGGCAGAGGCTGCGGCGGCCGCGGCGCTGCTCCTCACGTATCCGTTCCGCACTTCCCCGTTCGCCACGCAGCTGTTCGCCCGCACCGGGCGACGGGAGCAGCAGCAGCCTCCGGGATCCGGCCGCATCGTCCCGGCGGCACCCAGGCGGCCACAGGCAGACGCTCTCTGTAGGCGGCGGCCGAAGGAGCTGCGGCCCCGAAGTCCCGCTCCGCACCCCTCCCGCCTCCCCGAAACCGGAAATGGCTGCACGCCGCCGCCGCTTCCCTGCGGGGCCGTCACGCGGGGGCGGGGCCCGCTCCAGCCGAAGCCTGCGGCGCGCCCAAGGCGGGGCCCCCGGGAGCCCGAGACCCGGCCGGGGGGAGCGCGGCAGGAGTGGCGTGCGCCTAAGGGGGCCGCTGGCCAATCAGGAGCGGGGGAGGAGGCGGACCCTCTCTCCTCCTGGCCAATCACGGGCTAGAACGACGCGGTTCCGCGGGTGTGTTGGAAGGGTTTGTTGGAGGGGGACAGCTTGGACCTGGGAGTTGGGTCTCTAGAGCGGGTTCCCGGTTCTCTTGGACTGGTGGCGCCCTCCCTGCCTTTGTCTCAGGGGAAGTGCTCGGTTTGATTCCCAGCCTTCCATTTAATTAGCTAATTCTCACGGTACCTTTTTTAAATTTTTTTAACATTCCCTCACCATTCTTCAATGCTCATCGTAAGTAACACAGTTTAAGTAATAATTCACATGTCTCTTTGCCCTTCACATCTGTTCAGTTTCAGGGTTTTCTGTACAGTTTCTTTTGTACAGAGAGTCAAGAAACTTGGTCTTGTTCCAGGTCTGCCAGTAACCAGAAGCTAAACCTGAGTATTTAACCACGTTGGGAGCCAAATTCTTTCAAATGGAGTGAATACTTCCTGCTTAATAGACTCATTGCAAGAATTCTATTAATGAGCCATTTTGCACCTATCACAATACTCGTACTAGAAGCATTATATATATTTATATACATTACTTTTCACCTATTGTCTTCTATATCCCCATATTTATTAGAGAGGAAATAGTGGTTTAGTCACTAAATCGTGTCGGACTCTTGAGACCCCATGGACTGTAGCCTACCAGGCCCCTCTGTCCATGGGATTTTCTAGGCAAGCATACTGGAGTGGCCTGCTATTTCCTGCTCCAGGGGATCGTCCTGACCCTGGGATCGAACCCAGGTCTCCTGCACTGCAGGCAGGTTCTTTACCGACTGAGCTACCAGGGAGGTCAATACATGTATGATGCTAAAAAAAGTTCATGGTTTCCCTCTCACATTCTACAAGAGAAAAGATGTACGTACCTGAAGTAAACAAAAAGGAAAGGCTGACCAAAGGCTGGAGTGATTAAGCAGCAGGAGTTCTGATGAGGAAGGCTGGTTGGCTGTGACAAGTCTAGACTTTCTGCATAGGAAGTTTTCAGGGCAGGAATCTGATTGGAAGCAGGGGTAAGGGATTTAATTGGGGCTTAGACAGTGGGCTGAATGAACTTGGAGAAGGCTTGGGAGGAAGATGTGGAGTGAGCTTGATCTTTTTTTCTTTTTTAATGAACGCTAGGGTGCACATATCTTTTGTTTGTTTAGATATATAACCATGAGTGGAGTTGCTGCGTCATATGGTGGTTCTTCTTTATGGTCCAACTCTCACATCCGTACATGACTACTGGAAAAACCATAGCTTTGACTATACGGACTTTTGTGAGCAAAGTTAGACCATAAAGACAACTGAGTGCCGAAGAACTGATACTTTAAAATTGTGGTGCTGGGAAAGACTCTTGAGACTCCCTTGGACAGCAAGAAGATCAAACCAGTCAATCCTGAAGCAGGAGAAGGAATAGACTACCCACTCCAGTATTCTTGGGCTTCCCTTTTGGCTGAGGGGGTAAAGAATCCAATGCAGGAGGCCTGGGTTGGGAAGATCCCCTGGAGAAGGGAAAGACTGCCTACTCCAATATTCTGGCCTGGAAAATTCCATGGACTGGATAGTCCATGCGGTCCCAAAGAGTTGGACACAACTGAGCAACTTTCACTTCACCTCACTTCTCTTGTTGCAGAGCACAGGCTCTAGGGCATGCAGGCTCATCAGTTGTAGCCTATGGGCTCAGTTGCCCCAAGGCATGTGGAATCCTCCCAGTTGTTGTTGTTCAGTGACTAAGTCATGTCCAGCTCTTTGCAACCCCATGGATTACAGTGTGATAGGCTTCCCTGTCCTTCACTGTCTCCTGAAGTTTTCTCAAATTCATATCCATGGAATCAGTGATGCCATCCAACCATCTCATCCTCTGTCACCCCCTTCTCCTGCTCTCAATCTGTCCCAGAATGAGGGGCTTTTCCAGTGAGTAGACTCTTTGCATCGGGTGGCTAGAGTGTGGGAGCGTCTTCCCAGACCAGGGATCAAAGCTGTGTCGTCCACATTGGCAGGTGAGCTACTAACCACTGGACCACCAGAGGAGTCAAGGAAGCTTGATCTTGAAAGATGAGTAGAATTTGGAGAGCTGCAAATGAGGAGTAAGGAGTAGGTGTTCCTAGAAGAGGGACCCTTCAGAAGCTCAGGTATAGAGGTTGCAAACAGCAAAGCCTTGAACAGGAGAGTAAGGGTTAAGGAACCTGGCCAGCTTAAGGAATCCTGCTAGTCAGTCCCACCCTCCAGAAGGTAAGACACCAGGTCCTTGTCTTGTTCTGCCACTTACTCACCATGTGTGCACATCATCACCAAGTCACGCAACATCAGCCTTTGTTTGCTCACCCATCTCCCAAAGCTGATACCCATACTGCTTACTTCACAAAGTTTTTTTGAGCATACGTGATTTTGTCATTACTGTTGTTGTTTACTCACAAAGTCTTGTCTCACCCTTTGTGACCCTATGGGCCCATTCGACCCCTAGAGCCCACCAGGCCTCTCTGTCCGTAGGCTCCCCCAGGCAAGAATACTGGAATGTATTGCCATTTCTTTCTCCAGGGGATGTTCCCCACCCAGGGATCGAACCCCGTATTCTCCTCAGTCTCCTGTATTGGCAGGCAGCTTCTTCACCACTGAGCCACCAAGGAAGCATGAAATAATACATAAAGGATCGAATGATCATGCCCACCATTGCTAAATCACAAAAAGCATGCCTCAGAAGGTAGTAGGAAACACCCCTAGGCTCTATGCAAACAGCAAAACCACCCCTTCCAGAGGCTTAAGCAGCTTTATCATCACTTTATTGAGTTCATACGCAAAGTTCTGTGCAAGACGCCAACCAGGCTTACAACTCTTTTATCCTCCAAGATTGCTCAGATCTCTTCTGTTGTGAAACCTTTCTTGAACTCCAACCTCCTAGCAAAATTAGTCACTTTCTTCCCTGTGAACTTTATACACACCTCTGTAAATATATGACACATTACTTTGGGATTCTTTGACAGGGAGGTTACCCAATGATTGAACCAAGAGCCCTGTAGTCAGACAGGACTGGAGACCCATCTCCAGCACCTAGAAGTTTTGTGACTTTGGCAAAGCCGCACAACTTCTCTGTGACTCAGTTTCTTCATCTGCAAATTGGGACATATCTCATAGAGTTGTTATGAGAATTAAATAAGAAAAGCATTTAGTTAGAGTTTCATTAGTTTCTAGCACTACTACACAATTTATTTGAAATTAATCTGTTGCTACTGGATTCCTAGTCCTTTTCTTAAGATCCTATCCTGAGGCTGACTTCCAGGCATGAGCAAACCAGTCAAGGTTTATGTATATTATACTAGGATACGATGATTAAATCTTCTTTGCAATTTTCTTGCTTTATGGTCCAACTAAAATCCATTACATTAGACTTTGGTGTTTGTTTTTTTAATCTAGAAGAAAATAAATTTGTTTAAAGGTGTCAAGATGATCACCCGAAACTACTGAATATGAATATTACTAAATCTAACAAAAAATACAACAGGAAATCCACTTCCATTGACTCTGAAGCTACTGTGTTTGCTTTCAATCTGTATTTGCCTGTATTTCTGAGAATCAGAAAAATCTGAAAGCTGCCGTGGCACATCATGACTCATTTATATGCTTGCATGCAGCAGCGAGGAACTAGAAGTACTAGTCCTGACACTGTGATGTATTAAACTGCCCCAGCAAAACAGACCAGCTGAATTGTTCAATTAGTTTTTCACCTTGGATCTGGTTCACCAGTGGTCATGTAGCCAGAGCCTAGGAAAACATTTCCCTGTAGATAGATGTTCAAGGTAATGGGAATTTTTCAAAAAATTTAAATACATTTCCATTAAAATTGTCTTCCAAAAATTTTTAGATATTTTATTAATTTTTACTTTGACAACATATTTTGGAGTATAATAGAAAAAAGAAAAAAGAAAAGGATTTAGTACTTGGGCCTGTCATGTAAATAAGTGCTGGTGACAATTAGTTCATTAGAATAAATGAACAATTTGTTAAATGAATGAATGATTGACTGAAGACATTTACACCCAAACTAGACAGAGAGCAGGCTCCTTGAATTCAGGTATTTGTCTAATTTATCTTTGTGTGCTAAGCACCTACCACAGTACCTGAAACACAGTAAATGTCCAATAAATGGTTTATCAATGAATAAATGGATGAATGAGTGAAAACCTGGTCCTGCCTCCAAGGAGCCTCATATCAGATGGAGACTATATAAATTAAGGTTGTTTTGACTACAGATGAGGGGCCCTCCCCCATGGCTCAGAGGTAAAGAATTTACCTGCAATGCAGAAGACAAGGACAGGGGATGTGGGTTTGATCCCTGGGTCCAATACCTCAGTCGGGAAGATCCCCTGGAGAAAGAAATGGCAACTCACTCCAGTATTTTTGCCTAGGAAATCTCATGGACAGAGGAGCCTGGTGGGGCTACAGTCCACGGGGTGGCAAAAGAATTGACACAACTGAGCAACTAAACAACAAAGCCAGTGTTAGAAAACTTAATCAAGAAGGTATGGACCTAACAGAAGCAGAAGATATTAAGAAGAGGTGGCAAGAATACACAGAAGAACTGTACAGAAGAGATCTTAATGACTCAGATAACCAGGATGGTGTGATCACTTGCCCAGAGTCAGACATCCTGGAGTGTGAAGTCAAGTGGGCCTTAGGAAGCATCACTACAAGCAAAGCTAGTGGAGGTGATGGAATTCCCACTGAGCTATTTCAAATCCTAAAAGATGATGCTGTGAAAATGCTGCACTCAATATGCCAGCAAATTTGGAAAACTCAGCAGGGGCCACAGGACTGGAAAAAGTCAGTTTTCATTCCAATCCCAAAGAAAGGCAATGCCAAAGAATGCTCAAACTACTGCATAATTGCACTCATTTCACACGCTAGCAAAGTAATGCTCAAAATTCTTCAAGCGAGGCTTCAACAGTATGTGAACTGAGAACTTTCAGATGTTCAAGATGGATTTAGAAAAGGCAGAGGAACCAGGGATCAAATTACCAACATCCATTCGATCATATAAAAAGCAAGAGAATTCCAGTAAAACATCTACTTCTGCTTCATCGACCACACTAAAGCCTTTGACTGTGTGGAACACAACAAACTGTGGAAAATTCTTCAAGAGATGGGAACACCAGACCACCTTACCTGCCTTCTGAGAAATCTGTATGCAGGTCAAGAAGCAATAGTTAGAACCAGACATGGAACAATGGACTGGTTCCAAACTGGGAAAGGAGTATGTCAAGGCTGTATATTATCACCCTGCTTATTTAATTTATATGCAGAATAAGTAAAGTCGCTCAGTCATGTCCAACTCTTTGCGACCCCATGGACTGTAGCCTACCAGGCTCCTCTGTCCATGGGATTTTCCAGGCAAGAAAACTGCAATGGGTTGCCATTTCCTTCTCCAGGGGATCTTCCTGACCCAGGGATTGAACCCGGGTCTCCCGCATTGTAGACAGACACTTAACCGTCTGAGCCACCAGGGAAGTCCCTTATATGCAGAGTACATCATGCAAAATGCTGGGCTGGATGAAGCACAAGCTGGATTTAAGATTGCTGGGAGAAATATCAATAACCTCAGATATGCAGATGACACCATCCTTATGGCAGAAAGCAAAGAGGGACTAAAGAGCCTCTTGATGAAGGTAAAAGAGGAGAGTGAAAAACCTGGCTCAAAACTCAGCATTCAAAAAACTAAGATCATGGCATCTCTTCCCATCACTTCATGGCAAATAGATGGGGAAACAAATGAAACAGTGGCAGACTTTATTTTCTTGGGCTCCAAAATCACTGCAGATGGTGACTGAAGCCATGAAATTGAAAGATGCTTGCTCCTTGGAAAAAAGGCTACAGCAAACCTTGACAATGTATTAAAAAACAGAGACATTACCAACAAAGGTCCATATAGTCAAAGGTATTGTTTTTTCCAGTAGTCATGTATGGATGTGAAAGTTGGACCATAAAGAAGGCTGAGTTGGACCATAAAGAAGGACAAAGAACTGATGCTTTTGTTGGAGAAGTTTCTTGAGAGTACCCTGGACTGCAAGGACATCAAACCAGTCAATCCTAAAGGAAATCAGTCCTGAATATTCATTAGAAGGATTGATGCTGAAGCTGAGCTCCAATACTTTGGCCAACTGATGCGAAGAGCTGACTCATTAGAAAAGACCCTGATGCTGGGAAAGATTGAAGGCAGGAGGAGAAGGGGACAACAGAGGATGACATGGTTGGATGGCATCACCTGTTGGGGTCCTTTATATGGGTAGATTTGAACATTTTGATAAACTTCTTGTACTTTGGTTTGAGAAATTTCTGCAGTTTGGTAAGAGATTTTTTTGTATAGGCCAGGATTTGGGCCATAAGTGTAATAATACACTGGAAATAATAGTAATACCAGATCCAGTGTCAAGGAAACCAGAAAATCTTTTACCATTAATTTCATAAAGTTCCAGCTTTAGCATCATTCCTTCCAAAGAAATCCCAGGGCTGATCACCTTCAGAATGGACTGGTTGGATCTCCTTGCAGTCCAAGGAACTCTCAGGAGTCTTCTCCAACACCACAGTTCAAAAGCATCAATTCTTCGGTGCTCAGCTTTCTTCATAGTCCAACTCTCACATCCATACATGACCACTGGAAAAACCATAGCCTTGACTAGACGGACCTTTGTTGGCAAAGTAATGTCTCTGCTTTTGAATATGCTATCTAGGTTGGTCATAACTTTTCTTCCAAGGAATAAACATCTTTTAATTTCATGGCTGCAGTCACCATCTATGGTAGCGAGGGCGAATTCTTGGAGGTTTTTTATTAGCTTTCTTAGGGCAGTCCCTTATTAAATGGTTTTTATCTCCACATGTAAAGCATCCTTCATTTCCCTTTTTAAAGGTAGTAGCCATTGTTTCAGCTAGCATTTGTATCTTTTCAGTTTCTGATCGTAGATTGTGACAAGCCTTTAAATAATCAATAATAGTCCCAGTTTCACGAATTGTAGTCATAGCTCTCTGACATTTCTGATTTGCATTTTCATAAGCAAGTAATTTCTCTAGCTGTTTCTTGGTTTCTTCTCTGATTACAGTATGGGAAACAGCAGTTTCTAATCTAGCTAAAAAATTAGTATAACTTTCATTAGGTTTTAACAAAGGAGAGACTTTTGCAGTTGTGCCTGTTAGCAGAGGAGGAGCATTTGGAGCAGCCGGGGTAGGGCTAGTAAGAAAATTTTGAAATATTTTGTGTTGTTCTAATTGGGCCCTTTTGTAAAGTTTTACCATCTAATTCATATTCATGCAATAAGTGTTTTGTCTGTTGTTGAATATCGTGAGCGCTAGAAATCAATTGGAATATTTTTTCCTTGCTTGGCGGCTCATTCAACAGTTTCTTTGACCTGGTGCCAAATTTCTAAATCAAAACTGCATTTATCAGGGAACCAAGGATTACATTTAACCACTGTTTGAAAGCAAGCCTCTATTCATTGGCGCGAAACCAAAAGTCTCTGAGCTTTAAACAAATGGTGAAGTAAAGTAGAGAAATGATGGGGCTTTCCAGCTGTTTGACCCATGTCTTAGTACTTACCAACCTCAATAGGTCCTGACCTCAATAGGTCCCGAGTCCCTCCGACCAAAATGCACGTGTACCAGAGTCCCTGTTCTGGGGCACCACTTGTTGGGGTCCTTTAATGGACAGGGACCTGGTGGTCCAGAGGCAACAATAAGAAAGTGAAAGAGAGAGGCTGATACTCCCTGGTTTACCAAGATGGGTCTCTGTGCTTCAAACAATCAGCCGAAGAGAGAGAGAGAGAGAAAGAAAGAAAGACACAGGGAGCCAAGCTCTGATGGAGCAAAGGTGTTTTAATGATTTCTCTGTGAGTATATAAAGGCTGTGGTACAAGAAGTTTCTTTAGACAGTGATGAAGATCAGAAAACCAAATGTACAGCAACTGTTACCAAGGGAACAAGGGATTAATAATGGTCACAAGATCAGGAGACAATCCATATCTCAAGAAAGGGGATCGAGACTAAGCAGTTTTGTCATAAAGAGAATGTTTACTAAAGGAGATTCAACCCTGTGTCACGTAATGACCTCAGTTCCTGGGAGCAGCGTGCTGTTCCACTTAAAAAGTAACAAAGGAGTTGTGAGAAACAGCACGTAGGAATCCTCCTGTTAAACATTCCCTGATAATCACTGACTCAATGGACATGAGTTTGAGCAAGCTCTGGGAAATAGTGAAGGACAGGGAAGCCTGGCGTGCTGCAGTCCATGGGATCATAAATGGTCGGACACCATTGAGCAACTGGACAGCAACAATCAAGAAGTGTATATTTATTAGATCTCTCCTCAAGATAGGAAGTGTTGGGACCCAGAAAAAAATCCCAAACCTTAGCAACAGAAAACTATAGACCTTTCCCCTAGAACCTCACTTCTGAGGCTTAACTGTAGTCACTTACAACTTTCACATTCCCTAGGCTATGTTTATAAACTCTTAGGAGACAGAATGCTGATTGGCCCAGCATAAGATATCTAATGTTTGAGCAATCAATGATGGCCAAAGCCCAAGTTCAAGCTGTTGGAGGTGAGGAATCAGTTACAGAGAAGAAGGATTCACTGCAGGGAAAGAACAACCCTATCATTATCCACTACAAGGAATGAGAATGAAAAGGACAAATAACAATTGTTTGGAGGAGGCTTCCAGGAAAGCATATTAAAAGGGCCATGCAGGACTGTAGCCTAGGAAGAGAAATAAACTAAGAGAAACTAGGCTATATCATTGGAGGAGCAGCTGGCCTGCACTGTCAAAGAGGTGTCTCCTTTGCATGCAACACAAGTTAATGCTGCCTGACTTGCACTGTGGAAACAGTGAGAGACTTTATTTTGGGGGGCTCCAAAATCACTGCAGATGGTGACTGCAACCATGAAATTAAAAGATGCTTGCTCCTTGGAAGAAAAGTTATGACCAGCCTAGACAGCATATTAAAAAGCAGAGACATTATTTTGCTAACAAAGAGTCCGTCTAGTCAAGGTTATGGTTCTTCCAGTAGTCATGCATGGATATAAGAGTTGGACTATGAAGAAAGCTGAGCGCTGAAGAATTGATGCTTTTGAACTGTGGTGTTGGAGAAGACTCTTGAGAGTCCCTTGGACTGCAAGGAGATCCAACCACTCCAACCTAAGGGAAATCGGTCCTGGGTGTTCATTGGAAGGACTGATGTTGAAGCTAAAACTCCAATACTTTAGCCACCTGATGCGAAGAGCTGACTCATTTGAATAGACCCTGATGCTGGCTGGGAAAGATTGAAGGCAGGAGGAGAAGGGGACAACAGAAGATGAGACGGTTGGATGGCATCACCGACTCAATGGACATGAGTTTGAATAAACTCTGGCAGTTGGTGATGGACAGGGAGGCCTGGCGTGCTGCAGTCCATGGGGTCTCAAAGAGTTGGACGTGACTAAGAGACTAAACTGAATGGAACTGAACTGACTTGCACAGGTGGAAATTCACTGGAAGGTTATTTGCAGCTTAGAGACCTGGCTGAAGACTGGGGGTCCAGGCTTCGAAAAACTCAGGAGCCAGAGAGCTAGGCAGCATGGGCCTTAGCAAGGGTTTGTGACAGAAGCTGATGAGCACACCACCACTGAAATAAATGAGCTCTAATGAGCTCTTCCATCCTTGAGTCACTTACCTGAGTCAGTCATGGGAGAGAGTATCTGACTGGCTGAGTCTGGGTCACACTGGTCCACGGGGGTGGTGGCACCCAACCAACCAAAAAATGTATGTGAGGTCAGAAAGACTCAAACAACTGAGCAACTGAGCACCCACGCTACAAGGCATTTGCAGTCAGAACTCGGAAACGAGACATGAGATTTCGGGGAGCAGGCAGCTGCAGCCTGTCTCTCAGTGGTAGAACTCTGCCTTGTGTTTCCTCTGCTCTAGAAGCACTTCTCTGCCAGTGTCTCCTCTGTCCTACTCAACCGCCACACCTGTACTGCCCCCCTGCACTTCCCAAGGGCACTCGGGCTGCTGATTATTCTGATCATCTGTGGCTCTGCTTCAGGATGTGGACTTTTGCTTCTGGCTCCAGGAAGGAGGGGTGGTGCTGCAGATAACAATTATGATGATGGTGGTGGTATGTCTCAAGACTCTGCCTTGCGAGTTTTGAAACTGAGTTCAAGTTCGATTAAGCATAGAGGAGGTTTGGCTCACATAACCAAAAAGACAAGAGGTAGAGTAGATCCGACTGGATCTGTTGTGATCAAGAATCTTCTCCATCTCTGGTTTAGTGTCTCTCTGAGTTGGTTTCTTTCCCAGGTAGGGGGGCCACCATGCGATGGTAAAAATGGGGCACAGCTGGCTGGCAAGCTTGCCTTCCACCGGCTTTAAAATCTCAACTGAGAGAGAATGCCTCTTTTTCTGGGTCTCAGTGAGATTCCTAGCGAAGCTTCCACTGGCCCAGCTCAGGTCACGTGTCTCAGGCAGATGGTAAGTTGATTGGTCAGGCATGAATCTTGTGCCCACCCACTCCTCCAATTCTGAGCCACAGAATCTAAGAATAAGAGACCAATAGTTTTCCAAATGGAAGAGATGGGTGCTCTTAGCAGAAAAAGGGGTGTTAGGCATGCATAAGCAACAGATGTCCCTTATACTGCTCATGTTAAATATAATGACAGGAAGCAAAAGGCAGGAACGCTCAGGAGACTCTCAACACTTTTAGACAATGTTATAAGACATACGGGTTCTGGATACTCTCTCTTCATCAAATCTAACCTTCAAAATGTACCCCAAATTTATGTTTGATTAAAATGAGTGTCATATTTATCAAATTGTCATCTCAAAGCAGTTAATAAATGTTTGTAGTTGTATAAGAAAAATAGAAATACCAACTCTATAGACAGAATTTACTCTTTAAGAGAGCATTCATTGTGACAAAGGATTCATAGATGACCTTACCAGCTCTGAATGATACGTATTGTTGATTTTATTTTATTTTTTAAGTATTTATGTATTTGGCTACATCCGGTCTTAGTTGGCATGTAGGGTCTAGTTCCCTGACCAGGGATTGAACCCAGGCCCCCTGCATTGGGAGTGCAGAGTCTTAGCCACTGGACCACCATATTGTTGATTTTAAATGACATAAATTGAATTGTACTCTATGTAAATCATACCTCAATTTAAAAAATAGTTAAAAGAAAAATGACACAAATTAGAAGAGTCATTCATCCCTAGGCTATGTGGCATGTATATTCTATGGGGCAATGATGTTTACATATTTAAACAGAATTTGTTTACGGTGAGGCAGCTATTTCTTTTCCACTTGTATATAGAACTCTTCAAAGATTTTGCTGTCTTCCCCATCACTCTCTTTATGCTCACTTGACAATGCTACATATTCTTACACAAAATAACTTCCTTTAAAATGGCTTTTGGAGGGGGCTTCCTTGCACCACAACTAAATAACACCCTTATTTTCACCGAAGATATTGGCGGATTCTTCACCATCGAAGCCAGTTGCAGTCAATGCATCCTATCTCATGCAGACTTACATACCACATTTATTGTGAGTCTCAAGGAAGCCAAGGGCAGCTGCTCTCCACAGTCAGGACGCAGGAAGAAGAAAGCCGTCACATCCTTAGGGAGTTGCTCTTCCAGCTTCATCTCTCATTTCTGAGAATCTGTGTCCTTTCTTCTTTACAGACCAGTTTTCACTGATTCGACATTCAGGTGGCAAAGCCCTCCCTGCCTGCATCTCCAGCATCTAAGAGATCAGCTCAGGTTGCAATTAGCATCTTCAGCTCAATTCAAAAGTCTAGAAGAAAGAACGGGCTTGGCCCAGTTGTTAGTCCCGTACTTTCTGGTCCAGTTAACACCATGGAGATGAAGATCCCGCTTAAGTGCTTAAACTCTAACATGGCTGCTGAGGGTACGCCCAGAAATCTAATTTTCTCTCTGTGTGTGAAATCCTCAGAGAAGGGACAGGCATGGGCTAAAAGCTACCCCAAAGAGTCTATCTTATTGGGTCAGGAAGAGAGGAAGGGAGATTAAAAAGCAGGTTAAGTCTGTCAGGGAGTGGGTGGGAAGGGGTCACTCTGCCTGAGAGAGATGAACAGATTCCAAGAGCAGGTGAAAAGCTGAGAGGTAACAGCCATCCCAGGGGGTTCTGAAAATTCCTCAGAAGTCAAAATTCGATCTTGTAAGGACTTTTCTTCAGTCAAGAGTGGGGAAGAGAGGTGAGTGAAGAAATAAGAAGGGCAGAAAGGACTGGCCCTGGAGAAGAACCAGCGTTGTCCTTGAGAAAACCAAGAGGGTGGGGTTGGGCGTCTCTTCTAACCCCCCAGCCCCGCCCCTCGCCACAAGACTGGAGGTTTTTCTATGAAAGCCCAAAGGGAACTTGTGTTTGCCTGCGTTCCCTAGCAATCGCAGGCCGCCTCGTTTCTCTGCAGAGAAGGTCACAGGAGCAGATTGGGGTCAGCCTTGATTCGGTTTCCTTGCGGAGATTGGAACACTGCGGGGAGGTCCGAGGGTCTCCGGGCTCCCACGTGTCCTGAACTGATAAAGGGCAGCGGTGGGGGCTGCGCCTGCGAGTGGGGCGGGGGGGCATTTCCGAGAAGGAGGGCGAGGGAGGGGGCGCTCGGGGGAGAAGGGTGTGTGATGCCCAAGCTCTTTGCCCTCCCCCTGCGCGCTGGGAAAGGACCAGCGGCGGAAGGGATGCGCTGGCCGGGGAGACTGAAGCTTGTGTTTGGCAAAAGCACCGGAAGGAAATCGGGGAGGCAAGATAGCAGGGGGTTTGGAGTGACAGTGGGGACGGTTCGGGAACCCAGAAGCCAGGGTGACTAACTGCCCCTCCCTGTTTCTCCGCATTCCTACGTGGTCGGTCCCCACCGCACTTAGCTCCCTTCCCCCGCTCCCCCACTCCTATTTCATCATTCGGCTCCTCCTTAAGAAGTCAGAACACCAGTGTGCTCTGCACATAGGGGGCGATCCACACATATTTCCTTAATGAGTGTATGGAACTCTGTGCCTAGAACAAATATATAAACAGGTCATAAACAAACATGCGTGCGTGCTAAGTCGCTTCGGTCGTGTTCGACTGTGCGACGCTACGCTCTGCAGCCCTCCAGGCTCCTCCGTCCATGATGAACAAACATACTGATCGTCTAATAAGGGAGTTCTCAGGGAGGAAAGTGAACTTTTATGCCAAAGTCACTTGACTCTTTGAAATCTGCATTTGTTTTGTGCAGGTAAAGAATGAGGAAGTAGGAAAAAGATTTGGAACCACTGGATCATTTGGTAATTTCCCAGATTAATTCCAGGGGAACTTTCTGTTGAAATGAGATTTTTTTACCTGGATGCCTAAACAAACAAACAAAAAGGTTGAAAACAGTAACAGCAAAACCAACAGCTGCTCTCCTGCCCCATCCTCAGTGAAGAACTGGTTTTAATAAACACGCATCTACTGCTACTCTGGAGTTACTCATAAAGAACTGAAGCCCAGATGGATGTGAACTAAAATAATTGTGGTAATCCTTTCACAACATATGTAAGTCAAATCATTCTGCTGTCCACCTTAAACTTAAAAAGTATTGAAGGCCAGTTCTATCTCATAAAACTGAGAAATAAATTTAGTGTAAAAAAGAAACCACTGAGGCTCAGAGAGGCTAAGTGACTTAGCCAGTGTCACACAGCAAAGAAGGAAAGAAGAGGGCCACAACTAAAAAGGCACAGGAATTTGAGTAGAAAATTCCATCCAACTTCCAGGCCATCAGAAAGCTATGGCCTACAGGCCAAATTCTGCCTTCTATATGTTTTTTGTACAGCTTGAGAGCAGATAATATTTTTTATATTTTAGGTAGTTAAAAAAAAGATAACTTCTTTAAGAGTGATCAAAAGAAAAATAATATTTTTTGACAGGTAAAAATTATATGAAATTCAACTGTCAGTGTCTAGAAACATAGTTTGATGGGTACACAGCCATGCCCATTCACTTACAGCTGCATTCACACTAAAGAGGTGGAACCGAGTAATTAGCACATAAACTGTAAGTGGTCTGCAAACAAACCCCGGAATATTTACTATCTGTCTCTTTACAGAAAAAGCTTGCTGACTCCAGGTTGGGAATTCTCAGCAGTTCCTTAGGTTTTCAATGACTTTGGAAGTCTCAGATTCTGGGAGGATCTGAGATGTGAAGGAGTGAGAGGTGAAGGGAAAGAGGACTGCAGACGTTGTGGTTCTTTGGTTAAAGGCCCAGAAACTTAGGGCAAGTTCAGGGCCAGCTGTAGGCAGGACAAGAAAACAGACAGGGCCAATGTAAGGTGCTCTGCAGTAATTAGGAAATCAGGACCAACCAGACTTTCTGAGACTCTCCCATAATGTGTTCTGGATCCTGATTATAAATAAGGGATTATAAACAAGTTCCTAGGATGCTACACAAGAGGCTCCCCATGCTATTAGGAGACTGACTATACATCGCAAATTCCAAGAAGACTCTGGCAATTATGTCCGGCGATGTCAGCTTCTCACCAAGCCCTGTCCCTCCTCCTGCTATATTAGCTAACACTTACTGAACATGTCCTGCGTGTCAGGCATTATGCTCAGCCCCCTTTCAAGCATTATATCCTTCGTGAGCTAGACTTCAGCTATGTATTTTTGTCACCATTTTGCAGATGAGGAAATTGAGCCTTAGTGAGACTAAGGTGACACTCTGGTGACTAAACCAGGAAGTGGGTGGGGTCAGGATTCAGACTCAGGCCAGTCCGATTTGATAATGTCTTAAAAAAATTTTTTTTTAAATTTCTTTTTGGCTGTCCTGGGTCTTCGTTGCTTTGTGCAGGCTCTTCTCCAGCTGTGGTGAGCGGGAGGTACTCTCTATTTGTGGGGTGTGGGTCCTCATTGTGGTGGCCTCTCTCGTGGCGCACGGGCTCCAGGGTTTCAAGGATTTTATGAAGCACACACGCCTTGTAGTTGTGGCTCCTGGGCTCAGTTGCTCAAGCAACTCAGGTGCACAAGCCCAGTTGCTCTGTGGGGTCTTCCCCACCCAGGTGCATCTCCTGCATTGGCAGGCAGGTTCTTTACCACTGAGCCACCAGGGAAGCCCCATAATATCTTTCTTAAGCAGCACACTGTGTTGTCAGTGAAGGGAGCTGAATATGTCTGGGTCCATGCAACGTCTTTGAGCAGGATGGGAGTGAGTCATTCAGGGTCTGGCCAGGAGAAAGGAAACCATGGTGAGTCCTTGAGACAAAGGGAGTTCAATGCAGACAACTGGCAATAGAAAAGCTGAGAAGCCTGAAGGAGAACAGTGAGACAGCTCAGAAATGAGCAATGCCAGGCAGCTACCAGTGCTCCTCTGTTGGAAGAGGGTCTTCATCTGTTCAAGATGCTCTAATAAAAGACCGTGGACTGGGTGGTTCACACAACAGAACTTTATTTCTCTGAGTTCTAGAGGCTAGGAAGTCCAAGATCAAGGTGCCAACAAGGTAGGGCTCATTCTGAGGTCGTGAGGGGACAGAGAAAGGGGGGAGGAAAAGAGAGAGAGAGAGAGCTCTCTGGTGTGTCTCCTTAGAAGGACCAGGCCCCTGGTGCCCATGTTTAACCGTAATCACCTTGTAAAGGACGTATCTCCAAGTACAGCTACAGTGAGGTCTAGGGCTTCAACATATGGATTTGGCAGTGGGCAGGGGCGGGGACACAGCCATTCAGTCGATAATGAAGAAGGGAGACGGTGCTATGGAGCTCCCGGCCTGGATCAATTAGTTTTAGTCAGAACTCTGGAGGGCCTGTCCAGTAAGAGCTAGAGGCACCAAAAGCACGCAGCAGCTGCTAAAGATGCATCAAGGCAATGAGAAAAGTAGAAAATACTCTGGCCTTTCCCTTTCTCCCACTTCCTTATTTCTTGTCTTCCGTTGGCCAGGCCCAACAGGAAGCTAGCTGGCTCAAGAGCTGCAGTCTACAGGAGTTAGTTCTGCTTTGACATGGAGCAAGGAGAAGAGGTAAATAGATCCAGAACAAAGAGTTTCGTGGAAATTCTCCTGCTCTGCACTTGACACACATCGCTTAGGTTGTCATTATTCAGAGCTTTGGTGAATCGCCTACCAAGAACTAACAATGAATTAAAGTATAAATTCAACATATATATGATGAAAACACTTCACTCAGTCATGTCCAGCTCTTTGCGATCCCATGGACTGTAGCCTGCCAGGCTCCTTTGTCCATGGGGATTCTCCAGGCAAGAATACTGGAGTGAGTTGCCATGCCCTACTGCAGGGGTCTTCCCAACCCAGGGATCAAACCCAGGTCTCCCGCATTTCATGCAGATTCTTTATCATCTAAGCCATCAGGGAAGCCCAAGAATATTGGAGTGGGTAGCCTATCCTTTCTCCAGGGGATCTTCCTGACCCAGGATTGGAACCAGGGTCTCCTTCATTGCAGGTGGATTCTTTACCAGCTGAGCTACCAGGGAAGCCAAAGGTGCCAAAGACATTTACATATATATATATAATATGTATATATTAAAGACATATATGATAGTTATATAAACATTTATATACATACATTATATATATGTGTGTGTGTGTGTGTGTGTGTCATATTTGGGCTTCCAGGTGCCACTAATGGTGAAGAACCCACCTGCCAATGCAGAAGGCATAAGAGACATGGCTTGGATATCTGGGTCAGGAAGATTTCCTGAAGGAGGGCATACGAAACCATTCCAGTATTCTTGCCTGGAGATTCCCATGGATAGGTGAGTCTGGCGGGCTATAGTCCGCAGGGTCCCAAAGAGTCAGACACAACTGAAGTGACTTAGCATGCACGCACACATAATATGTACACACACAGAGAGTATGACCTTATTTGTGTATGTCTTACAGTAATTAACACTACAACTGCTGTAATAAACCACCCCAAAGAGGCCACAGCCTGATAGAATAGCAGTCTCATGTGGGTTAGAGGTTCTCCCAAGTGGCTCGCCCTGCAGGAATGACTCATGATGGGATCCTCCTCTCACATGATGGTATGCTTTTAGAGTCCTTCATTCCCGTGCAAACATCAAGAGCCATCCGCATGAGAGAAGGACTGCAGAAGAGTGGGTACGTCCCTTTAGGGGATCCTTCTTGAGGTGGTGTTCCTCACTTCTGCCTACCTTCCACTGGCCAGAGCTCAGTCATAGAGTTCCAACTTAACTGCAAGTTAGGCTGAGAAATGAGGTCTTTCTGCAGGCCCAGGAAGAAGAAAAGGACTTGATGAGCTACTGTGTTCAAAAAAAAAAAAAAAAAAAGCAAACATATGCTTGTACATGCATGGAAATGTTTCTGAAGGATATACATAAGCAGGACCAGCAATATGATTTGGGAGCCCAGTGCAAAATGAAAATGCTAGGCCCTTGCTCAAAACTGATTAAGAATTTCAGATGGTAATGGCAGAGCATTAGACCAAGTTCAGAATACTGAGCATGGAGGTCTGGGTGACTACGGGGATAGTATACCCTGGAAGCTGGCCCTGATAAGACACTCCTAACAGGATTACTTCTGTAGAGTGGTACTGGGGACTAGGGCGGGAGGGAGAATTTACTTATTGTTTGCTACTCTAGCATTTTTTTTTTCCAGGTACCTGTATTACAGCAATACTTTGAAAATATTTCACTCATAATGGATTTGAATTGAGACATACACAGCCACCTCAAGAGGCAGAATGCCTTCTAAGTTAGCAGAACCTGACACAATAGGCTGAGTAAAGCCATCGGCCTCTCTCAAGAAAAAATATGTCTGTTGGAAAGGGGTTTGTTCTGCAATGGGTGCTTAAAAGGGGAGTTACAAAAAAGCAAACGTTGACAGTTTCCTATCTAAGCTTTGTCCTGGGAGGGTGATTTGTGTGTATCTGGTATATATAGCTGTAATTTTATGTATCATTATGTGGAGCATCTGATGAGTATGTAATTACTTTATGAGTTTAAACTTATGGTATTTACTTCTCAATCAATGAGAAAATATAAATCATTTTGATACATAGGAAAAAAATAGACAACTTTGCAACCTATTGTGTTATCAGAGTTAGTAGTTTTGCTTCGTTTGCCCATGTCTTGGTCAGGATAGGTTAGATTATGCTACCGTAACAAACAATCCTGACATCTCAATGGCATGTGACAAAGGTATATTTCTCATTCAGGCTCTATCCAGCAGGGAGTAGGCTCTGTTCCATGTTACCTTCACCCCAGAGCCTGGCTTTCCTCATTGTGGTCCAGAGAAGAAAGGACAATGATAAGCAACTGCTAGCTATAGAGGTGATACAGATCACTTCCACTCAAATTTTATTGCCCCAAACCACAAGGGCAAGCCTGATGTCAACAAGGCAAGGAAAATACAATCTTATCCAAGGGAGAAACAGTGAATACTCTTAGACAACAATACAGTCTACCATCACAAGACACTATAGAAGCTGGATTCATTAGAAACAGTAAAAGTTCAACTGACAACTTCAAGGATTATAATCAAATGAATCCCCAAGCTTGAGGTAAAAATGAGAAAGTTTATTTCAAAGATGAATCACTAGGCACTAAGTTTATTCTTATCATAAGTATAAAAGTCAGATTAGAAGCACCCATCTTAGAACAAATATTAAACTCTTTATATTATGTTATCACCATCTGGTACGTTACGCATTCACTTTTTATTGCCCAACTGACTTTTACCCTGTGATAAGAGCAAGTCTCTAGGAGATATGCCTGACCTTTGCTCTGCATTCAATTGAGTGCAGAGGGCATGTTCTCCTTGGGTGTATATGCTGGATGATTTCCCATGAGCAGCCATGCCCATTTATCATCAGGTTAGTTGCTTCTTCGTTGTTGAACATTGCTGTTGAATATGTAGGAGCTCTCTGGATATTGGGCATTAATCCCTTATCAGGAATTTGCGAATATTTTCTCCCATTCTATGGGTTGCCTTTTCATCTGTGGATAGTGTCTTTGGAGGGGCTTCCCAGTGGTAAAGAATCCACCTGCCAATGTAGGAGGCACACGAGACATGGGTTCAATCCCTGGCTTGGGAAGATCCCCGGGAATAGGAAATGGCAACCGGTTCCAGTATTCTTTCCTGGAAAATTCCATGGAGAGAGGAACGTGGTGGGCTACAGTCCATGGGGTCGCAATGAGTTGGACACAACTGAGCGAGTGAGCACACACACACACACGCACACACACACAAACACACACACGAGAACTTCAGTCAGTGTCCCGCTTACAAGGTGTTCAAAAGTATTCATAGACATGCCAGGAAAAGCCATCCCAAGGACTGCTGTAAAGTCTAGCTGTGCTAGTTACCAGGCTGTGGTATCCAAAAAAAGAAATAGATGGGATTTGAAAATCAAATACCCAAAAAGGTCAGGCGATAACTTAGTTGATGAAAATGATGACAAAGAGCACTTGAACTTCAAACTTATTGTCAGCAGGCTGTGGGGAAGGAAGGCGACTGATAAAGGGAAGAATCTGAGCTTCTAGAAAAAACAGGTGCTGCTCAGCTCCAACCAGTGGTTTCTCCACAGGGAAGGAAAAAGCAAACCTTTTCTTTCAAAGTTGCAAATTAAATTTACGTGTGAAACCTGCTAATTTTAAATCCCACTAATTCAAACTTTTGAACAACTGTGTGAGTCAATCAAAACACTTTTGGAGGCCCTGCTTGGAGCTATCAATCTGTCATCTCTGAGACACGAAACCAGGATAGAGATTTGAAGGAGGGAGGAGAAATCTGGAGGGAAGTCAAGGAGGAGTCCCAGAAGACGGAATGAGGAATGGAGCAGAGCGGGAGGAGGAAAGGGATGTGGACCTTTCCTGGAGGGAGAGCCCGCTCATTCGCTCAGTTGTGTCCGACTCATTGCGACCCCATGGACTGTAGCCTTCCAGGCTCCTTTCTCCATGGGATTCTCCAGGCAAGAATACTGGAGTGAGTTGAGGGAGAGCCCGCTCAGTTGCCATACCCTCCTCCAGGGGATCTTCCCGACCCAGGGTTCAAACCCGCCTCTCCTGCTTTGGCAGGGAGTTTCTACACCACTGAGCCACCTGGGAAGCCCTAGAGGGAGAGACACATGGGAAAAAGACAGAGATGTTGAGACGGAATATTTAGAAAGTTTTATGATGTGTAAACTCTTCGCTCTTCTTTTCATAAAACCTCTGGTGGCTCAGATGGTAAAGTGTCTGCCTACAATGTGGGAGACCCTGGTTCAAACCCTGGATTCCCTGGAGAAGGAAATAGCAACCCACTCTAGTACTCTTGCCTGGAAAATCCCATTGACGGAGGAGCCTGCAAGGCTGTAGTCTACTACTACTACTACTAAGTCGCTTCAGTCGTGTTCGACTCTGTGCGACCCCATAGATGGCAGCCCACGAGGCTCCCCCGTCCCTGGGATTCTCCAGGCAAGAACACTGGAGTGGGTTGCCATTGCCTTCTCCAATGCAGGAAAGTGAAAAGTGAAAGTGAAGTCACTCAGTCGTGTCCAACCCTCAGCGACCCCATGGACTGCAGCCTTCCAGGCTCCTCCGTCCATGGGATTTTCCAGGTGTAGTCTATGGGGCCGCAAAGAGTCAGACACGACTGAACGACTTCACTTTCTTTTTTCTTTTCAGGAAAATGGACCTTCTGCTTTGGTGATTTTGGAGTCAGATCTGTGCTTTCTTTGTACAGTGGTTCTTCGGTTCCAGGACCCTTGTGCGTACCTAAATCCAAGGATGCTCAAGTCCTCCATGGACAATGGCTACCGCAGTGGACGCTCTGTATGTGGGATGCAGACCCTGTACATCACTGTGTTGAGATCGGCTCCGAAGGGCCCATTACATTTGAGTTGTGTTCTAGTGTCCACACAACGCCCTCTTGTTCTGAGTCCGGATTGCAATCTGGTTTCCCAGAAGGGAAGGAGAGGCCAGGTGGGTGGGAAATTCAGAGCTTGGGCCTCAGGAGCATGAAGAACTGCGTTTGAACTGTGGATCCACTACTTATTTGCTATAAACATTTCTGAACCCCCTTGCAAAGTGGGGATAAAAATAGTACCCACTGTACAGTGTTGTTCAGTCAGTTCAGTCGCTCAGTCGTGTCCGGCTCTTTGCGACCCCATGGACGGCAGCACGCCAGACCTCCCTGTCCATCACCAACTCCCGGAGCTTGTTCAAACTCATGTCTGTTGAGTGGGTGATGCTGTATAGTGTTGTAGAGAGACTAATTTAAGAAGATGAAGATAAAATGCTCAGCACAGTACCTAGCACGCAGTAGGCACTCAACAGAGTAAATGGAACTGTTATCTATCGTGACCATTTTTCTATTTTTGTTTTCATTTGTAATCATAAGCTCACAGGGAGAGAAACTGCTGGTCAGCAAACGCAAGTAGCCTATCAATCCGTTTACAGGGTCTACCTCTTACTAGAAAATGATTAAACTGCTTTTCTGGTCTTGTGCTTCAGTCTCTTGGGCTTCGGTGACGTGAGTCAGCCACTGGAGCGTGAGTCCTGCTTCACAGTCTGTGGTTTTTCTGTTTATGGAGAAATTTGCCTCCTGCCCTGGAAGGGGAGGACTGTTCCCACAGCCTGTGAGCTCCTCTGGACGGGAACTGGGTATGAAAGCTGTACCATCCTAGGCTGAGTTCTAAAGAAAAGAGAGCAAAGTATCCCGGAGAGCAGAGTTTCATTACTGTGAAGGGAAATACCGCATCAGTGGGCTCCCTTAGTCTTGGTGATATGAGTAAGTACGAGCGTGGCTCTGAAGAAATCGTATAAGAAAGCCTCCCTATCTATGGCTTTAGTGAGGGTCACTTTATACACAGACCTTTTATGATTAATTGGTATAAGGACCTCAGGACTTCTGGAACCAAAGGTTCCCTCTTCTTAACCCTTCCTGATGGAAGCTGGAAAATTCTGTTTGGGTGAATCTGGATGGTTCTTGACCTGGATCTTATAGCAGCAGTATCACTTCAACCCAGGACTGCTGGAATGAAATTGCCATGAGGAAAGTCTTAATTTACAACTCAGATTAATATGGAATCACACACACACATCTGGAATGCTAGAAACTAAACTGAAAACAGTGATTATCTTGTTCTGGTGGAATGGCTGACAACTTTCACTTTCTACCGTAAACATGTGTGTGCTTGTATTTTTCACCAGACTGTATTACTTTCATAATCAGGAAGAATTTTTAAACAAAATCCTGTATTTTCATTTTGAAGGAAAAAAAGGAAGACATGGTAGCAACCTAGTAACTTGAGTACTTCGGGTGGACAAAACAGTGTTTCTTTAGTGCTTGTTGGCTAAATTAGAGGACAGAGAGCAGAGAATGCCGTTGGGAGGAAGAAGGGGTGAGGGGGAGGAGACACAGGCTTGTCCTGCCAGGGGACAGGGGACAGTGGGGACTGTGGACAGCCTTCCTGTGGCAGCAGCTGGCTGGGTCAGCACAAACCCTGATGGTCCTAGCTGACTTGGGTTTATTAATTTAGAAATGGGAATTAAGAATCAGTTGTTTTGGCAACCATTTCAAAGTTACACCCTGTTTCTTATTCTTAGTTAATCTTTAGACTGCAAACTATGCCCATGGGTGTGCCCTTCCTTATTAACAATGTGTGACCGGCTCTGAGTCCGGAACAAGATGGGAGATTCAGTCAGAATCAAGATTCAGAGAACTAGAGGACCTGAGAAAAAGCATGGGAGGCAAAGCCAACCCTTCCTGTCTGCCATTGGTTCAGAAACTAGGTTGAGGCCTTTCCAGGCAGGAGTCACAGGGGCCCTCAAGTCCCATGTACAAGCCACGTTCAGAGGTGGCGGCTTGGAGCTCAAGAAAGCATGGTGGCTGTTGGTGTGTCCTTCACGTGCTGTTCGTGTGTCCACGGGCATATGATTAACCCTGTGCCTGTCAGTTTCCTGGTCTGTAAAATGGGGATGCTCGTAGCTCCTGGCTTTGGGGTTCTAGTGAGGATTCAATGACATAATGTCACTAGAGGCCTCAGTGCTGGGACTGGCATTACGCCTCTGTTCGCGTTAGCCGCTGTTCTGTAGAAAAGCACTCAAAGAGACCCTCTGAGAGGTCGAGAATTCTCCCCCAGGGGAGCCACAGAGAAGCTAAGTGAGTCTTTTGGGGGAGGAAGAGTCTGATGAGTTGAGGTGGGCCGTTTGCTGCCAGCAAAAGAAGAGAGGCTTGAAAGCACTTGGTGAGTGGGGAAGAGAGAGCCCTCTGGCCTGACCGAAGCGCAGGGGTGCGCACCAGCGGGGGGCGGCGGGGGGCAGCCGACCTTGGGAAGGACCTTGTCCACCGGACAGAGGCGTGGGCATTGCTTTTCCCTTGAAGACCGATATGGGGGCCGTGGAGCTTGAGAAATTGTGCCTTGTTTTTGAGGTGTCTAAGCCAAGCACCTCAGGATCAGATAGCATTTTTGGAAAGCAGGTTCTGGAAGGCGCGTCCATTCAGAAGAGCGGCCAGGAGCCTCTCGCTGTTGTCCCTAGACTGGTCACTAGAGGGAGACCTGGGCTCAGAAGTGCCACCTCACTGCTGCTTGTTGACACTATCTGCTGGTCCCTGGCTGCAAAGGGGTGCCTCCGAGGGAGCGAAACCTCTACCCACATCTGCCCTCGGCTGAGACAGGCATGCTAGATGATAGACAAGGGCACTGGCAAGCTAGGAAGGAAAGGAACGCCCCTGGTGTGCTGTGGGCACCTTGACCTGCGTGCATCTAACAACGGGCCTCTCGTCGGCCGCGGCCCCCAGCCCCCGGCCCATCCTCCTTCTCTTCTTGTCCCTTCCTCACCTCCACACCATGCGTAAAGCACACCCCAGTCTGCATGACCAAGCTTCGTACACACCCCAGCAAGTAGCCCGTGGGCCAGGGGTGCAGCCATGGGTGGGAAAATGACCCTGAGGATGAGAACTGCAAGGCACAGGGAGGAGGCTTGGGCCATTTGGGAAGAGCATTTGGGGGCCTTGGGTGCTCAGAGCACAGTCTAGAAGGCGGTCCAGTACTCTGGCTAGGCCCCTCTGCAGGGCCTGTGGACGAGTCGCCTTGAGGGGAGGGACATGGTCAAAGGAGGGAGTCAAAGTGTCCGGTTTCACCCAGATACTCAGCGAAGGGTCTTGTGTTATTCCTCTTTCCATGTGATATCCAGCTCGAAGCCCACGAGCTAGTGGGCGATAAAAGCTGTTTGATTGGGGAATTCCCTGGCGGTCCAGCGGTGAAGACTCTGCACTTCTAGTGCCAGGGACACAGGTTTGACCCCTGGTTAGGGAACAAGGATCCCACCTGCCACCAGGCAGGCTCAGCCAAAAACAAAAAGCTGCTTGAACGAATGACGTCTCCAGCTCTTGTCTGGCTTCTTACGTGAGACAGCAGAGTCACTTTTCCTCTGTTGAGGACTCTGTGGTTTTAAGAACGATCCCTGAGTTCTTTGACACTACTCTGGAGAGATGGAGCTGAATTCCCCTTCTGGGCTGGACTCCCTTCTAAAGAATACAGAGAAAAGTGACGGCGTTTGACTTTGGAAGCTAGGTTATAAAGGCCCGGTGCCGTCTTCCCCTTTGTCAGTTAGATCACTGCCCTGGAGGAGCCCTCCTGTATGTCAGGGGCCCCGCAGGCAGCCCTGCAGAGAGGCCGCAGAGGGAGGAGCTGAGGCCTCTGACCAGCAGCCACACTGGAAGCTGATGCTCTGGCTCTGAACAAGCTTCAGACCACAGCAGCCTGACCTGCAGCCTCATGACCATTCCACTAAGCCGCCCCTGGGAAACATAACACACTTGTCATTTTAAGTTTCAAAGTCTGTGGGGAGTTTGTTATGCCACAGCGGATAACCACGACAGGCTTCAAGTGGCTCCCAAATGTTAGCATTCTTATTTCCACCTGAGTTTTGCATAAGTCAAGGCATAAAACAAAAGTAAGTATGGAAGGTGAAATAGTACCTTTATTGGCGGTCAGAGACCATTCTTTAGCCAACGGAGTTTGCTAATACCGAGCCCCAGAATTTAAGCAGACCTGTCCACTCAGTCCCAACACTGACTGGAGACAGACCTCCTGCCCTTTAAGGGTAAA
Source organism: Ovis canadensis (assembly GCF_042477335.2). Taxonomy (NCBI): domain Eukaryota; kingdom Metazoa; phylum Chordata; class Mammalia; order Artiodactyla; family Bovidae; genus Ovis; species Ovis canadensis. Next base: position 99,214,245 of record NC_091251.1, read on the forward strand.
AGCAAGGACGCCCCTGGATGTCCAGTGGTTAAGACTTGGCACTCCCAATGCAGGGGCCACAGGTTCAATCCCTGGTTGGGGAACCGAGATCCTACAAGTCTCAAAAAAACCAAAAAAACCAGAATACATAAATAAGCAAAAATAAACCCTCTTCCCTCCTACCTCAGTTCATGTAATAAAAGTCTTTATTTTTTCTGAAATACATAAGTAAAATGCCTACTCCTTAAAAAAAAAAAAAAGAGTAAAAGCAAGAAGGTGGGGAGAACAGTTACCCAAGAGAAACAAGATGTGGGCTGAGTCAAGGGTGCCCAGGCACTCTTTCCAAAGTTAACAGCAAGTCACTGGAGCAGTGGGGCAGAGAGAGTTCCAGAAGTTCCACTAGTTAAGCTTCCTTCTCTGGAAGGAAATGTCAGGAGTGAGGAAGACGTTCCCTTCCCCACAGCCTTCCCTTCCACCTGTCTGTGGTCCTATCCCAGGCGTGTGGCCCGGGACCTCTTTCTTCCCTGTGGGTTTGGCACCCCAGGTAACATCTCATCGCTGGCATCTTTCTAATAGTCTCAGTTCTTTTTCTGCTTCTCCCTGTTGTGTCCCGGGAACTTGATGCTTTGCACCATGCTCTGCACATAACAAGACATGTTGGGAATCGTGATGCTTCAGACTTGCCATGTTAAAACAGAGGTGTTCTATTTTCTCTTTAGTTCACCCTCTTTTTCTTTGCCTTTGTGGGCACTGGTTTATTAAACTGTCAATGCCAGTGGACCAAACCGTCTTTGCAGGAATATTGTGTAAGTGTGAAATCATCACTCATTTTTTTTCTTTTCACAAGACCTCATCAAGGAGAATCATTACGTTTTATGGGTGGAAATGTGGTTCTGAAAATTACTTAATGATCAGCAAGCAGTGGCAGAGATCCAGAAGAGAACAGACAATCCCCGTCATCCACTTTGATAGCTCAGTGATAATATGCACATCTCTTTCACATTTGCAGCTATTTCCAAGTCTGATGACATTTTATTTCTTATCACTGGGAATCTGGTGAAATAGCTATAGTTTCTTTCCTCGCTCTTTCTCTAAATGTATTTACCTATTCCTTGTGAAAGGACGTTTAGTCTGTTTCTGGTTGTTCCCTGCCTCAAATAGCATTGCTGTGAACATCCTTGTGCTTCCAGGTCTCCCTGCCCTGATCCATCCTGTCCACTGCTGCCTGAGTTAAGGGAGGGGCAGAAACAGAAGCTTAGCAGGCGCTTAGGGGTCTCTGGATAAGTACCTGCAAGGTTTTGGCCTAACCCCTTTCCTCTTTAGAAAATAAAGAAGCATTTGCGCACCAGACGCCACTATTCCTCTCTTTCCTATGCTCTTGGGCATCATTAAAGGGTTAGAGATTTACAAAGGGTTGGAGATGGCATAAAGGAGATTTAAAAGGAAGACAGATGTGTGTTAGGAAGGCCGAAAGCATATGGACCCCAGCAGGCTTTTGCGTGGACCTGTCACAGGGTCTCTGCACTCATCTGGCCCTCTAAATTCCCTGGAGGGCTCCGTGCGGTCTGGGGGTGCTTTTGCAGCCCACACGATTGGCCGAGGTACTGCAGGAAAGGGTATGGGCGTGGGTGTCTATGACGGGGAGGCAGGCTCAGGAATGGGTTTCGCTTCTGCAGAGGGATTTCTGCCAGAGGTATGTGTGTGCGCATCGCGGGGGCTGCTGACAGGGAGCTGTATGTGCCTGAGTGTGGATGTGACCAAATTCAGGGATATGCTGCTGTTAAATGAAGCGAGGCATTGCCATGGCAACACAGCTCTTTGCTCCCAGCCAGATGCCAAGCCCTTAAATTATATTTTTCTGTCTGAAAGCGCCTCAGTCGCCTCTGCTCTCCCAAGCAATGGGGCTGTGGGGGCAACGGATGACTCACCCCCATCTCCAACCTTTCAACAAAGCCCAAGAGGCAACAAGCAGCAGGGATGTCAAGGGGGCAACTGATGAACTTTGTCTGGGGGAGTCCTGAGAGTGTACCCTCTGGTGAAGGGCTTGGACAAAGCCATGGGCAGGTTCCCCCTTCTGTTATCTCCTGGTCTAGTGATCTGGGGTTAACCTTCTCCAGCACTTCATTCTAGAAGGAAATGTGTATGATGCCTGTCGGTAGAGATGCCAATCATTTCTTCCACTAATCATTTCCTTTCCTTCCATCCATTATTTTTCCTTTGATTTCTTTAAAAAAGATATATATATATATATATATATATATATATATATATATAAAATTAATTAGTTAGTCAATCTCTGACTGCGCTGGCTCTTTGGCGTGCACAAGCTTTCTCTAGTTGCCGCGCTCGGGCTTCCCATGGCAGCGGTTTCTTTTGTTGCAGAGCAAGGGCTCTGGGACTCACGGGCTTAGTAGTTGTGGCCTATGGGCTTGGTTGCTCTTCAGCCTGTGGAATCCTAGCTCCTGACCAGGGGTCGAACCCGTGTCCCCTGCATTACAAGGCACTTTAACCACTGGGCCACCAGGGAAGTCCTGTAGCCTTCCTTTGATTCTGATGAGGAAAGTGTCCCTGCATCTCTGGCCACTGCTGACCAGACCGGGGAACACGAGGGACCGGAAGAATACCAAGCAGATTTTCTTCCAGCAGTTTGGATCTGGGTTAATTACCTATTTGTACCCAAAATGGAAGGCTGAAGGGGCAACTTCAGGGGCAGCTTTGTATAAAGAAAATCAGAAAAGGGTCTGCCGTCCCAGGAAGCAGACACAGGCAAGGACTAGGGAGGAAGAAGGAGGGAGGAAGTATGGGAGCTGCTGTGGTCCGGGGGACTTTCTGGCCTCTAGTTCTCAGGGAGGGCAATGGCAACCCACTCCAGTACTCGTGCCTGGAAAATCCCATGGACAGAGGAGCCTGGTAGGCTGCAGTCCATGGGGTTGCTAAGAGTCCGACATGACTGCAGCGACTTAGCAGCAGCAGCAGTTCTCAGGGAGGCTCTGCATTTCCTTCCCTCGGGTACTTTTTGTAGTTTGATAGGCTTGTGTCTTACAGCAGGATGGTTCATCATTAATGCAGGAGGAGCACTTGGATAGGGTTAGGCTGATGACACCGGAAGTGCCTTTGCTAGCCACATTCCTGCTCAGGATAAGCAGTAAATCCCTCACAAAAGGCTGCCTGGGAAATTTTTCTGCCATCATTCAATACTATTTTATTGAGCAGCTATGCACAAGCAATGGGCTTCCCAGGTGGTGCTTGGTTCATTCAGTTCAGTCGCTCAGTTGTGTACGACTCTTTGCGACCCCATGGACTGCAGCACACCAGGCCTCCCTGTCCATCACCAACTTCCAGAGCTTACTCAAACTCATATCCATTGAGTCGGTGATGCCATCCAACCATCTCATCCTCTGTTGCCGCCTTCAATCTTTCTCAGCATAAGGGTCTTTTCCAATGAGTCAGTTCTTCACATCAGGTGGCCAAAGTATTAGAGTTTCAGCTTCTGCATCAGTCCTTCCAATGAATATTCAGGACTGATTTCCTTTAGGATGGACTTGTTGGATCTCCTTGCAGTCCAAGGGACTCTCAAGAGTCTTTAGAGACTTGGGTTCGATCCCTGTGTGGGGAAGATCCCCTGGAGGAGGGCATGGCAACCCACTCCAGTATTCTTACCTGGAGAATCCCATGGGCAGAGGAGCCTAGCAGGCTACAGCCCATAGCCCACAAAGAATCAGACACAACTGAAGCGACTTGGCACGCATGCACATACAGGCAATATTCTAGATGTCAGGGAATTATCAGTGAACAACACATAGGAAAGCCTGCTCTTAGATTTTTCTTTGGAGGACCCACATAATAGAACAAAAGGTATGACAGCAGACATTGCTGAGGGTGTGAATAGAAGGAATGAATCGTACGGGATCATAAACTATTAAGGTTTGAAAAGGTCCTCAAAAGTTTCCAGATGCTTTTATTCCCATAAGACCAAAGAAACAATAGAGATAATAAAAGGTCTTTAGCCACACGGGAGGGTAGTGAAGCTGCGGCCAGCTCATTCTTCGTTAGCTATTATGTCCCTTTCTGTAGGAAGCCTTTTCCTCCCAGCTCTCTGTTAGATGCCCCTCTGGCTGCACCTTTTTCTTGGCTCATCACGGCATATTTAATTACCTGTTCATGGAGGCGTTTTTCCCACTCACTGTAGACCCGAGGGCAGAAACAGTGCCCATCACATTCACAAAACACAGTGACTCATGCTGCAGAGACGCTGGATTAATAAATAACAAGGGCTGCTGCTGCCTGCCTGACAGCAGCAACGCTGATGTTTCTTCAGCTCCCGTAGGCAGTTGTCCCACCTGCGATCCCTCCAAAGGCAGGACTAGTTGGATAACAACACAGACATGGCATGGTTGTCTTCAGAGATAAGAGAAGAATCGTCCATGGCCAGAACCCAGGCAAGGTGGTTAGTTGACTGTTTTCCAGCTGTTGAGACCAGAGCCTTTGAGTTGAGCAGCTCCTAAAAATGAAGAAGCAAAGTGTGTAGGGCCTCTAACTGGTGACTCCCAGGAAGTGCTTGATTTCTTTTGATGGGAGCAGTGGGAGTAGCTGGCCAAGGGTTGGGCACATGTTCAGGCCTAATGTCACTTTGGGGATAGGACAGTTAACACCTAACAAAAAGGAACACATGCTATGCCCAGGAAAAGTATTCGTGCACGAACGCGCACCAGTGTGCCCCAAACAGCAGATTTGGTCTCTCCTCCTGTTTTCCCTCACCACAGAGCTAACAGACAATAAATTTAGGGCCCTGCAGACTTCAATTTCATCTGTCGAGTAACATCCCTAGACTATAGTAATCCTTTTCAGAGGACGACTGTGGCCCTCACCAGTTGGTTCAACCTTAAGGCTATTTACTGCCCTAGTAACCAAAGCCCACGTTGGTGTTCCCACGGTGGATGGAGAACAAGGTCTCCAGGTGCGGTGAGCCACCTGAGCTCAGGACAGACCCAAACATGATGGAGGCTGGTTCTCTTGCCTGGATGGATAGAATCATACATTCCCTAGTCAGCCCCTGGAGAGCCCAACCCAGAAATCTTTGTGGAAGTAGCTGAAACTGTGCTTTCTGCACCACTTAACAGAGTGTGTGCCTGCTAAGCTGATTCAGTCGTGTCTGACTCTTTGCAACCCTATGGGTTGTAGCCCGCGAGGTTCCTTGTTTCATGAGATTCTCCAGGCAAGAATACTGGAGTGAGTTGCTATGCCCTCCTCCAGGGGATCTATATTCCTGACCTAGGGACTGAACCCGAGTCTCTGCACTGGGAGGTAGTTTCTTTAACACTAGAACCACCTGGGAAGTCCACTTAACAGAGTACCTGTTCTTATTTATAAGAAGAAACTTACAGAGAGTCTGGGAAAAAAAGATGAATTTCCTCCATTTTTCATATAATTACTGCATACTATTCTTTATAGGGTTTGCTACATAATTTAAAAAATTTCATGAGTAGTGCATAAATATGTTCTTATATAAAAAAAAATCAGACCACACACAAAACCTAGAGAGTAAAAAGTCCCTTCCCATCCTCCTCCTTCCATTACATTTGGATGTATCTTTTTTCTATAGACAATAGTCTTATTTAGTTTTTACACATTAGTTCGTGCCCTGTACATAGAATTCTACCGTTTTTCAATAACCAGTTGAAAGTTATTGAAAATTTCAGTAACCAAGATATCCAATATATCTTAGAGCCCTTTTCCTGTCTGTACATTCTTGCAAAGGGCTCCATAGTATTAATATTCCATAGTGTGTATGAACCATAATCCAAACAACTCTTTCCCCACTGATTAACATTTGGGTTGTTTCCAGTTTTCCACTATTGTGAACACTGGAATGAACATCTTACATGTATCATTTTGTGTCCTGGACAGGCTTTTCTATAGGGAAGATACCTAGAAGTGCTGGGTCAAAATTGAGTGAAACACTGATGATATAACGGCTTTATCAATTTATATTACAGCAATGTATGCAGGCTCATTCTCACACACCCTGTCAACTCTGGGCATCCATTCAGTCAACAGATATTGATGTACAGCGAGAAACTACTAGGTACCAGCCACTCTTCTAGAGAACTAGGGCACGTCTGCCCAGGGCACTCAGAATCTAGTGTGTGTGGGACAATAAAATTATTCCCTTGTTTCTTATAATGCAGTTTTATGTCATAAATGCTATGGAAAAGAGAGTGTGGTAAAGAAAATGAGGAACACCAGTGGGACTGAGATTTTGAATAGGGTAGTGAAGGCAGGCCTCACCCAGGTGATTTTATTGTTATTGTTCAGTCGCTCAGTTGTGTCCACCTCTTTACGACCCCATGGACTGCAGTGCATCAGGCTCCTCTGTCTTTCACCATCTCCTGGAGCTTGCTCAAACTCATGTCCATTGAGTCGGTGATGCCATCCAACCATCTCATCCTCTGTTGGCCCCTTCTCCTCCAGCCTTCAATCTTTCCCAGCATCAAGGTCTTTTCAAATGAGTCAGCTCTTTGCATCAGGTGGCCAAAGCATTGGAGCTTCAGCTTCAGCATCAGTCCTTCCAATGAATATTCAGGACTGATTTCCTTTAGGATGGACTGATATAGTCAGAAATTTGTTTTACCGATAAAACTAATTGACAGCCAACAAACTATCTTCATGAGGGCTCAAGTTTGGAGAGGATAGTTGATCAAAAGCAATGTCAATAAACATTTACTACCCAGGCTAAGAAACTAGATTTGCATTGCTTTTTCCACTGTAATCTTTGAAGCAGAGGAAACAGGTGAGGTGTCTTTCCTACTGATGTCCGCCAGCCCTTCACTCACGCTGAGATCAATAACCATTCCTCGGACTCCTTTCCACCTCATTACCAGTCTAATTTGCCTTAGTAGAATATACCTAGGGTATTAGGGTTGTTATTTTTTCCCCTGCTCTAATAAACCAACCTTCTAGATTAAGTGAAAACAGAAAAGGGCTTAAGACCAGCTTGAAAGCAAAGTGTAAGTTGCTCAGTCGTGTCCAACTCTTCACGACCCCATGGATTGTAGCCTGCCAGGTTTCTCTGTCCATGAAATTCTCCAGGCAATACTGGAGGGGGCAACCATTCCCTTCTCCAGGGGATCTTCCTGACCCAGGGATCAAACCCGGGTCTCCTGCACTGTAGGCAGATTCTTTACCGTCTACCTTAGTGAAAAATGGGCTTCCCTGAAAACTCAGTTGGTAAAGAATCCACCTGCAATGCAGTAGACGCTGGTTCGATTCCTGGGTCAGGAAGATCACCTGCAGAAGGGATGGGCTACCCACTCCAGTATTCTTGGGCTTCCCTGGTGGCTCAGCTGGTAAAGAATCTATCTGCAATGTGTGAGACCTGGATTTGATACCTAGGTTGGGAAGATCTCCTGGAGAAGGGAAAGGCTACCCACTCCAGTATTCTGGCCTGGAGAATTCCATGGACTGTATAATCCTTGGGGTCACAAAGAGTCGGACAGGACTGAGCGACTTTCACTCTTTCACTTTAGTGAAAAATTGGGAAAATCAGAACATGGCAAGCCAAGTCTTGCTGAGTCTGTCTGTTGAACTTATCTCTGTCTCACTGTGGGCCTGGGATCCTTCAGGAACAACCTGATCAAGAGTGCTGGAAACAGAGGCTCTCTTGAAATAATCAGCCAAGAGCAGTGAGCAGATCCCTCAGCCTGACGGGTCCCTCTGAGCCTGGAATGGCGCCGACGAGAGCAGCCAGCAAGCAGACACCTTACAAAGCTGCTGCTGCTGAGTGAACTGTGTTCCTTGCCTGCCCCTTTCCAGAGCGCATCACAAAGCCTTCTTCCAAAGACCAATTTATGCCGCTGTAGAAAATCTGCAAGATATATTCTAACCCTCCAGCCTTTCTTGTGCACATACAAAACACACCGGTAAAATGCTTGTATATACCGTTTTTAAGCTGTTTTTCAGTTAACGTATTGAGCATTTCTTCTGGTCACTGAAGAGATCTTAAAATGTGATATCGTTTATATAGTATCTTTATTACATAAAACAGCTTCATCGAACAAGCTCCTCTTGTTAGACAATGTTGATGTCCCAAGATTTATATTCTATTTCAAGCAGAGGCAGAACTACTAGGTAAGACAGTATTTTTTTTAAAAGAAATTCAAGCATGCTGTATTTTTTAAATGATTTAAAAAGATTTTCAATAAAAAAATCAGAAATACAGAAAAGCACAAATAAAAAAAAAACCATCAATTATACTCCCACCATCATCCACACTTTGGTAGACAAAGCCTTCCACTTTTTTAAAATATGTAAACAATTTGTACAGAATTAGACTACTATGCATGGTTTCATAACTGAATTTTCTCATTAAATACAAGTCTTTCCTCATGTCTCTACTTGTTCTTCCAAGATGTGAATTTTAACGGCTTTAGTTCTCCACTGTATGGTTATGTCATTTCCACAAGGAAATAAGCACCACAAAGCCAAGTGCTTTGTGGAAAAAATAGTGCACAAAAACCATCTACTGAATACATATATGAATTTAATCAACCAACTCCTGTCTCTGGAGTTTATTTCAAACTTTCACTATTATGTTTTTCCACAAAAATCTTGCAGACAGCTCTAATTACCTCCTTAGACTCAACTAAAAGTGAAATTTACTGGGTCAGGCAGTACAGATTTTAAAACATAATTAAGATGACCATATAATTTGTCATCAAACCAGAACCCTTCTGAGAGGAAAACGAAACATCACTGAGGACTGCCCTGACCAAACTGGGATGTAGAATTCATTACAGGTTACATGATGCCAAAGTGAGCCTTAGAAGTTATGGCAAGTTACATTCCCACCTGCAGAGTACTAGCATGTCAATTTCCCCAGACCTAACATTCACGACTCTTGATAACACAGATATACCAGATCACACTGAAGATCCTGGCATTTTTGATATAAAACAATAAAGAAAAGAAAAATCCTCTACTTGGTCTTTTCTCTTGGTTTCAGGTCCCTTTTGAGGGGTCTGGTTTCCTTTCCAGCTGTTGGCAAACCTTTACCATAGAGGCTGGGTCATATCTTTTAGATTTTGTAAGCTATGTGGTCTGTGTTACAATTATTCAACTCTGTCATTTCAGCATGAGAGCAACCACAGATAACCTGTAAATGAATTAAGTGTGGCTGTGTTCCAATAAAACTTTATTTATGGACAAGAATTTCATGATTTTCATGCATCACTAATATTCTTCTTCTAATCTGCCCCCTCATTTAAAAATGCACACACTATTCACAGTTGTATGAAAACAGGAGGTGAGTTATAGTTTGTTGACTCCTGACTTAGAAAATTTCTGGTAGACAACTAAAAATTCGGTGCGAGTCATTACCAGCTTATTCCCTTTTTCTTGAGTTGTGTAGTTTCCTGTGTCAAAGTGGAGTTGCATTACATACATCTTCAACTACATATTCCTCACAGAAGTAAATATACATAAAAACGAGAACTGAATTGTGCAAACAGTCCTGCTGAGCCCCCTCCACCTCCCGAAGGAGTTCACGGGCGCAGCCTAGAGGAAGCCTGGCTGGTGAGGGGCCTGCTGTCCTCTTGGCGGGCCTGTTTCTCACAGCGCACGCATCTCACTCCATATGCAGTTTGAACACACATTGTTTGTGAAATACTGTCCCTGGCCTCGAGCCAACACCTTCATCTGACAATCCGCTGACTAAAGAACCACCTATTCAAATGCTGAAGGGCAAGTTGACTGCTGGATTTACTGAATGACATGCTGGTTTTCAGTGAGTCACATGTAATGCACACAGTGTTCATATAATGTATATTATGGAAAATTTAAGGGATTTTTTTTTTCTCGGTGGTAATTTTAATTATATAAAATTATCCTATTATGAACTAATTTTAGAATCCAGCTACACATAAAGGATGAATCTATTAATTTTTATTCCTGTAAAAAAAAACCCACCAAAGATTACAATATAAACTCAATTATTTAACACTCAAGAAAAAAAAAAGGGCAGGACAGAGGAGAAATCAAAGTTTGGCAAGTCGTGTCACAAGCAGCAGGTAACAAAGCAGCTTCTGGTCAGTCATCCACACAGATAAGCTGGGGTGTTTCTAAGAGTCTATACAGTAATAAAATACTGGCAATCTTATGTTCCTAGAAAGGGGCACTAAATTTCCATTACTGTTTGACACAGCAACATCCATCTAGGAAGATGGTAGTAAACATTATCTTCATTTTATGAATGAGGAAACTGAGGTCCAGAGAAACATAAGGTAACTTAAAGGCTCAGGATATACTGAGTAGTGGGGGTACACAGATTAAAACTCAGTGCTTCATGCATTTTCCATGCTATCTATAATCCAACAACAACAACAAAAGTGACTAGAATGTCAAGGAATATTCCTTCCTGTGAGACAGCTACAAAGAACACTAGGGCAGAAACAGCTACAGGGCTTCAATAGCATGAACAATACAGCAACTGAAAATAGGAAAAAACTAATCCCAGATACATTCACCCTCAAACGCAGATACAGATCTTTAATTTAAAATTGAGTAAGTTTATTCATAGAGAAAACAGTTACAGAATACCCTTAGGATTTTTTCAGTCCAACAATTAAAATTGCATTTAAAAGCCAACGGAAGTGTTTACAGACCCAAAAGACATCGGGAGAAACTACTGTTCCTCTCTCCTTGGGTTTATGTGCGTTTACCTTTTAGGCAAGAGACATAGCTGGGATTAATCTCTTTCCTAGGAGATGTGATTTCCAGTTATGTGTACAGGATTCTTCTGTGAAGACCAGAGGAGTCCAAAGAATTCAACATTGATTGGAAGAATTAAGGTAAGACTAATGGTTCATGGAACCACAATTTTACCACGAATCCCTAGACAGGGTGGTGGAAGGAGAATAACGTTTCCCATCAACAAAACTCGAGGTATTTAAAGATTCCAGAGACATGGAAATGCACTTCTATCTTGCTCAAAGGTGATGGCGAGACTGAGAAGGCGCTTGTGGAAGGTCATACCTTCTTGGATTTCTCCGTACATTACTGCCAAAACCTAACCAGGACTGGACAATGTCAAACACTTCTCTGAACAAAGTGGCTAATCAGTTTCCTCTTCAGGATGAGTTCTAAGGCAACAGTGTGATCAATGATGAGTTTTTCCCTGCCTCTGTTTCTGGCCTGTCTTGGTGCTAACGTCGATAGCAATAAAAACAGCACAGCCATTTCCTGTAGAACCTGCCGGAGCACAAGAATGGGTTCTCCGAGTCTCAGCAGTCAGGGTTTAGCCTCGCTCGTTTGACTTGGCTATTGTCTTCATCCAGATGGCAGGAACCTTCTGTGGTGATGTTTCTTTTATTCTCCTCCATGGGCTCCAAAGGGAAGTCCTGACCCACGGCCAGCACCTGCCGGACAGTCATGTTAACACGAGCAGTTTTCAAGTAGCTGGCGCACACCTGCCAGTCCTCCCCAGAACAGGGCTCCACCACCGAGTCTCTGGGGAGGTCAGCTGGGGGAGGCGTCCAGAGGCAGCCAGGCAGGCTTTCCCCTTCTGGACTGGGAAGGACCCTCGGGACTGCATGGTTCAATAGGCGGCTGAAACCTGACATTACCATGATGTCGCCACTGTGCATAAACATGGGGGTGGGGGCTTCGTCTCTTTTGAGGCCACCCAGGAGAAAGATGGCAGACTGTCCAAAGCTATGAAAAAGTAAAACAACACACAATAGTAAGTTTCTGTTATTAGCCACGGTTGGGAAAGTTAACTGCCAACTGCACTAGTTTTCTAATTTCAGCTTGATACTTATTGCTTCCAAATACTCCTGTGGGGATGGGGTGTGTGTGTGTGCTGTGTGGCTCATGGGGTCTTAATTCCCCAATCAGGGATCGAGATTAGGCCCATGGCAATGAAAGCACCAGGTCCTAACCAGTGGACTGCCAGGGAAGCCCCAATCCTCCTTTTTAAAGTGTGCTAAGATCTTTCTTCTCTGGTTTGTGTTTGTGAGTGACTAGTCCATGGTCTGCTACTTAAACCTATTAGAGACCACAGAACTGCTGTAAAATAGAGTTTGAAGCAATTAAACAAGCAAATAAAAATTTATTTGGGTTCTTTACTAGATATTTATCATTTCTGTTCATTTTAAAGATAAGGCAGTTAAGAAGGTTCTGTTCAGGCACTTTCCTCTGGAGATACAGGTGCAGCACTCTGCAAAAATATAAACTTACATTCAGGGAGACAAGCAGAGTAAACTACTTGGGCTTCTGTGCTTTCTTCTCTATTTCAGAAAGATCGCTCCCTTGGCCTTATGGCCTTTACCACTCATCTATTCCACAGACACTCACAATACCTCTCATTACAAAAGACAGAATCCATGCATCTTAAACAGAAATATTAATTTTAACTTGGTCATTACCCAAAAGGTCGATGTTAATTTTACTTACGGTACATTGCTAAGATGCCCAGAAGTGATATCGAGTTCACCCATTTAAAAAATTTAACATTTTTATTTATTTAAGCTTAAAAATGCTTTATAAAAAAGGAATGAAATGACAAAAAGTAATTCAAAATCCCTAGACCCGACTCACCTGAATGACAGTAGGGGTCTGGAGTGATCTAGTTCAGATCTGTCTACATGGATCCCCAGTGTGGAGTCTAATCGGTAGTAATTCAGGATACCTGCTTCAGCTTGGAAACCCTGAAATCCACAGGCAGCAGCTACTTGCTCTGAGAGGAAAGCCAGGTCAGAAGGGAAAGGTGTATAATGATCTGCTGAGTATCTCTTTGATAAAAGCAGGGAAAATAAGAAAAATAAAAAAATGATCTCAGGAAAAGAGGAAACTGTGGCATAAGATTAAAATCATCTAATTTACACGCAGTATATTGACTGACTGATTCAGACGTTGTGTCAGTTTCTGCTGTGCAGCAAAGTGATTCAGTTATACCCATGTGTACTTCTTTCTTACATTCTTTTCCATTGCGGTTTATCGCAAGATACTGAATACAGTGCCCTGTGCTGTCCAGGACCTTGTTGTTGCTTTATCCATTCTATATACAAGAGCTTGCACCCGCTACCCCCAAACTCCCATTCCCTCCTTCCCCACCCTCTCCCCCTCAGCAATCATAAGTCTGTTCCCTACTTCATGTAATATTAATACAGCCCTTAAAAGTTTTTTTATTGAAGTATAGTTGATTTACAACATTATATTAGTTTCAGATATACAACACAGTGATTCAAAACTTTTACAGATTATACTCCATTTGTAGTTATTATGAAGTGTTGGCTGTATTCCCTGTGTTGCACAATATATCCTTATAGCCTGTTTCTTTTATACATAAAGCTTTTTATACACAAAAGTAGAAGTTTGTCTTCTTAATAGCCACACATTTTTGAGGCATCCAGCAATCCGATACGCAGCCAATTCAAAACACCGAGCACCTACGATATGGTAGGCACTGCGCTACGCAATGACAGACCCGGCAAATTCACCCTGCACGGGGTCAACTGTACAGAGCAATCACACCTCTCTCTGAGAGCTGCTCAGTCATGTCTGACTCTGCAACCCCACAGAATATACAGTCCCTGGACACAGTACTGGAGTGGGTAGCCTTTTCCTTCTCCAGGGGATCTTCCCAACTGAGGGATCAAACCCAGGTCCCCCGCATTGCGGGCAGATTCTTTACCAGTTGAGCCACCAGGGAAGCCCAAGAATACTGGAGTGGGTAGCCTATCCCTTCTCCAGGGGATCTTCCCAAACTAGGGATTGATCCCAGGTCTCCCACATTGCAGGTGGATTCTTTACCGGCTGAACCACAAGGGAAGCGCAAGAATACTGGAGTGGGTAGGCTATCCCTTCTCCTGCAGATGTTCCCAACCCAGGAATCGAACTGGAGTCTCCTGTATTGCAGGCGGATTCCTTATCAGCTGAGCTACCAGGGAAGCCCATTCTAATCCCAAACATGAGAGTTCTCTTAGGGTAAAAAGGTAACTCAGAACTCGGTCACTGCCAAGAGGTGCCTATGGAAACATGCCAACTAAATGTAATGTATCCTGGTTGGGATCCTGGGACAGAAGGCAGAAAGTGTATCAATTAAGAACTAGTCTACAACATAGCTTCCTGTGATTTCATTGGTCAATCTGATGGGCTGACACGCTCAAAACATTTAAACTGACTTACACTGTGGTCAGTGCTTCCCTGGTGGCTCAGAGGTTAAAGCGTCTGCCTCCAATGCGGGAGACCCGGGTTCGATCCCTGGGTCGGGAAGATCCCCTGGAGAAGGAAATGGCAACCCACTCCAGTACTCTTGCCTGGAGAATCCCATGGACTAAGGAGCCTGGTGGGCTGCAGTCCACGGGGTCACAAAAAGTTGGACACGACTGAGTGACTTTACTTACTTATTTACACTGTGGTCAAGTCAGGACCTTAAAATGGAAGTAATTTTCAGCACTTACCTTCCTGAACTGCCTCTATTTTTTGTACCTAAGGGTCACAACTCTTAAAGGCCAGAACACTCCATACAAAACACACATGATTTCTGAGAACAAGGCAGCAGCCGAGTCTGAGGACTACGTAAGCCAGCAGCATCCGACACTCTTCCTTGGTCTGATGCTCCTCTCTCAGTCCTCCTGTTATTCAATCAACCTCAGATCTGATTAGAAAAATCAGACTTTTCTGAAAAGTCTCTGATGGATGGCCAAACTTCTTCAGTTGGAATCTGTTTTACTTTTTTCTTCTCTTTTTTCCTGTACTACAAATAAGAGCTCCTATTTAATTTCTCAAAATTATGAGTGTAGTTAGAGAAGGTTTTCTCTACCATTTTGCAGTCCTTCACAGAGACCAACGACTGACAGCACTGGATTGCCTCTGCTGTAACCAAACAGTCAGCCTTTAGGCTTTTATCCCGACCGAATTCCCTGTGCACTGCTCTTGCTTCTTAACTCTCCTCCACTTTTCTCTGATGAACCATTCAGTGTGTTTTGACTCTTTTCACACCATGCTTTTCTTAGTAAGTGAGGCTAACTTCGAGGTCCTTGGGAAATAAAGAGTATCTACAATAAAACTAGCACCTTAAAAACCAATAAGCTAACATTCATTGTGTTAATGAATTTAACTGTTTAGAACAGTCAGGCACTAGTGTAAGCACTATAAAGGCATTAATCATTTAATCCTCACAATCGTCTTGTGAGGTTAGACACTAGCCATATTGAAGGCAGGATTCAAATCCAGGCTGTCTAACCAGAAGAAAACCACATGGCCATTTCCCCAAATCCAGATGTCTGGTTTTCCATTAATGTATCACTGAAAACAAGGCTTATGTCATGAATAGTTCTGAGCAACATTTATTACTATTCTGAGTAGTTAATACATTTATTAATAGCTGGATTGACTGAAACTATAGAGCTTTTAAAAAGTAACTGGTCAGTAGGAAGATGGTTCATGCCAATTTGATTCAGTTTATCCTCAGAGTTAAGTCCTTTTGGTGGCAAACACCTGAGAGAAGTGGCACTGAGATGTCAGTGATAAAGGAGGCATTTTCTGAAGCGCACAGGTCAGGAAAGAAAGAAAACATGGAACTTTAACTGCAGACATTCTTTCCCATCTCTCCCCTGCACAGACCTTATGTAACAGTCAAAGGAATCTAGATCTTGAAAGTTCTTTGTGAGTTGATGGGAGAGAACACTGTAAGTACAGGGAGCTTCTTTCACCCCAGGCACACATTATGTAGAAAATAAATAATCAACAAACACTAAATAACAATGGAACTAAAGATTATAATTGAAAACTCCTCATGAATACAGCAAAGAAAAATCTATATCCCTGAAACCTCCCCAGAGAAAGCATCAATGGGTTCTGATGAAATAATATAATCTGAGAGCACAAGAAAAAGTACTTTTCTCTTGATAAATTATTTATTCTTCTTCAGATTCTGTATCAAAAGGATTTTAAAGGAGGGAATATATTAAAGAAACCCTCCCACAAATGGATAATCTAATACTTTAAGCTTGGCCAGAAAGAAGTCAAACTATGTGGGCCCAAGAAGCATAAAAAATGAAAATCAATGGAATTAGCAAGAAAATCTGAATACCTTACTGTCCCAGTTATAATGGTAGCCAAGGGTCACCCAGCGTAGTTTCTCTAGCAAACTTCGGGGTCTCCGTTTATTCACTTCTTTACACCTGCAAAATTGGAGACAAAAGATGCTTTATTCATTGCAAATGGCAGCAATAGCATGTTGCATGGATCCTGGAGTCTAAATTTGGTATCTATATAAGCAGTTAGCCAAGATCTCCTCAGGGGAAATTAGAACAGATAAATGAGTTGACCAAGAATATAATACTACCAAAAATATGCTAGCATTTCTAATTTCTAATCCTTGGTTCTAAATCCTCTGCTGAATGGGATCAATTTTAAAGGGCGAGTCTCCAGAATATCAATAATGATAAAATGACAACAGAAATGTCTTTACCTGTCCACGGGAAATGGGACAAAAAGAGTCCTATGGATAATTGAAAATTTGGCTAATGGAACATTTACAATTTAGTAGGCTGAAAGCAGGACATGATTAATTACAGCTATCATTACATCTAGAATGATGGTGGCTTCCCAGAACTGCAGTTTTAGGGGAAAAATTTTGGCAAAATATAGTATACAATCAAAAATTACTGGTTTAACATACCTTCTTTAACCCCACAAAACAACTTAAAACCTGAGGCTTAGCTAACAATTAATGGCCATTTTAAATGATTTGGTTTCTAACATTACCTTATTTAAACCACAAGAGGTTTCTATAAAATGGAGGTGTCCTTTCTGTAATTATAATCTAGTCTAATCAAATCTATGGGGTTAGCTACCCTTTTTTTTTTTTTAAGCCACGCAGCATTGCTTGCAGCATGTTAGTTCCCTGACCAGGGACTGAACCTGGGCCCTCAGCAGGGGAAGCATGGAGTCCTAACCACTGCACCATCAGGGAATTTCTTAACTACTCTTTTTCTAAAGAAGCCTGCTTGTTTGATTTACCTCTAAATATCTAAAAATATAAGAATGCTAGGCCTAATCATTTTAGTTTCCTATATAATTTACATCATTAATCAATCTTCTTTTTTCAGTCTAAGAACCACTGCTCTTTAAAGCAGAAAAGATTGGACTGCTTTAAGGAGTTTATATTTTAATAGGAGATGAAAGATAAATATAAGAAGAAATGAGGAGAAAATTTAAGGTTGTATAGAATCTAGCACTAAAATGGATAGCACAAGACCACCAGACTCAGAAGAAGGAAAGTTCAAAGTCAACAGTCTCATCAGTTAAGCCTTCATGGTAAAGTTGGGGAGTTGAGTATGGCATTGAAGAATGGCCGGCATTTAAACAAGAAGTGA
Organism: Ovis canadensis; assembly: GCF_042477335.2. Lineage (NCBI taxonomy): Eukaryota > Metazoa > Chordata > Mammalia > Artiodactyla > Bovidae > Ovis > Ovis canadensis. Next base: position 99,231,602 of record NC_091251.1, read on the forward strand.
TGTAGTAGGCAATATAGGGAGAGCGTGAGCAGAAGCATTTATTGCAGGCTCACAGTGTAGTGGCACTCATCTTGAGGTCTGATAGCTTACAGGGTAGATGCTGTCTGTCCTCAAAGAGTTTACATTCTAAGGACATTGTAACACAGACATACACCAAGACCAGTGTGTGCTTATTCGCTCAGCTGTGTCTCTGTGACCTCATGGACTGCAGCCTGCCAGGCTCCTCTGTCCATGGGGATTCTCCAGGCAAGAACACTAGAATGGGTTGCCATGCCTTCCTCCAGGGGATCTTCCCAACCCAGGGATCAAATCCAGGTCTCCAGCACTGCAGGCGTATTCTTTACCAACTGAGCCACCAGGGAAGCCCCAACACCAAGACCAGTAACTAAATAAAAGAAATGGATCAAATACTAACTTACTTAGCACAATTGTGAAGAAGAGAGGCCCAGCAGGTCCCACATCTATCCTTGGAAAAGACTGTATCAGGTTGGCCTTTGGCCAAGCTCACCATTCCTATGGTGTCTCTATGAACATTACAGTTTCTGCTGAACACATGCCTTCCTTCTGGGAGTCTAAATTTTGGTACCTGACAGGCAGAGATTGCCTATGTACCATCCTCCAGTAAAAATTTGGGCACTGGGCTTCTTCAAACCATGCTGATGCTGCTGATCCAGGGACCACACTTTGAGAAACACTATTCTAGTCAAACACACACACACAACCTTTTATTTCTCTCAATAAGAGATAATTTTATTCTTGACAAAGAACCCCAAACCAGACTGATCTGTACAAATAAAGGTAACAAGGCAGCTATGAAAATTTGATGGCGTTTTAGACATTTGAGGTGACACCAGTAAACTGCTTTTCATCTTACTGTTCTTCAAGAACAGGGTATACATTATTATAACCAACACACAGTTTATGGTCTTAAGCATGAAGATATAGCTTGTAACATGAACTTTAAAAATTTTTGTTTTTCTAGGAAACCAAAAAGAACATCTCTTTCTACCTTAACTGTATCACTATAGAAGAGGCTTTGGGTTTCGTCCTATATGAATATTACAGAGGGGCACCGGTCCAGGGTGCAAAAGCAGCCAGGGAAGAGCTGTACTTCCACAGGCATTAACTCCAGTTCTTGTAACAGAAGGGGAAAGAAAAAGCCTAAAATCTGCTTAGTAAAAGATTAATTCTGAGCGTGCCATTTTGAGAAAATGTGTATATGTGTGTTTATATAATGTAGGTATGAAATTCTATCCCTTATTTCATATCCTGTTTTGAAAACCTGACTTCTATTCTTGCTTTTGTATAGGATTTCTGGAAGGAAAGTAGCAACAATTGCTGTAACAACGGCCTTCAAGATGCGAGAGCAAGACTGGCCTGTGCTAGACATTTCTTTTTTAGGTAGCACCTGGGGACTCCTCTGGTCCCCATGGGCCTCCTGGGTAATAAAGATTCCAAAAACTTCATTTGAACATTGTGAATAGTATAAGGCTCAAACCAGGTTTCACATGCTCCCAGATCTTTTTCAGGCAGAAAATACTGAGGGGTTAATGAATGGAAGGGTGGGCGGTTCTTTTTTTAAGCCTGACTTGTCCAAAAGAAGCCAAGAAGGCTTACTGGCAATGGAGCTGCTTATCCACCTGAAGGAACGCAGGGAATGTTGCCATCTAACCTAACTTTAAATCTTCACCCAATTATCCAGAAGAAGGTTTTCAAGCAGGTATGACCCTAATTATTGGTGCTCACTGCAAACAGAAACGTGCTGCCCCTTCAGGCAGTAGCCAGCAGATGATGGATGGGGAGAGCTTGCACCTTCTCCTCTGCTGAATGCCCACTCAGCACTGTGCTCAGTTTCTGTCAGGGGAAAACCTTTACGTAAGTGTTAGCATTTCTCTCAGCAATCTCGTTCTACAGCACTGCTTTCAACTGAACCCAAACTGTGTGGAAATGAACTCCTGTCCTGCTTGCCCACTCTCCATGCAGTGGGTAAGCACTGATGTTTTTTCTTTCTTGCCTCGAGGGACATGAGTGAACCAAGCTCTCACTTAGGACAGAAATCTGGAAGTTGCTTATGATAGAAAACCTTCAATATCCTATTACAGGTATTGCTTCTTCAATCATTTTCAAGATTTAGGGATTGTGTCTTGCACCACTCTGAATATTTCCCTCCACAATCACAGCTTTTGGTCCTTCTTCCTTTCCTAGTCTCTCACTTTCATTAAACCTAAAGTTGCATCTCAGGTCCCTAGAACTCCAGTTTTTCACTATTTGAGTGCTTCCAGTTTTGTTTCTCTTAACCTGAATCTCTCAGTGAGCCAGAGCAAACGGACGTCAAATTCTACGGTAACGCCCTTTTGCTATCTTGTAAATGTTATCTCATCTTCCACTTTCTGTTCTAAACCTTCACCATTTGTGTCAAGTGCTCAGTCCTGCCCCTACTCCCTTCCAGGACAAAGAGCATACAGAGGCCCACTCAAAGGATCCAGTCAATGATTTCACCTTCCCTCTCCTACACCTCTATACTGTTTGAAGTCCTTACTCTGTCCTTCCTTCCTGGTCTCAGCAGTGGTTTTCTTTCTTTCCATTAAGGACAGTTCTCACCTACACTGTCTCCCATTTCCCTGATGCAGCCTCTGAGGCCTTTCTCCATTATCATCTTTCCTCTCATCTTTCCAACCTTCCTTTTTGTTTCTTCCTCTTGATCCTGTAAAAAATATTCAACATTTCCACAAACTTAAGAAAAAAACAACAAAAAACACTTTTCACCCAACCTCTTACTCAGGCACCCTAAGTCCTGCCTCTGTCTGCTCAATAGCTCTCCTTCTCTTCGTGATTAAATCATTCCAAAGGACTCAATATCAGCTGCCCCCACCCTCTCTTCTCACTGAGATCTCACTTTTGCTTACACTCTACAAAAACTAGTTTAGTTTCAATGATACCATTTAATCATCAAATCCTGAGCCTTGGTCCTTGTCTTATTTTGGAAACATTTTCCTACCTTGGCTCCTAATAGTAATTTTTTTCACCCAGACCTGATGCTTCCTAGGCCCAGCTGCTTTCTCTCTGTATGTTTTTCATAAACAACCAACCAACCAAACAAAAAGCCACATCACTCCCACTGCTTTATGATGAGGGTCTTCCTGTGTAACTCCCATATCTCTCTGTCTCTCACTTGACTCCTGAACTTTGCTCAGTTCTCCATTTCCAAAAGCAGAGACATCTCCATGTGGATACTCCACAGGCATTTCAAAAACAATAAGCCCCAAACTACACTAAGGATTATCTTTGCTCACTTTCCTCTTCCTCCCATCTTTTTTCCATTAAAACCCTCAGTATATAATGTTCCAATGAACATGGAGGTGCAGATACATTTCTGGGGTAGTGACTTTGTTTCCTTGTTTCTATATACTTAGAAGGTGAATTGCTGGATCACACAGGAGTTCTATTTTTAATTTTTGAGAAATTGCTACACTGTTTTGCAGAATTAAATAACTGCACCATTATTTACAGTAGACAAGACATGGAAACAACCTAAGTTGCTTTCTTTCTTCTGCCTTTCCAATGACAGATGAATGGATAAAGAAACTGTGAAACACACACAGTAGGGTATTATTCAGCCATTAAAAAGGGAAATCTTGTCATTTGTGACAACGTGGATAAAACTGGATGGCATTATGCTAAGTGGAGTAAGTCAGAGAAGGACAAATACTGCATGATCACAGTTCTATGTGGAATCTAAAAAAATCTGATACAGAACAGACTGGTGGTTGCCAGGGGTGGTGGCGGGGCAGGGGTAGGCCTGTATGAAACGGGTAAAGGAAGTCAAAAGATAAAAACCTGTCACTGGAAGAGAGGTTCTGGAGGTGTAAAGTATAGCCTGTGTGCTCAGTCATAGCGACTCTTGCGGGCCCATGGATTGTAGCCCACCGGCTCCTCTGCCCATGGAATTTTTCAGGCAAGAATACTGGAGTGGGAAAATAAAAAAAAAAGAATACTGGAGTGGGTAGCCATTCTTTTCTCCAGGAGATTTTCCTGACTCAGGGATCAAACCCACATCTCTTGTGTCTCTTGCACTGGCAGGCAAGGATTCTTTACCACTAGCGCCACCTGGGAAGCCCAATGCACAGCATAGTGATTATAGTTTATACTGTATGGCATATTTGAAAGCAGTTTAGAATAGAAATGTTTTTAAAACAAGAAAAAGAAATTGTAATGATGTGAGCTAACTGATGTTAATGAAGTTTACTGTGATGATCATTTGAAATTATACATGTATCAGATCATTATGTTGCACACCTTGGATAACACATTACATGTCAATTATATCTCAATAAATCTGGAATGACCCCCACTTTGCCCAAACTTAATCTACCTGCCACTTAGAAATCTGTGTTTAATCCTTAACTACTTTTCTGTCACTGTTCATAGTCTTCTGCTTACCAAGTCCTGCAGAAAATGTCTCTACTAGGCCTGCATTATCTTTTGCATGCATTAGTAAGCTAAATTCTTAATTGTGCTTTCTGCAGTGATTAAATTTGCAGTCCATTTTCTGCACTGCCACAAAAATTCTTTGAAGTGAAAAATCTATTACTAATTTCGAATTCCCCATTCACAAGGATAAAGTCCACATTTTCTTATTGTGAAAAAAATTCGTATTTTATGGCAAGACAAGAAAAATTTAAACATAAAAAAAATTTCTTTGCCTTTAAGCTCCCTCTCTCCCCCTTACTATGCACTGTGTATCTGTATTATGCATTGATCAAACCTCCCCCATTGGCAGAAATACCTGCTCATACAAAGAGCAACATTCTCCCAGCATCAGTAAGATAACTCCTTAAAAGATACTGTTCCTTTCTGATCTTATAAGGGGATGCTTAGAAACAGACTCTGTAAACTATCAATAGTCCATCATTTCATACACAGCTCTCTGTCTCAGAAAACTTATGCAACTGTGCCTTGACTTCTAACAGCTAAATAGTTCTTGGAGCTTTCTCACATGCTATTCCCAGGTAATAGTCCTCAGCTTGGTTCAAATGACATATTTCCATCTCTTTCTTAGATCAATTACTTTTTCATCAACACTATATGGCACGGAAACCCCCTTATAACCTGGTCCTAACCTTTCTCGTTTTGTCTCCAAGCATTTCCTACAAGGAGCCCTACTTTCCCATTTTTCATGGCTATGTTTCTGACCATGCAATTTTCTGAGATGCTCTCTCCTCTCCTACTCGACTCTTGATTTTTCTAATTTGCTTTTTCACACAGAGTTTAAACACGTCTTCAGGGAAGTCTTTATCCTGGACTCAGTCTCTCATTTCTCTACAGTGCTCACACAGGACTTTGCAACTTCCTCTATTAAAGCATACGGTTTTAGTCCTGTATATATGAAAGTTCCTGAATTCCTCCTTAAATAGTCTCTTCCTCAAAGGCAGGGGCTGAGTTTTAATCTTCATATCTATGCTAGCACCAAGTATTTCCTAAAGCATAAATATACATTATTTAATAAATGAATGAAAATAAGATAGAAAGATACTATATACAGTCTTTAATCAATCATTCTCAAGTTTAGCATTATACTTTTACTGGGCTAGCAGAGAAGCTAACAATTTACTTAAAATTAATATTTACTCAGCACCTTCTAATACATATAAAGAACTGTGGTTGGCACCAAGGCTACAAAATTTCCACGGTCTTCGGGGTGGGGCAGGGCAGACAGTGGGAGGAGGAGGGCCAGATGCCGGGATTCACTACGATATATGCTACAACAGCATCATAAACAAAGTCTTAAAGAAGAAGAAAGGGCAAGGGATTAATTCTGTTTCTGTACTGAAAATATCAATGGAAAAAAGCCTTCACATACACTGAATACAAAAATGGATACAAAGCACTGCATAAGCTAACTTATGAAATAGATAAAGCAAAGTTGATTTAAATGTACATTTTCCCTTTGTCCTATTGTTTGAAGTTATTTTTGAATAGATAATATATTCAAAAAATTCAAAAGGTATAAAAAAGTATCCATTAACCAATTAATTCTACAAATATTTATTTAGTAACTACCATGCACTGAAGAATAAAAACACTGGCAAAGGGATAAAGAAGAAGGGAAATGGGGGTGGGGGGGGTGATGTGCTATTTTTAACCAAATAAGGGAATCATCTCACAAGATGGTATCAGAACAAAGACCAACAGGAAGCAATCTATTGATTGGTCATCTAGGAAAGAGCTTTCTAGGTAAAAGGAACAGCTTGTACAAAGAATCTGGGCACGTCTAAAGTGTATAAGAAACAGAATGAAGGCCAGGACTCCTGGGGAATAAATGAAAAGAACAGGAGCTAAGGTGGGAGAGTCAGATTATATAGGCCTTATAGCCTTGATAAAGACGTTTATTTTGTTCTAAGTGTGATGGGATTGTACACAAAGAATCTGACTGGTCTTTGCCCCTGGTTCTTTAGAGCAAGCTTTTAAATCCTTGGAATTTCTGGAAGGGACAGGAATATCTGTTATTCACTGTGGACCCTAAGACCATGCCTGAGTTTATGCTAAGGCGATGACTCAGGACGTGGGTCTGTCAAGCTAGAAAGTGGTATCAGGCAGGGAGACCGAGTTCAATCATGATCAAATCAATCATGCTCAAGTGACGAAACTCCAGTTAGAACCGTGAACACTAGGCCTTGGGGGAGCTTCCTGTGAGCGCCACATGTCCTGATTCCCTGGGAAGAGGACTGGGCACTCTGCGTTCAGGATCCTTCCAGACATCTCTCTGTAGTCCCCTCATTGGATGGCCCTGATCTGTACTTTTTATAATAAAATTATAATCATAAGTGTAATGCTTTCTTGAGTTTTGTGAATTGTTCTATTGAGTGAAGGGAGATCACGGGCGCCAAGACATCATGGGAACTTCCCTGAATCTGTACCCAGTTGGTCAGAAGTGTGCACAGACTGGGGGTCTCCCAAACTCGGAGGTGGTGTCTGAAGTGAGGGAACTTTGGCTGAGGACCACGCCTTTAACTTGTGGTATCTGTGTTGACTCTGGATGATGTGTATCAGAATCGAACTGCAGTACTGCAGGTAAGAACTATAAGAGATGTGACATGATTTCAATACTCTATGTTGAAAACAGACTGGAGAGAGACAAGAGCAGACACAGGGCGACGGGTTAGGAGGCCACTGCAATTAAGTGATGGTGGCTTTAGACCGCGTGGATGTGATGGAGATACTGAGGAATGACTTTATTCATTACGACTGTCGATGCTGCTGTATTTGCTGGAGGGCTGGAGTTGGGATTTCTCAATGGCTGGATGGTGCCTGATTCTACTACTGGGGTCTGTCATGTTTGATCTGATCTGCTGTTGACACTCAGGTTGTGTCTCATCCCCTCCCCTCCATTATAAAGCATGCTATAATAAAGCTGCTTACAGAGAGACACACAGGTGATGGGAAATCCTGCTGACAGACAGGTTGTTTCTCATTCCCCCCATCCCAAGCAAAGGCGCAATAAAGATGCTTACGCCCAACTACTGGACTCTTTGTATGAGGATCTCTAGGTACACTATTCACTGACAACAAACTAGACAAACATAAAATTGGGGTGCCCTAATTTTGCAGGTCAGGAAGCAAGTTAGAACGGACATGCAACAACAGACTGGTTCCAAATAGGAAAAGGAGTACGTCAAGGCTGTATATTGTCACCCTGCTTATTTAACTTATATGCAGAGTACATCATGAGAAATGCTGGACTGGAAGAAGCACAAGCTGGAATCAAGATTGCCAGGAGAAATATCAATAACTTCAGATATGCAGATGACACCACCCTTATGGCAGAAAGTGAAGAGGAACTAAAAAGCCTCTTGATGAAAGTAGAGAGTGAAAAAGTTGGCTTAAAGCTCAACATTCAGAAAACGAAGATCATGGCATCTGGTCCCATCACTTCATGGGAAATAGATGGGGAAACAGTGTCAGACTTTATTTTCTGGGGCTCCAAAATCACTGCAGATGGTGACTGCAGCCATGAAATTAAAAGACGCTTACTCCTTGGAAGAAAAGTTATGATCAACCTAGACAGCATATTCAAAAGAGAGACATTACTTTACGAACAAAGGTCCGTCTAGTCAAGGCTATGGTTTTTCCAGTGGTCACATATGGATGTGAGAGTTGGACTGTGAAGAAGGCTGAGTGCCGAAGAATTGATGCTTTTGAACTGTGGTGTTGGAGAAGACTCTTGAGAGTCCCTTGGACTGCAAGGAGATCCAACCAGTCCATTCGGAAGATCAGCCCTGGGATTTCTTTGGAAGGAATGATGCTAAAGCTGAAACTCCAGTACTTTGGCCACCTCATGCGAAGAGTTGACTCATTGGAAAAAGACTCTGATGCTGGGAGGGACTGGGGGCAGGAGAAGGGGACGACAGAGGATGAGATGGCTGGATGGCATCACTGACTCGATGGACAGGAGTCTGAGTGAACTCCGGGAGTTGGTGATGGACAGGGAGGTCTGGTGTGCTGTGATTCATGGGGTTGCAAAGAGTTGGACACGACTGAGTGACTGAACTGAACTGAATTTTGTGAACACGTCTATTTTTGGTTATATGTTCCAAATATTTCATTTTCTACTTAAAAGTTTCTTCTGCCCCGACCACAGAAACCCAGAAAGTTAAAATTGAAAGGATTCTTAGAGGTCCTCTAATTCAGTGGTTCTTACTGTGAATGTAATGGTAGATAATCAAAATCTCTAGGGAAATCTTTATGAACCACAGACCCTCTCCCTTTCTGACACGCTCTGGGAAAGTGGGAGAAGCAGCATGTACTGTCTAGGTGACTTTCACCATGATTCCGCCACCCTGAATGGCTTATCCAGTCCAATCCCTCTGTTTCCCAGATGAGGAAACTGAAACATCTACCCTATAGGGACAGAAGGAAAAGTAGGCCCTAACTGATTTTCACGGCTGGAAGCAATGTCTGAGCATATCAATTTCTCCCAACCCTTGACAACAGAAGGTATAACCATCACATTTTGTATTTTTTCTAATTTATTAGACAAAAAAAAAATTATCTCACCATTGTTTACAGGATGATTTATTACAGAGGTTCATCTGAGCTATCTTGGAAGATGACAACCGGCATTTCAAGAGAATCATTTGTTAGAAACAAAACAAAGCAAAAAAATCAATTTTTTGAAAACAGAGGCTGGTTTAGTAAACAAACTCTAAGCTCTCTAATTTCACTCAGCCAGGATCTTCCCTTGCTGCTGCTGCTGCTGCTGCTGCTGCTAAGTCGCTTCAGTTGTGTCCGACTCTGTGTGACCCCACAGACGGCAGCCCATCAGGCTCTGCCATCCCTGGGATTCTCCAGGCAAGAACACTGGAGTGGGTTGCCATTTCCTTCTCCAATGCATGAAAGTGAAAGTGAAGTCGCTCAGTCGTGTCCAACTCTTTGCGACCCCATGGCCTGCAGCCTTCCAGGCTCCTCCGTCCATGGGATTTTCCAGGCAAGAGTGCTGGAGTGGGGTGCCATTGCCTTCTCCTTACTTGCTCTCAATTCTACAGAAGATATATTTAATAACAGGATTTTCCTCACTGCTTTTGCTTGTAACATAACCTACAGACCAAGAGGATTTTTCAAGGAAAACCAATGCACTTTATTGTTATTTTCCTTTCAGCTTAAGAAAATCATCTATTTCCCTGTTAGATTAACATGACATAGTTTCTGAAAACTGTATCATTAAACAATTAATATGACATAGTTTCTGAAAATTAAGTCCAAATAACACACACAAAACTGATACAAAGATTTTAACAGGCTGTTCTAAGGAATTCTCACATATTATCTTGTTTAATCCTAACACTATTACATGAGGAAAATACTACTACTACGAGGCATAGAAAGGTTAAACTGCTAAAAGTCAACAAAGCCAGTAACTGGCAGAGCCAGGATTGGAACCCAGGCAATCAGACTCTCGAACCAATGCTTTACGTCACTATCCTTGGCCCTAACCAACCTTTCTAGTGTCATCTCTTGTCAATCCTATTCAGGACTTCTGAGAAGCATCTTCCATCATTCACCTTCAATCTAGCCACTTACTTAACCATACTCATTATCTTACAAACTCTTACACCTCTTTCCTGCCCGGAAGAATTACTTCTTCCTCTGACTCCCCACAGCATTTTCATAAACACCCATTCTAACACTTTCTGTACTTTCTGAATTGTATTTAACTACATGTGCACAGATCTCTGTCCATGACTAACCTACAACTCCTTGAAGGCAGGAACTGTGTCTTTTCTGTCTTGAATCTCTAACACTTCAGCACAGAATCTGACACAGCAGAAACTCAACAAACATTTGTTGAATAAACACATAAATGTATAACTTCTGTGCTCCTGTAACACGGAACAAGTTACTCTGCCTTTGTTAAGACTGGTTTCTCTACCTAACTGTTTCTGAAGATCCATTTCAAATGGATAGAGAAAAAAAAGAGGATAATGGGCCCAATTAAAAAATCATTTTTCCTTCTTTGACAGCTCTTTCTGCCTGGAAGAATTATTTCTTCCTCTGATTCCCCACAGCATTCTAATAAACATCCATTCTAACACTTTCTGAGCTCTATTATCTTATTCCTGTTGATACTGAGTTCCTGCCATAGACTACGCACTCCTGAGTGCCGAGACAGTGTCTTGTTTGTCTTTGTACTGAGTATCTCCAACGCTTAGCATCATGTCTGGCACACAATTGACCCTCAAAAAATATCTGTAGAATAAATAAAAGCTGAAACAACATTAAGGTACAAAGACTAGTTTTCATGAAGAACAGCTGGCCACCGTTAGACAGATAGTAATACTGACTTCATCCAGGAGAGCAGAAGAGCTTTTAGTGTTATTCTCTTCAGGATACTCTAAGGCTTCAAAGGAACTCTCTTCAAGCAGAAAAAAGGGTGAAGCTGAATAAAAATGGATTATCTAATGATTAACGAGGATGAACTCATTATCTAAGCTATGATAAGCTAATCTTTAAAATGGATCTCAATTTACTATAACTGTCAAAGCATCTGTCCAAATGTTCCTGGGGTAAAGAATATAACTGTGCTGTATTTGAGTGGACATTAGAGAAAAAAAAAAAGCAGCTCAGTTACTTTCATTCAACTACTAGAGTAGTTCCTTTAAAGACCTGTGATGACCTGAGCTGAATACTAATGGTTTACTGTGACTGGTATGACTTACCTTAGAAACTCCTTGCTCTGCTCCCACAAATCCTGGGTCTCTTCTTCAGTCATATGCTTGTCCAGGTTACATACATTAGGTTTCCGGGAATATAACTTAAGGCATTGTTTTACCCAGTGCCACTGGTAACCTGGGAGGAAGGGGTTTGAGATAAAAATAAATCCTATACAGAGATGAACAAGAGAAAAAGAAGAGGAGGAAATTTTCCATCAGTTAATCAGATCATTTATTTTTGCTGACATCCTTATATCCCCTACTTTATTATTTACTCCACACCTCCTTTTGCTAATGCTTCCACACATAAACGTAAGTTTTCATTCCTGCACTCCAGTTTTAGAGGAAGGTGCGTTTCTTCAAGTTAACAAAAAGCTGCTGTGATGATGGTCACCAGATATCTATCACTATGCAATTATCTCTGGCTTTTTGGGTTATTCTCAAGAGAAACAAGTACTACACAATTATTGTGTTACCCCGAAGCAAACTCCAGAATTAAAACTGCCAAGTCAGCCTTCAAATTTCACCGAGTACTGTTCACAGAGGTGGAGGCTGCTTCCTGTAGCTACTCTAACATCTCAGTGCTGCCTTTTTGCCTTTTCTAATATCTGGCTATTATTTTTTTAATATTAAATTATCTCAGTTAAAACAACTGTTGTGATTTCTGCTTCTTTTGAACTTTGACTACTGTAACAGGGAAGAAAGACAGTATGGACATCTGTCCAATATGCAAATACCTAGCCATCTCTCCTCTGTAAAAGAGGAGTAACAATGCAACTGGAATCATATGCATAGTTAACGATTCACTCATCAACATTTAACAAACATACACTGTATGGACTTTCTTAAGAATTAGAGACAGATGAAAAACTCTGTCCTAAGAAGCACTTGGATAGAGGAGGAGAGATAGTTATACAGATAATGCCTTTTAGAAGTCTGACTATGGAAGGAAACAAAGGCTGAGAAGGAGCCGTTGAAGAATAAGGGGAGAGACTGGAAAGACCTAAGCATGCTCACAGATGATGAGCAAGAGCCAGCAGAAAGGAACTGGCTGAACATAGGAGAGGGAAAAGGAACACAGGGAGGTCTCGAAAGCTGGAAGGGTTTTTGTAAAAGGCAGGATCAGAAGGTGAAGAGAGTGGTTTTGAACAGAAGGGACTCCTCTTCCTCTAAAATTCAGGACAGGAATGAACACTCACTTAGAAGTGTGGAGGTCACTTTTGCATTTCACATATAAGTCAAATTCTCCAAATAATTTAAGAAAGATAGAACTGTTGATATTTTTTGGGGAAAAAAAGATATGAAAAAATTTTCCAATAAATGACTGTTATCACCACTACTTTACAAAATAAGAATATTATAATACTCCCAAAGATATCACATTAAATGAAGAATACTTCCGGTCTAATTCAGGTTTGAACAGTGACAGGAAATTGAATACTTTTATAGGCAGTTGGTTCCAGACAACTGCTGTCTTCCTTTTATGGAGTTAAAATTTGCCTAATTTTATTTTTTCATGCATTGGTCTTAGATCCTGACACACACAGCAACCCCAAATCAGTTTTCAGTTCTTCTTGATAAACGCCTCTAACTACGTAGCTAACATTTACTGAGCATTAACTATGTGCCAGAAAAGGACCTAACTACTTTACACGGATGCTCACATTGAATCCTATCCTTATAAAGTGGGGACTATCTTTAGACACATTTTACATATGAAGAAACTGAGGCCAAGAGAGATTAAGAAACTTGCTTAAGATCACACAGTACGAAGCGGTGGAGCCAGGACATGAACCCACAGTCTGGTGTCAGACCCTAATCCCCAGTATGCACTGCTCTCCACCCGTTTCTATGCAGGATGATGTTTGCTGTTATCATGGTCCCCTCAAGTCGACCCTACCCAAGGCTCAGTCTCTGGTCTTCAGACCCATCACCTTCCTGCTCGCTTCTGTAAGGACAGCTTGTGGTTTACTCAGGTTCCTTTAGAATATGCAGCATCCTGAAGTAAACATGATCCTTCAGATCAAGTCAGAGTAAGGTGAGACTCGTTTCCCATGTTTTGGACATCGTACTTCTATTAAATGCAGCTTATATGATGGCGGGAAAGACAGAATAAAGTCTTTAAGGACATAATGAGGTACCAACTCAAATGATGTGGCTTAAGTGTGAAATCCTAGAAAACTTCAAATACCAAGTAGAGGCATACCTCACAGATACTTTGACTTTTAAACCACTGCAATAAAGCGAGTTATTGCAAGTCACAAGATTTTTTGTTTCCCAGTGCAAATAAAATTTACACTATACTGTATTCTATTTATGCAATAGCATTGTGTCTAAAAACCAAAGAACACACTTTAACTAAAAATTTATTTGAATTATATAAAACAATGCTGAAAAACACTAACCATCATCTGAGCCTTTAGTGAGCTGTAACCTTTTTGCTGGTGGAGGGGTCTGAAATATTATGAGAATCACCAAAATGTGACAGAAACACAAAGCGGGCAAATGCTGTTGGAAAAATGGTGCCAAAAGACTTGCTTAATCCGGGGTTGCCACAAAACGTCAGTTTGTAAAAATGTAAAACTATCCGCGAAGCACAATAAAATGGGGTATGCCTATATTCCAACATGCACAGCAGAAAACCAAACTGGGGCTGGTAACTTTCAGTCTGAGCAATCCGCTAAACATGGCCATGAACACAGGAGAGAGGCCTGAAAGGTAAGCCCCTCCAGGAATAAAAGCAGCAGAAAACACTCCTGGTGACAAATGCTCGTTTATCCAGATGCGAGACAAGCAATGCTTTCGTATGTAAAAGCCTCCACTCAGCTGTTTCCTTTGTGACTTCAGACACAAAAGTGCATGTGCCCTTTTATGGAAGAGTGAAAGTTGTTACCTCTTCCAACGATAGCGACATATACCCTTCAGTGGTCATAACGTATTAATAGCTGTAACACAGACCTGGCTCTTGGAACAACAAAAACTAAATTTTTAAAGGAATTTCTCTTGCTTTTGACCTGCATTTGAAATCATCAGTGCAATGTTAACTTTATGTCTTCGAGGTACAGAATGGAGATATAAGATCATCTGGCCAAATAAGACATTATATATTTTCTAAATGGTTCATGATAATTAGTCAACAATGGCCCCATGAGCCTAGGAAAAAAGTTAATAACGTTACCTACTTTTCATTATTATCTTAATTTCTCTACCTGACATCACTGAAATTCAAAAATCTAGATTATTTTGCCTTATAGGACTTTTGATTTCATTAACTGTAGTTTTCTATTCAAAAATTCAGTCTTGATAATAGCAACAGCTTTTAAGTTGTTACATCATTTGTGAATGTAGGGATTTTGTGACTGGAGTGAACACGATGAGTTACTCTATCAATTCAAAGTGCTCCTTCTGTCCAGAGCTGTGGCAGGGAGCCCAGAGTCACTGTTCTCATCTTTGATTTGCACCTGGTTTGTCACTTCCTGCACTATAAGGCAGGCATTACTGACTCCTATTCTAGCCTATGGAGATGCCAAATAAATGGACATCTTGGACACGGAAGAATTCAGGAGGGGTTTGGGAGCAGAACATTTGTACATTTAATTTTCTTCTTTGTCTATTTACTCCTTCTCCAAAACTAGACAGATTTTGATTGAGTAATTTTTGCCTTCTGAGCTCAACTGAACTCACCAGGATAGCCTTGGAGTCCGTGGGCTTGCCACTTGCTGACCGGCTGAAGTCCTGCTCTGAGTGCATCATGGTCACTGACTGAGCACAAGTTTAGCTGGGATTTGACCACCTGGCAGGAAGCAAACAGAAGTCAGCAGGCTAAAGCTATTTCACAGGTTAACTGTGAGAATCTCAAACCCCTAAAGGCATTTCTGATGTGGGGCAGTTGGGAGTCCTAAGTTTGGAGTCCTGAGTCAAGCCTGAATCTTCACTGGAAGGAATGATGCTGAAGCTGAAGCTCCAATACTTTGGCCGCCTGATGCCAAGAGCCGACTCAAGGGGGCAGCAGAGGATGAGAGAATTTGAGCAAACTCTAGATGGTGGAGGACAGAGGAGCCTGGCATGCTGCAGACCGTGCGGCTGCAAAGAGTTGGACACGACTTGGCGACTGAACAACAACAAACTTAGTTCCACCATTTACTTGATTTAAGTCTTAGATAAGTTACTTAACATCTTAGATCCTCAGTTTCCTCATCTATGTACTAACAAACTTGAAGTTGTCATGAGGAGCTGACCTACTTTGGCCTTTAACACTATCTTCTCCTACGATACCACACCACTGTGACTTTTTATAAGATTCTGAATTATCAAAGGTGTTTGGTATATAGACTACCTTTGGTTAGGACCAACAATAATGCTTCTGAGGAACTTGAACACGGTGTTTAAACAGGGCTTTGAGGAACACCAGGCTGCAGTGCCCTAATCAGAAAAAAATCTTTCAATAAAACACTAGGAATTTTGTTTACTAAAAGCACCACAGTTGCTCTCTTTTAGATGGAACTTCTAACCGAAGCTCGTAACTTTTTACCTTTGTTAATTACTTATAAATTAAACTTAAGGGACCTATGAAGGTTTCCTGGCATTTAAGAATATCTTAAGAGACTTCCCTAGTGGTCCAGTTGTTAAAGAGTCCGCCTGCCAATGCAGGGGACATAGGTTCAATTGCTGGTCCGGGAAGATTCCACATGTCACGAGGTAACTAAGTCCCTGGGCCACAACTACTGAGCCCATCGAGACCATCGCTTCCGAGCGCTCCGCTCCGCTCCTCTCTCCGTACCTTGAGGGCACCAGGTCCCGTACCGCGGGCTGCGTGGGACACCGAGAAGTCGATGACCCCTTCCAGGTCTGCGGTTCCGGGGCGGCTCTGCCGATAAAAGCGGAAAAGCTTCCGAAACGCGTCCTCCCCAGGCTCCACCGCCAGCGTCGCCACGGAGCCCACTGCCGCCGCCATCTTCCCCATCTCGACGTCAAGCCTCCCCTGACCCGGAAGCTGATTTCCGTGCTCCAGATTAGGCAGGCTCTTCCGGGGTCGCGACCTCGGGTCTCTAGAGGTTCCTCAGCCTAAAGATGGCGGCTTCGGCAGCGAGGGGCGCTATGGCGCTGCGTACAAATATCGGCCGGCCGGTTGCGTTTGTCAGAAAAATTCCCTGGACGGCGGCCTCAGGTGAGTTGGAAATGTAGTAGGGGCAGAATCTTTAGGTCCGAGCAAGCCTGAAAAGCCTTGCTTGCTGCGAAATACTTAAATCCGCGTGGTGGCTGGATTAAGGAGGCTGAGTATGCTCCTGAGCAAGCCAGTGAGTAGAAAGAAATTTGTCAGTAATTAGCCGTTTAAGGGATGCCCCTTGAGCTTTTGGGGCACCCATTCACGGTCTCCAGCCTTTCGGAGTTTAAAGCTTTAATTACTTGGAAACTTGTAAGATTTACGATTTAGAAGGGGTTGTTTTGATTGCAGCGTGGGGACGGATTCAAAGTGACAAGAGGTAGTTTCAGCAGTTTAGTCCAAAGGTGAAGACTTCAGGGTAGTAATAGAAGGAGGGGTCAGGTTCACTTCCGTTAACCGAAGAATAATCGATAGATTTTCGTGATGACTTTAATGGGGAAGAGTACGGAATGGGGGAAAGGGAGGAATGACCTCCAGGTTTTTAATGTTGGTGATTAGAATGTAGGAGAAGCATATAGAAAGAAGATGAGTAGTAAAGTTTAAATGTGTTTAGTTTGAGAAACTTGTGAGTTCTCTGTTAGCTGGACAGGGGACGTTGTGTATAGACTGAGAAATGCACCCGAAGCTATTCTCCTTGAGTTACAATTCCAGCTTGGCCTTTAGGTAGTGTAACCTAGTTCAGTTCAGTTTAGTCGGTCAGTCGTGTCTGACTCTTTGGGACCCCGTGGACTGCAGCACACCAGGCCTCCCACTCCATCGCTAATTTCCTGTCCATCACTAATTCCCGGAGTCTACTCAAACTCATGTCTATTGAGTCAGTGATGCCATCCAACCACTTCGTCCTCTGTCGTCCCTTTCTCTTCCCGCCTTCAGTCTTTCCCAGCATCAGGGTCTTTTCAGATGAATCAGTTCTTCACATCAGGTGGCCAAAGTATTGGAGTTTCAGCTTCAACATCAGTCCTTCCGGTGAATATTCAGGACTGATTTCCTTTAGGATGGATTGGTTGGATCTCCTTGCAGTCCAAGGGACTCTCAAGAGTCTTTTCCAACACCACAGTTCAAAACCTAAGGTGTGTACCTAAGGGAAGGTAATTAGGGGAGAGGGCTCACCACTGTGCCTCAGTTTCATCAGCCATAAAATGGAGTCGATAATACCTTTCTCCTAGGGTTGTTGATTGTATTAAATGAATTTATATGTAAATACAAGTGCTTAGACCTTGTACCAAGTGCTCAATCCAGAGTAAGTACTCAATAAACGATAATTGTTTTCATGACTACAAAAATTGAAGTTCATGGGATAGGCTTAGGCTGGACATAGAGAGTTGGGGAGTGATCAGTACTGACTTCTGTTACCAACACTGCTTTTTGTCAACTGTAGTTTTGAGTTAAGGTTTTTGCATTTGCTCACCAAAATGTAAAAATCCATGGTCATTTGTGCACATGTTCTTGAGATTGAGACTTTATTTGGAAATCTCTAATATAGCTAACAACACACAGTATTGTGATTGTTTAACTGTTTCCTGTGTGATCATCTCACGGGGATTTTAATCCATGCATTTAGCATAGTACCTGGTATGGTGAAGACTCAGTACTTGCTGGGGATGAAGACTAAGTCAACTCAGCAGTTTATCTGTCCATATCTCCCCCACCCCAACACCTCCCCAAATGTAGTACATTACAGCTTTATAATCAATACCATAATGGTTTCCTGGATCTTAAAGCTGCAAGGAAATACAAACTAGCACTTGTTCACAAGGAGTTTGGGGGCTCTAGGACCCCTCTTGGTTTCTATCTTAATCTAGGATGGAGGATAAAACAATAACAACTAAAAAAAACAAACAAACTACTCAATATGTTTTCTTTTCTTAATAGGTGAGCTGAGAGAACACTTTGCACAATTTGGCCATGTACGAAAATGCACTGTTCCTTTTGTGAGTATTACCTTTTTTTAAAAAAGCAATAATGTTTTCCTCTAATTTTTGATTATTCTTTGTCAAAGCATATCAGTTTACATGAATTGGTAATGGAGTGAAGCTGTTCAGTCTTTGTTGATTAAATTATGGGTGATACTGATTTTAAAAAAAACAAGCCTTATCCTAGGTATTCGAGGCATTTATGTTAGTTTTTTTTAAATTGATGCATAAAATTATCATAAATGTAATGGCTCAAAACAACACATACACATGATCTCACAGAGTACAGAGATAGGAGTCCAGGCATAGCTTTGCTAGGTCCTCTGTTCAGGGATTCATGTAAGAGACAGTTCAGGTGTCTGTCCGCCGGAGCGGCAGAATCCAGGTGTCTGTCAGCTGGAGAGGCTCAGCCAGGGTAGGTTGATTTCCCAGCTCCCTCAGGTTTTGGTAGAATTCGTCTTTCAACTGTAGGGCTGGGATATCTGCTTTCTTGCTGGCTTTCAGCTGGAGGCTGGTTTCAGGTCCTCGGAACTACCTGCAGTTGCTTATTACCCGGCTTGTTACCTTGTTACAGCCCTCTCATGGAGGCCCTCTCTCAACATGGCAGCTTGCTTCAAAGTCAGCAAGGGAGTTTCTCTAGTCTGCTAAGACAGTTTTATAATTTGGTCTTCGGAGGGACACCCCATCTTCTTGTTCAAGGGAGCAACATCCTGTCACTTTTGCTGTCTTCTTTTGGTTAGAAGCATGTCATAGGTCCTGCCCACATTCAGGGGGAGAGGACTATACAGAGGGTAACATGGTGGGACACATGGAGGTCTTGGGGCCATTTTGGGATTTTGTCTATTACAGTGTTATAATAAGGACTTTGAGAGAGTAGAGGATAATTTATCATAACACTTAACTGGTGGAGAAAATGCTTACCTTTATCCTCATGGAGTTGAGTGCTTTTTTTGGAGGTGCTGGATTTTCGTTGCTGCACGGGCTTCTCCTCATTGCAGCGGCTTCTCGTTCGGAGCACAGGTTCTACGGCACGCGGGCTTCAGTAGCTGTGGTAGATGGGCTCAGTTGCGGCTCCTGGGCTTCAAAGCACAGGCTCCGTAGTTGTGCACAGGTTCTTGTCCCAGGGCATGTGGGATCTTCCCAGACCAAGGATCGAACCTGCGTCTCCTGCCAACACTGGCAGGTAGAGTCTTTACCATTGAGCCACTAGGGAAGCCCAGGTTGAGTGCTTTTGGTGTGTTTCTGTTTGTAACATTTTCTTTGCTTTCTCCTGAGGGTTTAAAAATCAAGCTATGGGAATTCCCTGGCAGTCTAGTGGTTAGGACTCACAACTGCCAAGGGTGTGGGTTCAATCTCTGGTTGGAGAACTAACATCCTACAAAAATAATTAAGTAAATAAAGTAATAGAGTCCTTTACTTAAAAGAAAAAAATCTTAAAAAAAAAATCACTGTATAAATTTGTTCTTTATCCTGAGCTGTATTTTTCTGTGGACTTTCTTAGATTATTGTGTTTTAGGGTGTGTGACGAGTACACTTACAGTTTACACGTGCTTCACTAAAACTGCTTTTTTCTTCATGGCACTGAAAAGGCTACAGTAAAGTATCAAGAAACTTAAATTGTTAACTATTGGCTTAACGTTACTTGCCTTACAAAAATCTAACAGATTATGTATATCCAGCTATAGTGAAGGTATAGGGAAACTGGTACTAAATTGTTGAGTTTAACTGATACTGTCACTGAAGGGTAATTTGGCAAAATCTGTCAACGTTTAAGATTTGCCTTTGACTCTAGAGAAAGCCTCTGTGCTACCACAAAGACCCAGTGCAGCCAAAATGAAAAGTAAGTAGCAAAAAGGAAAGAGGAGGATTTGCTTTGATCTAAAGGTTCCATTTCTAAAGGTTGATTTTATAGAAATGTGAGGTGAGGGATGTTCAAAACAGCATTGTTTAGTAATATAATTGGAAAGAAGGTAAGTGTTCATCAGTGGGGTTGGTTGAATAGATATTAATTCACTGATACAATGGCATTTTTGTAGCTGATTAAAAGAATGAGGCATGTGTATTACAGACATGAAGATCAGTAAGCTTGAAAAAATAGTTTTACAAAGTGTATGAAATTGGCATTTTTTGAGGAATATTAAAAAATGTTTCTCCAAAAAGTAACATTTTTCTTGGTTGCCTTTTACCTCTTAAAAATATAAATAACAACAACTTAGGACCTGCAGTTAGCAGATTTTAAACAATAGAAGTCTTTGATTCATAGGAAAATTAATGTGTAATATAACAGGAAAATATAGGGAAGCCAGAATCTGATGTATAGGTTGGATGATAAGCACTCTTAACCCAGAAGTGTAAACTAGGTAAGTAAAGGTAATTTTTCCTTTTTCCTCAGGAGCATGTAATGATAATGATGATAGTTGTGATGAGGGTGATTAGTTTCAGGAATTACCATAAATGCACTTAGGTTTGAAGGTTTAATTTCCTAGTTTCTAGAAGTGAGTTAGAAACAGGAAGAGTTCTTCTTTATCAAAATTTCCCTTGACTATTGCTGCTAGTGTGGTTTTTATCTCAAACAACACAGAAAGCACTTTGCTCATGTTTTAGAGAGTGTGTTAAGATTAACAGATTAAGCTTTGGGCAAATAAAGAGTATTTGTATTAAAGCAGGGTTTTTGATACTTTTTAATTAAAATGTCTTGTATTCCATTTCGGCAAATGAAAAAGTTGGTGGTTTGATTTGGAACACCTGGAACCTTTCTCAAGTTCATGATTATTAATTTCTTCCTAAATTTTGAATTTTTAAGGACAAAGAGACTGGCTTTCACAAGGGTATGGGTTGGATTCACTTTTCTTCAGAAGAAGAACTTCACAATGCACTACAACAGGAGAATCATATTATTGATGGAGTAAAGGTAAATATTTTTCTGTACTGTATCATGTGAGTTTTCTGTATACCAGTTAAATAGGTCAGAAGTGTGAAATGAAAGGGATTTTGGACGATTTGTAACTTAATGTTTATTAAAGAATGGTGATGATGGGAGAGTTCCCAGTTCTAAAAGGTCTGGAGACTTAAGTACAAGAAGACACTTTAGTGGTTAGCAAGATAATGGAACAGTGGAAACACCAGGGAGACCTTGGTTGAAATACTGACTTTCCCACTTACTGTGTGACCTTGAGAAGACTCTTTTGAGAGTCCCTTGGACTGCAAGGAGATCCAACCAGTCCATCCTAAAGGAAATCAGTCCTGAATATTCATTGGAAGGACTGATGCTGAAGCTGAAGCTCCAATACTTTGGTCACCTGATGCGAAGAACTGAGTCATTAGAAAAGACCCTGGTGCTGGGAAAGATTGAAGGCAGGAGGAGAGGGGGATGACAGAGGATGAGATGGCTGGATGGCATCACCAACTGGATGGACATGAGTTTGAGCAAGCTTTGGGAGTTGGTGATGGACAGGGAACCCTGGCATGCTGCAGTTACTCTGAGCTTCTTAACTGAACTGAACTGATGTGACCTTGGGCTAGACTGATTTACAAATTTTAATGGGAGTTCAGGGAGCCTTAAGTACAAGGAACAAATAACATCCTTTGGCTCACTGGTGCTGATCCCTCATAGAACAGCAGTTTTCAGTTTTAATGTTTTTGCAGACATTGACTTTCCTTACAGTGCTGAATTTCCCCCCCCCCCCCAGCTCCATGTTCAACCTCAAAAACCCAAAGCTTTGCAAGGAGACCAAACATCTGATGAAGAGAAAGATTTTTGAGACCCTCACTGCCTACTGAATAAAGTAAATAAAAGAGAGGAAGTTTTGTCTAAATGTTTTTATTTGAAACAAATAGCTGCACCAAGCAAGAGCTTACTTTCCCCGCTCCAAATCAACAGCACAACAGGGGCAAACATCATTTGGCAGGACAGTTCCAATATGTGAACATCCTTCTTTCTACTTGCTGTGATTGGGGTCACTTTATTCATAAGCAGTCATTTTTAGACAAAATATTAACCCCAAAGTACTAATGTCTCTTGAAAGTGGCCTTAATTTCACGTGTGGGGCAGTATTTTCTATAAATGCCAAAAGGTGGGAGAAGCACAAACACAACCCATTTTTAAAAAAACTAAATAATTCAAAGTAGAACTTTTCCATACCCCCCTCCCTCTCCTGTAATAAAAAGTAGTGCTGGGCTCTGACACCCAGATTTGGTTTTTATCCTGGCCATGTACAAAGTGTTCCCCATATGACTTGCATCATTAGGGTTATCAACAACAGTTCGTTCACTCTGAACAAAGTATCTACTCCTTCCTTCTCTTTTTGCCTTCATGCTCATGTTCCTTGGGACGGCTGCTATCTGAGGGTCTTTTAGAGCCACCGTGTTGCTTGGCTTCTTCCAAAAATTTGTCCAAACCGAAAGGATCCTCCTCAAACTGAACTGGTCCTTCTCGGCCTCTTTGTCTACGGTCTGAACCAGAAAACTCCTTATCGGGAACAAATCTAGGGAAGAAGAGAAATGGCTATGAACCACTTTATTTTCACTGGTGTAGATGTTAAAACTGAGCGGTCTGCCCTGGTACCTGTTAGTCTTTATTCTGGCTTCTAGGTCATCTCCATACATGTCCTTGTCCAGATTTTTACTGGGCCTGTAGATATTCTGGGCCATATCTTTTCCACCTCTCCAAGCTTGATCATAAACATTGTAAATTTCATCTTCCCCACATCCAAAACCACTGTCCATACCCTGTGGAAAAATAGACATTAAAGTGTGCAAGTTTTTATTATAAGTTGAATCAGATTACATTCTTAGGAAGAGTAAACCCTTGCTCATTTACAGCTTACATGTTCAACAATCTGAACTACAAATTAAAAAGGTTATTAAAAAATGGTCACAGGAGGGGATATATGTATAGCTATGGCTGATTCATGTTGAGGTCTGACAAAAAAGTCTGTAAAGCAATTATCCTTCAATAAAAAAAAAACGGTCACAGTTACTCTTTTTTCTTCATATCACCTTTGGGTCCTTACATTAAATATGGTACTCATTAACGACTGTTTTAGCAAAGTGGTCTTTAAAACTGGAGGATACTAGTATAAGCAGGCACTTGACAATCCATTTGTGCAGACACAGTGGCAAGATGAAAGAACTGCAAAGCATTTTATCTGATGCCATTTATAGTAATGTTAAACTCCTTAACTGTGTGAGAACACTACTGAAGTGTAACACAATATTCTCAATGAAAATCTCAAGTCAACAAACTTGTTTTGTGATGGTTAATATAAGAATGTGCCTTTTGATAAAACTTTTCCTCAACTTTTTTTTTTTTTGGTTTCGAAGGTAGACTTTGTTATTCACGAAACGGTATCCTGGGGTGTGAGGGGTCATGGTCTCTGTTGAACCATGGTTATGGCCTAGAAGCGGGAAGCCAGGCCCTGACTCAGCTGGTGCAGAGTAGGGGCGAGGACCTGGGTTCTCCTGATGTGGTTATAGTCGTGCTGGGGACGTGTGTACCCTGTCACCCCCCTGGTGGGTCCATGAGTCTGTCCTGCTGTGACTCGGATACCATGCTCTCAGCATGTTTGCTGGAACAATCCGCAGGGTGATTCCCAGCCTTGCAGGAGGAGATGGGACCCCTCTATACCCCAGAAGACATTTATACTTCTGTATTCTCAGCACAGTCTGCCTTGTCTTTATTTATATACATGTATCTGTCTTTTCCAGTAGACTTGCAGGTTCCTTGAGTGTTAAGACATGTCTACCTTTGATCTCACTGACTTACATACAGTAAATCATCAATGTTGGGTGAATTAAAACATAAAGGGACTGCCTCAGGCCTAAGGTGTTCTAGCTAGTTAATGACAACTGATACTAGAAATCAGACTTTCTGATGAGTACTTTGGTTTTATAGCTTCATTTTTCAAAGATCCCAAGTTTGTGTTTTTATAGCATAAAAAAATTATTTTTGCAAATATCGACAAAAAATAACCCAAGAGACACTTTTATAGGACACTGGCTCTATTCTAGAAATAAAAGACTCACATACCAGAACCAAGTTTTACTACCTAATTTCTTTCATTTTCTAACAGTGTCTCAAATCCTAGCCAACTCTAAGAGCTATTCTAACTTGTTTCTTAAGTTACAATATGCAACTTCTGATTTTTTTTCCCCCATCACACCAGCATACCTTAGGCTGATGCAAATGTCTCATATGCTAATTTTCTTTTCCCTGAAAATTGTCATTTGTATCAACACTTAAGATATGCTATTTCTAAAAAAAAACAAAAAAAGATATGCTATTTCTAGACTCTGTGTACCTTGGATTGGTTGAAGAGCCTTTGGTCATACTGAACTTCATTGGAAGTCCGGGGGTTGGGCACGCCAAGAGCAATGACTTCACTGATGTCTCGATTTTCATTTCTCTGTAGTTTCGACCTGTTTTGAAATACCATGCCACAAATTGAAACTTCTTCACAGACAAGATGAATTTCAACTTCAATACAACCATTATCAGAAGCAGAGGAAATAAATATGTCCAGTTCACATCTT
Organism: Ovis canadensis; assembly: GCF_042477335.2. NCBI lineage: Eukaryota > Metazoa > Chordata > Mammalia > Artiodactyla > Bovidae > Ovis > Ovis canadensis. The sequence goes on from NC_091251.1 coordinate 99,256,417, forward strand.
ATGAACATATATATTCCTTGATAAGGCACAATTAGGATGCCATTTCTTATAGTATTTCAGATACATGATTATTGGAAGAGACAGGGTTTTACAATTAGGCATTCCTGATACAGAAAAGAACTGCTAGAGATTTCTTTTTTCCCTTGAGGAAAATACAGGACTACAACATTATAATTTGACATCTAAACACTACACAAAGTGATCACCACCAAAGTGTAGTTAGTGTCAATCACCATACAATTGACCTCCTTCACCCATTTCACTAATTCCTCAACCTCCTTCTCTGGTAATCACCAGTCTGTTCTATCTATGAGTTTTTGTTTTGTTTTTTGTAGATTTCACGTGAGTGAAATCACACCCTGTTTCTCTTTCTCTGACTTACTACACTTAGCATACCCTCAAGGTTCACCCAGGTTATCACAGACAGCAAGATTTCACTTTTATGGCTGAGTTCTATTCTAATGTGTGTACACACACACACACCCCTTCTTTATCTATTTATCTGTTGATGGGTACTTAGCCTACTTCCACATCTTGAGTACTGTAAATAATGCTGCAGTGATCATCAGTTCAGTTCAGTAACTCAGTCATGTCTGACTCTTTGCGACCCCATGAATCGCAGCATGCCAGGGCTCCTTGCCTGTCACCAACTCCCGGAGTTCACTCAAACTCATGTCCATCGAGTCGGTGATGCCATCCAGCCATCTCATTCTCTGTTGTCCCCTTCTCCTCCTGTCCCCAATCCCTCCCAGCATCAGAGTCTTTTCCAATGAGTCAACTCTTTGCATGAGGTGGCCAAAGTACTGGAGTTTCAGCTTTAACATCATTCCTTCCAAAGAATCCCAGGGTTGATCTCCTTCAGAATGGACTGGTTGGATCTCCTTGCAGTCCAAGGGACTCTCAAGAGTCTTCTCCAACACCACAGTTCAAACGCATCAATTCTTCGGCGCTCAGCTTTCTTCAGAGTCTGACTCTCACATCCATACATGACCACAGGAAAAACCATAGCCTTGACTAGACGGACCTTTGTTGGCAAAGCAATGTCTCTGCTTTTGAATATGCTATCTAAGTTGGTCATAACTTCCCTTCCAAGGAGTAAGTGTCTTAATTTCATGGCTGCAATCACCATCTGCAGTGATTTTGGAGCCCCCCAAAATAAAGTCTGACACTGTTTCCCCGTCTATTTCCCATGAAGTGATGGGACCAGATGCCATGATCTTAGTTTTCTGAATATTGAGCTTTAAGTCAACTTTTTTACTCTCCTCTTTCACTTTCATCAAGAGGCTTTTTAGTTCCTCTTCACTTTCTGCCATAAGGGTGGTGTCATCTGCATATCTGAGGTTATTGATATTTCTCCCGGCAATCTTGATTCCAGCCTGTGCTTCCTCCAGGCCAGCGTTTCTCATGATGTACTCTGCATAGAAGTTAAATAAGCCGGGTGACAATATACAGCCTTGAGGTACTTCTTTTCCTATTTGGAACCAGTCTGTTGTTCCGTGTCCAGTTCTAACTGTTGCTTCCTGACCTGCATACAGATTTCTCAAGAGGCAGGTCAGGTGGTCTGGTATTCCCATCTCTTGAAGAATTTTCCACAGTTTATTGTGATCCACACAGTCAAAGGCTTTGGCATAGTCAATAAAGCAGAAATAGATGTTTTTCTGGAACTCTCTTGCTTTTTTTGATGATCCAGTGGATGTTGGCAATTTGATCTCTGGTTCCTCTGCCTTTTCTAAAACCAGCTTGAACATCTGGAAGTTCATAGTTCATGTACTGCTGAAGTCTTGGAGAATTTTGAGCATTACTTTACTAGCGTGTGAGATGAGTGCAACGGTGCAGTAGTTTGAGCATTCTTTGGCATTGCCTTTCTTTGGGATTGGAATGAAAACTGATCTTTTCCAGTCCTGTGGCCACTGCTGAGTTTTTCAAATTTGCTGGCATATTGAGTGCAGCACTTTCACAGCATCATCTTCTAGGATTTGAAAGAGCTCAACTGGAGTTCCATCACCTCCACCAGCTTTATTCATAGTGATGTTTTCTAAGGCCCACTTGACTTCACATTCCAGGATGTCTGGCTCTAGGTGAGTGATCATACCATCGTGATTATCTTGGTCATGAAGATCTTTCTTGTACAGTTGTTCTGTGTATCCTTGCCATCTCTTCTTAGTATCTTCTGCTTCTCTTAGGTCCATACCATTTCTGTCCTTTATCGAGTCCATCTTTGCATGAAATGTTCCCTTGGTATCTCTAGTTTTCTTGAAGAGATCTCTAGTCTTTCCCATTCTGTTGTTTTCCGCTATTTCTTTGCACTGATCACTGAGGAAGGCTTTCTTATCTCTTGCTATTCTTTGGAACTCTGCATTCAGATGCTTATATCTTTCCTTTTCTCCTTTGCTTTTCACTTCTCTTCTTTTCACAGTTATTTGTAAGGCCTTCCCAGTCAGCCATTTTGCTTTTTTTCATTTCTTTTCCATGGGGATGGTCTTGATCCCTGTCTTCCTGTACAATGTCCACGAACCTCTGTCCATAGTTCATCAGGCACCCTGTCTATCAGATCTAGTTCCTTATATCTATTTCTCTCTTCCACTGTATAATCATAAAGGATTTGATTTAGGTCATACCTGAATGGTCTAGTGGTTTTCCCTACTTTCTTCAATTTAAGAAACCTGACACAATTCTGACAGAATATGGTCCACTGGAGAATGGAATGGCAAACCAATATTCTTGCCTTGAGAAACCCATGAACAGTATGAAAAGACAAAAAGTTAGGATACTGAAAGAGGAACTCCCTGGGTCGGTAGGTGCCCAATATGTTACTGGAGATCAGTGGAGAAGTAACTCCAGAAAGAATGAAGGGATGGAGCCAAAGCAAAAACAATACCCAGTTGTGGATGTGACTGGTGATAGAAACAAGGTTGGATGCTGTAAAGAGCAATATTGTATAGGAACCTGGAATGTTAGGTCCATGAATCAAGGCAAATTGGAAGTGGTCAAACAGGAGATGGCAAGATTGAACTCGACATTCTAGGAATCCAAGAACTAAAATGGATTGGAATGGGTGAATTTAACTCAGATGACCATTGTATCTACTACTGTGGGCAGGAATTCCTTAGAAGAAATGGAGTAGCCATCATGGTCAACAAAAGAGCCTGAAATGCAGTACTTGGATGCAATCTCAAAAACGACAGGATTATCTCTGTTCCTTTCCAAGGCAAACCATTCAATATCACGGTAATCCAAGTATGCCCCAACCAGTAATGCTGAAAAAGCTGAAGTTGAATGGTTCTATGAAGACCTACAAGAACTTTTAGAACTAACACCCAAAAAAGATGTCCTTTTCGTTATAGGGGACTAGAACGTAAAAGTAGCAAGTCAAGAAACACCTGGAGTAACAGGCAAATTTGGCCTTGGAATACGGAATGAAGCAGGGCAAAGGCTAGTAGAGTTTTGCCAAGAGAACGCACTGGTCATAGCAAACACCCTCTTCCAACAACACAAGAGAAGACTCTACACACAGACATCACCAGATGGTCGACACCGAAATCAGACTGATTATATTCTTTGCAGCCAAACATAGAGAAGCTCTATACAGTCAGCAGAAACAAGACCAGGAGCGGACTGTGGCTCAGATCATGAACTCCTTAATGCAGTGATCATAGGGATGCTTATACTTTTTGAATTAGTGTTTTGTATTCTTCAGATAAATACCCAGAAGTGGAAAAGCTGGATCATATGGCAGTTTTACTCTTATTAATATTTTGAGGAATCTCCATAGTGTTTTCTATACTGACTGCACCAATTCATACTCCCACCAACAGTGCATGCGGGTTCCCTTTGCTCTACATCCTCTCCAATGCTTGCTATTTCTTATCTTTCTGATAACAGCCATTCTAACAGGTGTGTGGTTTTGATTTGCATTTCCTCATAATTAGTGATGTTGATTATTTTTTCATGTGCTTGTTGACCATCTGCATGTCTTCTTTGGAAAAATGTCTATTCAGAGCCTCTGCCCATTTAGCTGGGTTGTTTTTAGTTGAGCTGTAGTTCTTTCTATAGCTTGGATATTAACCTCATGTTGAATATATGATTTGCAAGTATCTTCTCCCACTCAGTAGGCTGCCTCTTTGTTCTGATGATGGCTTCCTTCGTGTGAAAGTTTTTATTCTGATACAGTCCCATTTGTTTATTTCTCTTTTGTTTCTTTTGCCTTTGGAGTCAGATTCACAAAATCATTGCTAAGACCAATGTCAAAGGGCTTACTACCTACATGTTCTTCTAGAAATTTTACAGTTTCAGGTCTTACATTCAAACCCTTAACTGCTTTTGAGTTTTTTTGTGCATGGTATAAGGTTTTCCTTCTTTTGCATGTAGCCATCCAGTTTTTCCAATAGCACCTATAGAAGAGGCTGTACTTTCTCAAAAGAATCATTCTTAATACAAGCAATCTTCTTGTAACACATGCTGAGATATGAAACTGCTATGGTCTGTATCTGCTATTATTATAAAGGGTTAGGGGGACTGGATGCAAATTAGGTATACCACATGAATCACTTTCAATAAGATAGAATCAATCTACCTAACAACTTTTAGTAATTTTATCCTATTAGAATTTTGAGAAAAATATGTCTAATGACTGGATTACTCAGTATGATGTCTGACATTCAGATGAACTTAATTCCCCTGCTGTTTTGGTATGTATGTAATCTACATCACAATGATACCATGATAACTGTCATCATTTACTTTACTAGAGGTTCAGGTCTTAAAATGATTTCTATAGACAATCTAATTTTCATCCAAGCACAACTTTAAAGCTTTTCTACTTTATCAATTCTCAGTCACTTTACTGGTTTTAAGGGCTCAATTTATCTACAGAGCCATTTTGATTTTTACAGCTTAGGAATTTCAGACTGAGAGTATCATTAACTGTGTACTTTCAAATTTCATTCCTTTCTGTTCTATACTGTACATTTAAACTCTAAATTCAGATTTTCTGCTTTTCCATGACTTCACTTATTTAAGGAGATGAAATATGCCATTAAACAACAAAGAATACCACCAGCAGGAATCTGTTTAAGATATGACCTAAAAAAACACAGTATCAGCTCACAGGAGGATGAGAGCATTCAAAACCGCTCATTTGGAAAGAAAATGTTTTATATTTGCATTTAACCCACACTCAGAATTCCCCCTCTTGTATTACAGCATTTCTTCAACTTTTTATCAATTTCAGTCCTCGGCCTTTGGTGTACCACAGACTTCATGAATCTGTCTCTACTTTATTCAAGTGTTCATACACGTATTTCCTTTGTTAAGTGTGTACTTATTAAGAGTGTTCTGTCAGTTTTCCCAAGCAATTTCATATGACAGCTCTAATCTTTCTGAATTTTAAGTGAAACTGCTCATGAAAAGAGGCTGACTTTCACTTCTTACAAAAGGTGCTCTTCTCCCCCACTGTACTCACTCAGTACAGTATTCTGCATGTGAAAAGACCTCAATAAAGGTCCAGCAGCTTATTTCCTGTCTAGAGGAGCAGGCACATGATAAATCAATCTGTCTCACCATATGAAGCAGGAAAAGAACAGACCAGAACAGGTATATCCATTACTTTCTTCTTCATAAATATGATCTGAATTCCCTTTTTGTGTATCCCCATCCTTCTCAACCCTAGCTGGCAAACAAGGTAACGGAAGAAAAGCTCACTTTCAGGCACAGTCAGTTCTGCTAAGACAGACTAAGGAGTTTAGGGCAAGAAAATAGGTGCTGATTTATGAAGCTATCAACCTGAAGAGGAAGGAGAGAAGCAAAACTGGTTTCAGTGGACTAACACTCCTCTCTAGAAGGTTCACAAAGGTCACTCTTCACAATTCACATTGACCTCACAGTACCTACCTCTTGTCTGGAGCTGCCCTGGAGAGGTTCCGGTCATGCTGTCTCTCTTTTCGTCGGTCATGCCGGATTTCATCCCTCTCACGTGCCTCCCCGTCCTCTGTGTGGACACAGGTGAAAATGACTTTATCACTGTATTCATCACTATTAATATTTTGAACAAGAGAATATTTCTACATGTTTTAAAATTTTCATAATAAAATGCCAGAAAGAAGAATTTGCCAAGTTCATCCTTATATTTTCAAAGACTGACTTCAAATAAAGAACCTTTTAATCATGATACAGTGGGGCTGGTTGCACCTAATCTCATCTACTGTGTCTATATCTATCTTCATTTTCTCTACCCTCTCTATGCTGAAGGGATATAGTGTAGCTATAGAAGGAATATAGTATAGAGCTTGAGCTTTGGAGTCAGACTGTCTGGGTTCAAATCCTGTTTCTATGACAGATCAACAACATGAAATTATACCCATTACTTGACCCCACTCAGCCTTTGTCGCCTCTTCTGTAAAACAGTGACAATAACAGAACCACTGCATAGGGTTGCTGTAGGGATTATATAAAGTAATAGAGTGCTCAGAGAGGTACCTGCCATAATAAGCGCTTAATAAATTTAAGTTCTTATTAATATTTGGCAAGAGGATTTTTAAAAATTTTAACTACCTTCTCAAGAACCATCCTGTTTTTTTAAATCAGTTTAGAGAACTTAGACACAGAGAGGTTTTACTCTGAGTTATCATCAGTGGCTAGGTTACAAGTAGGTTTTTTATATCATGCCCCATTAAGACATTTATATATATATGCAAGGAAGTGGGTTATTAGCCAGAACCTTCATTACTTCCCTTCAACTCTAGACTCCTATAACCAATTGCCTACTTGACACCTCCATTTTAAACATAACATGTCCACAACTAAATTCCTAATTTTTCCTTCCCAAATCTCTCCGCAGTGTAGTCTTACCAATATTAGTAGATAGCAATTCAATCCTTGTCAATTGTTTAGGTCAAAAGTTCCGGAGTCATCTTTGACTCCTTTTCTTTCCTTCTGCCGAATCCATAAGCAAATTTTGTCAGCTCTACTTTCAAATCACACCCAGTACCTGACATATTTTCACTATCTACCTCCTGCTATTATCTCTTATCTGGATTATTGCAATAGCTTTCCAACGGTGTTCCTGCTCCTGCAAATAACCATTCCATTGCTTTCTAACATATTCAAGACCATGTCATCCTGCTCCAGACTCTTCAGATTACTTCCCTTGTTACTTGAAGTAAAAGCTATAAAAGGCACACAAGATCTGGCCACTTTGCCCTAACTACTCTGACACCTCATCTCTACTTAGCTTTCTAGGTCTAATCCAGCCATTCTGGCCTCCTGCTTTTCCTTGAACATAGCAGATACACTCCCAACTCAGGGCGTCTGCACTGGCTGCTCCTTCTATCTGGGATGCTCTTCCCTTAGGCTCACTTCCTTACTTTCTTCAAGTGTTTTTTTTGTTAAAGTTACCATCTCGGAAGTGAGGTCTATTCTGACCACTCCCTCCTTCTGGCACTTTTACATACTCTTCCTCTTTTTTGCCCTCATAGTGACTGTTATCTTCTAATACACTATATGATTAACACTTTTTTGTCTGTCTACACTCCCTAAAATGTTCACTGCTATATCCTCTACCCGACTAGCAGAAAACTCTGTGTCTAGATTAAATCCTTGCCCCTAGTAGGTGCTCAACATGAACTGAATGAGTAAGTATACTAGATGAGGAATTATTACTGAAACCACCCTCATAATTTTCTTGAACTAGAATTAGTCTTCTCACTCTAACGGAATTAATATAGCACATATACCACAATATTTATGTAGATCACTAAATAAAGCAAGAGAGAAAATGATTAAAGGCCTAAAAGAACAACTGTGGATTAAGTTTACCATTGGGGGAGCTGAATTGTTCAGTTTGAAAGCTCTTTTCTCTAAGTTTCCAGAAAAGTAAGAGAAAATTAAGCCTATCATTTGAATAATATGTGATTTTTAAAAGTATTTTGCTCAGAATTTTAAAAATTTCTGGTGTAGTCCCATATTAAACGCCCACATTTAAATACACATTCTTTTCTATTACTTCCACTTAATGAGGCAGAAATTACTGTTTCATTTCTACATTATTTCTGAAATATCTACATTTTCTTTACATGTATGTACTACTTCTGCATGCAGTAAAAAAAACAGCTGAGATTTTCTAAATTGAGATAAGTATTATTCACAAAGTAAATTCAATTTAGTAACAAGTATGTCAGGGCTTCCCCGGTGACTTCCCAGATGGTAAAGAATCACCTGCCAATGCAGGTTTGATCCCTGGGGTGGGAAGATCCCTGTAGGAAATGGCAACCCACTCCAGTATTCTTGCCTGGGAAATACCATGGACAGAGGAGCCTGGTGGGCTACTGTGCATGGGATCACAAAGAGTTGGACATGACTTAGCAACTAAACAACGAGTATGTTATACCTTTTTCCACATGGGTTTTGATCCCAGCTCTTCTCTCTCTGGCTTTCTGGGCCATTTCTCTAAGTTTCTCTTCATGTTTTTCCTTTTCTTTTTGCGCCATCTTTCTCTCTACTTGAGCACGCATTTCCACCGCTTCACGAGCCTGTAAGTGAAGTTAGATGTTAAATAAGATACTATCAGGGATAAAGAATTATAGCTGTCATTTAATTTCCTGACTAAACTCTGGCTTGAAAGAACAGTTAGAAGAATTCACATTTGTTACTGCTAATTAAAACACAGATTCTTGTCTACAAAAGATAACTCGCCTAGACGACATTGCAAACAGCTTTTTCACTCTGACTCCAATCAATCTTGTAAGTCAGTGTTTCACTAATGCTTTTTCACTGTTTCATTTTAGAAACAATCTAAAAAATAAAATTAAGCAATAAAGCAATTTTCAATATCAATAATAGGAAGTGGTAATGTTTTCAAAATCAATCAGATCAACTCAAGATATAGCCTTAGTATAGATGAGCAAGAAATAATTTACATAAGGGTGCTCACTGTGACACAGAAGATATACTCTTGTATATTCTATGCCCATACCCTGATGCATGTAAACTTAAAAGACACATATTAATACCATAATATTAACAGACAGCCAATACTATGAATGCCATTTTCTGTAGCATTCAATACATCGGTATGTTTATTTTCCCTTCTATGCCACTGATCTTTTGGAAGACAAAGAGAAATAGGGAAAAATTATGAAACCCAGGAAGAGTAGGTGCCAACCTTCCCAAAATTGGGATCAGTCTAGTGAAGCACCGTTATTCTAGAATGTTGTGGGAAAGATGAATCACCAGTGGTGGGGTATGTATATGAGTCTACAAAGGCCAAGACTGGGTCAGAACTGCCACCAGCACATGTCATCTCTGGAACACACACCACAGGTGAGAGCCTCTCTGGGTACTCAGCAATGTAACCCAAATAACAGTATCTTAGGTAATTTTGAACAGATTTACAAATTATCAAGAGCATCAAACAACTTAATTACAACAGACCAACCTTTCGATCAGCAATGTAGAGGGCTTCGGCCAGTTTTGCAAAATTTTCATTGATGTGAACTGTTTGCAGTCCTCTTCCATCGGCAGCCAGACGTTTATCTAATGGAATTGTATAACCCTAGGACAAAGGCAGGCAGAAAACACTGGTCACCAAAGAGCAACACTGGAGTCTTTAAAACTAGATTTATATATGTCCATTTTGACAATCATTTTAAGTTCTTTCTCCTTACATCTCTTTTCGTAATTAAGCAACAGTAGTAGCAGCTAACACTGAGGGCTTCGTGTGGAGGACTGTTTAAGCGTTTTATATTTATGGCCTCATTTATCCTTCACAGCAAGTCTATAAGGCTGGTAATGGTAACATTATTATTTCCATTTCACAGACGAAGACACTGAGGTAGAAAGCCTAGGTCATACAGTTAATAAGCAGAAGAACTAGCATTTCAGAGTACAAGCTCTGGGAAAACAGATTCTCATGTTAAATTTTGGGTTATAATAAAAGGAAATCACTACCAAATAGCTAAAGAGTTGCTCATCAAGTAAATGTAACAGTTATACAAAGGTAGAAGAAAGCACTAAAATCATAGTGTCTATAGGTAACTTAATCTGCTGCACTGCTTTCATGACTTATCAGATTCTTGGAACCCTACACATTTTAGTAAACAGAAAAAAGATAGAAGTTTGCTAGACAATTAAGATTCTTTGTTTTGAAATTCTGCATCCTGTTTCAAGAACTCAAGGAATATGCTTGAACATTTATGTAACTTCCACGCTTAGCTTTATTCTTTCAGACTTTTGAGTAGACTACTAAATAATGACCTCCTGCCCATGGTCTTTATTCCTAATTCAAGGAGTGTTACAGACAGCTCAAGATGCCTCATAGTTATACATACATAAATATGTATGGTATACCAAACCAGACTACCCAACAATCCTTTTGTTTCAGGATGAGTGTGTAACTTATTTTTGGCTGTGCTACAAGGCTTGTGGGCTGGATCTTAGTTACCTAAGCAGGGATCAAACTGGGCCCTTGGCAGTGAAAGTGCCGAGTCTTAACCACTAGACTGCCAGGGAATTCCCTAAGTTCCTTTAAGGAATAATTTGTATTTAAATCATGGATTGAGGTGGCCTTCTTCACACATTAAAAAAAGAATCATGAAATATTTGGGAGGAAAAGGAAATAATGATAAGGAAACTTATTTCGCAGTATTTTACAGATTATTCATGACTCCTAGATGCTTTGGTGATTAGTAGATATACATAGGATTTAAATAATTTATTCATGCATTGTTATAAACAGAAATAAATAATTTAAAAATGAAAGCACTGAATATAGCCAGACATTTATTTTGTTTTGTCATATGATTATTTAAATTGATCTAAATCCTTTCAGGAAGAATTTCAGATATAAATTTAAATTTTCTAAAGAATAGTTATCTTTCACTGATATGTTACTTCATTCTACTCATTCCTTCTCTATGTGTTTCCAATAACTACATTTTACCAGGAGAATCTACATGGAACTCATGTGCCTGGAACACTAACATTTCTAATACATTAACATAAAAAGAAAAAGTCGTGTAAGTTGGGTGTTCCTTCTGGAAAACCTTCAGCTAAATGAGATGCTGAGGTTTCATCAAGTAACCCAGGCTGAAGGTCCTACCTGGGTGTTTTTCAGGAGGTTCTAATGCTGCTGCTGCTGCTGCTAAGTCGCTTCAGTTGTGTCCGACTCTGTGCGACCCCATAGACGGCAGCCCACTAGGCTCCCCTGTTCCTGGGATTCTCCAGGCAAGAATACTGGAGTGGGTTGCCATTTCCTTCTCCAATGCATGAAAGTGAAAAGCGAAAGTGAAGTTGCTCAGTTGTGTCCGACTCTTAGCGACCCCATGGACCGCAGCTTACCAGGCTCCTGCATCCAAGGGATTTTCCAGGCAAGAGTACTGGAGTGGGCTGCCAATGCCTTCTCCAGTTCTAACACTAAGATACTGAATTTATGACAAGTTAATTACCTTTGCATTTTTCCAGTTTGAAATACAGGGAGGAATCTTCCATTCTTGCTGCTCCTTCACGGTCATCTGTGTTGAGAAAACAGACGAAGAGACATTTTTAAGATTTATAGTCTAGCAAAAAACTAAGTGCAACCTTTCTCTTCAAAGATAGTTCAATATATACTGACTTAATCAAAGGTCCTGATTCCATTTGTTTAGTGGCACTATATACTATGTTTCCACATCGTGGTTTCTAATAATAACTTTAATATAAAACATGGAATATAATCTATTTTTGACAGTTACAAATGCTGGTTAGTATTTTTACATATTTAAACTGATGTGAATACTTCCAGATGAAAACTTTTTCTTTTAGCTGGGTAATAAAATATACCTAAAAAAAAAGTCACTTGGACTATCAATTACAGACCTAATGATCCCAGGAACTTACTTCCTACAACTATGATAACATCTTTTCAAACAGCAGACCCTTTTCTTTCCATTAAAAGCAGGGGTTAGGTTATTAATCATAAAGCTAACAGCTAACATTTTATATACATTCTCATACTATGGAACCACATGTTACAGTCTTGAGTAGGTCCCTATTTGATTTTGAAAAACAAGTTAAGGAAACAATACATTTGGTGAAAAGTAATAATATAGACATCTAGAATTTATTCTACAGGGGGTTATTTATAAATTAGTAATCATGAGTACAAAAAGAGATTTTAAACTAGAGCAAAGATTACCTTTCGGCTAGGAGAATGCATGACAGGTGCAGGAGGAGAAGGTGGTCCCCGAGGAATTTTCTTATTAATCCTGAAGGATAAACCAAAGCACAACCACAGAATGATATACATTTTTCCTTTTTAGTCAGTAACTCAAGTCTTCCCTCCTCATTTTTTATTACATAAAGCTTCAAATAGACACAAAAACAAAAGAGTGTATAATGAATATCCATCTATTATACAGAAATGTGTTGAGAAACTAAAGCGGGCATATTCAATCAAGAATGTGCAGATTAAGACCTGCTGAAAAAGGGGCACAAGCCACCCACACAGGGTCCTCAGATAGCCCTCTCAGCATCCAAGCTCCCAATCTGGAGAAGTGAAATCCAACTGGGTCATTTCAATTTAAGGTGCAGTTTTAATACATCCATACGATGAAGCACAGTCACAAGATTTACTACTTAAAGACCCCAGAAGTGAGGAGAGAGCAAAGAACTAGAGGACAAACAATCCTCTGTCCTAGGCTACAAGTGAGCAGGAGACAGAGAGCAGGGTAGTAATACCTAGTTGGCTGGGACAGAGGAGTCTAACGTTTCCTGGGACTTCACTCTAAGTGGTTATAGTAGTCCCCTGGTATCCCAGGATTGGTTCCTGGACGTCAAGGATACATACCAAAACCCATGGATGCTTAAGTCCCTTAAACAGAATGGAGTAGTATTTCCATATAAACTACACACATTCTTCCTTATACTTTAAATCATTTCTATATTACATCTAATACAATGTAAATGTTGTATAAATAGTTGTGGTAGGCATGACATTTAAGTTTCGTTTTTGAAAACTAGGTGGAATTTTTTTTTCCCTTTTTGCTATGCCACATGGCATGTAGGATCTTAGTTTCCCAACCAGGCATCGAACTCTTGTACCCTGCAGTAGAAGCACAGAGTCCTAACCACTGGACTCCCAGGGAAAACTCTCCTGACTATTTTCAATCTGCAGTTGGTTTAATTTGCAGATGCAGAACCTGTGGACATGAAGAGCCAACTATATTTTAAAATGTTCCCTGGGAAAGGCAAAGTGGGAACTTATGACTGGCATCCTAAATGCAAGTCCTAATTTAAATGTCCAGTTTCTACATGGGAGTAGTGTCATCATACTGCAACATGCCTAGCCATCAACTCAGAGGGAGAAAAGCTGTTTTCCTCAAAAGTTGTTTTTCTTATCACAACTGCTCAGTTTCAACAATTATTAAAACACAGCCAACTCTGTCATCATCATCACTATCCACTTCACCTCTACCGTATTATCATCATTTCATCAAATAATATTTTGCCTTCTTAAAAAACAGCTTTATTGAGGCACAACTAATGTACAACTAACTATACATAAAATGTACAATCCAATTAACTTTTGACACAAGTAAACACAATTTACTTGTGTGAGATCATCATCACAATTAAAATACTGAACATACCCATCACCTCCAAGTTTCTGCACGCCCCTTTGCCTATGCCTCTTTTTCCTCTCGTCTCCTATCCATACTCCCTCCTTCCTCACAGGCAACCATTGATCTACTTCCTGTCATTATAGATTAGTCTGCATTTTCTAGAGTTTTATATAAAAGGAATCATACAGTATGTATTTGTTTTTGTCTAGCTTCTCAGCATAATTATTTTGAGATTCACCCATGTCACTGTACGTATTAAAGTTTGTTTCTTTTTATGGCTTAACATTATTCCATGTATGAAAGTGAAAGTCATTCAGTCATGTCCAGCTCTGTGTGACCCTGCGGACTATACAGTCCACGGACTTCTCCAGGCCAGGATACGGAGTAGGTACCCTTTCCCTTCTCCAGGGGATCTTCCCAATCCAGGGATTAAACCCAGGTCTCTCGCATTGCAGGTAGATTCTTTACCAGCTCAGCCACCAGGGAAGCACTCCATGTATAGATGCCCCACATTTTGTTTATCCATTTATATGCTGATGGGCATTTCCCTCCTTTGAGAGAGAGAGATATATATATATAGTTTTTTAGGAATAGTGGTGCCTTCTCATGAAACCACCTACTTACTTGAACCTTGGAGGCTCCATTGGATCTTTCTGCATTTCCACCATCCGAATAACTCTCTGTTTAGCGCCAGAGTTGAAAGCCACTCCTTGTTGAGATGGTGTGTATCTAAGGAATGTACAGGTATTTTACTTCTATTACAATCCTAAGCTGGACTACATTGTCAGTTTCTCTCACAAAGCAGTAATAGAAAATTGCAGTAATATTTAGGCAGAGCAGATAGTAACAGAGATAAGAGAACTAACAGCAACTAAGCAGAATGTAAACTAGAGTTGTATTAGTTTGCAAATAACCCATCACAGTCCATTTTGAACCATGTTAGGTACTGTGTTCAATTTCATTAAGTAAGAAGTCTAGAAAATAGCACCTATTTTGTAAGTCTGCATTTGAGGAAAAAATAGTATCCTCAGTAAGCAACTTAAAATTAGTAGTTTCTGAATAATCATAGCTATAAAACAGAAAGAATAATGGCAGCAGCCCTGTCAGCTCTGAATTTTTCCTTAATATCTATATGTGAATCATTTTTCCACATAAAGATTTAGTTAAGTGAAAATTCCTCAAAATTTACAAGTATTATAAGGATGGCTATTATTATATAAATGATATTAATACATTATTAATATTTATAGCATACTATCAAATAATTATAGTAGTATTGTATTATATAATATTTCCAATATATTATTATATAGATATTATACACATATAATTTTAAAATGGAAAACTATCATCACTGTGGTTTACATCATATAGTCTGTATAACTGTTAATTTCTAAAAGTAAAAAAAATGTTTTAAAATAGCATGACAGCTAATATCTTAAAAAATTCTAATTACCATTTGCACTAAGAATCTACAGACATCAAGTAATTACTCAAAAAACTGCATTTCCAACTGTGACTAAGGATAGTGAAAGAATACCAGGACCCCCAACTCCAATCACTTCCAACATGAAGCTAAAACCTCCAGGCATGATTCATACCGGATATACTGAGCAGGAGCCAGTTTATCAGCTGCTCGGACTGGCATGGCTGCAGCAACCTTCTGCGATACAGATTTTTCTAAAGCTACCCTTGTCTTTTCTGTTATCTGAAATAAGAAATGCCACAATGAGTGCTTTGAAAGTTAATGAAGATGTAAAAACTCATCTAAAATAATTACATATATTAATTCCCAGTTACCTCTTTAATGGCTTCTTCATCAGGTCTTTGAAGGTCTGGGTCATCTGCATTCATGACTTCCTTGGGAACCAGGTCAGTGTACTTACTATAAATGACCTAAAATGTTCAAACACAAGCAGGCTTAAGAAAAGCAAAGAATGAAGAGAAGCAACCTCATTAAGTCATTTCAGAAGTCAAAATGTCCTCTCAGCACACTTATAAATTTAGGACACAGATTTTGTCTTTTAGATTTTAAAACCAAGGAAGCTTAAAATATATACACAAATTGCTGCCCTGGCTATAAAAGCTAATAATTTTTCTCTGACCTCATGCATTTAAATTATTTGAGATCTTCTAATCAAGTCAGTATCCAAATAAATTGTGCCAACAAAATCTTACGCATCAGTGATCCCTATTTTTGAGGCTCACTAGGACTTGAAATTAATGATGATATAAATTGCCTAAAGCCCTATTATCTTGGATTACAAGCTCATTGGAATTTAAGTCAGGTTAGTGAATAATTTCCAAATCCAGTGGGCCTAAAAAATTTCATTGACCTGGCCCTACTTGTAATGTTTGTCTTTTATCGCATCATCTGTATTCATAGATAAGAAAATGAACATATGCCATGGTCAAAAAACCCAGAACACATTCTTCCATGGAAAAAAAACCCTATACACACACCTTATTTCACACTCATTTAGGACTGTTTTCTGATCAGTGGGCCTCTGCCAAATAGAATATTACCGACTTTCATGCTCATGTATACTTCTTGAATACTTCCATAATAACCTACATGGCAAATTTTATAGAAAAATAGAAGTATTGGAAATTTAACAAATAAGCAGCATTCTAGATTTTGATGCTTGAGTTAGGCATTCTTTAACACACATACAGAGAAAGGACAACTTAACAACTTGCTTTCCCCCAGTTCTGGGCCTTTACAGAATATTGCTCTCAGTTCTTTAACTGGATTCTCAATCTGAGTCTTGATTCAAAGGTCACGCATGCAAGGGTGAGGCCTCCTATGACTACCCTTGCCACAGGAGCAATTCCTCCCCATCCAATCATTTGGTGTCACAGAACTCTATTTGCTCTCTTTAAAGCACTGCTCACAGTACGAAATCACCTATTTTAAATCTTTGTCTTCACCATTAAAGTAATAACAAAACAGCTAACATGTATTAAGCACATATTTTGTGCCACTGTTCTTTTGTTATATATATATATAAACGAATTTAACTTTTTGTATCAACCCTATGAGATGTGCACAACGAGGAATCTCTTATTCATTAAAGTATCTCCAGTGCTTATAACAATGCCTGGTTCACAGGAGGCTTTCAGTCAGTAGTTTTTGTAAAAATGAATGAATGCATGACTTTTACAGATACTCTATTCTATGTCAAAGGTGTATGTATACATGTTGGGATTGCAGAAGGTTTTATATAAGCTTCTGATTTCCTGGAAAAACTGCATCATGGATATAGGCCAAAATCTCTAGCTTGTCTTTCTCAGGAATGGGAAAAGGGAGCAGGTAAGAAGTACAGATACTTTACCATAAAACATGTTTATTGATATGGGAGCTACTAGTGTCACCATTGGAGAAGGAAATGGCAACCCACTCCAGTGTTCTTGCCTAGAGAATCCCATGGATGGAGGAGCCTGGTGGGCTGCTGTCTAGGGGGTTGCACAGTCAGACACGACTGAAGCGACTTAGCAACAGCAGCAGCAGTGTCACCATTCTCTCAGTGTTCATTTTGGAAGGTGCTCGGAAGCTCACTCTAGTGAGAAAAGCAAGGCTCAGTGCGTTAAGATCACACAGCCAGTAACTGACCTCAAAATCGAACACCTTTTCAGGATGGAAAAATCTGTATCTTAAGAATTAAAAGTTATATAACAATCTCTGGAAAATACTACCAAAACTATGAAGAGTTAACTACTTTTATACAGCAATCATTACAGGAAAGGATTTTAAGTAAATGGCTCCCTCATAGTCATACATGCTCAACATAAAGTCTCAATACTAATTTAGCATACAAGAGCCATTTGCTGCTTCTTATTTGGGTATTCCAAAGTTAATAACCCTTTAAATGAGCATCAATAAGATTCTAGCATCTCACAAAGCTGAGTGAAGGACATCTGAAGAGCGAGATTCCTCCAAGGTAATTAACTATAAAACCCCAAATTTTTATTGCCTGAGAATCAAATGCGCTGAAGAAACTCGCATCTCAGGAGACAAAGGGACTGGGGAGGATTATCTGAAAAATACAATATACTTTTGAAGGTATCAGGAGCACAAATGAGCTCTGTGAACAAGATAAAGTGGTAACTCATCTGTGAAACAGAATCTTTTTATGACTGAAAACTGGCAAAGGACTGGATTGACTAAAAGGATAAGCCTGTCAACATATCTACTGTTTCAGAGGTAGAAAGAAAACACTATCTTTTGGTTATATCAAAACACTATAGTTTGTGATATATTATGAACAAGGTAACAACATAAAATTTATCTTAGGGTTAAAGTTTGGAGGTTTTTTTCAGATGGGGAGGGTTGAAGGCATTCTTCTAGGTAATATCATATATGTAACATTTCCTATATAACTATTTCAGATGGAAAAATGTAAACACTTTTTAAGATTTACCACTGAAGTCACCATTGGACAAAAAAGGGATTTAGTTCTATTGACATTAAATTTTTTTCTCTTTCCCAATTTTGTATTACCATTAAGTCTTATACACAGTATTTACATTTAGAGAGATCAATGACCTTAGACTTGCCCTGGAATATGATCCCTTGGAACCTTGCCTTGTTCAACTCTTATACCTAGAGCTAGCATCTTCCATTCTTTTTTTCTGGCCATACCACATGGCACATGGGATCTTAGTTCCCTGAACAGGGATGGAACCTCACTCCCTACAGTGGAACTTCAGAGTCTTAAACACTGAACTGCCAGGGAAGTCCCACGCATTTTCCATTCTTGCTCTTTCACTGTTAATATTTCAGTGAAAAGTCCCTGGTTTCTGAAGAATACCAGATCCTTCTGATACAGATCAGAAATCACTACAATACAGTACAAATTCAATAATCCAATAAACCTTTGCATCCTAGGTCAAGGACCCTGCGTATCAGCATCCTGAATAATGAATTTTAAAAAAATCTTATCTTGTACATTTAGTAGCCAGTTCCTATTACCACAGGAAAATCAGTGTTTTCACACAGGGCAATGCTAACAGCTCCAACTCCGCTCCCAGGGTCTTTGAAAACATGTCAAGTGTTCCTGGTTAAAACAATGGCGGGGATGCAGGTGAGGCACTACTGGCATTTAATAGATAGTGCCAGTGATGTTAAACATAATTCAACGCTCAAGACAGTCCCAAACAGTCAAGAAGTATCCCCCTCCTCCAAATACCAACGCATAGTTAATGTTGAATTATTAAATCCATTCAAAAACTTTATACATTAATCCATCTACTTAAAAAATAAAGCACATATTTATTAAAAGTGTGTAAGGAATTCATATGTATATTCCGGGGGTATAAAGTCCAGCAAGAAGGAAATAAATCCATCATACAGCTCCCATCAAAGCAGTCACTCTATTCAGTATCTTTTTACTCAATTCAGGGAGTGTAGTCTTCTTTTTTTAATCTTCATTGTGGTTATTTATTATTATTTAAAAACAGTTTTCAGAGCAGTTTTAGGTTCACAGCAAAATTAAGAGGATGTAACGAGATTTCCTACATACTACCCGCTCCTACACATGTATAGCTTCCCCCATTTGAGTCAGGGTTAGTATGAACCTGAGAGTGGTACCCCTGTGAACTACTAGTCTAGGGTTCATGTCCAGGGGCTGCACTATCGACAGACATGTCAAGGCTTTAACTGTATAAAGAAAAATACTTTGGAGACCTTATTTGGCCAGAATACTGAAATCTAAAATTAAACAGTTCAGTTTTAACATTTCTACTCTACTTTCTATACAAAAGAATCACCAATACACATTTTAAATGGGCTAAAAGTATATTTCATTCAAAGTTATACAACCTGTCAATGCCAAATTATTGTCCTAAAATGTTGCTTTTTCCTAATAAATAAGAGGAAAGGTAGCACATATCAGTAAAGAATAGTTACCATTCCAAAGAAAGAGCGATGCACCAAAATAAAGGTAAATAAAGGCCTTTGGGTACCGGATAAATGTCCAGGATGTGCTCTACATGTACAGGGACCTATTTTTCCTTTTGTAGGAATGGACTGTGCAGTGGCTTCAGAAAAAGTGTTAGTGTGTTAGTCACTCAGTTGTGTCTGACTCTGCAACCCCATGGGCTATAGCCTGCCAGGCTTCTCTATCCATGGAATTCTCCAGGCAAGAATACTGGAGTGGGTGGCCATTTCCTTTTCCAGGGGATCTTCCCAACCCAGGGGTTGAACCTGGGTCTCCGCATTGCAGGCAGATTCTTTACCGTCTAAGCCACCAAGCAAAAGTGGTTTTCCATTATTCAATATATACAGCTATAATTCTTCCAACAAACACTTTGGAATGCCTGTGTGTCAAGATGTCAGGCACTAAGTTA
Source organism: Ovis canadensis (assembly GCF_042477335.2). Lineage (NCBI taxonomy): Eukaryota > Metazoa > Chordata > Mammalia > Artiodactyla > Bovidae > Ovis > Ovis canadensis. The sequence goes on from NC_091251.1 coordinate 99,276,357, forward strand.
GGCATCAAAGAGGAAAATAAAGACATAATCTCTATACTCAAGGAGTTTATAATTAAACACCATAGACTGTTATTAGTGAAAGGATAATTACAACAAAAGGTGATGACTGCTACTAAACATAGGGAATAGGGAGAAAGGACACCCAATCCAGCCAAGGAGGATCAGGGAGATTACACTGGAATAGAGACACGTGAGTTGAAAGCAAGAGAATTTAGTCATAAGAAAGAACAGGGAGAGGACTTTTCCTAGCATGAGAGGGCACACAGGGGAAGTTCCCCAGGTAAAAATGTGTCATAACAGGGGAACTGCAAGAAGTTCCTTATAGCAGACATATTACGAGGAATGCCTGAAAGGTTCTTCTTCTGTAACAACAACCTGTAATGTTGATAATTTTGTACTGAAAATAAACAGAATGGCTAAAACTGGACTTTCAATTTTTAGATTTCAATATTCTGGTCATGAACATTGATGCTAGGCTAGAAAGGTAAGCAAGAGGCCAAGTATCTCATTAGGTGCTTGGCTGGTTTTCATCCTAAAGATTGTGGAAAGATTTTAAGTGTGCACGCTTATGCTGTGTTTGTGGTGGGGAGAGAGAGAGAAACAGAAAAACAAGAACCACCGTTTTTTCATGCAGGTTAAGACAAATGGCAAGGAGAGGGGTTCAGATTTTGCTGCAATAAATTATGCAAGAAAAGATAAGGGTCTGAACTAAGTAGCAGAGATGGAAATACCTGAGAAATGTTGAAGAAATAAGATAAATCATGGCAACTAACAGATTGAGAGTCTGAGGGAAATACAACAGAATAGAATGAATGTTAGGCAAAGGCTTTTTAGAGAACATACTGGCATTATATGTCACATGTGAAATGTGAATATCCTCTGACCCAATACATATACTAAGAATTTATTTTATACAAATCTGTTGCTGTTGTTTAGTCGTATCTGACTCTCTTGTGACCCCGTGGGTTGTAGCCCACCAGGATCCTCTGTCCAGGCAAGAATACTGGAGTGGGGTGGCATTGCCTTCTTCAGGGGACCTTCCCAACACAGGGATGGAACCTACATCTCCTGCACTGACAGATGGATTCTATACCCCTGAGCCATCAGGGAAGCTGTTATACAAAACACTGATGTGCAAAAGGATAGTTATATACGGATCTTGACTAAAGCACTGCTTGCAAAAGTAAAAAACTGGAAATTTTCAATGTTTAAAAACAATTAGGGACACAGATGTGTATAACAGACTTTTAGACTCAGAGGGAGAGGGAGAGGGTGGGGTGATTTGGGAGAATGGCATTCTAACATGTATACTATCATGTAAGAATCGAATTGCCAATCTATGTCTGACGCAGGATACAGCATGATTGGGGCTGGTGCATGGGGATGACCCAGAGAGATGTTATGGGGAGGGCGGTGGGAGGGGGGGGTTCATGTTTGGGAACGCATGTAAGAATTAAATATTTTAAAATTAAAAAAATTAAAAAAAAAAAACAATTAGGGCACAAGGCCACAATGAAAATCTATTTAGATTTTTCTTAATGAAGTAGACCTCTATGTACTAATAAAAAATCTTTAAAACAGTAAAAGTAAAAAAAAAAAAAAATCAAGTCTATGGGAGTTATGAGAATTAAAATCTCATTTATTTAAAAAAAAAGATACATATATTTGCATGTATGTGTATATATATAAAGCGGGAATACGTGTAAAAGTGACGTTACGAAGGAAAGGGGAAGAGATGAGATCTAGGATACACTAGAATACACTTGAAAAGATTAGATTTAGATAGGAAGAGATTTGTTATAAAGACAAAAGGAACAGTCAAGACAAAAAGGCAAATGCAAGATAAAGAAAGCCAACAATTTTCTTCCAACAGTCTTATGTGCAAATAGATGGGGAGTCACCTGTTAAACTGAGAGAGGATGGAGAAGAGTAGGAATTAAGCTTGGAGGAACATCAAGGGAGGCCAGTTGAAATCTGAGATATAAATTTGCATGACTGCATAATTGTTCTCCCCCTAAACTAGCAGCCATGATGGAGGAGCAAACAATGATATATCATCAGTGCTGTCTTAGAGAGTAAAATGAGAATGTTTGGGAGAGAAAGAAGAAGCAAAGGATAGGTACTGAAGGTTCTCAGGTACTGTCCCCAGTACAATCAATTCTAAAGAGATCTTTTATCTCTATTTGGAGTATTTATTTATAAGAAAAAAACTAGGTCTTAAAAACAGTTCCTTGGCTCTGGGTGTGGCTGCTCTATGATGAGGTTATTTTAAACAAATTTTATTTTTGGTCTTTGGATTACTTTGTAAGCAGGGCCATCCTAAAACTAGCAAGTGCCAGTTTTGTACTTAATCAAGGAAGAAAGAAGTTTATGTGATTTATTCTATTCAGACGAACCATCAAAATAATTAAGTATGTACGTATTTTGGAAGAGAAATAGAAAAGACTATAGACAAAACTAAATTTTGATTTTTTTAGGACTGCCAGAATTGTAGATTTTAAAAAATTTACTAGTACTTAAAAAAAGCTAGTATTATAAAAGAACTGTTTTTCATATATGATGCTGTATGTCAATTATATCTCAATAAAACTGGAAGGGAAACAAGGATTGTTTTTAAAATGTAAAACAAATACATGGAATCCCTAAGTATTAATATATATAAACTTATCATCAACTTGAGGAATTTCTAAGGAAAAAGTCATTGCTGTTATGAAGCCATGTTATATTGTTCATACTGTTATGAAGTCATCTTCAGTTAGCCTAAGTATACTTCATTGTTACTTTTGACATAAACTAAATGGCCAAAGAGTTATCATTTTCACACAATTAAAAAAAAAAAAAGACTTCTCACGAAATATTTATCAATGGGGGAAAAAATCAATGAGAGGGTTACCTTGTCTTTTGACTGTCCTTGTCGAGCAATTGCATCATACTTAATTTTTCCTTCAGCATCCACCTGAATGGCCAATGCATTTGACATTTTTTTCTTTCGTCCCATATCCAGGGGATACTGGGCCACGTGGATCTCTGGAAAAGCCCCTCCATCTCCAAAATCCTATATAAATAAAGAGAAATAAAAAGAATGTTCAATAATAGTAACTTGAGATTTAAGATACAGTCACTCTTTCAGCAGGTAACTATTGAGCCCTTATGCTAGATGCTAGAGAAATGGCAGTAAACAAAGCAGGGGTCTCTGATCTTATGGAGTGTACATTTTAGTGGGCAAAGATATAAAAGGCATAATTTCTGGCTTGTGATAAATGCCTTGAAAGCAATAAAGGGGCTGGGAAGACAGGCTGTTTTTGATAGTGTGGTTGGGATAACCTTTGTGAAGAGGTAGTATGAGGTAAAGCCTGAATGATGAGAAATCAGTCATGGGAAGATCTGAGGGAAGCATTTTCTAGGCAGATTAAATAGCAAGTGTGAAGACTGAGCTCAGCATGTTCCAGGAAATGAGGTCTAGTGGGGCTGTAGCTTATTTAGGGCAGAGGTACAGACATATAAGCGATTAAGTCTGTTTGGGAAGACAACAAACATCAGATCATGAAACAGCTCCTAGATCGTGGCAAGGATCTGGATTTTAAGTACATGGCAGGAAGAAATTAAGCAAAATGTTTAGTATAAGGAAAAGATTTTTCATTTTAGCATACATAATTTTCTTAGTGAAAGACAGGTCAAGCTATAGTTAGAGCAGAAATGTAAAGAAATGGGGAGTTCCCTGGTGGCCTAGTGGTTAGGATTCCAGGCTTTCATCACCACAGCCTGGATTCAATCCCTGGCCAGGGAACTAAGATTCTGCAAGCTGTGCAGCACAGCCAAAAAAGAGAAAAAGTAAAGAATTATATTTCTTCTTCAGATTTTAAGAACATGATAGTATTTATTCAGTGCTGCATGAGAGCAAATAGGAAGCAACCCGAAATGAGTGTACCACATTTCTAATGATGATTACATATAATTATTTAGAAGACAGAATTAAGACTTCTAAAGGAGAAAGCTAAGTCTGCCAATGAAGTTTAAAATTACAGAAAAAGTCTATCATTCAAGTTAACATATGGACATTAAATTTAAAGTTTTATTAAATTAATAATATTTGCTTCAGTTCAGTTCAGTCATTCAGTCATGTCCTACTCTTTGCGATCCCATGAATCGCAGCACACCAGGCCTCCCTGTCCATCAACAACTCCCGGAGTTTACTCAAACTCATGTCCATCGAGTCAGTCCATCCAGCCATCTCATTCTCTGTCGTCCCCTTCTGCCCCTTCTCGTTCTGCCCCCAATCCCTCCCAGCATCAGGGTCTTTTCCAATGAGTCAACTCTTCTCATGAGGTGGCCAAAGTATTGGAGTTTCAGCTTCAGCATCAGTCCTTCCGATGAACACCCAGGACTGATCTCCTTTAGAATGGACTCGTTGGATCTCCCTGCAGTCCAAGGGACTCTCAAGAGTCTTCTCCAACACCACAGTTCAAACGCATCAATTCTTTGGCACTCAGCTTTCTTCACAGTCCAACTCTCACATCCATACATGACCACTGGAAAAACCATAGCCTTGACTAGACGGACCTTTGCTGGCAAAGCAGTATCTCTGCTTTTCAATATGCTATCTAGGTTGGTCATAACTTTTCTTCCAAGGAGTAAGCATCTTTTAATTTCATGGCTGCAATCACCATCTGCAGTGATTTTGGAGCCCCGAAAAATAGTCTGACACTGTTTCCACTGTTTCCCCATCTATTTCCCATGAAGTGATGGGACCAGAGGCCATGATCTTCGTTTTCTGAATGTTGAGCTTTAAGCCAACTTTTTCACTCTCCTGTTTCACTTTCATCAAGAGGCTTTTTAGTTCTTCTTCACATTCTGCCATAATGGTAGTGTCATCTGCATATCTGAGGTTACTGACATTTCTCCCGGCAATCTTGATTCCAGCTTGTGCTTCTTCCAGCCCAGCGTTTCTCATGATGTACTCTGCATAGAAGTTAAATAAGCAGGGTGACAATATACAGCCTTGACCTACTCCTTTTCCTATTTGGAACCAGTCTGTTGTTCTACGGCCAGTTCTAACTGTTGCTTCCTGACCTGCATATAGGTTTCTCAAGAGGCAGGTCAGGTGGTCTGATATTCTCATTTCTTTCAGAATTTTCCACAGTTTGTTGTGATCCACACAAAGGCTTTGGCATAGTCAATATTTGCTTAGTACCTTATTAAAACTTACAAAATATAATTCACACATATATTCTCATTTAATTCTTGTAGTTCTTCAACACCTCATATTTTCATATGGAAAAAATAAGTTTAGAAAAATTAAAAGTGATTTTTCAAAGGTCTCATGGATAGCTATGAGGACTGAAACCTGTATCTTTTTTTTTTTTTCAAGTTCAGGGAACGATTTTATTTTATTTTATTTTTTTACATTTTATTTTATTTTTTTTTAATTTTTATTTTTACTTTATTTTACTTTACAATACTGTATTGGTTTTGCCATACATTGACTTGAATCCATCACGGGTGTACATGCGTTCCCAAACATGAACCCCCCTCCCACCTCCCTCCCCATAACATCCCTCTGGGTCATCACCGTGCACCAGCCCCAAGCATGCTGTATCCTGCATTGGACATAGACTGGCGATTCGATTTTTACATGACAGTATACATGTTTCAATGCCATTCTCCCAAATCATCCCACCCTCTCCCTCTCCCTCTGAGTCCAAAAGTCCGCTATACACATCTGTGTCTTTTTTGCTGCCTTGCATACAGGGTTGTCATTGCCATCTTTCTAAATTCCATATATATGTGTTAGTATACTGTATTGGTGTTTTTCTTTCTGGCTTACTTCACTCTGTATAATCAGCTCCAGTTTCATCCATCTCATCAGAACTGATTCAAATGTATTCTTTTTAACGGCTGAGTAATACTCCATTGTGTATATGTACCACAGCTTTCTTATCCATTCATCTGCTGATGGACATCTAGATTGTTTCCATGTCCTGGCTATTATAAACAGTGCTGCGATGAACATTGGGGTACATGTGTCTCTTTCGATTCTGGTTTCCTCAGTGTGTATGCCCAGAAGTGGGATTGCTGGGTCATAAGGCAGTTCTATTTGCAATTTTTAAAGGAATCTCCACACTGTTCTCCATAGTGGCTGCACTAGTTTGCATTCCCACCAACAGTGTAGAAGGGTTCCCTTTTCTCCACACCCTCTCCAGCATGTATTGCTTACAGATTTTTGGATCGCAGACATTCTGACTGGTGTGAAGTGGTACCTCATTGTGGTTTTGATTTGCATTTCTCTAATAATGAGTGATGTTGAGCATCTTTTCATGTGTTTGTTAGCCATCCGTATGTCTTCTTTGGAGAAATGTCTATTTAGTTCTTTGGCCCATTTTTTGATTGGGTCGTTTATTTTTCTGGAATTGAGCTGCATAAGTTGCTTGTATATTTTTGAGATGAGTTGTTAGTCAGTTGTTTCATTTGCTATTAATTTCTCCCATTCAGAAGGCTGTCTTTTCACCTTGCTTATAGTTTCCTTTGTTGTGCAGAAGCTTTTAATTTTAATTAGATTCCATTTGTTCAATTTTGCTTTTATTTCCAGAATTCTGGGAGGTGGATCATAGAGGTTCCTGCTGTGATTTATGTCGGAGAGTGTTTTGCCTATGTTCTCCTCTAGGAGTTTTATAGTTTCTGGTCTTACATTTAGATCTTTAATCCATTTTGAGTTTATTTTTGTGTGCGGTGTTAGAAAGTGATCTAGTTTCATTCTTTCGCAAGTGGTTGACCAGTTTTCCCAGCACCACTTGTTAAAGAGATTGTCTTTAGTCCATTGTATATTCTTGCCTCCTTTGTCAAAGATAAGGTGTCCATAGGTGTGTGGATTTCTCTCTGGGCTTTCTATTTTGTTCCATTGATCTATATTTCTGTCTTTGTGCCAGTACCGTACTGTCTTGATGACTGTGGCTTTGTAGTAGAGCCTGAAGTCAGGCAAGTTGATTCCTCCAGTTCCATTCTTCTTTCTCAAGATTGCTTTGGTTATTCGAGGTTTTTTGTATTTCCATACAAATCTTGAAATTATTTGTTCTAGTTCTGTGAAAAATATGGCTGGTAGCTTGATAGGGATTGCATTGAATTTGTAAATTGCTTTGGGTAGTATACTCATGTTCACTATATTGATTCTTCCGATCCATGAACATGGTATATTTCTCCATCTATTAGTGTCCTCTTTGATTTCTTTCATCAGTGTTTTATAGTTTTCTATATATAGGTCTTTAGTTTCTTTAGGTAGATATATTCCTAAGTATTTTATTCTTTTCATTGCAATGGTGAATGGAATTGTTTCCTTAATTTCTTTTTCTACTTTCTCATTATTAGTGTATAGGAATGCAAGGGATTTCTGAATGTTGATTTTATCCTGCAACTTTACTATATTCATTGAGTAGCTCTAGTAATTTTCCGGTGGAGTCTTTAGGGTTTTCTATGTAGACGATCACGTCATCTTCAAACAGTGAAAGTTTTACTTCTTCTTTTCCAGTTTGGATTCCTTTTATTTCTTTTTCTGCTCTGATTGCTGTGGCCAAAACTTCCAGAACTATGTTGAATAGTAGTGGTAAAAGTGGGCACCCTTGTCTTGTGGAACCCATATCTTTTGACTCCAAAAGCCTTACATTTCCTACTAAACTGAAGTATCTTAGCTCAAGAAAGGGCAAGAAATCAGAGGAAAAATCTATTAACATTCATCATTTAGAGGGGATTTGATGAAAAAAATTTATGAAAATAGCCACTTTGATATGTCCTCCTCCTTCAAGAAACATTTCATTAGATCCTAGATATATGATTTTCTAGGTAATAACATGCTTACTTGCTAAAGAAAGGTTTGACATCTTTTAAAACAAATAATAGAGTTGAAGGTGTTTTCTTGTAAATCAGGCGGAAAATAGGTAAAACAGTCCCTGGAATGGCCCTAACTGTTCCCAAGCCATCAAGCTAACATGTGCTCAGATCTGCTGCCGCCAGGTCGCTCAGTCGTGCCCGACCCTGTGAGACCCCAGAGACGGCAGCCCACCAGGGTCCCATGTCCCTGGGATTCTCCAGGCAAGAACGCTGGAGTGGGCTGCCATTTCCTTCTCCAATGCATTAAAGTGAAAAGTGAAAGGAAAGTCGCTCAGTCGTGCCCGGCCCTGTGCGACCCCAGAGATGGCAACCCATCAGGCTCCCCCATCCCTGGGATTCTCCAGGCAAGAATGCTGGAGTGGGGTGCCATTTCCTTCTCCAATGCATGAAAGTGAAAAGTGAAAGAGAAGTTGCTCAGTTGTGTCCAACTCCTAGTGACCCCATGGACTGCAGCCCACCAGGCTCCTCCGTCCATGGCATTTGCCAGGCAAGAGTACCTGAGTTGGGTGCCACTGTCTTCTCCTCAGATTTGCTAGAGTTCTTCAACTATAACAAGCACTTCAGGACTTAGATGTAGCATTATGCGGTCACTAAGCTTGCCAGAAAATCATAGCTTTTACTTTAAAAACTAGAACAAAATGCTTTCTTCCACAGAATATTCACTCTCCTCAAGAAGCATTCACAGTGTTTCCATCAGGTGGCCATTTTGGATTGATTTTCAAATAAGCTGGTCGGCTCTACCAGGATATAGGAATCCTATGATAGTTATGTAAGCTTTTAAAAACTAATAGTACTAAATGTTAAATGTCCTGATACTGAAATGCAAGTAAGGATGCAATTTCTGTTGTATGTAGATGAAGCCTGCCATCCTCACTCTAATCTACTGAGAGGCCAAACTCAGAATATCTATAATCCCATGAAAGAGACACTCCAGTCTTCTATTAGATAATGGCAAGTACTACCTTTTTGCCCCAGATAAGGCAGCATTATGGCCTCCTTGACAATCATTTATTTTGCTCTGCTTCTCACAAATAACATTATCAGTGAAAATAAAAGCAACAACACAAAAATACCTTCAGAGGTATCAGAAGGCTGGCCTTCAGACACTAGAATTAATAAAGAACAGAGTATAGTTGAACAAAAACCAACCAAACAAAAAACACCTGGGAATATGTTAGGAGAAGACATGATTTAGCTGGCTGTTCCTCTTTGAGGCTGTACAAAGAATGTGGCAGGCAGGAATAATGACAAAGGAGAGAGGCTGAGAATACAGTTGGTTTTATATAGGTGCTGAGCAACATATTTCAATCCAATGAATAATTAGTTCCATTATCACCACTTGGAGGCATATGAAAAAAAGTTTAGGACTTGACCCTTTCTATTTGTGAAGCAAAATTATAACCATATAAAGACAGAACAAAACAAAGTGATAAAATTATAATAACTGGGTACAAATAAATAGGCACAGAGATTTTTAATAGGGCAATTATATCCCTTGGGAAGTGGAGGAGGAAAATTTGCAGGAGTCAGAATGAAAATAGGAAGATGGAGAAGAAAAGGAAGAGGCCTTGGGGAGGCAAGCCTCAAGTGTCTGCATTTCTCCCTAGGTAAAAAAGGTGATCAAGCATGGGCAGTCTGCCCCTGGAATTAGGGAAGGGAATACACATTGAACTGATGTACAAGATCCTGAGTAATGAGGAGAATAAGTGCTGCTAACAAAGTCTTTTCTTTGTGATCTAGCTAGAGACATAAAAAGATCATTTCAGATTCCTCCTCCCTCACTGCCTCTGAATTAACCATCAAATTCTGTCTCTTATACCTTCTCCCAAACTGATCTAAGCTGTACATTCTCCTACCGACGGTAAGAAAACAGAGGAAGAGAGCTTAGGATCTGTCCAGGGTCACACAAATAGTAAGGAACACAGCTATACAGAAAAAAAAAATTAATAAAAAGAATCTTCTCGTCAGTGTTCTATCCACTACAACTAACAGGAAAGAAATCAGAAAAGCAAATGCTGCCAGAGTTTTCCCTGGAGAAGAGTTGCTTCTTCAGGGTGATGTGGCACTGTGCACGCAGGGAACAGGGAGGGAAAGGTACCCAAATGTGGAACCATTCTTTCATTTTTCTCTCTCACCTCCCCATTATTTTCCATACACTGTGAGTCCCAATTTAGAAAGAGTACGTTAATTTCTTCTGTACATGAGTGACAGTTTGACGTAAGAGACATACATTGGTATACTTCTCTAGTGATCACAAACCAGTGAGAATAAGCAAGACAAAAAGCTCAATCTTCTGAGAGAAGTACATGTCTTGAGAGCTCACAACTAGAATCTCTATCACACTGGAACTCATATGCAACAGTTCTAGGGTTTACATTTACTTTACAAAGGTGCTATAATAAATTTCAGTAAAACCGTTTACCTCTAATAACCGAGGTATCCAGCCTTTCCGGTAACCATACGGGGGAGGCTCTCTTCGGGAGGAGACCAGTGAGGTCTGTCGTGATCTCTGGGATCGTGCCTTTTCTTCAGCCTCAAGCTGGTCCTGAGACAGCTGAGTAGGTGCAGGTAAAAAGCTAGAAACAAAGACAGAAAAAGTAAGAATTTAAAAAATTCTTACATTTTATTATTGCAATTTGCCCATCAAACACTATTTTCCTATTATATTTCTTCCTTTGGGCAAAAGAGCAAAGTTTCCAATGATTTATGGCAGGGTTAAATATTTGTTGCTTTATTACGCCTGGAAAAGAAATAAGTACTAAGAGACATACAGTAAAAATATCTGACCAGGATGCAGGCAACCAGTGCCCAGAATTAAGAAATTTCACATAATAAACCACTAGTTTTTATGCCTCCACATTTCTTTTCTTGTAACAAGTAAATTTTCTCAATTACCGAGGGGTCAACTCTCTAGAATACGATGGTCTTACTGTCTTTAATACCCCTTAAAAAAAAAAAAGGAACGCCTCACGAATTTCACATTCCCTTCATGCATGCCATCCTTGTGCAGGGGCCATGCTAATCTTCTCTGTATTGTTCCAATTTTAGTACATGTGCTGCTGAACCGAGCACTTTACTATTCTTATACTCCTTATTTTTAACTATTTTACCCTTATGCTTCCTACATTTAACTATTTTAGCATTAATACAAAAAAATAAGTATTAGCACTGAAAGTGACAAAGAGGTGGATAAAAAAGAAAACAGGAGATGCATATTTAAGTGCATTTCCCCAAGGGTATCTAGTTTGGGATGTAATTTAAAACTTAAGAGGTTTTAACCATTCTTAACTTTTAAGTATGATAAAAGTTATTACAGAGATATACCAAAGTACCACAAAAGGATTCCAGTATGTAAATAATATACCCAATGGAAAAGTTAGGGTCCCTTTGTGATTCTTGGCTAGTAAGAATATTTGAATAAGCAGCAGAGCTTATTTATTAAAAAAATATTTATTGGTTGCTGGGGTGCTAGCACTGTGCTAGGTAGGAAAGGAGACGATGAACTGAGAAAGATAGATGGGTGCTGTAGAGAGAGATCAAAATCACATAACTCCGTAATTACCAGTTATACTAAGTGATCAGAAAAAGTACAAAGTGTTGCGATAGTGTATATCAGAAGAATCTAATCCAATCTGGCGGGTCAGGTAATGTGATGGTAAGAACTCTGAGTTCAGAAGCTGTCCATGCCACACACTAACTTTTAGTTGCTTACCTCTCTGAACTTCAGTTTCCTCATTTGTAATGATGGACCAAAAGATTATCTACCTCTCAGAGCTGTTTTAAGTATTAAATGAGACCACCCATGAACAACGTGGCACAGAGTCTGGCTACCATTCAGTGTGTGTTCCATAAACATTTGATTTTTTGGAGCTGTTCCACAATTCCCCCAGCGTAAGTTAGTTACCCTTCACCTATGCTCTCATAAGACCCTCTGCACACCACTACTACATCTGTCTTACTGTACTGCAATCACTATCGATTTATCTTTCTTTCTCTCATTAGACTGTGGGCAACTTGAGGGCAGGAATCACTTTCTGTTTCTTTAATCCTTAACTCTTAAAGCACTGCCTAACTAGCTCACAATAGGGCTTTACTCAAATGTTGGCTGGAGAAATAACTTCACTCTACTCTTTGCACTCATCATTTTTCGGTCACAAACTTACTGCTTTTCTTTAAACAAATCATTTCTGTATCCTTATATCTGCTTTCCCACTGCCATAGGTATTCTATTTACTTATTAAGAAAACTCTTCATCAGATTCTTTAGTGCTTGCTTCTCAGTATTCCTGTCCCTGCTCAATTATACCTCCCTACAGCTGTTACCTGACCAAAACAGCATTCCACCCTGCTCTTTGTGTCACTCTCTATACCTTTATTTTATTCCTAGTACTTACTACCTGAAATTGTATTACTGATTTGTTTACTCCTATAGTCTGTCTTCCCTAGAATGTAAACTCTGAGGGTAAGAAGAGTCCCTGACAGAATCAATAGCAACACTAGCTGACACAAAGTACTTTCAATCCATGCAATCCCAACATATGCAATTTACTAAGCAAATGAATGGATGAAAGGAGTCAAAACATTTTGGGCTTATACCATAGCTGTTTCCAGTAAACCATGTATACTAACACATAGAGGGATACAAAGTCAGAAACAAGCCAAAATATTTACTTAGGTTTCATTTCTCTTTTACCTTTTGTTGGAAGAAAATGATCATTCTAGTCACTAAAATGATCAAAAGGCAGGCAGTTTGTCAAGGCAGAGTTTGGACAATCTAGTAAACAGGTAATCTGGCCTGGATTATAATGAGAACGCATCCTAGCCTTCCAGAGAGTCTTAATATTGCTGTTCCCTGTAAAGGATGACAATCCCATGAGGTACTTTCCTATGGTAGGGGTGGGCTGCTTAAGTGAACAAAAGTCTACCTCAGTATTTCTCAACTGCGGGCAAAATAACTACAATGCAGATATCTGACAACACCTGGAAACATTTTGTTATAACTTGTGAAGCAGAGGGAAGAGAAGAGGTGGGGATGCCACCGGCATCTACTGGGTACAAGCTAAAGATACTCATGAACATCTTAATGTAGGCAGGGAGGCCCCATACAAGAATGAATTATCCAGCCCCAAATGTCAATAGAGCCGCTGTGGAGACATCTTAGTCTATCCTTTCCTTTTTACTAGTCTCTGCTGTTAAGAATCTCTGGGAGATCTTAGCGATAACAACACTTCACCTGGAAACTTGAAACTGTCTATAGAAACCAAATCAGCTAAAACTCCATGTAAGTCCCCAAGACAAGCTACTTAATGACTGCACTCTGCTATCGCAATTTTAAGCACCCAATGCCGACAAGATCTCTGGTATTTTTGCTCTGTGTCCTTTTCAATTCCATCTTTTCCACAAAGCCTTTCCTCATAACACTACTAGTCTCTGTCACACTGCCTCCCACCTGGAGGGCACTCACTCGCATGTTTGCTGCCTGCAACACTTACTAAAGAAAATGCTCCAGTTCATTCAGCCCATTCCATCTAATTCTTTTTGCACTTCACGCTAGTACTACATAATAAGCATTCTGTATTCTTCGTTTCATATCTGTAGGCCTTGTACCCCAATCTGCCCTGCTGCCAAAGACTGTCAGATTTTCCTTCTGTATACACACAAACCCTAGGACAGAACAAGGCACCCAAAAGAAATCTCTCATCCAAGTATTTTTACGGTTCATAACGGTCATCAGCCAAGACAAAGGCGAACAAGGAGAATGAAGAGTGTCAGGGGAGCTGAGGCAGATGTCCTAACGCGATTCCTTTCTTTACCCTCTTGGGCAGTCAACTTTTCCCGTTGCAGTTCGTTTGCGTGTAAAGTTTTCTACTGAGATGGGGCAGCAAGGTCGGAGTTACGTAACTCCTTCGAATCTCTTCTTTAAGCATCTTTTCCTTAAAGGCGGGGACCACTTTAATCACTTGCAGTTGCCAAGGCAACCGGGAACCGCAAAAATCATACTCGGTTCTATCTAAGGGAAGAAATTCTAAAAAAGCCCAAAGTTAAAAGTGCGGGCAGCGACGGTAACTAGCAGACAGCGGCCACTACCGTAGCTTTTGATTTTAAATCTCCTTCAGTACCGCTCTCCCCAGCCCTTTTTTCCCAGGAGTCCTGGTTTAGGACAGAAACAGAAGAAAAGACTTCGGCGAAAAAACAGCCAGGCAGTCGCCGTCTCCCGCCCGCTCCACTCTGCCCAAATAAGCCCCTGCCCTCCACACACTCGCATCGCGCCCACCCGAGCCGCGGACCAGAGGCGGAGCCCTCCACACCCCCAAGACGCTCAAACGAAAAACACGCGCGACTCCGCGGTCTCTCAGGCCAGAGACCTATTGGCTACGCCGCGACTTTCGGCCCTAGCGAGGGGGCGAAGGCAACCCGGGAAGCCGCTAAGGAAAGACCCCAGCTTCGGCGAGGCCTAGCCGTCCCAGCGGCCTGCAGGAAGGCCCAGCCGTGGCCTCGGCTTACAGATGCTCTGTGGCCCGAGCCTGGTGACGGCCCGGGGAGTGTGGGCAGAGAAATGAAAAAGGTGGGTACTCCCAGACCCTTCCGTATCGAGGACCCGAATCAACAAACCCACCTGGTGAGCGCCATCTTCTTCCGCTTCTTCCAGCGCGAGCGACAGCACCGCGGGGCGGGCCTTTCCCGGGCGGAGAGCTGTGGAAAGGAAGGAGCGCGCGCTGCGCAGGCGCCCTAGCCGAACGGCCTTCTGGGACTTGTAGTTCTTTGAAAAAGACTACAATTCGGTTCCATTGTCAACCAGAGTTCTGGGATACACGGTTCACTTAAGAAAACCCCAAACGCATCGCTCTTACGCTATGACATGATAGAGCATTCCCTAAGCATGATAATAACGAAGTTGAGATGCCTTTTAAGTCACTTTATTTTCAGTTCAGTTGAGTTGCTCAGTCGTTTCTGATTCTTTGCGACCCCATGGACTGCAGCACACCAAGCTTCCCTGTCCATCACCAACTCCCAGAGCTTACTCAAAGTCATGTCTATCGAGTCAGTGATGCCATCCAACCATCTCATTCCCTATCCCTTTCTCCTCCCAACGTCACTCTTTCTCAGCATCAGAGTCTTTTCAAATGAGTCAGTTCTTCACATCAGGTGGCTAAAGTATTGGAGTTTCAGCTTCAGCATCAGTCCTTCCAATAAATATTCAGGACTGATTTCTTTTAGGATGGACTGGTTGGATCTCCTTAGAGTCCAAGGGACTCTCAAGAGTCTTCTCCAACACCACAGTTCAAAAGCACGAATTCTTTTGCGCTCTGCTTTCTTAATAGTCCAACTCTCACATACATACCAGACTACTGGAAAAACCACAGCTTTGACTAGACGAACGTTTGTCGGCAAAGTAATGTCTCTGCTTTATTATTTTTTTTATTTATTTTTTTTTAATTTTTATTTTTACCTTATTTTACTTTACAATACTGTATTGGTTTTGCCATACATTGACATGAATCCACCACGGGTGTACATGTGATCCCAAACATGAACCCCCCTCCCACCTCCCTCCTCATAACAACCCTCTGGGTCATCCCCATGCACCAGCCCCAAGCATGCTGTATCCTGCATTGGACATAGACTGGCGATTCAATTCTTACATGATAGTATACATGTTTCAATGCCATTCTCCCAAATCATCCCACCCTCTCCCTCTCCCTCTGAGTCCAAAAGTCCGCTATACATATCTGTGTCTTTGTCTTTTTTGTTATCTTGCATACAGGGTTGTCATTGCCATCTTTCTAAATTCCATATATATGTGTTAGTATACTGTATTGGTGTTTTTCTTTCTGGCTTACTTCACTCTGTATAATCGGCTCCAGTTTCATCCATCTCATCAGAACTGATTCAAATGTATTCTTTTTAACAGCTGAGTAATACTCCATTGTGTATATGTACCACAGCTTTCTTATCCATTCATCTGCTGATGGACATCTAGATTGTTTCCATGTCCTGGCTATTATAAACAGTGCTGCGATGAACATTGGGGTACATGTGTCTCTTTCGATTCTGGTTTCCTCGGTGTGTATGCCCAGAAGTGGGATTGCTGGGTCATAAGGCAGTTCTATTTGCAATTTTTAAAGGAATCTCCACACTGTTCTCCATAGTGGCTGCACTAGTTTGCATTCCCACCAACAGTGTAGGAGGGTTCCCTTTTCTCCACACCCTCTCCAGCATGTATTGCTTACAGATTTTTGGATCGCAGACATTCTGACTGGTGTGAAGTGGTACCTCATTGTGGTTTTGATTTGCATTTCTCTAATAATGAGTGATGTTGAGCATCTTTTCATGTGTTTGTTAGCCATCCGTATGTCTTCTTTGGAGAAATGTCTATTTAGTTCTTTGGCCCATTTTTTGATTGGGTCGTTTATTTTTCTGGAATTGAGCTGCATAAGTTGCTTGTATATTTTTGAGATGAGTTGTTAGTCAGTTGTTTCATTTGCTATTAATTTCTCCCATTCAGAAGGCTGTCTTTTCACCTTGCTTATAGTTTCCTTTGTTGTGCAGAAGCTTTTAATTTTAATTAGATTCCATTTGTTCAATTTTGCTTTTATTTCCAGAATTCTGGGAGGTGGATCATAGAGGTTCCTGCTGTGATTTATGTCGGAGAGTGTTTTGCCTATGTTCTCCTCTAGGAGTTTTATAGTTTCTGGTCTTAAATTTAGATCTTTAATCCATTTTGAGTTTATTTTTGTGTGCGGTGTTAGAAAGTGATCTAGTTTCATTCTTTCGCAAGTGGTTGACCAGTTTTCCCAGCACCACTTGTTAAAGAGATTGTCTTTAGTCCATTGTATATTCTTGCCTCCTTTGTCAAAGATAAGGTGTCCATAGGTGTGTGGATTTCTCTCTGGGCTTTCTATTTTGTTCCATTGATCTATATTTCTGTCTTTGTGCCAGTACCGTACTGTCTTGATGACTGTGGCTTTGTAGTAGAGCCTGAAGTCAGGCAAGTTGATTCCTCCAGTTCCATTCTTCTTTCTCAAGATTGCTTTGGCTATTCGAGGTTTTTTGTATTTCCATACAAATCTTGAAATTATTTGTTCTAGTTCTGTGAAAAATATGGCTGGTAGCTTGATAGGGATTGCATTGAATTTGTAAATTGCTTTGGGGTAGTATACTCATGTTCACTATATTGATTCTTCCGATCCATGAACATGGTATATTTCTCCATCTATTAGTGTCCTCTTTGATTTCTTTCATCAGTGTTTTATAGTTTTCTATATATAGGTCTTTAGTTTCTTTAGGTAGATATATTCCTAAGTATTTTATTCTTTTCATTGCAATGGTGAATGGAATTGTTTCCTTAATTTCTTTTTCTACTTTCTCATTATTAGTGTATAGGAATGCAAGGGATTTCTGAATGTTGATTTTATATCCTGCAACTTTACTATATTCATTGATTAGCTCTAGTAATTTTCCGGTGGAGTGTTTAGGGTTTTCTATGTAGAGGATCATGTCATCTGCAAACAGTGAGAGTTTTACTTCTTTTCCAGTTTGGATTCCTTTTATTTCTTTTTCTGCTCTGATTGCTGTGGCCAAAACTTCCAGAACTATGTTGAATAGTAACGGTGAAAGTGGGCACCCTTGTCTTGTTCCTGACTTTAGGGGAAATGCTTTCAATTTTTCACCATTGAGGATAATGTTTGCTGTGGGTTTGTCATATATAGCTTTTATTATGTTGAGGTATGTTCCTTCTATTCCTGCTTTCTGGAGAGTTTTTATCATAAATGGATGTTGAATTTTGTCAAAGGCCTTCTCTGCATCTACTGAGATAATCATATGGCTTTAATTTTTCAATTTGTTAATGTGGTGAATTACATTGATTGATTTGCAGATATTGAAGAATCCTTGCATCTCTGTGAAAAAGCCCACTTGGTCATGGTGTATCATCTGTCTCTGCTTTTTAATATGCTTGTCTAGCTTGGTCATAGCTTTTCTTCCAAGGAGAAAGCATCTTTTAATTTTATGGCTGCAGTCACCATCTGCAGCGATTTGGGAGCCCAAGAAAATAAAGTCTGTCACTGTTTCCATTGTTTCCCTATCTATTTGCCACGAAGTGATGGGACTGGATGCCATAGATCTTAGTTTTCTGAATGTTGAGTTTTAAGCCAACTTTTTCACTCTCCTCTTTCACTTTCATCAAAAGGTTCTTTAGTTTCTCTTTGCTTTCTGCCCTAAGGGTGGTGTCATCTGCATATCTGAGGTTATTGATATTTTTCCCGGCAATCTTCCCCAACTTCTGCTTCATCCAGCCCGGCATTTCGCATGATGTACTCTGCATAGAAGTTAAATAAGCAGGGTGACAATAGACAACCTTGACATACTCCTTTCCCGATTTGGAGCCAGCCTGTTGTTCCATGTCCAGTTCTAACTGTTGCTTCTTGACCTGCATACAGATTTCTCAGATGGCTGGTAAGGTGGTCTGGTATTCCCATCTATTTCAGAATTTTCCACAGTTTATTGTGATCCATACAGTCAAAGGCTTTGGCATAGTCAATCAAGCAGAAATAGATGTTTTTTCTGGAACTCTCTTGCTTTTTTGATGATGCAGTGGATGTTGGCAATTTGATCTCTGGTTCCTCTGCCTTTCCTAAATCCAACTTGAACATCTGGAAGTTCTCAGTTCACATACTGTTGAAGCCTGGCTTGAAGAGTTTTGAGCATTACTTTGCTAGCATGTGAGATGAGTGAAATTGTGCAATATTACTTGCAATAATAATATTAATAGTATTAAATTGTGCACTTTATTTTACTCCCCATTTAATCTAATTTCCTTTGTTGTTGTCCCAAATGTAGAAGACATTTTCATTCCCAAATGGGGGCGACATTCCCAAATGGGGGCGACAATGTTAAATGAAAGGATTGATGGGTTAAATAAGGGAGTTGATGAGTTGAATAAAAGGGAGACCTCAGGGAGATCTGGGTTCGATCCCTGGCTTGGGAAGATCCCCTCGAGAAGGGAAAGGCTACCCACTGCAGTATTCTGGCCTGGAGAATTCCATGGACTGTATAGTCCATGGGGTCTATACAGTTTGTAGATAAATATAGTCCAGAGAATTCCATGGTCTACTGGCTATGGGATTGCAAAGAGTCAGACACGACAGTCATCAGGACAGATAGACATGTTTCTTCACTTTGCTCTTTCCACTTGTTAATATATCTTGGAGATCACTCCTTTGCAGCATATAGAGATTACATTGGAGGTTCCTAGCAGAGAATAAACTTGGTCTGACTTATGTTTTAAGAAGATTATTATGGCTACTATATTAAAAATGGATTCCAAGAAGCAAGGAAGGAAATGGGGAGACTGGTGGGTAACTTTTAAGATAATTTGGGGACAGATGCTGATGGCTTAGGCAGGGAGTTAGTAGTGGATATGATAAGGTGAACTTGGAATCTGGACCTATTTCAAAGGTATAAACAACAAATTTTGATGATGGAATTGATGTTAGGTATGAAAGAGAATTCCAAATAGGAAAATGAGTACGTCAAGGCTGTATATTGTCACCCTGCTTATTTAAATTATATGCAGCGTACTGGGCTGGAAGAAGCACAACCTGGAATCAAGATTGCTGGAAGAAATATCAATAACCTCAGATATGCAGATGACACCATCCTTATGGCAGAAAGTGAAGAGGAACTAAAAAGCCTCTTGATGAAAATGAAAGAGGAGAGTGAAAAAGTTGGCTTAAAACTCAACATTCAGAAAACGAAGATCATGGCATCTGGTCCCATCACTTCATGGGAAATAGATGGAGAAACAGTGGAAACAGTGTCAGACTTTATTTTAGGGGCTCCAAAATCACTGCAGATGGTGATTGCAGCCATGAAATTAAAAGACGCTTACTCTTCAGAAGTAAAGTTATGACCAACCTAGATAGCATATTGAAAAGCAGAGACATTACTTTGCCAACAAAGGTCTGTCTAGTCAAGGCTACGGTTTTTCCAGTGATCATGTATGGATGTGAGAGTTGGACTGTGAAGAAAGCTGAGCGCCGAAGAACTGATGCTTTTGAACTGCGGTGTTGGAGAAGACTCTTGAGAGTCCCTTGGACTGCAAGGAGATCCAACCAGTCCGTTCTAAAGGAGATCAGTCCTGGGTGTTCATTGGAAGGACTGATGCTGAAGCTGAAACTCCAATGCTTTGGCCACCTCATATGAAGAGTTGACTCACTGGAAAAGACTCTGATGCTGGGAGGGATTGGGGGCAGGAGGAGAAGGGGACAACAGAGGATGAGATGGCTGGATGGCATCACTGACTCGATGGACATGAGTTGAGTGAACTCCGGAAGTTGGTGATGGACAGAGAGGCCTGGTGTGCTGCGATTCATGGGGTCGCAAAGAGTCGTACACGACTGAGCGACTGAACTGAACTGACTGATGAAAGAGAGTAATCAGAGATGACTCCAACTAGGACAGAGTTGCCATTTAGTGAGATGGGAAAACTGAGAGAGGGCCACTTCCGTGGGGGAAGATCAGAATTGGGCTTTGAATGTGTTACATTTGAAATGCCTTGTTAGATATCCAAGTAAAGGTATAAAATAGGCAGTTGATATACGAGTTTTTAGTGTGGGGGTAGTGATCAAGGCTGGAGACCTTTGGAGACAGATAGTATTTACATTCATGATACCAGTTGAGATTACTAATGGAATGAGTGTAGATGCAAAAGAGAAGTGGTCCAAGAACAGACCTCTGGAGTTTAGAAGTTGGGGATATGAGAGGAATCAATAAAGGAAACAGAACTGCTAGAGATTTGATCAATGGAGTTAGGAGAGAAAGCATATGTCTTTCATTTAAATCAGATCCTATACGGGTGTAGGCCTGAGTTACCAGTATCTATCTTTCCTGGGGGCTTCCCAGGTAGCTCAGTGGTAAAGAAACCACCTGGCAATTCAGGAGATGCAGGTTCCATCCCTGGGTCTGGAAAACCCCCTGGAGAAAGAGCTGGCAATCTATTCCAGTATTCCTGCCTAGGAAAGCCCATGGACAGGGGGGCCTGGTGGGCTGTAGCCCATGGGGTCGTAAAGAGCTGGACACAACTGAGCATGCATGCATGCACAGCATCTTTCCTGGCATAAGGCAAGAGCCTATGGCAGGGAAGAATGAAGGCATCATGCAAAATGGAGACACCAGAGGATAAAGAGAGGGAGAGTAAGAGGCTGATGGAGTTGAGGCCTCTGACAACATCATGGCAGTTCTTGGATACAGCAGTGCCTGAAGACCACACCACCTTCAATTTTTTTTAACCAAGTGAGCCAATAAATTATTTTGTTGCTTTCAACTAGTTTAAGTTTATCATTTGCAACAAAAAGGAATTTATACAATGGTTATTTTCTGTGCTCCCATAATTCTTGTTCTTCCCCTAGTCTTAACATTTACCACATTTCATAAATTTCAATGGGTTATGTGACTTCTAGGGAGATTGAATCTCTCTCACCATTCACTTGTGCCCAAACAATTTTGGGCAAGTCCTCAAGCCTTCACTGGCTTTCTTATCTGTAAAAGGGCAGCATGGGCCTAGGTAATATCAAACATCCCATCCAGTGTCAACATCTGTTGATTCTCAGTACTTTTCTCTAGGTTTTAAACTTCTAGATAGATTAAAAAATATGGCATTTCAGAGACCTAGTGGTATATACAACTGAGATGAATCTCAAAGGCATCATGATGAGTGAAAGAAACCAGTCTCGAAAGATTACATGTTATGTGATTTTATTTATGACATTCTTTTTTAAAAAAACTTTTATTTATTAGTTTATTATTTTTGGCTGCCCTGCATGCTGCGTGCAGGCTTTCTCCGGCTGCGGCAAGCGGGGCCTGCTCTCTGTTGCTGTGTTCAGGCTGCTCACTGTGGTGGCTTCCCTTGCTGCGGAGTGCGGGCTCTGGACGCTTGGGCTTCAGTAGTTGTGGCCATGGGTTTAGTTGCCCCACAGCATGTGGGATCTTTTCAGTCCAAGGATCTAACCCATGTCCCTTGATTGGCAGGCAGACTCTCAATGAGTGGACCACCAGGGAAGTCCCTATTTATGACATTCTTGAAAAGAGAAAATAATAGTGACAGAGTGCAGATCAATGGTTGCCAGGGATGAGGGGTAGGGGAAACATGTGACCACTGCAAAGCAACGTTGGGGGTGATGGAATTGTTCTATATCCTAATTGTGAGGGTGATTATACACAACTATGAGTGTACTAAAATTCATAGAACTGTACAACAAAAAAATCAGTTTTACTGTAAGACAATAAAAAAAAAAAAGCCTGGTCTAGTTCTTACCACTGTACTGTGAGAATAGCCTCCTTAGCCTCATTCAGCATCAGTAACATTTACTTTGTACCTGCTGAGATTCAGAGCACATCTTGGGTTCCTAGGGCCATAAAAGTGGTTTCATAAAATGAATGTTTTTCAAATGGCTATCTGGGGAGGCCTTACAAATAGCTGTGAAAAGAAGAGAAGTGAAAAGCAAAGGAGAAAAGGAAAGATAGAAGCATCTGAATGCAGAGTTCCAAAGAATAGCAAGAAAAGATAAGAAAGCCTTCTTCAGTGATCAATGTAAAAAAATAGAGGAAAACAATAGAATGGAAAAGACTAGAGATCTTTTCAAGAAAATTAGAGATACCAAGGGAACATTTCATGCAAAGATGGGCTTGATAAAGGACAGAAATGGTATGGACCTAACAGAAGCAGAAGATATTAAGAAGAGGTGGCAAGAATACACAGAAGAACTGTACAACCCGGATAATCATGATGGTGTGATCACTCACCTAGAGCCAGACATCCTGGAATGTGAAGTCAAGTGGGCCTTAGAAAGCATCACTACGAACAAAGCTAGTGGAGGTGATGGAACTCCAGTTGAGCTGTTTCAAATCCTGAAAGGTGATGCTGTGAAAGTGCTGCACTCAATATGCCAGCACATTTGGAAAACTCAGCAGTGGCCACAGGACTGGAAAAGGTCAGTTTTCGTTCTAATCCCTAAGAAAGGCAATGCCAAAGAATGCTCAGACTACTGGACAGTCTCACATTCTAGTAAAGTAATGCTCAAAATTCTCCAAGCCAGGCTTCAGCAATACGTGAACTGAGAACTTCCTGATGTTCAAGCTGGTTTTAGAAAAGGCAGAGGAACCAGAGATCAAATTGCCAACATCCACTGGATCATCGAAAAAGCAAGAGAGTTCCAGAAAAACATGTATTTCTGCTTGATTGACTATGCCAAAGCCTTTGACTGTGTGGATCACAATAAACTGTGGAAGATTCTGAAAGAGATGGGAATACCAGACCACCTGACCTGCCTCTTGAGAAACCTATATGCGAGTCAGGAAGCAACAGTTAGAACTGGACATGGAACAACAGACTGGTTCCAAATAGGAAAAGGAGTACGTCAAGGCTGTCTATTGTCACCCTGCTTATTTAACTTCTATGCAGAGTACATCATGAGAAATGCTGGACTGGAAGAAACACAAGCTGGAATCAAGATTGCCAGGAGAAATATCAATAACCTCAGATATGCAGATGACACCACCCCTATGGCAGAAAGTGAAGAGGAACTAAAAAGTGTCTTGATGAAAGTGAAAGAGGAGAGTGAAGAAGTTGGCTTTAAGCTCAACATTCAGAAAACTAAGATCATGGCCTCTGGTCCCATCACTTCATGGGAAATAGATGGGGAAACAGTGTCAGACTTTATTTTTTGGGGGGCTCCAAAATCACTGCAGATGGTGACTGCAGCCATGAAATTAAAAGATGCTTACTTCTTGGAAGGAAAGTTATGACCAACCTAGATAGCATATTCAAAAGCAGAGACATTACTTTGCCGACTAAGGTCTGTCTAGTCAAGGCTACGGTTTTTCCAGTGATCATGTATGGATGTGAGAGTTGGACTGTGAAGAAAGCTGAGCGCCGAAGAACTGATGGCTTTTGAAATGTGGTGTTGGAGAAGACTCTTGAGAGTCCCTTGGACTGCAAGGAGAT
This sequence comes from Ovis canadensis, assembly GCF_042477335.2. Taxonomy (NCBI): domain Eukaryota; kingdom Metazoa; phylum Chordata; class Mammalia; order Artiodactyla; family Bovidae; genus Ovis; species Ovis canadensis. The sequence goes on from NC_091251.1 coordinate 99,300,237, forward strand.
CCAACCAGTCCATTCTGAAGGAGATCAACCCTGGGATTTCTTTGGAAGGAATGATGCTAAGGCTGAAGCTCCAGTAGTTTGGCCACCTTATGTGAAGAGTTGACTCATTGGAAAAGACTCTGATGCTGGGCGGGATTGGGGGCAGGAGGAGAAGGAGACGACCGAGTATGAGATGGCTGGATGGCATCACTGACTCGATGAGTCTGAGTGAACTCCAGGAGTTGGTGATGGACAGGGAGGCCTGGCGTGCTGCAATTCATGGGGTCGCAAAGAGTTGGACACGACTGAGCAACTGAACTGAACTGAACTGAAGGGCTGTGTGATAAAGAACCCACCTGCCAATGCAGGAGATGGGGGTTTGATCCCTGGGTTGGGAAGATTTCCCTGGAGGGGGAAACGGCAACCTACTTCAGTATTCTTGCCTGGGAAATCCTATGGACAGAGGAGCCTGGTGGGCTCCAGCCCATGGGGGCCACAACAAAGTCAGACACAACCTAGCAGCTGAACAACAACAAAGGGAATATTAGATGTATTTGTTTTCTATTGCTATATAACACATTGTCACAGACTTAGTGGCCTGAAACAGCACTACGGTTGAAACAGCACTCTGAGCTCATATCTCTTAGGTCAGAAGGCTAGCAGAGGATGCTTGGATTCTCTGCTCTGGGTCTCATAAACCTGAAATCACAATGTTGAGCTGGATCCTCATCAGGCTGAGGCTCTGAAGAAAAATCCATTTCCAAGCTCATTCTAGTTGTTGCAGTTGCTGGACCGAGGTCCCTGTTTCTTGGTGTGCCATTGAGAAGCACCATCCTCACTTCCTACAGGCCAGCCTCATGTCCTTCCCACATGACACCCTGGTCAGTTCACAGGATGGCTGTTTGCTTTCTTCCAGGCTAGATACAGCACATCTCTCTGACTTTCTCATCTGCTGGCCAGAAAAAACTCTTTTGTTTTTATAGGGCTCATAGATTAGGTCATGCCCACCCAGATAATCTTCTTATTCTAAAATCAACTTGTAACATAACACAATCACAGAACTGATGTCTCATCGTATTCACAGCTCCAGGGTTATTGCAGGGTGTGTACAAGGAGCAGGGCTGGGGAGAGGATCATGGGAGAGATCTTAGAATTCTGTCTGAGGATATAAGCCAAAAGAAAAAAAAATTTTTTTTGGTACATGCTGGATCTTTGATCAGACTATATAATGTACCAAGCATGACCTGGAGTCTGAAAATATAAATTCAAGCAATAGCTTCACCAGTAAGCTGTGTTATCATGGTCAAGATACTTAAATTCTTTGGCCTCCAGTTTTATCAAATTTAAAATGCTGATCATGTTACCTGCTTTATGTATCTATCATAGAGTGATTGAGGTAATGTAGGTGAATATGTTTTACTCAAATCTAAAGTACTATGTAAATATATTAATTATTTCACTTAATATTTTCACTGACAGTGATCTGATTTAACCTCTGCTCCAGGAATGTATTACTTCTAAAAAGAGAATAAAAGGTATAAAATGTATTATTTCTAAAAAGAGCAAATTAGAGAAAGTCCTGAAGACAAGATCAAGAACCTTAGATTTAACTCAGCAGATAATTTGGAGCAGAAGCAAGACTTTTGAAACTGTCACTAAAGATGATTCTTAAGGCAGAATGGGTTTCTATGGTGATGAAACACAAAGGAGGAAAAGGTTAAAATAATTAACATGGGAAATCAGTAAGATATAGACCAAGATCTGGGAGGTAGGATTGAAAGGAAAGGGTGGAGAAGACCTTTTACAATTATCTCATTTTTTTCACAGGCTTCCCTGGTGGCTCAGCGGTAAAAATTTGCCTGCCACACAGGAGACTTGGGTTAGATCCCTGGGCAAGGAAGATTCCCCTGGAGAAGGGAATGACAACCCACAGGAAGATCCCCTGGAAAAGGAAATGACAACCCAGTCCAGTATACTTGTCTGGGAAATTCCACAGACAGAGGAGCCTGGCGGGATACAGTCCATGGGGTCGCAAAGCGATAGCCACAACTGAGCATGCACTCACTCTCATTTTTCACAGAGGCTATCTTGTGAAGCATTTCTATCATTTGCAGTCTCTTGCTGTCCATGGGGTATATAGGGAATAGTAACTGACTTTAACACCAATCTTAGTAAAACAGAATGAAGAAGGCACATCTATTGCAAAAGTAGTACAATATTATACCCTAAGGGGCTTCCGCGGTAGCTCAGCTGGTGAAGAACTGGCCTGCAATGCAGGAGACCCTGGGTTGATTTCTGGGTCGGGAAGATCCCCTAGAGAGGGAACAATCTGCCCACTCCAGTATTCTTGGGCTTCCCTGGTGACTCAGACGGTAAAGAATCTGCCTGCAATGCAGGAGACCTGGGTTCAATCCCTAGGTTGGGAAGATCCCATGGAAGAGGGCATGGCAACCCACTGCAGTATTCCTGCCTGGAGAATCCCCATGGACAGAGGAGCCTGGTAGGCTATAGTCCATGGGGTCACAAAGAGTTGGACACGACTGAACGACTAAGCACACACTGTAAAACCAAGTAGGGGCTTGTGTTTAGCTCTGCTGGATCTTTCTGGTAGCATTCTACCCTCATTAACACAGGTAATTAGTAGCTGCCTGCTCATAAGGGACTGCCCAGCGCAGGCTAGAATTGGTGATGCTCCAGATTACGAGAACAATCAGTTCAGCCCACTCTCGGTATTCCAGATGCAGGGAGGAATTCATCCTCAGAGAACCTAGGACCTAATTTGATTTCTAACCAGCTGCGGCCCTGTAGCCACAAGTGACAACTTGGGAGGTAGTAGGATGGAGCTGCTAAACACACAGATTCCTGAGTCAGCTTTCCTAGGTTCCCATCCTGGCATCCTAATTTACCACGTGTAAATTAGGGCAGGTTATTTAAGTTCTAAGTTTCTTGCTGGACCGATAAAAAAAAAAAAAAGGAGAAAGTTAAGTAAAACCTATTTTCATAAAGCTTTTGGGATAATTAAATAAACTCATCAGTTAATTTAATCATGCAAAGTGCTTAGAACAATGTCCAGGATAGAGTAAGCACTTAGAAGACAATTATTATTTTCTGGACTTAATTTAATTGGCCTTAACGGCATTTATTAAGCTTCTTGAGCTTCAGGCTTTGCATTTGTAAAGTGAGGCAATTAAACTCAATTTTATTTCTAGGGTACCTTCCAACTAACAGTCTATTGTCCTATATGAATGTTTTTATTTATGGCAGTACCAGTATTTTATGCTCTGATGCCATTTTGCGTTAGATATTGCTGCTTTACTTACTGATATTCATTTCCTGGTGAAAAGCAGCAGTGTCCTACTTCAGTGTTCTTCCTTATTAGAATCCTTTTATACTCCTTCACAATCTTTAAAATAGTTTTTAAAATCAAAGTTCTGATTTTTACTGAACTATAGTTTAAAAGGCTAGATTCACATATTACTTAGTAACTGCAAAAGAAAAAAATGTACCTTTCTAGAAATCTGGATGGAGGGACAATCTGATGCTAGTTTTTTCTGATAGGATGTTCTCGAATTACCTGATCAAGTCAGACCTAACTTCTGGCTCACAAGAAATTCAGGCTCTAGAGGCACTAGTTAAACAGCATGAGGAAGAAAGCAGAAAAATCCGGAATGTGGAGACATTTTATAGGACAATTGGCCTAGAATCTCCAAAACGTCAGTGTCAAAATTGCACACATTTCCTTCCAAACCCTTCGGCATGCATCAACCAAGAATAAGAAATTTTCTTTGTAACTACATTGTCATTAATACTTCTAAGAAAATTAGCACAAGTTTTACAATATAGTCTGCCATCAGCCCATAGATATGAACAACAAGAGAAAATATAGATAAATTGGATTTCATGAAAATTAAAACCTTTTGTGCTTCAAAGGGCACCAACAGGAAAGTGAAAAACAACCTACAGAGTGAGAGAAAATATTTGCAAATCATATATCTGATAAGGAACTTGTAGTCAGAAGAACTCTTACAAGTTAACAACAAAGAGACATAATCCATGTAAAAGAATGAGCAAAGCATCTGAGTAGATATTTCTTCAAAGAATATATGTGAATAGCCAATAATCACACTCAAATTTGTTCAACATCATTAGGAATCAGGGAAATGCCAATCAAAACTAGAGTGAGATACCAATTGATTCTCATTAGAATGACTAAAATGAAAAAGAAAGACAATAATAGGTATTGATGAGGATATAGAGAAATTTGAACCCTCATACACACTGCTGGTAGTATTAGAAAATAGTGTAGGCACCTTGGAACACAGTTTGGCAGTCCCTCAAAAACTGAACATTGAAGTTACCATGTGACCTAGCAATTCTACTCCTAGGTTTATAACTAAGAATTGAAAATACATGTCCATATAAAAACCTGTGCACAAATGTTCATAGCAGCATTATTCATAACAATGAAAAAGTAGAAACAACCCACATGTCCATTAGCTGATGAAAGGATGAACAAAATGTGATATATCCATAGAATAGAATATTCTTTGGCAAAAAAAAAGGACTGCAGGATTGATATATGCTAAAATATGAGCAAATCTTGAGTGAGTTTAGCCAACTTCCAAAGTCAGAAGGAGCAGTTTGTAAGAGATTATCTTCACTTCTTAACACCAGCAGCAAATTTGGGAGTTCCTAAAGGCACATTCAATTTTGACAATTCATTGTGTGTGTGTTAGTCACTCAGTCGTGTCCGACCCTTTGTGACCCCATGGTCTGTCCATGGAATTCTCTAGGCAAGAATACTGGAGTGGATTGCCATTCCCTTCTCCAGGGGATCTTCCCAACCCAGGGACTGAACCCAGGTCTTCTGCATTGAGGGCAGATTTTTTTTTGACCATCTGAGCAATCAGGGAAGTCCTGATGACAATTTATTAGAAGGACACGTAGAACTTACTGAAAGACGTTATGCTCATTTTCTGGTTTATTACAGGAAAAGGATCTAGATGAAAATTAGCCACAGGGGACTTCCCTGGTGGTCTAGTGGTTGGCAATCTGCCTGCCAATGAGGGGGACACTGGCTCAATCAGTCCTGGTCCAGGAGTATTCCAGGTGCTGCTCTGCAACCACGCTATGCACCACAACTACTGAGCCAGAGCTCTAGGGCCCATGAACTACAACTGCTGAAGTCTGTGCACTCTAGAGTCTGTGCTCTGCAACAAGAGAAGACTCTGCACTGAGAAGCCTGTGCACCACAACTAGAGAGCAGTCCCTGGTTGTTGCAACTAGTCAAAAGCCCAGTTCCAGCAATGAAGACACAGTGCAGCCAAAAAGAACTACGTTAAAAAAAATTTGCCAAGGAGCGCTGTTTGCAGTAGCTAGGACGTGGAAGCAACCTAGATGTCCATCGGCAGATGAATGGATAAGAAAGCTGTGGTAGATATATATACACAATGAACTATTACTCAGCTATTAAAAAGAATGCATTTGAGTCAGTTCTAATGAGGTGGATGAAACTGGAGTCTATTATATAGAGTGAAGTAAGTCAGAAAGAAAAATACCAATACAGTATATTAACGCATATATGTGCAATTTAGAAAGATGGTAACGATGACCCTATATGCAAGACAGCAAAAGAGACACAGATGTAAAGAACAGGCTTTTGGACTCTGTGGGAGAAGGTGAGGGTGGGATGATTTGAGAGAACAGCACTGAAACACGTATATTACCATATGTGAAATAGGTCGCCAGTCCAGGTTTGATGCATGAGACAGGGCACTCAGGGCCTGTGCACTGGGATGACCCTGAGGGATGGGATGGGGAGGGAGGTGGAAGGGGGTTCAGGATGGGGAACACATGTACACCCATGGCTGATTCATGTCAATGTATGGCAAAAACCACTACAATATTGTAAAGTGACTCGCCTCCAATTAAAATTAATTAATTAATTTTTTAAAGTTGCCAAGGGAAGGTGAATAGGGCAGAGTTCAGGAAGATTCCAAGCATGGAGAATCCAGTTGTCTCCTCGCTGTGTAGACCAAGAGCATTTCTCTCCTGGCATCACTGTGTGACCGTAAGCTGGGAGGCTCACCTGAACCTTGGTGTGCAGAGTTTTTACTGAGCCTCCATCACATAGGCATGACTGACTGCTTGTGTGGCTGATCTCAGTCTCCAGCCCCTAAGATGTTTACTGATACTGTGACCTAAGGCCCCCATGCTAAATCACAGTGTTAGTCTTTCTGGCCAGCCTCCACTATAAGACTACTTGATGTGGTTAGCTTCCACCTAAATCGTATTGTTAGATCATCTGGTGACTCAAAAGCTGATCACATGGATCACAGCCTTGTCTAATTCAATGAAAAGCTATGAGCCATGCTGTGTAGGGCCACCCATGATGGACAGGTCTTGGTGGAGAGTTCTAACAAAATGTGGTCCACTGGAGAAGGGAATGGCAAACCACTTCAGTATTCTTGCCTTGAGAACCCCATGAACAGTATGAAAAGGCAAAAAAGATATGACACTGAAGGGAGGGAAGCTCTGCATGCTGCAGTCCATGGGGTCGCAAAGAGTCGGACACGACTGAGCGACTGAACTGAATTGAATTGATCTGGTGACTCAAAGCTACCAGGAAAACAGAGGCACTCCTATTAGGCATGACCTTTCAAGCGCTTAGAAATTGCTTCCCCAAAGCCAAGGACAAAGGCCAGATTTCTGTCTGGGCAAGGTTAAATCCTTTACTACAGAAACCTTGAAAACATTATGCTAAGTGAAAGTAGTCACTAAAGGCCAGATATTGTATAATTCTATGTATATAAAATTTCCAGAACAGACAAATGCATACAGACAAAAGGTAGATTAATAGTTACTTGGGACTAACTTGTGTGGAAATGGGGAATGGGAAAGATGAGTGAGAGCTAATGGGTACACATTTTTTTTTTAAGTATTGAAAAATTATAGAGAATTCCCTGGTGGTCCAATGGTTAGGATTTCATGTTTTCATGCTTAAGGACCAGACCAAAAAAAAGAAAAATTACAGAGTGCTGGTGTTGACACAACTCTGTGAATATACTAAAAACCACTGATCTGTACACTTTGAAAAGGTAAATTTAATGAAATGTGAAATATATCTCAATAAAGCTGTAAAGTCCAAGTCAAGATGTACAATTAATAAAATGTATAAATAAGTGAATAAAAGTATGATATGCCACCATTCATTTTTTTCCAAGTGAAATTTGGAATTATTTTGTTGAGTTCTTTTAAAAAAGTCTACAGGAATATTGATTGTCATTGAGTTGACCATAGGTTAACTTTGAGAGCTGGTATCTTTACAATTTTATGTCTCAGGAACACTGTTTTGATGTATTAAAATTGTCTTTCACCTCTTCAATAACATTTTGAGGTTTTCTTTATATAGACTGTACATATCTCTCAGCATATTGATTCTTAGGTATTTGACTTCTTTGTTAGCATAAATACAGTCTCTGTGTTTATGTGATTACTAAATATAATTTTTTGTTGTTGTTGTTAAGGAAGTCAAAAGTGTTCTGAAATGCATCAGTTTATAAATAGAACCAGTCTTTTGACAGTGGACGACTTACAGCTAAGGTCAACTTGTTTGTGATTAGATGGGCTTCTATATCTTCTTCCTAGGACCGAGTGGTTCTTGGGTTTTTGTATTGAGTTTTCCTGGATATGCAGGAAAGCAGCTTTGCTGGCAGCCATTCCCTCCTTCAGCTCTGAGACTTCCTGTCTGAAAGCACTGTGAGACCTGCTGACCCCATTTCTTTCCAGATTTAATTATTCTTTTTGAAAGTTGGTTCTAACCTTAAGGGGATTTGAAACACAAGGCTCCAGTGGGGATGAAGCTTTAGACCCAAGATAACTATTCCTTTTTTTATTGAACAGCCTGGCAGGGGAACAGATGGCCCCTTGCCCTGAGCACTGTCATTTATTTTGATCATTTTCATTCCTATCAAGTGTGCAGGCAGCTCAGAAGGCAACCATCTGATACCTGAAGTGACTGCTTGCATTACTTCCTGTCTTTTCTCTTGTCTTATAACAAGATATCCCACTAAAATATGCCTGCTTGTGTGCTAAGGAGCTGATGTGGGTGTGGATGGCTATGATTTAGTAATCCTAAAGGGGGAAATACAGGGGCTATAAGAATAGTTATTGTGGGATCTCCCTGGTTGTTCAGTGGTTTAGAATCTGCCTGCTAATACAGGGGACATGGGTTCGATCCCTGGTCCAGGAAAATATCACATGCCACAGAGCACCTAAGCCCGTGCACCACAGCTACTAAATCCACATACCTAGAGCTTGTGCTCTGCAACAAGAGGAGCCGCTGCAATGAGAAGACTGTGCACCACAGTGAAAGGAGCCCGCACTTGCAGCAGCTAGAGAAAGCCTGTGTTCTGCAACAAAAGCCCAGAGCAGCCAAGGAAAGAATAGTTATTGTGTGTTGACGAGCTCTTCCGCATCTGTTTATTTCATTTAATTCTTACAACAGCCCTATGAGTAGCTGACTTATTATCCTCATTTTACAGATCAGAAAATGAAGGCTTAGACATGTCACACAAGTTGCCCAAGATGATAAATGGAAAGTGACAAATCTGGAAAGTGACTTAAACTGCCAAATATGGTTTTACCCACTCTTCTTTACTGGTTCCCAAATGGAAGAGTACCTTTCTAAAAAATCTGGAGTCAGACAGACCTGTTTGAGTCCTGCCTCCTTTGCTTCCTAGTTCTATAACCTTTAGCAAGCCTTTGTTGTTTAGTCACTAAGTCATGTCTGACTCTTTTGCCATCCCATGGAGTGCAGCTTCCCAGGTTCCTATGTCCTTGGCATTTCCGAGGCAAGAATACTAGAATGGATTGCCATTTCCTTCTCCAGGGGCTCTGTCTGACTCAGGGATTGAATATGTGTCTCCTGCATTGCAGGCGGATTCATTACCATTGAGCCACCTGGGAAGACCTTAGCAAGCCTATCTACTTCATAAAGCTTTGAAGATGCTATAATATAAATGTAATGTGTAAATGCTTGGTCTGGTGAATAATAAATGAATATCAGGGGTTTTTCTTGAAAACATATCAAGTACTTTCTCTGTATGAGACCCTAAGCTAATCTGGAGGGACTTGGGGTTAAATGCTATACAGCCTGAATCCTAAAGGCCAGAGAGTTGGTAGAATCTGGGCTTCAGAAGAGTTCTGTTTGTCCACACATGCTTTAGCACTTTTGAATTAGTTCGAGACATTAAAAAATTGGGAGGTTTTAATAAAAATCTGATTTCCAGCTCTTGAAAGCTGGTCGAGCTGGCAATCTTGGGCCTACAATCTCACATGGCATCAGCATCTAGAAGGGAGTGTGCCAATATGGGCCACAGTGCCCTCCACTCCTTATTATATCTGAGGAAGTCAGTGGCCATTCACTGCTGCAGTTATGCACTCTTTTCTTTCTTTCCTTTTTTGGCCACACCAGGCAGCATATGCTTCCCTGGTGGCTCAAGTGGGAAAGAATCTGCCTGCAATGCAGGAGACCGGGTTCAATCGAAGGGTCTGGAAGAGCTCCTGGAGAAGGAACTGGCAACCCACTCCAGTATTCTTGCCTGGAGAATTTCATGGACAGAGAAGCCTGGTGGGCTACAGTCTATGGGGTCGCAAAGAGTTGGACATGACTAAGCAACTAATTTTCACTTTCACTTCTTTCATGCAGCATATAGGATCTTAGTCCCCCTACCAGGGATCAAACCCATGCCCCTGTGGTGGGAATGCAGAGCCTCAACCATTGGACTGCCAGGGAAGTTCCTGCACCATTTTCCTTAATAAAAGAAGTGACATGCTTCCTGTATCTATGATGCTCATGAAAGAAAACAAAAGGTAGATCAAGGAAACTGTGTGATTTAAACTGGATGAATTTTTTGTTTTCCTTTAAAAGCCAGGACTATTAACATGTCTGACCTGCTCCACTTACTTTTGTTACCTTTCATTTATTTATTTGGCTGCACTGGCTCTTAGTCATGGCATGTGGAATTTAGATCCCTAACCAAGGGGAATGCAGAGCTCTAGCCACTGGACCACCAGGGAATCCTTATTTTTGTTATCTCTTTGGCCTCTGTAAGCAGTTGAGTTTGCAGCCCCTGGTGTAAAGAGGTAACCTCATCACAGTATGAAGTAAGCCCAAGTGCTGAAGGTGAGCCCAAGAAGCTTTGGAAGTACCAAGTACTTAGCCAAGCCTGGGAATTGAGAGGATGCGTCCTATAATGTCCAGTTGAGCTATTTCAAATCCTAAAAGATGATGCTGTGAAAGTGCTGCACTCAATACACCAGCAAATTTGGAAAACTCAACAGTTGCCACAGGATTGGAAAATGTCAGTTTTCATACTAATCCCAAAGAAAGGCAATGCCAAAGAGTGTTCAAACTACGGCACAACTGCACTCATCTCACACGCTGGCAAAGTAATGCTTAAAATTCTCCAAGTCAAGCTTCAACAGTACGTGAACCAAGAACTTCCAGATGTTCAAGCCAGATTTAGGAAAGGCAGAGGAACCAGAGATCAAATTGTCAACATCTGCTGGATCATCGAAAAAGCAAGAGAGTTCCAGAAAGACATATACTTCTGCTTTATTGACTATGCCAAAGCCTTTGACTGTGTGGATCACAATAAACTGTGGAAAATTCTGAAAGAAATGGGAATACCAGACAACCTGACCTGACCTTCCTCCTGAGAAATTTGTATGCAGGTCAAGAAGCAACAGTTAGAACTGGACATAGAACAACAGACTGGTTCCAAATAGGAAAAGGAGTACGTCAAGGCTGTATATTGTCACCCTGCTTATTTAACTTCTATGCAGAGTACATCATGAGAAATACTGGACTGGATGAAGCACAAAATTGAAATCAAGATTGGAATCCTGGAATCAAGATTGCTGGGAGAAATATCAACAACCTCAGATATGCAGATGACACCACACTTAATGACAGAAAGTGAAGAAGAACTAAAGAGCCTCTTGAGAGCAGAGTGAAAAAGTTGGCTTAAAGCTTAACATTCAGAAAACGAAGATCATGGCATCTGGTCCCATCACTCCATGGGAAATAGATGGGGAAACAGTGGAAACAGTGTCAGACTTTATTTTTGGGGGCTCCAAAATCACTGCAGACGGTAACTGCAGCCATGAAATTAAAAGACGCTTACTCCTTGGAAGAAAAGCTATGACCAACCTAGATAGCATATTCAAAAGCAGAGACATTACTTTGCCAACAAAGGTCTGTCTAGTCAAGGCTATGTTTTTTCCAGTGGTCATGTATGGATGTGCGAGTTGGTCTGTGAAGAAAGCTGAGCACTGAAGAATTGATGCTTCTGAACTGTGGTGTTGGAGAAGACTCTTGAGAGTCCCTTGGACTGCAAGGAGATCCAACCAGTCCATCCTAAAGTGAATTAGTCCTGAATATTCATTGGAAGGACTGATGCTGAAGCTGAAACTCCAATAGTGAAGAAGTAACTTACTAGGAAAGACCCTAATGATTGAAAGACCCTAAAGATTGAAAGCAGAAAGAGAAGGGGATAACAGTGGATGAGATGGTTGGATGGCATTTCTGACTCGATGGACATGAGTTTGAGCAAGCTCCAGGAGCTGGTGATAGACAGGGAAGCCTGGAGTGCTGCAGGCCATGGGGTCACAAAGAGTCTAACATGACTGAGTGACTGAACTGAACTGAATTTCCCATAATGTCACCTGACCAAGATCATGTGCCATTAATAGGTGAGACCCTGAAGAACAATGTCAGAGGTTTTGGTGTTGGGTGGAGTGGATGAGCTGTTTAAGCAGGCAGAACAGCTTGGGAAAGGGCTAGAGGTAGCAGCAATAGCCTCAGTCCCCTCTTTGATCTATTGCCCTGCCTTTACCTCTTCCATCCAGACCCCATTCCAGGTGCAAGCGGGGTCTCTGGCTCTGTCATCACTGGCAGAGAAAAGATTTCTGAACACAGCTGATGGCCGAGACTTCCTGGCTCCATACACTAACTGCACTCATATCCCAACATTCTCCTTGACTAACCAGACACACATGTACCCGTGGGGACCACCTGTCAGAATCCCAACACAGGCTTCTAACAGAAGGAGTCTTTACACCCCTCACTCAGCTATACACCAACAATAATATAGGACTGTTGTTTCAGATGAGAAGCTGAGAATATTTTAGTATTTAAATAATAGATATCAGAGTTTGTGTGGGAGGTAGAATTTATGTCCTCCTACCCTGGTGGGTCAGACGGTGAAGTGTCTGCCTACGATTCCAGAGACCTGGGTTTGATCCCTGGGTTGGGAATTTCCCCTGGAGAAGGAAATGGCAACCCACTCCAGTACTTTTGCCTGGAAAATCCCATGGATGGAGGAGCCTGGTAGGCTACAGTCCATGGGGTCGCAAAGAGGTGGACATGACTGAGCGACTTCGCTTCACTTCACTTCACAAAATAATCACCCATAAATGCCTGTTCCTGACAAAAGCAAATTAAATTCCTCTACAGGCAATAAAGAAAAACCTCCAGAGGTGAGGAGAGAGTATTTCTGAAAGAATCCAGAAAAGTAGAGAGAGATTCTATACTCTAGGAGAGAATTCTAGCTCCTTGCTAGATTCTAGCTCCTTGCAACATGAGAATGGAAGCCTGTCTGAATGGTCAGGATCAGTCTCAGCACGTAGGAAAAAGAACATTCTTCAAAGTGGGTGAACTCTGAGAAACTTTTGAGGCTATCAGGAGACCATTCTTACCAGAGGTCTGGGAGACTTGGCTAAGGCTGAGTGAACACTGAGGATGGAAGAGACTCTTCAAGGTCAAGTTCAACCTACAGACAAGAAATTTGCTCCAGAGAGTTCCCTGGTTGCCTACTGGTTAGGATTCTGGGCCTTCAGCTGGCTAGAGAACTGAAATCCTGCAAGTGATGCAGCATGGCCAAGAAACAAATATATACATATATATATATATATCAGTTCAGTTCAGTTCAGTTCAGTTCAGCTGCTCAGTCGTGTCCGACTCTTTGCAACCCCATGAATTGCAGCACACCAGGCCTCCCTGTCCATCACCATGTCCCGGAATTCACTCAGACTCATGTCCATCGAGTCAGTGATGCCATCCAGCCATCTCATCCTCTGTCATCCCCTTATTCTCCTGCCCCCAACCCCTCCCAGCATCAGAGTCTTTTCCAGTGAGTCAACTCTTCGCATGAGGTGGCCAAAGTACTGGAGTTTCAGCTTTAGCATCATTTCTTCCAAAGAAATCCCAGGGCTGATCTCCTTCAGAATGGACTGGTTGGATCTCCTTGCAGTCCAAGGGACTCTCAAGAGTCTTTTCCAACACCACAGTTCAAAAGCATCAATTCTTTGGCACTCAGCCTTCTTCACAGTCCGACTCTCACTTCCATACATGATCACTGAAAAAACCATAGCCTTGACTAGACGGACCTTAGTCGGCAAAGTAATGTCTCTGCTTCTGAATATGCTATCTAGGTTGGTCATAACTTTTCTTCCAAGGAGTAAGCGTCTTTTAATTTCATGGCTGCAGTCACCATCTGCAGTGATTTTGGAGCCCCCAAAAATAAAGTCTGACACTGTTTCCTCATCTATTTCCCATGAAGTGATGGGACCAGATGCTATGATCTTCGTTATCTGAATGTTGAGCTTTAAGCTTCGTTATCTGAATGTTGACCTGAAGAGGCAGGTCAGGTGGTCTGGTATTCCCATCTCTTTCAGAATTTTCCACAGTTTATTGTGATCCACACAGTCAAAGGCCTTGGCATAGTCAATCAAGCAGAAATAGATGTTTTTCTGGAACTCTCTTGCTTTTTCGATGATCCAGCGGATGTTGGCAATTTGATCTCTGGTTCCTCTGCCTTTTCTAAAACCAGCTTGAACATTTGGAAGTTCACGGTTCACGTATTGCTGAAGCCTGGCTTGGAGAATTTTGAGCATTACTTTACTAGCGTGTGAGATGAGTGCAGTTGTGCAGTAGTTTGAGCATTCTTTGGCATTGCCTTTCTTAGGGATTGGAATGAAAACTGACCTTTTCCAGTCCTGTGGCCACTGCTGAGTTTTCCAAATGTGCTGGCATATTGAGTGCAGCACTTTCAAAGTATCATCTTTCAGGATTTGAAACAGCTCAACTGGAATTCCATCACCTCCACTAGCTTTGTTTGTAGTGATGCTTTCTAAGGCCCACTTGACTTCACATTCTAAGATGTCTGGCTCTAGATTAGTGATCATATCATCATGATTATCTGGGTCATGAAGATCTTTTTTGTACAGTTCTTCCATGTATTCTTGCCACCTCTTGTTAATATCTTCTGCTTCTGTTAGGTCCTTACCATTTCTGTCCTTTATCGAGCCCATCTTTGCATGAAATGTTCCCTTGATATCTCTAATTTTCTTGAAGAGATCTCTAGTCTTTCCCATTCTGTTGTTTTCCTCTATTTCTTTGCATTGATCGCTGAAGAAGGCTTTCTTATCTCTTCTTGCTATTCTTTGGAACTCTGCATTCAGATGCTTATATCTTTCCTTTTCTCCTTTGCTTTTCACCTCTCTTCTTTTCACAGCTATTTGTAAGGCCTCCCCAGACAGCCATTTTGCTTTTTTGCATTTCTTTTCCATGGGGATGGTCTTGATCCCTGTCTCCTGTACAATGTCACGAACCTCATTCCATAGTTCATCAGGCACTCTATCTATCATATCTAGGTCCTTAAATCTATTTCTTTTATATAAGAAAATTTGCTCCAAATTGCAATAAGATACACTCCATACCCACTAGGATGATTATAATCAAAAAGGCAGACAACAAGAAGTATTAGGAAGTAGAGAAATTGAAACTCCGATATATTGTTGATGGGAAGAAAATGATATAGTTGCTTTGGAATACACTCTGGCAGTTCCTCAAAATGCTCAACACAGAGTTACCATATGACACCGAAATTTCATTTCTAGTTGTAGACCTAGGAGAAATGAAAACATATATTTATATTGAAACCTGTACACAATATTCATAGCAGCATTATTCATAATAGCCAAAATATGGAAACACACTAAATGTCCATCAACTGATGAAAGAGTAAATGAAATGTGGTATGTATCTTCATACCATAGAATATTCTTTGGCAATAAGAAGGAATGAAACACCCCTATGTGATAATGACTTATATGAACCTTGAAAACATTATGCTAAGTGAAAGAAGCCAGTCACAAAAGACTAGATATTGTGTGATTCCATGTATATGAAATGTTTAGGGTAGGCCTGTCTGTACAGAATGTAGATTAGCGGTTGCCTGAGGGCTGGGACAGGGTGGGAAAGATAGAAATAAGGGGAGACTGGAACCAGGAAGTGACTGCTACTGAGCACACACATTTATTTTTGTAGTCTTAGAAAAAGTCCTAAAATTAGATAGGGCGAAAGCTATAATTCTGTGAATATAATAAAAATCACTGAATTGTACACTCTGAGAGGGTGAACTTTATGGTATGTGGAATTATATCTCAATAAAGCTGATACTAAAAAAAAAAACCACTCTGTTCTAACTTCCCTCAGATTCCCTCTGACATAAATGGAAGCCACAAGGGACTTCTGCCTGTTTCCCCTTATTTTGTAAAAAATTCCTGAACCCCTCTCTGTGTATTAACTCTTTATCTGCTGGTCTTTCTTAAGGTTCTGCTTTAGACCCTTTTCTAGTTTCGCCTGCATGAGGACCGACTCCCAACTTTTCCACTAACTCGCTGTGTGATCATGAGCAAGTTAGTTAACTTCTTGTCCTCAAGTTCCTCATTTGAAAATATAATAATTGCACTGTTATTGAATCAGGTCTGGCTGCTCTCCACTGGAAAAATCAATACTTAAGAGAGAAAGGCGGATCTTGGTAGAAAGGAAAGGTGCTTTTAATCAGAATGTTGGCAATCTGGGGAGATGGTGGACTCAGTGTCCCCCCAAACCACCTCCAAAAATTCTGCTCAGCCATGAAAGTTTTAAAGGAAAGAAGGGAAGTAATCTCAGTTAACCACTGAGATGGGGGCTCAGAGCCATTGTCATACCCCGCTGCGCCCAGACTCATGGACTTCTCGTGATCTTCCTCTAAAAGTTATCTTGTTCACACAGTTTGTTCTTGAGATTATGGAAGGGGAAGCTAGGGAAGAGATCTCGTCATCTGTTAATAACCTATTCTTCATTCTTCTTCTTCTTTACGGAAAGAACCAACAAGGTAGTGGGTGGTTAAAAGATTTGAAAGATGTGCAAGGGCCAGAGAGGAGAAGAGTATGGGGGTGCCTGGTTTAAGGTTAGTGACAAGACAAACAGGGTGCCTCCTGCAGAGAGCTCTTTCCTGCAAGGAGCTTCTCCCTGCCAAAAGCTGCTTACAGGGTCTCCTTCATAGATTAAGTACGAAGATAAAATGACTAAATATATGAAGGCTATTTAGAACAGTACCTGGCACATTGTAAATTCTGTATTAGTATTTCTAATGATTGAAAGTGTGTTAGTCAGTCATGTCCGACTCTTTGTGACCTCGTGGACTATAACCTACCAGGCTCCTCTGCCCATGGAATTCTCCAGGCAAGAATACTGGAGTGAGTTGCCATTTCCTTCTCCAGGGGATCGTCCCAACCCAGGGATTGAACCCAGGTCTCCCACAGGGCAGGCAGATTCTTTATCTTCTGAGCCACCAGGGAAGCCCATATTAAAACTCTAGAAGAGTATTTAGCACATGGTGAGTGCCCAATAAGATTAGCCATAATTTAGCCATACCTCATTTAAAAAAAAAAAAAAGATTATTGTTGCTGTTTAGTTTCTAAGTCACATCTGACTCTTTTGGGAAACCATGGACTGTAGCCCACCAGGCTCCTCTGTCCATGGGATTTCCCAGGCAAGAATTATGGAGTGGGTGGCCATTTCCTCCTCCAGAAGATCTTCCCGACCCAGGGGTGGAACCCGTGACTTCTGCATTGGCAGGCGGATTCTTTACCACTGAGCCACCAGAGAAGCCTGTTAAAAAAAGATTAGCTATTGTTAAATTGAAGTGAAGTGAAGTTGCTCAGTCGTGTCCGACTCTTTGTGACCCCATGGACTGTAGCCTGCTAGGCTCCTCGGTCCACGGGATTTTCCAGGCAAGAGTACTAGAGTGGGCTGCCATTTCCTTCTCCAGGGGATCTTCCCGTCTCAGGGATCGAACCCAGGTCTGCCGCATTGTAGGCAGATGCTTTACCGTTTAAATTTTATTAGAGAGGGTAATAGCAAATTTAGGGCTTCCCAGAGGGCGCTAGTGGTAAAGAACCTGCCTGACAACACAGGAGACATGAGAGGCAGGTCGATCCCTAGGTCAGGAAGATCCTCTGGAGGAGGCAATGGCAACCCACTCCAGTATTCTTGCCTGGAGAATCCCATGGCCAGAGGAGCCTGGCAGGCTATGGTCCATAGGGTTGCAAAGAGTTGGACATGACTGAAGTGACTTAGTACACACAATGGCAAACTTGTCTAAGACTTTGTTCTCCTGTTGATGAATGTTTGAGCTGTTTCCAGTTTGGTGTTATTAATGAATAATGCAACTTTGAATATTTGCACAGCAGTTACTCTAGAATACACACTTGGGAGTAGTTGACTGAGTCATAGGATACGCGGGTCTTCCTATTTCCAGATAATACCAAACCGTTTTTCAAAGCGAGTGATTCAGTTTATAGTCCCACCTCCAACACTTGATATACTCATGTAAAATTTTACATCTGGTATGTAATGACAGCATTGATTTTAATTTGCATTTCCATGATTACTGATGAGGGGAGCATTTTTGATTTCCTCTTTTGTTGAGATCCTGTTTAAGTCTCTTGTCCATTTTCTTATGGGTTGATAAGTCTTTTTCTTGATTTGTGAGAAATTGTCATGCTCTTTGGAAACCAGTGCTTTGTCTATTGCAAGTACTTTAAAAAAATTTATTTTATTGAAATACAGTTGATTTATAATGTTGTGTTAATTTCTGCTGTATAGCAAAGTGATTCAGTTATACATATATGCATTCTTTTTGTATTCTTTTCCATTATGGTTTGTCACAAGATATTGAATATAGTTCCCTGTGTTATACAGCCGGACCTCGTTGTTTATCCATTCTATATATAATAGTTTGCATCTGCTAATCCCACACTCCCGATCCACCCCCTACCCATGTCCCCTTGGCAACCACAAGACTGCTCTCTATGTCTGTGAGTCTGTTTCTGGTTTGTTGTATTGCAAGTATTTTCTATTGGTCTACTTTTCTCTGGCTCTAACTATGGTGTCTTTGGATGAATAGAAAATTCTAACTCTTAAGTAAGCAAATTTATGAATCTTTTCTGTAATGGCAGTGCTTTTCGCATCTTGTTTAAGAAATTCTGCCCTGTCTCAAGGTCTTGAATGTGCTTTCCTGAACTATCTTGTAAAAGCTTTCTAGTTTTCCTTATTATACTTAGGTCAATTCCAGCTGGAATTGACTATTGTGTATGAGCTGAGATATGAGTGCAATTTCAGTTTTTTTTTTCCTACATAGATACTCAATTTTATTAGCATCATTTATTTAAAAAGATGTTCTTTCCTCACTGCTCTGCAGGCCACCTCTGCCATGTGGCAAGTGTCCATATGTGCACGGTCTGCCTGGGGGCTCTTTATTCTGTTTCTGTTACAGCAAGCCCTCTCACTTTATTCTGATTCAGTAGTGTGTTACAAGTTGGCCCTTTACCTTGAGAATGTGCTTATCCAGTTACACACACACAGATCTAACTGGGGTTAAAAAGAATGAAATCATGCCATTTGCAGAAACATGGGAGGACCTACAGAGTGTCAAACTGAGAGAAGTAAGTGAGACAGAGAAGGAGAAGCATCGTATGACATCCCTCATATATGGGATCTAAGAAGAAACGATCACAAATGAACTTACCAAACAGAAAGAGACTCAGACTTAGAAAACGAACTTATGGTTGCTGGGGGAAGCGATAGTAAGGGAGTTTGGGATGGTCATGTACACACTGCTTTATTTAAAATGGATAAGCAACAAGGACCTACTGTATAGCACATGGAACTCTGTTCAGTGTTATGTGGCAGCCTAGATGGGAGGAGAGTTTGGGGGAGAATGGATACATGTATATGTATGGTTGAGCCCCTTTCTTGTTCATCTGAAACTATCACAACATTGTTAATTGGCTATACCCTAATACAAAATAAAAAGTTAAAAAAAAAAAAAAGATCTAACTGGAGGGTAGGGGGCAGGGGCTTTTTCTTTTTCCAGATGGAGGGGAACAAAGAAACGTGTAGATTTAGCTGTGTCTCTTTTATTTGACAAGCTGTCTTATTCTAGGAACATCATTATGGGGTTGAAAACAACGGTCAGAGACAGGCAGACTGTTGTGGACAGAATCATCGAGGACAGTCAGAGCACATCTGAGTCCTTTATCCTTCTGGATGCTGCAGCTCCATCAGCCTAACTTGTTTTGTTTTTTTTTTTAGGCAACCGAAAGCACCCTAACTTATCCATAAACTGTCTTAAATTTGAGGTTTCCCAGGTGGCTCAGTGGTAAAGAATTTGCCCACAATGCAGGAGACACAAGTTTGACCCTTGAAGTTCCCCTTGAGAAGGAAATGGCAACCTACTCTCGTATTTTTGCCTAGGAAATTCTGTGGACAAAGGAACCTAGCGAGCTACAGTCCATGGGGTCGCAAAAGAGCTGGACATGACTGAGTGCCTAGACAATAGCAGCACTGCTGAAATACAGACTTGATGCAGGAACAAGTGAAAAAGCCTCTTCATGAAAAGGAAAACAGCAGTTATAAAAATATGAATTTTACTCTATAGAAAGTTCAGTTCAGTTCAGTCGCTCAGTCGTGTCCGACTCTTTGAGACCCCATGAATTGCAGCACGCCAGGCCTCCCTGTCCATCACGAACTCCCGGAGTTCACCCAAACTCATGTCGGTGATGCTATCCAGCCATCTCATCCTCTGTTGTCCCCTTCTCCTCCTGCCCCCAATCCCTCCCAGCATCAAAGTCTTTTCCAATGAGTCAACTCTTCGCATGAGGTGGCCAAAGTACTAGAGCTTCAGCTTTAGCATCAGTCCTTGCTGGGAGCCAGTGTGAGGAATCCCGCCCGTGACAAGGTCATGAGGAAGGAAGCTGACATACGCAAGGCGTGCTCAGACTTCAGGGACCCCTCTGGAAATTCCTAAGCATGTACCCCAACAAAAATCTGCCGGCTTTTGTGCTCTGCTTTTCCACTCTTCTGACATTTTCTGGAAAAAGTCAATTCAGGGCTTTAGTCTTCTGCATTTGAAAGAGTGTTTCAATCCAAATACTCCTCTGATGGCTTTCTAGCCTGCCTGCAGGACTCGTACAGCTGCGTGTGTGATTGTTTGAGGCCTCCTGACCGCAGGAGGCACAGGAAGCTTAAAACATCCTAGGAATGTAGGGGCTTCCGAGGAGTCAAAATCTTTAGAATAGGACTGATTAAAGGTTTCATTTGTTGAGTCAATACTTGCTGCCAAATTTTCACATCCTTTATTTGTAGATATAGTTGGTATACAGAAAAACAAGTAGTAGACCTTGTATTAGCAACATTAGATCTTTGAGTTAAGTACCTTCTTTGTTATATCCCACTGCACCTTTGTTCTATAGAGATGTAACTTTAATGCTTTAAGGAGATGTAGATTAAAGAAAAACACTTCAGGGGAAACAAAATTAACATTCATTAAGGAAGAGAGCCAAAAAGTGTTAACAAGCCTCTTGGCCAGAAGATAATGTAAATCACCTGAGACCTTTTGTATACAAAATGATGTATAGAAAGAGTCTGAGCTGCGAACGCTACATAATTTTGTGTTACCCATTGATCTCTGTGTTTTATCAAAAGTATAAAAGGCCTTCTGAACAGTAAAGGATGGGGCCAGCTTCTTGGACCAGTTTCTCGAACTAGTCTCCCGGCCTGGTTTCTTGGGACTCTGGCTCCCCCCATGTCTTTCTCTCTCTTTCTTCTTCTCTCCCTTTCCTTCTCTCTGCTCTTTACTTTAACTTCAGGCTGAATCTCCACCTGGGGCGCGGAGGCTCGCCAGGTCTACTTACTTGCCCTGGCTGTTAAGACCCGCACGAAAGGGAGCTTAAGGCGAGGCACCCTTAGATATTCAAGCGGGCGCCGGTGGCCCAACGTAGATGGTGCAAATTCCTTGTCTGGAATTTTATTGGCCTTCCGTGTAAACCAAGCTATTCAGCCCTCTTCCTCCACTTAATCTTCTTACTACACTATAGTTTCTTAATCTAATCTTACATTAATAAATAAACAAGTCTTTCCACGCCAACGCCCTTTCAAATTCCCTGGATCCACCGGGGCTGGACCCCGGCAAGTCCTTCCAAAGAAATCCCAGGACTGATCTCCTTTAGAATATGTAATTAAAAAAAAAAATTGATGATGGTAGTTACTGCTAACATCTGCCAAGCCAGGCACTGTGTTAGGAAATTAACAGATAATATATCATTATATTTATGATCTTATTCAATGGTTATGACCTCCCAGTGTTAGTCTGTTCCCAGGACAGAGATGTTTACTAACTCTCCCAATGTTACACAGGTAATAGAATTCAAAGGTAGGCTTGTCTGGCTCCAACACACTTATCAACTGCTCTTTTGACTTAGAATTTTTTATTAAGTAGGGAATATTAAATGTTTCCAGAAAAGTAAGGTTTCAGGAAAAGGGGAATTCTACTTCACTATAGGTAGAAACATAAGTGGATGACCTTTCTAAAGAGTGATTTGGTAGTTGTATTAAATACCTGAAAATGCTTGGTCTTTTAAACACTAATTCTACTTTTTAAAAATGAGTGGTACCCTCAAATAAAGATTTTCAAGGATGTTCATAGCAGCAACATTTTTAGCAGTAAAAATGGAGTTTTGAGTAAATAAATGTTAGAAACTAAAACACTATTATAGCCATTAAGAACAATGCTTTAGAGTTTTTAAGGACAAGAAAGAATATAATATCTTAAGTGAAAGAAGCAGTACAAATGATATTCACAGCAGGGTTTCTTTAACATGTATTATTTAAAAGTCAAGAAGGATATACTGCAAAATGATAGTAGTGATTATCTCTGCAGGGTGGGATTATGGATAATTTTTCTTCTTTTACTTTTCTGAAATTTTCAAGTTTCAGCCATGAACTTCCAGAATATTCTATCAATGAAAATTTCAAAGGTCTTAAAAAATAGAACAGGGAAATGAACCTGATGAATTCACCGTTGACTTTAACAATTTTCAATACAGGCCAGTCTTGTCTATGATCCCCTTTCCCACTTCCTCTGTTGGATTATTTTGATGCAAATCTCAAGCATCATATTTCATTTGTAAAAACTTTCATTATGTTCTTTAAAAGACAGACTCCTATTTAAAACCACAGCCACAGTATCATTGTCATGCCTAAATTTAAAAAATCCTTGATATCATCAAATATCCAGTGCTTGAATTTCCCTGATTTTGTTAAAATTAGGTTTCACATTAAAAAAACAACAACGTGTTCTTGGGTTTTACTTTACACGCACGTGCATACTTGCATGCAATTTGTTTGTCTGAATTGAGATCCACTGTGTTAGGTTGATATATCTCATGGAACAGAGCAGAATTCTGCAGAGCCCCTCCAAGCACAAAGGCCCCTCCATGTCTCCTGCCTCTGGTCTGCAGAAAAGCTGGTCTCCCAGGCTTCTCCCAGGCTTCGGAGAAGGCAATGGCACCCCACTCTAGTACTCTTGCCTGGAAAATCCCATGGATGGAGGAGCCTGGTAGGCTGCAGTCCATGGGGTCACTAGGAGTCCGGCACAACTGAGCGACTTCACTTTCGCTTTTCACTTTCATGCATTGGAGAAGGAAATGGCAACCCACTCCAGTGTTCTTGCCTGGAGAATCCCAGGGACAGTGGGCTCCTGTCTATGGGGTCGCACAGAGTCAGACACGACTGAAGTGACTTAGCAGCAGGCTTGCTGGTGTCACAAAAGTGCTCAGTCCCAAGCAGTTAATGATTAGGACAACAGAGTCACAGAATCCTTCAGCATGAGTTGTTTTCCAGATTCTGTGACTGTCATCACAGGGAAAAAGCTAACTGCACGACGACCAGATGGCAACCGTGACATAAGCTGCTCTATCTTGGGCAGTACTGAATCTCTGGCTAGCACAGTCCCAAGCACTGGCCTTAAGAGAATGGGATTAACACTACTGCTCATAATTATCTGTATCTTTTCGGGCATCAAAATAATTATAGCTTGTTCAACCCATATATGTAAGCAGGCAGCTGAAAGTGTCAGCACAGAGAGGCTACAGACCCGTGTCAACATCTTGTGTGCTGAGAATATGGTGCCCTATGTTAAGTGAAGTCGCTCAGTCGTGTCCAACTCTTTGCAACCCCGTGGACTGTAGCCCACCAGGCTCCTCCGTCCATGGCGTTCTCCAGGCAAGAATACTGGAGTGGGTTGCCATTTCCTTCTCCAGGGGATCTTCCTGACCCAGGGATTGAACCCGGGTCTCGCGCACTGCAGGCAGACGCTTTAACCTCTGAGCCACCAGGGAAGCCTATGTTACCTACTCCAGTATTCTTGCCTGGAGAATTCCATGGATAGAGGAGCCTGGCGGGATATGGTTCATGGGAGTGCAAAGAGTCAGACACGACTGAAGCAACTTAGCATGCATGCATGCTAGCATGAAGTTGTCATTGTTCACTCACTAAATCATGTCCGATTCTTTGTGGCTCCATAAACTGTAGCCTGCCAGACTCCCCTGCCCATGGAATTTTCCAGGCAAGAATACTGGAGTGGGGTGCCATTGCTTCCTCCTGGTTATCTTTCTGCCCTAGGGACTGAACTTGAGTCTCTTGTGTCTCCTGCATTGCAGGAGGATTCTTTTTTTTTGGCTGTGCTGGGTCTTTGTTGCGGTGCGGGTTTTTCTCTAGTTGCAGACAGCAGGGGCTACTCTCTAGTCGCCGTGCTCAGGGGCTTCTTACTCTAGTGGCTTCTATTATGGAGCACGGGCTCTAGGGCACAATGTCTCAGTAGCTGGGGCTCCGGGGCTCCGGAGCACAGGCTCAATAGTTGTGGCAGGTGGGCTTAGCTGTTCCGTGGCATGTGGGATCTTTCTGAATCAGTGATAGAACCCCTGTCTCCTGCGCTGGCAGGCGAATTCTTTACCACCATTAAGCCACCCTGGTGGCTCAGACAGTAAAGCATCTGCCTGCAATGTGGGAGACCTGAGTTCGATCCCTGGGTCAGGAAGATCCCCTAGAGAAGGAAATGGCAACCCACTCCAGTACTATTTCCTAGAAAATCCCACAGATGGGGAAGCCTGGTAGGCTACAGTCCATGGGACAAAGAATCGGACATGACTGAGTGACTTTACTTCACCAAGCCACCAGGAAAGTCCTGGCAGGTGGATTCTTTACCACTGGCGCCACCTGGGAAGCCCCCTTCATCCATAATTTCACAGAAATGGAATGATGTTCTGACAAGTGGGGATTTATAAGCAGCTTTTTGCAGAGAAGAGCTCTCTGCAGGAGGCCCCTTTTGTCTTGTCACTTTAGCAAAGCTATTGTAACTAACCTTAAACCAGGCATCTCCAGCCCAATCCACTATTCAAATCTTTTGATCACAAAATACTTTGCTTAAACTGTTAGTTCTTTCCATTCATCAAAGTAGAAATTATTAACAGATATTATTAACAGAAGTAGAAGCAATTAACAGATGAACAGATCTCTTCCCCAGCTTCCCCTTCAGTAATCTCATGGAAAAACTGTGAACGAGACAGCATGTAAGGTAGGATCAGGAGGAGTTGACAAGCCTGCACGCAGTGGGAGATGACGATGAGTCCCATCCCCTGTCTTAATGATTAACTGACATCACTTCCCCATCTTCCTTTTGAAAACTTTTGTGGCCAAGCAGAGTCTTCAGAGTTGGTTTTAGGACACAAGCCTGTCTTCTCCCCAGAGTGCTGGCTTTTTAATTAAAAGTAACATTTGCCATTTCGACCAACACTTGCCTCTTGAATATTGATTTTCTAGTTGTGGGCAGTTGGACTTGAGTTCAGTAACATCAAATCTCTTTCACTCATAGGTTCCCCTTCCATCTCGTTTATTGGTTTTTTTTTTTCATGCAATATTTTGTTTGCTTTGAGAGGTTCCCATAACCTCTATTTTGTATATTTGTAATGTTGTTCCTTCTCTGTTTCCTATAAGTTCTTCATTAGGTCTAAAGGCCTGTTAGATTCAGAGTTTTTTTTTTTTTCTCTTTTCTTCATTTTTGTGGTGGGGTTAGGGGAGGGAATAAAGGAATTTCACAGATAGTAGTGTTTACTTCTATTAGGCAGATCCAAAGTTGGTGGTCTTTCTTGTGAGGTTAGCTGCCATTTATGATCATTGTTATACCCATAAATCATTAATTAGTGATGTTCTATCACTCCTTTTCCATTTATTAGCTGGAATACTTCGGTAAAAGAGAATCTTCCCTTCATCAGTTATTTGGCTACACTTTGGAACAGATCGCAAAGGAAAGAGAGACTGAATGCTCAATTCTTTCTCTCTCTTTTTTTAATTCTTTCTCTCTCTTTTTTTAATTCTTTCTCTTTAATGACCATCTAATTATTATAAATTAGATGGTTTCCTACTATTCTTTACACGTGACTTATTTTTTTGAGCATCATTGTAAACTTCATGGAGTTAAACATATTTGATGTGTGTCAATCCATTAATCATTTTAGCAGATTGATGATCAGCTTGCCCCAATTTTAGCAAATGGGAGACTCTTAATGTTGACTTCTGAATACTTTCGACCCAGCCCCCATAGTTTTCGATAACGTCCATGCTTTCTGGAATGATGAGATATTCCAGGATCATCTTCTATATTTCCATTCCCCAGATCTGAAATGAGGCACAGAAACTACCCTTTGTGGAATACTGCTAAACAGACAAGCTGATAGAGAAAGTCTGAGGAGGAGGGTATATACTCAAAAGATTGCACAGTGGAGCTTACTTCTGAGAATTAAACCACATTTTTAAAACTTAGGGTTTCTTGTGCTGATTTCAAAAGGATTTTATTCTCTTTGGAAACTTTAAAAATAGAAAAGCGGACAGAAGAAAACAAAACCCACCTGCAATCCTATAATCCAGAGACAATTTCCATGAAGTTGCTGTATATCTTTCCAGCCGATTGAGGGGGATTCCAATTATTCTTTGGTGCCAGTAGACACCATCAGGGACTTGCCTGGGTTCTCTCAGCAAGTAAGCGAGAGAACCTGCTCTGGAACTCAGCTGCTGAATCCTGAGCTTCACTGTGCTCCACAGGTAGAAGGAACGGAGGGCTCTCCCCTCCCCCAGTATTACTTTACACATTTGTCTATATAGCACTATGAAAAAACCCTTTATTGAATTTGTTACAGTATTGTTTCTGATTTATGTTTTGATTTTTCAGCCACGAGGCATGTGGGGTCTTAGCTCCCCGACCAGGGATAAAATCCATAACCTCTGCACTGGAAGACAGTCTTGCCCACTGGAAAACTGATTGTACAATTACAAAAAAAAAAAAAAAAAAACACAACTCTGTCTACTACCACACTATGGATTTCTCAGCAGTGCAGGGGCATCATTTTATTTACATCAGTGTTCTCAAAACAAGGTCTGGTGTTTGGGAAAGGCTCAGGACCTGGATCATGGCAGATCTCCAGTAACTGTTCCTTTTAGGCAGGGAGGCGGGGACAATTCGGTCTCTGTGGCCTCCCACGGACCTGCATTGCAGGTGTCCTAGATTTTCCTAGACTGACCTGGTTTTCTCCCAAAGAAACAGTTTGTAGCACCCCAGCATTTGAGAAATAGGATATCTTCTTCAAAGCACGATGTAGGAATGGAGAGGGTGTAACCTTTCAGACATTCCCTGGTGACGCAGCCCCCTTCAGCCCATCAATGTTCCAGAGAAGGAAGCCACTGTGAGCTGTTAGCAGCCAATACTCATAGCAGTTGGGTGATGGGCATACTAGCTGGTCAAGGGAACCGGACACTAACGGTGTGTGTATCACACCACCTAAAATTGTCTACCACCAGAAGCACTTAGTTTAGAAAGTGCTATAGTTTAGAAACTCTGGGTATACCCGATGGCATTTTGAATGCAATGCCTTAGGTCATGTTTTGTGGAATGTTTGGAGGAAGGGGGGCTGGATGGAAGTCTAGTCAAGGAAGACAAGGAAGTGTGTGGTGATACGCATGGGGAGGAAGAGAAAGATGGGAAAGGTTATAGAAGGACATGTCAAAAGGGACTTCCCTGGTGGTCCAGTGGCCAAGACACCACATTCCCAATGCAGGGGGCCCAGGTTTGATCCTTGGTTAAGGAACAAATCCCACATGCTGCAACTATGACCCAGCACAGCCAAATACATAAGTATTTTAAAAAATAATAAAAAGAAGGAAGTATCAAGAGACTGAGTGAGTAATGAGGGGTTGAGAAGAATGAAGGGAAAAGGATGACTTGGGTTAGAACGTGGGGGCCTGGGAGAACAGAAGTGCCTGGGAAGACATAGAGATTTTGGATGAGGAAGCCAGACTGTCGAGACATAGAGAGCAATTCTCCAGTGTGAATGTTTGTGTAAATATCTTCTCCTTTGCTTTTGTCTGGAATATCCGTCGTTAAAAAGTAAGGATTTGCTGCCCCCCAGATTTTAGCAGGGCTTCCCAGGTGGCAGAACCCGCTTGCCATTGCACAAGACGTAAGAGATGTAGTTTTGATTTCTGGGTTGGGGAGATCCCCTGGAGAAGGGCATGGCAACCCACTCTAGTATTCTTGCCTGGAGAATCCCATGGACAGAAGAACCTGGTGGGCTACAGTCTATAGGGTTTCAAAGTGTTGGACATGACTGAAGCAACTTAGCACGCAGCACAGATTTTAACAAAAGAAGCAGACTAGGTGGTGGTCAAAACCCATCTGCCTTGTCTTCCTACAGAAATGGCAACCCATCCACCTGCCCCACAATTAGGGTAAGGCCAGGGTGTCAGGAACTCTCAGCAAAGCTGTAAGACTTTCTCCTCTTTCAGGACTGAATTAGTCCTATACAGCGAGTCACATTTCAGTTGCCTTTCTGGCCAGAGGGTCCTCGCTGCCTCCGCTGCCCTCCCTTCCTGGCAAGAGAAGAGTGGTATGAGATTTAATTTCTTAAGAAAACTAAAAAAGACACAAAGATGGCCAGTCTCCGTCTCACGTGAGCCAAGATCGTCTTTGGGTGAAGAGGGTCAGTGCAGACAAAGGCGCTCTCATCACTTGCGATGCTTCTCTCTCTAATTATAGAAAGTATTTAGCTATTGTTCCCTAATTGCTTGCTGCAGTTGGGTTTCAGCATTGTTTTTTTTTTTTTTGACAAAAGCCTAGTTTCTGATGGGTTCTTTTTTTTTTTTTTTCCTGTCTTGGTCCACTGCAGTATCAGCCCCTGGCTATTCCATTGGAGAACTGAAGGAGGTGGTATGGGATTTCTAGAGAAGCCACTTTAACCCTTCAATTGTTCCGATGGCTTCCTTCCTCTTCCTCCCAGTGGCCTAATAGAGAAAGACAGTTAACATTTACTGAGCATCTCTTTAGAATGTGCCAGGAATTGCATAGATTGTCATATTCAATCCTTGAAGCAAGGTTGAAAGGCAGATATTATTTTCCTCAACTTGCCTATGAGGACTCGACACAGGAAATTTTACAGCCCGTAAGTGACTGGGTCAAGGTTCAAACCCAGTGAGTTTGCCAACAAAGGTCCGTATAGTCAAAGCTATGGTTTTTCCAGTGGTCGTGTAGGGATGTGAGAGTTGGACTGTGAAGAAAGCTGAGCGCCGAAGAATTGATGCTTTTGAACTGTGATGTTGGAGAAGACTCTTGAGAGTCCCTTGGACTGCAAGGAGATCCAACCATTCCATTCTGAAAGAGATCAGTCCTGGGATTTCTTTGGAAGGAATGATGCTAAAGCTGAAACTCCAATACTTTGGCCACCCCATGCGAAGAGTTGACTCATTGGAAAAGACTCTGATGCTGGGAGGGATTGGGGGCAGGAGGAGAAGGGGACGACAGTTGATGAGATGGCTGGATGGCATCACTGACTTGATGGATGTGAGTCTGAGTGAATTCTGGGAGTTGGTGATGGACAGGGAGGCCTGGTGTGCTGCGATTCATGGGGTTGCAAAAAGTTGGACACGACTGAGCGACTGAACTGAACTGAACTAAATAGAATATTGATACTGATGTTACCACCACTGGAACAGAATCGGAGAATCTTGCCCGCTCACCTGAAAGTGCCTATTTCTAGGCTCTCTGACTCCGTAAGGATGCCTGTGGGACTCCGAAAGGAGGTCTGGCATTCCTATGCTGGTTTATGACACATGGAGAGATGGTGGCAGCGATAAGGAGGAAAGCTATCCCACACTCAGGGGCTGCAGCAGTCAGGGGCCTGTGGAAAACAGATGGCACATTGGAGGGTTTAAATCCAGAGTGCTGAACGAATGGACTGCTTTGAGGAGGCATGGATGTTAAGGGGAAGCAGCTGGGCGCTAATCGAGCAGGAAGCCATCGTCATCCCTGCTGCTGCTGCTGCTAAGTCGCTTCAGTCGTGTCCGACTCTGTGCGACCCCATAGATGGCAGCCCAACAGGCTCCTCTGTCTCTGGGATTCTCCAGGCAAGAGCACTGGAGTGGGTTGCCATTTCCTTCTCCAATGCATGAAAGTGAAAAGTGAAAGTGAAGTCGCTCAGTCGTGCCCAACTCTTAGTGACCCCATGGACTGCAGCCTACCAGGCTCCTCTGTCCATGGGATTTTCCAGGCAAGAGTACTGGAGTGGGGTGCCAATTGCCTTCTCCTCATCATCCCTAATCATCCCTAAATCTAAAGGGGTGTGGGATGGCAGTGGTGTTCCTGCAGCCCGGTGGGAACTGGGACCAGGGCAATAGTGCTCCATGGGAGATGTGTCAGGAGAGAAGCCCGGCTGCTGTCAGAATGGAGACAGGAAGGGCAGGCGCACACGTGGAGGGTGTGTCTGTGTGTGTGTCTGTGTGTGCAGACACAGGGTCTCCCTCTCCTTTGGCCTCCCTGCCTCCTGCTCACACTTACCACTGGCTGCACTCAACTGGAAGACAGAGGGCAGGTGTGGCCTGGGGATGCAGCCTGTACTGGTCAGCCTCCTGGGTACAGGGCAGGGCAGAGAAGGGTGGAAAGACACAGAGGGAGGACACAGAGGCTGTGCAGCCCTGGGGCTTACTCATGCCTGCCTTCCCTGTCAGTCTATAGGGATAGGACACTGCTTACACACTCAAAGAATCATGGAATGTGAATGTTGGAAGAGCCCTTAGAATTCTGCCCATAGAATCCCTTTACTTTACAAAAGGGGCTTTCCTAGCTAGCTCAGATGATAAAGAATCTGCCTGCAGTGCAGGAAACCTAAGTTTGATCCCTGGGTCAGGAAGATCTCCTGGAGAAGGGAATGGCAACCCACTCTAGTATTCTTCCCTGGAGAATTCCATGGACAGAGGAGCCTGATGGGGTACAGTCCATGGGGTTGCAAAAAGTTGGACACAACTGAGGGACTGACACTTTGCTTTACAAAAGGGGACACTGAATCCCAGGGAGGGGGAAATGACAGGTCCAAGGTCAACTGCTAATTAGCATAGGCAGGACTGGAACCCAGCTCCTTAGCTCCCAGTCCATCATGCCTCTTAATGTGAGACTGGTAATAAAGGATTACTGCTGAGCCAGCTTGCCTTTCTCCTGATAAAACTGCTCAAAGGTCTCAGGGTGTATTTTACTTTCACCCCAGACATTTGCCTCAAATGATTCCCTTTCTAAGTAGATCTGTGATCATTGTGGGTTGCCCATTCCAGAGAGTGGGCTCTGGAGTCAGACTCATGGGTTGGAAGTCCAGCTCTGCCCTTCCACATGACCTTGGTCAAGTTGCTTAACTCTCTGAACCTTAGTTTGCTCAACTATAAAATGGGGACAATGATGATATCTACGTCATGTATCATGATGATTATATGAGAAAATGTCTATACTTAAAGCACTTAGACTACTGTCTGGCAATAATAAGTGCTTTATAAATGATAGCATATGTGTGTTTATAGAACATCTATTAGAATATATAAATGTACATGGGAAATACATATATAGTCCAAAAAATAGAATTGGAATTCTGCTTAAGAATTTATATGCATTTTCTTTACTGAGATATATCGGCTATTTTTTCACAAGGAATTTTTCTTCTCCCTTATGACAGATAAGGAAAGTGAAGGGTATGTCAATTAGATTTCAATAAAGCTGGAGGAAAAAAAACCTGAAGAGCCTGGGTGACGTGCTTTATGTGGGATTTCTCAGCCAGTCAGAGTCAGATAAGAAATCCCTGTTCTCCATATCACTCTAGCCCCTGGGTTGGAAATTAATTCCAGATTACTTATCTTGACTTATTTCCTCCCAGGTATTAAAGAAAATCCCTTTCAACCTTCCATCAGGTTCAGGCCAGTTTGACCACCTCCTGGGGCAGGCCTAGCAGGTTTCTGCCCTTCCACTCTACTACATAAATTTTTATGGATTGGCTTGCTGATCCTCTGGCAAATGCTAAACTGTCCTCTGGGGTAGCTGGATCCTGACCTTCTGGTTCTGGGTCTGAGTCAACTTCCTTTGTTCTACTGGAACATTCTATCTTGGGCAGGTGCCAACACAAGATTCAGGCCAATAGCCCGTGCCTCCTTCTGCTGCTGCTTCTGTGGACAGACTCCTGCCAGCATTGCTCCTCTCTGAGATGCTGCTGGGAGCTAACGCAGCTTTTCTGCTTTCTTTACCACAGACCCTAAGCCCCCTTGTTCCTTCCTCTGCAGTGCTCTTTTCTCGTAGCCTCAAGGAAGAACCTTGCACTTTGGTTTCTCTTGCTTTTCCTCTGGTTGGCTATGGGATGCTTTCTCACAGATGGTCCACCTCTGGGATAAGCCACACAACATCCGGAACAAAAACCTCTCTTGGACGGCATTCAGTCAGTAAATACACAATGTGCCAACCCAGGTTGTGCTGCCCCAGAAATGCACCTGGGACTCTGGGAGGTTCTGGGAAGAGTGAGTTGCTTCTCTTCATGGTTTTGGTTGCTCAGTGCATTTTCCACTTAGTTTCTCTGTTCATGCCTCATGTCCGTTTAAAACCCTTCAATGTGGGAATTCCCCGGTGGTCCAGCGCTTAGGGCTCTGTGCTTCCGCAGCAGGTGGCATGGGTTCGATCCTTGGTGGGGGATCTAAGATCCTGCATGCTGCATGGTGTGGCCAAAGGGGGAAAAAAAACCCCAAGCAAACAACAACCACCAAACTTTCTACAGCAGAAACCCACACGACATTGTAAAGCAACTATCCTCTAATTAAGAAAATAAAAACAAACCCCAAACCCCACAAAATGAAAAACAAACAAAAAACAACCTTCAGCCGCTTCCTATTGTACTTGGACTAAAACCCAAACTGTCGAGCCCTCCAAAGGTCCCCTGTGGCCCAGCCCCTGCCTGCCTCTCCTACTTCCTCCCATACCAATCTCTCTGTTTAGTTACTCTGGGTACCTTCCTGTTCCTCAAACATGCCAAGCTCTTTTCTACCCCTGGGCTTTTGTGCTTATTGTTCCCTTTGCTTGGAACATGCGTCCTCATCTTCCTCGTGGTGGACTTCCTTATCCATTGGGTTGTGACTTCCTCAAAGAGGCCTTGTGTGACTACTCTACCCAAAGACACAATACTGATTGCATCCAGTTACTCTTTACTACACTCCTCCTCCCCTCGCTTTCTTCCTTCACAGGGTTTATTACATCGTGCAACTATCCTGTATGTTCTTTGCTAAGTCTATTGTCTGCCTCCTTTTCCATCTCAGCCAAATGATGCTCTGGGAGGGCAAGGATCTTGCCTGTTTTCTTCATTATTATATCCCCAGCACCCACTGTGCATCACAGTGCCAACAGTGTATCAAGCATTGTGGACCAAAATCCCTGCTCTTATGGAGCTTATATTCTAGTGGAGGAGACAGAGAACAGCTGTCTTAAGCAAATGAATGATGTAATTTCAAGTACTGATGAGTACTTTAAAAAATAAAACAGTGTAAGGGGATAGAATGTGCCTGAGGGAATGCAGACGTGGGGGAGGGTGGTGGTGGTAGTTAGATAAAAGTGATCAGGAGAGGAGGTGTTGAAAGAGAGAACAGATTTCTGTGACAGGGCAGAACTTTGAAATTCTTGGGGGACAGCAAGTGTAAGGGCCTTAAGGCAGCAGCCAAATTGAGAGGTTGAGGAACAAATAGGAAGCTGGTGTGGCTAGAGTGTGGTGTGAGCCAGAGGAGAAGGGTGGGAAACAAGCTGGAGACAGAGGGAGTGGTAAAATAGCCATGTGGAGAAGGAAGGGTTCGGTAAAGAGTTTGCATTTTCTTCTAAGTGTGATGGGCCACATCTGTACAGCAATAGTCAATTTCCAAAGCACTCACGCTGTCTCACTTGATCCTCACAAGAACCTCTGAGGTTAAGAAGAACAGATGATAGTTAATATCTTTTATCAGGAAGGAAACCACCATTTGATTATTTTATCAAGAAGAAAGCGAAGTGCTACCAAATTAGAAAACTTGAGTCATACAGTTCAAACAAGGTTATTTATTAAAAAAAAAGTTTGTTTTATTTATTTGGCTGTGCCAGGTCTTAGTTGTGATATGTGAACTCAACTCTTAAGTTATTCTTAAGCTGTGGGATGTGAACTCCTAAGTTGCAGCATATGGGATCCAGTTCCCTGACCAGGGATTGAACCTGTATCTTCTGCATTGGGAGCACGGTGGCTTAGCCACTGGATCACCAGAGAAGTCCCTCATACAAGCAAGAGTCTTTAAATCAGTGGTGTTTAACCTTGGCTATGTGTGGGGCCTACGTGGGAAACCTTAAAAAAAAAAAAGCGGCTAACTTTTGCGGTTGGAAGCCAAGATGGCGTCTGGTGGAAGAGATAGGGGCGTGGCCTAGACTAAAGTTTTTGATTGGCTCTCAGCTTCCGTCAACGTGGACAGTACATGATTACCATAGACTCCTATTAAGCTCATGACGACTTAACTTTATATGCATATTATAATTTGACCTTTAATGTGATTGGTGTAACTATGGCATATTATAATTTGACCTTTAACATGATTGGTGCAACTATGGGAGGTCCCTTGCTGAACCCCCTTGCTTGCCTATATAAACCAAGAGTTTGTGGCAATAAAGCGGAACTGCTTCCACGGAACCGTGTCGCGTGTGATTGTCCCTTGCTCGCCGAGGGGCTGGGTTGGCGGACAGCAGGCTCACCTCTCCTCGGGACGCCTCGGCTTTGCTGAGGGAAGTTCCACTCCCTCTCTCTTTCTGCGGAGCGCACCGCACAGCTATGCATGGAAGTCCTCTGGGGGAGCTCTCTGCAAAATACTCCTATCTGGGACCTGTTTCCTGCAGATGGATTTAAGAGGTCCAGGGCATGGCCCAGGAGGATTGTTAAGGCTCTACAGGTGACTATATGGGGGCTGAAAGCACTGCTTTCGGTATACCCACTTTTCACTACATAAACTGCCAGCTTGACAGAGCTTTCCCACTAAGCCGCCCATTAAAATCACAGGGGAGTTTTCTTAGAATCACAGAGGCCCAGACCCCAGACTAGACTCTAAAAATCAGAATTTCTGGGGTTCTGGGGACTTCCCTCTAGGTCCAGTGGTTCAGTTCAGTTCAGTCGCTCAGTCGTGTCCGACTTTTTGTGACCCCACGAATCGCAGCACGCCAGGCCTCCCTGTCCATCACCAACTCCCGGAGTTCACCCAAACTCATGTCCATCGAGTCCGTGATGCCATCCAGCCATCTCATCCTCTGTCATCCCCTTCTCCTCCTGCCCCCAGTCCCTCCCAGCATCAGAGTCTTTTCCAATGAGTCAACTCTTCGCATGAGGTGGCCAAAGTACTGGAGCTTCAGCCTTAGCATCATTCCTTCCAAAGAAATCCCAGGGTTGATCTCCTTCAGAATGGACTGGTTGGATTGCAGTCCAAGGGACTCTCAAGAGTCTTCTCCAACACCACAGTTCAAAAGCATCAATTCTTCAGCGCTCAGCCTTCTTCACAGTCCAACTCTCACATCCATACATGACTACTGGAAAAACCATAGCCTTGACTAGATGGACCTTAGTGGGCAAAGTAATGTCTCTGCTTTTGAATATGCTATCTAGATTGGTCATAACTTTTCTTCCAAGGAGTAAGCGTCTTTTAATTTCATGGCTGCAGTCACCATCAGTGGTTAGGACTCTGAATTTCCTTGCAGGGATGGGGAGTTGGAGGCAAGGGGTGAGGTTTGTCTAGGAACTGGGATCCAGCATGCCACCCTAAGAGGCCAAAAAAAGAAGAATTTCTGGGGTTGGGGCTCAAGCACTTGCTTGTTTAAAAACACTTTACGTGCCTATCTGCTTTGGAGCTACCCACATTTATTTTTAAATTTTTCCTGTCTGTTCTTGTCTCCTTTATTGTTTCTTTTGGGGTTTATGCGTTTTTATTCCTTTTCTGTCATTTTCATGGAACTTTAGGAAGACATGAATTTAAATGGGTATACCAAACATACCATGTTGAACTGGAAATTTGCTAAATGAAAATTAAAAAAAAATATTTTTCCTGGTTACACTGCACAGCTTGCAGGATCTTAGTTCCCTGACCAGGGATGGAACTTGGGCCTATGGCAGTGAGAGCATGGAGTACTAACCACTGGACCATCAGGAGATTCACAAACAACTAAATTTTAATTATTAAGGTTATATGCACACACAAAACAAAATTATATGCACATTCACTGTAAAAAAAAATAACTACAAAAGGGTACAGTATACACTGAAAGTACTCCAGTCTCACCTTTCCCATTCCTTAGGGTTAGCTGCTAGCCTGCTTGTAATAATTTTATAAAGTTCAATTAAAGTAATTGTTTTTAATGTATTTTCTCTCTGTAGTTTACAAATTTCCATTTTAATTTAAATGTCTTTATGCCTTTTACTGTGTTCTGCATCTTCATGCTTTTTTAAAAAACTATTTTTATTGTTGCTATTTTATTTTTTGACCATGCTGCTCGACGTATAGGATCTTAGTTCCCCTAGACCCCAGAGATCAAACCTGCGCCCTCTGCATTGGAAGCGTGATGTTAACCACTGGCCCACCAGGGAAGTCCCCATGCTTTTTTCTATGACTTTTCCTGCGCCTTGGCTGCTCCCTAACACCCTTCTCCTGGGGGCCCCTGTTCAGCCTTTGATTCTCAGCCTATCAGGTCTTAGTTTGCAAAACATTTCAAAATCGCTTGGGCAAAATTAATATTTCCTTCTTTGTGTTCTTATACTACTTTGTTCATGACTCTATCTTAATGCTTCTGATATCATTTGGAAATTATTCATTTTCTTGTCTTAGCACCTATATATTGGTACTTCCCAGGCAGTCCAGTGGTTAAGATTCTGAACTCCCAATGCAAGGGACAGAGGTTTGATCCCTGGTCAGGGAACTAGATTCCATATGCCAAAAGGTGTGGCTAAAATATTTTAAAAACAAACAAAAAAACACCTATACATTGCAAACTTGAGGTGGTGGGGGCTGTATCATGCACCTCTGTACTACTGCTAGTTCTGTACTGTGGCTTTTACTGCAGGTGTCTTCTCCCAAGTGGTCTTGTCTTTTTCTTCATGCCTTTTGATGAGGGAGTTCTTAACTTTCATGTCATCCACATTTACCAAAGTTTTCTATACCATTTGTGCTGATGTTATTTAGTAAACCCTTCCCTGAGATAGTAAGTAGGAAATTTTCCTTCAGAAGTTCTGATTTTACTTTTTTCTTTTACATTCTTTAATCTATTTAGAGTTAGATTTTGTGTTGGGGAACCAACAGATAAGCAGTTGGTTCAGCTCAGGTACTGAATAATCTATCTTTCCCTATTGATCTATTAATATAATGCCAGCTCTGTCATATATCAAGATTCCACATATGCCTGGATTGTTTCTGAGCTCTCCAGACTGTTTCATTTCCCCCCTTGGCCTATCCCTATACTAATATCCCATGTTCTTAATTTTTATAGTTTCATGCTAAATGTTGATATATAGAAGGATAAGTCCTTGGAACATGTTACCCTTCTTCAAAAGTGTTTTAGGCGATGCTTTGTCCTTTGTTTTTCCATATAAATTTTAGCTTAGCCTGTTGGGAAATTTATTAGAATTGCTTTGAATTGGTGGCTCAGAGGGTAAAGCCTCTGCCTGCAATGCAGCAGACCCAAGTTCGATCCCTGGGTCGGGAAGATCCTCTGGAGAAGGAAATGGCAACCCACTCCAGTATTCTTGCCTGGAGAATCCCACGGATGGAGGAGCCTGGTAGGCTACAGTCCACGGGGTCGCAAAGAGTTGGACACGACTAAGCAATTTCACTTTCTTTCTTTGAATTGACAGATGAATCTTCCACCCCATCTCTACCCGACATGAAGTATTAATAATAGCTCGAGATGTTTGTAGAATGAATGAAAGTCTGATGAACATCTCCAAAGTACATCTTATAAACAAACATTCCATAAATAGAGGTCAATGAATGAATGGATGAGGGACAAAGATGACTAAGATGGATCAGCAACTGTGTAAAATTTTTCCTTGCCTGTTCGAATACCTTATTTTAAATACACAAAGCCACAACTCCATCCTCTTACTGAACATAAATCTATGACCAGTTTGGAAAGCCTCTTGGAGATAATTCTTTTCAGCGCAGGCAAAGAAACAGGCTACCTGCTACCCGCAGGTCAAGTGTCTGCGACTCCTCGGCCTCCGGAGGTGGAGCGTTCCAGAGGGAGCGCGGTGTTTCTCCGGACCCGTCCCCGCGGCTGAGAGCACCAAAAAACTACAACTCCCGGCAGGCCACGCAGCGCCCCGGCTTAACCAAGCGCAATCTGGGGGGTGGCGGCAAAGTTGCCCGCGAATCCCCGCCGCCCAGGCTGCGGCTGGAAGCCTAGCGCCGCGTCTTCTTGCTTCCCCACCCTGGTGAGTAGGGGCAGCCCTCCTTCGGAGGCCGGAGCCGAACCCGGGCCGCCAGGGGCCGCGGGAGCGCGGGGAAGTCGAAGTGGACGCGCCTCCGCCGGGGCCGCCGGTCGGGAGGGGACCCTGCGCGAGTGCCCTTGGCACCCGCGGGCACGGCGCGCGGCCACGTGACTCGGGCGACTGGCAGGGCCCCGCCTCCTCCGCGGCCACTCCTGCCGGCTCTCCCGTGGGCGGATGCGGGGCGCGGTCCCGGGTGTCCGGTGGAGCCGGCTGGAGGAAGGCAGCCGGTGGCTCACCCAGACCTCCTCAGGCCCTGTGGCCCTTTGGCCTCCGGGGCGCAGGCGTCCCGGGGCCTGAGCGCGGTCTGGATCAGAAGCAAGGGCGCGCGGTTATCTCTGCCCTCCGCTTGGGCCCGCGGCGCCCAGCAACTCGCCTTATCTGTAGCACTGGCTGGGGCTTCCCTGGTGGCTCAGATGGTAAAGAATCTTGTTCAGTTCAGTCGCTCAGTTGTGTCTGACTCCTTGCGACCCCACGGGCTGCAGCACCGCCAGGCTCCCTGTCCATCGGCAACTCACGGAGTTTACTCAAACTCATGTCCACTGAGTCGGTGATGCCATCCAAGCATCTCATTCTCTGTCGTCCCCTTAAGAATCATATCTGTCTGAAATGCAGGAGTGCCAGGTTCGATCCCTGGGTGGGTAAGATGCCCTGGAGAAGGGAGCATGGCAACCCACTCCAGTAATCTTGCCTGGAGAGTTCCCACTGACAGAGGAGCCTGGTGGGCTACGGTCCATGGGGTCACAAATAGTCGCACACGACTGTGCCACTTTTTCACTTTGCTGGGCTCTGAGCTTCTGGATTACAGGGTAGACTTGTGTTGATGACAGCCGGTTGGAGAGCTGCCTCTAGAAGACATCTACCAAGTACAGCCCTCTCCCCAGGTTAAGTGACATTTACTTTGTACTGACTAGGAAGTCATTCGATTCAACAAATACTTATTGATCACCTGCGTGATTCTTGGCACTTGGTGCTCAGGAAATGTTTGCAGAGTTGAAAGTGACTTTGTGCCTTCACACGTTGTTTTAAAGCAGTAGTTCTCAAACTTCAGCATGTATCAGAATCACCTGAAGGGCTTGGTACAACACAGAAACCTGGACCACATCCCCAGAGGTTTTGATTCAGTAGGTCTGGGGTTCCCAGATGAAAGCTCAGTGGTAAAAAAAAAATCCTCCTGCCAATGCAGGAGATGCAGGTTCAATCCCTGAGACAGGAAGATTCCCTGGAGTGGGCAGTGGCAATCCATTCCAGTATTCTTGCCTAGGAAATCCCATGGACGGAGCCTGGAGAGCTACGGTCCCTAGGGGTCATAAAGAGTCCGACACGCCTAAGCAGTCACACACGCACAGTTCTAGGGTGGGGAGCAAGTATTTGCATTTCTAACATGCTGGTTTGGGGATACACTTTTGAGTATCACTGTTTTGTAGGAAAAAAAAATCCTGTGAACTTAAAGCACCAACTCTTCACTCCTGGACCTGGGCTTTTCTATGCTGGTGCCCGTTTAACTTTGGTAGTGATAGTAAGCATGTACGTATTACTTTGTTTGTGGTAACTTCCCCCACATTTTATACAGATTTTCGTGTATAGGTCTACATGTGTCAGTTTTCCTGAGTTACACGGTATTTTATCATACTGTGTCTTTGCTTGGCCATTTCTCAGCAACCCTCAGGATGTAAAATTTGACCTCTGCTGGTAGAGTTTACTTTTTTTTTTTCCTTTCTGATACACACATTTTCTTCTCACACAAGGGACCTGTAAGATAAGAATAGTGCTTGGTTCAGGCATCCACCCCTCCCCACCACGACTCACTGAATAAATTATTTCCGGTTAGCTGTATGCATCAGAGGTGCCCAGCAAGCCCTGTTCTCATCCACCTTGTGTGCTCTTGTTTGGATCAGATACACTTGTATTCAAGTTCTGGCCTCATCACTTAGTAGCTTTCCAGCCAGGTTTCTTACCTTTTCTAAAACTCATCTTCCTCTGTAGAATGAGGGTATAATAGGATGCACCCCAGAATGCACTTGGGTGAGTTTCATGAGATGTTTAAGCACCTTGTTCTTCCTGAGTCCCCCTCTCTCTGGATGAAATGAGTGGTAAATTCTACTCCTTGCCTGGGTGAGATTTATTTTTCCTGTCTACTCCAGGACTTTGGCATCAGCTGGGGATTCCTCAGCATTGATTTGAGACATCAAGTCAATGGATGGCATCATCCCCTTGGTTGCTTTTTGTCTACATCAGTAGCTAGACCTCCCTGAAAACCTGATCACTTTCCAAAGGTATTATTGGGTCTTTTCCAGTCTTGGGAGCAGACCAAAAGAAATACTGTTCATCTGTCTAACAGTCTTTCTAGGAAATGGGAGGGGTGCTGTGGTCACTTTATGGGATTAATGGGATTAGAGCCTTAAATTCTTTCCTCTGTGGTCATTCTCACCTGTGCAACCAAATAGGATGCAGTGATTCTAGGCTTATTGTCCTGGAAAATGGCTTGGGAAACAAGCAGCAGATGGATGGTAGTTGAAAAGACCCAGCCCAGTGAACAGTAAGTGCTTGGTTCCCTATTTCTGTACAGGGGATGGAATTGGATTTGACCATTTTATCAGACTCTGCTCTTGCCTTGTCTCATGACTTGCTGATATGTTTCCTGTGGTCCAGCAAGATGGATACCATTCTCATCCTTGACTTGACAATAACGTAGCTCTCCTAAACGTTTCATAGCCTGGAGTGGTGGCTTCTAGTGAGGTGCTTTGATTGATCTTGGGACATGCTGTTGATTTCTGGGGTGCCAAGCAGTGACGTCCCTGTGCCTGGCTCTGTTTGGGGTTCGTAGAGGGTCAGAAGTCATAGTGACTGATGCAGTTACTTGAGAATGGAAGTGAGAATGATGATGATTGGAGGTCTGCATCTGGTGATTGGAGTCCTCAATCAGGAAGGTCTGAGGTCACGTACCATAAAGAGATAGCGCTGAAGGGATTTCCCTTGTGTGTCTATGTGTATTAGTTGCTCAGGGGTGTTGGACTCTTGGTGATTCCATGGACTATAGCCCGCCAGGCTCCTCTGTCCTCTGTCTACTCTGCCGTTTACTAGCTGAGCCACCTGTGGGTAAATCCCTCACCCTTTCTGCTCCTTGGTGTCCTCATTTATCCCTGGGGGTGGCAGTGGTATTTGTCTCACGTCACTGTGTGGTGAGGGGGATGTGTGGAACAGGTGTCCTCAGCCTCTGAGATCTAATGCCTGATAATCTGAGGTGGAGCTGCTGTAATAATATTAGAAATAAAGTGCATAATAAATGCAATGCATTAGAATCATCCCAAAACCGTCCCCACCCCTCACCCTAGTCCATGGAAAAATTGTCTTCCATGAAACCGATCCCTGGTCCCCAAAAGGTTGGGGACTGCTGGTGTGGAATAACTAATAAGATAATGAGTGCAGAGAGCTGTGTGAAGGTCAGTTATTGCCAGTATTATTATCTGTTGGTTAGGTTTTGGGGTCCAGTGTCCTCAGGCACTCCCCCTCCCACCCTCAACTGAAAAAAAAGCAGGACGCGATGGTATGAGAGACAACTCAGGTGAAAGTCAAAAAGGCAAGTAAATAGAACAGGGCAGGTGATTCATTAGCAAAAGGTTTAATAATGAAAGGTGTTTCTCATCGACAGACATATTTCACGGCTGACAGAGTCTTTTAAAATACCCCGAGGGAAGCAACTCATTTACATGTTAAAGACTCACTGGCAGGTTTTGGAAAACTCCAGCTCCAGTCTATTTAGACACAGTTGGGCTCCTATGTCATCTATTTCTGTTTTTCAGTTTCCACCTCTTTTATTACTGAGGACATTCGCATGGAAGCTGGGACTTGGGAGTTGTGTCTCCTTCAGAGCTGCTTCCCCATTCAGAGGCGGGCTCAAGGCCGGGGAGGCCTGTCGCCTTGAGGGCCAGGCCTGGAGGGTGGTGCAACCTCAGGGGGATGGGGTTGGGGAGGGTGGGCTGGGAGCTGGGGCCAGGGATAACTGGGGGAGGATGGCAGCCTTGGGGTTGTGATTCTTACCTGGGGACCTGTGATGTTACTGACTCAGTACAGGTCTCACAGGGTGTAGTTTATCCATCTCAGAAGGCCTCCAAATATGAGGTGGTTAGTTTTTATGAGCTAGGTCATTTCATAGGCTAATAAGTGGGAGGATTTATCCTATTTGGGGGAAGGGGTGGGGACCTCCAGAAATTGGAAATTCCCACTCCCAACAGTCAGCCTCAGAATTGTCATGGCACCTGTGGGTGTGTCATTTAGCACGTGCTAATATACCACAATGAGGAGAGGCTCAAGTACTGCTGGAAGGCAAATCTTCTGCCATCTTGGGCCTAATTGGTTCTAACTAGTTTACGTCGTTTCTTTAACGGCTATGCCATTCTTTTAAAGGTTGTGCCCTGCCCCCTTCCCTCCTGCTTCACTTTGAGTGAGGTGGGCGACATTGGAGAGTTAGAGCAGAGGAATGCATGGTTGGACTTAACGTTTCCATGTTGAGGATAGACTGGAATATTTCACTCTTTCATTCATTCAGTGGCTATTTTTTTTTTTTTATTAGCAGGGTTACTTTTTCATTTATTTATTTGTTAGTGAATTCTGCCCTTCACATCCAGTGGAAAAGGCAGACACTGGACCAGATTATTAGATGTGAAAGCAGTGCACAATAAGACCAGAGAGGAAGGAGCAAGGAAGGCAGGAGGCTGACGGACAGAAGGCTTCATAGAAGGTGAATAGAGGATTGCCTGCGGGAGATGAGGCTGGAAGGGTGGATTGGGGTGAGAATGGGGGGGGAGGGTCTTGAATGCCTTACTAGAGAATTTGGACTTTTTGGTCGATAGTAGGGAAGTCTGACAGAATGTGGTCCACTGGAGAAGGGAATGGCAAACCACTTCAGTATTCTTGCCTTGAGAATCCCATGAACAGTATGAAAAGGCAAAATGATAGGATAGCGAAAGAGGAACTCCCCAGGTCAGTAAGTGCCCAATATGCTACTGAAGATCAGTGGAGAAATAACTCCAGAAAGAGTGAAGGCATGGAGCCAAAGCAAAAACAATACCCAGTTGTGGATGTGACTGGTGATAGAAGCAAGGTCTGATGCTGTAAAGAGCAATATTGCATAGGAACCTGGAATGTCAGGTCCATGAATCAAGGCAAATTGAAAGTGGTCAAACAGGAGATAGCAAGAGTGAATGTCAACATTCTAGGAATCAGCGAACTAAAATGGACTGGAATGGGTGAATTTAACTCAGATGACCATTATATCTACTACTGTGGGCAGGAATCCCTTAGAAGAAATGGAGTAGCCATCATGGTCAACAAAAGAGTCTGAAATGCAGTACTTGGATGCAATCTCAAAAATGACTGAATGATCTCTGTTCGTTTCCAAGGCAAACCATTCAGAATCACAGTAATCCAAGCCTATGCCCCAACCAGTAACGCTGAAAAGCTGAAGTTGAACGGTTCTATGAAGACCTATAGACCTTTTAGAACTAACACCCAAAAGAGATGTCCTTTTCATTATAGGGGATTGGAATGCAAAAGTAGGAAGTCAAGAAACACCAGGCAAATTTGGCCTTGGAATGCGGAAAGAAGCAGGGCAAAGACTAATAGAGTTTTGCCAAGAGAACACACTCGTCATAGCAAACACCCTCTTCCAACAACACAAGAGAGGACTCTACTCATGGACATCACCAGATGGTCAACACCGAAATCAGACTGATTATATTCTTTGCAGCCAAAGATGGAGAAGCTCTATACAGTCAACAAAAACAAGACCAGGAGCTGACTGTGGCTCTGATCATGAACTCCTTATTGCCAAATTCAGACTTAAATTGAAGAAAGTAGGGAAAACTGCTAGACCATTCAGGTATGACCTAAATAAAATCCCTTCTGATTATACAGTGGAAGTGAGAAATAGATTTAAGGGCCTAGATATGATAGAGTGCCTGATGAACTATGGAATGAGGTTCGTGACATTGTACAGGAGACAGGGATCAAGACCATCCCCATGGAAAAGAAATGCGTAAAAGCAAAATGGCTGTCTGGGGAGGCCTTACAAATAGCTGTGAAAAGAAGAGAAGTGAAAAGCAAAGGAGAAAAGGAAAGATAGAAGCATCTCAATGCAGAGTTCCAAAGAATAGCAAGGAGAGATAAGAAAGCCTTCTTCAGCGATCAATGCAAAGAAATAGAGGAAAACAACAGAATGGGAAAGACTAGAGATCTCTTCAAGAAAATTAGAGATACCAAGGGAACATTTCATGCAAAGATGGGCTCAATAAAGGACAGAAATGGTCTGGACCTAACAGGGGCAGAAGATATTAAGAAGAGGTGGCAAGAATACACAGAAGAACTGTACAAAAAAGATCTTCATGACCCAGATGATCACGATGGTGTGATCACTCACCTAGAGCCAGACATCCTGGAATGCGAAGTCAAGTGGGCCTTAGAAAGCATCACTACGAACAAAGCTAGTGGAGGTGATGGCATTCCAGTTGAGC
The DNA here is from genome assembly GCF_042477335.2 of Ovis canadensis. Taxonomy (NCBI): domain Eukaryota; kingdom Metazoa; phylum Chordata; class Mammalia; order Artiodactyla; family Bovidae; genus Ovis; species Ovis canadensis. The sequence goes on from NC_091251.1 coordinate 99,344,828, forward strand.
TGTTTCAAATCCTGAAAGGTGATGCTGTGAAAGTGCTGCACTCAATATGCCAGCAAATTTGGAAAACTCAGCAGTGGCCACAGGACTGGAAACGGTCAGTTTTCATTCCAATCCCCAAAAAAGGCAATGCCAAAGAATGCTCAAACTACTGCACAATTGTACTCATCTCACATGCTAGTAAAGTAATGCTCAAAATTCTCCAAGCCAGGCTTCAGCAGTACATGAACTATGAACTTCCAGATGTTCAAGCTGGTTTTAGAAAAGGCAGAGGAACCAGAGATCAAATTGCCAACATCGCTGGATCATCAAAAAAAGCAAAAGAGTTCCAGAAAAACATCTATTTCTGCTTGATTGACTATGCCAAAGCCTTTGACTGTGTGGATCACAATAAACTGTGGAAAATTCTGAAAGAGATGGGCATACCAGACCACCTGACCTGTCTCTTGAGAAATCTGTATGGAGGTCAGGAAGCAACAGTTAGAACTGGACATGGAACAACAGACTGGTTCCAAATAGGAAGAGTACGTCAAGGCTGTATATTGTCACCCTGCTTATTTCATTTATATGCAGAGTACATCATGAGAAATGTTGGACTGGATGAAGCACAAAATTGGAATCAAGATTGGAATCCTGGAATCAAGATTGCCAGGAGAAATATCAATAACCTCAGATATGCAGATGACACCACTCTTATGGCAGAAAGTGGAGAGGAACTAAACAGCCTCTTGATGAAAGTGAAAGTGGAGAGTGAAAACATTGGCTTGAAGCTCAACATTCAGAAAACAAAGATCATGGCATCTTGTCCCATCACTTCATGGGAAATAGGTGAGGATACAGTGTAAACAGTGTCAGACTTTATTTTTTTGGGCTCCAAAATCACTGCAGATGGTGATTGCAGCCATGAAATTAAAAGACACTTACTCCTTGGAAGGAAAGTTATGAGAAACCTAGATAGCATATTGAAAAGCAGAGACATTACTTTGCCAACAAAGGTCCGTCTAGTCAAGGCTATGGTTTTCCCAGTGGTCATGTATGGATGTGAGAGTTGGACTGTGAAGAAAGCTGAGCACTGAAGAATTGATGCTTTTGAACTGTAGTGTTGGAGAAGACTCTTGAGAGTCCCTTGGACTGCAAGGAGATCCAACCAGTCCATTCTGAAGGAGATCAGTCCTGGGTGTTCATTGGAAGGACTGATGCTGAAGCTGAAACTCCAATATTTTGGCCACCTCATGCGAAGAGTTGACTCATTGGAAAAGACCCTGATGCTGTGAGGGATTGGGGGCAGGAGGAGAAGGGGACGACAGATGATGAGATGGCTGGATGGCATCACTGACTCGATGGATGTGAGTCTGAGTGAACTCCAGGAGTTTGTGATGGACAGGGTAGCCTGGCATCCTGTGATTCATGGGGCTGCAAGGAATCGGACACGACTGAGCGACTGAACTGAACTGAGGGAGGTAAGAGTGATAAGAGGGCTTCCCTGGTGGTGCAGTAGTAAAGAATCTGCCTGCAGTGCCGGAGCTGTAGATGTGGGTTCAATGCCTGGGTGGGAAAGATCCCTTGGAGGAGGGCATGGCAACACACTCCAGTATTCTTGCCTGGAGAATCCCATGGACAGAGGAGCCTGGCGGGCTACAGCCCAAGGGCTGCAAAGAGTCAGTCATGACTGAGGGGACTGAACACACACACAAGAATGATAAGAATGTACTTGCACTGGGATGATGGTGACTTGAGTGGCAGAATGAAGGTTGCCTGGGATGTGGGAAAGTGTTTGGAACAGGGAGTGGTCGAATGGCTCAGGCAAGATGTGATGTGCTTCCCTCACTCGCCTTTATTAATTGTACAAGGTCATGCTGGATTCTTGCCCCTGAGATTTAGGAGTTCTTCTGCATAAGCTCTTCAGCTTTGCAGAAAAGGAGAAATGAAACTTAAAGTACCAATAAGGAGAGGAAGTCTCATTTACTGAGCCTTTGTTAAAGCAGCATCTCATTTCATTCTTGCAGTGGCCCTGTGAGGTAGGTACTATCAAGAACATTAAAAAAATTTTTTATTAAAGGATAATTGCTTTACAGAATTTAGGTGTTTTCCATCAAACCTCAATATGAATCAGCCATAGGTATACATATGTCCCCTCCCTCCTGAATCTCCCTCCCATCTCCTCCCCCATCCCACCCCTCTAGGTTGATACAGAGACTCTGAGTTCCCTGAGACATACAGCAAGTTCCTGTTGGCTATCTATTTTACATATGGTAATGTAAGTGTCCATGTTACTCTTTCCATACATCTCACCCTCTCCTCCCCTCTCCCCAGGTCCATAAGTCTATTCTCTATGCCTGTTTCTCCACTGCTGCCCTGTAAATAAATTCTTCAGTACCATTTTTCTTGATTCCACATATATGCATTAGAATATGATATTTATATTTCTCTTTCTGACTTACTTCACTCTGGGTTCATCTACCTCATTAGAACTGGCTCAAATGTGTTCCTTTTCTTGGCCGAGTAATATTCCATTGTGTATATGTACCACTTATTTATCTATTCAACTGTCTGTGGATATCTAGGATGCTTCCGTACTCTAGTTGTTGTAAATAGTGCTGTGGTGAACAATGGAATACGTGTGTCTTTTTCAATTTTGGTTTCCTCAGGGTATATGCCTAGAAGTGGATTTCATATGGTGGTTTTATTCTTAGTTTTTTAAGGAATCTCCTTACTGTCTTCCATAGTGGCGTTATTAGTTTACATTCCCACCAATAGTGCAAAAGCATTCCCTTTTCTCCACACCCTCTCCAGCATTTATTGTTTGTAGACTTTTTGATGAGGGCCACTCTGACTGGTGTGAGGAGATATCGCATTGTAGTTTTGATTTGCATTTCTCTAGTAATGAGTGATGTTAAACATCTTCATGTGTTTGTTAGCCATCTGTATGTCGTCTTTGGAGAAATGTCTGTTTAGGTCTTTTCCCCACTTTTTGATTGGGTTGTTTGTTTTTCTGCTATTGAATTTATGAACTGCTTGCATATTTTGGAAATTAATCCTTTGTCAGTTGTTTCATTTGCTGTTATTTTCTCCCATTCTGAGGGTTGGCTTTTCACCTTGCTAATAGTTTCCTTTGCTGTGCAAAAGATTTTAAGTTTAATCAGGTGCCACTTGTTTACTTTTGTTTTTATTTCTGTTACTCTAGGAGGTGGGTCATAGAGGATCTTGCTTTGATTTATGTCTTCAAGTGTTCTGCCTATGTTTTCCACTGAGAGTTTTCTAGTTTCTGGTCTTACATTTAGGTCTTTAATCCATTTTGAGTTTCTCTTTGTGTATGGTGTTAGTTCAGTTCAGTTCAGTCGCTCAGTCCTGTCCGACTCTTTGCAACCCCATGAATTGCAGCACGTCAGGCCTCCCTGTCCATCACTAATTCCTGGAGTTCACTCAGAGTTGTGTCCATTGAGTCAGTGATGCCATCCAGCCATCTCATCCTCGGTCGTCCCCTTCTCCTCCTGCCCCCAATCCCTCCCAGCATCAAAGTCTTCTCCAGTGAGTCAACTCTTTGCATGAGGTGGCCAAAGTACTGGAGTTTCAGCTTTAGCATTATTCCTTCCAAAGAAATCCCAGGGTTGATCTCCTTCAGAATGGACTGGTTGGATCTTCTTGCCGTCCAAGGGACTCTCAAGAGTCTTCTCCAACACCACAGTTGAAAAGCATCAATTCTTCGGCACTCAGCCTTCTTCACAGTCCAACTCTCACATCCATACATAACCACAGGAAAAACTATAGCCTTGACTAGATGGACCTTAGTCGGCAAAGTAGTGTCTCTGCTTTTGAATATGCTATCTAGGTTGGTCATAGCTTTTCTTCCAAGGAGTAAGTGTCTTTTAATTTCATGGCTGCAGTCACCAACTGCAGTGATTTTGGAGCCCCCAAAAATAAAGTCTGACACTGTTTCTACTGTTTCCCCATCTATTTCCCATGGAGTGATGGGACCGGATGCCATGATCTTCGTTTTCTGAATGTTGAGCTTTAAGCCAACTTTTTCACTCTCCACTTTCACCTTCATCAAGAGGCTGTTTAGTTCCTCTTCACTTTCTGCCATGAGGGTGGTATCATCTGCATATCTGAGGTTATTGATATTTCTCCTGGCAATCTTGATTCCAGCTTGTGCTTCTTCCAGCCCAGCATTTCTCATGATGTACTCTGCATATAAGTTAAATAAGCAGGGTGACAATATACAGCCTTGACGTACTCCTTTTCCTATTTGGAACCAGTCTGTTGTTCCATGTCCAGTTCTAACTGTTGCTTCCTGACCTGTATACAGATTTCTCAAGAGGCAGGTCAGGTGGTCTGGTATTCCCATCTCTTTCAGAATTTTCCACAGTTTCTTGTGATCCACACAGTCAAAGGCTTTGGCATAGTCAATCAAGCAGAAATAGATGTTTTTCTGGAACTCTCTTGCTTTTTCGATGATCCAGTGGATGTTGGCAATTTGATCTCTGGTTCCTCTGCCTTTTCTAAAACCAGCTTGAACATCTGGAAGTTCACGGTTCACGTATTGCTGAAGCCTGGCTTGGAGAATTTTGAGCATTACTTTACTAGCGTGTGAGATGAGTGCAGTTGTGCGGTAGCTTGAGCATTCTTTTGCATTGCGTTTCTTTGGGATTGGAATGAAAACTGACCATTTCCAGTCCTGTGGCCACTGCTGAGTTTTCCAGATTTGCTGTTATATTGTATGGTGTTAGGAAATATTCTAATTTCATTCTTTTACATGTAGCTGTCCAGTTTTCCCAACACCATTTATTGAAGAGGCTGTCTTTGCCCGTTTGTATATTCTTGCCTCCTTTGTCAAAAATAAAGGTACTTCTAGCTGCATGGGTTTATTTCTAGGCTTTCTGTCTTGTTCCATTGGTCTATGTTTCTGTTTTCGTGCCAGTACTATACTGTCTTGATGACGGTAGCTTTGTAGTATAATCTGAAGTCAGGAAGATTGATTCCTCCAGCTCCATTCTTCTTTCTCAAGACTACTTTGGCTATTTGGGGTCTTTTGTGTTTCCATATGAATTGTGAAATTTTTGGTTCTAGTTCTGTGAAAAATGTCATTGGTAATTTGATAGGGATCACATTGAATCTGTAGATTGTGTTTGGTAATATAGTCATTTTCACAATATTGATTCTTCCTATCCAGGAACATGGAATATCTCTCCATCTGTTTGTCATCTTTGATTTCTTTCATTAGAGTCTTATGATTTTCTGTGAACAGTTCTTTTGTCTCCTTAGGTAATTTTATTTCTAGTTATTTAATTCTTTTTGTTGCAAAAAGAATGGGAATGGGATTAATTCCTTAATTTCTCTTTCTGATTTTTCATTGTTAATATATAGAAATGCAAGTGATTTCTGTATTGATTTTATATCCTGAAACTTTCCTAAGTTCGCTAATTAGCTCTAGTAATTTTCTGATACTATCTTTAGGGTTTTCTAGGTATAGTATCATGTCATCTGCAAACAATAAGAGCTTTACTTATTCTTTCCTAATCTGGATTCCTTTTATTTCTTTTTCTTCTCTGATTGCTGTAGCTAGGACTTCCAGACTATGTTGAATAATACTGGTGAAAGTGGACACCCTTGTCTTATTCCTGATCTTAGGGGGAATGCTTTCAGTTTTTCACCATTGAGAATAATATTTGCTGTAGGCTTATCATATGTGGCCTTTACTATATTGAGGTAATTTCCTTCTATGCCCATTTTTTGAAGAGTTTTAATCATAAATGGGTGCTGAATTTTGTCAAAGGCTTTTTCTGCATCTATTGAGATTATCATATGGTTTTATCTTCAATATGTTAATATGGTGTATCACATTGATTTGTGTGTATTGAAGAATCCTTGCATCCCTGGAATAAACCCAACTTGGTCATGGTGTATGAGTTTTTTGATGTGTTGCTGAATTCTGTTTGCCAAAATTCTGTTGAGGATTTTCACATCAATATTCATCAGTGATACTGACCTGTAGTTTTCTTTTTTTGTGTTGTCTTTGTCTGGTTTTGGTATCAGGGTGATGGTGGCCTCATAGAATGAGTTTGGAAGTGTTCCTTCCTCTGCAATTTTTTGTAAGAGTGTTAGAAGGATAGGCATTAGCTCTTCTCTAAATGTTTGATAGAATTCTCCTGTGAAGCCATTCTGGTCCTGTGCTTTTGTTTTTTGGGGGATTTTTTTGATCACAGCTTCAAGTTCAGTGCTTGTAATCGGGTTGTTCATAGTTTCTGTTTCTTCCTGGTTCAGTCTTGGAAGGCTGAACTTTTCTAAGCATCTGTTCATTTCTTCCAGGTTATCCATTTTATTGCCATGTAGTTGTTCATAATCGTCTCTTATAATCCTTTGTATTTCTGCATTGTCTGTAGTAACCTCTCCTTTTTCATTTCTAATTTTGTTGATTTGATTCTTCTCTCTTTTTTCCTTGATGCATCTGGCTAAAGGTTTGTAAATTGTGTTTATCTTCTCAAAGAACCAGCTTTAGTTTTATTAATCTTTATTGTTGTTTCTTTCATTTCTTTTTCACTTATCCCTGCTCGGATCTTTGTGATTTCTTCTACTAATTTTTTTTTTTTTGGTTCTTTTTCTAGTTGTTTTGGGTGTAAAGTTAGGTTGTCTATTCGATGTTTTTCTTGTTTCTTGAGGTAGGGTTGTACTTCTATAAACTTCCCTCTTAGAACTGCTTTTGCTGCATCCCATAGGTTTTGAGTTGTTGTGTTTTCATTGTCATTTGTTTCTAGAAATTTTTTGACTCCCTTTTGATTTCTTCAGTAACCTGTTGGTCATTTAGAGATGTGTTGTTTACTTTCCATGTTTGTGTTTCTTACAATTTTTTTCTTGTAATTGATATCTAGTCTCAGCATTGTGGTTGGGGAAGATGCTTGATATGATTTCAATTTTCTTAAATTTACTGAGGTTTGATTTGTGACCCAAGATGTGGTTTATCCTGGAGAATGTTCCATGTGCACTTGAGAAGAAGGTGTATTCTTCTGCATTTTGATCAAATATCCTGAAGATATCAATGAGATCCATCTCATCTACTGTATCATTTAAGACTTGTGTTTCCTTATTAATTTTCTGTTTTGATAATCTGTCCATTGGTGTGAATGGGGTGTTAAAGTCTCCTACTATTATTGTATTACTGTCAATTTCTCCTTTTATATCTGTTAATGTTTGTCTTATATATTGACATGCTCCTATCTTGGGTGCATAGATATTTACAATTGTTATGTCTTCCTCTTGGATTGATCTCTTGATCATTATGTAGAGTCTTTCTTTATCTCTTATAACCTTTATTTTAAGATCTATTTTGTCTGATGTGAGGATTGCTACTCCAGCTGTCTTCTGCTTCGCATTTGCATGGAATGTATTTTTCCATCCTCTCACTTTCAGTCTATATGTGTCTATAGGTCTGAAGTGGGTTTCTTGTAGACAGCATATATATATATAGGTCTTGTTTTTGTATCCATTCAGCCAGTCTGTGTCTTTTGGTTGGAGCAGTTAATACATTTACAGTTAAAGTAATTATTGATATGTATGTTCCTATTGCCATTTTCTTAATTGTTTGGGGTTGATTTTGTAAATCTTTTTTCTTTTCCTTTGTATTTCTTGACTGTATAAATCCCTTTAACATTTATTGTAAAGCTGATTTGGTGGTACTGAATTCTCTTAACTTTTGCTTGTCTCAAAAGCTTTTTAGCTCTCCATCAATTTTGAATGAGATCCTTGCTGGATACAGTAATCTTGGTTGTAGATTTTTCCCTTTCAGCACTTTCCCTTCTGGCCTGCAGAGTTTCTGCTGAAAGATCAGCTGTTAAGCATATGGGGTTTCCCTTGTATGTTACTTGTTGCTTTTCTCTTCCTGCTTTTAATATTCTTTCTTTGTGTTTAGTCTTTGTTAGTTTGATTAGTATATGTCTTGGTGTGTTTCTCCTCAGGTTTATCCTGTATGGGACTCTTTGTTCCTCTTGGACTTAATTGACTATTTCCTTTTCCATGTTGGGGAAATTTTCAACTATAATCTCTTTAAAAATTTTCTCATACCCTTTCTTTTTCTCTTCTTCTGGGACCCCTATAATTCGAATGTTGGTACATTTGATATTGTCCCAGAGATCTCTGAGACTGTCCTCAGTTCTTTTCATTCTTTTTACTTTATTCTGCTCTTCAGAAGTTATTTCTACCATTTTATCTTCCAGTTCACTGATTTGTTCTTCTGCTTCAGATATTCTTCTATTGATTCCTTCTAGAGTATTTTTAATTTTAGTAATTGTGTTGTTTGTCTCTGTATGTTTATTCTTTAATTCCTCTAGGTCTTTGTTAAATTGATTCTTGTATTTTCTCCATTTTATTTTCAAGGTTTTTGATCATCTTTACTATCATTATTCTGAATTCTTTTTCAGACAGTTTGCCTATTACCTTTTCATTTATTTGGACTTCTGTGTTTCTAGTTTGTTCCTTCATTTGTGTAGTATTTCCTTGCCTTTTCATTATTATTATTATTTTAAAACTTACTGTGTTTGAGGTCTCCTTTTCCTAGGCTTCAAGGTTGAATTCTTTTTTCCTTTTGGTTTCTGCCCTCCTAAGGTTGGTCCAGTGGTTTATGTAAGCTTTGTATAGGGTGAGATTTGTGCTGAGTATTTTTGTTTGTTTTTCTTCTGATGGGCAAGGAGAGTGAGGTGATAATCCTGTCTGATGATTGGGTTTGTATTTTTGTTTTGTTTGTTGTTTAGATGAGGCATCCCGCACAGGGTGCTACTGGTGGTTGGTTCATGCTGGGTCTTGTATTCAAGTGGTTTCCTTTGTGTGAGTTCTCACTATTTGATACTCCCTAGGGTTGGGCAGAAAGTGAAGGGGAACTAAAAAGCCTCTTGATGAAAGCAGAAGAGGAGAGTGAAAAAGTTGGCTTAAAGCTCAACATTCAGAGAATGAAGATCATGGCATCTGGTCCCATCACTTCATGGCAAATAGATGAAGAAACAGTGGAAACAGTGTCAGACTTTATTTTTTGGGGCTCCAGAATCACTGCAGATGGTGATTGCAGCCATGAAATTAAAAGACACTTACTCCTTGGAAGAAAACTTATGACTAACCTAGATAGCATATTGAAAAGCAGAGATGTTACTTTGGCAACAAAGCTCTGTCTAGTCAAGGCTATGGTTTTTCTAGTAGTCATGTATGGATGTGAGAGTTGGACTGTGAAGAAGGCTGAGCGCTGAAGAATTGATGCTTTTGAACTGTAGTGTTGGAGAAGACTCTTGAGAGTCCCTTGGACTGCAAGGAGATCCAACCAAATCATTCTAAAGGAGATCAGTCCTGGGTGTTCTTTGGAAGGAATGATGCTAAAGCTGAAATACCGGTACTTTGGCCACCTCATGCGAAGAGTTGACGCATTGGAAAAGACCCTGATGCCTGGAGGGATTGGGGGCAGGAGGAGAAGGGGACGACAGAGGATGAGATGGCTGGATGGCATCACCGACTCGATGGACGTGAGTCTGAGTGAACTGTGGGAGTTGGTGATGGACAGGGAGGCCTGGCGTGCTGCGATTCATGGGGTCGCAAAGAGTCGGACACAACTGAGCGACTGAACTGAACTGAACTGAACTGAGGGTTAGTTCTCTGATAGTCTAGGGTCTTGGAGTCAGTGCTCCCATTCCAAAGGCTCAGGGCTTGATCTCTGGGTTTTTTTTTTTTTTGCCAGGATTCAGTCATTTTAAGATCCTTAAGATCCAGGTACCAAGTCTCTCTGTGCCTGTAGTCAGTAAGGTTGATGAAGGCACCCTGAGTCCTGCACCGAATACATAATCGATCTCCATCTGCTTCTTCCATTCCTTGAGAAATTGTGTCCTCAAAACCCCTCCATTACGGGGTCTTCTAAAAACTGTTTTCAAAAATTCTTAGTTTTTCCCGCCTTCAGAAGTGAAAGGTCACAACGGGGAGATGTGTGAGTGAAGCAGGCAGAAAACCCGCCAGGGAAGTTGAGTGGCCCTCAGGAGTTCAGAGGAATTCCGAGAGCATTTTTTGTAAATCAGAGTCTAAGAGGCTGTGAAGGTCGCAGAACTGGTAGGCAGCAGAGCCAGGATTCTTCCCGGCTCCAGAGGCTGAGTTCCTGACCCCTGGTTGCTCTATACCACCTTCTCAGTGTCAGCGTTTCTTCAGGCCCCACAAGGACGGTACTCATGGGCCTCCTTGAACTGATGATCTCAAAGGAGAAAGGTGTGTGAGGACCTGAGGGCACTCAGCCTAATTTCAGGCCTGCTTCCGGGTTCAGCTGGGAACCTGCATCTTGGCAGAAACAAGGTGGAGGGACATCAAGTGTACTGTCCCTTTTGATAGAAGATACTGCAGGCTGAGGCTGTAGAGAGCAAGGTGGAAAGGTGGGGTTAGGTGGGGGACTGCCAAAATGTTAGAAGTGGGGCATGCAGAAGTTGATGGACTGGGGAGTAGTAAGACGCTTTACTAAGCCTGCCATTGGGCAAGGAAATAGCCCACAGTGGTGGTGGTAGTGGTGGTCATAGTGTTACTGGAAGGGACCCCGTCCAGGGCCTGGGAGTGGGCTCTTGTCTAATTTGGAAGTGAATTGTCTGAAGAGATGCATGTACTGACAAACCAAAGGGCTGTATTGAAAAGTGGTGTTTGAGCAGAGGGCAGCAAGGTAAGGGAACCCAGGAGAACTGTGCTGCCAGGTGGCTTTCAGTCTCAGGTTCTATGGAGGTTGGGTTACCTTTCTGGGTTGTCTCTGGCCAATCATCTTGTTTGTGCCTATATCTGGTCTGACTCAGGGTCCTTCCTAGTTGGGTGTGCATCTCTCAGCCAAGATGGATTCCATTGTGAGGATTTCTGGGAGATTGGCAGGACATATGGGCTGGGCTCTCCTCTTTCCTCTTGACCCCTCCCAAATTCTTCTTGGTCCAAGATTCCCTAACAATAGTGGCTTCTACTGTGTTCTTGCTGTGTAGGTGGCACCTTGCTAAATATTTGCATGATTTCCTCATTCCTCATCACCTCATCAGGTAGGCATAGCTTTGATCACCCCCATGGCATAGACAAGGTCACAGGACTCAGTGTAAGAGAGCGTGTTGGGGCTTAGACTCAGGCCACTGGATTCTGGTATGCTTATTCTCAACCATGGTGCTCTCTCTTATCTGAAAGGAACCAGGGATAGCCAACCACTAATGCCAAAGAAGCAGAAGTTGAACGGTTCTATGAAGACCTACAAGACCTTCTAGAACTAACTCCCCCCCAAAGATGTCCTTTTCTTCATAAGGGACTAGAATGCAAAAGTAGGAAGATATCCAGAGTAATAGGCAAGTTTGGACTTGTAGTACAAAATGAAGCAGGGCAAAAGCTAAATGAGTTTTGCTAAGAGGAAGCCCTGGTCATAGCAAACAACCACTTCCAGCAACATGAGACTACCCTACACATGGACATCACCAGATGATTAATACTGAAATCAGATTGATTATATTCTTTGCAGCTGAAGATGGAGAAGCTCTATACAGTCAGCAGAAACAGGACCAGGAGCTGACTTTGGCTCAGATCATGAACTCCTTATTTCCAAATTCAGACTTAAATTGAAGAAAGTAGGGAAAGCCACTAGGCCATTTAGGTATGACCTAAGTCAAATCTCTTACAATTATACAGTAGAAGTGACAAATAGATTCAAGGGATTAGATCTGATAGACTGAGTGCCTGAAAAACTATGGACAGAGGTTAGTGACATTGTATAGGAGGTGGTGATCAAAACCATCCCCAAGAAAAAGAAGTGCAAAAAGGCAGAATGGCTGTCTGAGGAGGCCTTACAAATAGCTGAGAAAAGAAGAGAAGTGAAAGGCAAAGGAGAAAAGGAAAGGTATACCCATCTGAATGCGGAGTTTCAAAGAATAGCAAGGAGAGATAAAAAAGCCTTCCTAAGTGAACAATGCATAGAAATAGAGGAAAACAATAGAATGGGAAAGACTGAAGATCTCAAGAAAACTAGAGATACCAGTACTTTGGCCACCTCATGAGAAGAGTTGACTCATTGGAAAAGACTCTGATGCTGGGAGGGATTGGGGGCATGAGGAGAAGGGGACGACTGAGGATGAGATGGCTGGATGGCATCACGGACTCGATGGCCATGAGTCTGAGTGAACTCCGGGAGATGGTGATGAACAGGGAGGCCTGGCATGCTGCGATTCATGGGATCACAAAGAGTCGGACACGACTGAGCAACTGAACTGAACTGAACTGAGGGATACCAAAGGAACATTTCATGCAAAGATGGGCACATAAAAGGACAAAAATGGTATGGACCTAACAGAAGCAGAAGATATTAAGAAGAGGTGGCAAGAATACACAGAAGAACTATACAAAAAAGATCTTAATGACACAAATAACCATGATGGAGTGATCACTCACCTAGAGCCAGACATCCTGGAATGTGAAGTCATGTGGGCCTTAGGAAGCATCATTATGAGCAAAGCTAGTGGAGGTGATGGAATTCCAGTTGAACTGTTTCAAATCCTAAAAGATGATGCTGTGAAAGTGCTGCACTCAATATGCCAGCAAATTTGGAAAGCTCAGCAATGGCTACAAGACTGGAAAAGGTCAGTTTTCATTCCAATCCCAAAGAAAGGCAATGCCAAAGAGTGTTCAAGCTGCTGCACAATTGCACTCATTTCACATGCTAGCAAAGTAATGCTCAAAATTCTCCAAGCCAGGCTTCAACAGTATGTGAACCAAGAGCTTCCAGATGTTCAAGCTGGTTTTAGAAAAGGCAGAGGAACCAGAGATCAAATTGCCAACATCCATTGGATCATAGCAAAAACAAGAGAATTCAAGAAAAATATCTACTTTGGTTGCATTGACTATGCTAAAGCCTTTGACTATGTGGATCACAACAACTGTGGAAAATTCTTCAAGAGATGGGAACACCAGACCACCTTAACTGCCTCCTGAGAAATCTGTATGCAGGTCAAGAAGCAACAGTTAGAACCAAACATGGAACAGCAGACAAGTTCCAAACTGAGAAAGGAGTACGTCAAGGCTGTATATTGTCACCCTGGTTATTTAACTTATATACAGAGTACATCATGTAAAATGCCAGGCTAAATGAAGCACAAGCTGGAGTCAAGATTGCTGGGAGAAATATCAATAACCTCATATGCAGATGACACCACCGTATGGCAGAAAGTGAAGACGAACTAAAGAGCCTCTTGATGAAAGTGAAAGAGGAGAGTGAAAAATATGACTTAAAACTCAACATTCAGAAAATGAAATCATGGCATCCGGTCTCATCACTTCATGGCAGATAGATGGGAAAACAATGGAAACAGTGAGAGATTATTTTCTTGGGCTCCAAAATCACTGTGGATGATGACTGCAGCCATGAAATTAAAAGACGTTTGCTCCTTGGAAGAAAAGCTATGACAAACCTAGACAGCATATTAAAAAGCAGAGATATTACTTTGCCCACAAAGGTCTGTGTAGTCAAAGCTATTTCCAGCTGAAGTAGCTCAGCTGGAATTCCATCACCTCCACTAGCTTCGTAATCATGTATAGATGTGATAGTTGGACCATAAAGAAGAACTGATACTTTTGAACTCTGGTGTTGGAGAAAACTCTTGGGAGTCCCTTGGACTGCAAGAGATCAAACCAGTGAATCCTGAACTAAGTCAACCCTGAATATTTATTACAACGACTGACGCTGAAGCTGAAACTCCAGTAGTTCGGCCACCTGATTCAAAGAGCTGACTCATTAGAAAAGACCCTGATGTTGGGAAAGATTGAAGGAGGAAAAGGGGATGACAGAGAATGAGATGGCTGGATGGCATCACTGACTCAATGGACATGAGTGTGAGCAAGCTGCAGGAGATGGTGATGTACAGGGAGTTCTGGCTTGCTGCAGTCCATGGGGTCACAAAGAGACAGGACTGAACAACAACAGGGAGGGGGTAAAGGGGACACTGCAAGCATGGTTTAATTTATTCTTTTTATCTACAAACCCTTTACTTGCAGAGTTAGGAACTGATCCCAGGAGTTGGGCCAGAACATTTGTGTTTAGTGAAAGAAATGAGTTTCTTAAATTATCCCTTTAAAAATAATTGCTTGCAGTCATCCTCCTGGGGTGAATGCAGTCATCTGGGGTGTGAATGGGTAGGATAAACTTGGAAGGCTTGTTTGGGGGCATGGTTTCACTGATGAATTTGAACACATGAAGCCTCTATTAAAGATGAAATATTAACAAGAATGGTTCTCAAACTTTGCATAAAAATAACCCATTATGTTTCCTATTAAAATGCAGATTCCCAAGTCCTACCCCCGGTGTTGATTCAGCGGGCCAAAGGGTGGGCTTCAGAAATCTTCATTTTTTTTTTTACTGATACATCATTATCATTATTAATTTTTAATGAAATATAGTTGATTTACGATGTTTCAGGTGTATAGCTAAGTGATTTATTTAAGCATATTTTTGTTTTTCAGATTCTTTTTCCATTATACGTTATTATAAGATACTGAGTATAGTCCCCTGTGCTCTGCAGTAGGTCATGTTGTTTATTTTATACATAGTAGGGTGTCTCTGTTAATCTCAAATTCCCAATTTAGCTCTTCCCAACCCTTTCCCCTTTTGGTAATCATAAGTTTGTTTTTTGGGTCTGTGAGTCTAGCAGAAATCTGCATTTTTGAAATGGCACCCAGATTGATATTTTTTGCAAGTGTTCTTCTAACCACACTTTAGAAATGTTGGCTAGGAAAAGAAGACTGCAGAAGGAAAAACAATGGGATTATAAAAAGAACTGGGTCCCAAAAAGTCAAGAAAGGAGAGAAAAAGACACAGAACAGGTAGGAAAATAGAAAGCACAGAAGATGATAAAATTAAGTCGGAATACATAAGTGACTATATTAAATGCAAACAGACAAAACCCTCTATATACTATTTAGAGAGACAGTATAAAGTGTAAGTTGAAAGTAAAAGAATGGAAAAAGCTGTCCCTGTGGATACTTTAAAAAAAATCTGTGACTATATTATGAGGCATGAGTCAAAACTGACTTTAAAGAAAGTGGAGACAAGGCTATTTGCAGCAATTGTCTCCATATGGAGGGGAATCAGAGGCACAGATCAGGGAGGGGATGGTCATAGACTGAGTCCAGAGCAGAAACAAACGGGGTGATGACCTAAATTTTCCTGCTGCAGGGAAATTTCCCCCTCTGAGTCTGTGGCGGATTTGTACTTGCGGGTGGCTTGGTGGTGGCGCTTCTCCTCGGTGGGTCTTCTTCACTGGTAGCTGCAGCTGTGGTCAAGGATGTTAGATGGAATGTTCCTCAGAATTGAAGGGGAAGGTGCCTGTTGGGTACAGTGGCCTCAAAGACTGTGCAGCCACTTGGTGGACTGAGCGGTCCAAGTAGGGTGGGGAAAGTATCAGAGAGCTGGGAGCCCACTTGGTTCAGCTGAGCGGAACTGTGAGTTTGGTTAATCAGAGCATATCTGCAGGGGGACCTTGAGCCGTAAAGCAGCCTATGGGACTGGGAGTGGACGAAGCGATAACAGCCATGGTGTTGGCTTTCAAGGAGCTTACAGTCTAGAAAAGGGGCCGTCTATATTCCATCCAAAAGAAATAGTTTGAAATTCGATCAGATGTGGAGGGCTTACCTGGCAGCTTCTGAGCAACTGCCGTTTTGGCGGTGGCCCCTTCCAACCTGGGCCAAGAGGGCTGATGATGCTTGTGCGAGCTTAGTGGTGTAATAATAGTTTTCAGGGAACAGAAGTTACCATGCTCTCGCTTCTCTTATCTAAAGCAGTATGCTTGACTACATATTCATCATCCTTTCTCTTATCCGCTTTGATTTTCTTCTTGGCACTGATTGCCTGCCGTTCTTCTAATACATACCTTATGGTCTGCCACCCCCTCTAGAGTGTTAAGAACTTTGTTCTCTTGGCTCTCTCCATAGTGCCTAGCACAGTGCCTGGTGCTGTGAAAGGAAGCACGGCTTTGAGCATTGACCTGTGCTGGATACTGCGCTCCGCATTTCATACATGTGATCTCATTTTCTCCCAACAACTAGTTTTTTTGAAATTTAGTTTTTAGTTTATATTGTTTTGGCTGCACTAGGTCTTCGTCACTGCGCGTGAGCTTTCTCTCGTTGCGGCGTGTGAGCTCAGTAGCTGGGGCTCTAGATCACAGCTTGGTCGTTGTGGCACATGGGCTTTAGCTGCCCCTTGGAATGCGGCATCTTCCAGGACTGGGGATCGAACCCTGGTTCCCTGCACTGGCAGGCAGATTCTTAACCACTGGACGACCAGGGAAGTGCTTCCCCAGCAACTTTTGAGGTAGGTATCATCACATTTCTCAAATGAGGCAATGTGGATGCAGTGAGGTTGAGAAAATGACCCCAAAATCGTACAGTCTGTTAAGTTGCAGAGCCCGGATTTGAGTTTGGCTCCGTCTGACACTCTTTAACTGCTCCCCTTCCTCTGCTTTCCCGCTGCAGGGTCTGGGGACATGGCCAGAAGGGCTCTCAAGCTCGCCTCGTGGACTAGTGTGGCTCTCGCTGCCTCTGGCATCTGCCTCTACAGCAACAAGTACTTGGACCCCAGCGACTTTGGTGCTGTCAGGGTGGGCCGAGCAGTGGCCACGGTAGGTTCTTCTCCTTTCGGGAGGGGCAGAGGGACTGCAGCACTGCTTGCAGGCATTCATGCATGTGGCCGATGGACTCGCCAGTCTCACATATGTGGCGATCCACATGTGCGAAGCCCTCACTACACATTTGCACCGCCATGGAGGTGCACTGCCCCCCGCGCTGCCCTGTGTCCCTGTTCACACAACCTCTGCCATCCTGAAGTTAAACATAGAGTGGGATTGCCCAGGGTCTCTGTTCTGGAAAGTTACCTTTGCAGAACCTTCCATATCTTATTTTAGGGATCGACTCATCAGGCGGTCTCCTCGGCAAACACATAGGGAAAGAGGCATTTGCAGCTTTGCTTAAATCCTAGCCGAAAACTTGGTCTGCCTCCAGTGAGCTCCTGGGAACGGTTCATGACGGACGCAGGGCTCACACTCAGAGTGTCGGGGCCTGAAAGAACTTTGGGGTTGTGCCCCAAGCCCCAGACTAAGAGAAGCAGAGCCGAATATTCGACTGTTGGAGGTTTTCTCCAGTGGCTCAGCGTCATGTTCTGGTGTGATGGTGCCCTCTGTACCTCTGTTGAAGGCGGCTCCTCCAGACAGCGCTGTGTAATTGCTCCGTGGTGGGCAGGTGGCCACACGCTTCGCGCCTCCTCTCCTCCGTGGTCTGCTGTAGGATGAGCTCATGCGTCCCTCCCCTTGGTGCAGATATATACTCCGAAGCACAGTCTGTCTGGGCTCTCGTCTGATCATTCCTTTAAATTCTACCCAGCCTGGCTCAGACATGGGGCCTGTTCCTCAAGGTAAACTGGAACTTATCATAGCTCACGATAAGCAAATAGACACACAGGCCATGGAATATGCAACGATTCCCACGTGCTTACTAGGGGCCCTTTCTGAGCCCAACATTGTCTTATAGCCTTCAGGGGTAGAACCGAACTGTCTTGAAAGAGCTTCTGGTTGAGGAGTGTCCACACGTGGATGGGTCAGAAAAATAGTCTAAAGCCCGGGATTATGTCAAGCTGCGTGACTCAGGTGATGGCTGCTGTGGGACCTCAGACACAGGAGTGAGTCCTGTGGGCTGGGAGTCAGGATGCATGTCTTAGGGGAAGCGGGGTTGGATGGAACCTTAGGAATTTGCATAGTCAGAGAAGAGGGAATACGAAGGTATAAGTCTGTGCTGTATAAACCAGCCACTGGGTTGTGCGTTCTTTTCTTCTTTAAATAAGTGGTTTATTTGGGGATCATTTTAGGTTTATAGAAAAGTTGGAAAGATAGTACAGAGTGCCCATATGCCCTTCATCCAGTTTCCCATAATATTATAATCTTACGTGACCATGATACATTTATGAAAACTAAGAAAGTAACATTGGTACATTGCTATTTGCTAGACTCCAGGTTCTGTTCAGATTTGATCAGTGTTATGCTGTTTCTTTTTCTGGATCTACTCCAGGATATCACATTGCATTTAGGGCACTTGATTTTTGTTTTTGTTTGGCTTAGTTTTTTTTTTTTTTAATTTTTATTGAGGTTATTGTAGATTCACTGGGCTGTATATTCTTTAAAGATCCAGGCTCTGGTCTTTTTTTTTTTTTTGAGGGGGAGTGATATTTAAAAAATCCTCTTATTGAACTATGGTTGCTGTAGGATATTATATAAGTTACAGGTGCACAATATCGTGATTCACAGGTTTTAAAGGCTATGCTTCATTTATAGTTATTTAAAAATGTTGGCTATATTCCTCGTGTTGCACAATATATCCTTCTAATTTTATACCTGATAGTTTGTGCCTGTTAATCCCCTTCCCCAGTTCTGCCCTTCCCTATTTCCCTCTCCCCGCTGCCATGGTTCAGTCACCAAGTTGTGTCTGACTCTTTGCAATCCCGTGAACTGCAGCACACCAGGCTTCCCTGTCCTTCACTGTCTCCCGGAGTTTGCTCAACCTCATGTCCGTTGAATTGGGGATGCCATCCAACCATCTTATCCTCTGTTGCCTCCTTCTCCTCCTGCCCTCAATCTTTTCTGCATCAAAGTTTTTTCCAATGAGTTGGCTCTTTGCATCAGGTGGCCAAAGTGTTGGAGCTTCAGCATCAGTCCTTCCAATGAATACTCAGGACTTATTTCCTTTAGGATGGACTGGTTGGATCTCCTTGCAGTCCACGGGACTCTCAAGAGTGTTCTTCAACACTGACGCTTAGCCTTCTTTGTGGTCCAATTCTCACACCTGTCCATGACTACTGGAAAAACCATAGCTTTGACTAGATGGACCTTTGTCGGCAAAGTAATGTGTCTCTACTTTTTAATATGTCTAGGTTTGGTCATAGCTTTTCTTCCAAGGAGGAAGCGTCTTTTAATTTCATGGCTGCAGTCACTGTCTGCAGTGATTTTGGAGCCCCCAAAAAATAAAATCTAGGGCTCCAGAAAAAATTGCTTCCATTTTTTCCTTTTCTATTTGCCATGAAGTGAGGGGACCAGATGTCATGATCTTCAATTTTTGAATATTGAGTTTTAAGCCAACTTTTTCATTCTCCTCTTTGACCCTCATCAAGAGGCTCTTTAGTTCCTCTTCACTTTCTGCCATAAGAGTGGTATCATCTGCATATCTGAGGTTGTTGATATTTCTCCTTTCAATCTTATTTCCAGTTTGGGATTCATCTAGCCCAGCATTTCGCATGATGTACTCTGCATAGAAATTAAACAAACAGGGTGACAATATACAGCCTTGACATACTCCTTCCCCAATTTTGAACCGATCCATTGTTCCATGTCTGGTTCTAACTGTTGCTTCTTGATCTGTATACAGGGTTCTCAGGAGACAGTAAGGTGGTCTGGTATTCCATCTCTTTAAGAATTTTCCACAGTTTGTTGTGACCCACACAGTCAAAGGCTTTAGCACTGTCAGTGAAACAGAAATAGATGTTTTTCTGAAATTACCTTGCTTTCTCAATGATCCAATGGATATTGGCAATTTGACCTCTGGTTCCTCTACCTTTTCTAAATCCAGCTTGTATATCTGGAAGTTCTCTGTTCATGTACTGCTAAAGTCTAGCTTGAAGGATTTTGAGCATTACTGTGTGATCATGTGAAATGAGCACAATCGTATGATAGTTTGAGCATTCTTTGGCATTGCTGTTCTTTGGGATTGAAATGAAAACTTGGCTTTTCCAGTCCTGTGGCCACTGCCGAGTTTTCCAAATTTTCTGGCATATTGAGCGCAACACTTTGACAACATCATCTTTTAGTATTTGAAATAGCTCAGTTGGAATTCCATCACCTCCACTAGCTTTGTTCATAGTAATGCTTCTGAAGGCCCACTTGATTTCACACTGCAGTCTGGCTCTAGGTGAGTGACCACACCATCCAGTTTGTTCTCTACATCTGTGAGTCTGCTTCTTTTTTTATATCCTCTAGCTTGTTGCATTTTTTAGATTCCACATTTAAGTGATACCATTCAGTATTGTCTTTCTCTGTCTGACTTATTTCACTGAGCATAATGCAGGCTCTGGTCTTAATTATCCTTGTGGACCACTCAGGCCGGGTCTTGCTAGCGGCTGGTATTCAGTAAGTATATGTGGAATGGAATGAAACTTTGGGAGTATAGACAAAGGAATGGATTTGGGAATATAGACAAAGGACTCTTCTTAATATCAGCCTTGTTAAGCCCCTTAATTTCTAAGGGCCTCAGTTGCTGAATTCTAAAAAGGAAGGTTTGGGCTCAGCAACCCTCAAGGCTCCTCTGTACCTGAGATCCCTGGGAGCCTGTAACTTTCTGATTCATCAAACATAAGGGAACCTCTTCTGGAGTTTTGACCAAGGGACCTAGATTTAAAACTTATGCTGTTAGAGCAAGCATAAATATGAAATGGTGTTTATTTGTGATACAGAGAGATGGGATAAGTTTATCCAACAGCATTCATCTAACTAGTATTTGTTGAGCACTCACCTGGGCACTTGGCACTGTGAAAGATGCAGGGGATACGATGATGAATAGGAAGGATGCACCTTTGTGCTTATAGAGCTTAATTTCTAGTGAAATGGAGACTGACCATATACAAGGAAACCAATGAGCAAGGTAACCTTGGATGGTGGTTTGTCATGATAAATAATTGGGAGTTCCCAGTGGGTGGGGGTCTCTTTAGATTGAGGGTCTCTGCAGGGGTGGTATTTGTGCAGAGCCTTGACTGATAGGGAGAAACCAGCTAGACCCGAATCTGGGGGCAGGGCCTCTATGAGATGGGATTGCTTCTCTGAACATGCCACCTGTGTCAGGGGCCTGGTGATGCGGGCCTTGGATAGTGGAGTAATATTTGATGTCTGGTGCTAAGCCTTCCTCTTTCTTGGTTCACAGACGGCTGTGATCAGTTACGACTATCTTACATCCCTGAAGAGTGTCCCCTATGGCTCAGAGGAATACCTGCAGCTTCGATCCAAGGTAAGGACCTGTGGGACCCATCTGAGCCGGGCCAGATAAGTCCAGAGATGACTGCAAAGCCAGCAAGCTTCTGGTGTGTAGCTGGAGATGGGCAGGGGATGGGTTGGAGATTGAGGCAGGTGGCTTGGGAGGAAGGAGGGGAGCTGTTTTAACGCCCAGGGGGTGGGCTGCTAGGCTGCCATGAGGCTGGGTCCCCTGGTTCTCACGTTATAAATCTAAAAGGTGCTGTTGGGGAGGCGGGTGTGTGTTCCCGGGGAACGCAAGTGTCTGCGATGACTCAGGAGGGCAGAAGGCAGGCTGTCCCTGATAACTCAGCTGGCTTCCAAACTGCCTCTTCAGGCAAAACCCAATGGAAAGAGGTTCGTTGCTTTCCTGTCCTCTGAAGGCTACTCCTGCTCTAGCTAGGCCTCTGAGTGGCACTGTCGACCACACACTCTGGTCTCATTTGGAAGACGGTAGTTGATTTTGGTGCTCTGCCTGCATGTCCCAGAGAGTTGGGGGATTAAGCAAGAGGGCACTTGTGTGGGA
This sequence comes from Ovis canadensis, assembly GCF_042477335.2. Lineage (NCBI taxonomy): Eukaryota > Metazoa > Chordata > Mammalia > Artiodactyla > Bovidae > Ovis > Ovis canadensis. The sequence goes on from NC_091251.1 coordinate 99,366,395, forward strand.
TGTAAGTTGAGTTTGGGGTCAAGTAGAGATATCTTTTGGCTTCCCAGGAGGCACGGTGGTAAAGAATCCTCCTACCAATGCAGGAGACACAAGAGATGCAGGTTGGATCCTTGGGTTGCAAAGATCCCCTGCAAGAGGAAATGGCAACCCGCTCCGGTATTCTTGCCTGGAGAATCCCATGGACAGAGGAGCCTAGTGGATTAGAGTCTAGAGAGTTGCAGGGTCAGATATGACTGAGCGACTGAGCATGATGGATACCTTCGATTCTTCCAGAGAGAGGTGTGTGATAGACAGAGGTGTGTGATAGATCTGTGTGTCTTTGCTCAGCCTGGAAGGCCCTCTGCCCCCTCGTTATCTTTCAGGACTCAGCGCAGACACCTTGCCTTTGTGACACTTTCCTCCTTAGTCATCCTAGCCGGCTGGAATAATTACTTTTAAAATTTTAATTTAAACTTTTCATTATGAAAATCTCAACCATCCACAAGGGTAGAGTAGTATGAACCCTTATGAAACTGTTAATCCAGCTTCAGGAATTGTCAGCATTTTGCCAGTCTTGTTTTATCTGCTGTCCCCTTTATTCATTGCTTCATTTACTTCATTCATTACTATTTTTTGCTGAAATACTTAAAAGCAAATCTCCAACATCATATTATTTGTAAAAAATTCAGTATCTATCTGTAATAGACAAGGACCTTAAAAAAAACACCTTAACTATAGGGCCATGATCATTCAGGCACTCAGTCGTGTCCGACCCTTTGTGATCCCATGGACTGCAGCACGCCAGGCCTCCCTGTCCATCACCAACTCCTGGAGGCTACTAGAACTCATGTCCATTGAGTTGGTGCTTCCATCCAACCGTCTCATCCTCGGTCATCCCCTTCTCCTTCTGCCTTCAATCTTTCCCAGCACCAGAATCTTTTCCAGTGAGTCAGTTCTTCACATCAAGTGGCCAAAGTATTGGAGTTTCAGCTTCAGCATCAGTCCTTCCAATGAATATTCAGGACTGATTTCCTTTAGGATGGATCGATTGGATCTCCTTGCTGTCTAAGGGACTCTCAAGAGTCTTCTTCAACACCACAGTTCAAAAGCATCAATTCTTTGGTGCTCAGCTTTCATCATACCTAACAAAATTGATAATATTTTTTAATACCTCTAATAGCTAGTCCATATTCAAATCTTCCTCGTTGTCCCCCAAAATTTCTTTTTCAAGTTGATTCGAACCTGTATCCACCCAAAGTGCATATATTACATTTGATTGATGTTTTCTATATCTTTTCAAGTCTCTAATATTTTCCCTCCCTCCTTTTCTGAGAAACTATTTGCTTGTTGAAGAAGCCAGATCATTTATCCTGAGAAATTTCCCACATTCAGGATTTGGCTGATTGCATCCTCAAAGTGTCATTAAATTGGAAGTAAATTCAGTGGTGCACAATTCAAAATATATAATATTTGAACATTCAAAATGATCCTCCTCTCCCCGTTTCTCAGGTACCCAGTTTTCCTGCCTGGAGGTGATCATTGCTTCCTGGATATCTTTCCAGAGATATCTTCTCACTTGGATTTAATCACTCCATCTTTGTTTCTGTATGCACGATAGGTGGTTATGTGTCTTTCTCTTTAGACCATAAATTCCTTTAGATCTGGGACTGGGTCTTTTTTTTTTTTTTGCAGCTTCTACCCCTATCCCTAACTGAGTTAACATCTGTTTCAATGCCAGGCTGTAACCTGCTAGCTCCCTGCCTTGGGAAACATCCAAGAAAGAGTAAGGTTTGTAGTCAGAAAACCTGAGCTTGTGCTTTAAGGTCTTTCAACCTTTTGGAGTGCCATGTTCCTCGTCTGTGGGCTACAGGTGGCTATGCCACTTAGGATTATATGGCCAGTGTCTGAGCCAGTTTTTTATAAATGTAACTATAAAACAGGTATCAAAAGTAAGTCAGATGTCTACTAGAAGGTATGTTCTGTGAGGACAGAGAACATCTGTGGCACCTATTACAGTACCCAGGACACAGCAGGTCCTAAATAAAGGTTTGTTGAATGAACGAACGAATGAATAAAATGTTAGCTTTTATTGGAAGATCTCGAAGTCCTAGTCTGGGAGACTCAACGCCACCTGCTTTCCCTTACTCCATTTTCTCCAACTCAGCAGTGCTATGTGTGGGCTTTGGAGCCCACCAGAGCCATGTTCTACAGAGAAATCTAGGCCATGGGAACAGGGGTAAGCCCTCTGCCTTGGGGAATCTGCAGAGGGGGTAGGGGAGCGGTTGTCCTGAAGACAGTTGGCCCTCATGTGTCAGTCATCTGGAAAGCACTGAGGCTGCAGGTCAAGGAGAAGCTGGGGGGATGCAATAAGGGATGCACGGCCTGGCAGTTAACGAAAGATCAGCAGCGGGTGGTGGCTGCCGCCGGATAACAGGGTGCAGGCTGGACCCCGGGAGGTGTACCTGGGAAGGGGGAGCTGGGCGGCATGAAAGAGCACACCTGACTACCGCAGGAGTGTTTTCTTCCATCGGAACTCCTATCTATTCTGGTCTGCGAGACTGATAGAGAAGTGAGTGAAGGGGAAGACGTAATTATCTCACCTGTCAAGCCAGCATCCCTGGGTCCCAGAGTGTGTGGGTGCCAGGTGAGCCTGGCTGGCAGTGACTTCGGGAAGCACTTTAAGGTTGGTGCTCAGCTGGTGGGCACCGTGATGACTCAGCTCTGTGTCAGGAGTGGGAGCCAGGGTGGAGGAGTGTCTTCTAGGGCACAGGGGCACCTTGCTATGCAGTAAGGGCACAGGACGGGACCTGGTTACCTTGGAGAACCAGGCTGCTGATGCCCAGAATGCTTATAAACAGAGACGGCGGGTGTGAACTTGCTTGTGCATAAAGCACAAAGAGAGCTTCTCTGGTGGCCTGCCCAGGCAAGTGACGTGGGGTTCGATGCCTGGGCCAGGAAGATCCCCTGGAGAAGGAAATGGCAGCCCACTCCAGGATTCTTACCTGGAAAATCCCATGGACAGAGGAGCCTGGTGGGCTACAGTCCATGGGGTCCCAAAGAGTGGGACAGGACTTAGCGACTAAAATAACAACAGCAGCAAAGCACAAAGAAGTCACTGCTGGTCCCGACATCCAGACAGTGGGCTGGAGGAGGCAGCACTGGCTTGATTCTGACCGAGGGCTCGGGGTGTAGTGGACGAATGTTAATTTTGCAGTGCAGGAATCATTCTGGTTTTAGGGAGCAGCATCTAAATTTTCCTTTGGGGAACCACCCCTATCTCACACATACACGCGTGAGGTTTGAGTGGGGTTCACCCCACGTTCAGGGTGGACATGTGACTTGGGCTGTCAGTGTGGTCCATTCCTCTGATTCCAGGGTGAGTATCTCAGCCAGTTCTGGTTAGTGAGCGTCAGTCAGCTCTAGAACTTTTGGGGGTGTCCCTCGGGGGACACTGTCTTTTCTGCTGGATTAGTTGAGAGTATCAGATGTTGGCTTAGAGCTGCTGGCAGCCATCTTGGCACCATGAGGTGCAAGCCCATCTGTGAATGGAATCAGTATTGTAGAGAGATGTGTCATTTGAATCTAGAGAGCATCTGGAGCATCTAGCTCACATCTAGCTGAGTCTGAATCTAGATCACCAGTGGGCTTTTCGTTTACTTATGCCAGGAAATTCTCTTTTTGTTTCAGATGGTTTGAGTTCAGTTTTCTGTTCCTTGTAGCCTGATAAGTCCTGATATATTCTAGGGAAGCATACTGGATCTCTGTGTGTGTGTGTGTGTTTGCAGTGGGAAGAGCAGGAGAGTGAGAGGGATCGGATATGCCTTTTCCTTCCTTGATCAGAGTCCTAATATCAGGAGGGGACCTTGGTTGCTCTTGTGACTGAGAATCTTTTTACCTGAATGCAATTTCTTGTTACGGAGCCGGTCACTGGGCTCCTGTGGTTTGCCTCCTGGGATACTTCAGGTCCTCAGTGTGTGTGTGTCATATTAATTACTATAGTTGTTAATAAATATTTGAGCTCAGGAGGTAGTGATGTAAATATTCTTTTCCTCTTGGCCTGAGAAGCAGATCCAAGGAGATGCAGGACTCTGCCGGGTGAACAGAAATGTCAGCTTTATTACTGATTAATGCTGCGTTGGAGCAGGTGGACTTCACCTCTGAATTTGATAGACTTACCTCCCCAGGTATAGATGAGGCAGGACAAGCCTCTCAAGGGGGGTCCTGCCATTTAGGGCAGGGAGGGGCTGGTGGACACAGTTCCAGATCCCAAAAGGGAGGAGAGAGGAAGAGGTGAGCCCAACTCACCAATCCAGTTGATGAGTGCTCCTTCCACAGGGAGGGTGAGAGAAGGGAGAGAGAGGAGCTTACTCCTCTGGGGGGCTCCCTCCGAGTCCTGAAACTTGAGGGCAGGAGCTTCACCTGCTGCTCTTACCCTCAAAAGGGGAGGCAGCTGTACATTTGCTTAAGACCCCTTGCTGCCCGTTAAGCCCTGTTAACCTTCACACCTGACTTTGTTTAGGGACACAGGCTGTTTCAGGCTGGAATATGGGATGACTGTTTCAGCATTCCTGAATTCTACATTTTAGGGGAAGGAGTCATACTCTGTCAACCTTTAGAACTACGGCACACGGTGAGGTATTTGGGGGGCGGAAATGGACTCTACTTCTGAGTAGTGGTTATTGGTCAGAGGAGCGGAATAAGTGTCTCAGGTAAGGCGATGGCTGTTTATACTTGATCCATTGAAACACATCTTTGGCATCAGCCCGCTCAAGGCTCCAGTGTATAGATGTGGGACTGGAGACTCAGAGGCAGGCTTTGATTTCTTCAGGACCATGCAGGTTTGTGGCAGATTCTGGACTTGCTCTTGGACATCCAGATCTTGCCAAATCCCAGGTTCTTTGCCCTCTATACTTGGTTGTCTCCCTTTTTATCCACTTGCAACCTCAGGGAAAGCACCAAGTTGGATAAAAAGTAGAGCCAAAGATGTCTGTGTGGTTTCTCCCCTAGTGGGAGCCCTGAAGCTGTGGTTCTGCCTTGGGTAGGCTTGGGAAACAGTGGAGGAGAGACAAGGGCAATAGTGCTTTCTCCCTGGGATCCTTTTACTTATTTAATCCACCAACCAAAGAGCTATTAATTCAAATATTGGGAGGTTTGCATTCCCCAACAGAGGGGAGTGTAGACCCTCCAAAGGAATCAGTAGATGCTAGCCCTTGGCTTTGGAAAAGTGTTTCAACTCTTGAGTTGCTGAACAACTGCTGGTTTTGAGGATAACCACGTTCTCAACTTTGGATAAGGGAATAGCTACCCACTCCAGTATTCTGGCCTGAGGAATTCCATGGGTTGTAGAGTCCATGGGGTTGCAAAGAGTCAGACACGATTGAACAACTTTCACTTCACTTTACATTCTCAGCTTAGTGAGGGTGTAATAATTCAATAAACATTTTAAAGATCTACTTGCTGTGCGAGGGGAACTGTAGCAGCATCTGGCTCTGTAAGAATATTCTCTGAAACTTGGGACTGTCTGGCCAATGGTGAAGTGCATGCCTTCACCATTCTTCCACCCACCTGTTATTTTAACCGGCGTTAACCGAGCCTGCTTTGTGCCAGGTGCTGTGTCAGGCTCAGGCTCAGAGGATCTAAAGGGAGATAAGGCTCAGCCTCTGCCCTTCAGTTGCCCACAGCCTGGTGGGGGGAGCAGGCATGAAATCTCCAGTTGCAGAAGATCAGTGTGTTTTCATTGTAGCTCTGGCCCCGGATAGCAGCTATCCTAGCCAAGAGGTTGAGGGCAGGAGCCCTGCATGGGAGGGCCTGCTAACCCATCTGGGGCTGGGGGTACCTGCCTGGATGGCTTCCTCCACGGTTGCCTTTTCTAACGGTGCCACTGTTCATGGCACGTTCGGTGTCTGTCGACCTGGCGTGGGTGCTTTTCAGTGAGTTTTCATGGACTCTGTCCCGCAGACTCCTTTTGCTGCTTTCGTTTGTCATCATGGAATATTTTGCCTCAGAGTGTGCTGCTCAGAGCGGGAGGGAAATTGAATCCTTGCCGCCTTGATGACTGGCTTTCTCAGAGTTTGTGATAATTTCTGCAGGAGCATGAGCTGCATTTAATTTGCTCTGGTTGGGTCATCTGAGGACCAGGCCTGTGGTGTAGGGAGACCAGAGTCTGCTATTGAATCTAGCACCTCCTTTTCAGTATACGCAAACCTTTCTGAGTATTGCCTTGCAAACCTCCATGACTTTCTGCAGTGGCCCTGACCCCAGCGTCTTTCAGATTCAGAGAGAATTCCATTGCAGGAGGCTGTTGGGCCTTGGTGTGAGCTGCAGAAAACCTTTTGGGGGTCCATTCCCATTAGTGGGGGCCCTGGGGGAGAATGTGGCAGGCTTTGTGCTTCCCCTGGAGATTGGGCCCACTGCGTGGCTTTTCTGTGGTTCCCAGGCAGCCCACGCAAATGCCAAGTTGTCTTCTTGGTTGCCCTAAACTTCCCAGTGACTTATGGACCATGGCCAGAAGTAGTACCCATGTCTGCATGCCTCTTATCTTATTAAAACGAGTGAAACATAGAACCTAAAAAAGATATAAAATAATTTAGTGACCACCCTTACACTCTCTGCTCAATTTCAGAAGTGATACCTTACCCATACAATTGTAGACTCCTAAGTACTTCTTCCCTGATTCCAGCCTCCCTTCTGTATAACCAGCAGCAAGCACTGTCTTGAATTCACTGGTTATCATTCCCACTCACTTCTTTATATCCCACTATTCGTGTATTGGTATGACCTTTTGCATTTTATTGACTCTTTTTTCCTTTATTTGGTTTTGTTCTAAGCAAACATATCTGTGAAACCACAGATTTGAGAGACTAGCTTTCTTTCTGTGGGTCTGATGCATATGCAAATAAGATTTGTTTTTCTGGTGTTCTGGGTACCACCCCAAATTGCCTCTTGTGCCACTTTTTTGCATACCATCCCTGGTAACCAGGTCACACTTGGGAAAACACAGGCTGCACCATCTGTAACAGATGCCGGGCCAAACTCTGGCTTGTGCCCACCATTGCCTTGGTCTTCTCCCTGCTGGGCTTGGCCGCTCTCTTTTTAGCTTTTCTCTCCCCCCAGCTCATCCGGTCTATCTGTTAGGGCTGCTTCGGGCTTGAAGCTGTCTGATGGGATGGTGTTTGTTCCTGCTGCTCAGAAGCAGTGATCTCTTTCCAAAGGCCACAGCTGAAATAAAACAAAATAAGCCCTTGGCTTTCCGGTGATGGGAGGCCATTGCCTGTGCGAGGCATCTCTCCACTCTGATCAGCACAATTATCATCATTAGCCAATTCCTCATGTACAGTGTCTGCAGCTCTCTTGCCTACACGGGCTGCCTTGATCCTCAGGGCTGGCTTCCTGCTGCTGCCCCCGAGCTGCTCTCCAACTGCTCCTGCCCCCTGGTTCTGTGGGGGAGCTGGCAGAGGGCAGAGGGCCCTGCTCCCCAGAGATGGTATTGTGCTGATGGGGCAGGAGCTGGAGAAACCGCAGCTTCAGCCCATCTTTGCTCATATCAGAGTCCATCCCAGATTAACCACAGCCAGGCTTCTCACTGCTGATTGCTTTTTCCACTGAAAACCTCCCTGTAGTTTCCTTTTTCACCTTGGATGGGATGCTTTCACCATGACCAAACTGAAAAGCTGGTGCTTTCAAACTGCGATGCTGGTAAAGACTCTTGAGAGTCCCTGGGACAACAAGGAGATCAAACCAGTCAATCCTAAAGGAAATTAACCCTGAATAATCATTGGAAGGACTGATGCTGAAGCTGAAGCTCCAGTGCTTTGGCCACTAATATGAAGAGTCAGCTCACTGGAAAAGACCCTGATGCTGGGAAAGATTGAGGGCAGGAGGGGAAGGGGGCAATAGAGGATGAGATGGTTGGATGGCATCACCGACTCAACGGTCATGAGTTTGAGCAAACTCCAGGAGATAGTGAAGGATGGGGAAGCCTGGCGTGCCGCAGTCCATGGGGTCACAAAGAGTTGGACACGACTGAGCGACTGAGCAGCAACAGTGGGGCAGGAGCTGGAGAAACCCCAACTTCAGCCTCTCTTTCCTCCTCTCAGAGTCCATCCCAGACTGACTATGGCTGGGCTTCTCACTGCTGATTGCTTTTTCCACTGAAAGTCTCCCTGCAGTTTCCTTTCTCACCCTGGACTGGGTGCTTTTGGTCTAACCAAGCTGTTTCTACCACAACAGGGAAATGGGGTGAAGCTACACGATGGGGGATTCGGCAAAAGCTGGACCTTCTTACTGTGAAGGTACTTGAGTGCTGGACAGGGTAGTTTAGTACAGCTGTGAAATCGGCATCCAGAAGGACAGCTTCCTGGAAACAGCAGAGACTCCGTTGTGGAGGGGGAATGTGACAGCTCACAGATGGTTCCTAACCTGGCAGATGATCAGAGGTACCCGGGGAGCCTTGAGAGTATAGACTCTTAGACCCTATAGTCTGAAATTTGTTTTCAGTGATTTTGGAGTGAGGCCTGGAGAACCCATTTTTTTAAAATGGGTTCCCCAGGTGGCTTCTGCTGCTAAAAGCAAGTGTTTACGTCGACTGAACACCACGGGACAGGCATTGTGCCAAGAGCTCTCTCTGTGTTATAACTTCACAAGGACCCCAGGTGGATCCTGTTGTTATCATCCCTCCTTGGACAGACTGAAGCACAGATTAAGTGACTTGTCCAAGGCCCCACAGCTAGGAAGCAGGTATATTAGTTTCCTGTGATTGCCATGACAATGAACAGAAGTTCGTTCCTTCACGGTTCTGGAGGCTGGAACTGTGAGGACAAGGTGCCGACAGGGCCAGGCCTCCCTGGGGGCTCCAGGGACGCCTCCTTCCTGCTGCTGCTGCTGGCTCCAGGACTTCCTGTGGCTGCACCGCTCCAGTCTCTGCCTCTGTCTTCTCTTTTCTTCTGAGGACACTTGTCATTGGACTTAGGGCCTATCTGGGCAATCCGGGAAGATCTCATTTCAAGATTCTGAACTTAATCACACCTGCAAAGACCCTTTTGTCCACTGAACGTCACAGTCACAGGTTCTGGGGGTTAGGACGTGGGCATATCTCTTGGGCACCATCATTCAGCCCACTAAGAGGGTCTTTTTTTTTTAAGTTTATTATTTATTTTGGCTGCACCAGGTCTTCACTGTGGCATTCAGCATCTTTCGTTGTAGCATGCAGACTCCTTAGTTGTGGTGTGCAGGATCTAGCTCCTCAACCAGGAATCAAACCCGGGCCCCCTGCGTTGGGAGCGCAGACTCTTAGCCACTGGGCCACCAAGGAAGTCCCCAGTGTAGGGTCTTGAATTTAATCGCCGGCAGTGTGGCTCCCAAGCCTGTGCCTCTAACCACTCAACTCCCCGGCGCTCTCTCCTGTACCGGATGAGCTTCCAGTCTTCCTCTCAGCCAGCAGTCAAGGCGTGGGTGAACTTGCTGTTTCAGGGAGTTTGACAGTCCAGGGTTTTCCCTCTGCCTCTCTCCCATCCCCCAAGTCCTCCACCATTTCTCCTGAAACCCTCTGGGCTGTTCATCTCAGACTCTGAAATTCTCGCCCCTTGATGTGCTTGGAAGGCTGCAGGGGCCGAGGCCACACTCATCCTGGCTTGGGCGAGATGCATTTTTCTTGCCTCAGTGGCCACGTCTCTCCAAAATGGGGATCGCTGGAATAGCAGGGGTAGATGGAAGGCCATAATACAGCCAATAAAGTTGATGGAAGGCGTTCTGCAGCTGTATGGGCGATGGAGGCGCTTGTTAACAACACTAATAATCTAATAGCCTGTTCTTGATTTCCTACTTCTCACTGTCTTGGCCCCAAGCAGCTATTTTCTACCAAATTAAAATCCACTCAACTCCCTTCCTGTTCCTGAATAAAACTACCCTCAAAGCTCTTGCCTGTTACAGCAAGACTTTTTAATAGACTTTTCCTTGTAGAACCATGAGACATATGTCCAATTAGCGGAATAACTTCACTTAAATATACAAATAAACTGTTGACAGATAATGGTGGGACATATGTGAGGCTGATTGATGGCCACATGCTTCGGGAATGGGGCACTGTCCTTCTCTCACCCCAAGTCTGTCTCCAGGCCTCTCCTTCCCTCCAGTTTCTTGCTCTTGGGATGTAACTTTATGCTCCACCCTCTATAAGATGAAGAAGGATGTCTCCATGCTGTGCCCAGTCATAGCCCAAAGTACCTGGGCCATTCATTTTCACACAATCAGTTGTGCAACAAATTGTGGGTTTTTTTTTTTAATTTTTATTTTTTAAAATTTGAGATGTGGAACATTTTTAAAAGTCTTTACTGATTTTGCTTCTGTTTTATGTTTTGTTTTTTTTTTGGCCACAAGGGATGTGGGATCTTAGCTTCCCGAGAAAAAGTATGAAAGTGAAAATCTCTTAGTCATGCCCAGCTCTTTGTGACCCCATGGACTGTAACCTGCCAGGCTCTTCTGTCCATGGAATTCTTCAGGCAACCATGCTGGAGTGGGTAGCCACTCCCTCCTCCAGGGGATCTTCCTGACCCAGGGATCAAACCTGGGTCTCCTGCATTGGCAGGCAGATTCTTTACCATCTGAGCCACCAGAGAAGTTCGGCCAGGGATCAAACCTGCAGCCCCTGCTTTGGAAGGTGAGGTCTTAACCACTGGACCTCCAGGGACGTCCCTGCACAAATGTTTTTGGGCACTTCGTGCCAGGCACTGTGTGAGGTGCCAGGTGTAAGCAGTCTGCTCCTGAGGGGATAGCAGATTGTTGGCAATTGATGACACTCAGGAGTGTGTGGTCCAGCGGGGCAGAGACTCAGTCTGTTTTTCTTGCCGCTGTACCCTCAGCACTTACAACAGTGCCTGGCATAAAATGGGCTCGGTGAATACTTTTTAGTGACTCAAGGAGGTAAGTGAACCAGATAATGTCAGCTCTTGCTGAGTGCCCTCAAAGAGATAAAACGTGGTCATGGGATAAAGAGTGACTGAAGCTGGGCTTAGGAAACGCTCTCTGACGTGGGTTTTTTTTCAGATGAAACTGAGAAGTGCTGAAAGAACCAGCACGTGCAAAGCTGAGAGAATATGGAAGAGACAGGGCGGGTTATGTAATTCACGGGGTCCAGTGCACAGTGACCATGCTGGCCTCTGGCTGGGTGGGGAGCCAGTCTCCCCTTCCCGTAGCCCTGCTGCCCTAGCCCACAGTGGATGGGAAACTCCCAGGAGCTCACAGCCTCTGTGCTGGGAGGTGCTCAGGCTGTGGACTGGGCATGAGAGAAGTTCCCGCTGAGTCACCTGCTGAGCTTGTCTTGGTGATGCTGGTCTAGGATGTGGAGGGACACTGCTTGACAGTTCTATGACCTTGACCCTTCTTTTTTTAAAAAATTTTAATTTGTGTATCTTTTTATACTTCATTCAAGATATGGTTCTTAAATTCATTCCATAGCTCAAGTTCAATGTGAACATGCAGAAAAACTTATGGGGAAAGAGGGAAATAGATATTTAAATGTTATACTCTCATCTGTTAAACTAAAGGGTAACCAACATAAATCATAGTCCTTTGTAACCTTAAGTTATCCTATCGCAACCCCCCCCCTAAAAAAAATAGCAACTGTATTTTACATTCTGAAAATGACTATTTGAGCATATGTGCAGGAGTGAAGCAACTCATTCCAACTTGCCCCAGTCAGCCCAGCCAGACACCTCCCACTTCATTTTGTGTTTTCACTGCTGGGATGAAGAGGAATGTAACTGGGCGTGAAGTGACCCTGACCCTTCTTATGCCTATACCAAGGCCCCCAGTGGGTGCAAAGGGCAACGGAAGAAGGTATGCCTCCCCCACCAACATGACCTGGTTGCCTTGCTGGGAGAAGAGCAGCTGTAACTGTGGGGAGAAGGCAGGGAGGCCAGATGGAGCTGGGGTACTGGGCTTGGGGTGAGGAAAGGGCAGCCAAGAACCCACTGCGGAGATGGGACTGTGTGTGAGCTGCATGTGAACTTCCATCAACTTTATTAATTACATTATGGCCTTCCATCTACCCTTGCGTGTGAGCTTGCTCCATCGTCCCATTTGGCTTTATTTGCAAAACCCACATCCAAAGATAAAATTCAGAATTTCAAGACAGCTATGCTGTATTAGTTTCCTAATTGCTGCTTAAGCAATTACTATAAACTTAATGGTAGCCTATCCCTTCTCCAGTGGATCAGGCTCTCCTGCATTGCAGGAGGTCATGCATTGCATGACCAGGGTCTCCTGCATTGCAGGTGGACTCTTTATCAACTGAGCTATCAGGGAAGCCCCTATAACAGTACAGATTTATTCTTTTACAGTTCTGGAGGTCGGAAGTCTAAACTGGTTCTCACTGGACTAAAATGAACGTGTCAGCATCAGCAGGGCTGTGTTCCTTTTGGGAGCTCTGGGGGAGAGTTCCCTGCCTTGCCTTTTCTAGCTCTTATCGGCCACCTGCATTCCTTGGCTCAAAGCACTCTTTCTCCGTCTTCAAAGCCAGCAGTGTCTGGCTAGGTCCCCATGCTGCCACATCTCTGGTTCTCTTCTTGTGCCCTCCTCTTCCACTTAGAAGAACCATTGTGATTATACTAGACCCACCTGGATAATCTAAGCTGATCTATCTCAAGGTCAGCTGATCAGGGACCTCAATTTCTTCTGCAGCCTTAGTCCTTCTTTGCCAAGGAAGGTGACATAGTCACAGGTTCCAGGGACTAGGTCGTGGACATCTTTGTTGGGGGTGTTGTTCTGTCTCTTGTTAAACCACGGTGTGAAGCCCTTTTGAGTGCAGGGTGCAGTCTGACTGTAGCGCGGGTCACATGCTCATGAAGCTGGCCCTAGGGAAAGGAGGCTGCAAGCCTGAGTCCTGAGGTGGGAATGAGCATGGCTGTTCCAGGACCCAAAAGGAGTCTGACATGATGGACTAGGGTGAATGACAGGGCATGTGGTACACAGTGAGACAAGAAAGGCTGGCCCAGGTCTAGAGCACACGGCCTCCTGGGCTACAGTGAAATGTTAGGAACAACAGGTAGGGATCTGCCTTAAATCTTAAAACAAAAGCACAGACAAAAACTCTATATGAAAAATTTCAGATGTATTTAAAAAAAGAATAATAAGGTGAACCCTATGCCTGGCACCTGGATCTAAAATAGTTGGCCATAATTCCTTCATTTATTTATTTTGCTCAAGACTTTTCAATTATAAAAATCAGGGCTTTTCACCTGTAATTTCAGTGGGCATCTCTAACAACTGACATTTTTGTATGTATTCATGTCATTATCACAACGAATGGAATTAGCAAGAATCCGTTAATTTCATTGAATTCATGTGGGTGTTTAGTTGTCCCTCAAATGCCCTGCTCATTGATCTTCACCTTGTACCTGAACTTTGCACCTTTTCCCCCTTCTGAGGTTAAAGTGAGTCTTCCTTCTCTGTTATCTTTCAGGATTTGTTTTTTTTTGTTCCTTCGCACTCCTGTTGCACACCCAGGTCCATGGCCTGAACAGGGTTGATGCGGAAGGGAAGCAAAGCAGGCTGGATGGATGTGTGATTCTGCCTGTTACATGACATTTTTTTGTGTGTGCCTGTAATTGCCATTCCAGAAATGCCCTCACTCTTCCAGCCACAGAGCGACTGTTGAGAACAAATTAATTATGCATCTTCTCAGTGTGTGTGATTAAGTGGCAGATGGAGGGAAGGGTTCTCTTCAGTTTTTCTGGCAACTAAGTTCCCAAATGGATGCTTTCCAGGCCAAAGAGTGTGTGTCCTGGGCTCCCATGAGCGTCCGAGTTTGTCTCTGTAGTGGCAGGCTTGGTCACTGGCAGGCAGAGTCAGAAGTTGTCAGTAATAATATTATTAATCCCTTAAATTTGCAGCTTATTTGCTATTTGCTGAGGGTTTGTGCACTCACGTCAGCTCATTTGTTGGGATTTCAGGGATGCTGGAACAACTTCCTTTGCTTATTACCTCCCTAAATCATTGCTGATGCTTGTAATTCCACCATTAGAGATTAATTCTTTTGGCCCCAAACTGTTCCCTATTAAAATGCAAGTATCCTTGGCAGCTGTGTAGCATGTTTTATTCATTAAGCTTTCTCAGCCACTCCAGTGGCTCCCCTCCCCAAATGCCCCCTCCCACAACTTTCTTTTTAGGATGACCTTCTCTGAAACAGAACCTGTGTTTGGAATCTATCCCATCCCACAGAACTGGGCTATCGACTAGTTGCTGAAGCTGGAAGAAGAGGCAGAAACTCACTCTAAGGTGTCAGTGACTGATAATAATTTCCCGTGTTACCATCTCTAGGGAGTATTTGTATTTTAAGTGGAACTTTTTGGAAACACAGTGCTTAGCACAAAGGAACCTGCACTCCTTCATCCTGTTATGTCAGTGGCTTTGGCCTTAGATCTCCTTTTTATTGGGCTCCCTTAGAGAGACCGAGGAAAGAGAGGGCCAGCATGTCCGGTTCGTCCATTGCGGGCTGGGGAGACAGTGGAGTGGACCACGTGTAACATAATGTCCATCTTGCAGAAGGAAGATTGAAGTGAAAGGACAAAATCTATTTGGAATGGGGCTAAAGTTTTGTCTTTACAACCCCAGTAACACAGTTGTAGATTTTTAGAGTCAGAAGACACCTTAGAAACAAGCTTAACTCTGGGAAAGCAAATGCATTTCATCTGTCAATTCCAGTTGATACATAGTGGTTGAGTACAGGGTAGAGAATGAGTGGGTCTTCACCTGGGCTCAGTGTGTTGTGGTTGATTAGTGATGTCTGATGGGTGCCATGGTGATAGAGGGGAGGCATGTATGCCGCACGTGTGTTCCTGATTCTCTGCAACCTGTCTTTGTATGTATGGGCCAGCTGAGGTCCTGAAACTTCAGATGGTTTGTTCAGGATTACATTAAGTAGGGGCGATAAATTAGGAGCAGAATTGGCCCAGGATCCAGGTACCATGAATCCAGGTTCAAAGCCTTTTCACTTGGAATATCCAGGTATCCTGAGAAGCTTTTCACTGTGGTTAAAGAGCAGGCGGTCTTGCAACCAGACTGCCTGGGTTCAGGTCTTAGCTGAGTACCCTGGGCCAAGATGTTTAACCTTTCTGAGCCATTGCCTCTTCATCTCTGAAACAGAGGATAATAATTGTGCCTACCTTATAGGGTGGTTGTGGGATTAAATGAGATATAATGCCCATATAAAGTGTTTGGACTAGGGCCGAAACACAGTAAGTATTAATAAGCGTTGGTAACAGGATTAAAGTGTTCATTGCATTGTCCTTCTAGATTATTGCTGGATACAGACACACACCTCCCCATGGTCAGCTCGCTCTGCAGTCTCCCGCGGAGTTGCCCCTCAGACACCTGCTTGTCTTCCTTCCCTATTGAATGCTCTGGGATTTTCTGTGTTTGATGTGCTCTTGGAATTTGTCATTGATGATGGAAAGTCCCACAGTACTAACAACCGAGCGTGAGATGGTGCTGGGTCTATAAATGTCCACGTTTGGGGTGTCACACTTCACACTCCACAGGAGTTTGTTTTGGTTTGGAGCACTGACAAACCCCTGGAGGCCTGGTGGGGTTCACTAAGGACCACCTGCCAAAGGGCCTCAGTGAGACCCAGTTTTTCTGGGTCTCTCCTCTGACCAGAACATCACGACAGCATCTCCCCAGACCACCCCTGCTCCCCTGAGCTGGTATGTGCCCCCCAAGTGCCAACCTAGTTTGCAGACTGGACATCAGTGCCCAGCTGTGCCAGCCCCCTCCTCCTCAGGCCAGCTTGTCCTGTGGGCTTAGAAAGCAGGGCTTTAACAGAGTCCGGACCCAGAAATTGCGCTGGGGTCCTCTTTATGTCTTTGTCCAGCCATGCAGACCCTTGTCAATTGTCCCTTTGGGTGACCTTGAGGGGACCCAGGGAGGCCTTGAGAGCCAGGCAGAGTCCACGATCATCCCAGATGTCCGGCCTGGGGCAACATCCTCTAGGACGATGGTCTGCCCACTGCCTTGTTCATTTTGCCTCTTGTTAGCATGCTCAGTTCCTTGTGGAAGCAGCGCTTGGTGGCTCCTCTTGGAGTGTGTAGGGAAGCGGGGGGCCGCAGTGGTGGGGTGTCTCTCTGGGTGTTGTGATGGGCACGTGGCTTCTGCTGAGTGAGTCATTGGTGATTCCAGTCCTTGGTTGTGCAGGAAAAGCCGCTGCCCTGGATGCTCAAATGGAGTCCTTCTTAGGGTCTGCCTGTCCGTTCCCTACAGAGAAATGAGGGGATAGGGGCTGTGGGAAGGGGGCTGTCCCCACTGGAGGGTGGTCACATCATCGCCTGTGACATTCGGAAGCTCTGTTGCTCTGGGCCTTTCACCTTGGATCACAGCCAAGCGTGGCTGCAACCTGGCTGAGTCTGCGGCATCTTCCTGCTTTTCGTGGTCTGGCCCCAGAGCAGGTGGTCCTACCCAGAGCTGCAGCCCACTCGGGAGCTTAGTTTTTTTTTTTTCCCCAAGGGGGGTTCAGAAAATCAGAGGATGGGGAGGCTCGCTGGAGATGAAGCCCTGGTTGCTGCTGTTGGTTCTGGGCTGGTGGGCAGCAGCTGCATCTGGGAGAGGAGACAGGGAGGACAGGAGCACGGGCCGGGCTGGGACTAGGAAGACGCAAGAGGACTAAGGCCAGGGTCCAGGCTGAAAAGGGTTTTGACAGGTGAGAGAGAGGGATGGTGAGGTTGTGAAGCTGCTTGTGCAAAGGCTGGGGCAGGGGTGCGGGGGTGCGGGGGGCAGGGGCTGGTGCAGGACTGATCCCTATGGTTGGGGAGGGGGAGAGAGTGGGAAGGTAAGAGATGAGCCCGGAGGACACCTGGGTCGCATCACGATGGGCCTGGTAGGATTGTGGATTTCATACAAAGGACAGTGGGGACTTTTGGAGGATTACCGTCTGGTGGCTCAGACAGTGAAGAATCTGCCTGCAATTTGGGAGACCTGGGTTTGATCCCTGGTTCGGAGAAGGCGATGGCACCCCACTCCAGTACTCTTGCCTGGAAGATCCCATGAACGGAGGAGCCTGGTAGGCTGCAGTCCCTGGGGTCGCTAAGAGTCGGACACGACTGAGCGACTTCACTTTCACTTTTCACCTTCATGCATTGGAGAAGGAAATGGCAACCCACTCCAGTGTTCTTGCCTGGAGAATTCCAGGGACGGGGGAGCCTGGTGGGCTGCCATCTATGGGGTCGCACAGAGTCAGACACGACTGAAGCAACTTAGCAGTAGCAGTCAGGAAGCTCCCCCGGAGAAGGGAATGGCTACCCACTCCAGTATGCTTGCCTGGAGAATTCCATGAACAGAGGAGCCTGGCGGGCTATATAGTCTGTAGGGTCACAAAGAGTCGGACATGGCTGAGTGACTAGCGCTTTCACTTCTGTTGAAGGCCGTGTCCCTGTTCCACTGTGGCCAGCGTCCTGCCCCTTTGTGGCCTGCCTCCCGGGGCTGCACAGTCGTGACCAGTGTCTGCATTGAGACCCATTATGCCTCCTGGGCCTGCCTTGTGCCCTGCTTCCAGTGGCTCCCTGATTGCGGTTTGTGTGACTGGTGTTTTCCAGGTCCCCGTGTACTCATGGGTTTGTTTCCCGTCTTGGTAATAGCTGGCTTACAGGGATGACTTCTGGGGCCCCAGACCTGCTGGGTGTGGGAAATCACTGGGGGTAGGAGTGGGGATGTTATGCGCATACGGGAGGGCAGCTTTGAGGGCCCTTAGCAGGCCTTTTCCTTCTCGTTCGTGTTAACAGTGTGTTTGGAGGGGCAGCAAAGTCTAACAGAAAGCGATGGGTTTTGGAGTCAGAAGACCGTGACTCAAATCCTGGATCTCCCATTTACTGGCTGAGTAACCCTAGCAAGGCCCTTAACTTCCTTTGAGCAGTGGAAGTTCCCACACCTGTGCAATGTAGAGAATGATGATACCTACCTGAGGCTCTTACCTGGACCAGGTGAGATGATGTGAGTGCTGTAAAGGATTGTGCATTTACTGCTGAGGACCAACCATTGTTGCAGAGTGTGTGATGAACAAGGTTTTGTTTCCCAGCAGCTTATATCATGTGCTGATATAGTGAATCAACAATTGAAATGAAGCTAATGATTATAGAGTATGTGAAAATTATAAATCAGGGACCTATTTGTACTTGCATTGTGCTGACAAGTCATTCAGCATCTTGTGTGATTCTCATTTTAATATGAAATTATTCATTGAACTTGAGTGTTAGTAAAACGTAATAGGAAACTCATACATACTGGACACTCACAACCTTTATCAGCTGTTAATGGGTACTGATAAACTGAATGAAGACAGACTTTTATTTCAAAGACTCAAGATAGATATTTATATAAAGTGTGACTAAAATATAATAAGATTTTAAAAAATAAAACAATTTATATGTTCTGGAATTAGATAGTGATGATATTAATAGTTATACTACGTAAGTGAATATAGTAAAAACCACAGAACTGTATATTTTAAAATGGTGAAATTTATGGTGTGTGGATTATAGATCAATTAAAAATAGGAAAACATTATTAAAGCAGTAGTGATAAAAATGTGCAGATTTAAGAAAAAAATACAATTTTACCGACTGAAACTTACTATGATTTTGATATGCTTTCTTTCTAACTCTTTCCTGTTCTGTCATTTGCCTGTTATCTTTAGCATTTGCCATGCTGTTACAATAATCTTCATGGTCTTCTGTTAAAATGGCTACTTAATACTGAACTGTGTGACTGTTCTATAATAAACCCTTTTTCTGCTTTTAGGATGCATCTGTTTATTATTGTTGTTCAGTTGGCCAGTTGTGTCCAACTCTTTGTGACCCCAAGGATTGCAGCATGCCGGGCACCCCCCTCCCCATCCCTCACCATTTCCTAAAGTTTACCAAGTTCATGTCCATTGCATCAGTGATGCCATCCAGCCATCTCATCCTCTGATAACCTCTTCTTCTGCCCTCAATCATTCCCAGCATCAGGGGCTTTTCCAGTGAGTTTGCTGTTTGCATTAGGTGACCAAAATACTGGAGCTTCAGCTTCAGCCTCTATTTACATATATGTTTTTCTGTTCTAATTGGCACTGTGCTGAATGTCTCTGTTCATAGGGGTTTTGCCTATGTCCTAGATTATTTACTTAGGAGGAATTCCTGAAATGATATATATGAATTTAAACATTGCTGAGAGAAATTAGAGAGAAATAAATAGAGAAATATATTGTGTTCATGATATAGTACAGAGAAGCCTGACGTGCTGCAAGTCCAAGGGGCTGCAAGGAGTCAGACACCACTTAGTGACTGAACAGCAATCATGTTCATGGGTTGGAAGACTCAGTATTGTTAAGATGCCTATTTTCCCCAAATAAATTTCAGTTCAGTTCAGTCGCTCAGTCGTGTCCGACTCTTTGCGACCCCATAGACTGCAGCACACCAGGCTTCCCTGTTCATCACCAACTCCTGGAGCTTAGATTCGTAACTATCCCAATCAAAATCCCAGCAGGCTTTTAAAATAGAAATTGACAGGCTGATTCTCTAGTTTATATAAGAATGCAGAGGGTTTTAGAGTCAGTTCTAGAAAATAACACTGAAAAAGGAGAACAAAGTTGAGGACTAAAATTATCTGATTTCAAGACTTACTATAAACGTATAGTAATCAAAATAGTGTGGTATTGGTGTAAAGATAGACAAAATAATCTAGGGAACAGATTAAATGATCCAGAAATAGACCCACACATAATATGAACAGTGAATTTTTTTTCAATGGTGAAAAGGCAATTGAGTGTAGAAAGGTGTGTCTTTTCAACAAACAGTGCTGAAACAGTTAGATATTCACGTGCAAAATTGAACTTTGATCTGTATGTCACACCAGGTAGAAAAATGGCTTCCAAACAGATCACACAACCAAATGTAAAACCTGAAAATTGGACATTCTTAGAAGGCAACATAGGGGAAAATAGTTATAATTTGAGTTATGCAAAGATTTTCTTAGATACAACACCAAAAGCATGATCCATGAAGGAAAAAGTGGCAAATTTTACTTCATTAAAATAAAAAAATTTCTTTTTGGAAAAATGTTAAAGGAAAGACAAGCCGCAGACTGGGAGAAAGTACTTGCAAGTCATTTATTTGATAAAGTACTTGTGTATGGAATGTATACAGAATGCCTATAACCGAATAATAAGAAAACAATTCATTAAAAATGGACTTAAAGATGGACATTTCACCAAAGATACAGAGTTGGCAAGTAAACACATGAAAAGATTTTCAACATCATTAGTCTTAGGGAAATACAAATTTAAACCATAATGAAATACAATTGCACATATGTTCAGTTCAGTTCAGTCGCTTAGTCGTGTCCGACTCTTTGCGACCCTGTGAATCGCAGCACGCCAGGCCTCCCTGTCCATCACCATCTCCAGGAGTTCACTCAGACTCACGTCCATTGAGTCCGTGATGCCATCCAGCCATCTCATCCTCTGTCATCCCCTTCTCCTCCTGCCCCCAATCCCTCCCAGCATCAGAGTCTTTTCCAATGAGTCAACTCTTCGCATGAGGTGGCCAAAGTAATGGAGTTTCAGCTTCAGCATCATTCCTTCCAAAGAAATCCCAGCGTTGATCTCCTTCAGAATGGACTGGTTGGATCTCCTTGCAGTCCAAGGGACTCTCAAGAGTCTTCTCCAACACCACAGTTCAAACGCATCAGTTCTTCGGCACTCAGCCTTCTTCACAGTCCAACTCTCACATCCATACATGACTACTGGAAAAACCATAGCCTTGACTAGACGGACCTTAGTCAGCAAAGTAATGTCTCTGCTTTTGAATATACTATCTAGGTTGGTCATAACTTTTCTTCCAAGGAGTAAGCGTCTTTTAATTTCATGGCTGCAGTCACCATCTGCAGTGATTTTGGAGCCCCCAAAAATAAAGTCTGACACTGTTTCCACTGTTTCCCCATCTATTTCCCATGGAGTGATGGGACCGGATGCCATGATCTCGTTTTCTGAATGTTGAGCTTTAAGCCAACTTTTTCACTCTCCTCTTTCACTTTCATCAAGAGGCTTTTTAGTTCCTCTTCACTTTCTGCCACCAGGGTGGTGTCCTCTGCATATCTGAGGTTATTGATATTTCTCCCAGCAATCTTGATTCCAGCTTGTATTTCTTCCAGTCCCACGTTTCTCATGATGTACTCTGCATATAAGTTAAATAAGCAGGGTGACAATATACAGCCTTGACATACTCCTTTTCCTATTTGGAACCAGTCTGTTGTTCCATGTCCAGTTCTAACTATTGCTTCCTGACCTGCACACAGATTTCTCAAGAGGCAGGTTAGGTGGTCTGGTATTCCCATCTCTTTCAGAATTTTCCACAGTTTATTGTGATCCACACAGTCAAAGTCTTTGGCATAGTCAATAAAGCAGAAAGAGATGTTTTTCTGGAACTCTCTTGCTTTTTCGATGATCCAGTGGATGTTGGCAATTTGATCTCTGGTTCCTCTGCCATTTTGAAAACCAGCTTGAACAACAGGAAGTTCATGGTTCACGTATTGCTGAAGCCTAGCTTGGAGAATTTTGAGCATTACTTTACTAGCATGTGAGATGAGTGTAATTGTGTGGTAGTTTGAGCATTCTTTGGCATTTCCTTTCTTTGGGATTGGAATGAAAACTGACCTTTTCCAGTCCTGTGGCCACTGCTGAGTTTTCCAAATTTGCTGGCATATTGAGTGCAGCACTTTCACAGCATCATCCTTCAGGATTTGAAAGAGCTCCACTGGAATTCCATCACCTCTACTGGCTTTGTTCGTAGTGATGCTTTCTAAGGCCCACTTGACTTCACATTCCAATATGTCTGGCTCTAGATTAGTGATCACATCATCATGATTATCTGGGTCGTGAAGATCTTTTTTGTACAGTTCTTCCATGTATTCTTGCCACCTCTTCTTAATATCTTCTGCTTCTGTTAGGTTCATACCATTTCTGTCCTTAATCGAGCCCATCTTTGCATGAAATGTTCCCTTGGTATCTCTAATTTTCTTGAAGAGATCTCTAGTCTTTCCCATTCTGTTGTTTTCCTCTATTTCTTTGCATTGATCGCTGAAGAAGGCTTTCTTATCTCTTCTTGCTATTCTTTGGAACTCTGCATTCAGATGCTTATATCTTTCCTTTTCTCCTTTGCTTTTCGCCTCTCTTCTTTTCACAGCTATTTGTAAGGGCTCCCCAGACAGCCATTTTGCTTTTTTACATTTAGAATGACTAAAATGCAAAAGACATTATGCCGAGCATTGGGAGAATGTGGAGGAACTCTCATACACTGTTGATGAGAATGTAACATGGTACAACCACTTTAAAAAACAGTTTAATTTCTTAAAAAATTAAGCATTCCCTGCCATACATTTTGACCACTACATTCCTAAGTATTTGCCTGTAAGAAATGAAAGCATGTCTGCACAAAGACTTGAACATGAATATTTAGAACAGCTTTATTTGTACTTTAAAACTGGAAACCACCCAAATGTATATCAGCTGATGAATAAGTAAAGAAATTGTGATATTAACATATTTATGCAATGGAATACTACTCAGTAAGAAAAAAAGATTAAACTGTTGATACATGTAAGAACACGATGGATCTCAGAAAAATTGTGTTGAGGGAAAAAGACTAGGTAAAAAAAAACATGTGATTCCACTTATATAAAACTCTGCAAAATTCTAGGCTATACTGATAGAAAGCAGATGAGTGGTTTTCTGGAGATGGGAGGTATGTAGAGGGATGGGACTGGAATTATCAAGGGAAATCAAAGCTTTTGGGGGTGATGGATATGTTTAACTAGCTTGATTATGGTGATGGATTCATAAGTGTATGCATATGTCAAAATTATCAGGTCATACATTTTAAATATGTGTAGTTTATTGTGTCAAAATATCTCAGTGAGGCTGTGAAACAAACAATGAGAGTAATGAATTATGATTCACTGAAAAAATTTAGAAATCCATGAGTCCATACTGATATAAATAAACAAATGAATAAATTGAAATATCAGTGAAGAACTGGCTATTTATATAATTTGAAATGACTTCCCCATACAGTACTTAATTATAAAAAGAAAACAAATAAGTGAGAAGGTTAGGTGGATAACCATCAAAATTAATGTTGCCTGTAGGGAGACAAATCAAAATTGTTCACCATATGATAGGTTGTAATAAGAACAGAACCCATTTATAAATTGGGCTCAATTCACTAACACTTTTTTCAAAAAAAGAATTTTTGCATCTGTGTTCACTATGGATATTGGTATATAGCTTCTTTCTCCCCCTTATATTTTCTGTCTTGTTTTGATATTGGCATTACATTGGTTTCATAGAATGGATTAGGAGGTATTCTATCTTCAATTTTCTGGAAGAACAATATTTCTTCCTTAAGTGGTGTCCTTCAGCTCTGACACCATCTTGAGTCAGAGTTTCTTTGTCTGTTACATACATAGTCATTCCAGCTTTATTTTAATTGATATTGGCATGGTATATCCTTTTCCATCCTTTTCATTTAACCTGTTTGTGTTTTAATATTAAGAGGACAGTTTCTTATAGATAACATATACTTGACTCTTTCTTTTTTATCCAGTTTGACAATCTCTGACTTTTAATTTGGGTGTTTAGACCACCTCATGCGAAGAGTTGACTCATTGGAAAAGACTCTGATGCTGGAGGGATTGGGGGCAGGAGGAGAAGGGGACGACAGAGGATGAGATGGCTGGATGGCATCACTGATGCGATGGTTGTGAGTCTGAGTGAACTCCGGGGGTTGGTGATGGACAGGGAGGCCTGGCGTGCTGCGATTCATGGGGTCACAAAGAGTCGGACACGACTGAGCGACTGGACTGAACTGAACTGCGACCACTTATATTTGATGAGATTATTGAAATGGTTAGATTTACATCTTTCACCTTGTTACTTGTTTTTTACTTGTCCTATTTATGCTTTATTTGTTTTCTCTCATGCCTTCTTTGGATTGAATTTTTTTCATGGTTGCATTTTTGTCTCCTTTGTTGGCTTATGAACTAGAGTTCTTTTTATTATTTTAGTGATTGCATCAGTTTATGGCATACATCTTTAACTTGTCATAGTCTACATACAAGTGACCTTGTACTACTTCACAGAGTAATGTAAAGAATCTTATAATAATATACTTTAATTTCTTTCTTTCTACCCTTTATGCTATTGTAATACATTTTGCTTTCACATATGCTATAAAGTTCATATTATACTATCTATGTACTAAAAAAAGAAGTCTTGAACCTTCATCTATGAAGTTTCTATTTCTGGTCTCTTTGTTCCTTTATGTATCAGTAGATTCATACTTATTTCTGGTATCATTTTCTTTCTGCCTGAAGGATATCTTTTAACATTTCTTGTTGTGTAGGGAGATGAATTCTATCAGCTTTTATACGTCTTAAAGAGCTTTTAGTTTACCTTTGATTTTAAGAGATGTTTTTGCTGGGTATAGAATTCCAGGTTTTCTTTCAGTGCTTTCAGAGATGTTCCTCCACTAACTTCTGCTTATATTGTTCCCAGCGAGAGATCTGCTGCCATTCTTATCTTTGTTCCTTTCTCTATAAAGTGTCTTTTTTCCTCTGGATACTTTCAGGATTTTCTCTTAATCACTGATTTTGAACAAGTTCATTATGCAGTTTTCTTTCTTTCTTATGCTTGGGGCTTATTGAGACTCTTGGATCTATTGGTTTATAATTTTTTAAAAATCAAATTTGAAAAATTTCAGGTATTATTTCTTTAAGTATTTTTTCTCCCATTCTCTCCCTGACCTCTCTTTTGGGGATTCCAACATTCCAATGTTTATAAGATTGCATGAAGTTGTCCCATAGATCACTGCTGCTCTTTTCATTAAATTTTTTTATTTTTGTTTCATTTTGAATAGTTTCTATTACTAGGACTTGAGCTAGTAAAGTAATGCTCAAAATTCTCCAAGCTAGGCTTCAGCAATACGTGAACCATGAACTTCCTGATGTTCAAGCTGGTTTTAGAAAAGGCAGAGGAACCAGAGATCAAATTGCCAACATCCTCTGGATCATGGAAAAAGCGATAGAGTTCCAGAAAAACATCTATTTCTGCTTTATTGACTATGCCAAAGCCTTTGACTGTGTGGATCACAATAAACTGTGGAAAATTCTGAAAGAGATGGGAATACCAGACCACCTAACCTGCCTCTTGAGAAATCTGTATGCAGGAAGCAACAGTTAGAACTGGACATGGAACAACAGACTGGTTCTAAATAGGAAAAGGAATACGTCAAGGCTGTACATTGTCACCCTGGTTATTTAATTTATATGCAGAGTACATCATGAGAAACGTGGGACTGGAAGAAATACAAGCTGGAATCAAGATTGCTGGGAGAAATATCAATAACCTCAGATATGCAGATGACACCACCCTTATGGCAGAAAGTGAAGAGGAACTAAAAAGCCTCTTGATGAAAGTGAAAGAGGAGAGTGAAAAAGTTGGCTTAAAGCTCAACATTAAGAAAACGAAGATCATGGCATCCGGTCCCATCACTCCATGGGAAATAGACGGGGAAACAGTAGAAACAGTGTCAGACTTTATTTTTTGGGGCTCCAAAATCACTGCAGGTGGCAATTGCAGCCATGAAATTAAAAGACGCTTACTCCTTGGAAGAAAAGTTATGATCAACCTAGATAGTATATTCAAAAGCAGAGACATTACTTTGCCGACTAAGGTCCGTCTAGTCAAGGCTATGGTTTTTCCAGTAGTCATGTATGGATGTGAGAGTTGGACTGTGAAGAAGGCTGAGTGCCGAAGAATTGATGCGTTTGAACTTTGGTGTTGAAGAAGACTCTTGAGAGTCCCTTGGACTGCAAGAAGACCCAACCAGTCCATTCTGAAGGAGATCAACCCTGGGATTTCTTTGGAAGGAATGATGCTTAAGCTGAAACTCCAGTACTTTGGCCACCTCATGTGAAGAGTTGACTCATTGGAAAAGACTCTGATGCTGGGAGGGATTGGGGGCAGGAGGAGAAGGGGACGACAGAGGATGAGATGGCTGGATTGCATCACTGACTCGATGGATGCAACTCTGAGTGAACTCCGGGAGTTGGTGATGGACAGGGAGGCCTGGCGTGTTGCAATTCATGGGGTCGCAAAGAGTCGGACACGACTGAGTGACTCAACTGAACTGAACTGAGGTTCACTAACGTTTCTTCTACAATGTCTCATCATCCATTTATCCTACCCATCGTATTTTTTTGAGGGGGAGTGTTGCAAGGCATGTGGGATAGAACCTGCATCCCCCTGCAGTGGAAGTGCAGAGACTTAACCACTGAACCACCAGGGAAGCATCATCCAGAGTATTTTTCATATAAAAAATTACAGTCTCTAGAAGTTTCATTTGGATCTCATTCTTTTTTTTAATATTATCCCTGCCTCTGCTTAACATTTTGTTTTTGTTTTTTTTTTTAAATAAAATTTTTTTTTAATTTTTATTTTTACTTTATTTTACTTTACAATACTGTATTGGTTTTGCCATACATTGACATGACATTTTGAACATATGAAATACGGTTATAACAGTCGTCCTCTTTTACTAATACAGGTTTCAGTTTTGAGTTGGTTTTGATTGATTGATTTTTTTCTTTCTCATAATGTGTTGCATTTTTCTGTTTCTTTAAATACCTGGTAAATATTTTATTAGGTGCTAGACATTGCAATTTTGTCTTTTTGGGTACTAGATATATTTGTATTTTTATAAATGTTCTAAAGCTTTGTTCTGGGACACAGTTAAGTTACTTGGAGCCAGTGTGATTGTTTTCAAGTCTTTTAGTATTTATTGCTTGGGAATGGAATGGTGTTTAGTTTGGGATATTCCCTTCTGGGTATTATAGCAAATGCCTCAAGAATTGTGAGATTTTCTAGTCCAGCTAGTGGAAATAGACCTATATGGACACACAGGGTACTGTTAACCCTAGTCTTTTGTGGTTATTATCTTTCTGGCTCATGTAGTTTTCTTGTGTGTATATGCTGACTGTTACTCAACCACATACATGAGGCAGATCGTAGGCAGCTCTTCAGAGTTCCTTTTTCA
The DNA here is from genome assembly GCF_042477335.2 of Ovis canadensis. NCBI lineage: Eukaryota > Metazoa > Chordata > Mammalia > Artiodactyla > Bovidae > Ovis > Ovis canadensis. The sequence goes on from NC_091251.1 coordinate 99,393,484, forward strand.
TATGGCTCTCTGCTCTCCAGTACTCTGCCCTGTGAACTCTAGCTGCTGTGGTCTTCCTGGACTCTCAGCTCTGTGTCTTCAGCTCAGAGCCGTCTGGGTGCTGCCTGGCTCCCCTTTCCCTGCGCTGTGGCCTGGAAACCCTCAATGCTGTGAATTCGGGCAACCATAGGTTCACTGTGTGTGCCTCGCATCTCTCAGGAATCACTCCCCTTCCTTTCCTGATGTCCAGTTTTTATTACTTCAGACGAGGAAGGTAATTTTGGCCCCTGTTTGGAAAGAGATGTTAAGGATGACATCAAGATTGTGGCTTCAGCAACTTCAAGTTTAGAGTTGCAGTTTAACCAGGATCTACCTGACAGATAGTCAGAGGAGGGACAGAGGATGCTGCTAAGGGGTAGGATTAAATCTGTGGTCAAGCTTCTTCAAAACTTTTAAAAACTGCAACTAGTCCCCCCCCCCCCCCCCCGCCCCCACAAGACATGATGAGTTTTACTTTGTTCATTAAAAGCTTAAAACAAAGGGTGACATCCAGAAAAGAGACTTTGGAGACCATCCTGGCTTGATTTCTTGGGGATGAAGGGGGAGTTGCAATTCCATTTTCATGATGAAAAACACAAATGTGGATCATAGCACCCTGCAAAATTGCAGAAACAGTGCTGGATTCTTCACCGAGCTGGTCCAGTCTGTGTGGTAGAGAATTTGGGGCTGGACTTCTATTTCTAGAAGATGTTGAAGAAGAGAATTTTTTTAAAAAAAATTCTCCTCTATTATTGATATAATAAATATTAGTTTTAGGAAATTTGAGAAATACAGAGAGACCTATAAAGAAAAGTACTCTTGTAACCTCACTGCCCAGAGATAACACTGTTTGCTTGTCAGCGCATTTCCTTTGGGTGTTGAGTCTTTGATTGGAAGAATCTGTCAAGAGGCTTGTGTGCTTTGGGGCCTGTCTGTGACCTTCTCTTGTACTGTCTCTTCCTATGATGTGTGGGGTTGTATGTGTGTCTGTCTCTTTCATCTGTGTCTCACACTCAAATCCCGAAACCCCGTTGCAGATATTGCCCAATCGCCCAGTTCTGATGGGGGAGCCCTACTGATTCAGGCTGGCTTTGGTACTTTTCTTCCCTACTCTTCGGGATTTAGGCATGAGTAAAGGATTGCCCTCCTTGGGCCTTTGCTCCATCCCTCCCAATCAATAATTAATCAGTACTGAGTTGATTTTATTAGCTATTCACTGTCCACTCCCCCCTCCCCCCAAATCCCAACCCAAGCTGGCTAGTGACAATGCTTTTAATTAATATGAGGCAGATTAAAGCTCATTACAACAAGGTTATTGGTAATGAGATCATCGTAAGGCAAGTTATTGAGCTGGGAGTGAAAACAAAGTTGGAGGAGGGGCAGAGAGATGGTGCCAGCTGTTCCCTGCCCTGTTTTGGCAGGAATGGAACCGGGAATGTGGGAACTCTGCAATGAGGACACGCTGCAGCGACACACACCCAACCAGCTCATGAAACCAGGGGCTGGGTAAGAGCAGGCCTCGGGGCCAGTGAGCAAATGGGTGCGCAGTGATTAGGGCAGTAATGTGTGTTGAGAAGCCAGCGCTGGTGTATTCAATTAAGAATGTGCAGATTATGACCTGCTGAGTGGGGGGCACAAGCCACCCACACGGGGTCCACAGACAGCTCTCTTGGCATCCAAGCTACCACTGGGGAAGTGAAACTCACTGGGCTGTTTTGATTGAAGATGCGGTTTAAACACATCCACCTGGAGGAAATAGAGTCACAAGATTTATTATTACAGATCCCAGAAGCAGAGATGCTCAGTGAGCAGGAGAAGGGCAGTCCTCTGTCCCAAGTCACCAGCAAGCAGGAGATGAATGCTCAAAGAGGGACTTTGCACTAAGCCAGCAGTTTCTTGAAATTCTGAATGAGCCCTGCCTTCTGATCCTAAGGGACAATGGAACTGTAGGAGCTGAGCTGGAAAGGGATCCTGGAGATCAGAATGCCTGCTCTGTTATTCAGCATTTCTGTCTTTTGACCTTCAAAGAGCATTTACATTTTTTTGGTGAGTGGAATATCCCTCATCCCTGTATTACTGTGTGTGTGTGTTTATTTAAGATGCTGGTTGAAATATGGGTGCCATTTGCAGTGGATGCTGATTCAGTTGCATGGATGATGGTTTTGTGTGTGTATGACCCATGGTTGTCATCAGTCTACACTTACAGCTCATCATGGCTTGCCCTGGGGTACACAGAGTCTACAAGGGACACACGCGGTCTCTGTTCCCAATGGCTGGTGTGCCAGGTAACCAGAGAGTCGGAGGTAGACGAGCCTTCCTGGGCTTGTGTGACCAGAGAGGGCTCCCTGCACTGCCCAGACAGTCTGAAGGTGACCTTTACTTTGTGCCAGGAGACACCCTACCTGGGACTGGCTCAGGACACAGGAGGGAGGCAACAGAGCCCTGGCTCTGCTCCCTGGTAGAACGCCTTGTTGGTGTGAGGCTAATGCTTTCTGAGTTCTTCCAGTAGCCGAGAGAAATGCAGATGTGAGTCTAGTCTATAAAAAATGGTGGAGCAGGTCTTACACACACACACACACACACACACACACACGTGTGTTGTGTTGTTCTCTTGACCTGAAATGCTCTCCTTTTTAATCCTAATCTATTCACATTCAATTGCAGGGGTTGTATCAGCCAGGGACCAGTCCCACCTGTAATTTATTTTATTAAAAAATATTTATTTATTTAAAAATTTTATTTAATTATTGGCTGCACCACACAGCATGTGGGATCTAGACCCCTGACCAGGGACTGAACCTGTGTCCTGTGCACTGGAAGGCAGAATCCCAATCACTGGACCACCCAGGGAAGTCCCAATAATTATGTATTTGGCTGCGCTGGGTCTTAACTGCAGCACGTGAGATCTTTCAGTTGTGGTATATGGGATCTGGTTCCCTGACGAGGGATTGAACCCAGGCCCCTTGCATGGGAATCTTGGAGTCTCAGCCACTGGGCCACCAGAGACGTCCCCATATTTGTAATTTAAATGTAGAAACGTATTAATTAGGAAAAGGTAGTTAACTCCTAAAGCAGTAGTAGAAGAATCTAAGGGGACAGAGGTAGTAAATGCATAAAGCACCTGCTCCCTCTAGGATCAGGGTGGTGAACAAGAACAGACCTGAAGTCTTGACTGGGGCCCTCCAAGGCCGGGATCCCAGGCTGCCCTGGAGACAAGGAGGCATGGGCCATGTCACAGCCTGCCCTGTGGCAGAGAGATTTGTAGAGGACGACCTAGAACTAGTGTGTGGGAGCTGCCTGCTGGGCGGTCAGAGCACTTGCTGGAGTGTATGGGCCTGAGTTGGTCCACAGAAGGGGCCCACTAGGTAGTGAGGGTGGGCTGGTCCATGAGGACCACTGGAGGGGTCCCCCTCAAGCCCCTGTCCCACTGGCTGATGAGCTGGAAGCCGCCCAGTGGGGATGGTAGGGCGCCTCCTTGTGCTGCTGCAGTCTTGCAGTGTCCACTCCTGCCCCCACGCCCCACTGTTGACCAAGCCTAATAGTGACCCATCAGACACAGGAGAAATGGCACAGGGTCACTGCAGTATCACAGCATGTGGCAAGGAAGGGTGGGTTGGCAGGGCCTAAGGACAGCCTCCGAGTGCCTGGGGTCCGGGGCATCCCTTTGCTATAGACGGAGCGGGTAGGTGGGCTCCCTGGCTGCTGGGACCAGGGTATTTGGGGCTGCAGTATTCTGTTTTTAATTCTTAAGGGAACAGTTTTCTGTGCGGTTCACTTGGCAACTAATCATGTAGAATCTTTGAACGTTTCTTCCGTCTTTGTTGCTTATCGTTATTTAACTCTTCACCTGGTTTCTTGCCTCCAACACTCTCTTAATTATGTCAGCATCCTTCGTAGCACTTGAGAGCATCAGTTCAGTTCAGTCGCTCAGTTGTGCCCGACTCTCTGCAACCCCATGAATCGCAGCACGCCAGGCCTCCCTGTCCATCACCATCTCCCAGAGTTCACTGAAACTCACGTCCATCGAGTCGGTGATGCCATCCAGCCATCTCATCCTCTGTTGTCCCCTTCTCTTCCTGCCCCCAATCCCTCCCAGCATCAGAGTCTTTTCCAATGAGTCAGCTCTTCGCATGAGGTGGCCAAACTACTGGAGTTTCAGCTTTAGCATCATTCCTTCCAAAGAAATCCCAGGGCTGATCTCCTTTAGAATGGACTGGTTGGATCTCCTTGCAGTCCAAGGGACTCTGAAGAGTCTTCTCCAACATCACAGTTCAAAAGCATCAATTCTTCGGCACTCAGCGTTCTTCACAGTCCAACTCTCGCATAAGTCCATCATAAATATTCACTCTCCTGGTTGACTTATGGGAGGAAGAGGGTACCAGGTTCCCACAGAGCCGTGGGCCTCCCTTGTCTTCTGTTTGTGCCCGTGGCTCCATCCTGCTCAGGAACTATAGCTCCAGGAAGGCAGGACCCTCAAAATTCCAAGATCCTCAGCAGAGTTGGGGTGGTGACTGCGGATGTGCAGCCTGGGGGCGCGTGGGGGCCACATCCCACTCCAGAGGGATAGGTGGGCGTCAGGCGGTGAGTTAAGGCTGGCCTGTCTTGTACCGCCTGGCCTGCCGCCCACTCAATGTGCCTAATGCCCCGCTGTGAAGTTTTCTTCCAGTTAACAGGAGATCCCTGCTAAAGTCTGCTGAGTTAAAGAGCCCTAGGATTGAAGTGCTTTCTAGACCTTCCTTTGACATTTATTAGCTTTTTCTTTATAATCAAAACATCTGAGTTTCTTATCCTTAAAGATACCTGTACTTGCCTCCCTAAATTGCTGGAAGGATTAAAAAAGTGACTTCAGCATCTTTGAAAACTGTAGACCTCTAAACAAACAGACAGTATCATTAGTATGGCTGAGGGTGGGTGGCAAATGTGTGAACTTAGCGTATCCTTGAATGAATCATAAGTGGATCAGAACTGGTTGAAAACCTTACACATGCTTGTTTCCGTGGGAGTGGGACTCAGACCAGGTAAGTTTTGAAGGAAAGGCGAACAGAAGTGTCTGGCCACGTTGGGCCATGTCTGGAGGCTGGCTGCAGTTGGAGGTTGAAATGTACCAGGAGACTGAAGGTGAATGATGGGGGGTGTGTGTGTGTGTGCCAGGAGACTGAAGGTGAATGGTGTGTGTGTGTACCAGGAGACTGAAGGTGAATGATGGGGGGGGTGTGTGTACCAGGAGACTGAAGGTGAATGGTGTGTGTGTGTACCAGGAGACTGAAGGTGAATGATGGGGTGTGTGTGTGTACCAGGAGACTGAAGGTGAATGATGGGGGGGGTGTGTGTACCAGGAGACTGAAGGTGAATGATGGAGTGTCTGTGTGTGTGTGTACCAGGAGACTGAAGGTGAATGATGGTGTGTGTGTGTGTACCAGGAGACTGAAGGTGAATGGTGTGTGTGTGTGTACCAGGAGACTGAAGGTGAATGATGGGGGGGGTGTGTGTACCAGGAGACTGAAGGTGAATGATGGGGGGGGTGTGTGTACCAGGAGACTGAAGGTGAATGATGGAGTGTCTGTGTGTGTGTGTACCAGGAGACTGAAGGTGAATGATGGGGTGTGTGTGTGTACCAGGAGACTGAAGGTGAATGATGGGGGGGGTGTGTGTACCAGGAGACTGAAGGTGAATGATGGAGTGTCTGTGTGTGTGTGTACCAGGAGACTGAAGGTGAATGATGGGGGGTGTGTGTGTACCAGGAGACTGAAGGTGAATGATGGGGGGTGTGTGTGTACCAGGAGACTGAAGGTGAATGATGGGGTGTGTGTGTGTACCAGGAGACTGAAGGTGAATGATGAAGTGTCTGTGTGTGTGTGTACCAGGAGACTGAAGGTGAATGATGGGGTGTGTGTGTGTACCAGGAGACTGAAGGTGAATGATGGGGGGTGTGTGTGTACCAGGAGACTGAAGGTGAATGATGGAGTGTCTGTGTGTGTACCAGGAGACTGAAGGTGAATGATGGGATGTGTGTGTGTGTGTACCAGGAGACTGAAGGTGAATGATGGGATGTGTGTGTGTGTGTACCAGGAGACTGAAGGTGAATGATGGGGGGTGTGTGTGTACCAGGAGACTGAAGGTGAATGATGGGGGGTGTGTGTGTACCAGGAGACTGAAGGTGAATGATGGAGTGTCTGTGTGTGTGTGTACCAGGAGACTGAAGGTGAATGATGGGGGGGGTGTGTGTACCAGGAGACTGAAGGTGAATGATGGGGGGTGTGTGTGTACCAGGAGACTGAAGGTGAATGATGGAGTGTCTGTGTGTGTGTGTACCAGGAGACTGAAGGTGAATGATGGGGGGTGTGTGTGTACCAGGAGACTGAAGGTGAATGATGGGGTGTGTGTGTGTGTACCAGGAGACTGAAGGTGATTGATGGTGTGTGTGCACGTGCACGTACATGTGCACGGGGGGGTGAAGCAGGGTGTCCAAGCAGAGCGAGCAGGAAAAGAGAAGAGCGCCCAGTGGGCAATGAGCACTCACACCTTTCTGGCCCCCTCTGTCTCCCTGCAGGTGCACCTCCGCTCTGCCAGGCGCCTCTGTGAGCTCTGCTGTGCCAACCGGGGCACGTTCATCAAGGTGGGCCAGCACCTGGGGGCTCTGGACTACCTGCTGCCGGAGGAGTATACCAGCACGCTGAAGGTGCTACACAGCCAGGCCCCGCAGAGCAGCATGAAGGAAGTCCGCCAGGTCATCCGCGAGGACCTGGGCAAAGAGGTACCTGCCTCTACTTGGAGGGGTGGGTCCCTTCTTGTACAATGTGTTTCCAGAAAGACCCTGCAGAGTTCTTAGCTTGGCCTCAGGCCCTGGGGATCCAACAGAGGTGGGGAGCATGGAAACTTTCAGTGTGAAATCAGGGAGGTTAGAAGGAACGTGAGTGGCCCTCAGTAAAAACTATTACTTGGACCATATGAAATAGTTGATATGTTTAGACTGTTTTTGACCTGTAACCTAGTATAATTCATATACCCCAATCCAATAGTTGCTGTCAGTTGCTGAGAGTTTACTATGTGCTCCAAGCTCTGTTGTTTCCCACATGTTATTTCATTTAGTCCTTATGACAAACCTACAAGACATGTACTATCAATAAGCCTGTTTGGTGGATGAGGGATGGAGGCTTAGAGTGATCAGGTAAAGCGTCCAAGGGGACTGTTAGTACATGGTTCCGGTGCCCTGCTCTATCAGTGAGCTGTCCTAATCATTCAATGCAGTGACTTCTGGGACATCGCTGGGCCTCTGCTTGATTGCCTCCAGTGACAGGAAGCTTATTCTTTTACGGGCTGCCTGATGTGGTCTGTTCTATTATCAGTCATTTCTAATGTAATAAGCGCTTCCTCCTAAGGGCTGATGCCTGCTTCCTCAAACGTTCCTGATCTTCATTCTGACCCTGGAGCCACAGACAAAGGGGCTGAGGGCCATTCTGTACGTGGCCCTGGTCATGCTCCTTTGGACTCACGCCAGTGACCTGCGGGATGTGTGGAACCCAGACTGGGCCCAGTGGTGTGGATCCTTGTTGGCCTGATCCACTCATCGTGATTCTGGGGTGGGGGTGGTTGGAATAGCCATCTGCAAGGATCTACAGAGCAGGCCCAGGCTTACAGACTATGTGCTAGAATTTCATGGTACCTACGAGAACTCTGTTCAGTAAAGCTTTTCTCTCTTCGCCTATTACTACATTTGAAATTCTCCTTTTTTAAAGACATTATTTGTATTTCTTTTTTCCCTTTTTTAATTAAAAAAAAATTTTTTTTTTGGTCTATGAAGCAGAGCATATGGGATCTTAGTTCCCTAACCAGGGATCAAACCCATACCCTCTGCATTAGAAGTATGGAGTGTTAGCCCCTGGTCCACCAGGTAAGTCCCAGCAATTCTCCTCTTAGAGAGAGAATCCTTTGGATCTTCTAGGATTTTTCTGAGCAAAATAATCTTAAATGTCAAGCCTAGATCAGCTGACGCCTTTCCTGAAATTATTTTATTACCTCTGATACTTCCCAGTTTCCCCAAGTAAAATCTTTAGCTGGGCTTTCGAGGTCCACCCCGTCCACTTTCAGCTTGCCGTGGTCTCCATCTGCCTGGACACTCTTTACCCCACCCTCTCCCGGTCAGTCATTCCTTGTGTTCCTAGGCCACTGGCTCATCTGTCTGTCTATCTACCAAATGCCAGGCACTGTGCCAGATGCTGGGGGTCCTGGCCAAATCCCAGCTCTCCCATGAAGTCTTCTCTGACCCTCTGCACACCTTTGCTCCCTCCGCATGTGCTTCTCATGGGCTGGTTAGTTGTGTCTAGGTGGTTTCACCACAAGTTGTGAAGTCTGGGGATGAACACCACGGTGGTCCTTTTATTCCTGGCTGCAGTTCCAGAATAGTACATGGTGTATCGGGGGCGCGGGTGTTTGTTTAATCAACCAATGACTGATTGGTGACAGTTTCCTTCGGCCACTGCGAGCCAGGCAGAGAGTTGGGGCAGAGGTTCATAAAGCTCAGTTCCGTTCCTGCTGATCTGCGTGCAGCTGGCCCTGACTGTCGGTCCCTTAATGTAGAGCTGGCATCACATGCCTGGCATCCCTCCAGAGATGCCCCACTCCTCACTGATGGCCTGGCCTGGCCCCGTTATCTGACTCTCTGGGAGAGGGGTGGGCACTGGATCACATAGGAGGGCTCCTTTCTCCTGGGTCCTGGTGCCCACAAGTTTTTTTGTTTGTGCCCTCCAAGAGCCTGTCTCCCCAGTCCTGTGTAAGTTCTGTAATCAAATCCCACTGGCCTCCGAAGTCAAATTCCCTGGGGGTTCTCTTTGGCCAGATCCCCAGGTTGGGAAATCTGCTGTAGGTCCTAGAACTTTCTCAGCAGCGCGAGAATTTATTTGGTATAATGGTTCTGAGCATAGACACCTCTGTGGCCTTACTTCCTATGGAGGAACATCTCCTCCAAGGGGATGGGGCGGGGGTGGAAGATTGAGTGAAGAGCAGACCTGATTTAGGGCTGAGTCAGGAGCAGGCCACAGGCTGGGCAGAGCAGGGTGAGGATGGCAGGGCCGCAGGCTGAGGGGACGGCAGCGGTGTGGCTCAGCCCTCGCGTGCCCGTACTTCTTGCCAAGACGGTTGGCCTCCTGCTTCCTACAGCATTGAGGCACCCCCAGATGAACACTAAATAAGTCACTGTAATAGCAGTGTGAAGTGCACCATTGCTGGGCACTGTGGCAGCTCAGCGGGGGCGGAGGCAGGGAGAGAAGGCAGCAGCTTAACCCTTGGAGCTGGAGGGGGAGGCGAGAGCAGGGCAGCGGCTTTCCTCCAGGCCAGGGTGGAGCGAGACGGGAAGCTCAGGGCATCAGCAGTCACGGTGTGCCCTCCCGCCCAGCCGGCTGCAGGGTGTCTGGGGTTGGGAGATGCTGCCTGCTTCTTCACGGCCCCTTGTCTTAGCAACCCCCCAGCCAAGCCATCCTGAGCATGGTGGCCTGTGTCTCCTGCCCCAGAGCTGGTCTTGAGCCAGCTGAGAGGGAGACTAATGTCAAGGCCATGGTTTGGAGAGGGCGCCCCTCCTGGCTGGGAAGCTCAGAAGCTTTGAGGTTCTTACCCCGGCACAGACACACAGTCAAAGTCTTGCCTCACCCCTTCCTCCCCCTCCCTCCTGGGAGGATGGCATTTGTTCCCGGTGACACACTTTTTCAGCGTGTGGGAAGCAGGGTAGGTGGGTGTGGGGGAGTCAGGGCGGGGAAAGTCACTCACTCTGCCCTTCCCTCCTCCCTCAGCCCCTCCCGTGATGTTTCTTGGGGAGCAGCCCTCCCTGCCACCTCCCCCTCCACCCACCCAGGAAGATGCTTGAGCTGGTACCACGCCTGCCGCGGGACCCTCCATTTCATCCCTGGTTCCAGGAGCGGTTAAAGGAAGCTGAGTCTGCCGTGCATCACTGTCTTCTAGGTGCGAGTCCTCGGGTGGACCCTGAAGTCACTTGGAGCTCAAAGGCTGCACGCGTGTTCAGTTGCTCGGTTGCTCTTTGCGGCCCCTCCAGGCTCCTCTGTCCGTGGTTTTTCCAGGCAAGACTACTTAAGTGGGTTGCCATTTCCTTTTCCAGGGGGGTCTTCCCGACCCAGGGATGGAACCCGTGTCTCCTGCATTGGCAGGTGGATTCTTTACTACTGAGCCACCAGGGAAGCCCCAAAGATCAGTCACGTGGCTGCCCCTAAATCTCACACCCAGGAGAGGAGGGGGGTGGCCAGAGAGGAGCTGGAGGCTGCTGTGCCCCAGCCTGCCCCGACTGGCTCCGTGTCTGCCTCGTGAGCAGAGCCCTTAGCGCTCTCAGACTGATCCCTGTCCCTGGGGGATAGGGCTGGCCCTGAGAGGAGGTCCCCAGCGTGGGGCGTGAGGTGAGGATGCAGCTCTTCTGGACTCCGTGATGTACGTTTGGTGTTAGATCAGTTCACATCCCTGGACAGCAGGCAGTGCCGTCAGTGTCGAGGTGAGGGCAGGTGAAGTGATCCTATTCCCGGCGTAGGGACTGGCCTCTTTCTGGAGGTGGGGTGCTGCTAGTGGGGGGACCACGTACCTAAGGGAATGGCATGTGAGGGGTGGGACGAGGCCTCAGATCTTCGGATCTGGCCAGTGCTTTGTCTCCTCTGTAGCAGAACTTCTGTTTGGCAGAAACCCTTTAGGAATCACTTTTTTGTGTCTGTGCCTTAGGAGTTTCTATCATTACCAAAAAGAAGCTTACTTTCTTCCTTTTATTTTGAATGTTAGGCTTATGTCTTGCACGATAGGTTGAGCAGTCAGCAGTCAGAGCTCTAGGAGGTGGAGTCATTGCTGCTGTCTGCAAAGTGACTTGGATCTGGAGTGGGTTTGGAGTTCGTGTCGGCCTTGGTCTCCTGACCGCCCATGGGGCGGCGGGCCCAGGCGCAGTGCTGATCCTGACCAGCAGATGGCGCCTGAGCTTGAGCATCAGGGAGGGCTGTTGAAGTCCTTCGGTCCTTCCTTACGGAGGGGAGCCCTGACGGCTGGATGAGACTCTGGTTCTTTCTGCTCCTGGGCGTGGTCCCTGCTGTGGAGCGAGCCTGGGCTGACAGCTCTGCACCCTGAAGGGGGCAGACGCAAGCTTAAGTTACGAGACTGTTGACCACTCTGGGTCTCAGGAGCTTTTGGCGCTATGCGGGAGGACCTGGCCGGGTTCTCCGTGCTGACCACCGTGGCATCCTACAGCTTCTTCATTTGGAGTAGGAGTTCTCCAAGGCCCCTGTAGGCTCTAACAGCGTTCAGTTCTGTGGTTCAACACCTTTTCCTTCACTATCCTATATATATATATATTTTTTTTTTAATTTTAATTTTAATTTTTTATTTTTTCATTCTGTCTGTTGTCTAAGCAGCTGGTACTTAGGGGGAAAGGTACAGAGCTGGAAGTTGTAGCTACAGTCAAAGTGGGTAAAACCTTCCTCCTGGCCTGTGTAGTCTAGGGTCATCAGGAGGTACACCCATTGTAGTAATACCTGGTCCTGTGGGGAGAGGGGAGAGATGGCGGGGGAGAGAGAGATTACATTTGCGTGGGTGGAAGCTTTTTGAAGCCCGTGGTGTCTCATCTAGGTTCTCAAAGATGGGTGGGGTTGGGGGAGGTGAAGGTTGGAGGAGGCGGTCACCAGTTAATGAAATGGGCCAAAGATGCAGGCAGTGGAAAGCATGAAACACAGGGAGGGAGTGCATGGTGAATAGTCTTGTTGACTGGTAGAGGCAGTTCAGGCTGGTGACCAGAGCGGTCGAGGTGTAAAGCTGGGGCTGAGGTTACGTTACGAAAGGTCTTTGGATGTTCTTTTCATAAGGTGAGCCTGAAATAGGAGGGCTTGGAGAGGGACTCAACAAAGAGGGATGGAGTGGAGCTGAATTGCCTTAGTAACATGGGAGATGAGGTCATCTTTCACGGGTTGGGGAGGTGAGGCTGGAGGTTTGATGTGGGTGGAGAGCTTGGGGACAGGAGTTACTGTGGGACTCAGGAAGAGGTAAGGGAATTCTCAGCTGCACTGGTACAGTTATCTTTGGTTGCACACACACACAGACACACACACACACACAGACACACACACATCCCTCCCCAGTCCCGGAACACACATGGACAAGTCCAGTCTCCTTATAATACATTTCAGTGAGTGATCCAGTTTCTTCTGTTGTCCTGGAACATAGCTGTATCAGATGATGTTCTTTCCAACTCTGGAACTCAATGAAAAAACGGAAGTAAATGAGATCAGGGGCCGGAGCTCAGAAACACCTTCTGAGGGGCCATGTTTCTGCTGGTGCTGAAGGCTTGGAGTTTGGCTTCTGTCCTCCGAAACACATTTTATCAGTCTTTTCTCCCCTGAGCTTCTGTGGGGTGGGGTTTCTAGACTTGACCCGGTTTTGTAACCCCCTCGTGGCACCCAGGGACAAGTGCTCAAGTGTTTCTGAGAGACCATCTGACCCGAGTGGCTGTGAGAATGCAGACGAGAACCACTGCAGTTCAGTTGGGAAAACGCACCTACAGATATAGGTGGAGGGTGGCGTTTCCGGTGTCAGCAAAAGTTCAGAAAGGAGAGAAGGAAGCCCTGCTCCCAAGAACATTGTTCGTTTATCGAGCTTGGTGGGGGTGGCAGAGAGAAGGCCCTGCGGACAGGAGGAGCAGCGGAGGCAAAAGCAGACGGGGAGGTGAGGGCAGAGCGCTCTTGGCCCGTGTGCGAGGCTCCTGGTGAGCGGAGCCCCGGGTGGGCACAGCGCAGAGACTGGGGCAGGGGCTCGGGCGGGCTCGGCGCCGGGGGAGGGGACTTGCAGAGGAGTGGCCAGCTCTGGGGAGACCCTTATCATTTCTGCACGTCTGCACACACGACCTCTGCTGGCGTGCGGAGAACTTTGTGAGAACGAGGACAAGGCACCCCAGCTGGGTCTTGCTTTCACGTGGCCATCAGACTCTTACATTGAGCCTTCGAGGTGGGCAGGAGCCAGAAACTGCCTGTTGGCTTTATTGACCTCGTGACCAGGGCTTCCCTGGTGGCTCAGACGATAAAGCGTCTGCCTACAATGTGGGAGACCTGGGTTCAATCCCTGGGTTGGGAAGATCTCCTGGAGAAGGCAATGGCAACACACTCCAGCATTCTTGCCTAGAAAATCCCATGGACAGGGGAGCCTGGTAGGCTGCAGTCCATGGGGTCGCAAAGAGTCGGATACGAGTGAGCAACCTCACGACCTTGGACGAGCAACTTATCTTCTCTGTCCCTCAGGTTCCTCTTTAGTACAATGGAGTTAATAATGGTACCTTGCCTCCTCGGCTTGCTGCAGGGATGAAATGAATCAGTGAATGTGGAGCATGGAGCCCACGCCTGGCACAGAGCAGGCGGCCAGCAAACATTAGCCACCGTTCCTGTGCTGTGCTGGATGCTTTCAGTGTGTGAGGAACCAAGGTCCTGAGGGACTTGAAACGGTGGAGTTGGGTCTTTAACCATGTTTTCTGATACAAGATTATGGTTCTCTGTCCCTGATGCTATTTTGCTAGAAGAATCGGCCTTTCCCTCCCTCTCCCCTCCCATTGGTACCCAGTGTTCCATCTACTGGCCAGCCGCAGCCCTCACCGGTAGAAGCCTCCCGCAGGCTGCCTTGGAGCCTGTCCCCCAGGCTTCTTGAGAGCCTCCCTCCACCCTGGGAGGCTGCCAGCGGCTCACTGGGCACTTTCCTGAGGCTACTCAGCAGCGCCTGCGGTGTGGTCTTGGACTGACTCCACAGATGAGATAGAGCCATGGGTGCCGGGCGTCAGGGAGCTGGTGGCTGTGTTGTGTCTAGTGATAGCTGACGGTGAACGATGTTGGATTTGTGATCTCCGAAGAAGAAGATTTAGCTTCGGGACCAGGGACCAGGCTTGATCACTCCAGAGCTTTTGTGTAGCTGAGTTTTATTAAAATGAAAAAGGGACAGAGAAAGCTTCTGACACAGACATCGGAAGGGGGGCGTGCCCCCCTCACTAGTGTGAGCAAGGGAGCTGTATCCTTTTTTAATTGGTTATTACAATAAATCAAAAGAATTTTACCAGACCCACTCCCTTACTTATATTTTAGGATGACAGGGTTAGAACTGAACAGTCGGAAGATCCTACCAGACCCACTCCCATAATATACATTCTAAGATATCAGGCTGAGCGCCGAAGAATTGATGCTTTTGAACTGTGGTGTTGGAAAAGACTCTTGAGAGTCCCTTGGACTGCAAGGTGATCCAACCAGTCCATCCTAAAGGAGATCAGTCCTGAGTGTTCATTGGAAGGACTGATGTTGAAGCTGAAACTCCAATACTTTGGCCACCTGATGTGCAGAGCTGATTCATTTGAAAAGATCCTGATGCTGGGAAAGATTGAGGGCAGGAGGAGAAGGGGACGACAGAGGATGAGATGGCTGGATGGCATCACCGACTCAATGGACATGGGTTTGAGTAAACTCCGGGAGTTAGTGATGGACAGGGAGGTCTGGTGTGCTGCAGTCCATGTGGTCACAGAGAGTCAGACACAACTGAGAACTGAGCTGAACTGAAGAGATCAGGATTAGTCAGAAGGTTTTCAGGAAGGAGAAACTGTCCTCAAGCAGGATACATTGTTGTTGTATAATCCCTAGTACAGAGTTTAAACTGAGTTGTGTAATCATCAGTTCCAGGCTTAAAGAGGAGAAACTGTTTTATGTGACTCAGACTAAGGAATGTATAGGGAAAAAAAAAAAAGTTTGTCCTTTCCTCCTCCTTGAGAGCCCCAGACCCCTCTCGCCTCCTCAGGGACCCCGGACTTCTCATCAACCTGCCTAGGAGTTGACTCTTTCACTAGGACCCCTTGTGCCCGCCTCACCTGAAGGATGGCAGCTGGACTCAACTTCCTTTGTCCTGGAGGAGTTGGGTATGGGATGAGTGATGAATATGCCCCTGGTTGAACTGGGGCTGGAGAAGAGCGTAGGGGACAGGCTGCAGGGGAATTGCGCCTGCCCTGGGGCCTGTGAAAGCTTTCCTCCTCGGTGACAGCCGCCCCCATAGTCCCGTGTTCCCCGCTGCCTTCTTTCCAAGGCCGACCCAACTCCTCCCTGTGTGTCTCAACTTCCCTTATACTTTTGATAGAGCTCTCCTCTGTGTCAGCCCCTGGGGGTCCCCGCCCTCGGGGTTGGGGGGCTCCTGCCTGGTTCTCATACACCTCGGCGCGGGGCCGGGCCAGGGTGGGCTCGCCCTTTATACCACCCCCAGGGCTGCCCTGCTGGCCTGGAGCTGGGGACCACGTCGAGGGCTTCAGCTGTCTGTAAACCTGCTCCTCTTGGTCTTCTGCACAGCCTTGGAGTTTGTTTTGGCGTCTGGTTCCTTGTCTCCCCAGACAGCGCCCCGCCTCCCCCAGGCTACCTCCGGAATGTTCTGGGAGGGGAGCAGAAGGCGCTGGAGTGCGGGCAGGACCCGGTGTGCCAGGGGGAGACGACCCTCCCCGCCGCCTTGGGCTCCTCCAGCCTTCCCAGCAGCTCTCAATAAAAACACATTTATATTAAAAAACATAATGAAAAATAGAAAAACATTTTTCCCCCGAATAATGCCGAACATCCAAAGGAGATTTTTATCAATTATGGGAGAGAGAGTTGGGCCATAAAATGGTAATTTAACGAGCGGGAGATGGATGGCGGGCAGTGTCCCTGTCGGCGGGCAGTGTCCCTGTCAGCGGACAGACGCCCTTAGTCCCGGGGACCGAGGCACCGCCTGCTCTCCCGCCGGTGCTGGGCCGGCCCCGGGCCCGCGCCCCTCCCCTGGGCGGGGGCTCCCGTCCTCCTCGGCGGACCCCTCCCGCCTGTGCACCGAGGCCCCGGCAGGCAGCGGGGCGCCTCCTCGCGCCCACGTCCTCCGCAGCCTCACACAGGCGCCCTGACTGCTCAGGTGTCTCCCGTCGGCCGACCTCTGCTCCTCAGGCCCGCCCTCTCGGCCCTCCGTGGTCCTCAGGCCTTCTCCTCCTCTAAGCTCCCACTCTAACCACCACCGCCGCGACAACAGCAACACCACACACACACACAGACACGTAGACACACACACATAGACACAGATGGACACACACAGAGAGACATGTAGATAGACACACGCACAGACACAGATGAACACACACAGATGGATACACACAGAGACACAGATGGACACACAGACACGCAGACACACACATAGACACACGCACAGATGGACACACAGAGAAACATGCAGACACACACACATAGACACAGATGGACACACACAGACACACATCCAGATGGACACACACAGAGACACAGATGGACACACACATAGACACACGCACAGATGGACACACAGAGAAACATGCAGACACACACATAGACACAGATGGACACACACAGACACACACACATTGACACACGCACAGATGGACACACACACAGATGGACACACAGACAGACACACACATACAGACACAGACACACACACAGTGTGGATGCCTGTGACACCCACAGATGGACACAGACAGACACGCACACACACTGTGAGTGCCTGTCAGGCATTGCTTTAAACTTTCACATGGATCAACTCACTTCTCACTAGAACCCTCTGAGATGGGTACTGGTTTCACTCACTTCACAGCTGGGAAACTGAGGCACAGCATCTGCTGAAGTGGTCCCCTGGGCCTCCCCAGGTACCCCCCAGTCAGGATTAATGGCTCTTTGTGTTTCCCCCCTCCGTTGCTGCTCTTAGGCAGTTGTCTGTTGTGTTAAGATTGGTTGCCTCCCCATTTTGAATCCCTAGTGGGGCCTAGTGTGGGCTCTGCACATAGTAGGTGTTGTAATGTGGTTGGGTTGACTTCTGAGCTTCCAGATGCCCCTGTCCCCTTGAACAGGCTGGCCTTCTCTTTCAGCCTGGTGGTCTGGTTGTCTCAGAGGGCAGTTTATGTTCCCGGGATGGCAGGTCCCTTCCCCCTCGTCTTGGGGTTTCTTCAGGACGCTGTCCATGCCCAGCACACAGAAGGTGCTTAACAATGGGTTATAACATGCGCCGAGACACTCCATTGGAGGCAGGGCATCATGGCTTGGGGTTACAGGGTCTGGGGTTCTCAGGGAGACCAGCTCAGCCCGCCTCGGTCTTGGTCCCACTGTCCCCTGGGACGTTTCTGTACAAGCCTGTAGAGTGCTGTATGAGGGTGTGTCTGAGGCTATTTAAATGATGGGCTGATGGGAGGCCAGGGTTTGGCTTCTAGAAGGAGCAAAATGATCATTTCTGAGGCAGCATAGCATAAAGGTTAATAAAACAGGCTCTGGATTCAGTAGGCCTTGCCCAGACCCTGAATCTATCATATTCTCACTGTATCGTTAGTTCTTTCTTTTTTTAAAAAAATCTGTTTATTTCATTCATTTATTTGGCTGCACCTAGTCTTAGTTGCGGCATGCGGAATCTAGTTCCCTGACCAGAGATGGAACCTGGGTCCCCTGCATTGGGAGCTCAGAGTCTTAGCCCTAGGCCCACCAGGGAAGTCCCTTATTGGTATTTTTTTTTTTCCCTGAGCTTTAGTTTCCTCATCTGTAAACAGGAACGATAATAGAACCTTTGCATTAATAGGGCTGTGACGAGGATTGAAAGCTAGACCATCTAACGTGCAGCGCCCAGCTTATTGTGAGTCCCAGAAGCTGTTAGCTGTGGTTGTCATGTGTGGGGAGGAGCACCCAGCCTCTCACCTGGGTGCTCTGATCTTCCTGGGGTTTGACAAATGCTGTATCTTCTCATTGAGCCCTCACTGACCAGAGGCAGCTGCTTTAGACAGCGGTTATCCCAGAGTGTCACTAACTCATGGGTTATATGGGTTTTGAAATCATCTTGTCCAAGCCTGTTTTTTTTTTTTTTTTTTTTGCAGGTGAG
This sequence comes from Ovis canadensis, assembly GCF_042477335.2. Classification (NCBI taxonomy): domain Eukaryota; kingdom Metazoa; phylum Chordata; class Mammalia; order Artiodactyla; family Bovidae; genus Ovis; species Ovis canadensis. The sequence continues at coordinate 99,411,388 of NC_091251.1, forward strand.
GAAACTGAGGCTCAGAGAGGGGAAGTAGCTTGCCCAGAGTGGCACAGCTGCTTGGTGGTAAAGGCAGGAGTGGAACCCAGGTCTCCCGACCCCTGACCCAGGGCTCATCCTCCTGGACTCTCTGTTCGGGGCTGGAAGCTTTGTGCCCGGAAGGAGGGGGCTGGCATGGGAAACAAGGCCATTCTTGTTCTCAGCGAAACCCAGAGGGCCTCAGGTAGCTTCCACCCGGCTTGGGACCGTGGAGTACCCTGTGGACTTCGAGGAGGCTGGATGTCCCTAAGTTCACCCCCCAAGGGGATAAGATTCTGTTCTTTGTATACTTCCGTCAGCCCCATCTGTGGTTTGAGGCGATTCTACCCATTTGCTCACCAGTTCGCCCTCAGCCCACAGGCCAGGCTTGGGGTGGTCCCCGTCCCTGGCATCTGGCATGTAGGGATGCCCACATCCTCTGCTGAGCTGCCGTGCCCAAGCTGTTCTGTGAAGAGAGAGCTTCAGCTCATGGTGGCCCCACTCACTGCCTGATACTTTGCTTGCTCAGAAAATACAGGTTTGTTGAGTGACTGATAAGCTCTTACCTCTGTGTCAGCGCTATGGAGGATACAGAAAGTGTCAAAGCCACGTCACTCCTTCCCACACCCCCAAAACCAGGCAGACAGAACACTCCACAGGGGGCGTAATTAGAGAAGAATGAAGCGCTCAGCTGTGGGGCTGATGCAGGAGAAATGCAGGGCTCAGTTGGTAAAGAATCTGCCTGCAATGCAGGAAACCCCAGTTTGATTCCTGGGTCAGGAAGATCTGCTAGAGAAGGGATAGGCTACCCACTCCAGAATTCTTAGGCTTCCCTTGTGGCTCAGCTGATAAAGAATCCCCCTGCAGTGTGCAAGACCTGGGTTCGATTCCTGGGAAGATCACTGGAGAAGGGATAGGCTACCCACTCCAGTATTCTGGGCTGGAGAATTCCATGGACTGTACAGGGTCACAAAGAGTCAGACGTGACTGAGCGGCTTTCACTTTTCGCTTTGTGGGGCAAGTTCAGAAGGGGGTTCTTGGATGCGGGGGGCCGTGAACTGACCCTCAGAGGATGAGGAAGATTTAAGGAGGGAGATATCAGAGCACGAGAAGCTGGGCGGTGTGGTGGCCAGGGCTGACCGCAGCTTGTTTCCCACTGAGAGCAGGCCAGGAGGGCTGCAATGACAGGGAGCTTGGCTGAGGGTCTGTTAGTTTGCAACAGCTGTTGTAATGTTGCTTATGCAACAGAAATCTGTTGTCATATACTTCTGGTGGCTGGAAGTTCAAGATCCCAGCGTCAGCAGGATGGCTCACCTGTGGGCGTCAGGGAGGCCCTGTTGCATGCCTCTCCCCTCGCTTCTGTAGGTCTGCAGGCAGTCTGTGGGTTTCCTTGCCTTGTAGAAGCATCACCCCGATTTCTGCCTCACCCTCACCTGGCCTTCTCCGTGTGTGTGTGTGTGTGTGTGTGTGTGTGTTTGTGTGTGTGTCTCTGTGTCTGAATTTCCAGTTTTCATAAATGCAGTCCTGTTGGATCAGGGGGCCAGCCTGTGCCACCATGATCTCATCTCAACTAATTACATCTGCAAGGACCCTGTTTGCAAGCCAGTTCGTGTCCTAAGTGCTGGAGGCTAACACATGGATATTTGGACACAAATCAATTCATTATGGGTGGTGTGTTGGCTGTGAGGATCAGAATCCCAGCTTGAACTAGCAGAGGCAGAAAGACAGATGCTTGGCTCATGGAACCACATCTTAGCAAGAGTTGGAGTGGAACTGTGCCTTCTGGGCCCGGACTCTCCTCTCTGTCTCTCAACTTCTTCCTGAGTGACCTTCATGACCCTCATGAGTGAAGGTCAGCTTCACTCATGGTTCCCTCCATGACCACTGGCCACCAGCCTCTCTTGGCCTCACCTCTTCCCAGCTGTGGCCCCAGGAGAGACTCTCTGCCCCCTTCTAGTTTCACTTTACAAAATAAAGTGTTCCCCATCATCCCCCTCCCCAGCTCAGGTCTATCTGGAACCTCAGACTGAGATGGAATTTTGCAGATGTAAGCAGGCAACCTGAGATGAGTTTATACTGGCTTAAGGTGGGCTGCAGTGACTGGTTTGTCCTTCTAAGAAGGCCGTGAGACAGTGGGAGCAGAGATCTGAGTGATGTAATGATGAGGAACTGAGAGCCTCAGAAGATTGTGGGATGCCAGCAGAAACCAAGAAGATGCAAGAAAGCATTCTCCCTTAGAACCTGCAGAGGGAATGCAGGCCTGCCATCACCTTGATTCCAGGCTTCTAGTCCCCAGAACCATGAAACAATACATTCGTATTGTTCTAAGACCCCCAGTCAGTAGTGATTTGGTGTGGTAGTCCTAGGAAGCAAACACAGCATCCGTTCCGTACAGACCAGTCACTGTGGTCAGAAGTGGTGGGTCTGTGAGATGTCACTCCCCCCGCCCCCACTCAAACCCCAATACAGTTGGGGTTGGGTGGAAGGGGCAAGGCACACAAAGGCATCAAGAAGAGGGGAAGACCAACAGAACCAGAGATGTTCATGTCAGCAGATGATAATGGTAGTTTCTGTGTATTTGGTGGTTGCTATGCAAATATCTGTGAAAAGAAGAGAGGCGAAAAACAAATGAGAAAAAGAAAGATATAAGCATCTGAATGCAGAGTTCCAAAGAACAGCAAGAAGAGATAAGAAATCCTTCTTCAGCGATCAATGCAAAGAAATAGAGGAAAACAACAGAATGGGAAAGACTAGAGATCTCTTCAAGAAAATTAGAGATACCAAGGGAACATTTTATGCAAAGATGGGCTTGATAAAGGACAGAAATGGTATGGACCTAACAGAAGCAGAAGATATTAAGAAGAGGTGGCAAGAATACACGGAAGAACTGTAGAAAAAAGATCTTCACGACCCAGATAATCATGATGGTGTGATCACTCATCTAGAGCCAGACATCCTGGAATGTGAAGTCATGTGGGCCTTAGAAAGCATCACTACGAACAAAGCCAGTGGAGGTGATGGAATTCCAGTTGAGCTGTTTCAAATCCTGAAAGATGATGCTGTGAAAGTGCTGCATTCAATATGCCAGCAAATTTGGAAGACTTAGCAGTGGCCACAGGACTGGAAAAGGTCAGTTTTCATTCCAATCCCAAAGAAAGGCAATGCCAAAGAATGCTCAAACTACTGCACAGTTGCACTCATCTCACACGCTAGTAAAGGAATGCTCAAAATTCTCCAAGCCAGGGTTCAGCAATATGCGAACCGTGAACTTCCAGATGTTCAAGCTGGTTTTCGAAAAGGCAGAGAAACCAGAGATCAAATTGCCAACATCCACTGGATCATGGAAAAAGCAAGAGAGTTCCAGAAAAACATCTCTTTCTGCTTTATTGACTATGCCAAAGCCTTTGACTGTGTGGATCACAATAAACTCTGGAAAATTCTGAGAGAGATGGGAATACCAGACCACCTGACCTGCCTCTTGAGAAATCTGTACGCAGGTCAGGAAGCAACAGTTAGAACTGGATATGGAACAACAGACTGGTTCCAAATAGGAAAAGAGGTACGTCAAGGCTGTATATTGTCACCCTGCTTATTTCACTTCTATGCAGAGTACATCATGAGAAACGCTGGGCTGGAAGAAACACAAGCTGGAATCAAGATTGCCGGGAGAAATATCAATAACCTCAGATATGCAGATGACACCACCCTTATGGCAGAAAGTGAAGAGGAACTAAAAAGTGTCTTGATGAAAGTGAAAGTGGAGAGTGAAAAAATTGGCTTAAAGCTCAACATTCAGAAAATTGAGATCATGGCCTCTGGTCCCATCACTCCATGGGAAATAGATGGGGAAACAGTGGAAACAGTGTCAGACTTTATTTTTTTGGGCTCCAAAATCACTGCAGATGGTGACTGCAGCCATGAAATTAAAAGACGCTTACTCCTTGGAAGGAAAGTTATGACCAACCTAGACAGCATATTCAAAAGCAAAGACATTACTTTGCCGATTAAGGTCTGTCTAGTCAAGGCTTTGGTTTTTCCAGTGATCATGTATGGATGTGAGAGTTGGACTGTGAAGAAGGCTGAGCGCCGAAGAATTGATGCTTTTGAACTGTGATGTTGGAGAAGACTCTTGAGAGTCCCTTGGACTGCAAGGAGATCCAACCAGTCCATTCTGAAGGAGATCAACCCTGGGATTTCTTTGGAAGGAATGATGCTAAAGCTGAAACTCCAGTACTTTGGCCACCTCATGCAAAGAGTTGACTCATTGGAAAAGACTCTGATGCTGGGAGGGATTGGGGGCAGGAGGAGAAGGGGACGACCGAGGATGAGATGGCTGGATGGCATCACTGACTCAATGGTCGTGAGTCTGAGTGAACTCCGGGAGTTGGTGATGGACAGGGAGGCCTGGCATGCTGCGATTCATGGGGTTGGAAAGAGTCGGACACGATTGAGTCACTGAACTGAACTGATGCAGTACACCTTGGATGGATGTTTTATCAGTTTTGTTTCTTACCCTTACAGTCGTTCTGCAAGGATGGAAGGTTTTACCACTCCAGTTTTGCATATGAGGCCGCAGAGGCCCTAGGAGGTTGAGAAACAGCAAGAGTCACAAAGCTAAAGGAAGCGGAGGCAGGTTTTGAACTCTGTTGCCTAAGGCCCTGCCCCTCCTGCCTTCTAGCTGCTAGCCCTGCAGAGGAGCTGGTTCCTGGAGGGCATTAGAATAGGTGTTAGGGTGGGCTTGGATATGTACGCTTCAGGGAGTGGCCCCAGGTTCCAGCTCTTAGGAGTAATGTTACATCAAATCAGCTAAGTGTGTTTGTGTGTGTGTGTATGTGTGAGCGCGTGTGCATGCGAGGATGCGTATGCACATGTGTTATGAAAGCTCCCATGACTAATGAAAAAAACATTTCAGGCAGAGTCAGTCAACAGTGCAAGATGGATGGAGTGGCCCAAGGCAGGAACCTTGGGAGGGGGCGGGGAGGGGACTCTGTCCGTCATTCACGTCTGGCAGAGGTGAACTCTCCCTGATGTTTAATCGCTCAGTCATGTCTGACTCCTTGTGACCCCACGGACTGTAGCCCACCAGACTCCTCTGTCCATGGAGTCCTCCAGGCAAGAATACTGGAGTGGTTGCCATTCCCTTTTCCAGGGGATCTTCCTGACCCAGGGATCGAACCTGTGTCTCCTGCATTGGTAGGTGGATTCTTTACTGCTGAGCCACCAGCCTTTTTTAGCTGTCTCCTGGGGCTGAGGTGGGGCCACGTTCTTCCCTCACCATCCCATCCTCCTGCAGCTCCGAGCGAGTGCCCTCAGCTGAACAGTGAGTCAGATGGCTACAGGCCAGAGGATGAGTGCCATCGTCTCTGCCCTTGAAGGAGCTGCCTGGACAGCTGACACCCCATGTCCTCTGGGGCTGCTGCAGGGACTGCAGGGCCCTCATCTTCTCTTTGAATGAAACTGTGGCCTTTTGTCCCCTTCCTGTGGAAAGTGGGTCCCTACTTGCATCTGTCAGGGCTGGGATTGGTGGTACGGGCAAGGTGGATGTGATCGCAGTAGTTTCTGTCTCCATGTGGGCCTGACAACTGTCTTTACTGGTGATAGCCAGCGTAGAAGCAGTGGTTCGGAGGAGTCCCAGGTTCTGCCCCATCCTACAGAGAACATAAATGCCAACTTTGGCCCAGTGCTAATGGCATGAGAGGTGCTCATCCTAGCTGGGGGCTCCCAGAAGATGACTCCAAGAAATGGGTTCCAGGGGAAGTGGTTTTGGGGAAGCTAAGATGCTTGGGCTTCCCAGGTGGTTTAGGGGTAAAGAATCCACCTGTCAAGAAGGAAGTGCAGGTTCAATCCCTGGATCGGGAAGATCCCCTAGAGAAGGAGGTGGCAACCTCACTCCAGTATTCTTGCCTGGAGAATTCCATGGACAGGCGAGCCTGGTGGGCTATAGTCCATGGGGTCGCAGAAGGGTTGGACACAACTGAGCGATTAAGCAACAAGAACAAACAGCAGGTGCTCCCAGTGGGGAAGTGGGAATGTGGTCCAGGGCAGAGAAGGCAGCCGTGGCTGTGTACTCTTAAACCAGCTGCCACGGTGGGTGAATGAAGGTTAACTCTGTGGGGAGACTGGGAAATGGTGCCAAACAGTCTCCTTAGAGTTATCCCACCCAACAGCCAGGGAGAAGGCAGGGTGTTTACATACCAGCTAACTTCCTAAGTGAGGGCTACTCCTGAGGGCTGTTAATTCCTATGGCTTTGGAGGTGGAGTCCTCAGGCACAGATGCAAATATGAAGAATGGCAGTCAGGCCAAGAACCAGAGCAAAGACCAGAGGGAATATGTGGGACCCTTGCACAGTTTGCAGACATCACCTCTTACAAACCTCACAGCTGCCCTCTGAGGGGGAAGTGCGGTTATTCCCATTTCACAGAGGAGCAAACCAGACCAGAGAGGCTGAGCCACATGCCTGAGGTCACACAGAGAGTATCAGGCAGAGTCAGGAGCAAAAGCCAGGACCGACTGAAGACTCCAGGCTCCTAACCCCTGAGTTCCCTTGTTCTCTGTAAGGAGCCCCTGCTTTTCACAAGGTTTCCTATTCTGGCGCTTGATGGCCTCTCCTTGCATTGCTGAGTGGGAGCTGGGGCAGGCAGATGGGCAACCCTGGCAGCTCAAGGAACTGAGTATTGATGAAGGGCTTGTTTTCTCCTTCCTCGGCACGTTTGGAGGTTTCCAGATACTCAGGGTCTCATTTAGTCCTCACAGCAGCTCAGCGAGGGGGGTATCCCTTTCCCCGTGTTTCCCAGGTGTGGACACTGAGATTCAGAGATGCTCCGTAACTTAACTGAGGGTCACACAGCAGGACAGTGGCTCGACTGGTGACTGAACCTTAGCAGTGTCTGACTCCAGAGACCCACACCCTTCAGTTACACAGCCTGCTTCAGGGAGGAGAGGGGCTGGTTCAAGGCCCTGCTGGTCTTTACGTCTGTGTCTCTTTTGCTGTCTTGCATAGAGGGTCATCATTACTATCTTTCTAAATTCCATATATATGCGTTAATATAATGTATTGGTGTTTTTCTTTCTGACTTCACTCCGTATAATAGGCTCCAGTTTCATCCACCTCATTAGAACTGATTCAAATGCATTCAATAGCTGAGTAATATTCCATTGTGTATATATATGTACCACAGCTTCCTTATCCATTCATCTGCCGATGGACATCTAGGTTGCTTCCATGTCCTAGCTATTGTAAATAGTGCTGCAATGAACATTGGGGTACACATGTCTCTTTCAATTCTGGTTTCCTTGGTTGGGCTCTGTGGGAGAAGGCAAGGGTGGGATGATCTGAGAGAACAGCATTGAAACACGTATATTACCATATGTGAAACAGATCGCCAGTCCAGGTTCGATGCATGAGACAGGGCACTCAGGGCCTGTGCACTGGGATGACCCTGAGGGATGGGATGGGGAGGGAGGTGGGAGGGGGGTTCAGGATGGGGGACACATGTATACCCATGGCTGATTCATGCCAATGTATGGCAAAAACCACTACAATATTATAAAGTAATTAGACTCCAATTAAAATGAATAAATAAATTAAAAAAAAAAAAAAGGCCGTGCTGTTGGACCTCTGAGATGCAGTCTGGCCCCTGGGGGCCAAGCTCCCTCCTGTGGTGTCACTCCAGTCCTCCCCTATGCCTTCAGCCCCAGGCTAGCCCCAGCAGGTGACAGCTCAGCAGGTGCTCTGAGGAGCCTGGGGACGGGGTTTAGGCACTCTCGGGCTCTCCTCTCCAGCTACCCCCTGGACAGGGAGCCGCCCCTCTGTGCATGCAGGTGGGGGCCCTCCTCTCCTCCCACCGGCCCTGCTTGCCGTCTACCTGACACCGCTCTTCGGCAGCAGAGGGGGGCAAGCCCTCCATGTCCACCTGATTTATGTTCCTCGTTGAAACAATAATGTTTAATCTGGAAAGGGCTAATCAATTTTTTATGCTGATTATGAATAGGCCAGCTGTGCCTGCTTCTTTATTCATGGAGCTTTAGGAACAAGCCTGTGTCCCAGACCAGGCACCCTTGGTGATCTCTGCCCATAAGGGGCTCTGCTTCAAGGAGGACCCCTCAAGGGCCTAGCCTGTGCCACTTGGGAGTGACTCTGAGTGTGTGTGTGTGTGTGTGTGTGTGTGTGTGTGTGTGTGTGTGTGTGACCAGAGAGGGTAAGCTGACTCCTGGTGGAGAAGCGGATGTAGTGTGTACGTGTGCAGGTATGTGTGTGTGTAGAAGGCAGCTGGGGGGCACAGTTAGGGGAGTGTTGGCTGGAAGGTAAGTGTTCCAGGATCACAGAATTGGGAAGGATATCAAGGATCACATGCCCTGACTCCTCCTTTTGCAAGCAAGGAGGCGTTGAGATCCAGGGAAGGTGAAGCAGCTTCCCTCAGGTCACACTGCTGGTTGCTGGCAGGGGTGGGATTAGACCCGTGGACTCGGAGGGCGAAACACTTTCCCCAGCGGAACTGGCGGGGCGGAGTCAGAGGAGGGTGCCGTGTGGGCTGCTCTCCTCTAGTTATTGACATCGCGCAAGTGATGTCTCAGAAGAGCTTGTGTTTTGGATACAGAGTGAGCTGTAGATGTAACGTAACAAGAGGTTGAGACAGGACAAGAGGAAGTTCTCTGAAGTTTGGGCAAGTTTTCGGTGTTCTTGGAGGCCACAAATAGGGATGCAGGGAGGGCTGAATTAGGGCAGCTTCTGAAGGGGGACAGACACGGGCAGGACTTCAGTGCTGTAAAAGGAACGCGCATGGACAGGCCCGGAGGGCGGGTGGAACAGCCTGAGCGGACAGGCAGAGGCAGGGCTGAGGACCCCGGGGAGACCTTTGAATCCGAGCCGCACCGGTGGGCCGGGGCCTCCAGGACTGGGGTGGAGTGGCGTGGCTGGCCCACGGGCTGGGGCTCCTGCGTGGACCCTCTGCAGCCTTCCTCCCTCCCAGGACCTCGCCCATCTTTGGCTTGTTCATTTATCGGCTCAGCAGATGTTTACCGAGCTCGGTCGTGGGGGCACCGGGGGTCATGTGCGTGAGCATGCTGCCGTCACGGGCTCTTGCGGTCCAGTTGTGGGGACGGCAAATGCTAAGCAAGCATTAGGGAAAATGAAAAGCCATTGGCGCTTGTGATAAAGGCCGCAAGAGAAGAGTAGTGCTCTTCGTGTGGGGGCCTGGGTGGCCTTTCTGAGGAAGTGAGGATGAAGCCAAAGCCAGAGGGACCTTAGTGGAGAGGCGGGACAGAGAATACAGAGGCGGCAGGCTGGGGCAGAGCGTGGATCTGTCTGGGGGCCAGAAAAGGGGGTGTAGTGGTTGGACAGAGAGACACTCCAAAAGGTGAGGCTAGAGAGGCACCGGGCATGTTCAGGAGATCTGAGGTTGGCAGGGGCACTGGCTCCCTGCAGAGACAAGCCCAGCCCAGCCTGCAGGCTCGCCGGGGATCGGGGTGGAACCAGATGACCAGTTACCAGGCTCTCGAGGTCATCCAGGCAAGAGGTGATGGTGGCTCGGATGAAGGGTGAACAGATGTGCTTTGGAGGCTGAATCCACAGGACTCAGGATGAATCAAACAGGGAGGCACCAGGGAGAGGGACGCCCAGGGTTCTGACCGCAGCGCTGAAGGGGATGGTGAGGGAAGTGAGTTAGCAAGTCAGCCTGCAAGCAGCTTGGGGAAGGGTCTTCCTACAGGGCTGGGTTTGCACAGTGGCCCCCTCTCTCCTTAAAGCTGATGATCAGAGAAGGCTGGAGAGTCCATGAGAGACTCATCAACTTGGGGTTCAGCCTGGAGAGGCTGGGATCCAGCACTAGGTTCCTGGTGTCCAGATATTTAAAAAGGTCGTCAGCACCCTGATCTGATGAGAGCTGTAGGAGTGTGTGTGTGTGTGTGTGTGTGTGTGTGTAAAACGGGTTTTATAGAAGGAGGGGCTGTTACTTCGGGCTGCTAGTTCCTGTGGCACCAGCATGATGATGATGAGGGGTCTCTCAGGCCCCCCGCTGCTCTTCCTGTCTCTGGTGCATGAGCTGGTGACAGGTGCTTCTGTGTGAGGTCTGAGGCTCTTTGGGAGGAAGGGAAGAGGCTGATTCAGGTATTAGGGTTTGGCCTGGGGGCTGGGAGGGAATGTCGGAGGCCTCTGGGGGAGCAGAGAGCACCCTGCCCTGGAAAGCAGGTGAGGACGGGGCTGGTTCTAGGTGCCCCCTGGTGCAGCAGAACCGGAAGTCATGATGGGCCCTTCCTGGTCCACATCTCAGGGTTTGCACTTGCCCTGGGTTCCCCACACTGCCTGTGCAGCTCTTTGTCACAGTCTCCAGTGTTCTAGCCTCACCTCTATCCTGGGAAATGCAGGAAGAAGAATAAAAACTGACATATACTGAGAGTGTTACACCAGCTCTATTTCAGGGCCTGTTTTAGGTTCCTATTGCTGCTATAACAAATTACCTCGGATTTAGTAGCTTAAAACAATATACATTTATTATATTACTGTCCTGTGTGTCATGCTAAGTCACTTCAGTCGTGTCCGACGTTTTGCAACCTTATGGACTGTAGCCCACCAGCTCCCCTGTCCATGGGATTCTCCAGGCAAGAATACTGGAGTGGGTTGCCATGCCCTCCTCCAGGGCATCTTCCCGACCAAGTCAGAAGCCCTAAAATGCAGGTGCTGGCATTCCGTCTGGAAGCTTGAGGGAAGACTCTCTTTCCTTGTCTTCTCCAGCTTATACAGCTGGTCATATATGGATGTGAGAGTTGGACTATAAAGAAAGCTGAGCACCGAAGAATTGATGTTTTTGAACTGTGGTGTTGGAGGAGGCTCTTGAGAGTCCCTTGGACTGCAAGGTGATCCAACCAGTCCATCCTAAAGGAGATCAGTCCTGAGTGTTCATTGGAAGGACTGATGTTGAAGCTGAAACTCCAATACTTTGGCCACCTGATGCAAAGAGCTGACTCATTTGAAAAGACCCTGTTGCTGGGAAAGATTGAGGGTAAGAGGAGAAGAGGACGACAGAGGATGAGACGGTTGGATGGCATTACTGACTCGATGGACATGGGTTTGGATGGACTCCAGGAGTTGGTGATGGACAGGGAGGCCTGGCGTGCTGCAGTTCACGGGATCGCAAAGAGTCGGACACGACTGAGTGACTGAACTGAACTGAATATGGCCAGCAGTGAAGCGTCTCTAAATTTCACTTTCTGTCATCCTTTCACCTCATTCCTTTTCACATCTTAGCTCTAATAGTGACCCTTCTGTTTCCCTTTTATCAACATAAGGACCCTAATATCCATTGCACTGGTTCCACATGGGAATTCAGGACACTTTCCCATCTCAGTTCAGTCACTCAGTCGTGTCCGACTCTGCGACCCCATGAGTCGCAGGACGCCAGGCCTCCCTGTCCATCACCATCTCCCGGAGTTCACTCAGACTCACGTCATCGAGTCCTTGATGCCATCTAGCCATCTCATCCTCGGTCGTCCCCTTCTCCTCCTGCCCCCAATCCCTCCCAGCATCAGAGTCTTTTCCAATGAGTCAACTCTTCACATGAGGTGGCCAAAGTACTGGAGTTTCAGCTTTAGCATCATTCCTTCCAAAGAAATCCCAGGGTTGATCTCCTTCAGAATGGACTGGTTAGATCTCCTTGCAGTCCAAGGGACTCTCAAGAGTCTTCTCCAACACCACAGTTCAAACGCATCAATTCTTCGGTGCTCAGCCTTCTTCACAGTCCAACTCTCACATCCATACATGACCACTGGAAAAACCATAGCCTTGACTAGATGGACCTTAGTCAGCAAAGTAATCTCTGCTTTTGAATATACTATCTAGATTGCTCATAACTTTTCTTCCAAGGAGTAAGCATCTTTTAATTTCATGGCTTCAATCACCATCTGCAGTGATTTTGGAGCCCCCAAAAATAAAGTCTGACACTGTTTCCACTGTTTCCCCATCTATTTCCCATGGAGTGATGGGACCGGATGCCATGATCTTCGTTTTCTGAATGTTGAGCTTTAAGCCAACTTTTTCACTCTCCTCTTTCACTTTCATCAAGAGGCTTTTTAGCTCATCTTCACTTTCTGCCATAAGGGTGGTGTCATCTGCATATCTGAGGTTATTGATATTTCTCCTGCCAGTCTTGATTCCAGCTTGTGCTTCTTCCAGCCCAGCGTTTCTCATGATGTACTCTGCATAGAAGTGAAATAAGCAGGGTGACAATATACAGCCTTGATGTACTTCTTTTCCTATTTGGGACCAGTCTGTTGTCCCATGTCCAGTTCTAACTCTTGCTTCCTAACCTGCATATAGGTTTCTCAAGAGGCAGGTCAGGTGGTCTGGTGTTCCCATCTCTTTCAGAATTTCCCACAGTTTATTGTGATCTTTCATCACATCTTTGGAGACTGAGACATGGGCATCTTTGTTGTTCACTCGTCCAGTCGTATGTGACTCCTTGCGACCCCATGAACTGCAGCATGCCAGGCCTTCCTGTCCCTCCCTGTCCGTCTTCAGAAGTTTGCCCACGATCATGAACGTTGCATTGGTGAGTCGTCCGTCTTTAGAGGGGGGCATTTTTCTGCCTACCACAGGGCCAGATGGTAAACAGCTTAGGTTTTTCAGGCCACATACTCTCTGTGGCACTGACTGAACTCTTCCGTTGCAGGATGACAGTGGTCGTAGACAGTAAGGAATGAATGGGCATGCTGGGTCCCAATAAAACTTTATTCATGGGTGTGGAAATTGAGTTTCATGTAACTTGCACATGTCATGAAATATTATTTTTTGATCTTCTCCACTTGAAATGTGAAAGAGTATTCTTTGCTTGCGGGCTACAATAGCAGGCAGTGGCTGGCGTTCTTAACCCCTGCTCCTGTAGCTGGGCTCAGCCAGGACTGTGTGTGGTTTCCCCAAGATCCTCCTGTCTCTGGCTGTCTCCTATTGCCATGATGTACTCCCCTTATTCATGGTTCACACAGGCTGCCCCTCTGCCTAGAAGGCTCGTGCTTCCTTTCTTCAGCTGATTAACTGGCTCCTCATCCTTCAGAGCTCAGCTCTTTGTCACCTCCTCCAAGAAGTTCTCCCAGCCCAGGTTTAACACTCTGAGCACAGGCTCCTGTTTCTTTGTGATTTCATAATTAATTCCTGTCTCCCTACTGGACCTGACGTTCCAGTAGTGACTCCAGGGGGTGGTGACCATACTCAGTTAGGACTCACTCTCCCCTTCGGGTCCCCAGTGACTAGTCCAGGGGCCCTGCACATGGCAGTCATTCGGTGAGCATTTGTTGGATGCACAAATGAGTGACCTTTAGGGGCTGTGTTCTTGTGTGTGCAATGGGGGCGGTGATATCTCCTCTACCTAACCTCAAGAGAGGGTAGGGAATTACATAAGAGCAGCAAAGACTAGGAATTTCCCATGGTTAAACATTCAGCCCCCGCGGAGCAAAGATATTGTGACATCCCTTATTCTGGCCAAGGTTGAGTTCGAGGAAGAAGTGGTGAGTCCTCACATGGGCAGCCTTGCAGCAGAGGGTGTAGAGCTCAGCCTGTCCGGATCTTGGGTCTGAGTTCCTGGCACCTCCTGTGTCTGGGTGCTGTGATGGGATGTGAACACTTGGCATAGCCCTAAAACCCCACCTCCACTCCCCATCGCCACCCAGACACTTCTCATCTCCACAGACAACTCATCATCTCTGCACTCTGATCATCTAGGGGATACCTGCCCTGGCTATGGGAGGGGGGTGGTCCTCAACTTCACACTGCACTGCCTGGGATCTCTGGTCTTGATACCCCAGAGATCTCTATCACAGGCAGAGACATAGACCTGTCACCCTGTGCGGCTGGACAAGTTATTAAGATGAGGAACGTTGAAAGATTAGATTTATGACAGCCCATGGCGGATTATGAAGAATAATTTATCAAATGTCAGCGCCTGCAGCCTACAATTTACAGAAGGTTTGCTTAAACTGAGGAGATCTGATTGGACTGCACCCTCCCCCCAACCGCTAATGAAAGACAGATCTAATGGATGGCTTCCCGGGGCTGGCCAGCCACACTGGGTGTTTATCTGTTTTTTATTAATCATTATTATCACAACATTTCCATAGAGTCCCTTCACCCGCAGCGCTCAAGGTGCCCAGCCACCTTGAGGGAACTGTAGCCACTTTAGCTGCCCCGGATCAGCTGGAAGGCTTGGAGACCCCTCTCCAGGAAGAGAATGGGGACATTAAAACCTCACCTCCATTCATTCGCCAGCTGTGTGCCGGGTGCCTTGATGGCAATGCTGAGCAGGAGCAGAAGTCTGTCATCTGGACGGGAGGAAGGAGACGCAGCAAACATAAACTGAGGCAAAGTGCAACTCTGTGATGGCTGTTGAGGAGGGCAGTGAGCTCTGAGATTGTACACGAGGCAGCTTCCCTGCAGAGGTGACCATCGAGCTGTGATTTGAAGGATGAGTAGGAATTCCCTCGAGGAGGAATTCCTATTCATTCCTTCTAGGCAGAGAGGATGGCACGCGCAAAGGCCCTGCAGTGGGCAGGGAGGGAGTGCACTGGTCATCAGAAGAGGCCTTCTGTTCAGTGCAGAGAGAGCTGGAGAGGGCCAGAAGGAGGAGAAGGGGCAGGAGAGGTAGGCAAGGTCAGCCCCTGTGGGTCGTGCTAAGGATCTTGACCCTGGGAAGCTGGTGATGTGGTAGAAGCAAGGAGACGTGACATGATCAGCTTATGTTTAGAAAAACTCACCTGAGCTGTATGTGGAAGAGGGCTTGGCAGAGAAAGGAACACGAATGGGCAGACCAGTTAGGAGTCTTCAGGTGAAAGAGGATGGTGGCTTTCACTCGCTCACAGAGCTGACCTGACAGCCTCCTTGTTCCAATGCCCTTTTCATTAGACCGTGTGCTCTTCATGGAGACTTCAGATGGGGTACCCACTATTCTTGCTACCATTATTGGGGGGTCTTCTTTGGCTCTATCCTAGACTCTTTATGTATGATGTTTCATACAATACTATGAGGTAGGTACCAAAATTCCCATTTTACAGATGAGAAAGCTGAGGCACCAAGGGGTTATATCACTGCCCAAGCTGATGCACCTTGGAGCCAGAATTTGAGTCGGGGCAGTTTGACCCTGATCTTGTATTGGAATCGCTATGCCTTGCTGCCTCTTGGATCTGACTGTCCTGGCCAGCAGGTGGGCATTCCTAGGGAACACACCATGGCTCTCCTAGGGTGTGGCTGCCCCTGGCTTCTTGCTTCTCTTTCAGTCAGCTACTTATCACCATCCTGCAGGAGAAAAGAAGCTTAGTCTGACCTGTGATGCCCTTGGCAGAGCCCGATAGATGATTACCCTGTACCTGGACGCTCTTCAGCAAATGGGTAAGAGTTGAGTGTTGTGCCAGCCTCCTTGCAAGAATTTCGACAGGAATGATGTTTTGTTATTTCTGTGGGTGACCCTTGTTGAGAAGGGCCTCAAGTTCTGCTGTTGGCCCAGCTTGGCAGTAGCAGTAAGTAACAGCTCTGCAGAACCGACGCTTTGATCTTTTAGAACCCCAGAGAGAACACAACTTCCATGAAAGGATCTAGGTGTCCTTGAGCTGTTATTGTTGACGTGATTTTTGTTATAACAAATTGTTCTGAGTGGGCAGCTGCAGATGGGGGTGCCCCCACCTTGAGGCAGGGCAGCTGTTGAGTGGGCAGATGGAGAGACACTTGGATGCCCTGTCCTCTCCCCTGGCCCCCCAGGGTCTGTATGGTGATGTTGGAGGTCCCCTCTGCTTACCTTACAGGAAGGTCCATTTGGGGTTGGGTGAAGCACAGTGGGAAGGGGGCACCCTCTTCAGCTGGTCCTGCTGGAATGCAGGTGTGTTTTTCAGAGGCTGTCGCCTCCTTCCAGTAGGATATTCTGTTGGACCAAGGTCCCCTCATGGCTCGGGACTGCCTGTTGTGTTGGTCCATGTTCCTACCTGGGTTTCTGTCATATGTGTATCTGTTGACTGATTGGCTTAGGCTTGTTGTTCAGTTGCTCCGTCGCATCCAGCTCTTTGCGACCCCATGGACTGCAGCTCGCCAGGCTTCCTTGTCCTCCACCATCTCCCAGAGTTTCCTCCACCTTGTATGCATTGAGTCAATGATGCCATCCAACTGCCTCACCCTCTGTCTTAGGCTAAGGAATGGCAGATTGGTTTCATCTCATATGCTAACTCTGGTCAGTTGGTAGTGGCTGCCTGGAGCTCAGGGTTGAGAGCTTTTGAGGCATCTTCTGGGCCCAGCAGGAGTGAAGCTGTGATTGATTAGTGATATCTGGCAGGGTGTGCTCGGGGTCCATTAATCAGCTACTGCTGCATAACAAATCACCCCTAAACTTAGTGCCTTAAAACAACAGGCATCTGATGTTTTAAGGTCTCTGCGGGTCAGGAACTTGGGGGTGGCTCACTGGATGGCTTCGGCTCTTCATGAGGTTCTCGTCAGGATGTCAGCTGGGGTGCAGGCATCGGAAGGCCTGAGTAGGGAGGGAGGAGCTGCCTTCACGACGGCCCATGGTCGGCAGGAGGCCTCGGTTCCTTACCACGTGGGCCTCTCCACAGATTGCTTGAGGGACCTCGTGACATGCAGCTTGCTTTACCCCAGGCAAGTGTTCCAAGAGAGAAAGCAAGGAGGATGTCACGGTGACAGTTGGAAACTGGACAGTGTCCTTTCCTCTACGTGCTCTTTGTTAGGAGTGATGATCACTAAGTCCAGCCCCTACTCAAGGGGCAGGAATTGCAGCAACTGGGGCAGCAGTTGATGGGGCAACTCTGAGATGTAGGGATTCTGGGGGCAGGCTCCTGGGGAATGCTGCCCAGAGGGGAGAATGGATTTCCTATCCAAGGCAGGCTTGGACAGTGTTTTGCAGAGTCTAGCCAGCTAGAGCTCTGCTGTCTGCCTCAGGCTGGGGTGGGTACCGTTCATTCCTGCCACTTCATTAGCACGGGGACTTGTCCTCCCCATCAGGCAGCAGCCAAGGCTGCTGGCACCCAGCCAGCTGTGGGGTGGGCCATCTCAAGACCGCGAGAGCCAGATGTCGTTTGCTGCTAATGCCATGGTAACCCGCTCAGGTGCCCCGGGCAGTCGTCCTGGCTCCTCACTGGGAACTGCCTGGCCCCGGCATCAAGGCCTGGATTTGCTTCTTTCTAGAGCTGGTCCGTTCAGGGTCTGTTCGATTTGTTAGCTTTATCATATGGGGATGTCATTTCTGAATCCAGAAGAGGTCTGAGGTGAATGAGTGTGGGGGCAACAGGAGAGGATATTTTCTATTGGACCATCCTGGAAAATCTGGGACATTCCCCACCCTGTGACTGATGCTCCAGTCCTCACGAGACTGCCTGGCTGTAGGCTCTGGTGGCGCTGGCTGAGAGACCCAAGTGGAACTCTCCCCAGGGATCATTATTGAGGCTTCTCCAAAGATCCTGACTTCCTGCCTCCTTATTTTGGGCTGAATGAGGACCTGGCCAGCACTTGGCTCCTCAGTGTGGCATTTTGGAAACATTGCCTGGTAACCTGGCTTCGTGGAACTCCTCCTGGCTGATGTTCTTGGGAGTCACTCTGCCCTGGACTGGGGTATCATGCATATGGTCTCTCGATTCCTGGACCTCAGCTGAAGCCAGTTGACATCTTTTTCCTTCCAGTTTTATTGAGATGTAATTGATACTCCTTACTGTATAGTTTAAGGTGTACAGCGTGATGGTTTGACTTACATATATTGTGAAATGATTACAGCAATAAATTTAGTTAACATCCATCATTTCATGTCAGAGAAGGCTATAGTACCCCACTCCAGTACTCTTGCCTGGAAAATCCCATGGACAGAGGAGCCAGCTTACCAGTAGGCTGCAGTCCACGGGGTCACTAAGAGTTGGACACGAATGAGCGACTTCACTTTCACTTTTCGCTTTCATGCATTGAGAAGGAAATGGCAACCCACTCCAGTGTTCTTGCCTGGAAAATCCCAGGGATGGGGGAGCCTGGTGGGCTGCTGTCTATGGGGTCACACAGGGTCGGACATGACTGAAGTGACTTAGCAGCAGCAGCAGCAGCGTCTCATATATTCGTGTTACAGTCTTAACCTGAGGCTCTGGTCAGCTAACCTCCTAGGGGTGACATGTTTTTTCTGGCCTTTCTGATGTCCATAAACTCCCCAACACACACACACACACACACACACACACGCACGCACGCACGTGCACACACATCATACAAAGCTAGAGCAACTTTCTTTCTGATTATTTTTCCTTTTCCAGACAGGGACATCGATATATTTGAATCATGGGCCGACAGTAATTAAAAAGCACATAACTAGTCATTTTAAAATGTAGTTGTTTTACTTAATTGATTTTGCCGCCAGACCCAGAGGGGAAGAAATGAGAGCACAGGGGAAAGGAAGCCTTAGAAAGGGAGACAGGTTCCTGCGAGTGACTGGAGGCAGCTGAGGGCCCTGCTTGAATCTAATTGCTGCAAATGCTGCAGTTTGTTTCTGCTAATGGTTTTCTGCTGAAAGGGCTGGGGGGATGAGGCCTGATTGGAGGGGGGTGGCGTTTGTTTCAGCTGCATGGGGGGTATAATTCTGCTTTCAGGACAGGGTCTGTTTTTCCTTATTCTCTATCAGCATAAAGTACTTTCAGCGAACACTTTGAATCAAGGTTCCATTTAGAGATACTTTATTCATATTTAATTACAGGCTGTAGCATCAATCTTTAATTACCTTTTTTTATAAGCCAGCTAGGAACATTCACTAGCAATCAGTTAGTGTGTGTGTGTGTGTGTGTGTGTGTTTAACCACAGTGGGGTGTGGGTGTGTGATTACTGATCGAGGGGAAGGATGGCCCCAGGGGCTCCGGGAGGTGGTGGGTGGGATGGGCTATCTGTCCAGCAGGTTCCCTGTGCCCCGTGACTGGTGCACCCTTACTTCCCTCGCCTCTGTTTGCTTCCGCTGGTCAAGTGGGGGATTTGAGCAAGTCCTCACAGCTCAGCCTTGTTCAGGGTGCCGAATTGGCACCTGGGCTTAGGTGGTCCTGGGATCGCCCCCCATTCCAGCCCCTGGTGGGAGCAGGGGATTGTAGAAGGCCCCCCTCCCCATTTCCAGGGCCTGTGGGAGATCAGCCTTCCTCTTAGCCGGAGGCTAGGCTCTGCTTGCCCTGGCCGGCTCCCCCTCCCCCTCCCCCTGCCCCCTCCCCGCTCCTGGCGGCTCTTGTGGACACACAGCCCTAGGGATGCCATGTCAGCCTTCGGTTGCAGTGACTCTGCAATGTCCCTGCAATGACACGGATTTGAAGACTGGTTGTCCTTCCCAGAGCAAGAGCAAAATGTTCCCAGGGAGCCAGGCAGAGGCTTGGGGTGGGAGTAGGCTCGGATGACCCCCAAGACCTCTTTGTAGTGGGGAGACTGGCCCAGTCTAGCTGCCAGAGGTGAGGGTCTGAGTTCACAGCTTTTTTTTTTCCCCCAGAAAAGCCTTCTCCTTGGTGCTCCCTTCAGGAATTACCAGAGGGCATCCTAGGAAGTGGTGTGGTTGCCGTTGTGTAACGGACGGGAGCGTTGCTGAAATCCCACCCTCTGTTTCTGGATCTCAGTCCCAGCAAGAGGGTGGGGAGGGGATGGAGCTCACATGCACAGAGCCTCTTGGGGGGCACTGGGCACCATGCCCAGGTTTCTTTCATCTATTCCAGCTGGGGCCTGAGTGCACACTGCGTCAGTCAGAGCCCCTTTAGTTGTGTGTGACAGAAAACAACTCACACTGCCTTCAGCAGAAGAAAAAAAAAAGATATTATGGGGTGGGCACCGAGGCGTGGCTAGGACCAGTGTGACCGGGACTCACTCTTTCTAGGCTCAGCTCTTCTTTTTGTTTCTACTGTGTGACCCCTGGTAGCTCCAGACTTCAAGTTCAGTTTTCAGCTTCGGGTTGAACAGCAAGAAAGAAAAGCTCTTCTACCGGTCAAACAGAACAATTGAGTCTGATTGGACCAGTTGGGTCATGTGTCCACCTCTGATCTAATCAGGATGGCCCGTGGTCCCCAGGGTTCTGACTCAGCAGGCCAGGGGCTCACACCCACCCTGGAGAAACAGGTGGGGTGCCCCCAGGTAAATCCTACTCCCGACACATGCTTTTACACGTGTGAGGCCTTTGGAGTAGGAGGGCTGTGGGAGTGGGGTGGTCCAGCCATTCAAAAGGAGGAAAGAGTTGATTCAACCCCTCTCCAACAGAATAGTGGATTCGATCCTTCAACAAATACTTGTTTAGCACCTACTAGTTCCATTCCTGTTCTAAGTGCAAGGAAGTCAGCAGCGAACAAAACAGAAAAGAAAATCGCTGCCTGTTTGGAGCTGGTGTCCTGATGCGGTATGGAGGGCGGGTGGTCCCGTCGTTCTTAGTCTACGCCCAGGCCCAGGATAATGGGTTCTTGTGTGGAGAGACCCCGGGTGATTCAGGGTGACGATGTGGGGAGGAGCTGGTCCTCAGGGAGCCCAGAACTCCCAAGGGAGGGAAAAGGTTGCGTGGTTGGGGAAGGGGGTGCTAAGGAGAGGCACAAGTGAGGAAGGCGGGGACGGGAAGCCAGTCTGGACGCATTGCCCGTGACAGAAAAGGGGAGCCCCCTCCCGCATTTGCCTGGGCCTTTGGCCCCCGCAGGATATTGACAAATGGCATGGAGTCAGGGAAAGCTACAACAATGATGACAGGACTGGAGGGAGTGATTTATGAGAGGAGATTAGTGGAGTGATGGTGTAGCCTAGCAAACGGAGGGATAGGGTGGGGGAGGCTGTGGGTCCTATGAACCTCCGAAGTCCAAGCAGAGGCGAGGGGCTGGGGGGCAGCATGGAGAGGCCACTGCAGAAGGAGGGCAAAGCGAGGCAGTGGGGGCTGGGGGCTGCATCGACCTCGGCGTGAGAGCCTGGCATGAGGAGGAGGGGAGGTGTGTGAGATGTGCATACAGGAGTGTGTGCATGTGTGCATGTGAATGTCTGGCTTTTCCAGAATTGTGAGGCTGTCCAGGGGACCCAAGAAATGGAGGGGATGAAGATTTCTGCCCTGGGGAAATTCTGCAAGAAGCTTTTGGGGCCCTCCTTCCCATCTGGGAGAGTATTCCTCTCTAGACTGTTTAGCTGATAACCACTCAAGTCAGAAAGACCTTCTGCTTCAGGAGAACTGGGATGGCATTTCTAAGAGGGAAACAGGGGGAAGGAAGAAGGGAAAGTGAAGTTGCTTAGTCCTGTCCGACTCTTTGCAACCCCATGAACTGTAAGCCTACCAGGCTCCTCCGTTCATGGGATTTTCCAGGCAAGAACATTGGAGTGGGTTGCCATTTCCTTCTCCAGGGGATCTTCCTGACCTAGGGATTGAACCCGGGTCTCCCACATTATAGGCAGACGCTTTACCGTCCGAGCCACCAGGTAAGTCCAGGAAGAAGGGAAGAGGAGATTAAAGAGCACGGGGTATACGGTCTGATTCGTAGAGCAAGTGAGGCACAGAGGACGAGGATTGCCCAGGATGCCTGGCATGGCATCACCTGTGAATACCAAAAGCCCGACTCTGGTCTGCAGCCTGGGAACTCTGCCAGGGGCCTGGGTCAGGAGTGAACTCTGGGACCTGCATTGAGGCTCAGGCAGCAACAAGTGGTCGTTGCTGGTTTTGGAGCCTGCAGCCCACGCGTCTTTGAGCTTTCCAAGTTGGCGGGGTTGAAGCATCTTCCATCTGATGCCCTGTCTTGAGCTGCCCTGGGTCCAGGTTCTGCTGACTTTTGAGTGTGTCCATATGTGAGAGCCTGGGAGGCACACGTGGTGCAAGTGTTCATTGCTCAGTCGTGTCCGACTCTTTGCAGCCCCGTGGACGATAGTCCACCAGGCTCCTCTGTCCGTGGGATTCTCCAGGCAAGAATCCTGGGATGGGTGGCCATTCCCTTCTCCAGGGGATCTTCCTGACCCAGGGATCGAACCTGGGTCTCCTGCCTTGCAGGCAGATTCTTTACCGTTTGAGCCACCAGGGAAGCCCCTGGAGGGCCAATGGTAGGTGATTAAATGGATGGAAGATGCATAATCTTGGACATTCTAGATGGCCCTTTTTTGGCTTTAAGTAGAGATGAGCTGGGTTTCCAAGCACAGGTGAGTCATGTCCTCCACATGTGTTTTCTGTTTCACTTCCTGAGTGAGAACAGGTGTATGTGAATTTCCATGGCTGCAAAGGACCCAGGCAAAGCAGCTGAGAGAGGAGAAGTCTGTCATGGAGGCATTTGCCACCGCCGGCGGAGGCCCTGGCCCATCCTCCTTCCGCCCGTCTAAGTGAGTTGAGTCCTCGTAACTGCCCTGTCCTCTCTTCTCCTCTCTTGACAGATTCATGATTTGTTCCTGAGCTTTGACGACACCCCTCTGGGAGCGGCCTCCCTGGCCCAGGTCCACAAGGCCGTGCTGCGTGACGGGCGGACGGTGGCCGTGAAGGTCCAGCACCCGAAGGTGCAGGCTCAGAGCTCGAAGGACATTCTTCTGATGGAGGTGAGAGCCTTCCTCCTCCCCGCCCTTCATCCTCATTCAATGTTCCCCTGGGATCTGGGCAGTCCCAGTGAAACTGGTGGAAGGCCTGTGGGGCGGAGTGTGGGCCTCTGAATCACAGAGTGAGAGAGGAGAGCTTGAGATCACAAAGGTGTCATGGCAACACTGTGACCCGGGGACCCAAGGCTGGGTTGGCCGATTTTTGATTCATTCCTGGGAATTGTTTGGATTCTTTCCTGGGAATTGTCTGTGGATGGTCTCAGAACATGTGGGCAACTGCTGGGGCCAAGGAGACCTGGTAGTGGGGGGGAATGTTGTAGAAACGAGGTGACCCAAATAAGTAATTTCCTTGGGGGTAGAAAAAGCTACATCCTAATCTGGTCTATTATAACGAACGGGAGCATGTGGTCAGCCAAGGAGTTTGAACATGACACGGAGATCACATAGAAATGTTTATGCAGAGAGCTCGTTTGCTTCTCTGATATTTGTTCTGCGTGAGCGAACGCGTGTGCCCTAAACTGGCCCTGAGACAGCTCTAGCGGATCCTGTGCTTCTGGACTTTTCTAGCTCCCTGCCTCGAGCAAGGGGAAAGGGTGAGTGGCCAAGGCTTGGGCCATAGCCAGCAGCCGCAGGGAAGTCCGCAGCCTGCTAACCCTGCCAGCATGTTCCCCTCCTTGATTTCCCTTTCCTTGGTTCCCTGTCCTCACTTTGGACACTTAGTTTATCCTTTCAGCTCTCTTTGACTAAACCTGACAGGTGCATAGGACACACGAGTGAGTGACCTGCCTCTTCATCCTCGGAGAGCCCGCCTCCCCCCCTTTAGTGGAGGCCTGAACACAAACAGTCCTCGACTGTGAGCTCCATCTGAGGGGTGTTGACAAGGTGCCGTGGAGCCTGGACTGACGGGGGCGTCAGAGGGGCTTCACCGAGGCACCCACGAGACCACTGGACAGCGGAAGGGTGACCCATCCGAAGGTCTCGAGTCTTAGGGGAGCAGGGTGCACGTGGAGAGTGTCAGCTGGTTCAGATAGTTCGAGCTGGGCGTGGGTGCAGGTGAGGCTGGGAAGGTAGGCAGGATGGAACACAGAGGTCCTTGGGTTCCAGGCTCAAGTACAGGGTGGAGCACATAGTAAGTACGCGTTTACTGGGGAACCAAGCAGATCTGATTTTCCCCTGCAGTCAGTGGGGAACCATTTAAGAATTTAAATCAGGGAAACATCGTGATCAGACATGCCTTAGAAATAAAAGTGTGTTAACAGTCTGGAGGATGTTTGGGGAGGCAGGAAGACTGCAGCCAGGGAGACTTAACTGAGGGGCTGCTGCACCGCTCTGAGAGAGCAGTGGTGTGAACCAAAGCAGGGGGAGGAGAGGCGTGGATTCACGGGGTGGGAGCATCAGGACTTTGTGGCTAGCTTGGTTCACGTGGCTTGAGGGAAGATATCGGTATGGATGAGAATGGAAACAAATCGTATGTTTCTGGCTTCCATGATTAAACTTAGGGGCCGTTAACCACGTGTATCAGTCTGAGTTCAGCTGGGGAAAAATGACTTGCTCTAGGCATGTCAGAGGGAGTTTAGAACAGAACATGCGGTTCACCGGGGATGGAATCGTTGAGAAGCCAAATGGGATGATGAGATGGTCACCCAAGGCAGGAAGCCACTGCCGCCCTTGTAGCGGAGGGACAAGAAGAGGTGGCTCCCTGGATCCCAGGTGCTGGGGCCACCGGAGGGGAGTGGGTCATGGCCATCGGGCCCGTCACGTGGTGTTGGAGCCACAGATGCTGTTTGAGGTGGGGGGTGTTTCACCTCCTCCTGTCCCCCTGTATGCCACCAAACCTAGCTGGAAGCTGGTTGGCAAGGGAGCCTGGGGAATGTACTTTCTTATGAGATAAGGAGGTGGCATGGATGTCAGAACAAACGCAGTGGGTGGTGGAGCAACCATGTACTGTAAGATTGCTGTCCGGGTCTCTCTTGTTTAGTCACTAAAGTCGTGTCGGACTGTTTGCGACCCCATGGAGTATATAGCCCAAAAGCCTCCTCTGTCCGTGGGATTTCCCAGGCAAGAATCCTGGAGCAGGTTGCCATTTCCTTCTCTAGGGGATCTTCCCAACCCAGGAAGTTCTTCCCGAGAATCTTCCCAAGCCCGCCATCTCCTGCTTGGCAAGCTAATTCTTTAGCACTGAGCCACCTGGAAAGCCTGTCTATAATGCAGGCTGGGAATACAGGTTTCTGGATTTATCAGCAAGGAGACTCATGGGAGACTCATACTCAGGTGGCCAAAGTATTGGAGTTTCAACTTTAACATCAGTCCTTCCAAGAAACACCCAGGACTGATCTCCTTTAGAATGGACTGGTTGGATCTCCTTGCAGTCCAAGGGACTCTCAAGAGTCTTCTCCAACACCACAGTTCAAAAGCATCAATTCTTCGGCGCTCAGCCTTCTTCACAGTCCAACTCTCACATCCTTACATGACTACTGGAAAAACCATAGCCTTGACTAGATGGACCCTAGGCTTAAGGGGCAGTGAAATAGACTCTGCCTCGTGATGGGGGAATGGCATGGTTCCAGAAGAGCACTAGAGGGGGAGACATTGTTGCAGTTGTTTTGGAAAATAGAGTCTGTCAGAATTAATTGATATTGCCAAGTGGAATGTAAATTAGTAAAACTCTGAAAAGAGTATGTTGGATTTGGTGACTTAGAGTTTTTTGGAAAGAACCGGGACGATGGGGTAAGTGGGAGTGAAAGAGAATTGAGGACTCAGGGAGTGGAGACGGTTAATGGAGACTACCCTTTCCATGTTTGGCCTTGGATGGTGGGGGACAGTGAGGGTAGTGGTTAGATCTAAGCACAGGATTAGGTGGGGGTCTGGCAGAGGCTGTCACTGATGGGGAAGGGGCAGCAGAGTTGGGGGCTTAGAGATTCAGGAGAGAGCAGTAACTCATAGAGCTGGTGCGGGAGATGCCTGGAGGGACTGGGCCCCAAGGACACAGGCAGAAGCGTGAGGCTTTGGCAGCCTCTGTTCTGGGGCTAGAGCTTTGTTCTTGAGGCTGGGTCCAGATGAGTGAGTGGGGCAGTGGGGGAAGGCAGGGACAGTGGGCAGCCAAATTGTACCAGGCTGATAGCGTCTATTTTTTCCTCTGAAGTGGGAGGTAAGACCATCTGCTGAGAAGGAGGGGGTAGGAGGTGGCATGGAGGCTTGAAGGGGATGAAGGTTTGGAATCCTGCTGGGTGTGCTGGAGAAGGGAGCTGACCAGGACCCGGGAGCGGGGCTGCTGAGTGGCACTGGGCATCCACCTGGAAACCTGGGTTTTCTGAAGCATCAGTCCGTGGTATGCAGCAGCCACAGATGGAAGTGCACTGCCAGTCTCGGAGGGTCCCTGGGTGTTCCTGGGACCCTGCGGCTACACCTGAGTTGGGCTGGAACCTGTCTCTGCCTGGTGGTACCCACAGGGCCCACAGGGGCTGGGAGGACAGCTCACATCTCTCCTCTGCCCAGAGCCTCGCCCCTCCCTAAGTAACGGTGGCCGTAAGGTCAACCGCAACAATAGCAGTGGTGAAGATTTGGCATCTTCCTCCCTGAGATAAGCATCAGATGCTTTTCTTGAAATCACCAGCTGTGTGGCCATGTGCTGAATACAGAGTACCGGCTCCCTTGCAGTGGCTGGGGCTGGGATCTCAAGGCGGACCAGAGACCCGCACTCACCGCCTGCAGGAGAGAAGCTGGAAACGAGGCCTGAGGTCTTCTGTGGACCGCCAGCAGCAGCAGCACAGAGTGGTACTGCCTTCTCACCGTGCTTGGCCTCTGGTGGGAAAAGTCTTAACTTGGTCACCCTTCTCTGGTTTACAACCAAGAAGCGCCAACTGGAAAGCTCATTTTGTTTTATATGTGAAATGAGCATGACTTTTTTTTTTTCAGACCTAAATTCAGCCCAGACCTACATGGTGCCTTGATTTTAGGGGTGATATTTTTTTTGGTGTGCTTGATGGGAGAGAATGATTTCTGAGAGGCATTAGGACTGTCATACCTGCCGGAAACTTGAAGATAGAGGGGAGACAAAGCCGCTTTTCTGCAGAGCTTTCTGGTGCTTCTTTTCTTGCTAATTCCAGGTGTTGTGTGCCCTCGGACTTCTCTCCCACTGCCCACTATTGTCTCTATCTCCTCTTCAGCCCTGTGTTTGGTCCCGGCCTTGTCTTGAGAGGAAGAAAATTTGGGTAAAGTAGTTCATACTAAGGGGAGAGTGGCTCATAGGCTTAACTTCTGGATATTTGCAGTTTACGAAGTGGGCTTGTAAATCCAAACACATATCTGCTGTAAGGATAGAGGTTTACAAGTGTGAAACTTTTGAGAATAAGGAGGTGGGGACTGCTAGCTATATCAGTTAGGATGCTTTTAGCTGTGTGTATCAGGAAATCCAACTGACAGTGGTATAAATAATAGTAACCTATATTATCTCACATTTCAAGACATCTACAAGTGGGGCCAGCTGTTTCAGGTTGACTAATCCAGCACTTTGCTGTGGCTTTTCAGGACCTCAGTTCTTTGTGTCTCCCACTCTGCCAGCTCAGCTTCCTGGCTTGTCCTTCTAAGGTAGTGCTCCTCGTGGCCCTCAAACAGCTGCAGGGTTCCTGCGATTACCAGTGTCTTTCCTCGTACTAAAGAATAGCCGTTCAGTAGAATTTCTTTCAGTACTCATTGGCCAGAAGCAGGTCTACTCGCCCAAGCCTGAAGCAGTCTTGGCAAGAGGCTTGGGACCACTTTGACTGCCTCAGACCGATTGTGATTCACCTTCTCAGGCTAAGGTCTGCCTTCCTTTAAGGTCGTGAAACATGCACAAAATAGAGGTTCTTTTGGCCAGGAAGTGGGTTGCTGCCCAGGAGCATGTGCCACCCTGGTGTTTTGTGTCTCCTGTGAACCTGGGCCTTCTCCTGGGGAAGGAGACAGTCCTGGGGAGAGCTGCTGACTGGTGCCAGAGAATCAGAGACCGACTCTCAGTAAACGGTGATGAACCTGATGGTGTCGGTGACTTTGCACAAAAGAGAAAGGCACAGCCAAGGGTGTTTTCAGCTTTGTCATCATCACCTGATATTGTCCCTTTAATAGTTGGGGCAACTCTACTTCTCGATGCACGGCCAGTGACTCTTATTGATTTGAGTGGCTGTCCAGAGCCAGACTAATTGGGCCCAGAGATTGGAACAATGATTCAGCAGCAAGGGGTGAACTGACAAGGCAGAGTCTATCTGTCTGCTGGCGGGCTGGCTTTGCAGCAGTCCTTGCCTGCCCACGAGAGCAGGGAGCTTACTTAGCAGGCTGGGAATCACTGCCACTCTCCTGTCTAAGACCAGGGCAGGACTCAGTTGACCTGTGAGGCAGTGTTAAGACCATCATTCCCAGGTTTCAAGAGCACTACCCTGTATTACACCCTGTTACCTCGCAAGCTTCTGAACTTGGTAATGAACGCCCCGTGCTATATCCTAAAGAATCTAACTTCTGACCAGGTCCTTCGTGTATCACCTGTCCCCAAGGTCTGCAGCATTAGGGTGGGGTGCTCAGATCTGAGCACCAGAATCCCATCCCCCATTGGATGGCCTCCGGCTCACACCCAGGGTCTCTAAAAATAAAGACCTGTGACAGTTATGTTTTTGATTTTTTTTGAACAACATTTTCAGTGCATGCTGTCTGTCATCTTGTTTCTTTTCTGAGTGTGTTGATTGAACAGTGGGTGGCTAGGTAATGTTTGTGTTGGCACAGAATCCAACAGCTGATTTTATTTTTTTAAAATACATTTTTGAAAGCCCCAGAGATGTAGATCATCCCTTGGAAACTCCTCTTCACCCTGTAATTCTGTTTTCTAAACAGTATGCACTTTAATAACTTATCTGAACAAAGATAAACCCCATGAACAGTAAGCTATTTACATCACTCTGAATTGATTTTCGATCCTTGTCGAACATCCATTTTTACCAGCTCGGATCCATGCAGGCGTTCTATTTAGTGTCCTGTTTTCCCGTGGACCATTATTTCTTTTATAATACATAATAAGGTGATAGCAGTAACTTGAATTTCAGCTGCATTTTACAGTTTACAAAGCTCCTTTTATGCTTTATCTCAGGCTCTCTATTGTATTGTCCTATATTGTGTTGCCTGAGACAGGACTGCGTAAAGAAGGAAGTGAAAGGAAGAAAGAAAAAGTGAGTCCGAGTCCTGCATTTGAAATGGCAAGCTATGTGATCTTGAGAAATGCTTTAACCTCTTGGATCCAATTTCCTTCTCTGTGAAATGGGCAAGAAGAGGAAGAAATGAGAGCATGTATATCAAGTGCCTCATAGTGTGGTGCTTGTGTCTGAATAATGATAATTCCCATTTTTTTTGCCATCATATATAACAATCACTAATTTCCAAACTTTTATGTGACTCAATTTTTCCATTATGTTTCTGTGTGGTCCATAATTTAGTTTTCTTCCTGGGAGCCAACAGTCCTATGGGAAAATGACTTCATTATTCTCCCTTGAAGGAACTATTAATTGTTGAATATACCCTGATTAATTAACAAGGCTTCAAGTCTAGTAGAATATTCTCAGGCATTTCAGAACTGTGGTTCCCCCACATTCAGAGGTAATCCCTTCTTCCACCCAAATCTCCAAGGCGTACAGATGTAATCCATCTGTGTAATGCACATGTGAGCATATAACTATTTCTGGGGAGAAGGCAGACCTTTTGGAATGTTCATTTATTCACTCATTCATTCACATGAATATTCAGTAAACATCTGCTGAGTGTTGAATACGTGCTAGGCACTGGTGGAAACACTGGCAGTTGGAAGAATTTTATGGAGAAGATGAATTTGGGAGAAAAATCAAAAAGTCAAATTGATAACAACACCTGTTTTATTTTAGTTGATTGCATCTGTTGTCAAGAAAGAAAACTTAAAAGAATCTACTGGGGGCAGGCTCTTCAGAAGGGAACTGAATTAAAACAGAGGGTGAAATGGAATTTCGTTTTCTTTTCCCAAGCTCAGAAAAGTCCAAAGTGGCAGCAGCCCAAACTGTTTTAGATTTGGATCAGATGACTCTGTTTTTTTTGGACCGGATGCCTCTTAACCTGACCTCAACCCTCCGTTTGAAGTTCAAGGGGTGATAAACCCCCAAATTATGTACAAAATTATGGGAGTATGTATGTTTTCTGGGCTTCATTGCTGGCATCACATTTTCAAATTGATGACTTCCTATAAAGGGGATGACGTCCTCTAAAACTATGAACCACTAACTTCCATCCAAACAGACCCTCTCATTTTAAAGTAACCAAGGGAGTGACTTGCCAACCACCACAGAATGGTTTGGAAACCAGTTTTATGAGTCCTGCAAAGTCACAGGGGTTATGAATTAGTTTACTAACTTATTAGCAATTAATATCAACCAATAAAATCTTTGACTGCTTTTATGATTAATGATATAAAGTATTAATAATAACCAATAGTATTAGTAAGGACTAATTACATAATCGATTGGTAACAGAAAAATCTTTAAGGTGCCTTTCAGGGCTGTTTGGATATTAATGATAATTTAAAATTTCACAAATGACAGTGACCAGACAGCCAGCAATGAGGAGGTAGTGTGTGGCCACAGGAGCCTCATCGCCTGATATAGACCTCACTTGGCTACATGTGGGTCTCTGTGTGTACCTGCGGCTGGTCCAGGGTCATTCAGTTCAGTTCAGCCGCTCAGTGGAGTCCGACTCTTTGCGATCCCATGAATCACAGCATGCCAGGCCTCCCTGTCCATCACCAACTCCTGGAGTTCACTCAGACGCACGTCCATCGAGTCAGTGATGCCATCCAGCCATCTCATCCTCTGTCATCCCCTTCTCCTCCTGCCCCCAATCCCTCCCAGCATCAGAGTCTTTTCCAATGAGTCAACTCTGCATGAGGTGCCCAAGTACTGGAGTTTCAGCTTAAGCATCATTCCTTCCAAAGAAATCCCAGGGCTGATCTCCTTTAGAATGGACTGGTTGGATCTCCTTGCCGTCCAAGGGACTCTCAACAGTCTTCTCCATCACCACAGTTCAAAAGCATCAATTCTTTGGCACTCAGCCTTCTTCACAGTCCAACTCTCACATCCATACATGACCATTGGAAAAACCATAGCCTTGACTAGACGGACCTTAGTCAGTAAATACATTTTGGCTGAAAATGATGAGTGAGACTCACTGTGGCTCCTTTCTCGTCCCTTCTGGGTGAGAAGGTCTGGAACCTATGCTGGAGTAAAACACACAAGGGCTTCCCAGGTGGTGCTGGTGGTGAAGAACCCGCCCGCCCATGCAGGAGACATAAGAGATGCGGGGTCAGTCCCTGGGTGGGGGATCCCCTGGAGGAGGCCATGGCAACCCACTCCAGTGTTCTTGCCTGGAGAATCCCACAGACAGAGGAGCCTGGCGGGCTACAGTCCCTGGGGTTGCAAGGAGTAGGACACGACTGGAGTGACTTAGCATGCAGCATGCACAGCACGCAGGAGGCTTCTTGCCTGAGACTTGGAGCCTAGAGACTGGAATTCAGGTGCCTCAGATGACAGCTGTGCCCTCGGCCTGGGCCGGGCGGGTGCTTCTGTTTCCTGTGCACCAGCTCTGCTTCCCCTCGGGTGGCAGCCAAGGGCCATCTGCGGGCACGGCGACGAGACGTGGTGCCCAGATCTGACACAGGCAGGCCCTTGCTGTTGCCACCTCTCCCTTCTCGTTTCATGTGACACCAGCAGAAACAAAACGTAAACGAAATCGATTGTCATGAGGTCGCAGGTCTGGCCCATGAAAGACTAGACAAGCCTTAAAAGAAATTAGACTGCAGCCAAATGTAATTAAAGAGGATTTGAGAGAAATTGAGTATAATAACCCTGTGTGGTGATTCTTTTAGAATGGCGTCTGTTACATCGCCTCGGACATAGGATTTAAAAACAAAGCTGTAAATGCCTTGTAGTTAATGGCCCTGCTCTGGATTTATTTCGCTGCGCTGTCTGTGCCTAATACAGTGTTGGAATCATATCAGAGACTAGGGCAAACAAAAGCAGGAGAGAAGGCTTGTGACTGGGACCCAGCAAGGCCTTCTGGGTGGAGTGGGTGGTGTTTTGGTCAGCTTCAGCTGCTGCAACAAAATACCATCAACTGGGAGGCTTAAGCCACAGACACTTATTTCTCCCAGTTCTGGAGGCTGGGAAGTCCAGGCTCGAGGTGCTGGTTGATTCTGTTCCCAGGGAGAGTCTCTTCCTGGCTGTAGACAGATGGCTGCCTGCTCTCTGTGACCTTACCTGGCAGGGAAGTGGGGAGCTTTGGTCTCTCTCTTCTTATAAGGATACTAACCTGTCATGGGGACCTCAACTTCATGGTCTCTTCTAGGCCCAATTACTCTCCAAAGACCGCACCTCCGAACACCATCTCCCTGAGGTTAGGGCTTGACATATGAATTTGGGGGGCTATATAAGCATTACATTTCCTTAACAGTGGAGGAAGGTCTCTTGGTACCGATAGGCCCATGGTTCTTGAGTTCTTGCTCCTTGTCCTTCTGCTCTGACCAGGGCCAGAGATGGATTCTCAGAGGACTTGGACTGTAATCTATACCGAGAATCACAGATGAGAGACTCTGTCAGTGGTTCTCCCCAGGCCCGACTTTGAATACCAACAGGAGGGTTTATAGGAGAGCAGGAAAGTTGCCTCCTGCCCCACCCTACCCCGATGCTGGAACATTTCCCATGGCCCTGGCATTACCCTTGCTTTCT
The DNA here is from genome assembly GCF_042477335.2 of Ovis canadensis. NCBI lineage: Eukaryota > Metazoa > Chordata > Mammalia > Artiodactyla > Bovidae > Ovis > Ovis canadensis. Next base: position 99,443,657 of record NC_091251.1, read on the forward strand.
TACTACAGAGCCATTGTTTGTGAACTTGTGAGACTATCTCAGATCCAGAGCTCCGGTGGTGGGGTAGCCTCAGAACTGAGTGTGTGCCCACAGAGGGGCTTTGCTGTGCCCTGCAGATACCTCTGGGCTCTGGTTCTGTGCCAGTCATGTTTCCTTCACATCATTAAACTGACAACTGAAATGCCAGATAAGTCTTCTAAAGCTCCCTCTTTCATCACATCCTGACTCAAGAATCCACAGTGGGCCCAGATTGCTAGAAATCCAAGTTTGTCATCCAAGTGGACAATCCCTTATTTCTTACTCTTGTCGTGTCCACCCTTGGTTTCGTATTCCGATATAATTTTTTTATCATGAAATATTTTAGATGTACAAAAAGCATAAAAGATGTTATAAATGCTCAGGTGCCAACCACTCAGCCGAAGAAACAGATAGAATGCAGTTACAGCCGCGGCCCCCTCCCATGGCCCTTTATCAACAGGACCATGCAGCACAAATCTAGGAGCAGCAAAGGCTTAAGATGTGATGTTCAGTGTGTTCAGTGATGTGCTTAAGAGGAAGGGTTTGGGGCTGAGTAAACCCAGGGTGAATTCTGGCTCTGGGCTTCCTTGCTGGGCACATTTAGGAAAAATCTTATAACCTCTGAGAGCCTCAACTTTCTTCATCTGTAATATGGGGCTGATAAGAGTGTATACCTCCCAGAGTTGCTGTGAAGGCTAAATGGAGGAATAAGGGGAGTAATAGCACTTACCCAGTGCTGGGCAAGTGGGGAACACCCAGCAAAGGATGGAAGCGGTTTCTGCTGGCGGTTGTTGGGCTTTTATGATCTAGGATTTGGATTACAGAGATGGGCCCCAGGGGGGCCATCCTTATTCCAGGGGAGGCCTGGGGACTTGTCAATGCCCAGACCAGGCAGAAGGACAGGGACTAGACCGCCCTTGGTGGGTGTCATGGACTGGCTGATGGGGTGCTTGTGGGTTTCAGGTGCTTGTCCTGGCTGTGAAGCAGCTGTTTCCAGAGTTCGAGTTCATGTGGTTGGTGGATGAAGCCAAGAAGAACCTGCCTTTGGAGTTGGATTTCCTCAATGAGGGAAGGAACGCTGAGAAAGTGGCCCAAATGCTGAAGCACTTTGACTTCTTAAAGGTAAGAAGGCAGGGCCATGGGGGCCTGGTGATTGGGCAGAAGAGTACAGAGGAAGACCGGTCCCAGCCCTGAGCATCTCCCCTTGCAGGACCCAAAGGGGGTGTCTCCTTCTTGGGTCTTCTCTCTGAGGATGACTGATTTGTCCCTGGTGATGCATGTTCAAGAAGGCTAAGTTACAAATTACCAGAGGGGACTGTTGTCCTGTCAAGCAAACTGATGTCTACGGAATGGTCTACAATTGCAAGACCCTGAGCCCTCCTGAGGGCCTGTAAGCCACGGTCTCAGCCTCCATGAATCATGGGTTGCTGATGGTGATGGCGATGGCGATGATAGCTAACGTTACTATGCTCCGACGTATTTCCTAAAACTTTATTACATCAGCTCACTGAATACACAGGTCTGTAACATGTGTCCTAGAAATCTCCACCGTTTGCAGAATGGCACAGCAGAAACCACAGGGTTTATGGGCAAAAAGGGGGTTAGGCTGACAACACTCAAAAATGTCACCAGTGATCCAGAAAATAAAAGCAGATGGGAACCTAATGAAGTGCTAGCGTACTTTGGCACACGTTAAATGGCTAAGAAATATAGAAGACCACAGCACGCACGGCACTTTACTGGACATGGGCTTGCGGAAATGGGCATCAGAAGATTTGCTGCTTGGGAGTTACTGTGAAGAGGTGGTAGCGGGGGTCATCTGAAATTGAGCAGAAGTTGTGGGGGGCTGTGACCCATCACACACATGGCGATGTTTGAGCTGTGCCTGCTTCAGGTGTTCCTGTTTGGATCAGCCAGATACAAGTTTTCTGCACTTCCGAGTATTTCTCATGGATGGTGTTGCACCATCAACAAATGTGAAATCTGTGTTGTGATCAAATTGTTCCCTCACGTATCTATTACATCGGAACAGATTCGTGTTTTCAAGTCTTTACGGGAACTGCTGACATGACAGGCGACACTTACCGTGGGAGACAACATCCAATGACACATAGTCCCAGCTCAGTGAGAGATCCTGCTCTAAGGATTCAGAAGAAGGGGCTTCCGGGGGAGCAGGGCAGGGAGTTGGCCTTGGAGCTGGTCTTAGAGGACTGTCCTGATGTTCCCCATGGGGCCCATGGAGGTTGGAACGAGACAGATGCAAGCCCATGGCACTTGCTCTTCCAACACATTTTGTGGCTGGGCTTGGACCCATTTACCAGGGGTACCCCTTTCATCACAGCAATGCAGGGGTCAGGCGCCTCTGGTATCTATGTGGAGAGCTTGGCTTTCAACTCTTGGAAGAGATCCATTCTCTGCTTTTCCACTGGAGAGGCCTGGAGATTGTGGGAAGATGGGGCGCAGGGCTCCAGGTCCTAGTTCCGGAGCAGACAGTCAAGTGGGGCTCTTCCTGGGCAGGGTGTCTCAGCATGTGGGCTGGAAGGTCTCTTGCTTGGGACTGAAGTGTCCACATGGCTTGTGAAGACATCCTGAGAAGCCGGAAGCAGTGGTTTGTACTTAGACTCTCCAGTTTGATGAACAGAGGTGGGGAGGGTGTGTCTAGCTGCCTGAGAATCCTAAATCTTGGTCCATGGGATGAAGACCCACAACTCTGGTGATCGGTGTGGCGTCTTGAGACACTGATTTGGTGGATGGTGTAGCCACTGGCAGAGTTCAGCTCTTTGAGTGAGTTGGGTCTGGCAAGACTCTCCCAGCCTGCTTGACTGGCTGGTCCTCACACAGCCCTACAAGGGAAATGCCACTGTGTGTGCAGACCTTCTTGTGTGTACAAATCCAGATGATCTGGTAACATTGCCCCGCCTTGAGGTTCAAACCACCAATTCAATGAAAACTTGGCTTTCTCACACAAGTGATAATATTAACTGATAAGCGTTGTATTGTCGGGTCTAAATGACTCTTCCGCTTACCTATTCCTTTTGTTTCATTCCATTATTCCACATTTATCGAGCACTTCCTGAGCCTGTGGTTGGGCTAGGATCTGGGGGTATGTAGATTAAGCCAGAGATGGTTGGCTCCTGCTTGAGAAGACTTCCCATTTGGTGGGGGACACGCACACAGTGGGTTGTGTAGTTCAGGTTGTGAGCACTATGGCAGAGACTGATCTCTGTTTCTGTGGATGCCTGAGAGGAAGTATCTAATTCTGCCCAGATAAGGAGCTCAGTGGGGGCTTCCAAGAAGTGTTGATTGTGCAAGGGGATAGGCAGAAGTTACTGAATGTTTCTTCTGTGGCTCTGAATACTAGGCAGACACAGGAACACGAGATCCTTCCAAAAACTATCATCCCATTTTACAGGTGGCAGTCTTAGAGGAGAAGAGCTGGGGTACAAACAGCATTTTCTGACTTCAACTCTGGTGCTCATCTAAGGACATTCTGTTGCCTCTTACCCAGCAGGGGTTGTCCTCGGCGCCAGTACTGTGAGCCAGACAAACAGAACCATCTCCTCCACTGTTCCCTTGGAAACAGCAAAATTGTCCCCTGGCTGGGGCCAACTAGCATCTGTCAGACCAAGACATGTAATAATAATAATAACACAAATTTTTGAAACGAGGTTGCCAAATGGGTGAATAATTAATGTAACGATTTGACCTGCTGCTTCTCAAGCCCGCACCCCATTCCTAAGAGAATGTTAGAATTAAGGCTCCCGAGTAATTAATTTTGCCTAAACACATAACAAGTGGGAAGCGAATTTTGCGCCGTGCACCCAGTTCAGCTCTTCAAACAGGAGATAGATTGCTTTTGCACACTGGCACCCCATCACAACATCTGTGCGTAATTAAGCCTCAGTGCAGTTTACCTCTCGGTGTGTGCGGCCTCTTCCAGTGGGTTTAATAACCTCAGCCCTGTGCTATAAATCGCCGCACCTCAGACGAGTACCGACTGCAAATGCACGTCAGGGAGACCGGGCCAAGGTGAAGGGGCAGCCAGGCCGAACGGTCAAGACCAGGGCGTTTGTGGATCTGGCATCAGAGTGTGTGGGGAGGCTACAGGACAGCCAGTGAGGTCTGCGACTGACCTTGTGGACAGCTGGGCCAAGATAGAGGCAGATGCCTTAAAACCACAGGGTTTGGGACTGCAAGCGGTGGGAGCGAGTCTGTATATGTGGAGGAGGGGCTTGATGGGGGGTTGTCTCTGGAGCAGGGGCCCCTCTAGGGTTCTCTAGTGCTGGGTCAGGAAGATCTCCTGGAGGAGGAGATGGCAGTCCGCTCCAGTATTCTTCCCTGGGAAATGCCATGGACAGAAGAGCCTGGTGGGTATTGCTAAGGGCATGGGGTTGCAAAGAGTTGACCACCACTGAGCAACTGAGTGTACAAGGGGCCTGGGACTCTCTCGAAACTGGGGGCAAACCCTACTGGGATGAGCATGCTTCTGGTGAAATAACTTTCTAAGGATCTCAATGATTAAGAGGAACTGATGTCTAATTATTAGTACTGTATCAGTTAATTTTTTTTTACATACCTAGGCTGTGTTAGACATTTTTTAAAGTGCATTATGTCTGTTTACTCATTGGTTCCCTCTTTTTCGGCCATGGGATGCAGCACGTGGGATCCTAGCTCCCCAACCAGGGATCGAACCCCTGAGCCCTGCATTGGAAGTGTGGCGTCTTAAGCACTGGACTACCAGGGAAGTCCCTGTATATTTCCTCCTTGATACTTACACAACCCCGCAAGGGAAATGCCATTATTAACTTCATGTCAGCTGTGGGGAAGAGGAGGCCCGGAGAGATGAAGCCACTCGTCCAAAGTCACACAGCTTCCTGGGAAGGGGCAGAGGTAGCCTGGCCCCAAGCTCGCCTGTTAAACTGCTGTGCTCTGCTCCCTCTGGAATAATTGATGGGCAGATCTGAGTTTGTGGCTCAGCTGGTAAAGAATCCACTGGCAAGGCGGCAGACCTGGGTTCGATCCCTGGGTTGGGAAGATTCCCCTGGAGAAGGGAAAGGCTACCCACTCTAGTATTCTGGCCTGGAGAATTCCATGGACTATATAGTCCATGGGGGTTGCGAAGAGTTAGACTCGACTTTCACAAAACAGTCTCAACAATATGAGTTATGCTGAACTGTCTGTAGCATCAACTCTCAGCCCTGGTTCTGTATCAGAACCACCTGTGAAATTCTCTGTGGCTGTCATATGCTGTGTTGAGCACCAGGACCTCATCCATGCCTGTAGGAAGCAGGGAACGTTGCTTTCATTGTAATTGTCATCAGCCTTTTACAGGCAAGGGGACCGGTGCTCAGACAGATTACGCAACTTACCCAAGTCACACAGCTTGGCAGAGGCAGAGCTGGGGCTCCAGCCTGGCCATCTGACTGCAGGCCTGGGCCCTGCTCCACTGGCCTCAGGTTCGGGGAGCTCCGTGGCCCCAGATGATGGGTGCTGGCCCGGACATGCCAGGACTTGCTTCCCAGGTGTGCTTGCCAGGCACCGGAACAAAGAGGAAGCGCAGGTCAGGGCCTGTTAATGAGGCTGAGGTCAAGGTCTTGGGCTGGAACTTTCCCTACTCTCTGTTCTCCTTCTTGGGGTCAGGATTGGCTCTGGTATGGGGGGCAGACAGGGCCTACGGGAGTGGGCCCTCCTGCCGTGAGGAGGTAGACCCCCCCCCAGAACTGGAGGTCCTGAGGGCTGGGCGTGACCCTGCCTCTGGGGTCAGCAGGCACCTTGATCGCGAGCCTCCCTTGATTTTTGTTTGGGCAGGGGACAGGGTGGTTCTTATTGCCTCTTTCAAAATTTTTCTCCTTCATTTTCCCTTATTTGATGGAAAAAGCTGAGAAAGGAATGGTGCTGAAACATGAGTGTTAGGGTGAAGTGAATTTCACCTGGTGCCCCTTAAGCCTCCTGCTCACCTGCTGATTTAGGGGCAAGTCGCTTGATCTTGTATCCCTTCAGGCCAAGTGTCTCCTAAATGAGCAGGAAGCACTTCTGCATTTTGCAGTCATTTCTGTGTTACATCCATCGAGGGGCAACCACAGCTCTCCCTGAGCTCCCACGACAAACCCCTCTGCCTTGCTTTTTTTCTGGTCGGGGGGTGGGTGCTGTCTCTGCTGTTTCAGAGCTAAGCAGTGCCTCCGCAGACGCACATTCTGTTGTGAGGCTGGGTTGGTTGCGTTTGGAGGGAGACCTGGGGGAAAGGTAGGGGATGGGGTCCCAGCACGCTCAGAACTCTGGCCAGCAAGCCCAGGCAGTCTCCAGCCTTGGGGTCTCCTCTTTGCACCTCTGGCTGTTGCATGGCTGTTTTCCATGTTGCTCCAGGCAGGCACAGAGGGGTGTCTGACAGCGAGTATCTAGAGCCCCAGGCACCCCGCTGTCAAGCTTCGGTCCTAGGCATACCAGGGGAAAGACTTAACCCCCAAGTACATCCCTTTTACTTGGAAGCCTCAAACAGCATCTTCCCTGGTGGCTCAGCTGGTAAAGAATCCGCCCGCAATGTGGGAGACCTGGGTTTGATCCCTGGGTCAGGAAGATCCCTTGGAGAAGGGAATGGCTATCCACTCCAGTATTCTTGCCTAGAGAATTCCATAGACAGAGGAGCCTAGCAGCCTACAGTCCATGGGATTGCAAAGAATTGGACACGACTGAGCTGCTTTCACTTTCTTTCAAACAGCAGCAGCAAACTTGCACTCGTATTTTTAAAGAGACTTTTAAAAAATGCCAAGCGAGACCGAATTTTGAGTTCACAGTGACATAGGGTCCCAGATTTCTCCATTTTTAAATGGCAAAAACCGCAGGAAAGGAGAAAACAAAATGATGGCTTGGTTTCAATAGGAACCTTTGTTCCAGAGGGTTCTCCGGTATGTATGGCCCCCTCTGTCCCCAGAACTCCTTATTGAGATGAAGCAGGAAGAGTCTCCTTCCTTTTTTTTTTTTTTTTTTAAATTTATTTTGGCCATGCCCAGGGCATGCAGAATCTCAGTTCCCTGGCCAAGGATAAAACCTGTGCCTCCTGCGTTGGGAGCCCAGACTTTTAAACACTGGACCACCAGGGAACTCCCACAGTCTCCTTTTCAATGAGAAAAACGGAGGCATGGAGGATTTAAGTGGCTAGATTCAAACACAGCAGTTGTTAGTAGAGCAGGGAATAAAAAAAGTTTCTTGGCTCAAGCCTGCTGTCTTACTGCTATGTGAACTTTGAGAGCTGGGATGAGGGAAGACCTTATTCCCCCTAAGCCCTTGAATTAGCTGCCCTTGCTTCTTTATTTGTAACTGGAATAAGCCCATTAAGTTGTTGGGGAATTGTGGCTTGCTAAAAGCCTGGTCCTTCCTCCATCCTGACATTGGTGGGACTCATAGGTGTCATTCACTCACATGGCAACTTGGCAGTCCTTGGTGTAGCCCAATGTCTTGGCTGCTTCTAGGGAAATCTAGTATCTTTTTGATTATTGGGTGTCCTTAGAATCAGAGGGGATTAGAGAGTATATCAGTTAGGAATGCATTTGTTTGTACATAACTGACAGCTCTATCTAGAGTGTCTTAAACAAAAAGAATGTATTTTCCTCACATAACAGGAAGACTTGCCTGTTGATATTGTCTCAGTGGTCTGACAGTGTCAAAACTGGCATCTCTGTGATTTTCTTAGAATTTTCCTCATGGTTATAAAACAGCTGCTGCAGCTCCAGGTATCACTTCACTCTCAAGGTAGGAAGAGAAGGGTAAGAAGAGTTGCAGTATTTATAAACATCCCTTTTTATTAAGAAAGTAAAAGCCTTCCCACATCCTCTAGCAGACCTCCACTTGTGACTCACAAGCCAGAACTGTGTCACATGGCCATAACTACTGCAAGGCAGGCAGGGAAAGTATTTCATTTTTCCTGGGGAAGAGGAGGATTTGGAATAGGTGTTGGGTTAGGCTTCAGCACACTGTCTGCCACAGAAAGCTTGCAGGGAATGGTCATGAGAAAACTCAGGACTTCCTAACTGAAAAATTTATCACCTGGTTAAAATTTATTCATTCACATATATAATAATTACACCCATTGTACAGGTGTTGAAACTGAGGCAGAGTGTTGATATTCACATGAGGAGCCTGAAATAAGCCTGCGAGAGAGAAACAGCTTTTAACCCCAACTGTGGCTCAGATCTGAGAGGTTCCATGTATTTCCCCCTAAGCCCCACTTTTAGCGTGTGCTCTTCTTGTGTCTGGAAGGTGCTGAGCAAGGTGGGGGACTTATTCTCTGGTCCCCAAGCAGGAGGGTCCCTGGAACAGCCTGCCCTTCTTTCTCGGCCTGCCTCCTGCCTTCCCTGCCTATCTCTGCTGGGGTCCCTCTGGGCCTTCCCTCCTGTTCCTGGAAGGCGTGTGAGCTGATGTCTGGTGCACGTGCCTATCTGTAGCCCTTGCCCAGAGCCCCCAGCCTCCCAGCCCCTCCTGACCTGCTCTTTCCCACCCCAGGTCCCCCGCATCTACTGGGAGCTGTCCACCAAGCGGGTGCTTCTGATGGAGTTTGTGGACGGCGGGCAGGTCAACGACAGACACTACATGGAGCGGAACAAGATTGACGTCAACGAGGTGAGTCGAGCTCGCTCTGCTGCAGGCGGGGGCTGCCCGGCAAGGGCAGGTGTGTCCAGGGGAGATCGGGGCCTGTCTTTTCTGAAGAGTTATTAAGTCTCTGGAGCATGAAGCAGTCTTCCAGGTGCTCTAGGGCAGCCCTCCGCCCATCTCCTGAGCTGGGCTTGGCAGCGGGCAGTGGGGTGTGGGCACGCGCTGGGCCCCTCCCGCAGGCCCTGCCCAAATAGGGGATTATCACCATCTGTCTTGTGTCGTCCGAGCCCCACAGCTTGCAGAAACCCAAGAACAGTGGTGCAGACCCTCAGGACTTAATCTCCCGTCCTGCGAGGCCTGGGCACACCTCCTGCCTCTCCCTGCCCTTCCTGGGTCTCCAGGTATCAGGCAGAAAGGACACAGCCAGAGCCAGCGAGTAGCCTAGAGCTGAACACAGAGGGGCTTCTGTCTCCCGCCTGCCACCCCCCGGCCTTCAGGGAGTGCTGGCTGGTGGGCCAGGGGGCCTGAACCCCATTTCCTTCTTCTTGGTCGCCAGGGGGTCCCACAGGTAGGGGTGGAGGGGGGTACCTTTTCACCAGAGTTCATCATTGTTTAGCCCCTACTGTATGCGAAGGGTGTGGGTTCAGAGGGGAACCAGACACAGTTCCTTTTGTTAAGGAGTTCCCAACTCAGCGTTGGAGTCGGTCATACAACTTAGCACCATCCTTCAGGCAGCGAGGGGTGTGAGCCCGTCCCCAGGGAGCCACACGGAAAAAGTGCTCACCTCTGTCCCAGGTCGGCTTCTCCAGCCGTCTGAGTGGGGATTTGCCAGACGTGTGCCTGTGTGTGCATGTGTGTGTGTGTGCGCACGCACGCACATCTCGGGGTGGCGGAGTTGTGGGAGCAGAGGGGTATTGCAAGGAAGGGGAGAGGAGTGGCGAGGTTCTGTAGGGCTGCAGGCAGATGGTGCAGACCTCAGCCATGACCCCAAGGTCCTGGGGAGTCCCTGAAAGGTGAGGGGTGCAGTGACACGCCCCACGTGGCTGGTGAGGGGAAGGAACGCAAGGGACAACAAGAGCTAGTGGAAGTGAATGCCCTTCCCTACTTTCTCCAGGGCAACACACGAAGATGAGCCTAGGGTCCCTGTGGGGGGACGGCCCAGGACGAAGCCACTCCTTGGCTCCGCAGAAGAGCCAGGGGACGTGGCCGGAGAGTGTGCAGCTTGGGCGCCCGGGCCTCGGTGCCGGTGTGGCCTCCATCAGCAGGGACGATGAGAGCTCCGTTTGTGAGACGGTCGTGATGACCACAGGTTTGTGCACCACCGCGCTTAGAACAGTGTGTGTGTGAGCACTCACTGTGTGTGAGCACACTGGTGTGTGCTGAGCACTCCAGCATGGTAGCGAGATTATTGTCCTCACTCTTTGGGCTTGTCCTTTTCTCCCTTATCAGGTATCTCCTCTTACTGTTCCTGTTTGCTAAATGCCTAACACCCTGTGCCAGGCCCTTTCCTCCATAAACATCTCAGAAGGGAGGCCTGCATGCCTCTGTCTTGCAGATGAGGCATCAGAGATTCAGAGAAGGAGGGTGCGTTGCCTGAGGTCACACAGCTCGTAGAGGTAGGATTGAAACCCACGTCTCTCTGACTCCAGGACTCCTCTTGGTTCATAAAAAGTGAAAGTAAAACCGCTCAGTTGTGTCTGACTCTTTGCAATCCCTTGGACTGTAGCCCACCAGGCTCCTCTGTCCATGGGATTCTCCAGGCAGGAATTCTGGAGTGGGTTGCCATTTCCTTCTCCAGGGGATCTTCCTGACCCAGGGATCAAACCCAGGTCTCAAGTATTGCAGGCAGATGCTTTACCCTCTGAGCCACCAGGGAAGTTCATAAAAGGAGAGGCTGCCAAGAACATGGCTGGGAAAGGTGAGCCACAGCTGGCCTTGGCCCCCGACTTGGGAAACAGGGCTCCCGGAACGCTTTGGGGGGCCTCTTGGGCTGGTGAGGAGGCTGGAGGGGCCTCCCTACTCTCTGCCCTGCTTTACCCGGGGGCAGCTTGGCCATTGAGAGTTGCCTGTTGGGCTTTCCTGGAGAACAGTCCCATTCCAGTTCAGACCTCTGCTTTAGAGATAGGCGGAAGCCCAGAGACAGACAAAGGGCTCTCCTGGGGTCACTCAGCAGGAGCACAGCTCGGGGCTTCTGACGCCTGCTGCCCTCACCGTTGGCTGGGAGATGTCTGGGCAGCACTCCCTGCAGAGGAGGGTGCAGTGAGACCTGCTCGCCTTTCTCTCACACCATTGGTTGGGATGGGGGTACATCCCTGCCTCTAGCCAGGGGTTGTTTGTCCTTTGTCCACCAGGACCCTTGAGTACAGAGTCTTTGGAACCAGGGGGGAGGGGAGGGGCGGTCACCTCTTATTTATCCTGAACAGTCTTAAGGGGGAGCAGGGTCTCTCTGCCCGCTGAGTAGGGCAGACCCCAAGGGCTTCAGGTTACTGGAATTCACTTCCTGCCAGCAGCAGTGGGCTTCTCATGTCAGCTGCACCCCTGAATCCATTCATCTCTTGGGGTCCAGTGAGCCCAAAGCTGTGATGGTGTTTAATCAGAGGCAGCTTTGATTTTCAAAGTCCACACAGAGATGTGCTCTGATGTAATTGCTTGCTCCTGGCTGAGTGAGGCTACCTGGGAGAAGGCTGGAGGTGGCTGGTGGGAGCTGGGGCTGCGTGATGTCCTCTGGGGGCCTGGGCTCGACAGCTCCCGCTTCCAACCCTCTTGAATCAGCTTTGCAGATAAGGCCGGCGTTCTGTGCAGAGCAGATTCTGGTGGACATCCTATGAATTAGCAGACAAATTAAGCCAGCCTCATGCCCTGGGTTGACCTCTATGAGGCAGGGCTGGAGTAGAGTGTTGGTTTTTATTTTCTGTGAACGTGCAAAGTCCGGCAGGCTGATATCAGAGTGGTCTGGGGAAAACAATAGCAATAATTATTAGCAGCTCAGTTCAGTTCAGTCGCTCAGTCGTGTCCAACTCTTTGCAACCCCATGGACTGCAGCGTGCCAGGCCTGTCCATCACCAACTCCCAGAGTTTACCCAAACTCATGTCCATTGAGTCAGTGATCCCATCCAACCATCTCATCCTCTGCAGTCCCCTTCTCCTCCTTCCCTCAATCCCAGCAACAGGGTCTTTTCAAATGAGTCAGCTCTTCACATCAGGTGGCTAAAGTATTGGAGTTTCAGCTTAAACATCAGTCCTTCCAATGAATACCCAGGACTGATCTCCTTTAGGATGGACTGGTTGGATCTCGTTGCAGTCCAAGGGACTCTCAAGAGTCTTTTCCAACACCAGAGTTCAAAAGCATCAATTCTTCAGCACTCAGCTTTCTTTATAGTCTAACTCTCATATCCATACATGACTACTGGGAAAACCATAGCCTTAACTAGATGGACCTTTGTTGACAAAGTAATGTCTCTGCTTTTTGTTAGCAGCTACTATGAACCAAACATGTGACAACATATAATCTACTCCTTACAGATGCCCTGTCAAGGATATCTCATTAATCCCATTTCTAGATGAGAAGCTGAAGCTCAGAGAGGTTAAACAGGTTGCCCAGCATCACAGAGCTAGCAGGGACAGTCAGGAGCGGAAGCCAGGTCGGCATGAGTCCTTTCTCCTCCACCTTCTCCATCCCCCTCCCAGGCATCTCTGCCCGGGGCTGCAGGGGAACCTGAGTCTAGCGGGCTGATAGCCATGCCAGTAACTCCTCGGAGAAGGAACTGGAATACTGACGGGACCTTTGCCAGCTCCCAGGGCGCCATCGAAATGCAGCCCTCCTCTCTCTAGCTCACGTCACGTTCATAGAAGCATTGTTCCATTTTCTAGAGGACTAGGTTCACCTTCCTAGTGCGTGGCTAAAGCTCCGAATTGGTAGCTAGTTGATGGTTGTTGCTGTTTTCATTATTATCATCATCCCTGGGGCTTGCCCCTTCTGTCCGTTACCTCCTTTGCCCACTGATGTTTACCCACTGCCTGACTCTGGGTGTCGTGCTCATTCTGTGTCACAGTCTTAGGAGGGAGGGAGGTCTTATCTCCATTCTAGGGATGAAGAATCAAGAGACTCAGGGAAGGAAGTAACTTACATGAGGTCTCAGATCTTCGTGGAACACCTCGTGTGTTGTCATTTGGACGTCCCATGTACTCACCAGCTGGGCAAAGACACAAGCTGTTTCTAGCCCCCGGCAGGCCCCTCATGCCCCTTCAGAGTCCACACCCTTCTTACTCCACCAGAGCCACCACTGTGCTGACTTCTGTCACCAGGGAGCACCTTCTCCCTCCCTGAACTGTGTGTTAATGGCACCATACTGCATAGTAGTTTAGACCTGGCATTTTTGTCATCAAGCTGCTGCGGGTCGTTTCTGAAGGCTCTGTTCTCTTCCGTTGGTCTGTAGGTCTGTCTCTCTGATAATACCATACTGTCTTAATTCCTTCTCCCCTTAAGCCCCTGCCCCTGGCTTCTGGGATTTACGTGACCTGGGAGGCTCTTTGGTAGTGTTCTGAGATGATGTCATTCAATCCTTGCACAGGAACCTTAGACTGGGCCGTGGGTGGTGGGCCATGTGCTCTGCTGACCATCGGTGATATTAGGAGAGGACGAGGAACAGGCCTTGCTGTGCAGAAATTAACCTATTATTAGGTTAATTTCCTAATTCCCAACCAACGTCAAAGCCACAGGCCTCATGGAAGACTAGTGGGGTGTGTATGTGTATTTGTGTGTGTACGTGAGTGTGTATTTGTGAGTAGCATGAAAGACTCCATGTGACTGGAACTTTCTAACAAACTTCTGAGGTTCTGAAGCCTCCCTAGGACTATGGGCTGGAGTGGGCCTGTCCCTGGCGTGACTGTCCCTGCTGAGGACTGCCTGGCTGAGTGTCGCTTGGGGAGGGAGGTGCAGGGCACAGGGGGGAGTGACCAGAGGCAGATCTTGCCGCAATCCTGGGGGAAGGGTAGTTAGTGGCATCCTGGCTGCTACAAGCTGTTGGCTCAGCAGGAAGTGGCTCTGGAGGGAATTGCTCTTGAGGGGAGATGGGCAGGGCTGCATACCCCTCCAGCACTTGTTAGTCATCCCCACTCCACTTGAAGAGGGCCTCCTCACCCTGCAGCACCCCAGCCCAATTGGGCCTCCTATGTGAGGACCTGAAGACCAGTCTAAGTGGCCAGTTCCTGATAGACTCAGCTAAGAAAACACCATGTTAGCAGGCCAGAGACCTGGGTTCAGGCTCCATCTCTGCCGGTGGCCCGGTGTGTGACCTTGGACAAATTGCTTCCTTCTCTGGGCCTCAGTATGCTTACTGGAGGTGTTGGGTTAGTTGGACTCTTAAGGGTCTGTTCTGCTCGGATACTTTACAGAAGAGCCACTCTTAGCTTGCCAGGAGATAAGACCTGAATGCAGTTTCCTGGGCCCCATCCCAAACCGACTTATCAGAATCTGGGGTGGGAGGGCTTGTGAGAATCAGCATTTTAACAAACTCTCCAGGTGGTTCAGACACTCACTGGATTTCAGGAGCCACCTTTCAGGGGGCCAGGGGGCCCCTGGCTGCCCCAGGTGGGCCCTCAGGCATCACCTCCGCTGTTTTGAGCATCCAGACATGTGGCTGCCCTGTCTAGGTGTGCTCTCTGCCCAGCATGGGGCTTGCGGTGCTCGCAGCCTGTAGGGGCCCTCGTTCGTCTCTGCTCTGAGCCCAGAAGCGACATATTACTGAGGGCCTGACCCAGTAATCATATTTGCCAGTCACTTTAAGAGCTGGTGACAGTGACTGTCATTGATTTCATTAAGAATAAAGGTCGTGTAGGAGCGCGCTTGCCCGGGCTGGATGCAGCCTCCTCAAGCCACAGGATGACTATTGATTGCGGGACCTTTATCGAAGGTTAATTGGATTTCAGTGAGTGTGTGTTTAAGACCCTACCTGGGCCGAGGCCCTATTGAATTTGTGTGAAATTAGCCGAGAGAAAGGTGAAAAAGTCAGGAGCTGGGGTTGGGTGAGACGGGGACTGGAGGCCTGGTGGCCGACTTACACAGTCCAGTAAGGATGAGCTGGATGCAGAGATGAGGGGCTTGCAAGAGACACCAGCCTGTCCACTCCAGAGGCCCAGGAGCCTGCTGGGGAAAGAGGGCCAGGTGCTCTGCAGTGGTCATTATGTGGAATTGGGCCGGGTCTTCTGTCCTCAGGGTGGCCCTCTGGTCTGTGGTGTGTGTGGCAAAGTCTGTCTTTTTACCACTCAGAGAGCAAATCTTGTCTTCCATCAGGATCGGGAGGGGATCTGGAGGTTTAGCTATTACTTTGCACCCCCAGCCTGTGTCTCAGAGGTGCCAGGGCCCTGCTGGGCTGGCCTCTCTGGTCTGAGACACCTGTCAGCAAGCTCCCCACTGTCGCCTGCTGAGCCGTTTCTCAGTGGCTGTCCGCTCCCCCCTGCAAACATAGCCTTGCTAATCGCTTTGCCTGCCATTGTTGGCCCTTCTACTCTCTACTGGGGTGGGCTGGGGGGGTCTCAGCCTTTTTTGTCTTCTTTCAAGTTGTTTTAGCTGGGCTGGTGAGGAAGGGCACTCAGGGCCTGGGTTCCATCTGCACGTGTTTCCAACTGCCCTTGCCATGTTCCTTCTTTCCGGTAGTCTTTCCATCCCATCTCACTGGAGAAGCAGTGAAGAGATCTCAAATGTGTTTTCCAGCAGATGTTTCTTGAGTACCTACTGTGTGCAGGCCTGGCATGTCAGTGCCATAGGAGAGCTGTGGACAGAGTGTGGGAGAGTGGGCTGCAGGTGTCACTGAGGCTGGGCGTGTGGCGGGCGGGGCAGAGGGTTCGAAGTTGGGCCCCCTGGGGGTGTGCATGGCTCTGCCATTTATTGGCCAGGTGCCCCTGGGTTTCTCATCTATATGATTGTAGTGATAACAGTACTTCCTTCGTGGGGTGGTTGTGCAGGCCTTGCAGGCTGTGAGGTTCTGTGTGTGTGTGTGTGTGTGTATATATATATATATATAAAGTAATTTATAATTCATGACATTATTAGTCATAGCGGCACATCTTCCTCCATAGAATCTTTGAGAATCTTCTTACTTCTCTTCTGTCCACCTACCTCTGCTGTCCATGAGTGTGCAGACTCTGGGGTGGTGGTTGAACATTGGTTTGAACAGTGGTTGAACAGACTCGGGGTTGGTGGCTGAACATTGGTTTGACCATTGGTTGAACAGCGGTCATTGGTTGAACATTCTGTTTCTAAAAGCCATACTGCCTGGGGTTTCCTCTTGTCACCCGATCCCAGCTCACGCTTTTCAGGACTCTGCCTTAGTGCTCAGCGTCATTTCCCATTTGGGGGCCTCTCTGATTCTGTGGTGGAAGGCACTCAGAAGACCAGGGAGGAGAAACTGGAAAGGCACAAAGACTCTGGTTACTGAAATCACTGGGTTTCCCTGGTGGCTCGTGGTAAAGAATCCACCTGCCAGTTCAGGAGACGTGCGTTTCATCCCTGGGTCAGGAAGACCCCCTGGAGAAGGAAATGGCAACCCACTCCAGTATTCGTGCCTAGGAAATACCATGGACAGAGGAGCCTGATGGGCTACAGTCCTTGGGGTCGCAGAAGAGTCAGACATGACTGAGCGACTAAACAAGAATAACTGAAATCACGGGAGTGAAAACATCTCCTCCCATCACCCACCCTCTGTAACCTCTCACACCAGGTCGTTAGAAGCTCGGGGATGTTGGAGGGGTCTAGGTGCACAAGTGGGCTCCTGGAGACTCATTTCCCCAACAGCAGGGGTGTCATGAGTGGGGACAGCATCAGAGGTGGCCTTCCTGGATTCTCGCGCTGGCTCTGCTGCTTAAGAACTCTGTCACCTTGGGGGTGCACATCACCCTTGGGAAGCCTCAGATGCCTGCTGTGAAGTGGATGCAAGAGAGTATCAGGGACTTTTCTGGTCCAGTGGTTAAGACTCATGCTTCCAGTGGTTAACACTCCATGCTTCCATTGTAGGGGGTTCAGGTTTGATCCCTGGTCAGGGAACTAAGATCCCATATGCCCTGTGGTGCAACCGAAAAAAACAAGTGTTGGATTGTTTGATGATTGAAATGTGAAGCAGGTGGAGCAGGGCCCACAGTCCATGCTCAGTGCAGCCTATTTTGTTGGAACTCTGACAATAAAATATTTGCCAAAAGAAGGGGGAAATTTAAGGAAAAACTCTTTGCTCATTTTTTTATATTGACCTCGGTAGGATGGATGGATGTGGACACATATTTCTTCGGAGTGAATTGCTGCCCATGCGGGGATGTCAGAGGTTTATATCTGTGTCTTCCTGGAGCTGTGGCCCCTGGATCCATTCCCTACCCCACTGGTAGCCGTGACCCTGTGAGTCTCACTAGCCAGGAGCCCGTATTGGCCTGTGGATACTCCACGCCCTGGTTCTCAAGCACTGTCCCAGTTCAAGCCAAGTCTAGAGAAGCTCTCACCGAGCTCCTGGAGGCTCCGAGATGAGAGAAACTCCCCCAGGTTCCTGTCAGTGAACCCAGCTCCTCTTTCTTCCTCACTACATCTCCCAGGCGCGTGTGGCTGAAGAAGTTCCCACTGTCTTCACCCTCAAGGATTTCATCGCAGTGTTTGCTGGCCCAAGATTGACCGCTCTGTGAATGGGAAGCAGTGAGGAACTGAGGCTTATGTATCCCAGGGGTGGGATTGAGGCGGGCTGGGTCGGGGGGTGGGGGGGTGGAATGCTCGGGGCAGTTATCTGGCCCTGGAGGCTGTGGTTCTGCCTCTAGAAGCCTGGGCGGCCACCAGGGGAAGGGCAAAGAGAGCTTGAATTACTAACCTTCTTATACTTAATATCGGGCTACTTGTGTGATTATTAATATCCTGCAACACCGACCTCCTGTTTCTTTCAGAGATCTTGGCCTTGCTTCCATGACACCCCCAAGAACATAGACTTTCCCTTGGGGGGTTGGAATAAATTAATCCATGCAATTATAGAGTAATTAAAGTACTTTCAGCCAACTCAAGTTTTGAGAAAAAATAAAAAAAAGCCCTCTGATTTAGATATTATTTACTAATTTAATTCTTTATTCAGACTTAAAAAAAAAATAGATTACTGTTTTTTTTTCCCCCTCCCTACTGTTAGAAACATAAAGGGGTTGCGTGATTACTGAAATCACTTATGTGAGTGGCATGTTCTTTTTACATGGAATCGTTAAAAACTTGTCACTGATTTTTTTTTTTTTCCTAAAAAGAGCTGTACTATGGCTTTAGTTAATAGCGTATTTTTGGTTAGACAAACAGTCTTGGATTTCCCACTGTGACTCTTTTCTCCAAATGGAATGCTTTCTTGGTTGCTGTGGGGACCTACAGAGGATTTCTGGCGCAGTTTCTGCCTCCAGTAAGGAGCTTTCCCATGAGTGGAGAGGCAGAAGGGGTTTGTGATTGGAACTGTGTTCCCTGTAGCCAGGCCGCCCGGGTTGGACCCTGGTTACACTAACTGCTGGCCAGGTGACCAAGCTGCCTCCTCTTTTTGTATTTCGCTCCCCTCACCTGGCTCCTGCAGAGGTGGCTGTGAGTCCAGATAACTTGCCTGAAATGGTGGGTTGCACAGAGTGTCAGCTGTTACCATTGGGAAACCAGTTATCTGGTCTTTACACAAATAACTGCCCTTAACAGGGTAAGGGGCAGCCTTAGAGGAGCTGACATTTCTCCCAAGGAGATGTACAGATGGCCAAGGGGCACACGAGAAGGTGTTCACCACCACTAGTTGTCAGGGAAATGCAAATAAAAACCACACAGTGAGAGATCCTCTCACACTTGCTGGAATGGCTGTCATCAAGAGGACAAGAGATAACGGCGTTGGTGAGGAGGTGGAGAAAAGGGCACCCTCGTGCACTGTTGGTGAGATGTGAGTTGGTGCATCCGCTATGGAAAACCATATGGAGGTTCCTCAAAACACTGAAAATAGATCTACCGTATAGTCCAGCAGTTTCACTCCTGGGTATACGTCCAAAGGAAATGAAGCCCGCATGAAAAGGACAGCTGCTCGCCCATGCTCCCCGCAGCCTTATTTAGAATTGTTTGTTCTTGAGGAGGAGATGGAGCTAAGTATATGGAAGGGGTGGAGAGAGGGTTTTGTGCCCAGGAATGGCCTTAGGCTTCCTCTGCGACTCCTGGTGCTTCTGTGAGTAGGAGGGAGGGGACTGGCTGCCTTCTCTCGGCAGTTCACAGTTCACTGCGACTCTGACGGGTAAGAAGGATGACTGAGGTACTTCCCTGGTGGTACACTGGTTAAGACTGTGCTCCCAGTGTGGGAGGCCTGGGTTCAGTCCCCGGCTAGGGAACTAAGATCCCACATGCTGCATAGTGTGGCCAGAAAAAGGAAAAGCTACCCAAAATTTAGAGATGGGAGTATGCAGTTTGTCCTTTCAAAGTCATCCTTGGGCATTTGTTTAAGCAGCCTACCTGAGGATTTTTTAGTATCTAAGGGAATGTACTTTTGTTTGACTCTGCTATTGAAAATTAAGGGCTTAGGCTGAAGTCATATGTCAACCTGTAGATCTTATCCAGTAGAGATGCCAATAACTTCTCCCCACTGGAAAAGATAACCCAAAGGTTATGATTTCCTTATTACCCAGTCAGCCAATAACCAGTTTTGTATCTAATCCTGGAATCTTAGCCTCTTATTCCTGTTTAAATGCCCATAAAATCCCAGTCCCTGAAAATTCTCAATTTGAACCAGCTCCACCTGCTTGCAGGCTCCTGTATTGATGAGTTTCACAACCTCTGACACATGTTCAGTCTATATTTGTACCAGAGTTAAGTTTTTAACTTTTTGAAAAGTACTCTTTGATGGTGATAATGGGTATATTTCCCCCAAGTTTAAAATGATAAGACGCTTCGTTATAGAAAGCAAGCATATTTGTGTCGTATAGTGTACCGTGTAAAGTGCTTTCACTTTTATGCAGTCACATTTTGACCTTGAATCTCAAGGTTGCTCTGTGAGGAAACAGAATAGATGGGGCTAGTCCCACTTAACAGCTAAGGGAACTTAGACCCAGACTGAGAAGGGAGGTGACTTGCCCCCCAGGTTGCTTGTGCCCGCAGTAGCAGTGCTAGGATAGCCCCAGGGTGAAGCCAGTGGCACAGGCTGGACCCCACTCCTGTCTCTGCCTTCTCCATCTGTCTGTCTGGGTGATATCTGGTTAAAATGAACATCAGAAACAGCCCCCAAAAGGAAAGATACGAGGTAGGGGCAGCTGGATGGGGAGGGCTTCCCTGGTGACTCAGGTGGTAAAGAATCTTCTGCAGTGCAGGAGACTCCAGTTCAGTTCCTGGGTCAGGAAGATCCCCTGGAGGAGGGCATGGCAACCCACTCCAGAATTCTTGCCTGGAGCATCCCATGGGCAGAGGAGCCTGGTGGGCTCCAGTCCACGGGATCGCAAAGAGTCGGACACGACTGAGCGACTAATGCTTTGCATTTGAGCCGCGGTCGGCAGCCTCTTGCTCCTCCTCCTCCTGTAGCAGCAGCTCAGTTCTCATGGGCCAAGGCTTCCCCAGCCTGAGTCCCCAAACCCCTCGGGGCCACCTCTCAATGTCATAACAGGGGGCCCACAGCGATCAGCAATATTTCAGAAAGCTTCGAGGAGATCATACATCTCCCCATGACAGGTCGGCTCAGACAAAATGAAATGTCATTTCTCTGCTTTGGGCTGAAATTCCGTCATCTCCATCTGGCTGCCCTGCTTATCTTGGGCTGATCAGGAGCCCTGATTGGACCTCATATGCGTCCTTGACAAATAAAAATGAATTATGACTTAATAAATGCAATTGGTTTGGCAGATATGGCCCTTCAGGGCTCGGCTCCATAGAGCTCCCAAGAGCCTCCCTACAAGGGGTTCTTGGGGGTGCCGAGGTGGAGACCTGCTGGCTCATCCAGGGACATGCTCTGGCTGGGCTCCCTCTCCCAGGAAACACCGCCTATCTCAGCCGGAGTCTGAGACTTGGCACGGGGCAAAGGCTGTTCCTGATGCCAGCAGACACCGAGTACTGGGTTCCTTTCCCCCCGGGAGAAATGACAGGAGCTGGAGAGCGTGGTAGCAGGGCCCTGGTGGCACAGTTGGAGCCTCTCTAACCCTCGTCCATCATTCCTTTAAAAGGCGCAAGTAGGGACTTCCCTGGTGATTGATTGAGATTCTGCCCTCCAACGCAGGGAGCTCAGGTTCAGTCCCTGGTCGGGGAACTGAGATTCCGCGTGCTGCAGAGCAACTGAGTCCACACACCCCAGCTACTGAGCCCACACGCCCTGGAACCTGCATGCCACAGCTCAGAACAGATGCAGCCAGAGATAAATAAGTAAATAAACTAACTTCTTAAAAAACAAACAGGTACATTGAAACCTAGTCTTTGGCCCCTCCGGGAGCATTATGAGGAATCAGGGGCACTAGCCGGCGTCACGCTGGGTTCCAAGCACCACGATGCTGTCGTTTACCCGACTGTCATCTGTGAGAGAGGCACTATTATTATTTCCATGTTACTGAAGCTGACAGTTTGACTAACTTGTTTAAGGTCACGAAGTTCAATTGAGAAGGGCAGACGTCCTTGTGAGCTGGTATAGAATATCGGTTCCTAGAAGCCTAGGTCTCACCTGGTTTGAATCCTGGCTTTGCTTCTTTCCAGCCAGGTAGCTCTGGGTAAGGTAAACCTCTGACGAATCTCAGTTTCTAATCTGCGAAATGGAGATAACAGTTGTGCTTAGTTTTAGGGCCCTTTAATAAGGATGACAACTATGGTTTCTAAAGTAGAATTATTCCTGATGATTGAATTTGAGGCCAATTATCATGGATTGGGATTCAAAGGAGACTAATGGGGTTAGGATAAGCATCAGAGGTGAGAACTGTGGCATCTCAGAGAAACGTGGAGAGACCAGGGTCTCACTCATGTTGAAGGCAGAGTCCTGTATTCACATGTTTGGCCTGTTTACAGGCAAGGGGATGGATAACAGAGCCAGTCTATGATATGGAACTTAGACCTCAATGAAACTATGTAACGAAATAATCAGTTCCAGTCATCATAGGAGCTTACAACAGTGGGCTAGATGGTTGTTAATCAAATAAGAACACAAAGAGTGTGCTAGTAATTAAAAAATAAGAAAAACTACAGGCCTTCCCTCATGGCTTTCTGGTAAGGAACCTGCCTGCCAGTGCAGGAGACACAGGTTTGATCTCTGGTCCAGGAAGATCCCGCATGCCGCAGAGCAGCTAAGCCCGTGCACCACAACCGTTGAGCATGTGCTCTAGAGCCCAGGAGCTGTAACTCCTGAGCCCCTGTGCCCCAAGTGCTGAAGCCTGCGTGCCCTAGAGCCTGTGCCCCCGAGAAAGAGAGCCCAGGACAATGAGAGGCCTGCACACCACAGGTGAGAGCTACGCTAGAGAGGAGCCCTTGCTTGCTGCAACTAGAGAAAACCCCGCACAGCAATGAAGACCCAGCCCCATCAAAAACGAACAAATAAAGCTTAAAACAAAAAGCAGCACTGTTTAAAAAAAAAGGAAAAGGAACAGTCTGCAGCATCCTATGAGTGTATGGCAGGAGAACCTCGTTTAATCTAGGAGGTCAGGGAAGGCGTCCCCAGGGAAATGATGCTCAGCTGGGATGGGAAGGAAGCGAGGAGTGCACCAGGTGAAGGGGAAATGGAATGATGCTCCTGGAACAAGCATCATGTGCAAAGGACCAGAGGTAGGAAGGCACAGGGATTATCCGAGAAGAGAAAGAGATCAATCATGGCTGGAATGTCAGTCGTACAAGATTGAGACCAGGGAGGGAGGCTGGGCCTGGCCAAAGCAGACTTTGCAGGCCAAGGAACCAATGCAGAGAATGCAGGAGGTGTGGGTTCGATCACTGGGTTGGGAAGATCCCCTGGAGGAGGAAATGGCAACCCACTCCAGTATCCTTGCCAGGAAGTCCCGTGAACAGAGGCGCCTGACGGGCTAAACAGTCCAGGGGTTGCCAAGAGTTGGACACGACTAAACGACTGAACACACACATGCAGGCCAAGGAAAGGACTTGAGTCTTTATCTTAAGACCCTAGTCCTGTGTTCCGTACCCTGGGGGCCTTTCCTCCCCTCTGGTTGCGATATATTTGTTAGTGCCCGTGGGGTCCAGGCGAGGCTGAGGGATACTGAGGGCAGCGTGTGCCCTCGGGACACCAGCTCCTGGGACGAGCATCCCTTTGTCCCCTGGAAACCCATCGACAGACCATCTGTGGGGCCGGGTCTGCCTCTCTTCAGCAGCTGTTCCCTAGCTGGAAAAAGGCTTTTAGCTTTAATAAAAAGGGAATAGAGATAAGGAGGCTGCCTGGCCAGGGAGAGCGGCAGTGACAGGATGATTTAAATGGCCTCTCCAGTGTCATTTCTTCTGTGCAGACATCATAAATCAGATTAGCATTGGGCTCTGGTGGGGAGGGGAGTAGGGAAAGGGGCCTGAAGGGAGAGGGAGGTGGGCATGTGACTCCAGGTGCCCCTGGTGCTGACCTGGAGATGCTGGGGCCACCTGTCCCTGGTGCTCAGCAGCCCCGGCCTTGGAGGAGGGGCAGAGAGAATGATCCCTACCCTCAACCCAGCTTTCCAACCTGCATTCAGCTTTGGGGGGGGGGGGGGGCGGGAAGTGAAGAGGGACTGATAAGAGAGAAGGAAAAAACACAAAAAACCGGGGAAGTGTGGAGAGGTGGGTGTTACAGCCTTTAGGAAACCTAGAAGCAGTGGTTCTCCTGTCTTGTCATCCATTAAAACCACCTTGGATGCTTAGAAAACTACAGATGCCTGGATGAGTTCCAGCTGAATCGAACGTGGAGCTAAAGTTAGGAGAAGCCGGATTAGCGATCAGCTTCTCTCGTCAACTCAAGGACTACAGGGTCTCAAGCCATCACTTCCACCGTGATCGCTCAGGCCTTCCTCTTGAAGGTGGCCAGCCTGAGCAGCCAGCGTAGAAGTCTCTGAGGCAGGTGGTAACGCAGTGCAGCTCCCACCCGGCTCCCTTCTCTTTCAGATCTCACGCCACCTGGGCAGGATGTACAGCGAGATGATCTTTGTCAACGGCTTCGTGCACTGTGACCCCCACCCGGGCAACGTGCTGGTGCGGAAGCAGCCAGATACGGGAAAGGTGGAGATTGTCCTGTTGGACCATGGGCTGTACCAGGTAGGAGGGCCCTTTCCCCACCGGCCAGCCCCAGGCTCTGCTCCTGCCTGGTTCAGAGCCCTCTGAACTCCCCTGTCCACCACAGAAATGGGATCAGATGGCAAGGTAGCTGGAGAGGGTGCTGCCCTAACCCCTAGGGCCATCATTTTCTGCAAGTCACGCTCACGTGAGCTCTCCAAGCTCTCTGAGTCCCAGCTTCCTTTGGAGAAGGGGGTGACAGAGGACGAGATGGTTGGATGGCATCACTGACTCAATGGACATGAGTTTGAGCAAATTCCGGGAGATGGTGATGGACAGGGAAGCCTGGTGTGCTGCAGTCCATGGGGTCACAAAGAGTCAGACATGACTAAGAGATTGAACACCAACAAGAGAGTGAGAATGATAATACCTTGTTTAGAGGCAGCTTTGAGGGGTTGATGAGATTGTACCTGGATGTGTGAATTGACTTTGTCAACTGCCAAAAAAAAAAAAAAAAGAAAAGAAAATCCCTTTTCCCCAGGGAAACCCAGGCCAGCCAGCCAGACCCTGAGAGGTGAGCTGCTCTCAGATGAGCTTAGATGCGGCAGGGGGCAGGGTCACTCAGCTCCAGTGAGAAGGTCATGTTTAGTGGGGAAGCGTGGAGGGGTGGGAAACTCACAGGGGTTGGATGACCCTGACTCCATCCTCTGGAACTGGGGACAGAGAGCTGGTGCCAGTGAGCCGTGTGTTGCTGCCGGGAAGTTGAGAAGTTCCCTGCCCATCCCAGGTCCTGGTTTGACTCCATGAAGCCGATGGTCCTGGTGAGGTTTCCCTGCTGGTCTCTCGCTCCTCCGTTCAGAGCTCTGATCGCACGCACATCCCCAAACCTGGGATTCCTTTGAAAGGCTCAGTGATGCTGGGCATGTTAGTTTTGGGCGGACACAGCCCCTAAATAAGTGATGGCCCAGACACAACAGACGTCTCATGGCCTGCTCGTACACCAGTCCGAGGTGCATGGAGGAGCCCGCAGGCAGGGGCTGACCGAGGCTGCACCTCCCTGCTTCTCTTTGAGGGTCTCGCCCACAGTCCCCAGGAGCAGGGTGAGGGCTCAGAGGAACATGCCTGGGAACCTTTTCACGGACCAGGTCTGGAAGTCGAGCTTCTGACACATCCCATCAGTCAGCGCTCAGGCAGAGGGCTACATCTAAAAAGGAGGAAGGCCTGGTGGTAGCCTGTACGTGGGAAGAAGAGGGGAGTGTAGATTTTGGTGGGCCGGTGGTAGTCTCTAACACTCTCCAGGACCAAGGCTGACCCAATAGTAGCTTTGTGCTTGGATCTTCAAGGATGGCTGACTATGGGAGGGGAGACAGACGTTGGGCAGGTGTCACGGTCTCCCCCGCCCCTGCTCACGGCGGTCACACCAGGTGGGGACGAGGTCTTTCATGGTAGGGGAGGAGGCCCCCGACCTGCCACACTGCCCCCGCTGTAGGCACTCACCGAAGAGTTCCGCCTGGACTACTGCCGCCTCTGGCAGTCACTGATCTGGACCGACATGCAGGGCGTGAGGAAGTACGGCCAGCGCCTGGGAGCCGGCGACCTCTACCCCCTGTTCGCCTGCATGCTGACAGCCCGGTCCTGGGACGCAGTCAACAGGGGCATCGGCCAGACTCCCGTCACCGCCACAGAGGTGGGTGCCCCCTGGTCCTGGTCCTGCCCTGTCCCCAAGGAGGCAACGGGGCAGGGCCGAGGGTGGAGCCGTGCCAACCCAGGGTCTGAGAGCACTCTGGTGGGCAGTGGGGTTGGAGTTGGGTAGAATTAGAGAGGTCCTCCCCGAGGAGCGGGGGGTGGGAGAAATAGTGTCTCTGCGGGGAGCAGGGGACAGGGAGCGGCGTGCCTCTGTGTCCCCCTTCCAGCCTTGTCAACCTGGAGGATTAAGTAGGTCATGTTGACTGTATAGTCTGGGCCCTGTGACATTCACTCCGACCTGCCCTCTCAAGACTTCAGCATTCCGCCACATTCCCCCGCAGGACTTCTGGGCATCCCCCAGAGACCTGACTCTTAAGTGAATCTGGCACTGCCCACTGTCTCCTGCTGGGCACTGTCTCCCATTGTGGGATTCATCTAGGGCGCCCTGTGGGGAGGGGGCTTCAGTTCCTCATGCCATGCTCAAAGGCTTGCTTCTGTGCCATTATCCTATGGAGTTTGTGGTGGAACAGGCTCTAGACGAGAGTCCCCAGGGCTCCAGAGTCCCTGGGGCCAGGGCGAGGCCTGCCCTAGCAGCGCCCTTCTTTGTATGCGTCCTCATCTCTGCCCCACAGCAGGGCCGGATGTGGGGCTCACTCTTCCTCGCTCGGGGTGAGCTCCCGCCCAGGCGTCTCAGTTCCTCATGGAATCGCCTCCCATCTTCCTAGGCTGTCAGCTGGCAGGCCTGTGCAGACTTGGCTCGTGTCCATGTGGGGAGGGGCTCACGCTTGCTGTGAGGGACTGGATTCTGCTTGTGCGGTGGAGGGCCCTGGGCTCTGATTCCGGCCCCTGCTTCTCCTGGTGGCCTGCCCTTGGAGGGTTCTCATCACCTCTCTGAGCCTCAGAGTCCTCCCCCATGAGCTGCCTTGGGGTGGGGGCTTTAGCAATGGCTGGGTCCAGAGTCTCCAGCGACGTCCCCCAGCAGGCCACGTCTTGCCGTCTCTTGGCTCCGCTTTCCACTAAGTTGCCATCATTTCCCAGCAAACTTGGTGGCAAAGATGACCGCCGGTTGCCCCAGGCTCACGAAGCTTTCAGCGCATCGTCTCAGAAGAAGAGAAACCCTCTCCCTCCTTTGCTGCACAGAGGGGATGATTCTGCTTGATAACCCATGCAGAGGGCCTCCTCATAGTCTCTGAAATTTGTTCATGGAACAAAGGTTTTTTTGTTGCTGGAAGCTGGACTGAGTGCCTGTGGACCCCAGTGATGAACAGGCAGGCCTTCCATATAGTTGTCACTGTGACAGAGGGAGACAGATGGTAAACAAGTGAACCAACAGGTTAATGGAGTGATCGCAGGTTAGAGGTGCCAGGGAGAGACCAGCAGGGCGGCAGTGATGTGGGGTGGGGGGCCGCTATAGAGTCATCGCTGGGGAGTCGACATATAAGCTGAGGCCTGAAGGATGAGAAGGGCACCAGGGACTGCATTGGTGGTCCAGTGGTTACGATTCCACACTCCCAATGCAGGGGGCCCAGGTTCCATCCCTGGTCAAGGAACGAGATCCCCCATACTGAAACCAAGAGCCCGTGTGTGGCCACTGAGACCTGGTGCAGCCAGATGGATAAAAGAAAGAAAGGCGTCAGCCAGAGGAGGGACTTGGAGAAAGCAGCCAGGTAAAGGGAGGCCTAAGGGGGCAGGCTGGGGAGTCTCGAGTCAGTGAGGGGCATCCTGGGCTGATATGCGTATGGCAGCTGGACTGGGAGAACATCACGCAAGGAGCAGTTCAGATTCTTTCTCAGGACAAAGCAAAGCCTTTGACAGCTTGTGAGCAGGAGAAAGATATGCTCAGACTCCCTCTGTTAAGTCTCTCTGGAGTGGGGCAAGATGAGCCGTGGGGCTGAGGCAGGTGGAAAGACCTTGGGGCTGAGACTGCTAACAGCAGTGGAGGTGGAGAGAAGTGGATGGAGCCAAGATGCATTCTGTTTGTTTGCTTTTTATTTCTTTTCTTTTGGCTGTGCCAGGTCTTACGGGATTCCCTGATGGCTCAGCCATAAAGAATCTGCCTGCAATGCAGGAGACGCAGGAGACCCGGATTCGGTCCCTGGGTTGGCAATATCCCCTTGAGTAGGAAATGGCAACCCACTCCAGTATTCTTATCTGGAAAATCCCATGGACAGAGGAGCCTGGAGAGCTACAGTTCATGGGTTCTCACCGAAATGGACATGACTGAAGCAACTTAGTGTGCACACAGCCTATAGATGGGATTAAAAACACAGAGATGGAAAAGATCGCATGGCACTCAGTAGGTGCTTGGTGAATGATACCTGTTGATATTAACTAAGTTAGAGTTTTATCTTTGCAATCAGGTAGGCATCCAGCAGGGGCCAAGCTTGAAGACTGTGCTGCTCTGAGAAGTAGCCCCTTAGGGTTGCCTGGGTGGACTCAGGGGCTTCCTTTTGAGTCCAGAGGGGCTGTGGCCAGGCCAGTCCCACCTTGCTTAGAGGGGCCTCTGTGGTGAGTGGGGCCTTAATCTGGCCTTAGCCCCTGCAAGCAGCCAGGGACGGGAGGTGGGGAGGCAGACAAGCTCTTGGCGCCTGGCTTCATGCTGAGATGTTCTAGTCTGATAGCTCCTGCCTGGGGGACATTTCAGGTTTCACAGCGAGGCAATTGTTGGCGGTGCACCCGCGTGCCTGAAAGGGCCTAGAGTCCTGCTCCTGCTGCAGAGGGCAGCTTCGGGGCAAAGTGCTGGGCAGCACCTCTGGGCCCTGGTGTGACTCACCCAGCCCCGTAGGCCCCCCAACACCTTGCCTCTGGGGACCCTCGAGGTTCTGCTGGGAGGCAGGCACAGCATGCCCGGGTTTTAGGGGAGGACCCTGGGCCACACAGCACTCTGTGAGATGACAGGCAGTGTAGCCTGCTGATGAGGGTTCAGGCTTGGGAGCTGACTGACCAGGGTTTGACTCCTGTCTCACTAGCTGTGGACCTTGGGGAGGTTATTTTACTTCTCAATGCCTCAGCTTCCTCCTCTCAAATGGGGATATACGTTCACCTAATAGGGTTGTTGTGAGGATGAGATGAGTTAATGCATGCAAGGCATGTCAGAGTGCGCGGGTTCCTTAGTGATGCTCGGTACACGTGGATTCTTGTCATCACCATCGCCATCATTGCTTCCCTGGAGACTCAGACGGGATCAGAGCCTCGCTCTATACTCAGGACTCTGGCTGGAGGCAGTTATCTGCCCAGAACCACATGAGCTCAGGGAAGGGGAAGGCTGGGAAACCAGCCCTGAAAATTACCCACCAGGATGGGGCAAGGGCTATCCCTGAATCCTCCTCCGAGGTCCTGAGGACCTTGGGCGTGGGCGGGCTGACGCTGGAGCCAGCCTGGAGGACAGTAATGGGCTGTGGCTGTACGAACAGGTCTGGTGGGGCTCAGGGTCAGGCAGAGTGTGGGGCAGGGCTTTGGGTTTGGGTTTGGGTTTGGGGTCAGGAGCTCAGAGGTCTCGACTGCACCAGCCTGGGTTTGGCTGGAGCAACAGGGACCTCAGCCAGTACTGGTGACTCAGCCAGTACCAGCTTGCAAGAGTCCTTCCCGACCTGGCCTGAAAATTGGTGGCCAGTGCAGAGCCTTGGAGAATAACACAAAGGTGGACCCCTAGGCTGAGAGGCAGGACCCATGAGATGGTTGGTGGGGAGGTAGACTCCCTGCCCCGTCGGTACTGGCCTGGGGCCTTGGGGGATGGGTATTGGTGACCTCGGCTGCAAGGAGCCAGGACGGCAGAGGCAGTAGAAATGAGGTCTGTTTCCCCCTCCTCCCCTCATTGACGGGCACTGATGCTGTGTCCAGTGCTGGGCTGGAAGTTGGGGAAGACTTCCTGTCCAGGTTCGTCTGGCTACAACACCGCTTGGGCTGAGCTTCTTACCCGGGAAGGTTCCAAGCACTGCTGAGGCCACTGTGCTAGACCCTCCCTCCCGGAGCCTCCCCACAGCCCTTTCCTATCGCTGGCAGCCTGGACGCCTGCTGCCGCCCCAGGCCCCCCGCCCCACTCAGGCCGCCTCTTTCTGTTCAGGACTCAGAGATCCGCAACCACGCGGCCAACTACCTCCCCCAGATC
Organism: Ovis canadensis; assembly: GCF_042477335.2. Classification (NCBI taxonomy): domain Eukaryota; kingdom Metazoa; phylum Chordata; class Mammalia; order Artiodactyla; family Bovidae; genus Ovis; species Ovis canadensis. Next base: position 99,473,209 of record NC_091251.1, read on the forward strand.
AGCCAGCTCCTCAACCGCGTGCCGCGCCAGATGCTGCTCATCTTCAAGACCAACGACCTGCTGCGGGGCATCGAGGCCGCCCTGGGCACCCGCGCCAGCGCCAGCTCTTTCCTCAACATGTCGCGATGCTGTATCAAAGCACTGGCCGCGTGAGTGTGGGCTCCGGCCTCCCCCTGCCACCCGACCCCAGCTCCCTGATCCACCCCAGGGGTCGGCACGCCCCCGCTTTCTCCCCCAGCCCCCAGGGCCTGGCCTGAGCTCCCCAGTCTCCAGCTCTCCCTGCAGGAAGTTAGGGGCAGAAACCAGCTCCAGGGAACTGGCTGACACCTTGGGGTTATGTTTAAGGTGGTCCAAGAGAGCCACCTCTGCTGGTTAAAGCTGTGGGTTCTGGGAACTCACCTTCCTGGGCAAGCTTTCCTCATGACCCTTACGCTCAGTAAAGTCTGCAGCATTTTCTGACAGTCTCAGTCCCACCCAAGAGTCCCCAGGCTTGGGATCAGGATGCCCTGGCTCATATCTCATCCGTGCCTGGTCCTGGGACTGTGTCCCCAGCACCCGCCAGGCAGTGAGGCCAGTGTCCTTTTCCCTGAGAGTGTGGCTGTGACTCAGGAAACGTGTCACTAGCCGGCTCTCTCGGGATCTCAGGTCTTTTCAGATGCCTCAGCATCTGGGAGGTGTTGATGAGGAAGGGAGTGGTGCTTCCCCAGGGAGGCAGTAGTAGAGGAATGAGGATCCCAGGCTCTTCTACTGGATGGTAGCACATACATGGGAAGGCCCATGCTCTGGCTGAGTGTGCTCACCCAAGAGGGGAGGCCTGGACTGGTCAGCTCCGAGTCATCCATCCATCCTAGGCTGCGAGTGGGTCACTCTGGTAAATGGGTGACGGCAGTGTTGACCCATGCATCATGCACCCACTATCAAATACTGAGTTACAGCAAAATACACTGCCTAGGGAAGGGCTGAACACGATTCATTCTTCCTCTGAGGTTCCGGAAACAAAGTCTTGGAAGTTCTCTGGCGGCTCAGTGGTTAGGACTCGGTGCTTTCACTGCTGGGGCCTAGATTCAGTCCCTGATTGGGGAACTAAGGTCCTGCAAGCTGTGTGGTATGGCTAAAAAAAAAGCAAACGAAAGTCTTGAATAGGTGATCCTCATAAACACCAGTTTCCATCATGTCCTTTTGCTGGTGCAGAAGGCCTCGAGCTGGGTGGAATCCGTCATGGCCTCAGCCTTCCAGGACCACCTTGACTAGGTTTCCAGGTGATTCTTAGCCTCAGAAAGTTTGGGAGAGCTCTTTCATTTGAGACTGGGGGATTCTGACTTGATGAATGTTAACTCTACTTTTGGAAAAAGAGAAACTTTGGAACGTGATACCCAGTGGGTCCTCCAGGCCTTTGATGAGGTGTGCAACACCTGCTCTTACTTACCTCACTTGCCTGGAAAACGCCTGTAGACTAGCTGAGTTCCTCTGGTCCCGGATTGGACAGTGGTCTGATCACGTGACCTGGAGCCGTGTGTCCTGGGGGAGGCGGAGTGGTGAGTTGGCAGAGCCACCACCTTCCGTTTCTCTAAGTGATGCTGCGCGTCTCAACGCTGCATTTCTTCTCTCCTTTCGCGCCCCTCCTGCAGGCACAAGAAGCAGAAGACCCGTTCACTCTTCAGAAGGGCCCGGATCTCTCTCAGGGAGTCCTTCAGCTTATGGAAGATCAACCTTCACGAGCTCGTTCTGCACGTGAAGGGGCTGAGGCTCACCGGCTGGGTCTGGGCTCTGCTCTGCTGGCTGCTCCCTGCTTCCCACTGAGTGGTTGCGGTGCCCGCTGCCCACTCTTCTCTTCACCCCTCACTCTTCCGTCGTGTCTCCACCCGCTTGCCCCGTTTCTGCCGCGTGGAGCTCCGCGATCCCTGTCTATGGCACTGTCATGCTCCGCCTCTGGAAGTCCTCTCCAGTGAAGCCCGCGTCTCGGGGCCCCAGGCCGCATCCCGGGAAGGTTTCCGGCCATTCCCAGGGAAGGCTCGCGGTCTGCTTTCCCGTTCCCCGTCTTTGCCTTTGGGTTGGGTACCTGCCCCACCTGCTTCTGTTCACCTTTCTTGTGGTCAAGATGGACTACGGAGCCCACCGAGGGCACATTTAACTCGCCAGACGTTTGGTTTTGCTGCAGAGGGGCGTGGTCCCTGAACTGCTGGAGAAGAGTTTTCTTTCTTTGTGCCATCCCTCCCCAGAGGTGCCAACCTTCCTGGGGTGGCTTGGCCCCCAAGCCAGGTTCTATTGCAGCTGTGAGTTCACAGCTGTTGTGGTGAGCCCTTTTGGTGACTTTATGTACTGTGATTCAATAAAAACCACTTTGGGGCTTCAGGGCAAGAGTGTGGTCAGCAGGCCATTTATTCCAGGTTGGGAATGAGTCTACTCAGGCCACGAGGTAGGAGTGGCCGCGGATGCCACCTGCCATTGTGATTTGCTTGACTTCTTGTCCCTGAAATCCTTCCAGCCTTCCACTGTACGTCTGCTTTCTGATTCTTGTATGTTTCTCTTCCTTTCTAAGACAGATCTTGGTTGCCACTGTTAGGAAGCTGAAGGCCAAGAACTCAGAGGCTCAGCAGAAGCCTCTGACCTTGCTTCCCCTGGGTTCTCCCCTCATTCCCTGTGACCCGGCACCTCCCTTGTTCTGTTGATTGGCTCCTGGCTTAGCCCTCAGATTCATCATTCGATACCCTCATTCCTGAGACTGTTGTCTAAACCTCAGTCATGTGGCTGGGCTTCTGCTCTGAAACCTGCCGGTTACCTGCTAGATGCTGCTTCTACCTTGTTGCGTGTTGCCAGCCTGCCCCCTTCCCCCGCTGCCCCGATCATCCGCTCCAGTTTTGGGGATAGCTGCAAACGCCTGCTCTGACTCCTGTGTCTGTAGTCTCCAGATCCCTGTGACCCCAGATGCTGCAGGTCCCAGCTCTCACTGAGCACCCAGGCTCACGGTAATTGTGTCTGAATCTCTCTGATCTTACTTCACCTCATTCATGAGGGTAGGAAAAAAAAATCCTAAATTTGAATCTCATTTTCTGTTCTCTTTATTCATAATACAACAAGCAGAGTTTTCACTGACCAGAGATGGTTCGCCATCCCTTTGAACTAATTGTTCTTAGTGACCAGTTGGATGCACCCAGGGACCTGAGAGAATAATTTGCAAGATCTGCTATGAATCATGAGGATGCATGCTGCATATTATATTTTATGGTGTCTTTTATAGCCACTGAAGTAAATATAAATGTCCTTTTTGTTCAAGGTAATGGTTACTTGCTTTTCACTTTTGGTTTAATGGTTGGCTTCCTGCTGCCTTGGGATCTGAAACATCAGCATGTTGCCAGAACAGTTATCCAGAGAGAGCAGAGAGGCCGAGACAGTTTGGGGTACAGGGAAGTTTGAAAATAGAGGGCTTGATGTGTGAGTGCCTTCCACGTGTGAGAGAATATGCTGGGCTCTTGGTAAATAAGTTGCGTCATTCATTTGTCTAATCAGTTCTATGAGGGCGAAGGGTCATTAGCCTCATCTCACGGAGATGGGAACTCTCGAGGCTCAGAGAGATTTAGTCATTTGCGTGAAGTCGCACAGTTGCTGGATGAGGGTCCCTGCTTTGCTGTTTATTCCACGGTGCTGGCCGTGTGACTTACACCTGCTCCTTGGGCAGTCATATGCGCCTGAATCGTGACTCTAACACTGACTTCAGAGGAAGTTGGATTTTCAATGGATTTGGGGGCATGGTTGGGTAAAAGAGACCAAAAGCCCTGGAAAATTCAGACCGAGTCCTACATGTTCCTCAGGCCTAAGACAGGGTCGTCCTGCACCCCTGTGATGCTGCAGTGCGATTCTGATGTGGACGACCCGGAGAGAGTGCAGCCTCTCTTCCCTTAAGGATGCAGTTTTCCCATGAGCCTGCCCTCACTTCAGATACTTGCTGCAGGCTTGGGGTCCCCAGGCCATGTGTACTTTTGACCAACTGACTACAAATTTGGGGGTTCCCACCAGCCCCTACCCCCCAGATTTGATAATTTGCTAGAATGACTCACAGAGCTCAGGAAGTCACTTCACTTGAGACCAGGCAAATGAAGAGACACTCAGGGTGAGGTCTAGGGGGTCCTGTGTGCGGAGCTTCTGTGTTCTTGCCATGGAAGGACTCTCTAGGCACAGAGACTCATCACTGAGCTTCAGTGTCCACAGTTTTTATCAGGGTTTCATTGTATTAGCACAATTGATTGAATCATTAACTAGGTGATTGAATAAAATCTCCAGACCCTCTTCCCTCCACACCCCCATCCCCCATCACTAAGAAAGTCCAAGGATTGGGACTTCCCTGGTGGTCCAGTGGCTAAGATTCCAGGCTCCCAGGGGCCTGGGTTCATTTCCTGGTCAGGGAACTAGTTCCACAACTGAAGGTCCACATGTTGCAACCAAGACCCAGTGCAGCCAAATGAAGAAAGAAAGAAGGTCCAGGGATTGAGAGGTCATCTTCCAGGAGCAACCAAGGGACAAAGACCAGACAGGTTCTTCATCATGTAAATATAGCTCTGGTGTCATCTCGTCCTGTGTACTTGGCCTGAGGTGCATCTTTATCAGCTGACGGCTGGCCTGTACCTTCTCCTCCTCCAGGTGGAGCCGTGTCTGGAAGGAGAGCTCTAGGAGCTCCCATCATCTCTGTTCTGCAGTTCAGAGAGCACCCGTGTGAGCTCTTATGCCAGATCCCTGCCCCGCTCCCTTCTCTGTCCTGCGGAACTTGGCATACGTTGATTGGGTTTTGGCGCCTCGAGTAAAATCCTGTGAGTTTCTTCCCCCAGCAGTGGCAATGTGTCAGGAAGTCAGCACCAGCTTACTCTGAAGGGTGCTTTTTCTTTTAACCCTTGGATCCTAGTCCTATATAGGTGTTGGCTTCTCTGATTTGGGCAACATGGCTATAGTTCCCCTCCCCTCTTCTCGTCCCCATGAGGAGAATTCCAACTCACTGCCCATTTGGCTTCTCAAATATCTGCCCAGCTCATAGGAAGTGCAGATGTCCTGGTCTGTAGTTCAGTTCAGTTGTTTAGTTGTGTCCAACTCTTTGTGACCCCATGGACTACAGCACGCCAGGCCTCTCTGTCCATCACCAGCTCCCAGAGCTTACTCAAACTCATGACCATCGAGTCAGTGATGCCATCCAACCATCTCCTCCTCTGCTGTCCCCTTCTCCTCCCGCCGTCAATCTTTCCCAGCATCAGGGTCTTTTCTAGTGAGTCAGTTCTTCACATCAGGTGGCCAAAGTATTGGAGTTTCAGCTTCAGCTTCAGTCCTTCCAGTGAACACCCGGGACTGATTTCCTTTAGGATGGACTGTTTGGATCTCCTTGCAGTCCAAGGGACTCTCAAGAGTCTTCTCCAACACCACAGTTCAAAAGCATCAATTCTTCGGTGCTCAGCTTCCTTTATGGTCCAGCTCTCACATCCATACATGACTGCTGGAAAAACCACAGATTTGACTAGACGGACCTTTGTTGGCAAAGTAATATCTCTATTTGCAGTAGGTGCTCAATAAGCATGCGAAAGTTAGACTCTGAGGTTACTTCGCTATTTTCAGGGATGTTGAAACCTGTGTATTTATAAAAAAGTCTCACATGCCGCTCTCCTTCCCCTGGGAAGGCTGCCTTATTTGATTGTCAGGTTAATTTCTGCAGTGTTCCGAGCCCACTCCTGGGACCAGGGATGGTCACTCTCAGGATAATTGGCTTAGAGACCACCGGCCCCCCACCCCCCACAGCTGTAAGGGTGTGAGAATGCTGACTTCTAGTGACATCTCAGAAAATGAAGGTGGCTTCAGGAGACACAGATCCTCAGGGACAGCGCTTGGGAGGTTTGGGACTACCCTCCATGTAAGCAGACCGTAATAAATCGAGACAATCATGAAGATCCATCTCTTAAATGCCAGAGGACAGATAAAGACTTAAGAAAAAGCACAAATTGCTTCAGTCACTTAACTGGCAATATTACCTCCATCTCCCCACTAGACGTTTGTGATAGTGAGCTATCATTTGTATGATTTCTAATATTTTAGCATTCAGTTACTTTAGCATTGAACCCTTTTGTTTTATACTAGCTGGCTTCCCTGGTGTCTCAGCTGGTAAAGAATCTCCTGCAGTGCAGACCTAGGTTCGATCCCTGGGTTCGGAAGATCCCCTGGAGATGGGAATGGCAACCCACTCCAGTATTCTTGCCTGGTTAATCCCACGGGCAGAGGTGCCTGGCGGGCTACAGTCCATGGGGTCGCAAAGAGTCAGACACGACTGAGTGACTAACACACTCCGTGTAAGCAGAGGTGAGAAGGAGGGGATGGGGCTTTGCCCAGGGACACTTCGGGCTTCAGTGATCTTAGGATGTGGCCTGGCGGAGCTCAGGTCTGAGTCAGGAACTGGCATCTGCTGAGATCTGAATAGACAGGGTGAGGAAAGTCGCAGAGAGTTCCTGGCAGCCTGGCCTGCTGGTTTGTCAGGCTGGATTGTGCGGGGGTGGAAGGCAGGGGCTATATTTAATGAGAGACCTTGAATGCCAAGCAATCTGGTGCCACGGTGATTTTCAACTGGCCAAGGGGGACTGGGGAGGCGCCATCTCCTAAGCCTTGGAGGTGAAAATGTTCATCGCTTAGTCGTGTCTGACTCTTTTCAACTCCATGGACTGTAGTCCACCAGGCCCCTGTGTTCATGGGATTCTCCAGCCAGGAATACTGGAGTGGGTTGCCATTCCCTTTTCCAGGGGATTTTCCCAATCCGGGATTCAACCCAGGTCTCCTGCATCACAGGCAGATTGTTTACATCTGAGCCACCAGGGAAGCCCCTCCTAAGCCTTAAGTCTGCAAACTTTTATAAAAACTCATTTGTTCAGAAAGGCTCTGCAATCACCTCCTTCCCTCCCTGCCTGACTCCTTCCTTCCTGTGAGGTGGAGCCTATTACAAAGCTGCTCTCTGCTTTTCCAAAGGGAGGGTGAGGTCAGCTCTCAGCAGAGGAAATATTAACCCTTGGGCTGTGATGTCTGTTCTGCAGCCAGGGCCTCCCGGCCCGGTTTACTTGACTTCTCTGAGGGTGGCCTCAGCCAGCTCCCCTCTCGGCCAGGTCACTGTGCCCCTGGCCAGCCCTGCTGGGGACAGAAAACACTCTTTTCTACCCAGTTATGCTTTTGGCTTAATTGACTCTTTAGCAAAGAGCCTCCAATGTTTCTTCCTGATTTTTCTCATTCCCACGTATAAAGGGAAGGCCACGCTGGTGAAGTGGTGAGGTGATGGGTACCAATAACCCCGTGATCCCCAACATTTCAGCTCCCACTTCCCTTCTCCCTGAGCAGTGCTTTTTGAACTTCTCTGTTTAAATAAATAACCTGGGCTCATGTTGAAACACAGATTCTGCTCCTGTGGGTCTGCGTGGGGCCTGAGATTCTGCATTTCTAACCAGCTCCCAGGCGGTGCTGATGCTGTGCATCTGAGGACCACGCTTTGAGCCGCCAGGTTCTGATCAGTGGTTCTGAAGGTGTGGTCCTAGGACCGGCAGCATCAGTGTAACCAGGGAGCCGTTTAGACAGGCAAATCTCAGACCCCGCTCTAGATGCGCCAAAGCAGAGACTCTGGGACGGGACCCAGCGGTCTGTTCTGCTAAACCCTCCAGGGAGTTCTGACACACACGCTCACAGCTGAAGTCTCTGGTCTGTGGTTCTACCTCAACCTGCACATCCGGATCATGGGCAGAGCGCTGAATGCCCAAGACCCTGATTAAATTGTTTCGAATGAGGGTCAGGCATTTGAACCAGTTCTCTAAAAGCCTTTTTATTTTGAAATAATTTAAGGTTTACAGTAGAGTTGTAAAGATAGTACCCAGAAGGTCCTCCATGTAGCCTTCACCTAGCTCTTGCTAATGTTAATACCTTACATAACCACAGTACCTTTATTAGCACTCCACATTAACTTTAGTACAATACCATCAGTTGAACTATTCTGATCTCACTGAAGATATTAGGAGGTGGCAAGAATACACAGAAGAACTGTACAAAAAAGATCTTCACGACCGATATAATCACAATGGTATGATCACTCACCTAGAGCCAGACATCCTGGAATGTGAAGTCAAGTGGGCCTTAGAAAGCATCACTATGAACAAAGCTTGTGGAGGTGATGGAATTCCAGTTGAGCTGTTTCAAATCCTGAAAGATGATGCTGTGAAAGTGCTGCACTCAATATGCCAGCAAATTTGGAAAACTTAGCAGTGGCCACAGGACTGGAAAAGGTCAGTTTTCATTCCAATCCCAAAGAAACGCAATGCCAAAGAATGCTCAAACTACCACACAATTACACTCATCTCACATGCTAGTAAAGGAATGCTCAAAATTCTCCAAGCCAGGCTTCAGTAATATGTGAACCATGAACTTCCAGATGTTCAAGCTGGTTTTAGAAAAGGCAGAGGAACCAGAGATCAAATTAGCCAACATCCGCTGGATCATGGAAAAAGCAAGAGAGTTCCAGAAAAACATTTATTTCTGCTTTATTGATGATGCCAAAGCCTTTGACTGTGTGCTTCACAATAAACTATGGAAAATTCTGAAATAGATGGGAATACCAGACCACCTGACCTGCCTCTTGAGAAACCTATATGCAGGTCAGGAAGGAACAGTTAGAACTGGACATGGAACAACAGACTGGTTCCAAATAGGAAAAGGAATACGTCAAGGCTGTATATTGTCACTCTGCTTATTTAACTTATATGCAGAGTACATCATGAGAAATGCTGGGCTGGAAGAAACACAAGCTGGAATCAAGATTGCCGGGAGAAATATTAATAACCTCAGATATGCAGATGACACCACCCTTATGGCAGAAAGTGAAGAGGAACTAAAAAGCCTCTTGATGAAAGTAAAAGAGGAGAGTGAAAAAGTTGGCTTAAAGCTCAACATTCAGAAAATTGATATCATGGCATCTGGCCCCATCACTTCATGGGAAATAGATGGGGAAACAGTGGAAACAGTGTCAGACTTTATTTTTTGGGGCTCCAAAATCACTGCAGATGGTGACTGCAGCCATGAAATTAAAAGACGCTTACTCCTTGGAAGAAAAGTTATGACCAACCTAGATAGCATATTGAAAAGCAGAGACATTACTTTGCCAACAAAAGTTCGTCTAGTCAAGGCTATGGTTTTTCCAGTAGTCATGTACGGATGTGAGAATTGGACTGTGAAAAAAGCTGAGCACTGAAGAATTGATGCTTTTGAACTGTGGTGCTGGAGAAGACTCTTGAGAGTCCCTTGGACTGGAAGGAGATCCAACCAGTCCATTCTGAAGGAGATCAGTCCTGGGATTTCTTTGGAAGGAATGATGCTAAAGTTGAAACTCCAGTACTTTGGCCACCTCATGAGAAGAGTTGACTCATTGGAAAAGACTCTGATGCTGGGAGGGATTGGGGGCAGGAGGAGAAGGGGACAGCAGAGGATGAGATGGCTGGATGGCATCACGGACTTGATGGACGTGAGTCTGAGTGAACTCTGGGAGTTGGTGATGGACAGGGAGGCCTGGCATGCTGCAATTCATGGGGTCGCAAAGAGTCGGACACGACTGAGTGACTGAACTGAACTGAACTGAATATGCATGTTTCAATGCTATTCTCTCAAATCATCCCGCCCTTGCCTTCTCCTGCAGAGTCCAAAAGTCTGTTCTTTATATATGTGTCTCTCTTTTGCTATCTCACATATAGGGTCATCGTTACTATCTTTCTAAATTCCATATATATGATTTAATATACTGTGTTGGTGTTTTTCTTTCTGACTTGTAGATCATCTCTCAAGTTTAGCTGGACATTTTCTTATGATGAGAATGGGGTTATGGGTTTGAGGAAGAAAATCACAGAAAAGGAGCACCCCCTCATCATGCCACATCTGGAAAACATCACATCACCAGGGGAGATGTGCTGATTTTGTTCTTTAAACCTCTGCGGCCAGGGTAGGGAGCCTGCATTAGGCTGTACCTTCCAGGTGTCTTTTGGAGAAAGAAAAGTATTGCAACTTATAAATGTCTCCACAGGTGGATGTTAGCCAGAGCCTCTTTAAGATTAGGGGGGGCCAGTCCTGACTGTTTCCAAATTAAAAGGCTCCCAGGAACGCCCCCCTCACAAATATGCAGATATACCAACACAAGGTAAGAGAAATGGCTGGGTACTTTGAATGTTTACCACATGGTAACTCTGTAAGCAGACACACAACGTAGTGACAAATGGACGTAGTGACATGAACACCAAGCCCCTCCCTGGAAAAGACAGGCCTGGCGCTAGTGATTGTGTTCCCAAGTGCATTTGCAGCTCTAGAAATGGAAGTCACTATGGTAGGTTGGCAAGAAGCCCTCCAGTAAGTCACCACTGAGTGGTGTCCTCTGCATCAGCCTGGCCTGGCAGCCACCTCCTAGTGCTCCGTGGGGAAGACAGAGTCTCTCCTAGGGTAGTGGCCGACTGTGTCGAGTCCACAACTGACTGCCAGAGCCATGCGTGATGGAAGCGATGGTGACCTTCTCTAGGTGAGTAATCACAGACAGGGAAGGCTGGAGAATGGCGCACCAGCAGCGTGGCTTGCCTCCCTCCAAGGTGACACTGGGTGGGACATGAAGTCCTTCCGGGCTGATGGATTGGCTCAGGGGCTCTGGCTATGCCCTGCCCTCTCAGGGTTTCCAGGTCTGTGTGTAGGTGGTGGGTCTTCTGCCCTGGTCCCTGGGTGCTTGCTCCCTTTCATGCCAAATATAAGTATATTCACATCAGAGTATCTACAAACATCATTTGACAGTGGCTGCTGCCATCACAGAGGTTATGCCCTCCAGCTCAAGGGCCTGGACTCTGTAGCTGGCCTGAGTTCAGATTCTGTTCTGTGGGATCTTGGACAAGTAACACAACTCTTCTGGGCTTCAGTTCCTAGATTTGAATAGTGGAGATAATAATACACACCTCCTAGGGGTCATTGAGAGCATGAAGTTAGGTGATATATTCAGTGTACTGGCACAGGTGCTTAGGGAAGAGAAACCGTATTACGTGCTCAATAAATGTCATTTGTTTTTATGATCAGCCCCAATGGCAGACCCTGTCCTCTACCCCTTTTCTCAACCTTGCCCTCTACTTGAGAGGCCGAAAAAGTGAGGTCTTGGTTTCCCAGCTTCTGCAGCACATGACATGGCCAGTGAAGAGGAATCTTTTGGAGGGATTTTGGCAAGTTTTTTTCTTTAGATATTGATAAGGGTATAGTTTGTTAGTATTGCCCCTTTCTTTTCATTCCAGCAGGGGAGAGTGGTGTGTGATTTTGCTGTCTGGAACTTTAGCAGTCATTTGGTGATCTTGAGATGGTAAGCAGAACATGATGTTTTACTTGGGCATGTAGTCTGCTCTGCAGGATGCTGGGCAGTGCCCCGTTCAGGCACATGGCAATCTTTTGAAGGCTAGGGGCCATTCTTATCCCCTTTATATAGGTAAGTAAACTGAGGCGCAGAAGGTTTAGGTTGCTTGCTGGAGGCGCACAAGCAGTGACTGACATAACCAGGCTTTGAGCTGAGGTAATCTGTAGCCAGAGCCTGGATTCTCAGCTCCTGCCTTTCCATTTTCCTCTGCTGAAGTGGCCACATCCATCAAGCCTGCTAGAGGTTGGACCTATCCTGCCTTCCTGCAGCCTCCTCAGTCTGGAGCTGGTGAGCTTCTGCATCGGTGAGCTTCTGTGCTTCCTCCAATGGGTGCAGCTGGGCAGTGGCACCCCAGGAGGAGTCATTTCTCTGTAGAGGGTGGCCTAACCCTCTATGGCCCTGTATGGCTCTATATGGCCCAGAGCTCACTCAGCCAGTGAGTTTTCGCAGCAGGCCTCTTAGGCAACTCTGGGTGCTGGGATGAACCCCTTTCTAGGGAAATCCCTCTAAGGGCAGTTGACATTGATGGAGTTCAATTTTGCCCTGTAGTAAGTAGAAATATGGGCTTCCCAGGTCGCTCAGTGGTAAAGAATCTGCATGCCCATGCAGGAGACGTGGGTTCAATCGCTGGGTTGGGAAGGTCCCCTGGAGGAAGGCATGGCAACTCACTCCAGTATTCTTGCCCAGAGAATCCCATGGACAGAGGAGCCTGGTGGGCTTCAGTCCACGGAGTTGCAAAGAGTACGATACAACTTAGCAGCTAAGCACTCAGACAAACAAATAGGAACATAGAGGAAGTTCTGCCTTTTTCACGTCTTCTCTCCTCTTCCCTCACCCCCAGGTGTTCAGGTAAGAGTGATAAGACTACCAGGGAATTTAGGAAAGAAACCATAAACATTCTGGATGTTAGAATGAGTTTGTTATAAGAGAATTCTGACTTATAACAGTTTATGTTCATAATAATCAGATGGCACGATGTGTCCAGAGTAGGATCTGATCTCTTTCCTACCTTTGTCCTGGACCATATTCTCCGGACAGGGGCAAGTGTTGCCTCCACTGAGCCAGGCAGCTGGAGGTCAGGCCCATCATCCTAATTCTGTTATCACTAGGCAGGTTGCTTTGGTCTCTGAGCCTCTGCTTCCCCTGCTGTGAAATGGGGTGGTTGTCCACAGGTTACCCTTCTTGGAGGGCTGTGATGGATGTGAATAGAGAGTGCCAGTGAAAGTGACAGGAAAAAGCAACACTAAGAAACTTACAAATAACAGAGTGTAAGTGAACAGTTTATCCAGCATCCCTTGCAGCTTTAGCAGAACTCCCTTCTCCTGCAGTGACACCCATTTCTGCCAGCATGCAATCTAGAATCTCCCATTAGCCTTGGAGGTAGACAGATGGCCATCTCTCTGGCCACAGACATTAGTTCGGGTTCATTACTCCAAGAGCATTCCTGTGACTTTCAGCTAATACTATGAAGTATGACTATCTCTCTACAGGTTGCTAAGCTCCAGTGACTATCTTGTGTGTCTCTCTTTTGAACTGATAGCTTCCCTGATAGCTCAGTTGGTAAAGAATCCGCCTGCAATGCAGGAGACCCCAGTTCGATTCCTGGGTCAGAAAAAAACCAGTGGAGAAGGAATAGGCTACCCACTCCAGTATTCTTGGGCTTCCCTGGTGGCTCAGCTGGTAAAGGATCTGCCTGCAATGTCACAGACCTGGGTTCAATCCCTGAGGTTGGGAAGCTCCCCTGGAGAAGAGAAAGGCTACATACTCCAGTATTCTGGCCTGGAGAATTCCATGGACTGTCCATGGGGTCACAAAGACTCAGACACGACTGAGTGACTTTCACTTTTGAACTCCTGGATCTCACCATTCCTACAGACCAGATCCACCCTTGGTTTTTCATGACATGAGACAATACATCTGCCTCTCCCTTTTTTGGATGTTACTTGAAGTTGAGTATCTTGAAATTGAGTAGCTATTATCTTTAAGGGCCCTGGACCCATGATTGGAAGGTGTAGAGACCCCAGAGGAAGTCTGGAGGAGAACAATAGAGATATCTATAGGGATAGAAAATAAAGAGATGATTATGGACTGGATACTCTCCACAGAGCTGAGTAAGAGAAAACAGTTAAATTACAGTAAGGTCTTCTTGTTCCTGCTGTTGTTGAGACAATGAGAGTAAGGGCTTCTGATTGGTTGCTTTATATGTCATTTTCTGGTCAAAACCAACACAAAGTCCATGCCATTCTGGCTGGCTGGATACACTTTCTGTAATTGTCATGGCTATTTTCTGATGATCCATAGGGTATTTAGAAACTGGCTATTTGGCTGAAATAGGCTTAATTTCTCTTATCGATTCTGCTAGTTGCTGCCCACACGGGTTACCCCCTCAGAGAGCTGGCAGGAGCTCTCTCTTTAATCACAGTATTAGCTTGAAAGAGACATCCTGGGAGCATTTAAGATAAGGACAGTCTCGTGGAGGTGTTCCCTGTTGGCCTGAGAGCTGAGCTGGCCAGTTCACAGAGCCCGTGTCTAACCAGGGACACATCTGGGAACTGGGACTGTGTGTGTAGAGGCTTTTCTGCTTTGCTCTCTTCTGCTATTCCTGTATCACAGCCTGGTTTGAGTGAGGTGAGAACTCACGTGAGGGCTGAAACCTCTCTCTGCCTGTCTGGGTGGCGAGATTCCTAAACAGGCTGAGCTTGACATTTTATAGAATAATCAAGTTCACCCCATCTCTATGGTCTTGCTCTGGGTGTTCTCTGCCTCTCTCAGCTTTTCCTTATACTCAAAGCAAAGTCCTCTGCTTTCTATCTTTGTGACGTCTCTCCAGTCCTGCCTTCTGCAGGGAGCTTCCTGAGACGGCTGCCCTAGTTGAGTTGCCTTCTCCTCCCAGTTCTCGTGATGCTGCTCCCGCCATCCGCGTTCTACTGTCCACCTGCCCTGTGCAGTCCTTGGAGGGCAAGGAGCACTTCTTTGTCCCTTGCAGGCTCTTTGACATCAGGACAGTGGAGGCCATGGTTGGCCTTTCACTGGTCACCACGTGGCCGCTCACTCACGCCTCAATTTGTGTATGTCACATGCATTCCTTCGACACCCTTTTATTGGGGAGGGGAGTGGAGAGAGAAAATAAATCAGACACGCTGCCTGCCTTTAAGGAACTAGGGTGTCTTTCGCTAGAGCACCTAACTGTTTAAGGAGGATGCACCTGCTGGTGGGAGCAGCGGTGAGCCGAAGTCTGTGGTCTGGGAGGAGAGAAGAAGATTTCAACAATTCTTGGGGACCCGTGATGCCAGCTGGAAGCAAAATTTGATGAGACCGTCTCTGCATTTCTCTTTGGGGCCAGTATGTCCCCAGATTTCGTGTTTACTGAAGGGTCTGTACTCACTGTCTTAGTGGATAGTGCCACTGGCAGTCACCCAGGTCCGAAAGCCAGGAGCCGGTCTTTGAAGTCACGCTCTTGACCTTCTTAGAAATGCCCTATAAACTATACCTTCTTGTATGTCTTTTATCCACCAACTCCTCTCTCGCTTGCTACCACCAGCATCCTGGTTCAGATCTTATCTCCTCATTAGTCTCCTTTCCTCCCTTCATGTCCCACTAAACTGGCTACTGTTCAATATACCTAAAACCAGCTGGCCTACAGTCACATGACCAAAATCCTGTTTGCCCAAACATCAGTTCTCCCAAAGACAAGTCTACCTCAAATTAAGTATTCTGGAATGTTTTCAGATCCACTTAACCTTCCTATTACTGATTGCTTTTTCCCTCCTCACCTTAAATATTTAAAAAAAAACAATTCATGCACAGGTATTTGACTTAATTTTATATTTCTCATGAGTATTTTTTTAACAGGCAGTTTTGAATAATTGTCTTATATTCCTAAAGATATCTTTTCTTAGAATACCTACTTTCATTAACTTTAAAAATAACCAATATTTAGCCATTTTTTCCCTAAAGACATTTTCCTTCAAATATAGCTGTCCTAGCAAAACAAAGTATTCAAGACATTAATTACAATCAATCGCTATGCACTGTGTTACCTTGATCTCGTAGCTAAAGTGAAAGTGAAAGTTGCTCAGTCGTGTCCGAACTCTTTGCGAATTCTCCAGCCCAGAGTACTGGAGTGGGTAGCCTTTCCCTTCTCCAGGGGATCTTCCCAACACAGGGATCGAACCCAAGTCTCCTGCATTGCAGGTGGATTCTTTACCAGCTGAGCCACCAGGTAAGCCTAAGAATACCGGAGTGGGTAGCCTATCCCTTCTCCAGCAGATCTTCCTGACCCAGGAATTGAACCGGGGTCTCCTGTATTGCAGGCGGATTCTTTGCCAACTGAAGCTCCTAGGGAAGCCCAATAAGGGTCCATAAATCTCAGAGGGAAGTGTTGAATATTAATGTTGAGTTTTGTGTGGTGTATACTGTTTTATGAATTAGAGACTTTGGAAAAGGATGCTTCTTTTTCAAAAAATAATTTTATTTGTTCATTGGCTGTGCTGAGTCTTGGTTGCTGCGCGGGCTTTCCTCTAGTTGTGGTGCACAGGCTTCTTATTGCAGCGGCTTCTCTTATTGTGGAGCTCGGGCTCTTGGCCTTGCAGGCTTCAGTAATTGTGGCACGTGGGCTCAGTTGCCGTGATTCCTGGGCTCTAAAGCACAGGCTCAACAGTTGTGGCCCACGGGCTTAGTTGCTCCACAGCACATGGGATCTTCCCGGACCAGGGATCGAACCCTGTCTCCCACATTGGCAGGTGGATTCTTTACCACTGAGCCACCGGGGAAGTCCAAGGATGATTCTTATATGCAATGTGGCAGGTTTGCTACATCTCCCTATTGCCAAGGCTAGTGCATAGAATATGCTCAGCTCATAGGTCCTGAGGGAAGGAGTGAGGTTCTGAGATGCGAGTCAATACTACCACGTGTGGCAAAGCCATTTATCTCACAATCAAGCTGTGTCAACCATCAGGAAGAAGACATTTGCCTCAGATTTGAGACAGAGAAACCAGTGGTATGAACTAGACTGTCGCTGGCAAAACCAGTGAGCTTTTGACCTAAGAAATAGATTGGGTTTGTCTAGGGTTCTAAGACAGACATAAGAAACACCTGGACCCTACCACGGCTAATGCAAACTCCGCAAATGGACCCTTGTATCCTCTCAAGTTGAACTGGGATATGGCTCCAGAATCTTTCTTAACAGAGCACACCATCAATGGCTCCTGACTGGGCAGCATTGGTATGTAATGCCCAGTTGCTATTTTGGGCCTAGAAGTAGGATCCTTTCTTTCCCTGGCATAGTTTCAGGGCTGCATAAATGAAGACAGGAGGACCATCAGGTTAACTTCAGAATGACAGGATGGTCCTAGCTTTCTGGGGGTGGGGAGGAGACATCTTAGACTCATTTGGGCAGATTAATTTCAAGGAGTTTATATGTCATTCCCTAGCTTGGAGGATTTTATTCGACACTGAATGGCTATTTTCTTTTGTAGGGACTTTGATCTCCCATGGGGTGTGGGGAGAGATTCTAAATCTGTGCATGGGAACCAAAGGTGTTCCAGGCAAGAGCCTGACCTCCTTCCACAGTGTTCAGCCTGGAAGATGCAGTATGGAGCCAGCAGGGATCCCAGCTCCCTGGGAGACTGAATGACCAGTGGGTGCTGACCAGCTAGTCACTTAGGGCAAATCTCCTCCCCAACTGTTTTCTTACCTGCAAGTTAAGGAGACTGAGTGGCTCTCCAGGGACATGCTACTATCCCCAGGCACTTTCTGGAAATGTGTAGGGACATTTTTGGTTATCATAATGACTAGGAAACAGCAGAGACATTACTTTGCCAACAAAGGTCCGTCTAGTCAAGGCTATGGCTTTTCCAGTAGTCATGTATGGATGTGAAAGTTGGACTGTAAAGAAAGCTGAGCACAGAAGAATTGATGCTTTTGAACTGTGGTGTTGGAAAAGACTCTTGAGAGTCCCTTGGACTGCAAGGAGATCCAACCAGTCCATCCTAAAGGAGATCAGTCCTGGGTGTTCATTGGAAGGAATGATGTTGAAGCTGAAACTCTAATATTTTGGCCACCTGATGCCAAGAGCTGACTCATTTGAAAAGACCATGATGCTGAGAAAGGTTGAAGGTGGGAGGAGAAGGGGACGACAGAGGATGAGATGGTTGGATGGCATCACTGACTCAATGGACATGAGTTTGAGTAAACTCCAGGAGTTGGTGATGGACAGGGAGGCCTGGCATGCTGTGGTTCATGGGGTTGCAAAGAGTCAGACAGGACTGAGCGACTTAACTGAACTGAAGGGGATTGCTACTGGCACCGATTGGGTGGGGTCAAGGATGCTAGACGTTGCCCTGTGGGTAGGGCAGCTTTACCTACCAAAGAACTGTCCTGTGACCAGAGTGGTGTCCCAGTGTTCCACAGGCTATTCATGCAGACTGGACCGAGTCTACAGCCTAACTGTGTTACATATAAAGGCAACCCCCCCCACACTTTTTTTTCACAGTATTGGTGGTGGTGGTTTAGTCTCTAAATCGTGTCTGACTCTTGCGACCCCATAGACTGTAGTCCCCCAGGCTCTTCTCTCCATGGGATACTCCAGGCAAGAATACTGGAGTGGGTTGCTGTTTTCTTCATCCAGGGGATATTTCTGACCCAGGGAGTGAACCTCCTGTGTTGCAGGTGGATTCTTTACCACTGAGCCAGCTGGGAAGGCTTTTCAAGCCCTGTTGAGTTTTCCAGGAATTCCATTACCATGAGAATTGAGGGATGGTTGTTTTTCTTGAGATCTCTGTTTTGGGAAAGCACATAACTGATGGCAATGCAGAGCCTGCCCTTGAGTGTATCCTCATCAATCGGACTTTTGAAAAGTACACACGTAGATTAATTTTATATCTACATAGATAGGTGATCGTGTCTATGGATTTTGTTTCGGAATGGTCAGTGGCATTACAAAATATTTGTTGTGAGAAAGGGTGTGTTAGGTCTGACTGGGCTAAAATAAGCACTGGTCTAAAGGTCCCCCAAAGGGCCTTTTGAGCTGTAGCATCCTCTGAGCACGATGGTTGAGAGGAGCCTCACTTGAAATGAATAATGGGAAACATGCAGCGGGAGAGATGGTTCAAGGCGAGGATTAATGCCCTCAAATTGAGTGGACTCTGCTGCCGGGAGTGCCCGCCGCTGCGTGGCCCTGGCACTGGGGTGAAGTCCTTGATTTTGGACTCTGTGTTCAGATGGAATTCAGGATCAGAACGTCCTAGTTAGGCAGACACGTGGATCTTTTTATTTTCCATAAGGGACCCAGGTTCATGGGCACCTCTTGTACCTGTGTGGAAGCTTACCTGCTCCCCTTCCATCCATGGCCCTTCCTCATGCCACATTCCCATGATGTAATTTTAGGAGAATTAAACTTGAGCAGCCTCAAATTATATAATTAATTACATTCAGCTTCAATTACAGTCACTAATTGATCCAAGCCTGCTAGCACAACACTTTCATTATTCAGCACCCAATTATTGAGCGCCTACTTTGTGCTGGGAATAAAGTAGGAAATGGTCAATTTCTCCTGAGAAGCAGGGGTCTAGAAGGGAGGTTAGGACTTAAAACAAGCCTCATGGGGACACTGAGTAGTGGCTAAGGCTTTGCTGGGAAAGTGGCAAGTGGGTACGTTCTGCTGGCCTTCTAGTTCACTTCTAAATGTTTGTATGCTAAAATCTCACTCGGGCTGCTCTGGGATCAGGCAGGCTGGTTTTGGCACCAGATGTCACACATGGTACTCTTGGTCTCTGTGGTTTTCTTTTGACTATTGAATCATAGTTAGTTGCATCACCTCACTCGTCTCCCCAGTCCTAACTCTGTCTCTCTCTGTAATGGAAGGCCTTGCTACTCAAACTTGAGTCTGTATTCTGGTTAAATGCAGACTCTGACTCAGCAGGTCTGGTGGACCCTGAGACCCTGCAGTTGCAACAAGCCTCGCTGGAGATGCTGATACCTCCAGACTAGGGGCCACACTTGGGGTCACAAGCTGCTAGGATCGCCAGATTACCCTCCTTTCAGGTGCTGTCATTTTTGAA
This sequence comes from Ovis canadensis, assembly GCF_042477335.2. NCBI lineage: Eukaryota > Metazoa > Chordata > Mammalia > Artiodactyla > Bovidae > Ovis > Ovis canadensis. The sequence continues at coordinate 99,492,682 of NC_091251.1, forward strand.
AGACAAGCCAAAGCAAAGTTCTGAAACCCCTCACTGCAGTCAGGAGTCTCCAGAGTAGGACAATTACTGTCAAATTGCACCCGTGTTGCTTCCTCCTTTTCCACTGTGTGTGTGCTTTTTGATATTATTAAAGATTATAATTGTACAGTATCAAGAAGTATAGAACAAAATACAGTTATTGGAGGACAGTATTGCTGTTCAGTATCGTGTTGGCCTCTGCCACACATCAACACAAATCAGCCACAGGTGTACATGTGGCCTGTCCCTTCTGAACCCCCGTCCCATCTCCCACCCCATCCCACCCTTCTAGGTTGTCGCAGAACCCTGGGTTGAGCTCCCTGTTTTACACAGCATATGCTCATTTCTGCTGGTTTCCTTTTTTTTCTTTATGGGGCAGGGCATGTGTTCTTATTGTTCCTGGTAGTGGTTGTATTAAATAGCTCACCAGGTGAGTTCAGAGGTGGTAACAGAGGTGATGTGTCCCAGACATTGTTTAGGCATTTGTGAAGTGACTTATTCACTAAATACTTCCTGTCCACATTGGAGGAGCTGGATTTTCCAGAAAAAGGAGAGATAGAGGAAAAGGAAAGATATCCCTTGGGGTGGGAGAGGCAGGCATGCAAACAAGCACATGGTCTTACAATGTGATCAGTACCCCACGTGGGGCAACTTGTGTGGGGCTCTGTTGCAGGGGACGCTGGGGACCAGCTGTGCCCTGGCCTCAGGGTGATTGTACACCTGCTTCACCCCAGAATTGGGCAGCCTGGTCCACTTGGGAACCTGAGTTGGAGGGCCCTCTGGGAACCAGCAGGGTGAATGGAAAGCGCCCCACTCCCCGAGTTCTTCACGTCCATCTCCTACTCACCTCTGTGTTTCTCCTTGTCCTCCCCCCCTCCTTAGCTTCCAGTAGTGCCCAGTCTGACTGCTGGGCAATCAGAGGGGAAAGGGGTGTTGGCTATTGGCTGTTTCTCAGAAAGGAAGAGCTGTAGAGATGTCTGTTGGCATTGCAGCAGGTCTGCTGTTGTCTCATTAGCCTGAGAATCCCCGAGCCCTGGGACCCCCTTCTCCTCCTGGCTCAGCCTCTGCCAGCCGCGCCCCCTCCACGTCGGCTCCCCAAACAGTGCTCCAGATCCAGGTTCTGTGTCTCTCACAAGGAGGCTGCAGTCAGGAAGGCCACTGGATTTCCCCACTTCAGGCTCGAACCCGTTAAGCCAGGAGGGAAGTGTTTTATTGTAGTCATTTCTTTCCTTCCTGAGGGTTTCCACAGGGCCACCAAAGCATCCAGAGGGCCCTACTTGCCCCCTGATGCTGTCTGGCTATGCAGGCATCCACTGGGCTGGACCAAGGGGCTGGACCGATGTTCCTCAGCCAGTTTAAGTCACTGCTTACCTTTCCTTGACCTTCCCTGGTGGCTCAGCTGGTAAAGAATCCATCTTCAATGCGGGAGACCTGGGTTTGATCCCTGGGTTGGGAAGATCTCCTAGAGAAGGGGATGGCTACCCACTCCAGTGTTCTGGCCTGGAGATGTCCATGGGCTATTCCATGGGGTTGGAAAGAGCTGGACACAACTGAGAGACTTTCACTTTACCCTTCCTGGAGACATTTATCTTGTGAACCTCAAACACCATGTTTGGCAGAATGATGACCCTCATCCCTCTCTGCTCCACCCCGCTCAGGGCAACTTTGTCACGATTTCTGGATGTAGCAATCCCTGGACCGCTGTGCTGGGTGACAGGGAAGCCCTGAGACCATAAAACTAGAGATACCACGTGACCGCTTCTTTTCCACTTCTTTTTTGGGGTCTTGCCTCCAGGTCAGAGGCAGCTCTACCTAGAAAATGCTCACAGGTATCCTCTGACCAATCTCCACCATCCATCCCCTCCGGAATCCTGAGGCCTAAATCAGGAGCAAGGAACAGGATGTAGGGTCCTTCTCTGGGACCCATTATGGTTTCAGCTCTCATCAGTTTCCCCTGTCTCCCTTCTCACCACCTCAGGGAAAACATTTTTGTTGTTGGGGTTGGATTGGGGGAAGTGATGGAGGGTGCAGGGGGAGGAGAGAATCTTTCCTCTTTCTCTTACTGTTTTCTCCCAAATCCTTTGCTATGGTCTACTCCATTCCCTAAGGGAAAATCCAAATAGCTGGCTTTTTGACTCAAAAGCCCCCTAAAGACGCCCGTCCCCTTGCCATTTTGCAGCCTCGAATCTTCCCTGGCAGAAAACAGAGAATCCTGATTGCTGTCTGACTGGGGGTGGGGAAAAGGGAGGTGAACAGGAACGAACAGGGTCGGGGGAACCCCATCACTGAAGAGTCAGAGTCTTAATCTGCCTCTGAAGAATGCGTCAGGAGATCCTTCTGATCTCTGAGTCCTCTTCTGGCTTGCAAGCCTGCCTCACTGCCCAAGGATGCCTCTCCCTCCCTTTGGCCCTTTTCCTCCCTGAGTTCTGCCTGCAGCCTTTTCTGAGCTCAGCGGAACTCACAGCAGAGCCTGGTGGTGGTAAAGCAGGAATATGAAAGATCACTCACTGGGAACTTTGTTTTCTTTTTTTTTTCTTTCAACTTTCAGTGATTTTGAAGTTTAGGCATTTTCTGTCTTCCAGCTATGCCGAGGGTGTGTTTATTGGGTCACTAAGTTTTCTTCTTGTTCTCTACTGTCTCTAGGGGAAACCTAGGGAGACAGACATGAGGGTCTACCAGTGTCTCAGTAAAACGGAAGGGAGAGGAGTCCTTTGGAAGGTAGGTGGCAAAGGAGGTAAGAAGCAAAGAGGACAACTGATGATCCCACAGGATAGCAGTGGATCAACAAGAGTTTGTTTGTGTGGATTTACCAGACAGAGCTGGGTTAATTCTGGCACTGTTTTCTACCAGCTGTGTGAGTCCTTGGGCCAGTGATTTACCTTTCTCTTCCTCTGTATATTCCTCTATAACATAAACATAATAAAGATACCAACTTCATACCTCTTAGTGTTATGAGGATTGGAACGGAAGAGGCTTGGGGCATCATGTGAAAGTGAAAGTGAAAGTCACTCAGCCATGTCTGACTCTTTCCAACCCCATGGATAGTCCATGGGGTTTCCCAGGCCAGAATATTGGGGTGGCTTGGGGCATACTAGGCACTTAATAACATTACCTATTATTATTACTGGGCTTCCCTGGTGGCTCAGACGGTAAAGAATCCACCTGCAATGTAGGAGACCTGGGTTAGATCCCTGGGTTGGGAAGATCCCCTGGAGGAGGGCATGGCAACACACTCCACTATTCTTGCTTGGCAAATCCCCATGGACAGAGGAGCCTGGCGGGCTACAGTCCATGGGGGTCGCAAAGAGTCTGACACAACTGAATGACTAAGCACTCATTATTATTACTACTACTGCTACTAATTTTATTGTTCATTCACTGTCTCAAAGAAACTCATCCTTGTCAAGCATAAGCTCTGATGAGAGTGGTTTAAGGAGACTTACATTTCAACATGAAGCATTTCCCCTTTAATTCTCTTAGGAAGCAGCAGTAACAAATTTCCTGTTTTGGTTTCTGATCCTGATTAAGTTCTTGGTCCATTGCCTTGCATAAGTAAGTAGATACTCAGTAAATACTTGTAGATTGAATGATACTCCATACTGCCAATTATAACACAAAAATAATGGGACCATGTTTTGAATCATTCCATCTTTTTCTTTCTCTCTCTCTCTCACATGCAGTCAGGCACACCCAGTTTTAAAACAGAATTCAACAAGGCTTTAAGCAGACATAGACTGTATGTTTGTTTTCTGTTGTTGTGTAACAACATCACAGACTTATTCACTGCCAACAGCACACGGCTTTCTCTCATTTCTGTAGGTCAGAAGCCCCACAGCTTAGCTGGGTCCTCTGCAAGGTTGTGATCAAGGCTGTACACCGAGTCAGCCTGGCTGTGTTCTTTCCTAAGGCTCGAATCTCTCTTCCATGTTCCTTGAGGTTTGTGCTTGTAGGATTGAGGCCCTCACTTCTTACAGACGGCCCTCTCCACAGGCAGTTCACAAGAAGGCTTTACTTTTTCAGGGCCAGCAAGGGAGTGTCTGTCTAACCTCAGGAAGGACCTAGTCCTGCTTTTAAGGACTCACCTGAGTAAGCCAGGCCCACCCAGGATAAGCTCCATTTTGGTTACCTCCAACTCAAGGATGCTGCGAAATCCTTCCACTTTTTCCAAGTAATATGCCCCCAAACCTCATAGTGGCATCTCATTGTAATCAGTCTCACCCACATTTAAAGGGAGGGGATTATACACAGTGTATGGGGTGGTGTGTGGGCATTGGAGGGGTAGGAATATTGGGGGCCCTCTTAGAATTCAGTCTCACAGGATGTCTCTTTCAGCCTGGAGGATATCATGATAAGTAGAAACTCCAAAATGTGTTTCTACATTCCAGTTGATATAAACTCAAAGAAGGTGGGGGCCTTGCTGAGGGCCGATCCTGCCTAGGGCGCCATGAAGTCAACGATGGTGATAGTCTCCATACGCCGGGTGCTCCCCGCGACTTTGACGTCCCTTACTCTCATTGTCATGACTGCAGCGTTTACAGAGGAGGCTGGGATATGAACTGGTGCATTCCGACTCTGGGGCCTGCTCTGATTCCCGTCCTAAATTGAATTTAGAAAAATATGCCCTGGCAAACAAGCACATGATAAATGATTTGCAATGGCGAGCGTGATGGCAGATTTTAGGCCGGTGCTTTTGTTCTTCCTCTCTGTCTGTTTCCCGCTTTCTCCCCCGTTCCCTCCCTCCCACTCTCTGACATTAAATGCTTGGTTACTCAAGGCCACGGTTACAGGATGTTAAGTAAACAACCCCCCCTCCCCATGCTTTGTTTATTTTTCAAGACAAGAAAATAGAACAGAACATTAGGGAGGGAGGCTTTGTGGCATTTCAGAGCGGCTGACTGCTCTGGGCAGAGGCTGTGGGGCCGCCTGGCTGGGCCCCCTCCTGCTGATCGTTGCTGGGGGACCGACCCTCTGTGCTGCTCTAACCACAGGCAGCTCCAAGGGCTCCAGGAGGCCCCTGCTCAGCGCACGCATGTCTAGAATATTTACTCGCATCCACAGTCCATGCTGACTCTGGAGCTGGTCCCTGGCTCCTGCAGAAGGGTCTGTGAGGACCAGGAGGTCAGCCAGGTGGGCTCAGTAACTGCCTCCCTCCCCCTTCCATGCCACTGTCTCCCTGCAAACCAAAGCTCAGCTTTTGACCTCCCCCAGCCTCTCCTGATCCCACTCGAGAGGGCTTTCCTGCTTTCTGCTTATGGGGAAGGGTAACCATAGCACTGTGTCTGCTCCCTAAGGGTCATAAAGTCCCAGCTCCCTAAGCCTAGCCTCGTGAGTACCAGTTCTGAGTCCAGGGACCAAGGAATTTACACTCTTCCACGTGGTGTTTGCATATTAATCCAGTAGAAACCTATTTTTCTGCTTCCATCACGAAATACTAGCTCTCCTATTTTTTTTTCTAGAAACATGCAGCTGTATCTTTTATTTCTTCCTGAGTATATAGAAGAAATAGGCAGCACTTTTCCACTCAGAAAGTCATTCCGCAAGGTTTGGATAGAACTGAACATCCTCCCCGCCTCCTGTCCCCATAAACTTAGGAGTGGGAACACAGCTCAGTCCTCCCTAATCAGATCATCTCATTACTCTGGCTACAGCCATTGGATCAGAAATGGTTGGATGGGCTGCGCTGGACCAGTCAGAGTGTTCCCTGAGACTTCTATTCCTAATTTCTGGGGTGAGAGCTCTTCTTTCTGAGGCTAAGCTGGACTCCAGCTGCTGGCAGCTGTTCTTACCCTAGAGAAGCACTCGAGAAGGCTTGCATGGGAAACGGAAATGCAGGGAGAGTGCTGGTGACATTGATTGAGCTCCTGGATCCCACTATGCCTGAAGCCCGCCCACTGCTGCACTTAAATAAACACATCAAAACATCTCCCCACACACTTCTTTTCTTCTTAAGTTGGGATCATCTGGGATCCTGTCCCTTGTGACTGGAGAGTCATTACATAAGAACCAACATCCTGGAAATTTCTACCATGTGCCAGGCACTGTGCAATGCATTGTAAGTACTTACATTATCTGTGTTAATCTTCTGTTTAAGGACCTGGCATAGCAGGCCTGATTACCCCAGTCATGCAGCCGGAAGAGGGAGTCTCAGAATAGGTTAAGTACGTTGCTCACGAGCAAGGGACAGAGCAGAAATCTGTGCTTTCTTCACAGAACTTCTCTAATGCTTACCATCTTTGCTGTTCCTTGGGCTCGTGTCACCTGATTGCGTTATTTCTCTACTCCACGGCCTTACGTCTGGCCAAACCATCTAAGTCGTAAGATCCCTGATGGCAGGGACTGTGGCTCCACTGTCGTCACTGCTACGCAGGCCCACGACACTCAGCATCGGGTGAGACAGTTCATAAATCCTAAACAAACCCTTGCCGAACTCATGGCATGCCCATGGCACTTCGCAAAAGGCTTGTCATAACCCGATTCATGGGCGAGGAGCCATGGGCAGAGAGTACAGGCGTATCTGATGAACTAAGCGTGCTTTTCGCAAACACTGCCACCAGTTCTCCCCAGGAGCTGACCCTGATGAGTCTCCATCTTTCATTCATTCATTATCCATCCATTCTTGTATTTGACCCACGTTTTCTGAACACTTATTTTATACCAAACATGTAAGACTCAGGATACTAAGTGAACAAGACATGACTCCTGCCCTCAAGGATCTTATTTATAATCGCCTTTTAATTACCCAGCAGCAAATTCCCCCAATCATTGGCAATTTGCTGTTTGAATTGTTGAGCCCCTCTTTGTGCATCACTGGGGTTCAAGCCTTGCCCAGCACCCCCATCCTGCTCTTCGTCAACTACCATGGCCCCACTTCCACCAACAGGGCTGCCACAGTGTACAACTCCAGGGGACACCATTCACGCAGACACACGGCATTCTTGGAAATGGAGCAACGCATGGCCTGTACCACTGTACACGGCAGCCTTGATGACTCAAAGCGGACCCATTAATGATAGCCCTTCGCATTCACAATCACATTTGTGGAACACTTTATAGTTTGCAAGAAACTTCACCTCCATGGTGTCAGTTGAACTGAGAAATTCTGTTTTGGTTTCCATGAAGCATCCTCTCTCCTCTGCCCTTCACCCATGGGGTTCTCTGTTGGTTCCGTGAGCTCCCCCCGTAGCCCCCTCTCAGATGGCGACAGTCCTGCTGAACTGTGACAATTACCGAGCACCGAGTCACATTATCAGCCCCAGGCTTTCTTCCACCCCACAGCACCTACCTGGAATTAGCAGCGGCTGTGGCTTGGCCGAGGTGAATGTGCTGGTGATTACGAGCGTACTTCTTGTTTGTCTTTTCAGCCCTGAAATCCTGTCAGTGAGGAGAAGCGATAATAACATGTTATTAAGTTCTTTCTGGGTAATGTAATTCAGGAGTCAGAAGGCAGTTTGGTCATTTATGTCTTTGGAAAGCTTAGAAAATTTTCAGCATCATTATCCCCCATTTTAAAGAGCCAGGCTCTAATATATAAATATAGATCTGGCCACTCCTGGGGGTATATATAGATACACATGTACCCTTAGATGTTCACATGTGACTGTGTATACGGACAGGTACACATAAGCACAGGAAGTGGGCAGGTATGTGGCGAAGTCAACACAAACTTCTAGTTACTTATAGATCTATATAGGTGCCTAAGAACACCTCCTTTTTAGGATCACGGCTTCTATTGTCCAGGTTTTCAGGAATTAAGTTTTATTCCTAGCCTCTCCCTTGACATGTTGTGGACTTTCTGTTTTTGCTACTTGTTATAATAACGAAAGGAAGAACAACTCTGTAAACACACGCCTCCAGGTGTGCAGTGCCAATGCAGAGGGACTATGTTTCAGTTGTCCAGTCCTTTTCTTCATGCCCCTTTCCAAGCTGCAGGTCCTAGTTACCTTCTGAGAACTTTTGATTCCATCAGAAGAAGTCTGTCTCAGTTCAGTTCAGTCACTCAGTTGTGTCTGACTCTTTGCAACCCCATGGATGGCAGCATGCCAGGCCTCCCTGTCCATCACCCACTCCTGGAGTTTACTCAAACCCATGTCCTTTGAGTCGGTGATGCCATCCAACTATCTCATCCTCTGTCATCCCCTTCTCCTCCTGATTTCAATCTTTCCTAGCATCAGGGTCTTTTCAAATGAGTCAGTTCTTCACATCACGTGGCCAAAGTATTGGAGATTCAGCTTCAACATCATTCCCTCCAAAGAAATCCCAGGGCTGATCTCCTTCAGAATGGACTGGTTGGATCTCCTTGCAGTCCAAGGGACTCTCAAGAGTCTTCTCTAACATCAGAGTTCAAAGCATCAATTTTTTGGTGCTCAGCTTTCTTTATAGTCCAAATCTCATATCCATACATGACTTCTGGAAAAAAACATAGCCTTGACTAGATGGACCTTTGTTGGCAAAGTAATATCTCTGCTTTTTAATATGCTGTCTAGGTGGGTCATAACTTTTCTTTCAAGAAGCAAGCGTCTTTTAATTTTATGGCTGCAGTCACCATCTGCAGTGATTTTGGAGCCCCCCAAAATAAAGTCTGCCACTGTTTCTCCATCTATTTGCCATGAAGTGATGGGACCGGATGCCATGATCTTCGTTTTCTGAATGTTGAACTTTAAGCCAACTTTTTCACTCTCCTGTTTCACTTTCATCAAGAGGCTCTTTAGTTCTTCACTTTCTGCTATAAGGGTGGTGTCATCTGCATATCTGAGGTTATTGATATTTCTCCCGGCAGTCTTGATTCCAGCTTGTGCTTCATCCAGCCCAGCGTATCTCACGTTTTACTCTGCATATAAGTTAAAGTCTGTCTATGAGGCACCAAATATTTGTTGATTTCCCCTAATGTGTCTTACCTGGTGTTACAAAAAAGCTGTGTCTACAGTATGTGGTAATCACCTTTGCTAAAGAAGCTGCTGCTTGTTTATAGACTGAAATTTCCCAACTGGAAGGGATTTTTGAGATTATACGAGTTGGCTCCTCTTCACATAATGAGGCAGGGAGTGGTCAGAGAGGGCAGCAACAAGACCATGGTTCCTGAGGGTTAGTGGCAAAGCTTGGATAAGAACCCATGCTTCCTGGCCCTTTCTCTACCCAGAGCGTTCTCTGCTAATGGGTTTCAGCCCTCACGGACCACTTTGCCTTCCTCTAAGTGTGCTCTTCCTGTATTTCTTGGTGAGCACAGAGTTGGAGACTGGAGATGGATCATCCGCAACCCTGATGCAGTCCTTGTCAGCCCTTGTCAAGGTGGTCATGGTGCAGTGGGAAAAACATGAAGGCTGAAGCCCAGCTTCTCACTGCGGCATTGTCAAACGGCCCTGGCCAAGTCTCAAACCCTCTGTGCTCCTTTAGTTACCTGAAAGTTGGGAATGGTAATAGCATTGAACTCTTAGGGTTGGTGTAAATTAACACATATAAAGGGCCTGACACACCCTCACCTGCCCTATAGCATTTTCATCTTGTTTTCACTAAACTCTTCACCTCCAATTTAGACACTTAACTCTTTTCAGCTGAAATATAGTTAACTAGACACATGACTCTTTTGTTTGTTTAAATGTGTGCTTTAAAAATTATGTGTGTTTTAATTAGAGTATAATTGCTTTATACTCTATATTATAATCAATAACCTCAGATATGCAGATGATACCACCCTTATGGCAGAAAGTGAAGAAGAACTAAAGAGCCCCTTGATGAAAGTGAAACAGGAGAGTGAAAAAGTTGGCTTAAAGTTCAACATTCAGAAAACTTAAATCATGGCATCTGGTCCCATCACTTTATGGCAAATAGATGGAGAAACAGTGGAAACAGTGGCAGACTTTATTTTGGGGGGTGGGGTGGGGCTCAAAATCACTGCAGATGGTGACTGCAGCCATGAAATTAAGGCACTTGCTCCTTGGAAGAAAAGTTATGACCCACCTAGACAGCATATTAAAAAGCTGAGATATTACTTTGCCAACAAAGGTCCGTCTAGTCAAGGCTATGTTTTTTCCAGAAGTCATGTATGGATATGAGATTTGGACTATAAAGAAAGCTGAGCACTTAAGAATTGATGCTTTGAACTCTAGTGTTGGAGAAAACTCTTGAGAGTCCCTTGGACTGCAAGGAGATCCAACCAGTCCATCCTAAAGGAGATCAGTCCTGAATATTCATTGAAAGGACTGATTTTGAAGCTGAAAGTCCAATACTTTGGCCACGTGATGTGAAGAACTGACTCATTTGAAAAGACCCTGATGCTGGGAAAGATTGAAGGCAGGAGGAGAAGGGGACGACAGAGGATGAGATGGCTGGATGGCATCACTGACACAATGGACATGAGTTTGAGTAAACTCCGGGAGCTGGTGATGAACAGGGAGGTCTGGCGTGCTGCGGTCCATGGGGTTGCAAAGAGTCGGACACGACTGAGCGACTGAACTGAACTGAACTGGTCATTGCCTTACACTCTTGTGTCAGTTTCTGCTGTGAAACAGCATGATCCAGCTCTATGTGTACATATACCCCACCCTGCCCGGTCTCCCTCCCCACCCCCTAGGCCACCGCGGAGAGCCGAGGTGAGCTCCCTGCACCGTGCACGGCTTCCCACGGGCTGTTTTACACAGGGTGGTGTGCATATGTCCGTGCCACGCTCAACCATCCACGCTCTCCTTCCCTCAGTGTGTCCCCAAGTCTTTCCTCTGTGTCTGCATCTCTATTCCTGCCCTGCAAATACGTTCATCAGGACCATTTTTCTAGATTCCATATATATGTGCATTAGATACTTAACTCTTAATAAGACTTGTGACCCAGTTTCCCATCTATAGCTCTACCTCCTTTAAGTAACTTCATCCACTTTCATTGCTCCCCAAATTTATATCTCTCAGTCCCGTTTGCACAAAAATCTCATAGGTCTTATATTAGCTTCATTCATTCATTTATTCATATAGATATTTACTTAGTGCCTATTATGTGCCAAGAACTGTTCTACGTGCTAGGGATTTAGCAATAAATAAAACAGTTGGGCTTCCCTGGTGGCTCAGATGGTAAAGAATCTGCCTGCAATGCAGAAGACCCTGGTTCAGTCCCCGAGTTGGGAAGATCCCCTGGAGAACAGAAAGGCTACCCACTCTAGTACTCTTACCTGGAGAATTCCATGGACAGAGGAGCCTGGTGGACTATAGTCCGTGGCATCACAACGAGTCAGACATGACTGAGTGACTAACACTTTCACACTTTTTTCAAAATAACTCCAACTCCTTTATCCTCACAGAGCTTGGATCCTAGTGGTGGTGTTGGTGAACAGGATCTCAAATCACGATACATGCTATGACAAGAAAGCTTGAAAAGGAGATAGGGAATTCTGGAGAGAGGGTAGAAGCTACTATTTAAGTAGGAAAGGCCCCCTTGATGAGATGGCCTTCAAACACCAAGAAGACATGGGACCAGCAGCTTGGCTGTCTAGGAGATTACTCCAGGCTGAGGGACCAGCAAGTACAAAATCCCAAGGGCTGGAGTGTGCTTGGTGTACGTAAAGCACAAGGAGACCTGTGTGGCTGAGCAGGACGTATGAGAGGGAAGTAGAGACAAAAGACTGGAGAAGGACCGGCGGAGGGCAGGTCAGAGGGCTTTGTAGACTCTTGTCGGAGCTGGTTGTTACTTAGAGTAATATGGGAATCCAATGGAGTGTTTTGATTGGAGTGACTTGATATGAGGTATGTTTTCATGGAATCATTCTGGCAGGTGTGCTGCCAGCAGCTGGTAGGGAGCAAGGAAGTCATTTGGAGGACACTCCAATAAGCCAGGGACGGTGGACATGGTGTTCTAGATGAATTTTTAAAGTAGTGCTGATAATTGGAATCGACAGATATACACTATTGATGCTATGTGCAGCATAGATAACTAATGAAAACATACTGTAAACACAGAGAACTCTACTGAATGCACTGTGGTGACCTGAATGGGAAGGAAGTCTAAAAAGGGAGGAATATATGTATACATAGAGCTGGTTTGTGTTGCGGTGTGGCAGAAACTAACACAACATTGTAAAGCAACTATATTCCAACAAAAATTAAAGCAAACAAGCAAAATAACAACAACAAATGCAATAGGGCTGACAGTTTGCCAAGGATGAGATGAGGGGGTGCTGAGACAGAGGAGTCAAGAACAGTTGCTAGGTTTTTGGCCCCGGGACACCAGCACAAAGGTGTGGTGCTATTAACTGAGATAGAGAAGGCCATAGCAGGAGATTTTATTTATTTATTTTTTGAGGGAGGAAGGGATTGAGTTTGATTTGGACATGGTTAGTTTGAGATGATGTTTAAACATCCAGGTGGAGATTTTGAATCAGGGAGGGGGTGGAGCTGGAGACACAAATTTGGGACCGTCAGTGTAAAAATGAGTGAAAGCCCTGAGATTAGGGGAGATCACGCATGAATAGGCATTGGTGGAGGTGGCCCAAGGACTGAGGCAATCCAGTGCTATAGAGGTGGGGAGATAAGATGGAGCATACGAAAGGAAAACTAGGAGACTGTGGGCCCTGGGAGTCAAGCACAACAAGCATCTCAAAGAAGAGCCCTGGCCATCTTTGTTAAATGCTGCTGTAATGCAAATAAAATGATCCAAGATTATTCACTGGCTTTGGTGACCTGAAATCACCTGGGATCCAAGCCTTCTGGTTGCAGCTAGGTGACATAGCAAGCTAGTGCACAATTCACACCGCTTCTAAACATGTGGAAAGATGTTCACTCTCACTGATAGTAAATGAAATGCAAGCTAAAACTATATTAAGATACCTTTTTTATGAGCTGTCAGATTAGCCCAAAGACTTATAATAATAAAAAGTTTAATAATTCACTGTGTTGCTTAGGGTCCAGGGTAAACAGACATTCTTCAACTTTGCTGATAAGAATGCAAATTGGTTCAAACTCTGGAAGAGTGTATCAGAAGTCAGAAACCATCTTAGGTATTTCAAGCAGAAAGGGATTTAATACAGGGACTTAGATGATGGTAATAACCACTGGTGGGATTTAAATAGCAAAAGTTAGGATTATAGGATTGTGCCACTATTTTCGTTTTTTCTTTTTCCTTTTGATCGCATTGCCCAAAGCTGTGATCAAGAGGTCTGAAAAGCTGTTGCTGCCACTTGGAGAATATAAAGTCAAAGCTGCCTTGCAGTCTGAAGTCACTGATGTACTGGCTACTACAAAAACTCACAGTGGCCAAAGCTCGTGTGAATAGCTTCTACCCTCCTTAATCTTTTGCACCTCACACTGCAAAAACTAACTGTATTCATAGCCCACTTGGGAAAGAAGTCTGGGAAATGTAGTTCCTGAGTTTCTAGTCCCTGTGAGCTATATCGTATTTCCCATGGGAGAGGATGGTGGTGGTGGTGGTGGGGATAGAAAGAGGTGCTGAGTCCCAGTTGACAGTATCTAATATGGTCCAGCTCTCTGGCTTCTCAGCATCCATATACACCCTTTGTCCATATTTAAATTCGCAACAGCATTAATAAGGACAATATGCTTCTATATAAAATAAAGCAGAGTTACATAAAATAATGCAAATGAGAAGACAGCCACACTCTCCCTCAAGAGGAAAGACCCAGACTCATCAGTCATCGTGTCCCTGTCTGGCTGACGTTTTGCTCCCTTCCAGTCCTGTCACCAGAATAGTGAATAATCTTGTTTATAGTCTTTAGAATATCAAATGGGATATTCTAAAGATGATAAGATTTGCTATTCTAAAGACTATAAGATTAGCTACCACTATCATTCCTTGTATAAAATAATAGGGGAAAGAAAGAAGAAGAAAATACCTAACAAAGCAAGGAAGAATAAATGCATATTTGCTACATTTTTTTGCAACCAGCCCTGTGTTGATGATTGCAGCTTCCTTCTTCTGCTATCTGTCCCATCTTCCTTTTGTTGTCAGCCAGCATTTAGCTGTTCAGAATTCTCTCTCTGGTAGAATGACCCAAGTCTTCTTCCTGAAGAATGTGCTCTCTTGATGGTTCTTCTTGTATTATTGTAGTTTTCCGTTAACTTTTACTAATGGACGTAGAAGTACAAAAGTTATAGGAACCCAATGTTCAAAATTAGTATCATTAACTGTGGGACAACTAGATATCATTTGCCTGCAGATGTGATATAAAGTTCAATAGCGAGTTCAAAACATCCATTTATTTTGACCAGTTGTGTTAAATCTGAATCAAACCAAGCTTTTAGATTACATTACTGCTTGCATTTGTCAAAACACATAGAACTGTAAGTTAAAAAATACGATGCTTACCGTATATAAATTATACCTCAATAATATGGCTTTGAAAAACCCAAGCCTTTAGATCCATCTTATTTCATGGGAAATTCTAGGAATAATTAAATGAAAGCATAAGAAAGCAGACATATTTAGAATTGGGACAGTCTACAGGACAGCTGGCCTGACCTCTTTATAAAGTCAATGTCATGAGGGACAATTGTCCTAGATAAGAGAAAACTTAAGAGCCGTAATAAACAATTTTTTTGCCTGAAACATTATTAGATCCTGGTTTCAAAGAAACAGGTACACAGTTTTTTTAGGATAATTATAGATATTTGAATATGAAGTGAGTTTTAAGTGATGTTAGGGGATTATTGCTGTTTTTGTTACATATGATAGTGGTATTGTTAATTGGAGAATTATCCCTGCTCCTTGGAGATACATGTTGAAATATTTAGGGGTAAAGTATCATGATGTTTTCAATTTACTAACAAATGACACAGTTAGGCCAAAAAAAAGGCAAAATAAGAGTGAGGATTGAAACTGGGTGGATGGTACATAGATATTTGTTATATTCTTTTCCTTTCTGCATGTTTGAAATGAGAATTGAAATTACGTTGAAACAAGCAAGGAAGAAATTGGAGAAAGCTGCTGCTGGATCCACACAGCTGCCCTGCACAGCCTTGTCTACACAGTGACAAGTCATAGAATATAGAGCCTAACGGCCATCACAAAAATTCCTGTCACTGAAACTGGTACTTCAGCAACTGCCACTGGCAAAGGAAGAGGGGCCTCGGCCTCTCTTCCATCTTCCAAAGCACCAGCGTGCGATTAACCCTATTGGCCAGGGACCTCTCACCATGCAGGTAATGGAACTTGAGCCTCAGAGCCCTTCATTTGCACAGGCATCTTCCAAGGTGCTTTTGTAACCATCTTTGCAGAAATCAGTTATTTCAACTGTAAACAGTTGAGACTGCCGTCTAAATCAACTCTGACTTTCTGTGTCTCACACTTTCCCTTGTGTTGGATGGTGTTGGAATGGCCATGGGAAGTCTGGGGATCCAGCTAAGAGGAAGTTGAACTGGGGATACATTTGTGTGGGTGTTTAGTCACTAATTCGTGTCTTTTGCCACACTATAGACTGTCACTCACCAGGCTCCGCTGTCCATGGGATTTCCTAGGGAAGAAGACTGGAGTGGGTTGCCATTTCCTTCTCCAGGGGATCTTCCCGACCCAGAGACTGAACTTGGGGTTGAATAGCATTGTAGGCAATTCTTTACCACTGAGTCAACAAGGAAAACATTTAGTTGGTGTTGAATGAGATCTGCTTTGGTAGCTTGCGTTCATTTGCAGGTTGTTCTGTTGTAGGAATGGCTTCCACGAAGACCCCTACTGCTCACCGTGACAACTCCCTGGCTTTATGACTTCAAGGTGCAGGGCCAGAGGTGACATCACAATGTGAATTCGGAAGCATCCCATGGTGGAGGAGAAAAAAAGGCTGAAATGTACAAAGCCAGAAGCTAGCCTGTGTAATTTTCTTCCACTTACCAGATGTATAAAATTGTAAGTGGAGAATTTGGGACTCACTGATGCCTAGTAAAATGGAGGCTCTCTCCTATCAAGAACATGCTCAATAACTGAGCTGACACATTTATGAACATACCAGATATTTTCTGATGGGCATTACAAATCTTAGAGTTTATCAGCATTCCATTTAGAGGGCAAAACCCTCAGTAGTCCTACAAACAGTGTATCTCATATGTTTATGCATATCAACTATCAGCAATAGAAATAAAATTTTAATGAATCATGCTGAAAGAAAAATTCAGTTATCTTTTTATTTATTTTCCATAAGATATTACAAAATCTTATGGAAAAGTGATCTAAGATTGTATAGCACAAAAAAGTTGGAAAAAACTTACAAAGGTATCTTGGGAAGTTGAATAATTGTATTTTTCATGGATATAGTGATGTTTGTGTTATTTTAGCTTTTAAAAAGCTACAATGCATTATGATTCCCCCCCTCATTCTAAATAACTGTTTGCAATTTTGTGTTCTGTCATTTAAAGAAGGCCTCCACAATCATATAAGCTTTAGGCAGGAAGATAGCAGAGCAAAATGATAGAAATCCTGGTCTCTATGACACTTAGAAGCCCATGACAGCCCTGGATGGCCCATCTCCAGACTCTCTTTATTTAAGGGAGAAATAAATATCTGTCTTGTTTAAGTGACCGTTGTTTTGGCTTTTCTGTTATGAGCAACCAAACAGAATCTTAACCGATATGCCCTTTGACTCAGCAGTTTCACTTCCAGGAATTTGTCCTACAGATATACTGGCTCATTTGCAAAAGGATGTATGGTCAAGGTCATTAATTACAGCAATAGATGAGAAACAATCTATATGCTCCTCAGTGGAGACTGGCTGAATAAATTATGTACATCCATACAGTGAAATAATAAGCATTGTATATTAGGAGGAATTCCTTAGGAGGAATTCATACTGACATGAATTCTCTCTGACGTACATATATTTTAAAATTAATTGATTTTAATTGGAGGCTAATTACTTTACAATATTGTAGTGGATTTTGCCATACATTGACATGAGTCAGCCATGGATCTGATGTATATTGTTAAGAGAAAAGGTAAGTGCAGGAAAATGTGAGTACCATTCTATTATTTGTGTTAAAAATGTATACCATAGGTTGTCTCTGGGGGCGACTGAGCGGCTGAGGAGAGAGAGAGAGACTTTTTCCTGTTTCTTTTGAATAATTGTGAACTTTTATTAAAAAATAAAATAAGAACTGGAAAACATTCTTGTAATTGATACCTGTATAACACAATGTTTGTTTAAAACACTCAGGTTAAAAAAATAAATAAAAATTCCATAAGTCACCAAAAAATACAAATGCGATATGCCTGGCTTGCCCAGGACAGCCCCAGTTTATGTCTCTCGTTCTGGAGTAATTACAAATATCATCTCATTTCCCTCTGTCTTGGTTTGGGTGCTAAATTGTCTGGTCAACCCATCCATGAAATACATCAGAGTCCTTACATGCCTCAACCTGGCCAGTGATGAAACTGATCCCATTTCTCTGGCTGATGACCCAGATGAAGTAGTTGGCTTCAGTTTAGGGAACCTGAATGATGAAAAATGTTTTTAGTGAGAAATGTATGTCAGTGAGGTAGGCAATGATCACACCGAGAAAGGCAAGAGAGAATGGAACAAACTGAAGGTCTGATCGCTTTTCTTTATCCTCTTGTGCTGGTGCTGGGGCATTGCTTAGTGGGAAGAATGGTGGATGGGTGAACCATTGTGTTATTTCTCTGATGATTTTCTCTCTTCTTGCTGTATTATTGCATGTACAAATGTTATATGCACATGTATGGTTCAACTCTGTAGAACTTACTGTATTACACTTGCTATATTTTATTTGCAACCTGCTTAGTCTTTCTGGACTGTGAGGATATATATATATATATATATATATATATATATATATATATATATATATATATTCTTTTTCATACTCTTTTCTGTTATGGTTTATCACAGGATATTGAATATAGTTCCCTATGTAGGAAGGCTCCCTTTTCTCCATACTCCCTCCAGGAGTATAGCTGATTCACAATGTTGCGTTAGTTTCCGGTGTAGAGCAAAGTGATTCAGTCATACAAACACATGTTATCTATTCTCTTTCAAATTCTTTTCCCATTTAGGTTATTGCAGGGTATTAAGTAGAGTTCTCTGTGCTATACAGTAGGTCCTTGCTGGTTATCTATTTAAAATAGAGCAGTGTGTAAGCTTCAGTCCCAAACTCCCAATCTATCTTGCCCTCACCCTTCCCCATGATAACCATAAGTTTGTCCTCTAACTAAATGAATTTGTTTGTTTTGTAAATAATTTCTTTTATTTTATTTTATTTTTTTTATTTTTTAAATTTTAATATCATGTTTTTTTTTTTAAGATTCTGCATATAAGCTATATCATGTGATATTTGTCTTTCTCTGTCTGACTTACATCACAGTCTGATAACCTCCAGGTCCACTCATGTTGCAGCAAATAGCATTATTGGATTCTTTTTGAAGGCTGGGTAATATTCTGTTTGTATATATGCACCATGTCTTCTCTATCTGTTCATCTGCAGATGGACATTTAGGTTGCTTCCATGCCTGGGCTGTTGTAAACAGTGTTGCCATGAACGTTGGAGTGCATGTATCCTTTCAAACCATGTTTTCCCATGGATACATGCCCAGGGGTGGGGTTACTGGATCATAGTAGCAATTTTGTTTTTAGTTTCTCAAGTAACCTTCATGCTATTCTCCAAGCGCTTGTACCAATTTACATTCCCACCAATGGCATAAGAGGGTTCCCTTTTCTGCATAACCTCTCCAGCATTTATGGTTTGTAGACTTTTTGATGATGGCCATTCTGATTGGTGTAAGGCAATATTTCACTGTAGTTTGGATTTGCATTTCTCCAATAAGTAATAATGTTGAGGTTCTTTTTGTGTGCCTCTTAGCCATCTGTATGTCTTTAGAGAAATGTCTATTTAAGTCTTCTGCCCATTTTCCAATTGGATTGTTTGTGTTTTTGTTATTGATTTGTGTGAACTGTTCATATATTTTTGCAAATTAAGCTCTTGCTGGTTGTATCATTTGCAAATATTTTCTCCTAGTCTGCAGGCTGTCTTTTAGTTTTGTTTATGGTTTTCTTTGCTGTGCAAAAGCTTATCAGTTTGATTAGGTCCCATTTGTTTGTTTTCATTTTTATTTCTATTGCCTTAGGAGACTGACCTAAGAAAACATCGGCACAATTTATGTCAGAAAATGTTTTGCTTATGTTCTCTTCTAGAAATTTTATGGTGTCGTGTTTTATATTTAAGTCTTTAAGCCTCAATGATTCAGTTTTTTTTTAATTTTTATTTTTACTTTACTTTACAATACTGTATTGGTTTTGCCATACATTGACATGAATCCACCACGGGTGTACCTGCAATCCCAAACATGAACCCCCCTCCCACCTCCCTCCCCACAACATCCCTCTGGGTCATCCCCGTGCACCAGCCCCAAGCATGCTGTATCCTGCATCGGACATAGACTGGTGATTCGATTCTTACATGATAGTATACATGTTTCAATGCCATTCTCCCAAATCATCCCACCCTCTCCCTCTCCCTCTGAGTCCAAAAGTCTGCTATACATCAGTCATCTGAGGACCAATCTCTTTTACTGATCATTCTCATCACTCAATGGTATCCCCCCCAAATTCACATGTTGAAGCCCCGAGCCCACAATGGGATGGTATTTGAAGACTGAGAATCGGGGATAGTTAGGGTTAGTTTAGATCGTGAGGGTAGGGCCCTCATGATGGGATTAGTAGTAGCAGTGTTAGTTGCTAGTCATGTCCAACTCTTGGCGAACCCACGAACTATAGCCTGCCAGGGTCCTCTGTCCATGGGATTCTCCAGGCAAGAATACTGGAGGGTATTGCCATTTCCTTCTCTAGATGATCTTCCCGACCCAGGGATTGAACCCAGGTCTCCTGCATTGCAGGTAGATTCTTTACCATCTGAGCTACAGGGAAGATCCCATGAGGGGATTGGTGGCCTGTATGAAGAAGAAGCTTGCGCACATTGAGGAAAGACCATATGAGGACCTAGCAAGAAGGTGGCTGGTTTCGAACCAGGAAGTGAGCTCTCCCCAGGAAGCCAACCTGCTGGCCCCTTGACCTTGGACTTCTCAGCCTCTATGATGGTGAGAGATAAACTCCTGTTGTGTAAGCCACACAGTCTATGGCGTTTCATATGGCGGCCATGAAGATTAAGACAGGTGGTTTACCTGGCCCTGGTGTAGGACAGGAGAGCTCCCTCGCACTGGTGGAGGAAGACTGCATGGAGGAGGCCGGGTTTTGGGGCTTCCTGAATGAAGACAGAGCGTGCTTTCCAAGCTGCAGGGGCCTCCTCTGGATCTCGGGGCTCCCCCTCCTCTGCCTGTGGTTTCCTTACAGCATCTCTTCCCACGTGGGGAATATACTCTCCTGACTACTCAGGTTTTGATAAAGTCTTAAAAAGATTGGATGGGAGAGAGTAAAGTGCTATAATTTCTAAATGCTGCAACTATAAAGAATGCACAGGTCCTAATTATTCACTTGGATTGTGCCTTGTTCCGAATGGATTGTGAGTTACGCAGTTACTAGTGAACTATTTGCCATGCCATCTTCTTTCTTCTCCTCGAGAGTGCATATCGAATTCAAGGGACTGTGATGTTGTTTTAGGGAAGGTAATTTTCCAAGAAGGAGCTCAGTCACAAATTTTAGTAGACTCACTGTTATTAGTAAGACATTACCTTACAACTGATTGAGACACTGTAAGCTAGAGCATGGACTATTCCTTTGTTTCAGCACTGCCTTTTTCTTTCTTTTCTTTTTTAAAAAGTGTTTGTTGTGCTGGGTCTTAGTTGCAGCATGTTGGATCTAGTTCCCTGACCCGGGATCGAACCTGAGCCCACTGCACTGGGAGCGTGGAATCTTAGCCACTGGACCACCAGGAAAGTCCTTACTACTGCCTCTTCCTAAATCTGCTTTAAAACTGCAAATATTCTCCAAAGGATGACATATCACTGACTTGCTATCTACTTCTCTATGTAATGATGGAGTCTGACCAGGTGTGATATGGAGTTGTGTCTGTGTAGGTGTTTGTATGTATGGTGTGTTAGGGTGACATGGGGTTGGGCTGTTAGAAGGGGTGTGGGGTAGAGAAGGGGGCTGAGTGCTCCAAAGCCTCACAGTTTTACTTCGGGCCCTGGAGCAAGGCTCAGAGGCAAGCACGGGGCCCTCTGAGGGTGCTGATCCTGGGTCCTTATGGCAGTAGTCCCCATCTCTCCTGGCCTGTGTGTCATCAGGCCCTATACCTTGGCTCTGGGATGCTGTTTTCCGAAGGAGTGGCGCCTGGCTCACGCTGTCCTCCCTGTTGGTGTTCAGGACCACTTGGATCTCCGGGAAAGAGTGAGTGCTTTGGAGGAGGGATGTGAAGGGTTCGGGATCCGATGCACTGGGCTTGAACTCTAGTGCTATCACTTATTAGCTGTGTGGCCTTGGTCACTTGACCAAAGTCACTTGACCTTACTGAGCCTCAGTTTCTTCATAAGTAATTGCATTGGTAATAAAAGCTTCTGCCTTATAAAGTGAAAGTGGAAGTGAAAGTCGCTCAATCGTGGTTGACTCTTTTGCAACCTCATGGACTACACAGTCCATGGAATTCTCCAGGCCATAATCTGGAATGGGTAGCCTTTCCCTTCTCCAGGGGACATTCCCAGCCCAGGGATTGAACCCAGGTCTCCCGCATTGCAGGCAGATCCTTTACCAGCTGAGCCACAGGGATAGATGTGCTGAATCAAAACCAATATCATTCTTAACATAGCTCTTGGCACATAATAAGCCTCCAGTAAATGTGAGCTATTATTTTTTCTGTATATGTGCTCATTCTCTTGACAGACTAAAGAGGGTATAAAAACAGTTTGATTGGGATACTTCCTAGTCATCATTCATAGTCTACAATTCAGCTGTCACTAGGACAAAAACCAGAATGAGCTAGCAGGGTCTAGTGTGCTATCAATCGGGGGAGCTTGCCTTTACTTGCCTTTCCAATCTGAGTGCCATCAAGATGCCCAGAGCATCCTGTGGACGATGAGTTTCTTGGAGTTCTGAACATGCAGGAATAAGGTGAGAGGTCAACCCTGCGAGAGGTAATTGAAATCCAAAGCCCGTGTTCTAGAAGGTGGGAGTCGGGGCGAGGGGCAGGGGCGGTCTCCCCAGAGCAGTCCTTTGGTGAGAGACAAGAAGGTGGGAGTGCCAGGCCAGAGGAGAGGGGTCTGGCCACCCTACAAGTCCCTGCTCGCTGATACCCGGAAACTGTCTTTTACAGGACAATGAGCTGCTCACTGTTGATGGCAGTGATGCGGGAAGCTGGGCCTACAGCCTGGGATGGGCCCTGCTGAGCCTCAGGTTTTAACAAGCAAGAGCAATGAGCTCTTCCTTTGGAGGGTTGTCACTAACTGTGGGTCTTTCCCTAGGCCAAGGCACCTCTCTGAGTCTTGGTTTTCTTACCTATAAGATGAGAGCATCAGTGGTTTCTGAGACACCATCCATTGTTGACATTCTGTGGCTAGGAGATCATGAAAGAAGAAGAAATGGTTTCTTGTGTTGGCCTTGCCTTTCTGCATCTCACTGTTTCTCCCCCTTGTCGCTGTCTCTGGGTCCCAGGGACTTTCTTGCTTGTCACTCAGTGGTCTAGGACACCAACATTTGTGTTCATCTCAGTCACCAGTATTGGCGACATTTTCCTCCTTATCTGCTTCTCCTTGTCCATACATGAGGATGAGCATCTCACATCCCTTCCTGCCCAGCACTCACAAGAATGGAGCCACTAGCTCACTCATTTGCTCATCCATTCATCCCCTAGGTGCCAGGCCCAGTGCGAAGGGCCTCGGCCACCCTGAGAGTGAAGCAGGCATCATCTGGTGCTCGTGCGTATGATGGTGGAGGAGACGGGTCTGATGACAGGGGTAAGGGGGATTGAACAGAGCAGGGAGGGCAGTTCTCAGAAGGGAATTAGACGGGGAAGGGCACAGGCAGGTCAGATCTCAGGGATCTTTGAGCTGAGACCTCAGCGGTAAGTAGGAGTGAGGCAGGAGAAGCACCACCTGTATTGGGGAGGAGAAGAGACTGGGGCAGGTGGGGGCGGGATGCCAGCGGCAGGGGGGAAGGATTTCCGGCTTTGGTTTGCTGTGTATCCCAATGTGTGAAGCGGTAGGCACTCAACCAAGAGCTGTTGAGTGGAAGAGTAGACCAGTCACACAGCAAAGTCCCTGTGGCCTGGAGGAGACTGCAAGGCTGGTTCTCTGTAGCAATGTCTTTAGAATCTCAAAGCAACTCCTGAAGCAGAGGTCCAGGAGCCAGGTAGGAGGCTCGTTAGTTTGGATTCCTCCCCAGAGCAGGTGCTGAGAGCGAGATCGAGGTGCTGCTAGTTTCTACCTGGGAAGCACAAGTGAGGGGATAGGGGAACTGAGACGAGAAGAGAGAAAAATAAATAAAGGGTGGGAGAGTGAAAGGTGGGGGGAGTGCTGGATTTCAGAGCGGGACCTCTGAGAATCTTGTGGAATAGGCCTCAGCATGGTCTTCCCTGGGGTGGGGAATGGGTGGTCAACTGTGCCTCTTACGGAGTGTCCCTGGGGGCCATCAAGTCTGTAACAGTGTGGGCTGCCCTGCTCTGGGCAGCTGAGCTCAGAGGAGGCTAGGGGATCTGGGGTGGGCTTTGCAGCATCTCTAAACAGGAGAGAGTGGTCAGCAGTGGCGTTGGGTGGGGAGAGAAGTAGGCAGGTTTGAGGTACTTTGGGGAAGTGACGGTGATAATAGCAAAGAGTTGAACTCTCTCTTTCATTCCACACACATGTGCTGGACCGCTCTGGCTTCCTGGGAAGTGGTCTCTGAGGCCGAGTTTATTGAGTGTGAATATTAAGGAGCATTCTTGCACGAACACCTGGGGAAAGGAGGGAACAGCTGTAGGAGAGGGTAGAGGAAAACAGCAAAGCCTCAGCCAACCCCACAGGGAGCTCCGGAGCAGGACCAAAGATCCTTCACAGGGGTGTGCTGGAGCTTCAGAGGGGTCTGGCTCAGGCCTCGATGCTGGGCCTCCCTCAGTCCAGGGATGTGGGCCAACCTGGGAAGGGCCTGCGTGACTTTGGCCCAGGCAGCTGTCTTCAGCAGAGGCCATTGCTAATACAGCATCCATTGCCTTTATTGAGTCTTTTGCAGGTCAGGGACGGTTGTAGGTGTTGCATATATAGCAAGCAGTGCACGGGGCCCGGGTGAGAGACAGCAAACATATAACACTGGGCAGTGAGAAGTGCAGAGCAGAAAACCACACAGGGTGAGCTGGACGATGGCTGGACAGGGAGGTGAAGGTCGGCATGGAGGTGACGGAGCCTGGAGGGTAAAGGTAACCTGATCCTGACGGTCTGGGCAGCCTCTCCCTGCACCGCAAAGCCCCAGACCTCCACCAGAGCTGCCAGCTGCCCCATCTCTGGGCTGCAACTCCAAGGCTTTCTGTAGGAGGTAGGGGCAGCCCCACAACCATGAGAAGTTTGCCATGGGACCCACTGTTTTCTTGTTGGCTGGCAGCCTGGGGTTTTCTGAGATGGGGATCGGTGAGACGGGCACTGATGGCTGGAGGTTGGCGAGTCTCGGCTGCCTCCGTGTCCTTCCACTCAGAACAGCTGGCACAGCCTGGGGCCCGATGGTTCATGTGGGGAGCAGGGTGGGTTGGCAGAACGGTGGCTGGGCCCGAGGCACGGCCGAGACTCTGGATGTGCGGGACCCCTCCTGCACGCGACCCTGCTGCCCCCTCCTCAGTTGCCTCACCCAGGAATGGGCCTGTGGGGGGCATCATGCCGGCTGCTGCTGGGGGCCATGGATAGGGGAGGCCCCCAGGCAGGCCTGCTCAAACTGCTGCCTTCCCCCTCTCTCCCCAGGCCCTTGTGTTTGCAAAGGAAGGTCAAGTGTCCCCGGGAGTCTGGCTGCAGTCACGGATCATTAGGGCCAGGAGAGCGGGCACAGCCTCCTCTTCCAGGGGTGTGGCGCCTGGTGGACTGGCGGGCAGGCGGGCAGGCGAGGGCTCGAGGAGCCAGCCCAGATCACCCTGCTGTCCTAGGATGCCCTGAGGCTCCTGGAGAGTGGAGATCTCTCTGCCCTGGCTCCAGCCAGTGGGGCATGTAGCATCCAGCCTGGAAACAAACCCACCATTGAGTTAGTCGGGGACCAGTCCCTCTGTTTCTGACAGCTCTGGTTGGCTTCCTGGTTACTGCCAGAAAGGAAAACCTGAATTTAGGTTGTGGCTCTGCTAGCCTTTGCCTGAGGCACTCTCGAACAAGTTACTGAGTCACGCGGAGCCTCAGTGTTCTCATCTGTAAAACGGAGGGATTCAACGTGTGCTCGGAAAGTTATTTCTGTCTCTAAAGCAGGATCTGTTCCGTGGTCCTCTTCCTGAGCTCCTGTGTGGTTTGCTCTGCCTGCCTCCCTTGGCAAACTGTCATTCCTCAATAGCTGTGTTTCAGGTGAGGCTGTTCACTGCCTGTTCCTGCCCAGCAGTGGGAATCTGACCTAAGCTGGGACTTATGAGTCATTTTCAGGGGCCTGTTTTGATGGTGAGGGAGACAGTGGCAGGCTCCTTTCTCTGGCTTCGCTAGCTGTGTGGATGAGGTAAGTCTGGAACTGTTGGGAACATCTTTGATGCCACATGGAGTGAACCTGCCTGAAAATGGAGCACACTCCAGGGAAAGCAAAAATAGAAACAGAAGGTCCTAGTGACATAATCTGAACTCCTGCCTAAATATCCAAGCCTAAAGCCAGCGCCACTCTCAAATTTTCCCATTTATTTGTACCAATAAATTCCTCCTTCTGATTATTCCAATTTGAGTTGGATTTCTACTGATTGTGGTTGACAGAGTTTTGGCAAATATATTATCCAATAAATAGAACATCACTTCAGGGTGATAAGCTAGATCGTTTCTAGTCAAAGTGGTCCAAAGACCAGCATGGGCATCCTCTGGGAGCTTGCTGGAAAGGCAGAATCTTGGGTCTATCCAAGACCTATTGAATAAAAACATGCATTTTAACAGGAGCCCAGGCTATCCATATATACATAGCGTTACTCTATACCAGTAGCCCTCAGCTCTGAATGTACACTTAGAGTCCCAACACCCAAACCACACCCCAGACCAATTAAATCAACATTTCTGAGGGTGGATCCTGATATCCTCATTTTTAAAAGTTCCCTGGGCGAGAACAACATACAGCCAAGGTTGACCATCACCGCTTTGTTCTGATTTGCTTGTTGTTCAGTTGCTAAGTTGTGTCTGACTCTTTGTGATCCCATGAGCAGCAGCACGTCAGGCTTCCCTGTCCTTCACTGTCTCCTGGAGTTTGCTCAGACTTGTGTCCAATGTGTCAGTGACACCATCCAACCACGTCATCCTCTGTCACCCTCTTCTTTTGCGTTCAATCTTTCCCAGCATCAGGGTCTTTCCCAATGAGTCAGCTCCTCGCATCAGATGGCCAACGTATTGGAGCCTCAGCTTCAGCATCAGTCCTTCCAATGAATATTCAGGGTTGATTTGCTTAATAGGAGCTGAAAGTTCTCATGTTTTGTAGGTTTAGCCTACAGTCAAAGCCTGCTTCTCTTGTGGACACAACAAAGGGACCTTGATAGTGGTGGGGTCCCTTTAAAATGAAGTGGGAGGTGCCCCACTTCAGTGCCAGGTGCCTGGCAGAGGGACAGGGACTTGACCATAAGCACAACCTGAATCCCAAGCTGAACCCAACTATTATGTTTTTACTGAACCATGAACTACCCCCCAAATATGTTCTGAGTTTTTATTTTCCTTCTAAAAAGCCATCATTGTGGTGAATCAATTCACTCTGGAACTAATCCGGATGCTTTCTAAAATCAGTCAACTAGAAGATGGGGATATCAGAAAATTCTCTGAATTGAACATGAGCAAAATTCTTTTCATTGGAGACTTGACTCTTGACTGGTTGCGGTGGGAATTTGGCCTGTGGCCTCATGTTTCCAGTGGCTGGTCAGATGCTGTATTCTCCTGCATTTCTACTTCTTTCTGAGTGAGGCCCTCGCCAGGCCCCAGGGGGCACCTGTGACCGATTATGTATGGTCCAGGTGGCATCGTTAGGATGTTAGTAGGTGGCAGAGATCAGGGTGCATGGAAAAAATGGATAAGAGGGAGGTAGACTCCTGGGTGAGGGAGAAGAGGGATGGACAGGGAGGTCTGGGGCCGCTTTGTGTTTGTTCTTTATGGTTTTAACTGCTGGCAAAGAACCCTTTCCTGCCTGGAGCTCTGCTCGGGAGCAAGGAGAGGTATGGGGGGAGCTGGGGGAAAAGAGCTGGAATCTGGCCTTTCTCTGCTCACTGTCATCAGCAGCTCATTCGGGATTCTAATCAGGGAGAAATATTTTCCTGTCCGCTCATTACAGACTCTAACAAGGTCCCCGCTCCGGGTCGTGGCTGCTTTTCTCCTGCTGGGGATTGCGACGAGCAGCTTATTGGAGCCTTTGGTAACTCGTTTGTGATAACATGTGATTTCCAGCAGCGAGAGGGCCCTGGGATGCAGGAGGCAGAGCAGACAGCAGGGGGAAAAATGGAGGAACAGTCCCCTTGGCAGAGGACAGGAAGGCAAAAACACCCAAGGCTTTGGGGAAACCGAGACAGACCCTCTGGGAATCTGGGCCCAGCTCTGTGTGAGGTGCAGACCGGCTCCAGCTGTGTGTGGAGGCAGGTAGCATCATGACCATTGTCGGCTGGGGAATAAAGGGTTAGTTTTTAACCCTGTGGAGACAGTCTTCAGGACCTCTGCTTTGCCTGCTTGCATGGCCCTAGATGCCAATCCTTGAACTGACTCAGTGATTTGAAAAATGTTTGCATGCCATAATTTCCAGCTCAGAACCTGTCAATGGTTCCCTAATTCTCATTGTCTTACATCAAAACTTTATTACTTGCCTATCAAGGTTCTCCATAAAATCCGGCCTTGTTGTTTAGTCACTAAGTCATGTCTGACTCTTTTGCAACCCCATGGACTATAGCCCACGAGGCTCCTCTGTCCATGGGATTTCCCAGGCCAGAATACTGGAGTGAGCTGCCATTTCCTTCTCCAGGGGATCTTCCCAACACAGGGATCAAACCCCCATCTACTGCATTGGTGGCGGATTCTTTACCACTGAGCCACCAGCCAAAGCCCTTTCCATAAAATACCCCTACTCCAACTAGCTGTATTTCAAGTATTTCTCCCATACCAAATCCTCTATTTCAAACTCTTAAAGACTTGCTCTCTTCAACATCCCATAAAAATTGTTAATTTTATTTTCGTCTGAGTTATCCTTCCTTCCTATTCAAGTTCTATCCATTCACCAAAGCTTAACCAAAGAATTATTATATGGTCTATAAATCCTTTCATGATTATGCAGGTGGATGGCTACAACATGGCTTAAAATGGGGATCTGACAGATTTGGCCCAACTCTTTTTATAAAGTTTCATTGGAACCCAGCCATGCTCACACACTTACTTAGCCGTTTTACACTATATCAAAAGAGCTGAATAGTTCTAACAGGGACCATATGACCCACAAAGCCTAAAAGATTTACTATTTTTCCCTTTTCAAAAAAACTTAAACAATAAAGTTTATAACTTGAATTTATATTTCCTTAAATTCTTTCAAAAAGCCTTTCCAGATGATTCTTTTTTTCTTCCTCTTTATCTATATTTTTCCCATCTTCTCTTGCTCTGAACTTCCATCACATTTTATGTCTTTGTTTCTTATGATGTGTTTCTCTTTTTTTAAAACTGAAACATGCTGTATCCTGCGTCAGACATAGACTGGCAATTCAATTCTTACATGATAGTATACATGTTAGAATGCCATTCTCCCAAATCATCCCACCCTCTCCCTCTGAGTCCAAAAGTCCATTATACACAGCTGTGTCTTTTTTCCTGTCTTGCATATAGGGTCGTCATTGCCATCTTTCTAAATTCCATATATATGTGTTAGTATACTGTATTGGTGTTTTTCTTTCTGGCTTACTTCACTCTGTATAATAGGCTCCAGTTTCATCCATCTCGTCAGAACTGATTCAAATGAATTCTTTTTAACGGCTGAGTAATACTCCATTGTGTATATGTACCACAGCTTTCTTATCCATTCATCTGCTGATGGACATCTAGGTTGTTTCCATGTCCTGGCTATTATAAACGGTGCTGCGATGAACATTGGGGTACATGTGTCTCTTTCAATTCTGGTTTCCTCGGTGTGTATGCCCAGCAGTGGGATTGCTGGGTCATAAGGTAGTTCTATTTGCAATTTTTTTAAGGAATCTCCACACTGTTCTCCATAGTGGCTGTACTAGTTTGCATTCCCACCAACAGTGTAGGAGGGTTCCCTTTTCTGCACACCCTCTCCAGCATTTATTGCTTGCAGATTTTTGGATCGTAGCCATTCTGACTGGTGTGAAGTGGTACCTCATTGTGGTTTTGATTTGCATTTCTCTGATAATGAGTGATGCTGAGCATCTTTTCATGTGTTTGTTAGCCATTCGTATGTCTTCTTTGGAGAAATGTCTATTTAGTTCTTTGGCCCATTTTTTGATTGGGTCGTTTATTTTTCTGGAATTGAGCTGCAGAAGTTGCTTGTATATTTTTGAGATTAGTTGTTTGTCAGTTGCTTCATTTGCTATTATTTTCTCCCATTCAGAAGGCTGTCTTTTCACCTTGCTTATAGTTTCCTTTGTTGTGCAGAAGCTTTTAATTTTAATTAGATCCCATTTGTTTATTTTTGCTGCATGTTTGGGGCTGGTACATGGGGATGACAGAGAGAGATGTTATGGGGAGGGAGGTGGGAGGGGGGTTCATGTTTGGGAACACATGTAAGAATTAAAGATTTTAAAATTAAAAATAAAATAAAAAAATAAAATAAAATAAAAAGAAAAAAAAAGAAAAAAAACCCACAAAAACTGAAACAGTCATGTGTTTAAATGTTTGTTCTGGTATTTCTCTGGTGTCCAGTGGTTAAGTGTATGCTTCCACTGCAGAGGGCGTAGATTTGATCCCTGGTTGGGGAACTAAGATCCGGCATGTCACTTGGCGTAGCTAATACATAAATAAATACCTGTTCTGTATAATCTCTAGAGCCTGTAGTTCCTTTGCAGGCAGAATCTCTTCAGATCCATCTCTGCAACCCCTCAACTCTTTTTTTAAATGTTTATTTATTTTTAATTGAAGGATTATTGCTTTACAATACTATGTTGGTTTCTGCCATACATCAATATGCCTCAGCCACAAGTATGCAGATGTCCCCTCCCTCTTGAACCTCACTCCCACCTTCCTCCCCATCCCACCCCTCTAGGTTGTCACCGAGCCTGGTCTGAGTTCCCTGAGTTGTAGAGCAAATTCCCACCGGCTATCTATTTTGCATGGCTTCCCTGGTGGCTCAGAGGTTAAAGCGTCTGCCTGGAATGCTGGAGACCCAGGTTCGATCCCTGGGTTGGGAGGATCCCCTGGAGAAGGAAATGGCACCCCACTCCAGTATTCTTGCCTGGAGAATCCCATGGAGGGAGGAGCCTGGTGGGCTACAGTCCATGGGGTCGCAAAGAGTTGGACACGACTGAGCGACTTCGCTTCACTTCACTTCAGTGTGCGTGTTTCCCTGCTCTCTCTCCATCCATTCCACCCTCTCCGTCTCCCCTGCAGCCCTCAGCTCTTTTCACAGAGTTCAGTGAGTGGGGAAAAATCCTTGTTGGTTGCATAGTCTGCCTTAGCTCCTGAATGGCCTTGAAATTGTCACAAGGGGCATCAACAGTTTCAGACAGTTCTGTGTGGGGTTACAACATCATGAAGATCTGTGTTCCTTGTGGGTGAAGGCTATCTAATCCTGCCTTTGAACTAGGAGCCAGATCCTGCTTCCTCAGTAGTAAGACCACTGTTTCATGGAGGGAGGGATGCCCTGCAACTCTGGGGATGACTTACAGAGGGTTGTTGATCCTGGTTCGTTTCAAGCCCTCCTTTCTATTCTAACAGGCAGTTCTATGGAGCAAAACGAAAAGTTCCTATCTTTCAATCTTTGTTATACAAACTTACAGTGAAATCGTGATAGGCAGAATAAAATGTCAGTGTTCTAATCTCTGGACTGTAGCCATGTCACTTTATAATGGGAGTTGGAAGATACGATTGGTGGTTGGTGCTTTAGTTCCTAAGTTTTGTCTGACTCTTGCATTTTGGGATAGTTATTATCTTGGATTATGTGCCTGGTCTATGAATTTTGTATAAATGGAATCATACAATATATGATTCCATTCTGATTGGGTCCAGTTTAATAAACCAAGTCCTTGAAAGTAGAACAGGCAGGGAGGAGAGTGGGTCAGAGAGCAGTGACATGAGAAGGACTCCATCCATCGTTGCTGACTTTGAAGATGAAGGAAGAGGCCATGAGCCAAGGAGTAAGGGCAACTGCTGCTGCTGCTGCTGCTGCCATGTCGCTTCAGTCATGTCCGACTCTGTGCGACTCCATAGACGGCAGCCCACCAGGCTCCGCCGTCCCTGGGATTCTCCAGGCAAGAACACTGGAGTGGGTTGCCATTTCCTTCTCCAATGCATGAAAGTGAAAAGGAAAATGAAGTCTCTCAGTCCTGCCCGACTCTTCACGACCCCATGGACTGCAGCCCACCAGGCTCCTCCGTCCATGGGATTTTCCAGGCAAGAGTACTGGAGTGGGGTGCCATCGCCTTCTCCGAAGGGCAGCTGCTAGAATCTGGGAAAATAAGGAACAGATTTTCCCCTAGAACTTCCAGAAAGGAAGGCGGCCCCGACACCATACCACACCACACTGTAGCTTCCCGAGGCCCACGTCAGAATTCTGACCTTTAGACTAGTCAGATAACATGTTCGCATTGTTGAAGACACTACATTTCTGATCATTTATTTATAGGAGCAGTAGAAATACAAGTACCACCATTTTTTTTTTTAGCCAATCATGACCCTTGCCATTTACACAAAATAGTTCAGTGACTCAGGCAGACTGGGGAGGTTGAGGCAAGATGGTATTTGTCTATCCATTCTAGAAAAAAAAAGCAGTGTTGTCTAGAATCCTGGAGCTAAAACTGGCCTGGTTGTCTTGGAAATTGTTACCTTTAACCCTAGGACTTAAGTGAAATTGGGAAATGTGAATGGCCTTCTGCTGGCAGTCTCTTTGAGAAAGGCATGGACTGGCTGTGTGGAGTTTTTGTTGCAGGGGTAGAGTGTACATGCTTCAGGTTTTTAGCACCAATTGGTAGAAGTCTGGTCCACAGAGGGTCAGGAGCACCAAAGTTCAGGGCCTGGGGTGATTTCCCCTGGGCATTACTTTGGTTGGTTACTAAAACCATTGGATGAACTCTGTTATCAGTTCCCTATTGACAGTAATGCTACATAAAAAACCATCCCATCCCCCAAACCTTGCTGAGTTAAAACAATAACCGTTTATCATTGCTTATAAACCATTTAGTTTTATGGATTGGCTGCACAGCTCCGCTGATCTGGGCTGGGCTCAACTGGGCTCAGCCTCTGTGGTCAGGTTGACTGGAGGCTGATTGGTCCAGAATGACCTCAGCTGGGGAGACTTGGCTCTCTCCCCCCACCTCCAGAAGACTGGCTGATCTTCTCCTGAGGGGAGGGGGAAAGGGAAGGGGGAGGAGAGAGGTCTCTTGAGGCCTAGCCTCGAGCTGAGATGTTGCGGCCCACATTCTATTGATCAGAGTAAGTTACAAGGCAGCCTAGATTCAAAGAACAGGGAAATGGATTTAACTTTTTCTCTTTTTAAAGAAACTTTTCATTTTGTATTGGGATATAGACAATTAGCAACTGAACAAAAAAGAGGAAATCAAACCAGTCAATCCTACAGGAAGTCAACTCTGAATATTCATTGGAAGGACTGTTGCTGAAGCTCCAATACTTTGGCCACCTGATTTTGCAAAGAGCTGACTTCGCATCATTGGAAGAGACCCTGATGCTGGGAAAGATTGAAGGAGGAAGGGGAAGGGGGCAGCAGAGGCTGAGACAGTTAGCATCACTGACTCAATGCACACGAATCTGAGCAAACTCTGGGAGACAGTGGAGGACAGAGGAGGCTGGCGTGCTATATTCCATGAAGTTGCAAAGAGTTGGACACGACTTATCGACTGAACAGCAACAGCAACAACAGCCGATAAATAGCCGATGCACAATGTTGTAACAGTTTCAGTTTCAGTTTGAGTGAAGGGACTCAGCCGTGCATATACACGTTATCCATTTCCCTTCTAACTCCCCTCCCATCCAGGCTGCCACATAACCTTAAACAGAGTTCCATGTGCTACACGGTAGGTCCTTGTTAGAGATTTAACTTCTTAATGAGGGGAAGTACCAAGTCATGTTGCAAGGGATGTGGGAAAGATGGAGAATTAGGGCCATCTTTGCAGTCAGTCTGCCCCATACTCTCTGGGAAGGAAAATGTGCCCTTCGTCCCAACTAGCTCCAGTCCTCTCCTGGCTGGAGGAGTCAGGGGAGCCTCTGGATCCTGTCCACTGTTCACTCCATGCCCCCCTCTCAAGGAAAGCCACAGTTTTCCCATGAACTGCCAGCCGTCAGCCCCTCCCTTCCCTGTCTCTCTGCTGCAAGCCTGAGGGATGTTGGGGTGAGACCAGCCGGCTTGATGAATGCCAGACTCTGTAAACCGTCCCCTGGCCTCTGTCACAGCATCAGCATGAGATGAACTTGCTAATACTCTGAGAGCCACAGACCTTTTCCTCTTCCCCGGCACAATGCATCGAATCGATCTGGCTGGGTGAGCCGCAACAAACCCCACAGAAAAAGGCATCAGCAAATTTAAAGCCTCGTTCGAGGTCTTGATTCACCATAAACTAAGTTGCCGGCAGCAGGCATTGACATGTCTTCTACTGTGGTTGATACCAGGATTTATCGACTTGCCGTAAGATGTTGATATTGACCAGGACTGAGTTCCAAATGAAAAGGCCTATGGCAGTATATCTTTATTGCTCAGATAATCCTCGGATTTGCTACTCCTTCCTTGTCCCACTCAATACTGTAGCAGAAATTCTTTGGGAATGGAGAGACCATCACTTAGATACAACAAGATGCTCTTCGCCTGCAAGGCCTCCTGAAACAGGGCTGGAGGTACAAGCAGCATGTTGGGAACATAGCCGGCTTGGGCAGATCTATTTATGCTGGCACCCAAAACCATAATACCTTGAACTTTTTAGAGACCCAGCTCTCTCCTCTTGGAAGACAGCCCAGGACAAAACCCAACAGGAATTGTCATGGGACCTGTTCACGAAGAGTGTCCACTTCCCTTTCCCCACTGGTCCACTTCAGGGCCTCAGGCTGCCTTCCTCCCACCCAGGCTAGTGGATTCCAGTCCCAGGGGACACTATGATGTCACCCTTAGTGCTGGCTCCTGACAGTGAAATTAACGTGACATGTGGTTCTTGCGAATTTCAAGGCCCACTAGGAAACAGAGAAAGGAGAGACAGTTTATTACTTGCTAATTTATTTTCTCATTGAAATATAGTTTGCAGCCCTCACTTTAAGGGAGGGTATGCTTGTAATAGTGTCACATATGGTGACTTTGGAGTTATTTTGGATATCAGGGACACTGGGGAAACCAGCAGGGAGCAGAATGAACAGGGCCAAGAGAACAACCCAGAGTGGCTGGGCCAGGGGGCAAGGTAGAGAGGCAGACTTTTACAACTCAGCTCCCTTACCCAGCTCTGTTTCCCTTTATAGTCTCTAAGGGCCTGTTCAAAGATGAAGATGGAGGCCAGTGGGGAGAGGCCAAGGGAGACAATCACAGGAAGATGGAGATTTCACAAACATGCTTTCCCTGGTATCAGGTGAGCAGATTCAGGACGACCCAGACGCGGGTTCACTATGAGCGTCCTGCTCTGCTCTCTCTTCTAAAGCTTGTGTTGCCATTAGCAGGGCAATCTCCACTAGCCCTCCTGGCATGCTGCCTTAGAGAGGGAACTGATCACAACATCACCTGCATTCCAAAGAGCAACAGACAGGGACTGAGAGCACTGGCTTGGCTGCCAGACAGTTTTGGGTTTGAAATCTGGCTTCTGCACTTATCAGCTGGGTGACCTTGGGCAGAACCATGACAGACAGTGTTTATCCTTTTCTCCTTTGCCAGTGGGATATTAAGTTTGTTCAGGTATCAGTTCCTGTGATCTCTGGGGAGGTGGGCCCAGGTCCTGATCTTAGAGTGAACAAGTGATCAGTTCTGCTTAATGAGATGAAAAGGGAACATGTTGGGGATAGTTCTGGCATTTTTACTCCCTGATATGAGAAGGCAGACAAAGAGTATCTCTCTATTCTGTCTGACACCTGCTTTCTTCTTGATGTGAAGCTGGTGGGTGGGCGGGATCTCCCTGTTCATACTGCCCTCCTGCTTCCTACAGTGGAAATTCGTTGACTAATGATGTGGCTTTGGCAGACATTTTACTACCAAGAGGCCAAGAAAATGTGGAGACACCTATCTGGGGTCCTGCCACCAAAGAGCAGGCTTCCCACCTGGCGCTAGTGGTAAGGAATCTGCCCGTGAATGCAGGAGATGCAATTGAAACGGGTTTGATCCCTGGGTTGGGAAGATCCCCTGGAGAAGGACATGGTAACCCACACTAGTATTTGCTCCTGGAGAATCCCATGGATAGAGGGGCCTGGCAGGCTACAGTCCATAGAGCTGCAAAGGGTTGGACGTGACTGAAGCGACTTAGTGTGCACGCATGCAGGCATGCAATGGCTAATAATGCTAAATATTTGTTTGACATCCACATATCCTCTTTAATGAAGTGTTTATTTCAGTCCTTTGCCCATTATTAGATTGTGTTGTTTGTTTTCCTATTGTTGAGTTTTGAGAATTCTTTGCTTATTCTGGATACAAGTCCTTTGTTGGATATATGATTTGAAAATATTTCCTTCTAGTCTGTAGTTTTTCTTTTCATTCTCTTGATAGTGTCTTTTGCAGACCAGAGTTTTTAGTTTTGAAGAAATCTGATTTTCAATGTTTTTCTTTTATGCATTTATATTTTTGGTGTCATATCTAAGACTGTTTTGCCTAACTTCATATCTCAAAGATTTTACCTATAACTTTGGTGAATTAAAAGACGCTTACTCTGTAGAAGACCAACCTAGATAGCATATTCAAAAGCAGAGACCTTACTTTGCCGACTAAGGTCCGTCTAGTCAAGGCTATGGTTTTTCCTGTGGTCATGTATGGATGTGAGAGTTGGACTGTGAAGAAAGCTGAGCACCGAAGAATTGATGCTTTTGAACTGTGGTGTTGGAGAAGACTCTTGAGAGTCCCTTGGACTGCAAGGAGATCCAACCAGTCCATTCTGAAGGAGATCAGCCCTGGGATTTCTTTGGAAGGAATGATGCTAAAGCTGGAAACTCCAGTACTTTGGCTACCTCACGTGAAGAGTTGACTCATTGGAAAAGACTCTGATGCTGGGAGGGATTGGGGGCAAGAGGAGAAGGGGACAACAGAGGATGAGATGGCTGGATGGCATCACGGACTTGATGGACGTGAGTCTGAGTGAACTCTGGGAGTTGGTGATAGGGAGGCCTGGCATGCTGCGATTCATGGGGTCACAAAGAGTCAGACACGACTGAGTGACTGAACTGAACTGAACTTGGTGAAGTTTTGTAGTTTTATTTTTTTTGTCTTTTAAAATATAGATATATTTTATTGTACTTAACGTACAATGTTTCAGGAGCACAGCAAGGTGATTCAGTTATACAGATACAAAAATATTATTTTTGAAATTATTTTCCATCATATGTCATTACAAAATATTGACTATAGTTCCCTGTGCTATACCGCAAACATTTGTTGCTTGTTGCATATCTATTTTTTAATTAGAAATCTAGCATTCTGTTCATACTAAGTCAAACATGCTAATCTTCTCTGTATGATTCCAATTTTAGTATATGTCCTGCCGAAGTGAGCCCTGTAGTTTTATATTTAGATATATGATCCAATTAATTTTTTTATATGGTGTGAATTTTTTTTTTTAGCGTGGTTGTGTTTTACATGACTGTTGCAGTACCATTTGCTGAAAACACGGTCTTTTCCCCACTGAATGGCTTTTGCACATTTGTTTAAAAAAATGAGTTCGCCGTATTTCCGTGGGCCTGTTTCTGGACTCCATTCTATTCATCTGATATGTATATGTCTATTTCTTTGCAAATTCCATGTCTTGTCTGCTATCACTTTATCAAAATTTGGGTAGTGTGACTTCTCCAGTCTTACTCTTCCTTTTCCAAAATTGATTTATTTATTTGTCTTCCTTAGTCTGGGCTGCTATAACAGAATACCATAGAGTAAATGGCTTAAACAACAAACATTTAGTTTTCAGTTCTGGAGGTTGGAAGTTTGAGATTAGGGACTCAGCATGGCTGGGTCCTGATGAGAGCCCCCCTCTTGGTTCATAGTTGATTGCCTTCTTGCTATATTCGTCACATGGACGAAAGAAAGAGAGGAAGCAAGCTCTCTCTTGTCTCTTCATGTAAGGGCAGTAATTCCATTATCGGGACTCCACTCTCATGACCTAATTACCTCCCTAAATCTCCATCTCCATATACCATCGCGTTGACAATTAGGGTTTCAGCATATGAATTTTAGGAGTACACAAAGTCAGTCCATAGCACTATTCTAGTTTCTTTGCTTTTCCATATGAATTTTAAAGTTAGCTTGCCCAAATCTATAGAAAAAATCCTGGTGGAACTTTGAAATTATGTGAATCCATAGATCTAGCTGGAAAAAATGAATATCTATACTACATGGAATTTTCCAGTCCATGAGCATGGTATATCTTGCCAGTTCAGTCAGTTTAGTTGTTCAGCCGTGTCCGACTCTTTGCGACCCCATGCTTGCCATTTATTTAGGCCAAATTTGAATTCTTTCATCAGCATTTTGTAGTCTTTTCAGCACACATATCCTTTGTTTATTTTTTAGATTTGTGCCTAAGTATTTAATTTTTCTTGAAATATGAAAATGGTATGTATTTTTCAGTTCAGTTCAGTCGCTCAGTTGTGTCTGGCTGCGACCCCATGGACTGCAGGACACCAGGCCTCCCTGTCCATCACCAACTCCTGGAGCCTGCTCAAACTCATGTCCATCAAGTCGGTGATGCCATCCAGCCATCTCATTCTCTGTCGTCCCCTTCTCCTCCTGCCTTCAGTGTCTAAAACTATGATTGATTTTTGTGTGTTGACCTGGTGACCTGTGACTTTGTTAAACTTACTGTTTCTAGGAATTTTGCTGTTATTGTTATTGATGTCTCAGGACTGTATACTTAGAAAATTATGTTGTTTGTGAAGAAAGACATTTTTAATTTTTCCTTTTCAATCCGTATTTTATTTCTTTTTCTTGCTTAGTTACACTAACTACAATTTCCAGTATGATGTTGATTGGACTGGTGAGAGTATATCTTCTTCTTTAGAGGAGAAGAATTGAGTCTTTCTCCACTAAGTGTGATGTTAGCTGTAGGCTGTAGGTTTTTTGTAAATGTCGTTTGTTGAGTTGAGAAGGTTCCCTTATATTCCTAGTTTGCTGGGATTAAAAAAAAAGATTATATACTGAATTTTGTCCAGTGCTTTTCTGCATCAATTGATATGATCATGAGGTTTTTCTTCTTAGAATGTTGATTTATGGGATTGCATGGATTGACTTTCAAATATCAATCCATCTTTGAATTTCCAGGATAAACTTTACTTGTTTTTAGCATATTATTCTTTCTATATTCTCCTGAACTTAATTTGCTAATATATTTTGAAAATTTTGTGTCTGTGTTCATGAGAGATATTGTTTCCAGTTTTCTTTTTTCTTCTCTTTTTTCTTCTTTCTTTCTTTTCTCTTTTTTGAGGCAGGGAGTACTGTGTTTGATTTTTGGTGTCAGGGTAATGCTAACTTCATAAATTGAGACATAGTGTTCCCTCCTATTTTCTGGAAGAGATTGTCTGGATTATTTCTTCTTTAAAAGGTAGAATTTGCCAGTGAAATAATCTAGTCCTGTGGGTCATTTGGGGGGAAAGATTTTAAATATTATAAATTCTTTAATAGTTATAGTTCTATTTGGGTTATTTATTTCATCTTGGGAGAGTTTGAGTAGTTTGTGGTTTTAAAAAAATTGGTTATTTTATATAAGTTGTCAAATTTATATGTGGATAATTGTTTATAGTGTTCCCTTACTATCATTTTAATGTCTGTGGGGTTTATAGTGATAGCCCCTTTTAAAATTTCTATATTGATAATTTGTATTCTCTTTTTGTTTCTAGAAAAATTTCAATTTTATTCATCTTTTTATATAACCAGCTTTTCTTGTATTAATTTCCTTTAGTTTTTTCTGTTTTCTATTTCACTAATTTCTTTGATCTTTATTACTGATTTCTTCAATTTTTATTGTTTTGTTTTCTTTTGCTTGCTCTCTGTTTATTTTGTTCTTCTAATTTCTTAGAGTAGAAACTTAGATAATTGACTTGAAATCTTGATTGTTTTCTAATATAATCACTTAATGCTATAAATTTCTCTAGAACTATGGCCTTGAGCTATATTTCACAAATTTTGATGTGTTGTGTTTTCATATTTGTTTAGTTAAAAATATTTTCTGATTTCCCTTGAGACTCTTCTTTGGCATATGGATTATTTAGAAGTTTATTGTTTAATTTCCAAGTATTTGGAGATTTTCCTGTTATTTTTCTGTTCCTAATCAATTTAATTCTTTATGGTCAGAGAACATCATTTAAATAGTTTCAGTTCTTTTAGATTTGCTGGTTTATTTCATCACCCATGATTTGGTCTATCTTTGTGAATGTTCCAAGAATGTATATTCTGCTGTTCTTGAGTGGAGTGCTGTATTGAGAAGGATGAATATTCTTCTATTGTGGGATGAAGTGCTGTGTAAATGTCAATTATTGTAGATCTAGTCTGATGATGTTTAGTTCTTCTATATTCTTGTTGGTTTTCTGTTTACTGGTTTTAATTATTAAGAGTGTTGAAGTCTCCAGCTATAATTATAGAGTTGCCTACTTCTCCTTTCAGTTGTTATTAGTTTTGGCTTTGTGTGTTTCAAAGCTCTCTTGTTAGAGACACACTTAGAATTGCTATTTCTTCTGGTGGATGACTCTCAGTAATTTTCACATCTCTGAAATATTTTTTGTCTGATGTTGATATAATACTATGACCTTTTTATAGTGTTTGCATTGTACGTCTTTCCTTTTCATTTTTAATAGGTTTCTTGTAGATAGCACATAGTTGTGTCATGGGTTTAAAAATGTATTCTGATAATATTTGTCTTTTAAGTGATGTGTTTAGGTCATTTTTACTTACTGTAATTATTGGTAAGTTTTGATTTAGGTCTCCCATTTTATTATTTGTTTTCTAGATTGTATTGCCTTTTTGTTCCTCAGATTCCTTTCTCTATTTTATTTTATTTTGGACTTTTATTTTGTATTTAGTTTACAGCAATTTGATTATGATGCATTTGGACATGGATTTCCCTGGGTTTATCCTTTTTTTGATTTAGTGAGCTTCTTGAATTTGTATGTTTATTTTTTTTTCTATTTAGACAACTTAAATAATTTTTAGTGTTTCACTTACATTTCTTTATTTTTTTAGTCCATCTCTTTGTACTTTATTTTTAGTGGTTGCTTTAGGGATTACAATATACAGTCTTAACTTTTCACAAACTACTGAGAGTCAATATTTGACTATTTAAAGATCAAAGAAATTAGTGAAATTGAAAGCAGAAAAAATAAAGGAAATTAATACAAAGAAAAGCTGGTTATATGAAAAGATAAATAAAATTGAAAATTTTCTAGAAACAAAAAGAGAATACAAATTATCAATATAGACTAGAATGGAGGAATCTTGCCACATCAGTCCCTCTATTCTCCTGACTTTAGGCTGTGATTCTCTTACGTAATGTATCTGCATACACTAAAAGCTTCACCAGATGGTGTTATAATTCTGCTTTTAGTCATCAAATATATTTTAAAGAACTTAAGAGATGAAGAATAGCTTATTATACCTAACCAGATATTTATCCTTTCTGAGGCTCTTCCTTCATTCTGATGTTCCAAATTTTTCTTCTGGTATTACTTTCCTCTGTCTGAGAAATATCCTTTAACAATTCTTCTAGAGTGTATCATCTGGCATCTCAGTTTCTCTTCATCTGAGGAGGTCTTTATCTTAAATTCTGAAGGATAATTTTTGATGAGTATGAAATCCCAGTTGAGAGTGCTTTGTTTTCAGCACCTTAAAAATGGTATGCCATTTCCTTCGGGTTTCCATGGTTTCTCAATACAAATCCACAGTCTTGAATCACTCTTTTCCTATAGTTACTGTGTTGTTTTTCTCTGATTGCCTTCAAGACTTTTATTTTGTATTACAGCAATTTGATTCTGATGCACTTGGGCAGAGATTTCTTTGGGTTTACCCCTTTTTGAATTACTGAGCCTCTTGAGTTTGTATGTTTATTTCTTTTTTCCAAGTTGAGGGGTTTTCAGCCATTATTTCTTTAAAATATTTTCAGCAGCATACTATTTTTTCTCTCTGGGATTCTATTAACACAAAAGGCTCTGTTCCTTTTTTTTTTCATTTTATTTATCTTTGTTCTTCATTTTGAATAAATTTATTCATCTGCCAGTTGGTTGATGCTTTCCTATGTATTATCTGTTCTGCCATTGATCTAATCGATGGCCTCCCTTTAGAGGAAAAGTACTGTTTCTTGGGCTCCTCGAGTTGATTTAAGTTACTTTTTTTTTTTTTTACTGTTCTTTCTGAAATTGGAGAAGGAAATGGCAACCCACTCCAGTATTCTTGCCTGGAGAATCCCATGGGTGGAGGAGCCGGGTGGGCTACAGTCCACGGGGTCGCAAAGAGTCAGACACGACTAAGCGACTTCACTTTCTTTCACTTTCTTTTTGAAATATATTTTCTTTTTACTTTAATTTAAATTTAAGGGAACCCTCTTACACTGTTGGTGGGAATGCAAACTAGTACAGCCACTATGGAGAATAGTGTGGAGATTCCTTAAAAAATTGGAAACAGAACTGCCTTATGACACAGCAATCCCACTGCTGGGCATACACACCAAGGAAACCAGAATTGAAAGAGACATGTGTACCCCAATGTTCATAGCAGCACTGTTTATAATAGCTAGGACATGGAAGCAACCTAGATGTCCATCAGCAGATGAGTGGATAAGAAAGCTGTGGTACATATACACAATGGAGTATTACTCAGCCATTAAAAAGAATACATTTGAATCAGTTCTAATGAGGTAGATGAAACTGGAGACTATTATACAGAGTGAAGTAAGCCAGAAAGAAAAACACCAATACAGTATACTAACACATATATATGGAGTTTAGAAAGATAGTAATGATAACCCTGTATGCGAGACAGCAAAAGAGACACAGATGTATAGAACAGTCTTTTGGACTCTGTGGGAGAGGGTGGGATGATTTGGGAGAATGTCATTGAAACATGTATAATATCATATAAGAAATGAACCACCAGTCCGGGTTTGATGCATGATACAGGGTGCTCAGGGCTGGTGCACTGGGATGACCCAGAGGGATGGCATGGGGAGGAAGGTGGGAGGGGGGTTCAGGATGGGGAACACGTGGACACCCGTGGTGGATTCATGTTGATGTATGGCAAAACCAATGCAATATTGTAATTATCCTCCAATTAAAATAAATAAATTTAGATTTAAGTTACTTTTATCATTTTGTTCTATAAATATGCATTGAAGACAACTAGGTCTCAGATTCTTGTGCTTACAATGTTTGCTGCTGCTACTACTGCTGCTAAGTCACTTCAGTCGTGTCCGACTCTATGCGACCCCATAGACGGCAGCCCACCAGGCTCCGCCGTCCCTGGGATTCTCCATGCAAGAACACTGGAGTGGGTTGGCATTTCCTTTTTCAGTGCATGAAAGTGAAGCGTGAAAGGGAAGTCGCTCAGTAGTGTCTGACTCTTCATGACCCCATGGACTGCAGCCCACCAGGCTCCTCCATCCATGGGATTTTCTAGGCAAGAGTGCTGAGGTGGGGTGCCATCTGAAATTTATAAATTAAATTCAAACAAAAGTACAACTCAAAACAATGTAAACCAGGATCATTTATTTAATGTGACAGATGATGCTGTTTGCTGAAACTAAATGGCCCTTCATACTGTGAACTGTGGTGGATGACTGTGGTGCAGGTTTTTGGTCTCATCACTGCTCCCTCGTGCTGAGTCATGACTCAGTTCTCTTGCTAATTTCTCTGTTTAACCACTGCACCACTCTGAAGCTTCCTTTTGTACCATGTGATGTGACATTATTTGGCCCATCTTCAACTCAGAGCAACATTTACATATTAAGCATCTCTGCCTCTGTTGGTCTGTATCTCTTTTTTCTTACCAGCCCAAGAGGTCACTGGTGCCAACATTTGTGCAAATGCCATCAGAAAGTTTGATACTGAACTTTCCCGGCAGGATTTAGTTATGAGGCAATCATCCAGATGATCTAGAATATGTTAATATTATAATTTTACTCTTACTACCCAATTGAGAACTTGTACATAACAAAATGTAGTTTTAGAAAATTCTTTAGACTCAGAAGATGTATTTGTGGATCACTGCAATATTATTTAGTGGAATCATTATAGTGGTAAAAAACCTGCCTGCCAATGCAGAAGACGTAAGAGATGCGGGTGTGAAGATCAGGAAGATCCCCTGGGTCAGGAAGATCCCCTGGCGGAGGGCATGGCAACCCCACTCTAGTACTCTTGCCTGGAGAATCCCCATGGATAGAGAAGCATGGTGGGCTACAGTCCACAGGGTTGCAAAGAGTCAGACACAACTGCACCAACTTAACATGCATGCATTACTTCACATTGAGGAAAATGAGGCTTGGTGAGAGAGGTTAAGTAACTTGGCCAAGGTCTCATAGCTGATAAAGGGCAGGTTCTGGATATGCTGGGAGCAGTTAAGTCTGTCTGTCTCCAGAGCCTCCACTCATAGCTGTGACTCAGTCAAGCCTACTGTTTTTCCATAAAAGCTCATGCCTTGATCCGTTTTTTTCAAAGTGGGCAGAGGCTACCATCTGTGAGGCAGAGGAACCATCCAGATTGCCTCACAATCTCCCTTCACTCCTTTGATCTAAGTCCCTATGTTCCCCTAACTGGAAGAAAGACTTGTTTTATTATGCCCTCAAGACAAGGAAGAGTACAAGGAACCTAGAAACGTATTCATTTTATTCCTTTGAATTCTTTTTATGTCCTGTTACTGAACAGAAATGCATTTTCCTATAGGTGTCATCAGGCCCATGTTGATGACCCTTCTGAGAAGCCTCTCTGTCTTCTGAGACATGGTTAATCATTCCCTGTTCTCTTCAACATATAACTCTCTGCTCACAGGCCAAATGTAGTACTTTATACATTAGATCATCTTGATTTTCTTCCCCTAAATTGTGAGCACCTTGGGGACAAGGAACTCATCTTCCTCATCTTTGCAGCGCTGAAAGAGCCCCAACATAGTTCAATACATGTTTGCACAGTTCAATTACATCATGAGCTATTAACTGGCCATATGTTCAAATAAAACTCATCTATGGATTTTTCTCCCTGATCATTTTCCTCCCTTCGTCTCTTCTCGATCACAGAAAGGGATATTGCCTCCCCCTTACCGTAAACTAGGGCTTCCTTTATTAGGAAGGTAAAGAATCTGCCTGCCAATGCAGGAGATGTAAGAGCCGTGGGTTCAATCCCTGGGTCAGGAAGATCCCCTGGAGGAGGGCATGACAACCCACTTCAGTATTCTTGCCTAGAGAATGCCATGGACAGAGGTGCCTGGC
Organism: Ovis canadensis; assembly: GCF_042477335.2. NCBI lineage: Eukaryota > Metazoa > Chordata > Mammalia > Artiodactyla > Bovidae > Ovis > Ovis canadensis. Next base: position 99,537,456 of record NC_091251.1, read on the forward strand.
AGGCTACAGTCTATAAGGTTGCAAAAAGTTAGACATGACTGAAGCGACCTAGCATGCACCGTAAACCACCTTCATCTCTTGCCCGAGCAATAGCAATCGCCTCTGGTGAGTTTCCCCACATCCACTCCAATCTGCGGGGATCTCTGACAACCAAGTTTCCCTCTGTCATTTCTCCTCTATGTTTATCTGCTTCTTTCTCTTCTTTCTTCAGCATGGCTTTCCTTTCTCCTGCTTGTCAGACCATGTATTAGTTATCTGTTGCTGTGTAACCAGTTACCCCAAAATTTAATGCCTTAAAACATCATTTATTATATCAACAGTTTTCAGGTTAGGCATCCTGGTGGAGCTTAGCTGGGTCATCTTCTTCTCGTAGGCTGTAATCAAAGATGCTAGCCAGAGTTGTGGTCACTTCAAGGCTCAACTAGGGAAGGATCTAAGCTCAGCACATGGCTGTTGGTAAGATTCAGTTCCTAGACAGTTGTTGGACCTCAGCTCCTTGCTAGCTGGTGGTAGAAAGCATTCCTTGATTCCTGGCCATGTGTGCTGCTTAAGGCAGCTCATAATATGTGGCGCTTATTATCAGAGCAAGCAAATGTGAAGAGCTGGAGAGAAAGGGAGCAATATGGAAATTGTAGCTTTTTATAACTTAATCTCAAGAAGTGACATCACTTTTCCTATAGTCTGTCTGTAAGAAGCAAGTCATTAGGTCCAGCCCACAATCAACGGGAGGGGATTGTATATGGACATGAATGTCAGGATGTGTAGACCACCAGGGACTCTTTCATCAGTAGCTGACCACAGAGCAGATCACAGGCTGTGAAACATGGCTGTCTCTCCATTCTCACATTTATACATATACCCACAGCATCATGGAGAGACCCAGTTCTTTCTCATGGTCCTAGCTCTAGATTTCCTAAGGAGAGCTCTCTGATTGGCTTAAATCATGTGCTCACTCTTGGTTCAGTCTACTGTGGCCAGGGTAGCTGAGTTAGGTTGAATAAAGTTGGCCTCTGGGAGTCCACTAGGTCATGTGGACTGAGTGTGGGAGAGGAAAGAGGGGCTCGGTGGTTCAACTGTGGACTACCAGCAAGTATCCCCTAGAGACGTCTAGGTCCCTAGGCTCTATAATTATCATTCTTGCTTTCCCCAACTGCCTAGCTTAAACAGCATCTAAACAGGAGAGGACATTGGTGTACATTGGACTCTTGGGAATGCAGTGTTACAGATGCCCCAAGTAGGCCCCAGACAAGGGTGCTTCTGCCTGGCGTCACTCAGGCCAATAGAGTGAGACTGAGTTTGGTTTAGAAGCAAAGGTGAACTTGATTCTTCCTTGGTGGTCTAGTAGTTAAGACTCTGCTTGCATTGCAAGGGATATGACGCGGCATGGCCAAAAAAATAAAATAAAATAAAAATAGAGCACTTGCTCTCCCCTTTCCCTAGGGGCCAGGCCAGGAGTGGTGCTGCTTTATAGGGATCTTGGCAGCAGAGAGGGAGGTGGAGTTCTCCCGAGCAGCTACGCCCGCTCGCAGCTCCTGGCGGTCCCAGGTGCAGAGTGTCGTCACATGGCCCGGACCGCCATCTTGAATCGCAGAGTTGTGAGCAGCACTTCTGCACATGGCCCGCTGAGCTGAGGTGTTTGTTTGGCCCTGGAAACTGGTTTGAAAAATGGGGTTGGAGGTCCTTGCACACAGCACCCTATGAGCAAATGGAACTAGACTAAGCACCAAGGGGAAAAAAGGTTAGACTTTATAATTACCAGATTATATTTTTATTTCCTGGAAATTGTCAATGGGCTTTGCCAGTGACGACAGAACATTCTGGAAGGTCCTCAGAAAGAGAAATAGAGACCATTGTCTTTACATTGCAAGATAAACTCCTGGCTTTGGAGAAGTTGGCATGTCCCCACTGGGCTGGGGTCTCTTGGGTCAGAGGAGTGAAGAAAGGAAGGCAAGACAGATTCAGAGAAGTGCATCCTTTTGAAATAACTTGGGTGGAATCCCTTCTCCTTTCTGGTGTGTTGGGCCCTTAGGAATGTGACTTGTGGTGGGGGCATGATCCTTCACAGGGTAAGTGACACCTGCTTGATTTTAGGACTTGAGCAACGTCTGCATTAAGCTGGGGCACTTAGAATGCTTTGTCCCTGGCCCTGTTCTTCCCCTCACCTACTGTTTCCAGTTGGCTATGGTGATCCTCAGGCTTCCCAGTGGCTCGGTGGTAAAGAATCTGCCTGCTAGTGCAGGAGATGCAAGAGACCCAGGTTCAATCCCTGGGTGGGGAAGATCCCCTGGAGGAGGAAATAGCAACCCCCTCCAGTATTCTTGCCTAGAAAATCCCATGGACAGAGGAACCTGGTGGGCTACAGTCCATGGGGTCACAAAGAGTCAGACATGACCAGGCACACACAGTTTCCAGTTGATGGTGATCGTATCCAGAAGGGAGCCCTTGAAAATGCCCTCCCAAGGGTCCCTGGACCTGTCTCTTGGACATTGTTGGATTGTGGGCCAGCAAACAGCAGACTTTGCCCTGTCTCTTTGGCCCCAGGGCTGTGCTCTTTGTCTCTTGCCCCAGACCCTGCAGCTGGGATGAGACATAGGATGGGCTCTCTGTCCTCAACAGCTCATAGTAGTATGGGCAACTCCTCAGGGTGGGTCTGCTGCTGCTGCTGCTGCTGCTAAGTCGCTTCGGTTGTGTCCGACTCTGTGTGACCCCACAGAGGGCAGCCTACCAGGCTCCCTGGTCCCTGGGATAATCCAGGCAAGAATACTGGAGTGGGTTGCCTTCTGCAATGCAGGAAAGTGAAAAGTGAAAGTGAAGTCGCTCAGTCGTGTCCGACTCTTATCAACCCCATGGACTGCAGCCTACCAGGCTCCTCCATCCGTGGGATTTTCCAGGCAAGAGTACTGGAGTGGGGTGCCATTGCCTCCCAGGGTGGATGTAGGGAGCCTTTATGTCTTCTGTTTTTAAAAAGTTGTGGTGAAATTCATGTAATGTGTACATGCGTGCTCAGTCATGTCCGATTCTATGCGACCCCATGGGCTGTAGCGCACCAGGCTCCTCTATCTGTGGGATTTCCCAGGAAAGAATACTGGAGTGGCTTGCCGTTTCCTACTCCTGGGGATCTTCCTGACCCAGGGATCAAACCCATGTCTCTCGCATCTCCTGCATTGGCAGGTGGATTCTTTACCACTGTACCACCTGGGAAGCCCTCATATATCATATAATTAAGCATTTTTATTTTAAAAAGTAATTAATTAACTTTCATTTTTGCTTTCATTTAGGTCTTTGCTGCTGTGCTCAGGCTTTCTGTGATTGGGGTGGGTAGGGGCCACTCTCTAGTTGTGGTGTGCGGGCTTCTTGTGACAGTGGGATAGGAGTATGGTGTGCATAGCCACATGACTGTGAAAATGCAGGTTGCTGGTGTATTCAAACAGATGGAGTGATGTGGCCATGAAGAGCTGGAATTTGAAGTCAGGTGACCTGAATTTGAATCCCAATTCCATTGCTTAATAGCTGTTTGAATTAAGGCAGAATATTTAGCATCATGGTGCTTTGGTTTGTCATCTATAAAGTAGGAGGCATCATAGTTTTAAGATTGTTATGAGGATTACATGAGTTAATACAGTGTATGTAAGCATCTGAACAGTGCCTGGCACAGATCAGTGCTATTGTTAATGCAAGCTCTCAGTAAGGCTCAGCTTTTATTGTTCCTCTGGACTGATCACAAAAACCACTCATTAGGGTCAAGAGCCATAACGGCTACTACACAAGGCCCTGGGTGATTTACATGTCGTATCATTTACCACTCTTGGTGAGGGAGACTAAAAAGAGAGACTTGACAGATGAGTAATCAGGCTTGGAGAAGTTTCTCCCAAGTGTGCATGCATGCTCAGTTGCTCAGTTGTGTCCGATTCTCTGTGACCTATGGACTGTAGCCTGCCAGGCTCCTCTGTCCATGGGATTTCCAGGCAAGCACACTGGAGTGGGTTGCCATCTCCTTCTCCAGGGGATCTTCCAGACCCAGGGATCAAACTCATGTCTCCTGTGTCTTCTGCATTGGCAGACAGATTCTTTACCACTGTGCCATGTGTAAAGCCCTTCTCCCAAACCACATAGCTAACAAGGGATGGAGTCAGCATTTGGACCTGGGTTTGCCTGATTTCAGAGCTTCCCTGGTGGCTCAGTGGTAAAGAATCCACCTGCAATGTAGAAGGCCTGAGTTTGATGCCTGGGTTGGGAAGATCCCCTGGAGAAGGGAAAGGCTACCCACTCCAGTATTCTGGCGTGGAGGATTCCATGGACTGTATAGCCCATGGAGTCACAAAGAGCTGGACACAACTGAGCGACTTTCACTTTCACTTTGCTGATTCCAAAGACCTTCTGTTAACCACTCATCTATATTGCTTCTCTTAGCTGGGGATTCTAGAACATGCATGGGACTGGGGATTATGTGATGGAGGTCATTAGGTATTTCAACACAAATTTTGGGAACTTTGGGCATCTTTCCTTTTCTTTTACAACTCGAGCAAAAATCTTCCAGTTTGAAGAGCCCCACTCACATGGTCCCTGCTCCCTATGTACCAGATTAATTTCATGTTTGTCCCATAAACCCAAAGGAAGGGGAATGTCTTTCCTGGGACAAAATCTAGCTGGGCACAGGGGCCATGCTTTGATTCTGGGGAGGGAGATGGGGCATGCCAAGTAGATTCAGACCCCACTCTGTTGTTGTTCAGTTGCTCAGTCAAGTCTGACTCTTTGTGACCCCATGGACTGCAGCACGCCAGGCCTCCCTGTCCATCACCAGCTCCCAGAGCCTACTCAAACTCATGTCCATCGAGTCAGTGATGCCATCCAACCATCCCATCCTCTGTTGTTCCCTTCACCTCCCACCTTCAGTCTTTCTCAGCATCAGGGTCTTTTCCTGTGAGTTAGTTCTTCCCATCAGGTGGCCAAAGTATTGGAGCTTCAGCTTCAGCATCAGTCCTTCTAATGAATATTCAGGACTGATTTCCTTTAGGATTGACTGGTTTGATCTTGCTGTCCAAGGGATTCTCAAGAGTCTTCTCCAACACCACAGTTCAAAGAAAAAACACATCAATTCTTCAGTGCTCAGCCTTCTTTATGGTCCAACTCTCACATCCATACATGACTGCTGAAAAAACCATAGCTTTGACTATACAGACCTTTGTCAGCAAAGTAATGTCTCTGCTTTTAAATATGCTGTCGAGGTTTGTCACAGCTTTAGGTCCTAATTATACTGTAAGTGCAAAACTGATTCTCAACCTGCGGTCATGGAGTTGACCTGAGGAGGAGTGGCTTTAGAAGGGATGCCAGAAGTGGTGAGCCAACTGAAGGGGCACAGCTCTTCTGTGAGGGCTGTGGGAGCATCCTCTGGGGTAGGGATACCAGCACCTTTTGGGACCCAGGGCTTTTCTAGTTGTTAGAGTTCTGGGTCAGGGTCCGTAGGCTCCCAAGGGTAAACTCTGCAGCCTTGTTCTGCAGAAGCTGGCATTCATTTGTGGCTGCTGCTTCTGTCTTCATCATGATGGAGAGATAATTTTTGCTGAGAGCTGTTAGAGTGCCTGAGCCAGTAATGGGCTGGAGAGAGTGGCCGTAACTGTGTTTGCTGCTTCTGTCAGGACCTTAGGTCCTGCAAGACACCAAAGCATCCTGCTGGAGGCCTTCCCAAGTGGGAACTATCAGGAGGGGCCCGGAAAAAAACATGGCTATGCCCATCCTGCTTGTGGTCTACAGGGTATGGGCTGAGAAGGCAAAGGTCTTCAGAAGTCTGGAGATTGAATTCCATCCCTTTTGTCGTTGTTGATTTTAGAATTAGAGGAGGCAGATAAGTAGGGGATCTACGAAGGAGGTTTACATCTGCCTAGAGACTTGTCTGCTTTGATGGGACATAAGCTGGGTAGGCAGTAGGTTCTTTAAGATGCTTGATGTGGGCAGTAAGGGATAAAACGCTCCTGGGCTCTCTGGGAACACACATCGTCTTGGGAATCTCTCTGCAATTAGAAGCGAGAGAATAAATCATCGTTCCCCTCCCCTACCCACCCATCCCTGCCTCCTCTCTTTGCTTCTTCCCTTCCTTTCTCATTTTTCCTTCAAGAATTTATTGAGTACCTACTGTGTGCTAAGTTGAGTAATACACTTGTGGAGAAAACACAGCAAGGAGTTCTCCGTTTAGCGGTGGAGGCAGCCGACAATTACAACCTAGAGTGATGATGAAGTCTGTGCAAGGAAGCAGGGGAGCAGAGGCGAGAGCAACAGGCTGCTTAGAAAGGGAGGTGGGGGCAAAGGGCAGGGGCTCCACTGAGGGCCAGCAAGGGTTCAGAGGGAGCCTAGCATTGGAGAGGAACACTGGAGGAGTTTGCCAGGTAGTGAAGTGGGGAAGGGCCCCCCAGAAAGACCAAACAATATAAGAAAAGGTTTGGGGGGATTAAAGAGAATTGGAAAGGTATTCAGGAAAATGGGAGTCGGTAGTGTTCCAATAACCTTTGCAACTCAAAATAAATGCCACTCTCTTATAGACTATTACTAGCGATACATTCAGGTTGGTTGTGGACATTTTGGCTATTTGTGACTTTAAGGAAACCAAGATCAGTATTCTTTAAGATCTTGATAAAATATGTTAATAAGCTGTGAGTGTATTTTATTAGATAACCAAGGGTTTTAGTGTATCTAGAACAGAATATGTCTTGAGGGTGAGAGAAAGAAGAAAGAAATGAAGATACAGTCGGACACGACTGAATGACTTCACTTTCACTTTTCACTTTCACGCATTGGAGAAGGAAATGGCAACCCACTCCAGTATTCTTGCCTGGAGAATCCCAGAGACAGAGGAGCCTAGTGGGCTGCTGTCTATGGGGTCGCATAGAGTCGGACACAACTGAAGCGACTTAGCAGCAGTAGCAGCAGCAAGGCCAGCTTAATGCTTAACTTGCTACACATTTTAAGGTTTTTTCTCTTTTTACTTTTTATAATGGAAACATCTCACACATAAAAGTAGGGATGAGTATAAAGGAAGTCTTTCATACCTATAACCCAGCTTTAATAACCAGTGACTTTTTCTATTGATTACTTCCAGTTTCTGTTTTAATTGCTGGAATATCTGAAGCAGATCCAGTACCCATACATACTTCAGTATTATTTCCTTGTTGCTGCTGTTCGGTCACGTTGCAAACGTCTTCTTGACTCCATGGACTGCAGCACGTCAGGCTCCTCTGTCCTCCACTGTCTCCTATATTTGGCTCAAATTCATGTCCACTGAGTCAGTGATGTTATCTAACTCTCTCATGCTCTGCTGGCCCCTTCTCCTTCTGCCTTCAAAATAATTTCTTTACAAGAATATATAACCACAAGAGCACAACAGACAGCTTCTTTTAAAAAAAAAACACTAAAATATAATTTGCACACTCAACAAAATAAAAAATTGTTAATATAATTTAAAATCTGGCCCCTTTTCAGTTTTCCCTTATTTTTCTCAAAAAATGTGTTTTGCAGTTGGTTTGAGTTAGAATCCAAACAGAGTCCGCAGGCAGCACATAGATGGCTTGACTCTTAAGCCTCTCTTACTCTGTATTTGTTCTCCACCCATCCGCCCCTTGACTTAAAAAATCTTTTTGTAATTAAAAACATTGTTAGGGAGCTGAGGTTTTTTCCTGCGATGCCCCTAACGCTTGGATTTGGCTGATTGTTTCAATCCTTTGTAGTGCCCTTTAGCAAGCTCCTAGAAACCCCAGCTTTGCCTGTAAACTGGTAGCTGGAGCTAGAGGCTTGATCAGATTCACATTCGCTTTCTTTTGGCAAGAAGGCTTCATGGATGGTGTTGTGTGTTTCCCAGTGAATCATTAGTTAGTAAGGTTAACTTCGGTTACTGGATTCAGGTATGCCAGACTAATCCATTTGTTACAGAGTTTGTATCAGGGTTTTAAAGCAGGAGTGGCAAAACCAGATTTGTTTGACAAAGATCCCCCTGGTGACTATGTGAAGAATGACCTAATGACGTGATCTTAGAGGTGGCGAGGCCAGTTGAAAGCAGTTGCAGAGGTCTAGGTAAACATGCAGATTTTTGACTAAGAGAGTGGACGGGAGGGTCCACATTTGAGAGGTAATGAAATATGAAGTGGGAGTCTACTGAATGTGGAGGTCAAGGAGGGGAATACCATCAGTCAGTTACACTGTTGTCTTCCTATCTATATGTCATACCCTGGGGAATCAGCCATTTCCACGGCTTTAATATCCCTGTATCAGTTGCAACTCTGGCCTTAAACTTTTATCCTGAACTTCACATTCTTATATCCAGTTGGCTGCTGAACATTTCCACTGGGATCTTATGCTTCCACATCCAAAACTGTACTGTGGTCTTGTCCCCAGCAACCTGCTTCTGCCCATGTTTCCCCCGCCCTTATAATGGCACTCCTACTCGTTCAGACAAAACCTCTGGGAGTCTCCTTGCCTTTTTCCTGTCTTTACACACTCTCATCAAGTTCTGTGAGCTTATCTTCAAAACATATCTGAGTCTGAACAATTCTCAGCAACTTTGGCCCAAGCCAAAATATAGTCCTGTCCAGGGCCTTCAGGTGCTGTAAGAAGCCTCCTTGGCCTGTCTCTCAAACCTCTTCTTTTACTGTCTTTCTCTTTACTCATTTTGCTCTGGTGTCCTTGGCCTTGTCTGGACTCAAATTCCCAAGTTTGGATGTGCCCCAGGGCCTTTGTATTTGGCATTGCCTCTGCATGGAATGCTTTCTCTCCAGATATAGACATGTCTTAAGCTCTTGCTTCAATCTGAGCTGGCCTCTAACATCAGTTCCTCAGAGAGTCCTGTCCTGATCATTCTATCTGAAACAGACCTGTCCACCTCATCACTCATCATGAACTACCTCCTGTCCTGCTTAACTTTCTTATTAGTGCTCATCACTATGTAAGGTTTCATCACATACGTATCCTCCATCTTTCTCCGCCTTTCATCTCTTTGTTCACTGCACTATCCCCAGATCCTGACTCATTGATGATGCTCATTGATGCTGTTCAGTGCATGAACTCTACAAATGTTCACTGAGTCCCTCAATTCAGTTCAGTTCAGTTGCTCAGTCGTGTCTGACTTTTACAACCCCATGGGCTGCAGCACGCCAGGCTTCTCTCCATCACCAACTTCCGGAGCTTGCGCAAACTCATGTCCATCGAGTCAGTGATGCCATCCAACCATCTCATCCTCTGTTGTACCCTTCTCCTCCTGCATTCAATCTATCCCAGCATCAGGGTCTTTCCAATGAGTCAGCTCTTTGCATCAGGTGGCCAAAGTGTTGGAGTTTCAGCTACAGCATCAGTCCTTCCATGAATATTCAGGAACTGATTTCCTTTAGGATTGACTGGTTTGATCTTGCAGTCTAAGGGACTGTCAAGAGAACCCACTGTATGCCAGACTGTGTGGGACTCACTGAGTCCTTACTATGTGTCAAATACTGGATTTGATTTTTGTCTACAGGGAAGATTTTTTTTTAATTTAATTTTAGTTTTTTATTTTTTAAATTGAAGATTTTTTTTAATACAAGGAAGAGTTTATTAATACTATTTAGTGACACAAGGGTTGAGATGGAGAGAATGGGGGACAGTTAGGTTAAAACTTGGGAGTAGCAGGTAGAGGTAGAGAAAGGCAATTGTAGTCCTGGGAAGGAATTCAAGGTTTCAGAGAGATTGGCAGGAATGCATAATAGAACATTCAGAATCTATTCCAGGACTCAGTACCAGTCCATCCATTCTGGCATTCCATCTCTGGTGGTGAAAAAGGGGACACTGAGGGAAGAATAGCTGTGGCAGTGCCTAATATTAACAGTAAGTTCCAGAGCCTTAAATGATATGGCTTCAGGAGCTTTGAATATGTGTCTGCTTCCAGAACCAGAGGCTTCTCCAGTTCCCTGTTGGAAATTCCCTTAGAGGGAAGCTGCTCACTTGGCCACTAGTTATTGTTCAGCCACTAAGTTGTGTCCGGCTCTTTGCGATCCCATGGACTGCAGTACACCAAGCTCCTCTGTTCTCCACTATCTCCCAGAGCTTGCTCAGATTCATGTCCACGGATTCAGTGATGCTCTCTAACCATCTCATTCTCTGCCACCCCTTCTCCTTTTGCCTTTCGTCTTTCCCGGCACTGGGGTCTTTTCCAGTGAGTTGTCTCTTCACGTCAGGTGGCCAAAGCATTAGGGCTTCAGCTTCAGCACCAGTCCTTCCAATGAATAATCAGGGTTGAGTTCCTTTAGGATTAACTGGTTGGATCTCCTTGCAGTCCAAGGGACTCTCAAGAGTCTTCTCTAGCACCGCAGTGTGAAAGCACCAGTTCTTCGGCGCTCAGCCTTCTTTACGGTTCAACTCTCACATCCGTACGTGACTACTGGAAAAACCATATTTGTGCTAAGTCGCTTCAGTTGTGTCCAGCTCTTTGTGACCCCGTGGACTGCAGCCCACCAGGCTCCCCTGTCCATGGGATTCTCCAGGCAAGATACTGGAGTGGGTTCCCATGCCCTCCTCCAGGGGATTTTCTTGACCCAGGGATCGAACCTGCACCTCCTGCGTTCCAGGCAGCTTCTTTAGCACTCAGTCACCAGTGAAGCCCACTGGAAAAACCGTAGCTTTGACTATATTGGACCTTCGTCAGCAAAATGGTGTGTCTGCTTTTTGATAAGATGTCTAGGTTTGTCATGGACAGAAGCTAAAAAGGCAAGCACTCCTATGAGGAGGCCCCTCCACTTCAAGTCTGTCCTCAGAGATGGGTAGAAGACTTACACTGAAACCTTCCAGAAGCCAGGTTTTGGAAATAAGACAACATGAGGTCTGGGGCAAAGAGCAAGAGGGAGCATGAAGACTAATATATACGGAATATTCCTCATTTCTCAGTTTAAAGTCACTGTCTACAAATTTCTTAAAGAAATTTACTCTAGTGCTCGACAAATATAATCTGCTCTTATATTTGTCTAGCACTTTCATAGTTTATAAAATACTGCATTGAAAAATCAGGTCCTCCTAAATTTGAATTCTGTCTACCTGTGGAGATCTTTGGAGAATTTAGGTAACTTCTACAAATGTTCTGATTTGTAAACTGCAGGTAATAATAACATGGTTAAATAAAGCAAGGTATGTAAGGTACTTATCCCACTGCAGCGTATACACATTAAACGTTAGTTTCTGTCTCTATATTTTTTTAACCTTTATCTCATTTGAGCTTTACGTCATCTCTGAGAGGTAGGTTTGCCAGAAATTGTTATCCAACTTCACAAATGGAAAACTGAGACAGGGAGGTGTATTCCGACTTCCCTAAAGCCACAGAGCTTTCAGGTAAGAGAGCTAGGATTTGAATTCAGGTCTTTGGTGCCCATAACTGTCTCCATACATCATGTACCAGTAGCTCCTTTCTGATCATGGGGTATTGATGTCACGTGGTGCTGATACTGGGGAAAACAGGGTCTAAACAGTTCCCGCATGCTCTGTCCCATGAGCCAGAAGGACACCACCGCTTTCCTTTTGTTATAATAAACCCTTGGACACATATAGAAGCAGAATGTCTGAAAGCTAGAATAGACTTAAGCGTTATCAAAGATATTCTGATCAAACTATATCATCCCTAATTTCATCTTGTTTTTTAGATGTAATCTTTGCTGCTCTGTTTTAAGTCCCTCGGAATGCCTTTCATTTAAATTTTTCCCTTCATGATTGAACACAGACTTGGGTGGCCAGTCACTTTTCTCTATTGCCCTAAGTTTATGAGAATTTTACCTTCTTACTAGTTTCTGCTCTTTCTTCAAATCTTTCCCAGTTATTAAAAAAAATATAACAGCAAGTTCAAGACATTATTTAGATAGTTTCCAGCTAAACCTGACCGTACAAAGGGTGGTGATCTTACTGACCCTAACTGTGGAAGAGGCAGCAACCTTATGCTGCGGTTCAACAGAGGCTGCTAATTTCCAAAGCCTCGAAGGGGCCGTGAATGACCATCACATAAGGCCCTGAAGACTGTCTTAATGTCCTTTAGGAGGTGTGACTTCCTTGTCAACTACCTGTATTGGGCCTAAACTTGTGTCTGGCCAGGAGGTGGCGCCCTTTCTCTGCCCAGTTGGTAGTAGTGGGTCCTTACTGTGGGGAGGGAAAAAGAAGAGCTTTGCTTGGGCTGTTGTTTCAGAGGCGCTGAGACGCAGTGGCCCTGTTTCCCTCCTCTGAACAGACAACAGTTCCCTGGATGCGGGATTCTGGTTGGGGCTTCTTTTCTGCAGGGTCAGAGCCATTTCTCTGTCCAGGGTATGGCCTGCAGCTCTTTCCCTTTAGAGGTGCCTCTAGTATCTCTTTTCTTCGAGGTTCTCTCCCCTTAGAATGAGCAGTCGGTTCTGAGAGAATGATCAGAATAGAGGACTGTGTTGAGGGTAGAACAGAAATGGAAAAGAGGGCCAGGGTGGTGAGGGGCTGCTTTTTGCAGTGGTTTCTTCTCTCTCTGTGTGTTACAAGCAGCCCTCTGCTCTTATTCCAGGAGTAGCAAACTTGTCCTGCATTTCTGCACGCAGAATCCAATCCCCAGTTAGGCTTGTCCCTTGAGCTGCTGTTTGTCCCAAGTCCTTTCTTTTGTTTTAGATGGATTGTGGAGAAACTAAGATCTGAACTGGGAAGGAAGAAGAAAGGGATTGGAAAAATAAAAATCAGAGGAGAAAGAAGGGAAAAGAGACAGTCAAACAGACATCAGAGAGAAAAGACGAAGATTAAGACAATGAGGGATAATGACATATACGCATGGGCAGGGCCATTGATCTACAGGCAAAAGAATGGATTTGCATCCAAGCTTTGGGCTTCCCTTGTGGCTTAGATGGTAAAATTATCCACTTGCAATGCAGGAGACCCAGGTTCGATCCCTGGGTCAGGAAGATCCCCCGGAGAAGGAAATGGCTACCCGCACCAGTATTTTTCTCTGGAGAATTCCATGAACAGAAGAGCCTGGTAGGCTACAGTCCATAGGGTTGCAAAGAGTCAAACACCTAACATTTTTACTTTCACTTATCTATTTCAAGCTCTGGGAAGTTGGGAAAGTCATTTGACTGCTCTGAACCTCAGTTTTCACATCTGAAAATGGGAATAATTGCACTTTATCTACACCCCTGGGATGAGGACCATCTGGAATGGATGGAGGAAGTCCATTTGTAAGTGATAAAACTTTATTTTTGGGGGGGTCCTAAATCACTGCAGATGGTGACTGCAGCAATGAAATTAAAATGCTTGCTCCTTGGAAGAAAAACTATGACTTTGCCAACAAAGGTCTGTCTCGTCTAAGCTATGGTTTTTCCAGTAGTCATGTATGGATGTGAGAGTTGGACCAGAAAGAAAGCTGAGCGTGGAAGAATTGATGCTTTTGAACTGTAGTGTTGGAGAAGATTCTTGAGAGTCCCTTGGACTGCAAGGAGATCAAACCAGTCCATCCTAAATGAAATCAGTCTTGAATATTCATTGGAAGGACCAATGCTGAAGCTGAGCTCCAATACTTTGGCCACCTAATGTGAAGAACTGACTCATTTGAAAAGACCCTGATGCTGGGAAAGATTGAAGGTGGGAGAAGGGGACCACAGAGGATGAGATCGTTGGATGGCATCACTGACTCAATGGATATGAGTTTGAGTAAGTTCTGGTGGTTGGTGATGGACAGGGAAGCCTGGTGTGCTGCAGTTCACGGGGTCCCAAAGAGTTGGACATGACTAAGCGACTGACCTGAACTGGTTAAAATAGATGATACCTGATGTCAACCAGACCTTAAGAGAGAGGATGCTGTCCTGACTCATACTGAACCAGGTAGGGGGCATAGGTGGTCTCAGATGCTCAGGGAGGAAACCCTAGCTCCCTGCACCTGAATTTTATTTTCTCAGAGGACTTCTTAAGAGGGGAAGTTTGGTTGCTTCCAGCTCCTGGGCAGAGATGCCTCCTTGCCCTGGATGGCATTGGTCTGTGTGTGTGTATGTGTGTGTGTGTGTAAACACTTCAAGATTACTCTTTCCCAGACTTACTTGTTGTTCAGTCGCTCAGTCGTGTCCAACTCTTTGCAGTCCCACAGACTGCAGCACGCCAGGCTTCCCTGTCCTTCACCATCTCCCATAGTTTGCTCAAACTCATGTCCATTGAGTCAGTGATGCCATCCAACCATCTTGTCTTCTCTTTTCCCCTTCTCCTGCCTTCAATCTTGCCCAGCCTCAGGGCAATGAGTCGGCTATTAGCATCAGGTGGCCAAAGTATTGGAGCTGCTGCTGCTGCTGCCAAGTCACTTTGGTCGTGTCCAACTCTGTGCGACCCCATAGAAGGCAGCCCACCAGGCTCCCCCGTCCCTGGGATTCTCCAGGCAAGAACACTGGAGTGGGTTGCCATTTCCTTCTCCAATGCAAGTAAGTGAAAAGTGAAAGTGAAGTCGCTCAGTCGTGTCTGACTCTTCGAGACATGGACTGTAGCCTACCAGACTACTCTGTCCATGGGATTTTCCAGGCAAGAGTACTAGAGTGGGGTGCCATTGCCTTCTCCGAAAGTATTGGAGCTATTCATTGCTAATCCTGAGTTTACAATATGCTGGGTGCTTTTCTAAGTACACTCCATGGATTAACATTTAATCCTCATAACTGCTTTATAAAATAGGGACTACAGTAAGTCTTATTTTACAGATGGGGAAACTGAGGCACAGATGAAATTGCCGGAAGTTATGCAGGAAGTTGCAGAGGGGATTAGAATCCAGGCCCTCTGGTGCCAAGTCCTCATCCAGACCACCCTGCTACACTGCCTTTGCGGGTCTCTGTCCCCCACTCTCTCATCTGGCGGGGAGCAGGAGGAGATCTGAGCTGCCACGTGTGTGCCGTGTCGTCCTAGGAGCACACTCTGGGGGCCTGTCCCCACACTCAGGGTACTAAGGGGTGTCTTAGCTTGCAGTGCCTGTCTTTTGGGCCAGACGTGCTGTAATTCTTTTTTATCTTGCAGTGAGGTGGCAATTTTAGCTCTTTAAGAGACAGATGGAGAAAAGAACTTCACATGCCCTTTGTTCTGATCAAATGCAGCACCCAGACAGTGTCTAGACACTGCCAGCCACCCTGCTTCCAGCCTTGTTTCTAGAGCTGTCTGAAAGGTCCCGGACTCCAGAGCTGGGCTTGGTCACGCAGTGGCTGGGAGCAGACAGCAGGGTTTGCAGTGAAGCTGTCCCCACCAAAGGAAGGGTCATCCACGATTTCAGTCACTTTCTTTAGGGCAGAAATTGTGGGCCTGGAGTGAAACCCAGCGACAGCTTCATTTTGCCTTGTTTTGTGTTGGAAAGTGATTATGACAGAGACCAGATGAGCCAGATTCCAAACAAAGAGACCTCAATTACAGGCTTTGCAGATACTCTTGCTTTGCTGCCATGCGGATACACCTGAAACCCAGGGCCTGCAAACAAGGCTCAGGTTTATCAGTCTCATTTTTCCTCCAGGGAAGGGAAAACCTACACATGGGCCCCTGGGCCAGAGATCGAAGGCTCCTTTTAGGGTATTTTCCTGAGGGTTTCTTCTGACACACTCACTGCCCTGGCTTTCTTACTTCATTGAGCAGTTTTTAAAAGAAGGTGTTGGGATGCTTGACTCTTTGTTTTATCATGCTTGGGAACAGCTGGCTACCCAACAAGGTTTGTACAACAATCTGTGTAATTTGTAGTTACATCAAGTTTGCTTTCCTTTAGAATTCTGTGGGCTTCCCAGGGCCCAGCGATAAAGAGTCTGCCTATCAGTGCAGAAGGTGCAGGAGACGCGGGTTTGATCCCCGGGTTGGGAAAATCCCCTGGAGGAGGAAATGGCAACTCACTCTAGTATTCTTGCCTAGAAAATTCCATGGACAGAGGAGTCTGATGGGCTGCAGTCTATGCGGTCCAAAGAGTCGGACATGACTGAGCTCGCATGCATGAGTAGACATTTGTGGACATCTTACTGTCTTCTGGCTTTGAGTGTGGCTGTGAAAAGTCTGAAACCAGCCTGATGTTTTTGCCTCTTTTTTTTAATTGAAAATAGAGAGATTAAAAAAAAATTTTTTAATGCCATATCAAGTTTATTTGAATAATAATTATATGCATATGATGTTTTCCTTCTTGCTTATTCTGTTTGTTTTTATCTCTGAGGTTCAATAATTCAACTAGGATGTGTCTTCTTGATGCCTATTGTGATTTATTTATTTTGATTATTATTTTCTTGGATGTTCAATAGTATAAATAGGCTACATCTTGATATCTATTATTCTGAAATAATTATTCTTTTTTTTAATTTTATTTTATTTATTTTTTTTTTAGTTTTTTATTTTTTAAATTTTAAAATCTTTAATTCTTACTTGCATTCCCAAACATGAACCCCCCTCCCACCTCCCTCCCCATAACATCTTTCTGGGTCATCCCCATGCACCAGCCCCAAGCATGCTGCATCCTGCGTCAGACATAGACTGGCGATTCAATTCACATGATAGTATACATGTTAGAAAAAATAATTATTCTTGATATTTTATGATATATGTATCATTTTGAATGGCTGATTCTTCCTTCATTTCAATGAAATTTTCCTGTTTAAATTTCAGGATATTTCTTGATTCCCATTTTTTAAAACTTAGGGGCACCAGTTATTCTTACACTTGTTGATCTTTGTCCTCTATACCTGTAATTCCCTAATTTCTTCAATCTCTGTTTTGTTTTCTCCTCATTATGACCAACCTAGATAGCTTATTGAAAAGCAGAGACATTACTTTGCCAACAAAGGTCCGTCTAGTCAAGACTATGGTTTTTTCAGTGGTCATGTATGGATGTGAGAGTTGGACTGTGAAGAAAGCTGAGCGCTGAAAAATTGATGCTTTTGAACTGTGGTGTTGGAGAAGACTCTTGAGAGTCCGTTGGACTGCAAGAAGATCCAACCAGTCCATTCTAAAGGAAATCAGCCCTGGGTGTTGTTTGGAAGGACTGATGCTAAAGCTGAAACTCCAGTACTTTGGCCATCTCATGCGAAGAGTTGACTCATTGGAAAAGACTCTGATGCTGGGAGGGATTGGGGGCAGGAGGAGAAGGGGACGACCGAGGATGATATGGCTGGATGGCATCATGGACTTGATGGCCGTGAGTCTGAGTGAACTCCGGGAGTTGGTGATGGACAGGGAGGCCTGGCGTGCTGCGATTCATGGGGTCGCAAAGAGTTGGACACAACTGAGCGACTGAACTGAGCTGAACATTCACTATGATTACATCAGGTCTTCCCCCAAACATATAGTTCTGTTTGTCAGCTGAGTCTGTTTCATTTCATGCAGCTCTTTCTAATTCATCTATTAGATTTGTAGAAAGTTTGTTTTGGTTCACAATTTGTCTCCTCAGCTTTGTGAAATTCCTTGTAATTTCCTTTTATTATTCTATCCTGCACTATTTGTTGATTTTATATTTTTATTGAGTTTTATAGACTAAAACTCTCACGGGGAACTCAGTTCTATTCCTTAGGTTACTTTTTTCCCTGACTTAGATTGGGTTTATAATCTTTCTCTTTCCTGTTGTCTCTGTCCCAGTCGCCATTCCTGCCTCTGCAGCGGCCTCATGGATGGAAGGGCTTCTGCTCGCTGGAATTGCCCCACAGCTCTTCCTAGATCTGACTACTTACTCTCTCCGGTCACATCTCCTCCAATTATAGAGTATACGTGAGAATTCTCAGGAATCTTTGGACTCAGTGCATTCCTACGTTCTACTCTTGTAGAAAGTGACGTAGGCAGTCATTCTGATCACACCAGAATACCGTGTTTCTTTTCTTGGCTGTCCTTTTGGAATTCTATGGTATAAGGTTCGACTCCTCTTCAGTGGTGGCTGCTCCTGACTTTTTGCTGGCTTGTTTCCCTTTTTTGCTTTATTTCATTGAGTATTTGAAGAGAGAGATTCTGTGTTCTCGCGCAGGTGATTCCACCCAGAAGTCTGGACTGTTTTTACAATCAGAAAAAATACTTTGACTTCTAAGGCAAAGAGATCTCAGTTATTTCCACTGTCTTGACCAACGGTTCATGTATGCTTTTGAGTTTATTAACATCTGCCTGTACGAAAAAGTTTAATAAGAGCACCTCTTTTAGCTTGACTGCTTATTTGCACACAGCTTCGGACAAAAATATAGACAGCAAGTTTGAACCACACTTTCTGTCATTACATGAGCTTTGCTTTCACAGACAATTCTGAACGTGACCTCAGAGAAGTTAGACTTGTTAATTTGCTTTTGCTTTTCATTATATTGATCCTAGTTAGCATTCCTCTTCTTTTGGTGTAGAAACTTAGATTTTCCTTCAGAGCTTGCTTCTTGTTTTTGAATGTTGCCACAAGAGAGAAGGTTACGTGCAATCATTGCACAGCGGTTTCTCACACAAGGAACATCGAAGTTTAGATATATTTATGTCATAATTGTGTTTTGACAACAACAAAAAAACCATACAATGAGCCTATATACAGAATCCATATAATGAACCTAAGTAAATTTTACACTCTTAAGACTGATGGTTGGTTGTGACTCACTGTCCCTGACAAGGTCGTCAGTGGCAACCTAAAGGACATTACCAAGTCAGTTACCACCTTGGATGATTTTTGGAATGTTCTGAATATCTCATTATCAAGTTAATGTTGCAAACTTTTGTTTTTTTTCTATCCCAGTTCCAAGTTTCAACTCAAATTTCATAATGTTATGCTTGGAAAAGATACATGCAACATTCCAGAATTTTTGGAACTTTGTGTTATTGAGGAATTTACTCCAACAGTGTGTGGGGGTTAGCTTTGGCTTGCTCTGACAAATGAAAATAGTTGGCGTGGCTCAATTGGCTTATTTGATGGTAGCCAGGTCCAACATTTACAGACTAGTGCTGAGCAGGCTGGGTGTCTGGAAAGCTCTTGGACAGGAGTTGCTGCTGCAGTCTACAGGCTGAGTTTCTTTTTCCTCCAGAAAACTTCAGGTTTTCTCTCAAGGCCTCTCAACTGGTTGGATGAGGTCCAGGTAATATTATAAAGGATGATCTTTCCTTAAAGTCATCTGACTGTGGATATTAACTAGATGGACATCTCAGACATCACACTTAGATTGGGGTTTGGTTGGATAACTGGGTGCTATGACCAAGCCATGCTGACATCCAAAACTAGCATCACAAATAGGAAGTGGGGGTGGAAAGGGAAATGACCAAATAGGAGAGGGGTTGGTTTGGCATGTTACTCTCTCCAGAATTTAATAGGCTAAAATCGCCTTCCCACTCCTTGGCTTTGGCAGACATAACCAACAATGAGAGTCACATCACATAACTCAGCAAGTGAGTTCTTGGAGACACACCCCGCAATGAACTGTCCATGCGAAGGTGCACTGTGTGTGTCTCTGCGTGCTATATCCCCTTGCTGGGGTTCATTACGTGAGTCACCAGGTTGAAAACCATGAGAAATCCCATAGCAATCATCTGTTTGTTTTAATCTGGCTTTTCCCAAACTCATTTGACCATGAAACCTTTTCTTTCTTTTCCCCATGTAATATCCAGCAACGTGCTTAGGGAAAGGCTGGCTTAAGCTTCCCTCCCTAAAGTAATACCCCATTCTACTTGGATACCACTGAGGTTTCCTTGATGATGCAAAGAACAGCTTTTTCAATCACTCGCTGCATGCAGACATTACCTGCTTTCCTAGTATTTGTGAGAAGTACAAGATTGGCTGACACAGGAAAGTGGAGTTTTGCTGCTTCGGTCTTGTGCACATGACAAAAGCTTTTAAGTGATAAACAATTCAAAACCCCTTTCAGCAAATCTTTGAGCAAAATGGTCTCTAGGAAAGTGCTGCTTGTATATCACTCAGCAGACCACAAGGTACCCTCAGGGGCGTCAGAGCACAGGGGAAAGCGCGCTCTTGCACTCTTTTGAGATAGTCCCCCCTGGCAGCAGGGGGCCAGTAATGAAGAGTTGTTGTTCAGTGGCTAAGTCATGTCCGACTCTTTGTCACCCTGTGGACTGTAGCCTGCCAGGCTCCTCTGTCCAGGGGATTTCCCAGACAAGAGTACTGGAGTAGGTTGCTATTTCCTTCTTCAGGGGATCTTCCCCACCCAGGGATCAAATCCACGTTTGCTGCATTGGGAGGCAGATTCTTTACCACCAAGCTATCAGGGAAGCCCACAGTTGATCTTATCGAACAACAAATTCCTCAACTAATTCTTAAGTATCTACTGGGGACTGGACCACAGTGTGTGTGTGTGTCTGTGTGTGTGTACAGAAGTCAAGAACTAATAGTTTAAGTTAATGGGCTTTTGGGTAGGGTTTGATTTAGTAACAGAGACCCTTCAAATAGTACTTGCTTAAACAAGGCTAAGGTTTATTTGCCAGGGTCTACTAGGCAGACCACAGCTAAAACAGGGTTCCAAGGTATAAGGGACCTGGGTTCTGGTATTTCTGAGGCATTTCACTTATCATCTAAAATGGCTCAATGCCACATCCTCATTCCAGCTAAGAAGGAGGCAGAAATGGTGCTAAGAAGGGCATGTCTTCTCCTTTTAAGGATATAACTCAGAAGTTTCATACACCACCTATTGTATATCCCATTGTCATTTAGCCACATATAACTTCAAGGATCAGTTCAGTTCAGTCGCTCAGTCGTGTCCGACTCTTTGCGACCCCATGAATTGCAGCACGCCAGGCCTCCCTGTCCATCACTCCCGGAGTTCACTCAAACTCATGTCCATCAAGTAGGTGATGCCATCCAGCCATCTCATCCTCCATCGTCCCCTTTTCCTCCTTCCCCCAATCCCTCCCAGCATCAGAGTCTTTTCCAATGAGTCAGCTCTTCGCATGAGGTGGCCAAAGTACCGGAGTTTCAGCTTTAGCATCATTCCTTCCAATGCACACCCAGGGCTGATTTCCTTTAGAATGGACTGGTTGGATCTCCTTGCAGTCCAAGGGACTCTCAAGAGTCTTCTCCAACACCACAGTTCAAAAGCGTCAATTCTTCAGAGCTCAGCTTTCTTTATAGTCCAACTCTCACATCCATACATGACCACTGGAAAAACCATAGCCTTGAGCTTTGTTGGCAAAGTAATGTCTCTGCTTTTCAATAAGCTATCTAGGTTGGTCATAACTTTCCTTCCAAGGAGTAAGTGTCTTTTAATTTCATGGCTGCAGTCACCATCTGCAGTGATTTTGGAGCCCCAAAAAATAAAGTCTGACACTATTTCCACTGTTTCCCCATCTATTTCCCATGAAGTGATGGGACCAGATGCCATGATCTTCGTTTTCTGAATGTTGAGCTTTAAGCCAACTTTTTCACTCTCCTCTTTCACTTTCATCAAGAGGCTTTTAAGTTCCTCTTCACTTTCTGCCATAGGGGTGGTATTATCTGCATATCTGAGGTTATTGATATTTCTCCCAGCAATCTTGATTCCAGCTTGTGCTTCTTCCAGCCCAGCATTTCTCATGATGTACTCTGCATATAAGCTAAATAAGCAGGGTGATAGTATACAGCCATGAACTACTCCTTTTCCTATTTGGAACCAGTCTGTTGTTCCATGTCCAGTTCTAACTGTTGCTTCCTGACCTGCATATAGGTTTCTCAAGAGGCCGGTCAGGTGGTCTGGTATTCCCATCTCTTTCAGAATTTTCCACAGTTTATTGTGATCCACACAGTCAAAGGCTTTCGCATAGTCAATAAAACAGAAAGAGATGTTTTTCTGGAACTCTCTTCCTTTCTCCATGATCCAGCGGATGTTGGCAATTTGATCTCTGGTTCCTCTGCCTTTTCTAAAACCAGCTTGAACATCTGGAAGTTCACGGTTTATGTACTGCTGAAGCCTGGCTTGGAGAATTTTGAGCCTTACTTTACTAGCGGTGAGATGAGTGTAATTGTGCGGTAGTTTGAGCATTCTTTGGCATTGCCTTTCTTTGGGATTGGAATGAAAACTGACCTTTTCCAGTCCTGTGGCCACTGCTGAGTTTTCCAAATTTGCTGGCATATTGAGTGCAGCACTTTGACAGCATCATCTTTCAGGATTTGAAAGAGCTCAACTGGAATTCCATCACCTCCACTAGCTTTGTTCGTAGTGATGCTTTCCACTTGACTTCACATTCCAGGATGTCTGGCTCTAGGTGAGTGATCACAGCATCGTGATTATCTGGGTTATGAAGATCTTTTTTGTACAGTTATTCTGTGTATTCTTGCCACCTCTTGTTAATATCTTCTGCTTCTGTTAGTTTCATACCATTTCTGTCCTTTATCGAGCCCATCTTTGCATGAAATGTTCCCTTGGTATCTCTAATTTTCTTGAAGAGATCTCTAGTCTTTCCCATTCTGTTGTTTTCCTCTATTTCTTTGCAATGATCGCTGAGGAAGATTTTCTTATCTCTTCTTGTTATTCTTTGGAACTCTGCATTCAGATTCTTATATCTTTCCTTTTCTCCTTTGCTTTTCACTTCTCTTCTTTTCACAGCTATTTGTAAGGCCTCCTCAGACAGCCATTTTGCTTTTTTTGCATTTCTTTTCCATGGGGATGGTCCTGATCCCTGTCTCCTGTACAATGTCACGAACCTCATTCCATAGTTCATCAGGCACTCTCTCTATCAGATCTAGGCCCTTAAATCTATTTGCCACTTCCACTGTGTAATCATAAGGGATTTGATTTAGGTCATACCTGAATGGTCTAGTGGTTTTCCCTACTTTCTTCAATTTAAGTCTGAATTTGGCAAAAAGGAGTCAAGGCAAATTGGAAGTGGTCAAACAGTAGATGGCAAGAGTGAACATCGATGTTCTAGGAATCAGCTAACTAAAATGGACTGGAATTGGTGAATTTAACTCATGACCATTATATCTACTACTGCAGGCAGGAATCCCTCAGAAGAAATGGAGTAGCCATCATGGTCAACAAAAGAGTCCGAAATGCAGTACTTGGATGCAATCTCAAAAACGACAGAATGATCTCTGTTTGTTTCCAAGGCAAACCATTCAATATCACAGTAATCCAAGTCTATGCTCCAACCAGTAACGCTGAAGAAGCTGAAGTTGAACGGTTCTATGAAGACGTACTAGACCCTTTAGAACTGACACCCAAAAAAGATGTCCTTTTCATTATAGGGGACTGGAATGCAAAAGTAGGAAGAAACACCTGGAGTAACAGGCAAATTTGGCCTTGGAATACAGAATGAAGCAGGGCAAAGGCTAATAGAGTTTTGCCAAGATAACACACTGGTCATAGCAAACACCCTCTTCCAACAACACAGGAGAAGACTCTACACGTGGATATCACCAGATGGTCAACACCAAAATCAGATTGATTATATTCTTTGCAGCCGAAGATGGAGAAGCTCTATACAGTCAGCAAAAACAAGACCGGGAGCTGACTGTGGCTCAGATCATGAACTCCTTATTACCAAATTCAGACTTAAATTGAAGAAAGTAGGGAAAACCACTAGACCATTCAGGTATGACCTAAATCAGCTTCAAGGAGTGGGGGCATAGAAACATAATCCTCATTCCAAGTGACTATTAACCAGGAAATATCACAGATCATATTATTCTGGAAAACAGGAGAGTGGATTTTAGGGAACAAATAACATCTACTTCCACAGGGTTATATAAAATACAAAAAGGCATTTATGAAGCCCTTGACTTTTCTAAGCAAGAGTGTACAATAGGCCTTCAATTACTTGGACTTGGACTAAGGCTTGGACTAAGAGATTTGGATTCTAAATGTTGAGAAACAGGAGGTGTGTATCATTTATACCAATGAGAAAACAGGAACCATTCTAGAATATGAAACATTTAAGGCTGACATCCCTGTTTCCAAAGTCTCCCAGAGCACTTTTATTTTTAATAGCAACTTAACTTTGCATTATAATTACTTCTGAGTGTGGATGTGTCTGTCTCCCCAATTATAGTGTGCTCCTATGGGGCGGGGACGCTGTTCCGTGTCTGACTCATGGTAGGTACTTAGTAAACATCATCTGATCCGTTGTGGGGAACTGACACACGTTCCCATTCCCCCTTCTGCCTTCTTGCTTACCTGAACTCTGACCTTCTCTTTTGAGAATTCGTTAGCAGTGCTGAGGGTGAATCTGAGTGATAGCTGAGGACCTGGATTCATGGCATCAACTCTGTTCTTGGGCTTGCTTCCTTAACTGAAGTTCACTTCATCTGGGGACTATCTGCTCCAGGTTCTGGACACCCTCTGTTCCGACTGCCCATTGACATGCAACAAACTACCCCAAAACTTAGTGGCATAAAATAATGGCTCAGGAATTTGAACAGGGCACAAGTGGAGAGGGTTTCTTTCTGTTCCACAATGTTGAGGTCTCAACCAGAAGACTCAGAGGCTGGGGGTGACTCAACATTTGGGTTTAGAACTATCTGAAGGTTTCCTCACCCTGATATCTGACACTTGATGCCAGCTGTTTTGCTGACACCTTCCCTGGGACTGTTGCTAGAGCACCCTTTTGCTAGGCCTCCCAGGTGGCTCAATGGTAAAGAATCCTCTTGCCAATGCAGGAGGCGATAGGAGATGTGGGTTCCATCCCCGGATGGGGAAGATCCCCTGGAGAAGGAAATGACAGCCCACTCAAGTATTCTTTTTCTGGGAAGTCCCATGGATGCAGGAGCTGGTGGGCTATAGTCCATGGAGTCGCAGAGTCAGACAGGACTAAGCAAGAACACATGTGTCCTCAGTACCCAGCCTTGAGCACA
This sequence comes from Ovis canadensis, assembly GCF_042477335.2. Lineage (NCBI taxonomy): Eukaryota > Metazoa > Chordata > Mammalia > Artiodactyla > Bovidae > Ovis > Ovis canadensis. The sequence goes on from NC_091251.1 coordinate 99,562,162, forward strand.
GCACCCTGAACCTCCTCGCCTGAGCGAGGTGCTCTTAATCCTTTCCCTCCCCTGATGCTCCTATCCGCTTTGCCTCCTCCCTGCCCCCTTCTCAGTGCACTCCCACCCCCACTTTTTCTCTCCCACATTCTCTGCACCCCATCTTTGTCTCTTTATCCTGTTCTCTCTTTAAAAAAAAATCAATCTGCAGAGCGATTAGATTTGCAAATGAGCGGGCAGGAAACAGGGGAACAAAGGGAACCAGAGCCGAAGAGAGAGCAGGTATAATTACTGTAATTAACTCAAGCAGCGGGGACACATCCCCTCGCCCTGAAGCGGCTGCTGAGAGGTGCTGCGAGGCACCACAGGGGAGGCCGAGGGGAGCCCCCCCATAATGACACTCAGACTGCTCCCCCTCCCCAGGGCCGGGGTGCTTGGAGGGGCCCAGCTGGGAAGCCCCTCCTGGAACAGTGCCCATGCGAGAATCCACCTCATCTCCTTTCCTGGGCTCAGCCAGAGCAGAGATCGGGGATCTGGCCCTGGACAGAGTGGGGCCAGGGAATGAAATCACCGCTTTCCTCTCTTACCTGGATACCTAGCTCTTTACCTGCTCTGTGACATCTGAGAGTCTCTCTGGTTTCCCTGGGGTCCACACATTTCTAGAGACCTTGGAGGAAGAAACTTGTCTCCCATCCCATGAAACTGTCATATCTATGTCCCCAGTTCAGTTCAGTCGCTTAGTTGCATCTGACTCTTTGCGACCCCATGGACTGCAGCACGGCAGGCCTCCCTGTCAATCGCCGACTCCCGGAATTTACTCAAACCTATGTCCACTGAGTCGGTGATGCTATCCAACCATCTCACCCTCTGTCATCCCCTTCTCCTCCCGCCTTCAATCTTTCCCAGCATCAGGGTCTTTTCCAATGAGGCAGGTCTTCACATCAGGTGGCCAAAGTATTGGACTTTCAGCTTCAGCATCAGTCCTTCCAATGAACACTCAGGACTGATTTCCCTTAGGATGGACTGATTGGATCTCCTTGCAGTCCAAGGGACTCTCAAGAGTCTTCTCCAACACCAGAGTTCAAAAGCATCAGTTCTTCAGTGCTCAGCTTTCTTTATGGTCCAGCTCTCAATCCATACATGACTACTGGAAAAACCATAGCCTTGACTAGATGGACCATTGTTGGCAAAGTAATATCTCTGCTTTTTAATATGCTGTCTATGTCCTTAGGCACCCCATAAAACACACCTCTGGGCACTTGGGCTTTTCAACCGTACCTTTGCAACCTGACCTCTTGGAGTGCTCCTCATGTCTTCATCCTGTAGCCAGATCTGACCTCTCGATACATCCTAAACATGCGTTGCATTCTTCTCTTTCTCTGCCTTCTCCTGTGAGATCGTCCCTTTCTGCCTGTGCTGCGCTCCCCCAAATGCCAGATGGTGAAACGTTATCCACCTTTTGAGACACATTTGAAACCAAAGCCATTTCTGTGAAGTCTATAGTGATCTCACCCCTCTACCGAGGCCCGTGGGCCTTGTCTCTTTTATGGACTTAACTTACTATACTTCCTGTCCAACTCCTGTTCTTCAGAGAAGGTAGACAGACCCCGACTTTGGATTCCTGGCGTTTGTCACCTCTGGAGGTCTGTGTCAGTCAGACCTCTTTCACCTTCCAGGGACAGACACCCCAAGGCAAACTGGCATAAACAACAAAGGGAATTTGCTAGTTTGCACTCAGGCATGGCTGGACCCAGGAGCCCAGATCTTATCGTCAGATCTTTCTCTCTCCTGTCCCCCTTTCTCAGTGTGTGTCTAGGCAGACCTCTATAGAATGTGGCCCCCCAGCATCCCCACGCTAATGTCATTCCTAGAGCCAGCTGTCTTAGGGAGAGAGTTTCTTCCTCCCAAAGTTTCAGCACACACCTGAGATCGTCAGGCTGGATGGTGTTCAGACTGCTGAGTTGGGAGAAATGAAGCCCAGTGATTGACCAGACTGGCATTAAACCCTCGCCCCTGGAGTCTGAGGGGGTGGTGTAGTCAGGCCTATTCAAACCACATGGATACCCAGAAGGGAGGAAACTTCAAAGGACAATGGAAGAACAGAGCAGGGATGTTGCCCAGGTGGAAACAACAGATGCCTGTTGCTCCCTGAGAATGCCCAGGTGAGGGCCCCGTCCCTGGAAATGCCCCATATCTTCCCATGATTATACTCAGCCTGTCCTTCAGTACTCAACCCATGTCCATCAGCTCTCTGATCCCTCCCCACCTGCTCTAGGTGCCCAGTGAAAATCTCTCAGTCGTGTCCCACTCTTTGTGATCCCATGGACTATACGGTCAATGGAATTCTCTAGGCCAGAGTACTGGAGTGTGTAGCCTTTCCCTTCTCCAGAGGATCTTCCCAACTCAGGGAAAGAACCCAGGTCTCCCACATTGCAGGCGGATTCTCTACCAGCTGAGGCACCAGGGAAGCCTTAGGTGCCCAGAGTCTGTCATTTAGCCAGGTACACACCTTTATGCTGCCTTCTCATGATATTTATGTTTTCATATGTTATAACCTCATCTGAGCAACAAGATTACATGCTTGTGTGTTCCCCTTCCACCCTGATACAGCCCTGGGCACCTGGACAGCACTCTGGTGGACCCAGCCCAGCGTGCAGATGATGGCCAGCTCTGAGAAATGGCTGAGTCCCTTACCAGCTGAGTGACCTTGTGGAGTCCCCCAACTGCTCCAAGCCTCAGTTTCCACACCTAGAAATTGGTGATATGAAAACACCCATTTTACAGAACTGTGAAAATCTCTTCTTGGCTAAGCCCAGACTGTCATCCTGAGTGATGGGTATTTAATTACCACAGAAGTAAGAAACAGGCATTCATCTCCTCCTTTCTGTGACAACGAGCTGTTCAGGCTTCCCTCTGCCTCCCTAGTTATTTTTATTTTCTTGGCCAGCTCCTCTTACTTTTTCCCTAAATAGTAAACAGTGTGTGTTTGCGTGGTCCATAGCACAGGTGTGGGTCCTACATTGTCCATATTGGGGTTGCAGTTACACCACTTGCGAGAACGTGACCTTAGGTGTTCTTTTACTTCTCAGGGACCCAGCTCCTTCGCTAAGGGATCACTCCTCACAGAGTCTTTCTGGATGTCTAACCCCTCCTCCCAGGATCGTCTGGAGCCTCGCCTACAGCACCCTGGGAATATTTCATCCTAGCAATTTGTCCTTTTTCTTGTCTGTCTCCTCCACTATGCCATAAACATTAAAAGACAAGGTTCTCATGTTCAAATGCCTAAAATGTTCAAATGAGAAATCTCAGTAGTATTGAGTGAGTTAATTTGTGTGAAGCACCTAGAACAGGAGTTGGTGGGGAGTGTTATAAAATTGTTAACTATTATTTCTATTTTAATGTTCCAAACTGAAATACATTATCCTTCAGCATCAAGTCCAGTCAATTCTTTCTCTGTAAAACTTCTCAAATTCATTCTTCTGCTGCTCTCCATCCCTTCTCCTAATTTCTTTTTTTAATTAATTAATGTTTTAAATTGAAGGATCATAGCTTTACAGAAATTTGTTGTTTTCTTAACTCAGGCCCTCAGCATATCCAGCATGGATTACTCCCTCATTCTTTTAATTGATTTTCCTTATCTGTCTTGCCCTCCAATCCATTTTCCACACAAAAATCTGATCATATATCGCCCCTGTATTAAGATTTCGAATGGCATACCACAATGATGAGGATACAAAATCCACACTCATAGAGTATGATGTACGATGTGCTTCATGATGTTTTTCTTGCTTATTTCTGTAGTCTCATCTATCTCCACTGGTCCCTCATGTCTGGACACATCCGCTTTCACTTCCCTCTTGGTCTAGAATGCTCTTACTCTCCTTTTTCTTCTGACCACTCGTTTGGCATCCACTGAGGCTTCGTTGAGGGATCACTCCTCACAAAGTCTTTCTGGATGTCTAACCCCTCCTCCCAGGATCGTCTAGATGCCTCACCTACAGCACCCTGGGAATATCTCTATCCTAGCAATTTGTCAATTTACATGTCTATCCCCTCCACTGGACCATAAACTTATTACAGACAAGGATCTCACGTTCAAATGCCTAGCTCTTGGCACAGTTTCTGGCATCTCATCTGGGCTCAGTGCTTGTTGAATTAATTGAATAATGATCCCTACTGAATTTGTCAGGTGCCTTCTGATTGCAAGTGACAGAAATTGGCGATAGGCATCACTGGATCCCTGTACTCAAATGACACCACCAGGACAATATCTCTCTCCAGCTCTTGGCTTTGCTTTCTTCCGTCTTGGTTTCATTCTCAAGCTAGGGCCCTGAAAATAACCATCAGGAGCTTTGCAACTCTGAGAAGTCCTGAAATTAATGGCATGTCTTTCCCAACATTTTCAGGGAAAGTCTGGACACTACTGTCATTAGACCAATATGATTTAGTTGAAATCCCATGAAATGTGGTGATTGGTCAGAAATAACAGAAATTTATTTCTTATAGTTCTGGAGGCTGGAAGTTCAAGATCAATCTACTGGTAGATTCTGTATCTATACTTCATAGATGCTTATCTTTTGCTGTAATCATACATGGCAGAAGGGATGATGGAACTCTCCAGCGTCTCTTTTTCTTTTTTAATCATCAGATAATTTGTATTTGGTTTAAGTAAATCCAGTCTTAATAATATATATGACCTGTTGTTTTACATAAATAAAAAAAACTACGATTAGTAATAATTCAGCTAAGTGAAGTGAAGTGAAGTTGCTCAGTCACGTCCGACTGTTTGCCACCCCATGGACTGCAGACTCCCAGGCTCCTCTGTCCATGGGATTTTCCAGGCAAGAGTACTGGAGTGGGGTGCCATTTCCTTCTCCAGGGGATCTTCGCGACTCAGGGATTGAACCTAGGTCTCCCACATCGCAGGCAGACACTTTAACCTCTGAGCCACCAGGGAAGCCTCTAAGCCACCAGGGAAGCCCTATTCAGCTAAAGGTAGATTTATTTATTTATTTAGTTTTTAATTTTTTTAATTTTAAAATCTTTAATTCTTACAGGCGTTCCCAAACATGAACCCCCCTCCCACCTCCCTCCCCATAACATCTCTGTGGTAAAGGTAGATTTAAACTACATAGATTTCATTACCAAATCAAATTTGTTTAACAAACTAGCTTTACTTTTTTAACTTTTTATTTTATATATTGGAACAGTTTATTAACAATGTTGTGTTAGTTTCAGGTGTACAGCAAAGTGATTCGGTTATTCATGTACATGTATCTCTTCTTTTTCAGTTTTTTTTTTTTTTTCAAATCCAGGGGCTCTTATATGAGGGCACTAACTGCAATCCTGAGGGCTCCACCCTCATGATCTAATCACCCCAGAGGCCCCACCACCTAAGATCATGGTAACATGCCCATCTCTGGAACTGAGGGATGGTCACGTTCACCTGAAACAAAAGGACAACATTCAGTTCATCCGTGAGAAACCCGAGGCTTGGAGTGTTCCAGTGATTTGCCTGAGTTGAACCAGCTTACAAGAGAGGGAGCCAGATTCTCAAACAGTCTGACATTAGAGCCTGCCCTCTTATAAAACAAGTTTTTTAAAAGGAATTTATATACACAGTAAAAATTCCAAACAGTGAAAAAAGGTGTACAGTGAACAGGACAGGAAGCTGTACTTCAAGCCATGACCTTGGTCCTCAACTCCCCTTTTCTTCCCTGCAATCATTCCTCCAGGAGGTTTCATCACTTCTCTGCTTTATTATGCTGATCCAGAATAGTCTGTTGTCTAGATTTACCATGTCCCCACTTCCAGGGATTTTACCCCATGCCCAGTTTATCATGAGGTCTTTCCATTTGGGCTGGCAGGAGCACAAACTAGTTCCAGCCGGCTGTGAAGTTGAGAAGCTGTTGGACTTGCTGCTTTGCAGTGGTTCTTTGTCAGCCTCTAGTAGCTGCTCACATGTATACTGACCAGTTCTCAGGCAGCAAGTAGAGGGAATCCTCTGCAAGTCACAGGAGCTCTCTCTTCTCTGACACCCTGCCTTGTCAATCTAGCTGATGTGGACACCCTGATACAATCTCTGCCTCCTTAGCTCAGGGAGGCCACCAGATTGCACCTGGAAGGCCCGCCTAGCAGTAAGCTGGGGCAGTTGTATGACCCTTTCCTTCCTCTCCCTCTCTTGTTGTTGTTCAGTCGCTCAGTCGTGTCCGACTCTTTGCAACCCCATGGACTGCAGCATGCCAGGCTTCCCTTCTCTTACCCATCAGCAACTCTTCCAGCACTGTCTGCTGCACAGTGTCTTAAGCTGTTATTTCCTTTTGTCATTAAAAAAAAAAAAAAACCTGAATAAGGAAAGAGGGTAAATCTGGTTCCTATTACCGCACCATGGCCAGAAGGAGTGCTTCTTTCACCAGAATTTATGAATCCTTCCAGAGATATTCAGTGCATAAACAAGTATATATACCCTCTCCTCTTTTTGCTGCGGTTTTGCACCTTACTTCAATTTCTTATTATCCTGCAGATTGTTCCCGATAGATTGACCTTAGTCTTTAAAGACAGAGCCTGCACTCCTAAGCCTTACTTTAGTCTGCTTCAGCGAATGACAGCTGAGTTATAGTTGGCTGTAATTGATGCTCAGTAAATAGTTGACGAGTTGAATAAATTATGTTGAAACTGCACCCAGGTGGCTGGACTCTGATGTGCTGATGACTGGAGGAAACAGGATATACCATATTCAGTTTGGGGTCCTTTGTATTCCAGATTGCTCTGTTCTCTCCTTTCATTTCTCGGAAGTTTCATCTTGCTTTCTGGCCCATTGAGGCTGAGACGCAGTGATATCTAAACCTCAGCTCTTGTCTTCTATTTGATAGTCTAATTTATAGGACAAAGCCACATCCTCTGTATAAAAAGAGGCACATGTACCCTTTTGGGGCAGCACTGTAAGTATTGGAAGATATGGAAGTGTGCCTGGATAGTGCTTGGCCTCTAGAAGCTCAGCAAATACTTTTTAGATGAACTTGGGGCTTACTTGTGTCTTGTGCAATTACTCTCTAGGCTTCTGACATCTATTTAGGATCTATTAAGTGAGGCTGTCAAAGATGAGTATATAGAGATAATTCATTCTTACAAATAGAAGTGGAAAATACCCTAAATAATCATAGCAACAGAATTTAGTTGTTAAATTTGTGAGATAAAGTTATTAAATAATGGTGAAAGATTAGCATATAGCAAGACCTTGATGCTGGGAAAGATTGAAGGCAAGAGGAGAAGGGGACGACAGAGGATTAGATGGTTGGATGGCATCACTGACTCGATGGACATGAGTTTGAGCAAGCTCTGGAGTTGGTGATGGACAGGGAAGCCTGACGCGCTGCAGTCCATGGGGTCACAAAGAGTTGGAAATGACTGAGCGACTGAACTGATTAGTATTATCTTAGTCTGTTTGGACTATGACAAAAATACCACAGACTAGGTGCTTTGTACACAAAAACTTATTTCTCACAGTTCTGGAGGATGGGAAGGCCAAGATCAAGCTTCTGGAAGATTTGGTGTCTAATGAGAACCTGCTTCCTGATTCATAGGTGACCATCTTCCTATTGCATTCTCACATGACAGCTAGGATACAGAGCTCTCTGGAGCCTCTTTAATAAGGGCACTAACCCGGTTCATGAGGGCTCCACCTTCATGACCCATCACCTTCTAAAAGCCTTGAACCAGGAGATAGATGGGCCCCAGGCTGAGCAGCTGGGGTTGGTCCCCTGTGCACAGGTACTCCAAGATGAAGATAATAGCAGGAGTGAAGAGGAGTTGAGCACTGCCCAGAGGAGAGATGAACAGACCACGTATTTATCATTCTTGAGATCAAGGCGACCTTCCCAACTTTACAGGTACAAAAAGGCTCCTTGGGGGTCAAAAAGGGAGGGAGCGCCACCCTGTAGTAGGTGATGTCTGCTACTATAGGCCTCTTTGTTCGAATCCTTTTTGACTAAGAGATGCGTGTGCACACAGGGGAGGACCTTGGGATAAATTAAATATGGACTCAGAGCCCACAAGGCAAGATGATTGGCCAGAGGAAGCCCAGAAGAAATGCCCCATGTAAGTGATTCTAACTAGCAGAGCATGACTCTCTGAGGCCACCTGTGAGAGTCTATTCACACATAAATTTTTCCTCCTAATAAATACTTGATTATTTTCACTACTTTCCATCTCTTTATGGAAATTCATTTCTGCAAAGTCAATGGGCAAGGCCTTGTTGCTGGCTGCTGGCCTAGTGGATAGGATTCAGTGTTCCAACTGCAGTGGCCTGACTTCAGTCTCTGGCCCAGAACTGAGACCCTGATTCAAGCCACCGGCCCCATCTCTTTAGAGCACCGCACTGGGGTGTAGGATTTAATCTATAAATGGGGAGGGGGACAAGCATTCAGTTTATAGCAAGTATTGACTCAATATATAGCTCTTCAAAATGCGTGTTAGTGTGTGTCTGTGTGTATGATAAAGGTTAACAGGGCCCCCAGATGCAAGTCAGTCACTTTGTCTGGGTTTTAGCTTTTTCTTACCACAAATTTGGAATCTAACACCCAACCTTAGGTACAAGTTTACTACTTAACATCTCTTCTAGTTCTCACAGCACCCTGAAAAAGTGGCATTATTTGCCTCATTCCTACAAAATTAGTCAGGGACATATAGGTAATATATGGAGGAACTAGGATTTGTGTTCAGGTACTTCTGACCCTAAAGCCTGAGCTCCAGCTGCTCACAGGAGTTAAAACATTGCTCCCAAAGTGTGCTCTGCAGAAATCTGCTCCTGTGGATGGTTGTAAGCAAAAATGTGGCCTGTTCTTAGGGATATTTGCATTTGTCTTTGAAGAATTTGCATTTTGGTTGTAATTTAAAGTGGGAGACAGCTCACACAGTGTAGGCACATGCCATTTTACTGGTATTTATGTGCAGGTAAAGTGTTTTATTTGTTTACAAATTGAAGGTTTATGGCAACCCTGAATCAGGCAAGTCTATTGGTGCCATTTTTTGCTCACTTCCTGACTCTGTGCACATTTTGGTAATTCTCACAATATTTCAAACTTCTTCATTACTGCTGTGTTTGTTATTGTGCTCTGTGATCAGTGATCTTTGCTGTTACTATTGCAAAAAAGATTAGAACTCGCTGAAGGCTCAGATCATGATTAGCATTCTTTAGCGAGACAGTATTTTTTAATTAAGGTATGTACATAGCTTTTTTAGACATAAGGCTATTGCACACTTCATAGACTACAGTAGAGTGTAAACATAACTTTCATATGCACTTGGAAATAAAAAAAATTGTGTGACTCGCTTTGTTGTGATATTAGCTATGCTGTGGTGTTCTGGAGCCTGCACTGTCTCTAAGGTGTGCCTGTATTTCCCATCTTCTGCCTGTGGTTCAGAGAGTTTTAAACAGATGGTGGCTGGGTTGACACCTTGGTAAATACGGTAGCCATTTCTACAAGCTGCCCAGATTGTAGAAATCAGAATATCAGGATGAGGAAGGCTCCAGAAATAATTATTCAGGCCTACCTCTTCATTTTAAAAATGAGGAAATTGAGGCAAATGGAGACTCCCTTATTCAAGGACACCACTTGCTTTGGCTGAAAGTATCTAGAACTCTCTGACTTTAGCCCAGTGCTCTTTACTCCTGTTAATAAGAGTGTGCATGTGCTAAGTTGCTTCAGTTGCGTCTGACTCTTTGTGACCCTATGGACTCTAGCCCACCAGGCTCCTCTGTCCATGAGATTCTCCAGGCAAGACTACTGGAGTGGGTTGCCATGCCTTTCTCCAGGGGATCTTCCCGACCCAGGGATTGAACCCACGTCTCCTGTGGCTCCTGCCTTGCAGGCGGATTCTTTACTGCTGAGCCACTGGGGAAGGCTGGGAATAAGAGAGTTCTTTCTAAACTTCCTGGCAATTGATGAGTAGTTTTATGTATATTTTCCCTCTGATTCCATTTCTCTGTGTTTTGGCTTATGTTCTTACTCTTTCTGTCTCAGGCCTCCTCTTGTTCACAGTGAGAGGACAGGTTGATCTAAGGAAAAGGCGGCTAGAGAGTTGAGTAGAGGGGACCTTAGGATGTTGGACTACAGTCTTGCACCAACTCTGATAGGGAGAGCTGTGCGTCATCACACCCTGGATTTGTGACTGAAAAGCTATGCGTACAGGTAAGATTTTATAGGTGAATCATATTAGGGACGCTTCCCATATAAGACTACCACACACCCTTTGCTTTATCCATTCCATCTCTAGAGATTTAACTTACAAAGATACATGAAAAAGGATGTTTTGAAAAACACCGTATATAATGGCAAGAGACTATAAACCACCTGAGATACCACTGGTGGGGGCATGGTTATAAAAACTGGGGTACCTCCAAAAACAGCAGAGTAGATATGAGGTGCATCATGCCAGATCACATGGGCGAATATGGTGCAACCTACAAGATAGATTAAGTTAAAAAACAAAGTGTATATATGTCTCGGTTTGGGCTTCTTTGAAAGAGAGCCTCAGACAAGGACTTGGGTGCTGAGTCATATACCATTGTGCATGGGTGTTCATCTTGCATCTTCTTTATCCATTCATCTGTTGATGGACCCATAGAATGCTTCCCTATCTTGGCAATTGTAAATAATGCTACTGTGAACATTGAGGGGCGTGTATCTTTCCAAATTACTAGATTTGGGGACATATTAATATACCCAGGAGTAGGGTTGCTGGGTCATATGGTAGTTCTGTTTTTAGTTTTTTAAGAAGACTCCATATGGTTTCCACCAGTGGCCACACAAACTTACTTCTCCACCAATGGTGTACAAGGATTCCCTTCTCTCCACATTCTCACCAACATTTGTTATTTGTGTTCCTTTTGATGATAACCGTTCTGACAGGTGTGAGGTGATATCTCATTATGGTTTTGATTTGCATTTCCCTGGTGATTAGCGATGTTGAGCATCTCTTCTTGGCTGTCTGCATTTCCTCTTTGGAAAAATGTCTATTCAGTTTTTCTGCCCATTCTTTTTCTTTTTTTTGAGTTGTATGAGTTGTTTGTATATATTGCATATTAGTCCCTTATTGGTCTATCATTTGCAAATATTTTCTCCCAATTAGTAGGTCATCTTTTTGTTTTATCAATGGTTTTCAACAGCTTTTAAGTTTAGTTAGATCCCATTTGTTTATCTTTGCTTTTGTTTCTTCTTACTTTAGGAGAAAGATCCAAGAAATTTCCTGCAATTTATGTCAAAGAGTACTCTGCCTATATTTTCCTCTAGGAATTTTTTATTAAGGTACCTGGTCTTACACTTAGGTCTTTAATCCATTTTGAGTTTATTTTTGTATGTGCTGTTAGAGAATGTTATATTTTAATTCCTCTATGTGTAACTGTCCAGTTTTTCCAGTACCACTTACTGAAGAGACTATCTTTCTTCATAGTATATTCTTTAATCATCAATGAAGTTTTGATCAATGATCATTTTAAGTTAATTTCTGTTTATAGTATAAGGCAATGTTCAAAGTTTACTTATTCCTGGGATATTCAATTGTCCTAGCAACAATTGTTTAAAATCCTTTCCCATTGGATTGCTTCGGCAGTTTTGTCAAAAATTAGTTGACCATATATGATTTGGTCTATTTCTGGACCTTTTATTCGATTCCACCCATCTATTTGTTGATCATATGTTAATAGCGCACTGTCTTTATTATTGTGGCTTTATGATAAATCCAAAAGCGGTGTAAGAGCCAAGTGTGGTTCTTAACATTGTTTTTGGATGTAGTGTAGGAGGTAGGATAAGTCCTCCAACGTTGTTCTTTTTCAAAGTTGTTTTGGTTATTTTAAATTCTTAACATTTACATACAAATTTTATTATCAGTTCATCAATTTCTATTAAAAAAACCCCAAGATTACATTGAATCCCAATACATTGGAAACTATTAAACATCTTAATAATATTGTGTCTGTATCTGACAATCTGTAAATGTTGTATATACTTCTTTCATTTAGGTCTTAATTTTTTCTGTATTTTGTCATTTTCAGTGTGGAGGTTTAGCATATGTTTTGTTAAATTTATCCACAAGTGCTTTATATTTTTTGATGCTGTCACAAGTAGTGTTTGCGGCAGCCAGCCTCCAGGCTGGCCCTCAGTGCCCCTTCTCTGCTGGTATTCATGCCCTTGTGCAGTACCCCCTGTAACACACAGGCAGTGTACCAGGTCTGTGTGACTACCAGGATATGGCAAAGTGACGGAACGCCACTTCTGAGAGTAGGCAGTAAAAAGGCAACACGGCTTCTTCCTTGCTCTCTCTTGGATTGCTTGCTCTGGAAAATATGAGAACAGCTCTACTTGATGGTCCAGTGGGGTGAAGGGCAGATCACAAAGAGGAACTGAGGCCTCCACTCACAAGCCATGAATGAGTGATTTTGAAGGTGGATCCTCCAGACCCAGTCGAGCCTTCAGATGACCGCAGCCCTGGCCAACATCTTGACTGCAACCTCCTGAGAGATGCTGAGCCAGGTGACCTGTTGAATCTTCTCCCAGGTTCCAGACTTGTAGAAACTGTGAGATAATGGATGTTTGTTGTTTCAAGCTGATAACTTGATAATTCATTATGTAGCAATTGAGAACACTGCAGGAGTTTTAAAAAATGGTATCTATTTTATTTTGATTTCTAACACTCTGTGTTTACCATTTAGAAATTCCAATACATACACACACACACACACACACACACAGACATGTATATATACACATATACACATATGTAAAGAGAGACCTTGTTTTCTGTGTCCTTTCTAAAAATTAGCTTTTTGGCAGATATTTTAGAATTTTCTACATAAGCAATCCTGTCATCTGTGGCAAAGACAGTTTTTGTCCTTTTCAAATCTGGATACTTTTTGTTTATTCTACTACCTTATTGGTAAGACTTCTGGTATAACATTGAATAAAATGGTGAAAACAGATATTCTTGCCTTGTTTTGATCTTAAGAGGAAAGTCATTCAGTCACTCACCATAAGTATAACGTTAGCTGTAGGTTTTTCTGAGATGTCATTTATCAGGCTGAGGAAGTTTTCTTCTATTCTTAATTTACCAAGAAGTTTAAATTTTTTTCTCTTATTTTTTTTGTTATCAATACTAGATTTATAGTTTTATTATGGTAAAAAGTAGTTGTTTCAGTGAGACCTGCACACATATACAGGATGACATTTAAATTCATATAGAACAATCTTTACATTCTAAGTTATACTTGAAATTAGAAGATGAAGTACAGCTTAAGCTTTACAACAAAGAAAAGAAAAATACCCGAAGTAATAAGAGAGTTAATAGTAAAAATAAAACCATCTGTTCTTAACACATCACGTGGAAACTTTTGGTCAGAATGCTATAATACATCTTCTTAATCTGATTGTCTAAACTATTAAAATATGGGCAGTTCAGTTTTATTTTGCCAGCAATTTGTTTGATGGGATTATAAACTAACAGTTTTGAAAGCAAATCCAAGCCATTTTCAACCAAGTTTTTGACATGGGATGGTAGGCTTCCTGGTTTTCACTTGGGAAATGTATTCTTACAGTCTTATAGTCGTATATTCTTATAAGTTGCTCTGGCCACACTTCATATTGGGGTGCCCAAAGCTCTGAATGTTTTGAAGAGTTGATCAGCTTCTGAATTCACATGGAAAAGTGGCTTCTTTGTTGTTAACTCTATGTGGTGTCTGTACCCCAAATGTCAACTGGAGGTGAGTAGTGAGCTGATTTCGGTAGTGCTGGAGATCTATACTAGAGTGTTCCTACCTCACGTATGTACATTCTAATAGGCATTCCAGAAGCTCTGGAAAAAGCCAGAATCAACTAGTTTAAATGTTTCTTTGTTGTCAATAGGTTTTGAAGTTTTAAATCTCTGTGAAGAATTCTCCTAGGCTGACAAAACACAGTCCTTTGTAGGATGTGGTGCAGATAACTCTTAACAAGTGGAGAACCCATGAAGAGACCTGGAGGGATAGAGTTTAAAACTCAGAGATGAGATGTAACCTGGATTCCTGTATAACCACATTTGAAGGTGGACTATATTTGGGTGACAGTGTTCTAAAAGATAAATCTCCTGAATTGCAACACGGGAACACTTCCTCTTTACTTTCTAGTCTGATTTTCTTCATAGTTACCACTTGATTTGTAGTTTACCCTTACGCATAACTCCATAGATGCCTTCTCCAACCTCCTCTATTTTGGAAAACTTATCTATGATTGCTCAATGGGAATGGTAGCTCTGGATTATTGTTCTGTGGTGGTGGACAATGGGGATGGGGTGTCAGGGGAGCGGTACAGTCAGTGACACAGTTACCATATCTGTGTCAACTTTCCTCAACTCCAAGAGCCCGGAGATCTTTTATTATGAATAGTTTTCTAATAATCTTTCTGGGTCTATTGAGATAATTATGTTCTTTCCTTTTTTGTTTTGTTGACATGTTGAATTGCATTGGTTGATATTTGAATGTTAAACCAACCATGCATTCCTGAGATAAAATCCACTTGATCATCATGTATGAATTGTTTCTGAAAATATCTGATGAATTGTTGTTATTCAGTCACCCCATTGTGTCTGACTCTTTGTGACCCCGTGGACTGTAACACACCAGGCCTCTCTGTCCTTCGCCATCTCCTGAAGTTTGCCCAAGTTTATTTCCATTGCATTGGTGATGCCATCCAGCCATCTCATCCTCAGATGCCCTCTTCTTCTTCTGCCCTCAATCTTTCCCAGCATCAAGGACTTTTCTGATGAGTCAGTTGTTTGCATCAGACAACCAGAATATTGGAGTTTCGACTCCAGCATCAGTCCTTCCAATGAGTATTCAGGGTTGATTTCCCTGAAGATTGACTGGTTTGCTCTCCTTCCTGTCCAAGGGGCTCTCAGGAGTCTTCTCCAGCAATTGGAAGGCATCAATTCTTCAGTGCTTCTTTACAGTCCAGCTCTCAGAATACATGACTACTGGGAAGACCATAGCCTTGATTATATGGGCCTTTGTTGGCAGAGTAATGTCTGCTTTTCAGCACACTATCGAGGTTTGTCATAGCTTTCCTGCCAAGAAGCAAACATCGTCTGATTTCATGGCTGCAGTCACCATCCGCAGTGATTTTACAGCTGAAGAAGAGGAAATCTGTCACTACTACCACCTTTCTCCCCTCTATTTGCCGTGAAGTAATGGGACTGGATGCTATCATCTTAGTTTTTTTAATATTCAGTTTTAAGCCTGTTTTTCTATTATTTGAGGCACATTTGCATTTCATCTGAGATCACAGTGCTTCCTTGGTGCTTGAAACTTGGATAGATGGGTTTTCATAACTGTTTGAGATCCTTGAAGGGAGTGTCCAGACTGAGACATGTGGGAATTTTGGTAAACTGTTGATAATTTCCTGTCCCCTTGTATCAGTATATTTGCTCAATCAAAATGTTTGTTCATCTTTAAT
The DNA here is from genome assembly GCF_042477335.2 of Ovis canadensis. Taxonomy (NCBI): domain Eukaryota; kingdom Metazoa; phylum Chordata; class Mammalia; order Artiodactyla; family Bovidae; genus Ovis; species Ovis canadensis. Next base: position 99,577,620 of record NC_091251.1, read on the forward strand.
TTGAAAGAGGAGTTGAAAACTGGGATAGTGAAAAAAAGAATGGAGAAGGAGGGCTGCTGGTAGAAACCTCAAAATAGGGAAAGTATTAAGATATTAGCTACTCTAAATGACAAATATTTACTATTGAAATCATGGCCTTTAGGGATCTTAGCCACAACTTCAGGATCATTTTACATTATTTCTTTAAACACACCTTTTATTTTCCTGAGAAGAGTTTTGAAATTGCAGTTTTCCTCCATCTCCTTAATTTCCAGTGATATATCAGCATCCGGCGATGTTTTAGCATACCTTTCCTTCTATGCTGGTGCCTGGCAGAGCCACTCCTTATTCTGACTCTGGCCTATGTCCCTTCAGTGCTTTGAGGTCAGTAAGAGTTTGATCAGTATTTGTTGAGAGCTCAGTGTCCCTTTCTTCAAGACTCCAGGGAGATGGGTATGAGATATTATGATAATTTATTTTCACTCAAGGGCATTAAGACCTGAAAAAGCTTCTGTTGGCCTACTTCAGAGGCTGGGGTTAGTGTCTGTATGTTATAAGTAGGGAGACTGAGACACGGGATTCTGAAAAGGATACTTTCAGTGGATAAAATGATAGAAAATAGTCTAGGTGGCTCTGTCAAGTCCCAAACAGCTATCAACTTTTCAAGGTTAACATATGGAGAAAGGCTAGAACCTCTCTGCTTTCTCCTGCATCTAGGCAGCTACGGGTCTTGAAGACTGTGAAAATGATTGTTGAGCAGAGTATAGCAATGCAGTCTCTCTCTGTCCTCTGCCTCATTTTTCATTCTCTCTCCTTGATCCCCCTCTAATCTAGGCTGGGACAATCAGATGACAAAAGAGTTCTACTTTAAAACAAGTGCAATCAGGTATTTATAGTAAGGAAATGGACTGAATGAGCCAGCTGCTAAAAAATAGAAGGTCTGACTTTATCCATTCACAAAGATTGTGGCCCAATGCAGGTAGGGATAAAATAAATCAATTCAGATCTAATATTTAGGAAATTTATCCCAGATTGGAATGGTTGGCCTCTCATGAGAAATGCTGTAGATTTTTCCAAATTGGCAGCAATGGTGGGGATGGACTTTTGCAGGGAAAAGGCTTGACATTGCCTGGACATCAGAAGATATTTTCAATTCTGTTTTAGTTTACCTCCAGAAAAATTCTTCCAAGTCGTCTAAGGTCTGCACTACATAACTGTGAGTAAAGGTTGCTGAGTCCTTAAGGGAGGTTTTGGGGCTCTGACTTATGTTTGGGGAATTCTAAGTCTATGCCAATCGTGTGGTAGATACTCATTCAATTTTCACACATGGGTAAGTTCGGTGAATGAAGAAACATATGCATAGCATTTACCGGGCTTTCCTGCTGGCTCAGATGATAAAGAATCTGCCTGCAATGCAGAAGACCTGGGTTTGATTCCTAGGCCGGGAAGATCCCCTGGAGAAAGACATGGCTACCTATTCCAATATTCTTGCCTGGAGAATCATGGACAGAGGAGCCTGGGGGCTGCAGTCCACAGGGTTGCAAAGAGTTGGACACGACGGAGCGACTAACACTTTCACTTTCACTATTGAGCACTTGCTGAGTGCCATGCACCATGCTAGGCCCTTCTCATTCTATTTTATTTAGGTCTCATCATAACCTTGGCATATGGTCTCCATTTTGCTGATACACAAACTGAGTCTCAGCTAGGATTTTTCAAAGCCATGTTGGTTGAGAAGAGCAGATTGAGATTTATCTAGCATGCAGGATAGATATGGAGTCTTGATTTATACAATCCTCTTAGCATTTTATTCTGGGCTGTGCACTTAGAGGCCCTCCATCAGCATTTATAATGAAGGCTTTCTTCACTACATCTCTCATTATCTTTTCCTCCTTGGAGTTCAATAGCCTACTTGTACCGAGATGGTTGGATGGCATGACTGACTCGATAGACATGAGTCTGAGTAAACTCTGGGAGTTGGTGATGGACAGGGAGGCCTGGCATGCTGCAGTCCATGGGGTCGCAAAGAGTCAGACACGACTGAGCGACTGAACTGAACTGAACTGAACTGTTCAACTTTGCATCCACGTTGTTTTCTTTTCCACTGTATCAGTTTAGAAATGCTTTAAGGCACAAGGAAAAAACCTCAACCAATGTGGTGTTAAAAAGAAAAGTTTCAAGTTCTCTGATACACCTCCAATTGAGATCTCTGTCCCTCTTCTTGAATCTGACAACTGCTTTGACCAATTGAACAACGGAGAAATGACACTGATTCCTGCATGAGGCTAAATCATAAAAATCCATGAAACGTCTACATAGGCCCCTTGGAATGCTTGCTCTTAGAATAGCCAGAGTACTGTGAAAAGCCTAAACCTTAGGGGGAGGCCACATGCACTGGCACTTGGTCAACAGTCCCACGTGAGTCTGGTCTTTGGTCCTTCCAGCTTGAGTACCAGACATGTGAGTGAAGAAGCACTCTTGGAATTGGGTCCTGCAGGTCCAGTTATTCTAGTTTCTGGGTATTTGAGTCACTCACCTGGTTGAACCTTCTCAAGAGAGGCCCTAGATACCGTGGAGTAGAGACAAACCCTTGCGATGGACTCTGCCTGAATTCTTGACCTGCCACCTGTGAGCTTAATAAAATGACGTATTTTAATGTCACTAAGTTTTAGAGTAGCTTGTTATATGGTATAAGTAACTGGGATATCCAGCTAGCACTGGTTTACATCAATTAAAATATGTGTATACCTGTATTTAATGAAGTGAGAGATCATTGCTCAGCTGTGCCATTAGGGACCCAGGATCTTTCCGTGTGTTCATATTGCCATCCTTAATGTTACCTTTTGTCCTCATGCTTGTTGCCTCACAATTTTGGCATAAATGCTGTAGCTCCAGGCATTGCATCAGCATTCAAGTTAGGAAGAAGAAAGGACAGCAGAGCTTGCCTCATCTCTATGGTTTTATTAGGAAAGCAAAAGCTTTCCCAGAAGCCCTCATGTCCTTACTTATGTCTCACCAGTTATAATTTTGTCACATGGCCACTCTGATGGGAAGAGAGGCTGAAAAAAAATGAGCATTTATCTGGCAGATTGCTGTCCTAAACACAGTCTGGATTTGCTTAGCAAGGACACCAGAAACCACGAGCAGCACGTGGGCAAGGCCAGTGTCTGCCACATACCTCAATTGCTTTGCATTATTTTTTCTGGTTGGTTCAACTAGGTAGTGAGTTACTGAAAACAGAGATAATGATGATTACTTCTCTGGACTGCTTCTTAGCATCCAACATAACACTGAGAATGTCATTTCTATTTAATGCATTCACCTGTTGAAGAAAGAGGAACATAATAAGGAGGTGATTTTCCAGAGCAGAAGTCTTCACATTTTTTTCTCTGCATAGCCCCTGAAAATATTTTGAGAGGCAGTGTACCTCCTTGTACATTTTTTAACCTGGTATTTGCAGTTTTTATTATAAATTTATATAAAAAATTACAAAGAATATTATTTTTGGCAAATAGTTAATACTGAAATTTTAATATAAATGTTTATATTGCTTTTTAAAATTTCCAGTCTAAATACCATACTGATTTGCTACTACTGTCTTCTGTTTTAAAATTTGCAAATGAGTTTTCCTTTAGTAGTTAGAAATTTTTACATCTTTTCTTTTTCTCTTTGTACTCACATTTTCATTCCAGTTTCCTCACAGAATTTTATTCTAATGTAATATATTTTTAGGCTTGAAAGTTTGCCTTGTTGATTTCTTGCTTCTTGTATTATGCTTCTTTGCAACAAAAACATACATATAAGTTGAAACAGCAATTTAAAACATTGCATGTGACTAAAAGGCTTTAAGTACTAAAACATTTCTTCTGGATTGAATTATCATTGAAATTATTATACTACATAATTGAGAAAAGCAACATAAATATATTACACCTTTTGATATAGAATTATTAAACACAGAAGTGAAATTCATTGCAAATGTATCTGCTATGAGATGGATGGGATTTTAAAAACTTGTATCATGTATCTATGTATGAATATTACTTATTGCTTGAATGAAACAGCTTGGCATCAATTGCAAGCCTATTTTTGTTTATTAAGACATAAGTGTGGACAACTGTTAAGTAGACTTATTGTGGTCATCATCTTGAAATATTTACAAGTATTGAATCATTACATTATACACCTGAAACTAGTGTAATGTTATATTTCAATTTTAAAAAAAGCTGAAAGTGCTGAACACATTCACGTAAGTAAATGGGAATGTAAGGAATATTATTACCTTTGAATTATTTGAACTACTTCCAAGTTGTATATCAAAAATCACATAGTGGCCTGTCATCAGAAATTATTTTTAATGATCTATATCAGCTGACAGCTCAATTAGGTCCTCCTTCGATTATGTGGAAAACACCTGACTTGGAAAATAACTTGCAACCAGTCATTTGAGCTGTTTTCTTGCAAATGGATTTTCTCTGCTTATTAGAGACATTCACAACCTCAGTATTTCTATTTCCTACCCTCTGGTTGGAAGTTTGTGCTCCAGGATACATCATAGTAAGATTTGGGATGAGGGAGCCCTTTGTCTTGCTGGGAGAAGGGCTGCTGTGAAAGAGAACTAGGGAAGATAGGGAGGAGAACTTTCCTGATGCCCCAGTTGCAGGCAGATCAAGTTTAGCAGAGTCTGTCGGAAAACTGAGGATTTGAAAATGGATCCTCATCAGTCTATCCATGTCCCCAAACCAAGAGCCTGTGTACCCCAACTTGAAGACTGCTGAGGCTGAGTTTGCTTGCGTTCCCTTTAGGCATACTGCTTCTCACTCAATGAGCTGCCCTATGCCGTGCCTTATAAGTCTTACCGAGCCTGAGAACAGTCTTCTGAGGCAGGAATCATTATCTCTATTTTGCAAATGAGGAAGGATGCAGTGGTGAAGGGAAGTAGCAGCCACTGGGCACCAAAACTGGGATTCAGACCTGGGCGATGGGTGTACAGAGCTTGAGCTGTTTAGCCACTGTGTTCAGTTGAGCCTGGTTCTGGGAACAGGGATCCCAGCTCTTCACAGGAGCTGTTGCTTGGATTGCTGTTGCTTTTATTTGTGTTTCCTTCTTGGCAAATTTCTCTAAAGCAGTGGTTCTCAAACCCAGGTGGCTGGGCCCCACCTCTTGAATTTCTGATTCTGTAGGTGTGGGTGAGGCTGAGAATCTGCATTCCTAACAAGTTCCCAGGTATCGGGGGGAGAGGGCCCACTTCTTCAAAGCCTGTCCAGTCTCTGGGAGAGAGTCCCATTTCTGATGTATGTAGGGACAGATGCTTTCCCCCTTAAGTTTCTTTTAGGACTGAGGTTGTCACTTGCCTGCCAAGTCACTTCAGTCGTGTCTGACTTTTTGCGACCCCATGGATTGTAGCCCACCAGGCTTCTCTGTCCATGGGATTCTCCAGGCAAGAATACTGGAGTGGGTTGCCATTCACTTGCCTAGAAGTGAGTATATATGAAATCCACATTGCATATATATTTCAGCACCTGAAACAACTTTGGAAAAACCTGTGCTGCAGGAATTTTTGTTGGAACTTTCTTTGGTGATATTTGTACGTGGGTATACCTGCATCCCTTTCACTTTTCACTTTCATGCATTGGAGAAGGAAATGGCAACCCACTCCAGTGTTCTTGCCTGGAGAATCCCAGGGACGGGGGAGCCTGCTGGGCTGCTGTCTATGGGGTTGCACAGAGTTGAACACGACTGAAGTGACTTAGCAGCAGCAGCAGCAGCAGCAGCATACCTGCATCAGGGGAAATTGTATTTACATGTTTTTATTTATGTGTATATACTTTGCACACAAAGGTCCTCTGTGTTTCTGCTAAGTTATTGACTCTGTCTGTCTGGATGGGATATTCTTTCCTGCATTCTTCACCTATTGGTTCAATCCTCAAGATTCATCTCAAAATAATGCTTTCTCTCTGAAATTTGCTGGTTAACTTAAGTGCCTCTTCCCCGAACTCCTCTAGCCTGGCATAACATTGTACAGGCATGATCTTGCTTACATGTTTTCTCTCACATTGGTTGAAAAATTTGGTAAGTGCTACATAAATAACAGTTAGCAAACATTTAATTAGCACTTCAGTTCAGTTCAGTCGCTCAGTCATGTCCGACTCTTTGCGACCCCATGAATTGCAGCACGCCAGGCCTCCCTGTCTATCACCAATTGCCAGAGTTCTCTCAAACTCACATCCATTGAGTCAGTGATGCCATCCAGCCATCTCATCCTCTGTCGTCCCCTTCTCCTGCCCTCAATCTTTCCCAGCATCAGGGTCTTTTCCAATGAGTCAGCTCTTTGCATCAGGTGGCCAAAGTATTGGAGTTTCAGGTTCAGCATCAGTCCTTCCAATGAGTATTCAGGACTGATTTCCTTTAGGATGGACTAGTCGGATCTCCTTGTAGTCCAAGGGACTCTCAAGAGTTTTCTCCTATACCACAGTTCAAAAGCATCAGTTCTTTGGCGCTCAGCTTTCTTCATGATCCAACTCTTATATCCATACATGACTACTGGAGAAACCATAGCCTTGACTAGATGGACCTTAGTCAGCAAAGTAATGTCTCTGCTTTTGAACATGCTGTCTAGGTTGGTCATAACTTTTCTTCCAAGGAGTAAGCGTCTTTTAATTTCATGGCTGCAGTCACCATCTGTAGTGATTTTGGAGCCCTCCAAAATAAAGTCAGCCACTGTTTCCACTGTTTCCCCATCTATTTCCCGTGAAGTGATGGGACCAGATGCCATGATCTTCACTTTCTGAATGTTGGGCTTTAAGCCAGCTTCTTCTCTCTCCTCTTTCACTTTCATCAAGAGGCTCTTTAGTTCTTCACTTTCTGCCATAAGAGTGATGTCATCTGTGTATCTGAGGTGATTGATATTTCTCCCAGCAATCTTGATTCCAGCTTGTGCTTCTTACAGCCCAGCATTTCTCATGATATACTCTGCATATAAGTTAAATAAGCAGGGTGACAATATACAGCCTTGACGTACTCATTTTCCTATTTGGAACAGTCTGTTGTTCCATGTCCAGTTCTAATTGTTGCTTCCTGACCTGCATATAGGTTTCTCAAGAGGTCAAATGGTCTGGTATTCCCATCTCTTTCAGAATTTTCCACAGTTTATTGTGACCCACACAGTCAAAGGCTTTGGCATAGTCGATAAAGCAGAAATGGATGTTTTTCTGGAAATTTCTTGATTTTTTGATGATCAAGTGGATGTTGGCAATTTGATTTCTGGTTCCTCTGCCTTTTCTAAAACCAGCTTGAACATCTGGAAGTTCATGGTTCACGTATTGCTGAAGACTGGCTTGGAGAATTTTTAACATTACTTTACTAGCATGTGAGATGAGTGCAATTGTGCGGTAGTTTGAGCATTCTTTGGCATTGCCTTTCTTTGGGATTGGAATGAAAACTGACCTTTTCCAGTCCTGTGGCCACTGCTGTGTTTTCCAAAGAACCTACCTGCCAAGACAGGAGATATAACAGACACGGGTTCAATCACTGGGTTGGGAAGATTCGCTGGAGGAGGGCATGGCGGAGTATGCCCGAGGAGGGAGTATTTGTGCCTGGAGAATCTCACAGACAGAGGAGCCTGGTGGGCTACAGTCCATAAGGTCTGAAAAAGTTGGACACAACTGAAGTGGCTTAGCATGCACACACACCCCAATGTTTACTTGAAAGCAAGTTTTTTTCCCTACAGTGACTAATAGTAAAAAGATCCATTCCTGCCCTGCCCCCTGCCCCATAATCAGATAGTTTTGTTTAAATCAGTTTGGTACATGAAACAGATTAGTTTTGCAGTTTTTTAAGGAACTGAAATACAAATTTCTAAATGCAGCAGTCTACCTGTGCAACAAATATCTGTAAGGTAAAATAAGGGATTTTAAATAGAACTACAATCTGCATGAACAAATCAGATGAAAAGTGTGGAAAGGTTCCTATATATTTTCTGGATTAAAAAAAAGCCAAACCCCAAATTATTAATGGCTCAGGATGGGGTGGTATGAGCTACAGCGTGCTGGAAGGAGAGACAGGTGCAATGTGTCCTGATGTGGGTTCAGCACTATGTAGGATCTGGACAGCCCTTCTGGAATGCATGGGCCTGAGCATCGCTTGCCACCCTGGTCCATGCTCCACCGTCTCTGGTCACTTTCTGTTTGCTCAGGTTAGCAGTAAGACAGGATCCTTGGGAAACTTTTCTAGGCATCATCTCAGTTCTTTTCAAGGCTTCTGTATAAATGCCACATGTGCTACTAGTTCAAATCAAAGGAGAGGAAAGAGATAGGCTGCATGGTTAGGGGGACCTCAATGTGTCAGTGATAGTACTAACAACTGCTGAGCGTTTCTGAGCGTTGATACAATGAGTTCTATCTCTTGATTCAAACTGGTAGCTGCATCTCTGCTCATCTTGCGGTTCAGGTGACCTTGATTCATCTTTATTGTTTTAGCATGTTAAACTCTCTTCCATTGTTTCTCTGAAATGCTAAACTGCAAGGAGATCAAACTGATTAATCTGAAAGGAAATCAGTCCTGAATATTCATTGGAAGGACTGATGCTGAAGCTAAAGCTCCAATACTTTGGCCACCTGATGTGAAAAACTGACTCACTGGAAAAGACCCTAATGCTGGGAAAGACTGAAGGCAGGAGGAGAAGGGGATGACAGAGGATGAGATGGTTGGATGGCATCACTGACTCGATGGACATGAGTTTGAGTAAACTCCGGGAGTTGGTGATAGACAGGGAAGCCTGGCGTGCTATAGTCCATGGGGTTGAAAAGAGTTGGACATGACTGAGTGAACTGAAAGCTAGCTCTCTTAAATCACGGACATCTGGGGCTCTTATTTATTTCTGGCTTAGGAGGGTGAAAACCTCCACCTGTCTTCTGACACTCTTTCTGTTGCTCTGTTTATCATTACTTTTCAAAAATGTGAGAGCCTTAGTATATTCCCACCCAAAGGCTCAGTAATGCAGACGCAAGATCTACTGACTTTGTACGTGTTCGTATTTTCCAAGTATCCCCTAGCCTATTTGTCGTTGATAGTTATTTTTACAAAGTCTTCATCACTTCCTGTTTAAATGTGTTTCTTGCCCCCACTCCTTTCATTTCCTGTATTTTCACTATTCAAACAGTGGGTTATGGATTTTTGGATTTCATGGAGTGAAAGTTAAAAAAAGAGAGGCAGGGTAACTTATGTAGGGCTGTTATCTTTTAATTTTTCCAAATAAAGATGAATACCCTTTACTTTTACCATCACTTCATAAAAGAAGCTGCCCAGTGGAGTCCTAGAAGCATGGCAGTTGCCTTTGTGGAGACAAGTCTCCCAGGAACTATTCTTCTGTGCTGATTCAAGTTCAGTGCAATCTCTTGGGCATCCACTGTGTGCTCAGCTTTGTGCTGGACATAAAAGAAAGACTGGACTTTTGCCTTCACGCTCAGGGATCCCATAGGAGAGATGAGACAAACAGCACGGTAGGACTGTAAATCTGGGTCTGCCTTTTCCATGAGACTGTTCTTTTTAAAGGTAAAGATCATGCCCTATGTCTCTTACACCCTACTGCACCAGCATGTGTCTGACATATCATACACCTTCTATCAATGTTTGGACACTCAAAGAATTATGGGACAGTGCAAGGTGAAATACGTGTAGATCTTCAACTGAAGTCAGTCATGTACCACTTCTGCATGGTACTGTATCATGAGTGGTAGGATAGAGCAGGAAGGGGGTGGGCCACAGCTGACTCAAGTTGGCAGGAAGACTTCATGGCGGGAGATGGTGAAGTTTGAGATGGGCTCTCAGGAGTGATTAGAAGCCAAACGACCTGACACTAAGCAGTGAAGCTCTGTTGGAAAAGCAGCTTGAAACCCAAGCATTCATACCCAGAAGAGGTTATGTCTTCATTTTGCAGGGTAATGGCTTACTTGGGGATTACAGTAGCATGGGATGATGATGGACGCCAAAGAACATTTAGGGCAATAGTTCACAATTGGGGGTGATTTTGCCCACTATGGGACATTTGGCAAGATCTGGAGACATTTTTGTTTCTTAAAACTGAGGAAGGGTGTTATTGGCAAGTAGTTCTGGCATATAGTAGAGGCCAGGGATGCTGCTAAATACACATGGTGGTCGTCTTCCCCCACTGAAGACTTGACTGGTCACAAATGTCAACAGTATTATAGTTTAGAAACTCTAGGGAATTCCCTGGTGGTCCAGTGGTTAGGACTCCATGCTTTCATTGTCGAGGGCTCAAGTTTAATCCTTGGTTGGGGAACAAAGATCCCCCAAGCCACACAGTGTGGCCAACAACAACAACACAACAAAACTCTCTGATTTAGTGGGATTAAGAAGAAAAAGGAAATAAATATGGTGTTATCAAAGGCATTTCATGATCATGAGCAATGCCTGGAATGCAAAGCTGCTCTTACAGGGTAACAGTTTGTCCTCTCCGTCTCTCTTAGGAGCCTCCTTTTCCCTCCCTTCACCTGTCTCTCTCCTGACGTGTGTTGTAGGCGTCCCTCTGTTATCTCATTACCTCTCCTTTGGTTTCAGACCTTCAGAACTTCTGCTGGCCTCCTGCAAATGAAGACCTCAGAGCTACCTGGGGAACTCTGGGAGGCTATTTGGGCTGTCCACTGGGTCTGAGTTTCTTTGTCTTAAAAGGGAAGGTTTGGGACTGGAACATGTTTACCGGTCTCTTTGGCTTTGATAAAGCAAAACTCTGAGATGTTTGAGAGCTGTGTTGGAGAAGACAGTCTAGACTCCAGACTTTTCTATAGGTTTCACAGACCTCAGACCAATACTATGGGGAAAGAAGAGGCCAGTTGGGTGCTCAGTGAGAAAAAGTCATTCCAGGAGAAGGGAGAATGTGGACCATCCCTGTTGCCAGAAGTGCTACCAGAAATACCTGCCTAGGCTCTTCTGCTGCTACTGCTGCTGCTAAGTCGCTTCAGTCGTGTCCGACTCTGTGCGACCCCAGAGACGGCAGCCCACCAGGCTCCCCCGTCCCTGGGATTCTCCAGGCAAGAACACTGGAGTGGGTTGCCATTTCCTTCTCCAATGCATGAAAGTGAAAAGTGAAAGGGAAGTCACACAGTCGTGTCTGACTCTTTGCGACCCCATAGACTGCAGCCCACCAGGCTCCTCCATCCATGGGATTTTCCAGGCAAGAGTACTGGAGTGGGGTGCCATTGCCTTCTCCGTGGGCTCTTCTAGAGACGACCATTAAGACCCTTGCTGTCAATGAAGAAAACAAGCTTTATTATAGAGTAATGCTAGGTGTACAGAAAATTGTGAAGATAATACAGAGTATCCTCATATGCCCTCTATCTGGTTTGCTTTGGTATTAACATTTTATGTTTGTATGACACATTTATTACAGCTGATGAATCAACGCTGATATGTTCTTATTCACTAGAGCCTGTGCTTTATTCAGATTTCCTTAGTTTTTACCTAATGTTCTTTTTCTGTTCCAGGATCTCACCTAGAATATCACACTACCTTTAGGTTCCCCTTGGTTGTGATGATTTCTCAGACTTTCCTTGCTTTTGATGACCTTGACAGTTCAGAGGTGCACTGGTCAGGTGTTTTGTAGACTGTCCCTCAGTTGGGCTTTGCTTGATGTGTTTCTTACAATCAGACTGAGGGACGTGGGTGTTGGGGAAGAAGACCACAGAGATGAAGTGCCTTCTTATCACATAGTCTCAATATGACTTTCCACTGATGATGCTGACTTTGACCACCTGGCTAAGACAGTGTTTTGTGAGGTTCCTTCAATGTAAAGTTATTATTAGTTTCTGTCCCGCTGTACTCTTTAGAAAGTAGTCGCATTGTGTACAGCCCACACTTATGGAGTAGGAAGTTAGGCTCCCCTTCCTTGGGAGGAGTCTTAAAAGTTTTAAAATAAAAAAAATTACTTTGACCCTTGTTTGCCTCCCAGGTGCAGTGAGTGAGCCCATTCTCATTTCTTCCTCCATGTCGGACAGTTAATTGAGGTGTGGGGATTTACTTAAGCTGACAAATGATTATCCTTTGCTGTAGAAGCATTACCTGAATGCTGAATTTGCTAATTACTCTTCTCTCCGCTTCTCCCAAGCAGTGATCTTGAGAGAGATGGTACAAATCTATCTTTAGTGAGAGCTGCAACTCAGGAAACTGGGAGGGTGAGGATGAGGGAGGGGTGGCCACTTACCAAAAGTGAAGCAGGAGGAAGTGGATGAAGAATTGAGTGGCCTAAAGGGAAATGATGTGGCTAGGAGGGAATTAACGGGGAGTCTGGTCACTGAGCCTAACCGAACTTTCTCAGCCTGTGCTGTCCCTCAGCATTGCTTCTGGATTTCTGTTTGTACCTCTGCTGACAGGAGGTGAGCAGAAATGTTTATTTTGGGACAGTGGCTGGAAGAAAAGACTGCTTGGAGTCTCTCTGGCTTTCCCCCCTAACTTGCGAAGTCCACATCCTCTACATCAGGCCATTGCCACTTGATGCATCAGTTTGAACCCAAAAGAGTAAGTGTAGGCACAAATGGTGCTTGATCACCATTCATACTTTTGGGAGATACTGCTAACTGATCACATCTCTCTCTGCTGCCAAGACAGACATGTCCTCAGACTCTTTCTCAACACACCACTGTGGGTATTAATTACGTATCAGTTGGCATGGGCAACGAGTAAATGATTTGCCATTCCTGGTCTAGACAGATACTTTTTTAAGATATTAAGATTCGGGTTACACAATTCATTCAGTATTTAGTCAACAAATATTTCTGAGTACCTACATGTGCTAGGCATTGAGCCAGAGGCTGGGTATATATTGGTGAATAAAATAGACAAGGTCCTTGCCTTTGTGGAGTGTACAGATTATAAATTTGTAGACAAATGTCATGTGTAGTATCTCAGTAGCTCTTTGTATGAAGTGAAGTGTTAGTCGCTCAGTCATGTCCGACTCTTTGTGATCCCCTGGACTGTAGCCCACCAGGCTCTTCTGTCCATGGAATTCTCCAGGCAAGAATACTGGAGTGGGTTGCCATTCCCTTCTCCAGGGACTCTTCCCAATCCAGGGATCGAACCCAGGTCTCTTACATTGCAGGTGGATTCTTTACCAATTAAGCCACCAAGGAAGCTCTTTATATAGTTTAGGGCAATCAAAATCAGCTGTGGCAGGAAGGGGTAGTAAGTAGATTTCATTAAACATCTTGGGCAAAGTTCAGATATATGCTCTCATTTAATCCTCACAGCCACCTTATAAGTTAGGAAGCAGTAGTCACAATCTACAGATGAGAAAAGCAAGGCATGCAGAAGTTGCCCCAGAACCAAGGGCAGAGATCGAATCTTTGTCAGTCTGATGCCAGCAGTATTGGTTCTTACACCCTGCCTCACTCATCCAAGCTTTCCGTTCTTTAATGAAGAGGGGATGTTTTCAGAAAAGGAGGGTAGATTAGAGTCCATGCTAGGGAGAAGGGAGGCTGGGTCTGTGTAGATGCTGACCTATGGTTGCTGGAGGCTCTGGCTGAGGTTGCTGGGTGGGGCTGAGGCAGCCAGTGGAACGGGGCTCTGGCTAGAATGATGCTGTAAATGATGTCAGCCCTGAGAATATGCCTCATCACATCACACCAGCCTGATTTCCTCCTAGGCCTACCTTGGACTTGCAATGTAACCAGTCCTCTCCCAGTTTCTACTAGCTGCTGAAAGCATGAAGATTTCTCCCCATGCTCTTGGGATGCCTGGAGATAAATTGTGCTCTGAAAAGATGTGCTGTGGGAAGAGGAGGAAAGGGCAAATATTGGGCACAACTGGGCTGAACTTGCCCTCCTGCCGGTGGCTCCACTCCAAGCCTAGACCTCTATCTGGGCCTGAACACCCAGCCAGGCCTTGCTCTGTTCTCACATTTAGCCCAAAGCTTTGCACCAGGCCTTGGCAATGTAGCTCCTGAATGCTTGGAGGTTCATTCACAGAGATTGATGTTGTTTGGAGTCCCAGAAAGTCCTCCTTGAATAGTAGGTCCAATGTGGGTGAAATAAAGGACTTTCCTGGAAAAGAATTAGGGAAGAAAATCGCTGAGGCTTCACTTAGTTATTTCCAGAGACTGGAAAGACCCCATGTCTCATAGAGAAGCATGCCTTTTCTCTTCCTAAATACAGTTTAGTGGGCTGTGGGAATCTCTCCTCTCTTAAGAGTGAACTAAACATCCAAGTTGGTCCGCATTGTTTTCATGTCAGTTTCCCTGAGAGCAGAGTTTGAAGCCAGGACTTGAAGACAGGCAGTGTATCTGGGAGGGGTGGTGGATGCTGGACACACCATCAGATCTCCCCTTAGGAACAAAGGGCTGATTCCCTATCTGCTGGGAGCACGGTGGCTGAGAGCCCTTGGCTGTCAGGGATGCCCCTCCTGCCCCGACACAGGCTTACCTCAGTTACCAAAGCCCACCTAGTTCAAGGTTACACTCATTTCTGGGGGTGCTTACATCCAATGACAGATGGAAGCCAGGGTAAAAAGCCCTCCCCCCCACCCCCTTTTAGGATGTTTGAAGCTGGAGGCATCATCTCAGCTTCAAAACTTCTCTGAGGGCCAGTGGAGGGTCACCTGGTGTTTCCTCCCTGCTTTTTCCCCTCCATGGGTGTTGTTGATTCCTAGAGCCCTCCGTAATGAACCTGACCATGTCTCTAGCCACCTGGCATAGTCTGGGGTAGGGGATTCTTGGATGGGATTTAGAAGCTGAATCACCGCTGCCTGGCTGGCTGCAAGGGCTGTGTTGCTCATTGTAGGTGGGGCAGTACAAGCTTTAACTTGTGGAGATTTTGGAGGTATACCCAGTGGAAACGATGGGTTAGCTGGTGTAGTGTATCAGCATTTGAGAAATAAGGGATAAATAGTAGTCATGAGGCCAGTGAAATTGGATAGATGTTGCTAAGCTCAAATAATGCTTTGGAAGAAGATATTGAAGAGTTGAGAGTGATTGATTACAACTGTAAAGCTAAGTGTGAAGACCAGAGGTCTTCCTTGTGGATTTGTAAAGAGGTTCTCATCACCAGCAGAAGGAGAACAGGGAAATGTGAGGCCCAGGCTCAGGACTTCATCATTAGAAAGGAGCAGTGACTTCAAAGAAAGTTAAATAACCAACATACACAAGTGATTGAAAATGAAAGTGAAAGTTGCTCAGTCGTGTCCAACTCTTTGCAACCCCATACACTATGCAGTCCATGGAATTCTCTAGGCCAGAATACTGGAGTGGGTAGCCTTTCCCTTCTCCAGGGGATCTTCCCAATGCAGAGATCAAATTTAGGTCTCCTGCACTACAGGAGGATTCTTTACCAGCTGAGCCCAAGGGAAGCCCACACAAGTGCTTAGGTCGAGTCTAATCAAGGTCAGGGCCTTGGTTAGGAAAGAATGGGACCATAACACATGGAATGGGGACTTCTGCTTGATGTATAATATGTGAAAATCTTAAATCACAGATTTTATTTCCTCATAACCCCTGAGTCCGCAGGAATGATCTTTTCCTCCCTATTAAGGGCTAGCACTCCCCTTACCTCGAAGACAATGCAAAGATCTCTGCAAGAGGGTGTGTGTCTGCCCAAGAATGCCCCAACTCTTATCCTGGTCACTGGATATGGTATGTGATTAGGGTATGATCACAATACCTGGTTAGGGACAAATTGAGCTTGATAGGCCCTTTCAAGGAGCCACAGGACCCAAATAATATATTCCAATGAGAGCCAAGAGAGCATGCTTGGGGCTGAGCTTTGAGATGCTTGATCAGGTGGGGCAGAAGGTTGAGTTGGTTGATAGAGATTTTATCACTTTGGGAGGATATCCTCTGCCTGGGGTACACTGCTAAGATAGGTCCAGAAGGTTGGGAAAAGTGTTGGCCCACATTAAGAGATGCCTGGATTTCTCTGGTGCTTGGTGGGAGGGAAGAGGGGTCCAAAGGTTGAGAGAAATAAGCATGATAGAGTGGATATCGGAGAAGGCAATGGCACCCCACTCCAGTACTCTTGCCTGGAAAATCCCATGGAGGGAGGAGCCTGGTAGGCTGCAGTCCATGGGGTTGCTAAGAGTCGGACATGACTGAACAACTTCACTTTCACTTTTCACTTTCATGCACTGGAGAAGGAAATGGCAACCCACTCCAGTGTTCTTGCCTGGAGAATCCCAGGGACGGGGGAGCCTGGTGGGCTGCCGTGTATGGGGTTGCACAGAGTCGGACGCGACTGAAGCAACTTAGCAGCAGCAGAGTGGGTATACTATTAAAGCCAGGAAACCCACAAAGGATGATGATCCATGGAAGACCCTGAGGATTTACGGAAGCTGTATAGAAATTTGTTAAGAGACACACCCTGATCAGTGAGGTGGCTCTTCTCCAGAGACCACGGACAGGTGGCAGGAGATGTTTCACAGAATAGGGATCAATGAGAGTGATGGGGCAGATAGGAACCTGATGCAATAGAACCCAGGTGACGGGGCTCCCCTTCAGAAGCCAGGTGGACACAATTGTAGTGTGCAGAAAGGTCGTGGGCAGTCAGAGGGGTCCTCAGCTGTGTTGAGGGATGGTTAATGGAATGTGGCATCTTTAGGGGCCGCTGCTACTGCTAAGTCACTTTAGCCATGTCCGACTCTGTGCGACCCCATAGATGGCAGCCCACCCGGCTCCTCTGTTCACGGGATTCTCCAGGCAAGAATACTGGAGTGGGTTGCCATTTCCTTCTCTGAGGGGCCACTGACAAGGATACTACTCAAACTGAGTAAGGAGTCGGCAGGATGATCATCACGGCTGTTTGCTCAGGTAACTACATGGGAAAGGAGAATGACCTAAGCTCGTGAAGGACTGTTGACACAGGTTCAGAATTGACACTGATACTTGGAGACCTGGAGTGTCATTTTGAACTGTGGCTGGTTGGAACCTGAACTCTTTCAGTTTTTGGGTGAATTATTTTGCCTACTGCTTTTCAGAGCGTCTTTCCCCAAGTCTCAGATAGTTCCTTCTCATAAAGGCATGCCCTGGTCCTCTGCAGATTACTCGAGAAGAGCTTTTGACAGTGTCTCCTCTCTTGTTCTCTGCCCCACAAATTATAGCCATCATGGGGTCCTTGAGCTTCGATTTCTGGCTCCCCAACTCAGCGAGAGAGCCCACCAGGCTCTGTTCATGCACCCCCCCCCCTTTTGTTGTGGTCAGAAACTCCCTCTCCGTAGTAAAGTAGGCTGGTGTGATAGGAGGGCTCCTCTGGCTTGGTTTTCTTTGCTTAGTGATCACAGTCCTGTGTTGCCTGTTATCTAATCTCTGAAAACCTCTGTTTCTACTTGTCTGGTTTTTCAGGTTGCTTAAGGTGTGAGAGTAACTCTAGGCTCTGTTATTCCTTCTTGGAAGTGAAAAGTGAAAGTTAAGTCACTCAGTCATGCCTGACTCTTTGCGACCCGATGGGCTGTAGCCCACCAGGTTCCTCCATCCATGGGACTTTCCAGACAAGAATCCTGGAGTGAGTTGCCATTCCCTTCTCCAGGGGATCTTCCTGACCCCTGGGATCAAACCAGGGCCTCCTGCATTGCAGGCAGACTGCTGTCTGAGCCACAATGGAAGCTTCTTGCCCATTGTCTTGTTCTTTCTTGCCCAGAAGTAAAAGCCCTCTCTGATTTTGTTTAAGCTGACTGCTCCACCCTCATGGCACAACCTAAAGGTTGTAAATGACAGGTAAAGTATACGGTTGATGGTTGTGGTGAGTAACTCCTTGGACAATAAAGCAGAGGTCTATAGCTTAGCCAAGACTTATCCAAGACTTGCAAATTTTTCGGCTGAAACTGATAACTTTTCTGCCCAGTGGAAGTTCAGTTCAGTCGCTCAGTCGTGTCCGACTCTTTGTGACCCCATGAGTCGCAGCACACCAAGCCTCCCTGTCCATCACCAACTCCTGGAGTTCACTCAGACTCATGTCCATCGAGTCAGTGATGCCATCCAGCCATCTCATCCTCTGCCATCCCCTTTTCCTCCTGCTCCTAATCCCTCCCAGCATCAGAATCTTTTACAGTGAGTCTCCCTTTTACTAACGGATCTTATTGGAGGCTGGTTGGTGTCTTTGTAATTGATGTGAGTAACCCATTGGTTGAGGCTTGAAGATCCACCACCATGCTCCAATAGGGAGCAGCTGTGTGGGCTGACGTCAGAGTGTTTCCGGATTAGGGCTGTTTGGTCTGGCTGGCGGCTATGGAGAGTGTCTGATGGATGCAGGAGGCAAGGGAGTGTGTGACATTGGGGAAACCACAGAGGTGAGTGTAGGGTGTATGATAGTAGTGAAAGTGTTAGTCGCTCAGTTGTGTCTGACTCTTTGTGACCCCATGGACTGTAGCCCACCAGGCTCCTCTGTCCACGGAATTCTCCAGGCAAGAATACTGGAGTGGATAGCCATTCTCTTCTCTAGGGATCTTCTGGACCCAGGGATCAAACCCTGGTCTCCTGCATTGTAGACAGAATCTTTACCATCTAAGTCACCACAGAAGCATCAGGGGAAGCAGAATTCAGTGGCTGGGGAGCCAAGTAACCACACAGGGAAGGAAGATGCCAAAGGAGATGGGGCTGCTGGGACTGAGGCTCTGTGACGTCGTCTTGCCCAGGCCTGGAACAACAGAAGTTCTTTCTGAATGGGAGGGTGAGTGAGCCAGCTGAAGATGCAGAGTTGGGGGTTGCTGGAAGGAGAGCTGAGGAGCTAGGTTTATTGAGGACAACCTTTATTCCTTCCCTCCTGTGTCTGACCCCTCCCAAAGGGGGGATTTTGTCAGATTTTGGTTCAGAAGTTCACGAGCATCTTGCCTCCAAAGGAGGGCCAGGAAAGATGTCCTTCCAGTGTCTAGTGCAGACTTTCCAGAAAAGGCTTCCTCAGAGCACAGTTTTTTGAGGGGCATTTCCTCCCTTGTCAAATAAGCTTGGAAAACACTGCATCCACATCCCTATCTTGAAGAGCCATTAGCGTGTTGAAAGTTCTTAAAAAACTTGAAGCAATGAAGAAAGTGGTGAATTGTGCCTACCTTTCCCTCAGTTCAGAAAACGAAGATCATGGCATCTGGTCCCATCACTTCATGGGAAATAGATGGGGAAACAGTGAAAACAGTTTCAGACTTTATTTTTTTGGACTCCAAAATCACTGCAGATGGTGACTGCAGCCATGAAATTAAAAGACGCTTACTCCTTGGAAGAAAAGTTATGACCAAGCTAGAGGGTATACTCAAAAGCAGAGACATTACTTTGCTGACTAAGGTCCGTCTAGTCAAGGCTATGGTTTTTCCAGTGGTCATGTATGGATGTGAGAGTTGGACTGTGAAGAAGGCTGAGCGTCAAAGAATTGATGCTTTTGAACTGTGGTCCTTGGACTGCAAGGAGATCCAACCAGTCCATTCTGAAGGAGATCAGCCCTGGGATTTCTTTGGAAGGAATGATGCTAAAGCTGAAACTTCAGTACTTTGGCCACCTCATGCGAAGAGTTGACTCATTGGAAAAGACTCTGATGTTGGGAGGGATTAGGGGCAGGAGGAGAAGGGGACGACCAAGGATGAGACGGCTGGATGGCATCACTGACTCGATGGACTTGAGTCTGTGTGAACTCCGGGAGTTGGTGATGGACAGGGAGGCCTGGTGTGCTGCGATTCATGGGGTCGCAAAGAGTTGGACACGACTGAGCGACTGAACTGAACTGAACTTCCCTCGGTTTGCTCTGCCACGGGAAGCCCCACTATGGTAACCAGCTGTGGGGCAGTGGGCGGCACCAACCTTCAGTCTGTAACAGGAATCATGAGAGACCGTGGGTCCTTCTTTACATCATGCTCTCGACCAGGTCCATCATTCTGGTCTTTGTGTTTCTAGAGTCCATCTCACTCTTCCAGCTGGCCGGTGCCTTTGCATGAGCAGCCCGGCTGGTTCCTTGTCCTAACGGCGCCCCCATCCGCTCACTGCCCCCCCCAAACCCCACCTGGCTCTTCAGTGGCTGCCTCATCCTTGCCTCCACTCTCACCTCACCTGCTCGCAGAGGATTTCCTGACCACCCTGCATAAAGCTGGCCTCTGCAATTGTTTTCTTTAAAAGGATTCTCCTCTCCTGAAGTTAATTTATTTACTTGTCCTTCTGCTAGAATGAGATTTCCGGGAGAGCTGGGATCTTATCTCCTCTACTCTGGTTATGCCCACAGTCATCAGCTTCTTCGTACAATAGCTAATGGACATTGGGTCTATGGAAGTGACTCAGGTCCCTCCCTTGGAACCGGCACTGCTCTTGGAGCTTTCCCTGTGTTTTCTCATTTTTAAGACTTGTTGACTAGATTAATGAACACCCCCCCTCGCCACCGCCCCCCCCCCCCCACCCCCAGCTGCCCAATATGACTCTGGTCCACGGCTGGTCCTGCCTTGACTGTTCTGGCCAGCACTAGCCATCTTCCTCCATCACACCACTTACTGCTTGGGAACGTCATTCCCCATGCAGATCACGACTTACCTGTGGATTCCTTTCTTATCGACAGTTAAAATTAATTTGGTGGTTTTCTAAAATACCAGCTTTACAACTTACTTTCTAATGATTATTGTAGGTTTGCTGCCAAAAGGAAGTTTCTGAATTGTGCTGCAGTGTTGCTGAGAAGCCCTTCACTGGGCTGGTCACACCTAAACAGGGCCTCCTTGGTGGCAGGAATTCTCATTGACTCACCTCCATCACCAGGGGTTCACTGAGCATGTAACATGGGCCAGGCACTAGGCAGGGTGCTGAGGGCAGCATTGAACAGACACGTATCACCCTGGAGACCCCATGCATACATCCTAGAGGAGTTTTTTGGTGGTTCTGCACATCCTGTGGTGTTAACCCACGACTGAGCATTCATTCATTCATTCATTCAATCAATCACTGACTTATTCATGGATGTTTAAGTGCCAGCCAGGTTCTAGGGATTCTGCTTGGTGTAGGCATACAACAGTGAGTGTCAGCAGACACATAACTCTCCAGACAGGGTAGAGGGGAATGGACAGAGAGCCATAAGGCACATCAAGCTGTATAAGGGAGTTTGCTAGAGTTGGGGTACCCGGGCAGGCTTCTATGATCTGACAGATGAAGAGATGTCCACTGGACATAGTGGGCTGCTTTTGTCGACGTTGGGAACAGAAGTGCCCTGAGGTAAAAGGAAGCTGTGATGCTCTGGAAACCCAGAGAAGGCCAGTGATCTGGGAGCCAGGGCGAAGGGGCACCTCGTGGGTCCCTGTGGACAAATACAAGCTCTAACCATGGCTCTTTATTGAAACACAGACTTGCTTTCAGTGTAACTCAATCCTAGGCCTGCAGCAACCAGTTCCCCTTCCTAGGGGAGAGTGAGGCTGGAGACAGACATGCCCTTTGAAAGAGGCCGCTAGGAGGCCCTGCCCTGGGTGTCTGAAAGGAGGAGCGGAGGGCTGGTGGGCGAGCTGACCCTGAGTGCTGCAGGCTTGGAGGATAAACACCACCCGGAATAGGTTGTTGCCCACTGCCGCCTCTAAATCCCTCAGGCTCACAGTGAGACGACTGCATGTTCAAGGCAAACATTGATTCAGCTGCTGGTGGGAAGGGGTTCTGGGGTGGAGGGGGAGACGTGGGGAGGAGTAAACCTGGCAGGGGATGGGAGTTGGGGGAGGCCCACTCAAGGGTTAATCTCTCCTGCCTGTGTCTCTGCCCCTCTCTGCTGGCAGGCTGTATTTATAGACAGGATAATTGCAGAGGCTTTGAAAGGAGCACACTGGAAGAGAGGGGCTGGTGGGTGGGGGTGGGGAGGTCCCACCTGCTTCTGGGAGCTGTCCCTCCCACATCCTCCCTTTCTTCCTTCTTAAGGGACCCAGCTTGGGCAAACAGGGTTGCCCACCAACTCCCTATACTCCATCCCACCCCACTAGCAGTGTTTTCACAAGATGTTTAAATGCCTCACATTTAATCCCCCCAAACTGGGGCTGAGAGCAGTCATTTTCCTCCAGCTCAGGTAAGACCTTTTCTGAGCACCTTAGCTAAGGGGCCCTACACCTGAACCCCCACCAGCCATCCTCTAGAACCTCACCGTGTTTTTACTTCTTACCTAGCACTGATCATAATCACACAGTTATCTTATTATTATTATTATTTTCACTTGTTTTTAGTGTCTGCTTTGTCCACCTGATTTGAAAAACTGACTCATTAGAAAAGACCCTGATGCTGGGAAGGATTGAAGACAGGAGGAAAAGGGGATGACAGAGAATGAGATGGTTGGGTGGCATCACTGACTCAATGGACGTGAGTCTGAGTAAACTCCGGAAGTTGGTGATGGACAGGGAGGCCTGGTGTGCGGTAGTCCATGGGGTCGCAAAGAGTCGGATGTAACTGAAGTGTCTGCTTCATCTATCTTGTTTGCTGAATTGCCTGGCCTAGGATAGGTGCTCAAGAAATATTTGTTGAATAAATGAATCCTTATTTAACAGAATAGGAAACTAAGGCTTAGAGTGGTGAAGGAATTCTCTGGGTCACGTGAGATGTAAAGTAACTTAGCTGAAATTAGCTTTCATTCTGCTTATCTTAGGGATTCCCTGATGACTCAGCAGTAAAGAATCTGTCTGCAATGCAAGAGACTTGGGTTCAAATCCTGGGTTAGGAAGATCCCCTAGAGTAGGAAATGGCAACCCACTCCAGTATTCTTGCCTGGAGAAGCCCATGGACAGAGGACCCCATGGCGGGCTACAGTCCATGGGATTGACTGAGTGACTAAACCACCACCACCACTTGCTCGTCTTCAGAGCTTAAGGTCCTGCCAGTGGAATCTCAAACACAGGGCCCAGGCTACTAAGGTGAGTGAGTGACAAGGGTGCAGGGGTGTGTGTGTGTGTGTGTGTGTGTGTGTGTGTGTGTGTGTGTACACCCTGGCTAAAGGGGCCAATGCTGTTTAGTTGTGGCTAATTGTTGCTGGATCTTCCGATTTTTAGAACGAGCCAGAAATCTGGATTTTTATGTGAAATGTGCTGGATTTTAAATGCTGGCCACAAACCCACATTTAAAAAACACACCACCCAGAGGATGGCCAAGCCTAACACAGCTGAGAGCTGGATGGGGCCGTGGTCTGCAATCTCTGTTCTCAACTCACCTGCCTTGTGTTGAAAAGCAACATGAATAATGCTCATCCCTTTTATGGACACTGTACATTGGGCATTTCGTAGCCTTTCTTTACCTGATGTTTCATTGAGCAGTCACAGTGTTCCAGGAGAGAGGTCGGGGAGACTGGTCTACCCGTTTTAGGGATTAGCACACAGGGACCTGGGGGGACTCTTATGAAGCCACAGGGAAGTGGCAGTGAGTTCTCACTCTTGGGCTCCTTCCCATCTAGCCCAGTGTTGTCTGTCCTGCTGAGGACATCCTCTCCCCGTGGCTTTCATATCTCCTTCTCGACTTGAGATATAGGAGAGAGGCTTTGTGTGGTGAATGGGGGTGAAGAAATCCCACGCTGTGCCTCCCACAGGTCCGGGGTGCCCCCAACAGGATTTACTGCCAGCTCCTTGGAGAGTCGGAGAAGGCAATGGCACACCACTCCAGTGCTCTTGCCTGGAAAATCCCGTGGACAGAGGAGCCTGGTAGGCTGCAGTCCATGGGGTCGCTAGGAGTCAGACACGACTGAGGGACTTCACTTTCACTTTTCACTTGCATGCATTGGAGAAGGAAATGGCAACCCACTCCAGTGTTCTTGCCTGGAGAATCCCAGAGATGGCGGTGCCCAGTGGGCTGCTGTCTATGGGGTCACACAGAATCAAACACGACTGACGCAACTTAGCAGCAGCAGCAGCAGCAGCCGTGGAGAGTGGCCTGTGCTGCTGCTTGTTTGGAGAGGCAGTTTTCAAAATATTGTCAGTCTGAGCAATGATACAGCTCCATCAACATACTCTAATTCTTATGAGGCCTTAACAGTCGTCAGTGAACCCAGCAAGAGAAGGGGGACCCTTGGCTGGTCTGCAAACTCAGGTATGGTGCTGTGTTTCCGGTATTCAGCTCTGGGCCGCCCCAAGAGTGGAAGAGCACCAACTGACTGTTGAAAGAATGAATGAATGAATCCCCAAGTGCCCATGTGGTGGGCTGGGGGTGGGGAGGGGAATGGGACCTCTAAGTATGCTGTTTAACCATAGCTAGCTCTCATTGTGCACCTACATATCCCAGATACTGCTGTAAGCCTTTTCCATGTCTGTGGGGATAATCTGTAAATCTAGAAGGGTGACTGCCCTCGGTAAGTGCTGGGAACATGTTACCCATCAATGTTTCTTGTCATCTTCACAGCAGCAGGGAGACATTATCATCCTGGTTTCTACATGAGGGAGGCCAAGTCACAGAAAGGCCAAGCGACTTTGTCTAGGAAACCCAACCAGCAGCGGTGCACCCAAGACTTGAGCCCCCAGCTGGTAGACCCCCAAGCTCAGACTCCCATCCACCTGGGAATTGCAGAGCAGGGCGATTGCTAGAGAGACCGGAGGAGATCAGAGAAGTGGGGAAGGGTATCCCAAGAGTCAAGAAATGTGTGTGTGTGTGTGTGTGTGTGTGTGTGTGTGTGAACCAGGCATGTGGGAAAAGGCAGCGAGTGGGGCAGAAAAAAGGGCAAGTGTGAGTCGAATCAGAACCTGGTTCACGGCCCCCCTCCAGGCTGCCACCTTTCCTGCATGAACGTGATGGAAGCTGACAGATCCAGGATTAATCTAAAGGCTTCAGTTCTCTGAGTACCAGGTGGAAATTTGCCTCCAGCCCAGCCAGAGCGTGATTTGTAAGCGGGCCTTGACCTTGGCTGCCAGCCAGGCTTCGTACCCCCCTCCATACTTCTCCACGGAGGCTGCAAGGGCCAGGGGCCGCCTGCTGAGACAGGTCAAGAGGGTTTAAAAACAAGCAAGAAACAAGAGAACAGATCAATTTTTCTCAGTGAACTTAACGCTCTGTGAAGGAAGCCTGTAATTACATGAACATACGGGTGTGGGGAGGGACCCATAGCTGCCTGTCTGTGTGTCTCTCTCACTGTGTCCTCCCCATGGGTGGTCTGGAACCTTTTTCAGTATATGTCCCTACGGCTCATTTAGGTGAGGAAGGTGAGAAAAGGCAGGTGCTTTCCAGTTCTTTTTGCTCACGGCCCGCAGCAAGAGAAACCTCTGATGTCATCACGTAGTGCACAAACACAAACGGTGGCGCCGTCTCCGCAGCCCCCGAGGGGCCAGTCCCGGGATCCAGGGCTGCTGGGGGGTCTGGTTGGGGCCACAGCAAAGCCCGGCCCTCACCTTCAAGGAGGCTGAACTGATGCAGTCGTATCAGGAGATGAGTTGGAGAGAGTGGTGCTTTGAGCCTTCTCCTGCAGCAAGCCAGGCCAACTAAATCTGGGAAGGCGCTTAACGTGGGATCAGGGTAGGTTAACTTCAGTTCTCCTCATCTGATGGTCTAAGGTGACTGTGACTGTTTTGGCCAATGAGCTGCAACAGTAAGACTTTTGAGGGCTTCTGGGAAAGGTGTTTCCTTCCTGATAAGTGAGAAGTATGGAAGGAAAAAGCCATTTGTGCTGCTCTCTTTTTAAAAGAAATTATCATTTATATATTTTAAAGATTATTGTGCATTTATAGTTATTTCAAAATATTGGCTATAATTCCCCATGTTGTACAAAGTATCCTTGGATTGCAGGTTATTGAGGTACCTATTGCTGATACCTCTTAATCCCCTTCCCCTATGTTGCCCCTCCCCCCTCCCCTCCACCCCGCACCCCTGGTAACCACTGGTCTGTTTTCTATACCCGTGAGTCTGCTTCTTTTATTGTTAAATCCACTAGTTTGTTGCATTTAAAAAATTCCACACATAAGTGACTTATTTCACTTAGCATAATGCCCTCAAAGTCTATCTGTGTTGCTGCAAATGGCAAAATTTCATTCTTGTTTTCATGCTGAGTAGTAGTATTCCATTGTCTGTGTGTTTGTATCACATCTTTTTTTATCCAATCATCTGTTGAGGGACGTGTAAGTTGCTTCCGTATCCTGACAATTGTAAATAACGCTACTGTGAACATTGGGGCACATGTAACATTTCAAATTAGTGGTTTTGGTTTTGGGGGGATATGTAACCAGGAGTGGAATTGCTGGGTCATATGATATTTCTAATTTTAGTCTTTTGAGAAACATCTGTATTGTTTTCCATAATGGCGGTCCTAATTTATCTTCCCATTAACAATATATGAGGGTTCCCGTTTATCCACATCCTTGTCAACATATGTTATTTGTGTTCTTTTTGATGATATCTATTCTGAAAAGTGTGAGATGATACCTCATTGTGGTTTTGATTTGCATTTCCCTGATCATTAGCGACATTGGGCATCTTTTCATAGGCTGTTTTCCATCTGCATTTCCTCTTTGAAAAAATTCAATTCTTCTGTCCATTTTTTGATCAGGCTTTTTTTTTTTATGCTGAGTTGTATGAGCTGTTTATGCTGCTGCTCTCTTTTTTGAATAGTGTTTTGGACACCATTGTGTGATGATAAGACGGTTGGAATATGGCAGCCATGGTACAATTAATGAGGGGAATGCAATATTAATATAAGGAGAATGGCAGAGGATTGATGGAACTAGGTCCCAAAGATATGGACAAGCTGGGGTACTTACCCTGGAACCACCTACCTCTACTTCTTATCTGCTGCTGCTGCTGCTAAGTCGCTTCAGTCATGTCCGACTCTGTGCGACCCCATAGACGGCAGCCCACCAGGCTCCCCCGTCCCTGGGATTCTCCAGGCAAGAACACTGGAGTGGGTTGCCATTTCCTTCTCCAATGCATGAAAGTGAAAAGTGAAAGTGAAGTCGCTCAGTCATGTCTGACTCTTAGTGACCCCATGGACTGCAGCCTACCAGGCTCCTCTGTCCATGGGATTTTCCAGGCAAGAGTACTGGAGTGGGGTGCCATTGCCTTCTCAGCTACTCCTTATATAGGAAGTAATATTTGTCTCTATAGTTTAAGCCACTGTTGGTCATATTGCTTCTCTTGCAGCTGAAGTAATCCGAACTGATTTAGAAGCATAAACTGGGGGGCTGTATTTCTGGGTTTTAGGAGGTCCAGACTTTTGACCCGTGTCCTAGAAACAATGTTGGTGATTCTGAACAATGGGTTGGCTTGCGTCTTGCTTCTTTTGTGTAACGGAAGTTAGTGTGACCCCTCATAGCATTGGCTCGGGGTGCCTATTCTGTGGTGTGTTTTGCTCTATTTGATTTCCTTGCTGCTTTTCCATTTCATAAGAAGAATATCAAATCATTTTGAATTCCCTCACTTTGAGGGAATTTCAGTTTCATTTTAAATAAAGTTGCCCTGGCTGAGTGTATTGAAAGAACTTCACATAAGGACCAAAGTACCCCAGGTTGATGGCAGAAAGAGGACTTACAAATAATTAATGTTAATTGCAAGTCTATATGCTTGACATAAAAAACTGAATTCTGGAACTCATTTTTATTTCATTGATTTATATATTTATGGTTATGGCAGTTCCATACTGTCTTAATTACTACAGTTTTGAAATAACTTTTGAAATTGGGAAGTATAAGTCCTTCCACTTAGTTCTTTTGCAGGATCATTTTGGCTATTCTGGATCCCTTGAATTTCCATATGAATTTTGGGATGAGATTGTCAATTTCTGCAAAAAGGCAGTAGAGATTTTGATATATAAAATCAATACATACTTTAAGGTGTACTGCCATCTTACCAATATTAATCTTCTGATCCCTAAACATGGGATGGTTTTCTATTTTTTACGTCTTTGATTTCAACAATGTTTTGTAGTTTTCAGAATATAAGCTTGCACTTCTTTTGTTAAGTTTATTCCAAAGTATTTAATTCTCTTTGCTTTTGTTAGTAAATCGTGTTGTTCTTAGTTTCAGTTTAGATTGTTCATTGCAAGTATATAGAAATGCAATTGATATTTGTATATTGATCTTACAGTCTTGCTGAAATCAGTTTTTCTAAGTAATTCTTTATGGGACAAATATTTTTTTCTCTTCTACTTGCTGTTGATCTCCAGCCTTATCTCTGTAAGGGCTGTTTTTTTTTTTCTAATTTTAATATAAGTAGACAGAATATTTGAAAAACATGTAAACCTGGTGAGACTAGACATTTGTCCCTTTTTTTTTTATTAGTTTCACTTTTGCTATGATTCTGAGATATGGAGCAAGATGGGGAATAACCTTAGGTATTTGGGGTTCAGAAAAAGCCACGTCAGTGTATCTGTCACTGAGACTGTTTGCCCAGGTGAAGGGGTGCCAGCAGCTTTCCCGGAGAGGCTCTCTCCTGTGTCGGTGTGGCTGGGAGTGAGGAACACAGCTGCCACCCAGTTCTCAATGTTTGTATCAACTAGTGTTGCATGTCTGCTATAAGTTTGGCACTTATATTCATGACTCCTTAAAATGTTCTGGATGGTAGATGATGATAGCTCTGTTTTACAGGCAACAAAATCAAGTCTCAGGGAAGGTCAAGAACTTTCCTGGTTCAGTTCAGTTCAGTCTCTCAGTTGTGTCCGACTCTTTGTGACCCCGTGGACTGCAGCACACCAGGCCTCCCTGTCCATCACCAACTAGCGGAGCTTGCTCAAACTCATGTCCATCGAGTTGATGATGGACAAAATCAAAAGCTGAGAACTGGTTTCTTTGACTTCCAAACCTGCCCTCTTCCTGCGGAGCCGCTCAGCCTCTCGAGCCCTGGGTTGGGGAGGTTTGCTCAGTTCTACCTCCTGCAGCCGGTGCCTCCCAATTGTCCTCTGAAAATTCTCTGCAGGCAGGATGCATGTGTGCATGGTGCTCCTTGATCTGCCTTCTAGCACCTTTTTGCAAAGCATCTTTAACTCAGCTCTTGCCCTGATAGCCAGTGCTTTCTGTCTTATTCAGCACTTTCCTGGGAGCTGGGAGAGCAGGGATGGGAAACGTGAAACACACTCCCTCCTGCTCTGAAAGTTCTACCATCAATTCTCTACATAGGTTGGCAGATGAGCATTCTCCTTTGTGTTTGAGCAAACTGGCCTGTTGGATTCAGTTTTGTAAACAGGAGAAACCCATGGCCATCCTGCCAAGACCTGGGCGTGGCTGGTAATACGTGGCCACCTAGAAATGCAGCTGGGACATAGTTAGGTCTCAGACACATCTGTTGAATGAATTCTGGTCCTTGCCCAGCACTAGGATTACAAGGAGATGAAACCTGTTAATGATTTTCAAAATGAGAGGCAGTCCTATTTGAATATGTGGTAGGACTCTGTTATAGTAGGTCCCACCTTCATAAACTCATCTGTCTGTTGAGTGAACAAATGATTTATTGCTTTCTGAAGTGGTGACAGGGACAGACCAGCCAGTGAGTCTGGTATTCAGAGAATTCAGAATTTAGAGGGGGAAAGTGAAGTCGCTCAGTTGTGTCTGACTCTTTGCGACCCCATATACTGTAGCCCATCAGGCTCCTCCGTCCATGGAATTTTCCAGGCAAGAGCACTGGAGTGGATTGCCATTTCCTTCTCCAGGGGGTCTTCTTGACCCAGGGATTGAACCTGGGTCTCCTGCATTGCAGGCAGACGGGGTACCATCTGAGCCACCAGGGAGGCTCTTAGAGGGGGAAAACGGACAGAAAGTAAGCAGTTTGTCGCAGGTAGCCAGTCCTGGGCACTGTCATCTTCTGTCACCATGCGGCTTTTCTTGACTAAACCAAAGTCTTGCCTGCTTTCTCCTCTCCTCAGCTCTCTCTGTTACCTCCTCACTCCTGGCCACCCTTCTCTCCTCAACCCTGGGCATAAGTTTACCCTTCTTCCTGCAGCAGGGGCTCCAGGCAAACATTCCTCACAAGGCTCTTGTTCATCTCTGTCCGCAAGTCACTCCCCTGCCTGTCTCCACCCATAAATTCTGGTGGAGCTTCCCTTGGTCAGAATGGGCTCTACAGGGCACTTTTACCACCGGAAGGGTAGTTCTGGGGAGAGATTGCCATATACAAGTATAATTTTGTCAAATGTATTTATTTACTTATTGGCTGCGCTGGGTCCTCATTGCTGCGCAAGGGCTATTCTCTAGTTGTGGTTAGTCGGGGTGGGGCTCCTCTCCAGCTGTGCACATGGGCTGGGCTTCTCCTTGCAGAGGCTTCCCTTGTTGTGGAGCCTGAGCTCTCCGGTGCGCATGCTTCAGTAATTGCAACACTCCGGCTCTAGAGTGCTGGCTGAGTAGTTGCCCTGTGGCTGGCTTTAGTTGCCCTGTGGCATGTGGGATCCTCCTGGACCAGGGATCGAACCTATGTTCCCTGAATTGGCAGACAGATTCTTAATCACTGGACCACCGGGGAAGTCCTGAAAAGTACCATTTTAGGCTTAATTCTTCCTGAGTAAATTGCATGTGACTGAGTTCCTGTCCCTGGTCAGGGAAGCCTGGCGTACTGCAGTCCACGGGTTTGCAGAGTCGGACACGACTGAGTGACTCAACTGACTGAACTGAACTGAGCTCCTGGCCCTGGAGGGAAACATTTTTAATGTTTATTTTCATCACTGACCCTTCACTGAATGTGTCTTTAAGGACATTTGGTGGGTCAGATACAGGGCCAGGGGCTGGAGATGTATGTGATCAGTTCCCCCCCGTTCTTGAACTTTTGGGGAGATAGGAAGTGCTATCAAATAATAGTTGATAGGATATGGAATCGTAGAATCTTAAGATTAGGAGGGACCTTATCATTTATTCTAATACTTTTCAAACTTCTCTGATCATGACTAACAATTTAAAATTTTATGTTTTTTACATGTCCCAGTATACATGCATATACTTGTTAGGATGCCTTGGAATGTAGCCTACCAGGCTTCTCCGTCCATGGGATTCTCCAGGCAAGAATACTGGAGTGGGTTGCCATTTCCTTCTCCAGATTAAATAAATGTATAACAAATGTTGTACAAGGTCAAATTACACTTAATATGCCTATATTTTCTATTTTATTTCATTTAAAAATACTGACCCTACAACTCACGAAACTCATTTTTATGACTCAATATCACAATATAAAGTTTCACACTTCAGTTTGAAAAGTACTAATCTAGCAGTAACCTGGAGCTTATGCTTTATCCAGTTGTCAAGCACTTGTCTAGCATTTGTGGGATTTCTCTGGTGAGCAGGAATTCAGTACTAACCTAGGAGGTCAATTCTATCTTTGAATACTTTTGTCTGTTTAAAAGTTTTCTTCTGACTTTAGTCTTCCACATACCACTCATTCTTTTTTTAATTTTTAAAATTTTTATTTGGTGGATAAGTGCTTTACAGTGTTGTGTTGGGTTCTGCCATACAACAATGTGAATCAGCCATGAGTATACATATGTCCCCCTTCCTCTTAAACCTCCTTCCCACCCCATCCCACCCCTCTAGGTTGTCACAGAGCAGCATTACAACGTATACATTTCAGTATGTAAAATAGATAGCTAGCGGGAAGTTGCTGTATAATGGCTCATTTATATTCCATGTAAAATCCCCCTAGACCAGTGACTGTGCTCTCTTGCATTTCTTGGTCTTTTATAATGTTGTAACTCTGGATCAGTAGTGTGCTTGAGTCAGTGTGCACCAGCTTATGATAGCCAATTTCCAAATTCTAGGAGATTTGTGAATCAATTATTAACGTCTTGATTAAAAATTAAATTCAATGACTTACAGATTTATTAAACCTAAAGGAAAGAACTCATCACTTTATTTTACTACATCTGACTCTTACTATGCTCTTGAAGTTGTGTCTATTGAACTTGTATGGTAGAAAGACCATACTGCTGCTGCTGCTGCTGCTAAGTTGCTTCAGTCGTGTCCGACTCTGTGCGACCCCATAGACGGCAGCCCACCAGGCTCCGCCGTCCCTGGGATTCTCCAGGCAAGAACACTGGAGTGGGTCGCCATTTCCTTCTCCAATGCATGCAAGTGAAAAGTGCGAGTGAAGTCGCTCAGCCGTGTCCAACTCTTAGTGACCCCATGGACTGCAGCCTCCCAGGCTCCTCCGTCCATGGGATTTTCCAGGCAAGAGTACTGGAGTGGGGTGCCATTGCCTTCTCCGGAAAGACCATACAATGGAATGCTATTGCCCATCTCTTCCCAGCTCTGTGCTCAATGACATCACATAGGTAGCTTGAAATCGGCCATGGTGGGGGCATTTACACCATGAAAATTGGCATATATAACAGTCCTCCACCCCCCAGGAAAGCCAGCTGTTTGGGACTTCCCAGCACACCACTGCTCTGCAGTACCATTTGAGTTCCATTTCAGCTACAGCACTTGGTAGCTGTGTGACTTGAACGAGTCAGTTAACATCTCTGTGGTGCAGTTTCTTTGCACGATGCCCATATTTCTAGGGTTGCTTTGAGGATTAAATGAATTCATGCATATGAAGTGCTTAGAACAATGCCTCTGTAGGTGTTAGCCTAGCCGTCATCTAGGCTATTTGCTGCTAAATTATTCCATCCTCCCTGGAAAGCTATGGTTTCCAGAAATCCCTCAGTCTGGTCACCCTCCCGTCTTGCTTTCACCTTTGACATATGGATTTATCTTCTCTCCAGCCAGATCACAGGGCCCCTGACATAGAGGTGGTTGCCTTTTTCTTTGCAATCTCTAGGTCCAAGCCTTGGGTTGGGTGCAGGGTGGAAGCTCAATCTCTTTGACGAATGGAAGGCCTCAGGGGGCTCTGGCTGCTCCCAGCATGGTGCCCTGCTCCCAGTGGAGGTTTCTGGGCTTGGCTGGTTGATATGAGGAGAATAAGTGTTTTGGTGGAGGCAGCCCTGAGCTGGCTAGCAGTCTCAGACAGCCCAGCTGCCATCCAGGTGGTTGGCCTATAAATCACTAGGCCTTACCCTCCCTGCAACTCGATAAAGCTGAGGTATAAACAGCATCTTGTGTCAGTGATGAAGCATCTGGCACCTCCCTCCGCTCTGGACGAGGCCTCATGGAGCTTGTTTAGGCCCTGATTCTTTCTTGCACACAGCTGCTGTGCTATTTGAAGTCGGGAGACTCTCCTGCCTCACATGGTGCCTGTATTTTACCATTAGGGATTTATTTTTTGAGGGTGAACAGTGCTTTCTTTGTAAGGTTTTGTTTTAAAATGGTGGTGCCTTGGGAGAGTGGTGTCTTACTCACCCTCTAGAATCTTAGTGTGAATGTGCTTATCAGCCACCTTGTTCCTGCTCCACTGCCATCTCTTATCAAAGAGGGCAGCAACCCCAAACATGTTGGAGGCAGCACTCCGGAGTGTTGATTCCCAAACCTGGCTGCACTTTTAGAGTCACCAGGAGATGCTTTTGCTTAATTAGAAAAATTTTAATTTGATAACTGTTGACCACCCCCCCCAAAGTAAATGTCACCCATACAATCTCATTATTTAAATATATGTTTCTGTATATTAGTAAGAAACAGAAATTTCCAACTCAGCTGTTTTTTAAACTTAGGTTTCTGTTTGGCTGTGCTGGGTCTTTGCTGCTGTGAGGGTCTGTCTCTGGCTGCGGCAAGCAGGGGCTGCTCTTTCGTTGCAGGGTGTGGGTTTCTCGTTGCTGTGGCTTTTCTTGTGGAGCTCGGGCTCTAGGCTGTGAGGGCTTCAGGAGCTGCAGCACGTGGGCTCCGTTGTTGCAGCTCCCAGGATCCAGAGCTCAGGGCCAGTTGTTGTGGTGCATGGACTTAGTTGCTGCTCGGCATGTGGGATCTTCCCGAACCAGGGATTGAACCCATGTCTCCAGCATTGGCAGGAGGATTCTTTAACCACTGAGCCACCAGGGAAGCCCTTCTCCCTCAACTTATCCACTTCCATCCTGGAGAGTCTTTAAAAAGCAATGATTTCCTGGGTCCTTCCTTAAACCTTAAACCTGGACTTCCCTGGTGGCTCAGACAGTAAAGTGTCTGCCTACAATGAGGGAGACCCAGGTTCGATCCCTGGGTTGGGAAGATCCCCTGGAGAAGGCAGTGGCACCCCACTCCAGTACTCTTGCCAGGGAAATCCCATGGACAGAGGATCCTGGTAGGCTACAGTCCATGGGGTCGCAAAGAGTCAGACACAACTGAGAGAATTCACTTCACTTCACTTCCTTAAACCTACAGAGATGGAATATTCTGGAGAAGGAGTCAAGAATCCTTAAAAATACTCTCGTCCAGTGACTCCTGTTGTACAGACAGGTGTGGGAAGAAGTGAAGAAGCGGATTGAGGTACTTATCATAGTGATAAGTACCCTATTTGATCCATTTTCATCCAGGGCTTGGTGCATAGCCGCACACAGTCAGTGCTTAATCAGTGATCTTTAAACTGCAAGAGGCTAGGAGTTGGACAGACCTGGGTTTGAGTCTAAGCTCTGCCGCTTCCTGTTTACCCCAGGCGGGTGACTTCCTTTTCATCTGGGAAATCAGGATGATAATGTGCACAAGAACAGGGCCAAGGGCAGGCAGTCGGAAGACAGGGTGAGTCCCTGGTGCTCCTGTTTCAGTTACTTAGGGGCAGCCGGACGCCTCCTTCAAGCACTGGCCTTACCCTGCAGCCACAGGTCTTCCGGTACTGCCTGCAGGCTGTGTGCACAGAAAAAGCTACAGACACCGGCCCTGCTGGGATCGATCCCATCACTGCCTGCCTGTGGCTGGATTGATCCGATACCTGCTTGATATCTGCAATTAGGAGACCGACTGAAGCTAATTTCCAGCTTGACCTGCCACCCCGCTCCCGAGGATGGTGCGGGAGGTCGCCTTCAAGGAAGGCGAGAGACTAGAGGGCACTTGCAGAGAAAGGGGAGGGCGTTCCGTGGGGGTGGGAGTGTGTGTGTGTCTCCTGCCACCTTCACACACAAGGGAGGGAGCTGGGACCTCCTTCCCTCCCTCTTACTGTGCCGGGTTGACGCCTGCCCTTCCCAGTCCTTTTCCGTCTGGTGTCGATGGACGTCTTCTTGAACAGGGGGACTTTGGCGAGCTTAGGGGAGGGGCAGCACAAGCATCAGCCAGCCTTTGTGTCTGCACTGTGTGGCCTCCTTCTTTCGCGAGAAGGGGGTAGGCTTGTGTTGCTTCAGGGATTTGGTTTCTAGCTGAGATCTCTGGGAGAACTCCAGAGCCAATTCTTGGAGTGGGGAGAGGTGGAAAAGAGTGCGCTGCTCTGGGCTGCCTATTTTGGGGCTTAGTTGGTCTAGGAATTGAGGCTCTCTAAGTTTGTTTCTTTATCTGTAAAATGGGATGTGCCGAGTTGCTTGCAGCCCTAAGGACTGTAGCCCACCAGGCTCCTCTGCCCATGGGATTCTCCAGGCAAGAATACTGGAGTGGGTTGCCATGGCTTCCTCCAGGGGATCTTCCCAACTCACAATTCGAACCTGTGTCTCTTATGTCTCCTGTACTGGCTGCTGCTGCTAAGTCGCTTCAGTCGTGTCTGACTCTGTGCGACCTCAGAGACGGCGGCCCACCAGGCTCCCCCGTCCCTGGGATTCTCCAGGCAAGAACACTGGAGTGGGTTGTCATTTCCTTCTCCAATGCATAAAAGTGAAAGTGAAGTCACTGAGTCATGTCCAGAGGGTTCTTTACCACTAGTAAAATGGGATAACGATATCTATTTTACAGAGGGGTAAGGATTCAGTGAGCTAATAGGAAAAGAAGCTCATACAGTCCTTGAAATATAGAAGCTGCTCAGTGAAAGTGAAAGTCAAAGCCGCTCAGTTGTGTCCAACTCTTTGCGACCCCATGGGCTATACAGTTCATGGAATTCTCCAGGCTAGAACACTGGAGTGGATAGCCGTTCCCTTCTCCAGGGCATCTTCCCAACCTGGGGATCGAATAAATGGTAACTATTGTGGGTGTTAATTTTTTCTCAGTTCCTCCTCTGTTCTGACTCTCCCCTCATTTTAAAGTATCTGCAATCATGTCGTGTCTTGCAGTCTGTATGCACACTTTACGTGTGCTATTTTGCTCCCCTCCTCCACCAAGAACTGTTATTAAATCAGTGATGACTTTTATGACTAAGTTTCTCAGATCTGAGAAAATGTAGCGGCAGAGTTCTGTTTCCCAGCCCTCAGTTGGATTAAAGTAATACACAGGTTTGTTTGGCCAATAACTCTTTTTTTTAAAAGGGGAGATTGCTGCTGCTGCTGCTAAGTCGCTTCAGTCGTGTCCAACTCTGTGCGACCGACCCATAGACGGCAGCCAGCAAGATGTAAAAAATGTGTTCATAGCTAATGAAGGTGGTGTTAAAGAAAGGGGAAGTTTTGCAGAAAATTAGGCAACTCTGTAAATCTTCTCAAGGAGCAAAGGATTTAGGAACTTCTCTGATCTGGGCATCTCCAGGACCTGTGTTTCTTGCTGCATCTTACTCACCCCCTGCCTCTTTAGAGCAGCCCGTCTCCTGTGGGGTTATCTGTCCTACAGGTCCTAGTAGAGTCTGAAGGATGAGGTGTCTGCAAATTTGTGGCCAGTATCTTGGCTCCCCACACACAGGCCAGTGTATAAACACATTCAATTAAAATTTAAAAAAAATAAAGCTTAATTCCTAAGACATTAGGAAATAGCAAAATGAGGTGTAGTTCTGGCCCGTCCATTCGTAACGACCACATAGGAATTTGAAGATGTCTTAAATCTTCCCTGTTTCGTATGCGAGTGTGCGTGCATGTGGGCTGTGCAATTAGGAGACTGGATGTTCCTAAGAGAATCTCCTATTGGAATCACTCCAGAGAATTAGCACCTTGCTGCCGGCATCCAGCAGCCAAAGGAAGCTTGCAAGCCTGCTGTGGGTTCCAGGTGCTAGGCTGTAAGTGGCATCCTTCTGGGGTCTTGCCTTTGATGTCCTCATTTTCAGCAGGGTGGGAAGCGGACGGTGCTTTCACCAGAGTGAAGCCCTGTAGGCTGATGATGCAACTCTTACTGATTCTTCCACCACCACCTTAGCTAGGAGCTGACACTTGTTGAAGGCTTGCTGTGTAGCAGGTATTTTGCTCAACATGTAACTTGCAATTCCTAATTTGATTCTCACGGTATTCCCATTAGAGAAATTCTATATCATAAACAGCATTTTGCAGATGAGGAAATATAATACCAGAAGCCTTGGTTTTTGATTCCCAAGTCAACCTGACGCCACTTGCCCGAGTTTTCTCTGTCAAGATTACTGCCTCTGGTAGCCCGGATAAGGGTGCTGAGCATGTGGGTAGATGTGCTGGGAGGGGTCTGGGGGGGTCCTGAGCTGTGAGTGTTCTGTCTGAGCCTGGCTCTGCCCTGGGTAGTCCCTACCTAGTTTTCTCTAAGGGGTGCTCAGCGCGTGACTCCAGGAAGCACCAGGCACATCTTGGTCTATGGCAAAAGACGGCACACTTGTAAAAGGCCAGATGCTATTTTTGGCTTTGCAGGCATTACAATCTCTGTTGCAAATACTCACCTCTCCTGTTGTGGTATGAAAGCTGCCACTCGTAGATGAATGGACAGGGCTGTGTGCCATTGACAAAACCAGGTGACATGTTGTAGAGTGCTGACCTCGGGTCTGTGGCAGTCAAAGGGGTGACAGTCACAGACAACCGGGTGGAGGATGCCCCTCTGGAGGGGTTCACTGAGTGAGCCCTGCTTTTTGATGACTGAAGAATACTTCTGAGGGGGAGAGAATGGTCAGCTGGATTGAATGAAGCTTGCGAGTGTGTGTGTGTGTTTTAGGGCTTGGAGATGGAGGCGGTGGGGAGTATGTATATTTACTCGCATAAATGAATCACATTGCATATTAAAACCATCCTGGTTTCATAATCCTTATGAAAACAAAAGCAAAAATGTCAGCATTGTCAGGAGGGCCTTGCAGGTGGGGAAGGATGGTGTAACTCAAGGGCTCCCCGAGTTTCAGTTGTCTTTGGTGGGAGAGGGGTTCCCTGTGGTCACTGAAACACTGATCCCAGGGATGCGCTATTCCTCCCTTTAAAGCTTAGGTCCTAGTGCAGGCAAACATCTTCCTTAGTCCTTCTCGACGCAGCCCAAAGATGCAGAGATTCAAGATTTTGAGTGCATTCAGAGGAAGCCAAAGGAAAACAATGCAGTTAAGGCCCCAAATAGCACATGCAGATTCTAACCCTAGCCCAGCCAGCTTGTCCTCATGGGTCTCCGAGTCTCTCCTGTTTTATACTCTCTTCTGATACCTTCTAATTAAGTCTTGCTTCAGGCCCAAGGGTACCGCCCTCCCTAGGTCATCCCTGGTACATAGGGTTTGTCATTACAAATGACCTACCGAGGGGACCTCATTCTCAACATCCAAAGGAGGGCCCACAGACATGAGATGCCAATTAGCTTGACATGAATTTTAAAAAAGCATTGTAAGTAGCACAAGGAAAATACAGTACATGTAGAAAGAAAGAAAATAAAAATCAGGTGTAGTCCTTCCATCCAGGGAGGACACCGCACGTGCTGGAGCGTTGTTCGCTGTGCCCTTTCAGCAACGTGCTCCTTGTCTTTCTTGAAACCCCAAGTATAAATCCACACAACAGTGATGACGTGCAGTAATAGAAGGGTCATTCCGTCCAAGCAGAATCAGCACTAGGAGGTGTTCGGTGAGTGGGGACTGGAGGGGAGAGAGACAGCAGGGCCGTACAGGGCGGTGCTTGCAGGGGGCTGTGCCTCTGCTGCTTTGTGGACGCTTTGCAGGGGAACCGGTGAGGAGGGGGTGGGCTGGGCGTGCACAGCTGTCTGAGGGGCCCTCGCCTTCTCTTCCCTTGGAATGGAGGCAGCAACTGTGCTGCCAATGGAGATGGGCTCAGGATGGGCACCGGGGCCGCCTTCTCATTCTCTGCAGCTGCCCGTCCACCCTGGTCAATGATGCTTGTCCATCACTGCTGAGATCCAAGTCCAGCCATGTGCGAGGGGAACATCTGTTCCCGAGGCTGCAGGGCCCTGCAGTCCTGAAGCCAGAGTGACCGCAGGAGCCGAGCATGGGATCAGTAGTAGTGTGTGTGCTGTGGGCGTGGAGAGCAGGTGCTGAGGGTGCCACGTGGAGGGCACGCTGGCTGGTGCCATTGAGGGCCCTGCCTCTTCCCCTCTCGGCAGCTGGCATAACCGACCCACTGGATGCTGGGGCTCATGGGTCCCCTGGGGCAGGGTCTGGCAGAGGGATGTCGGCACTGGCTCTCCTTGGGAGCTGAGCAGGCGGTGCGTAGAAAGTGGAGCGTAGAAGGTGTTTGTCTCCTGATCTCTGTGCCACTCGGCGTCGGCGGTGGAACAGAGGATGAGTTTCTCCTGGTGCCGCATGATGAGGGCTTTATGGACACAGTTAGCTTCAGAGACCAGGTGTTCACAGCACGGCCTGTTTCCGTCTCTTTCATTAGTTCTGCCTCCAGTGCCGCACGGATAGCACAGGGGATGAGAACCTGTGCTCTGGAGTTGAACTAAAGTGGGTTCAAACACAAGCTCCTGTGTGTGCTGGCCGTGTGACCTTGCACAAGAGATGAAATCTCTCTGTGCCTGTTTCCAGCTTTGAGGACGAGGATAACAATGCCTGGTTTGGGATGTGCAGGAAGGGTAAGTGGAATTAATCACCCAGCCGCATCTGCAGCTGCCAGTAGGGTATGCGTTGATTGCTTCCTTTCTCTCTTGATTTTGTTCACATCTACTGACTCTTTGAGGTACCCAGGGCATCTGCCATTCAGGAAATGATCAAGGTCAGTGGCTTTAAGCTCCCTGGTTGATCTGGTGATGGCCATCTGGTCACTACCACTCACTGTTAACCCTGGTGGCCTATTTCCCAGGCCTTAAGGGTATGAGAGTGCTGGAAGGTCACGTGGATGGCCATGACCTGTTTCCCTTCCTGCTGCTTGACTTTACCTGTTACCCGGGACCTCAGCCCTGTAGAGTCTCGCCATGCTTGACGGGAGTGGCTGGGGGCAGGGGTCTTGATCTGTGGTGTCAGAGCTGGTCTGCAGTCTCAGAGCTCTGTGGCTGTTTCTGGTTCCCCTGAGTCCACAGGCTCCCTCACCAGGCTCCCCCACTGTTTGCTGGTGGATGCCACCACCTTCCCAAGGTCTCTCTCCAGGGCTGTCCATCCTTTCTCTGAAAGTTCTTGGGCCATCAAGGCTGTCCCCTCTCTGCTGAAGCATGCCTTGGTGGGAGTAGGGTAAGTAAGTAAGTGTTAGTCGCTCAATTGTGCCTGACTCTTTGTGACCCCATGGACTGCAGCCCACCAGACTCTTCTGTCCATGAGATTTTCCAGGCAAGGATACTGGAGTGGGTTGCCATTTCTTTCTCCAGGGGGTCTTTCTGACCCAGGGATTGAACCCAGGTCTCCTGCACTGCCGGCAGATTCTTTACCGACTGAACTATGAGGAAAGCCTACAAGGAGTAGGGTAAGAGCTGAGAATTTCTTTGGATGTAATTTTGGGGTCACCCTCAGCTGGGAGGTAGTGTCCTAAAGCCATTCTGCATCTCAGCTCTTTTCTTGAGATGTCTCTCTTCACTTTTTTATTTCCAACATCCCCACTGCCATCCCTGGACTTGAGACCTGGTCCCTTGGAGGACTGGCTGGGACTAGGTCTGAGAGCTGGACTGGATTTCATCCCTTCTTCCTGACCCTGGGCTTCTATGGATTTCAAGCTCCTCAGACCTCACAGAGAGGCTCTGGCAGGCCTGCCCCACTGGGCTCTGTGCCAGGCCCAGATGCCCCGGCTCTGGCGGGAAGGCTTCATGCCCACATGATTATTTACCATTTGCTTGGAGACTGTCATGGGTCATCTGGCTTTCTCTTTTCCAACTCAATAATCCTGTTTCCTACAACTGTCCTCTCGTGTACTTTGTCATGCTCTTGCGATCCTTTCCATTCAGCTGGGTTTTTCCTGGAGTAGGGGCTCAGTTTTGGTCCTGGAGACAGTCTGAGCCATGCTGAATAGCATCGGAGGTTGCGGCATCTCCTGCATGCCTTGTGCTTTGTATTAGGCGACTTTATGGGGATATGCCCCAGCCTGGAGGCTTCTCTGGAGTCATGGGGGTATTCCTCAGGGGCAGCAAAGCTCTTTTCATCCCTCCTCCCCACCAGCCCAGATGGCCTTCCCTTCCCAACTAGTGGTAATGCAGGCTCGCCCTGGGGATCACCCTCCCTCCTCTAAAGGCCAGTGGTCAAGGTGTGGTCTGAGGACCACCTCTAGGGTCATCCTGGCATTCTTGTTAAAAAAGCGGAGTCCTGAGTCCTTCCTAGACTCATCATCTTTGTATCCTTTCAGCACTTTAGGCATGGCGCATGGTGGGAAAATGTATAAGCTCTTCAGGGCCTTTTGTAAACATTTGAACCCCAAGGTGGGGAAAAAAATATTGGCCACAATACATAAAAAGGAAATTGCAAAATCAAAATTAATAAATGTTTAATTAAATGTCTAGAAAATACAGCTATGTCAACACATGAACCACAAGTCAATTGACACTCACATATAAATGGTAAATAATCATTTATATTTATAGCGAGAGGCTTTTAATATGCTCCTTGTGAAGTAACAGGCGTATGATGACTCCGTTCAGCTCTTTGGAATCTGAATCTGTGGGGTGGGGCCAGCATTCTGCATGTTTGTCAGGGTCGCCAGGTGACTCCCAAGAGTGGAGGCTTCCTAGCCTTCCTGAGATTGCCCCTGCGCTGATTGAGAGGGTGAGTATTGAGGGACGAGAGCTGTCTGCTGGAGGGTGGCAGTTCCCAAACCTAGGTGATCAAAAGAACCTCCACAGAAATTAAAAATAAAAACACAGTGACCTGGGCCCCCTCCAGGCCTGTTTGATAGGCTCATCTGGGATGGAGCCTGGGAATCTACATTTTTAAAAGTTCTGATGGTGGTGGGGTACCTAATGATTATATAGCTAGATTTGAGAGCCATCAGAATTAAGGGAAGGAACCAGACGAGTGCGTCTCAAACATCGATGTATGCAGAGATCAGCCGGGGATCCCATGAAGCCTTGGGTTTTGACTCAGCCGCCCTGGGTTGGAGCCCCATGTTTTGCATTTGTAACAAGCTTAGCAATGCTGCCTCTGCTTGTTCATAAGCCACATCAAGGGTTTGAGCATCAAGGACCCCGACTGCAATCTTGGTTTAGCTACTTACCACATATGAAAGCTTCAAATGTTTTAGTAACGTTGGAAAGCCCTGGAAAAGAGATTGCAATCAGCTTACCCCGAGGGCCTGGAGTTTTAAGACAGGTCTCTTGGGTGGTGGGGTTTGGAGGTTCATTTCCCTCTTCTTGGCTCACCCCTGGATTACAGTGATCTCCCCAAGGCCAAGGCCACCCTGTGGACTGCCTGGATTTTCCAAATTACAGTCAATAGAATCTGATCTGTGGCTGTTCTTTTTCTCCTGGCTTTTTTATTTCCCAGAGAAACACTTAGGATGTGATTAGATACTGTTCTTCAGAGATTGGTCCTCTTGGAAATTCTATGAGCTCTCTAGTATCCTTTACCAAATTGCTATTCTTCTTAAATTAATCAGAGTGGATTCTGTTGTTTGCAGTCAAGAACCCTGACTACTATGTGTGTGAAGGCATCAAGGCTCCAAGCTGCAGAAAACGTTAGAGACGGCTGCCCTACCCACAGCCTGTGTTCCATCAGGCAGCTAGGAATGTCAAGTTCTCCTTTGTCCTCCGAATGCCTCTACCGTTTATTTCTCTTTATTGCGCATGTGTTTGTTTCCTCTTGAAAATTTAATTGAAAGCCTCTTGAGGGTAGGATTTGTTGTTGTTTAGTCACTAAGTCCTGTTCAACTCTTTTGTGACTCCATGGACTATAGCCCACCAGTCTCTTCTGTCTGTGGGATTTCCCAGGCAAGAATACTGGAGGGTGTTGCCATTTCCTTCTCCAGGAGATCGTCCCAACACAGGGGTTGCACCTGAGTCGCCTGCTTGGCAGGTGGATTCTTTACCACTGAGCCACTTAGGAAGTGCTGAGGGCAGGCTTGAGTGTTCTTATATATCTTCATTCAGGTATTCAATCAATACACATTCACTGAATGCCAACCATGTGCCTTCCAGGTACCAGCTGTCTTAGCCTGGGTTTCCTAGAAAGCAGAACCTGAGACAAATAGCTTATGTGGGAGTCCTTTATTGAGGAGTGATCCCGGGGGGCAGAAGTGAGGAACAGGAAAAGCAAAACAAGGGAGGTGGGAGTGTCCCAACAAGAGTCATCACTGAGTTGGTTACAGCTATGAGTATCTGGGTGACAGACAATGCAGCACATCTGAGAAGCCATGTGAAACACGCCAGGACCATCTGCCCAGGGTGGGCAAGGAAGAAGGATGCATCCATCCACTTCTCTATTCCATGTGTATTAGTTTTCTTGGGCTGCCATGACAAATTACCACAAAAACCAGAAATTTATCCTCTTACAGTTTTGAAGCCAAAAGTCTGAAATCAACTAGTTGACAAGCAATTCTCCATCTGAAGGCTCCCGGGAAGCATCTTTCCTTGCTGCTTCTTAGCTTCTGTGGTTGCTGGCATCCTTAGCTTTCCTTGGCTTGTAGCTGCTTCATTCTAATTTCTGCTGTTTCATGTGGCCTTCTTCCCTCTCTGTCTCCAAGTCTTTCTTTCCTTATAAGGACTCTTGTCATGGAACATGGGAACCACCCTAATTAAGTACGTCCTTATCCTAACTTGGTTATGTCTGCAAAAACCCTATTTCAAATAAGACAGTATTTATAGGCATTGGGGTGAAAGGGGAAAAACTCTGTTTTTCCCAGGACTCATGGGCTACTCAGACGGTAAAGCGTCTG
This sequence comes from Ovis canadensis, assembly GCF_042477335.2. Lineage (NCBI taxonomy): Eukaryota > Metazoa > Chordata > Mammalia > Artiodactyla > Bovidae > Ovis > Ovis canadensis. The sequence goes on from NC_091251.1 coordinate 99,621,287, forward strand.
CCTGCAATGCGGGAGACCCAGGTTTGATTCCTGGGTCAGGAAGATCCCCTGGAGAAGGAAATGGCAATCCATTCCAGCACGCTTGCCTGGAAAATCCCATGGATGGAGGAACCTGAAAGGCTACAGTCCATGGGGTCACAAAGAGTAGGACACGACTGAGTGACTTCACTTTAACTTTCACATGGGCTACTCTCAGTACTTCGCTTCTGACACCAAATATTTGGTGTTTTGTTCTCACACCAAGCAATTCTGCAAAACTACCTGGGTGTCCTCAGTTTTACTCAAGTCTGACACAATCTGCAGATAGCCTTGGATCCCACATAAGGGTTCAGTCCTGCAAGACTGCTCCCACTTCAGATGTCAATCATGAATCCAGGTTGTCACCTGGACTTGTGATTGGCCAGCTATGAATTGGAGGTGCCTACAGCTCCTTCCTCAACCTCAGTAATGAACTAGAGTGGCTCAAAGAACTCAGGAAAGCAGAGTACTTACTAGATTACCAGTTGACTATGAAAGAACAGTACTCAGGAATAGCCAGATGGAACAGATGCACAGGGTAAGGTATTGGGGGGAGGGTGCAATGTTTTCATGCCCTCTCTAGGCATGCCACCCTCCTGAAACCTTCAAGAGTTCACCACCCTGGAAGACAGTACTTTGGGGATCTTTATGGAGGCTTCTTTACTTAGGCTGCTGCTGCTAAGTCACTTCAGTCGTGTCCGACTCTGTGCGACCACATAGACGGCAGCCCACCAGGCTCCCCCGTCCCTGGGATTCTCCAGGCAAGAACACTGGAGTGGGTTGCCATTTCCTTCTCCAATGCATGAAAATGAAGAGTGAAAGTGAAATCAATCAGTCGTGTCCGACCCTCAGCCACCCCATGGACTACAGCCTTCCAGGCTCCTCCATCCATGGGATTTTCCAAGCAAGAGTGCTGGAGTGGGGTGTCATTGCCTTCTCTGCCTTACTTAGGCACGATTGATTAAATCACTGGCTATCAGTGATTTAACTCAAACATTAGCCCCACTCTGCTCCCTGGAGGTCTTGGGGGGTGAGTGGGGGCAGCTGGAAGTTCCAACCCTGTAATCACAGAGTTGGTTCCCCTGACAACCAGCCCCTATCCTGAGGCTGTCCAGGAGACCCCAGCCCACCAGTTATCTCATTAGCACACAAAAAGACACTTAGGACTTTGGAAGATCCCAAGGGGTTTAGGAGCTATGTGCCAGGGCATATGTATCTCTTAGGTCACAGTAGTTAAGACTTCAGTATAGCTTTTTGTGGGATGCAGTTCAACCCACAACACCACAGCTAAAGGTTCTCCCCAACCTGCTAGCTCCACTGTAGTTCCAGGTTGCATTTACAAGGGGCCAAGGCTTGGCAAGAACAGAGGGGCCTTAGGGTGGTAAGTGAGGAGTAAGATATGGGCCTAAGGTGGATGGACTGTCAGGCTGTATCCGTAGGAGCCTGTCAGAAGTCACAGTGACTTGTTGGCTGCAATCGGGGCTAGAACAAGAAGAAAGGCCAAAAGGATTTCAAATGCTGCAAAGAAGGTGTCCTGCCCGCCAATGATAAGGCTGGAAGCCAGCGTTCAGCCCTTTATGTGCCAGATCCTGTGCTAAATAAATCAGATTTAAATTTTACAACAACCCCACAAAGGAGGTGCTATTATCATTATCTTACTGATGGAGAATCTGAAGTTCAACAGGTGTGTCTTACTTAAGATTAAACCTCCCCTGTAAGCTTCATAGAAACAGACTGTTGTAGCCTCAGCAGCTAGAAAAAGTTCTGGTATACAGCTGGTGCTCCATCAATGCTTGCTTACTGCTTAAATGATGGAGCTGCAATTTGAATCCAGGTTGTCTGATGCCCAGGTCTCTGCCTTTAACCTGACTAAGGGAATGTGTGATGATCAAAACAGAGAGATGTCCTCCCTTTCATCAGCTACAACCCCATACTAGGAGACATGCTTAAAAACGTAATTCTAAATATTCAGTCCAAGGTTGGCCCTTTCTCGAGTGACAGGCAAGCAGTGGGTACTGTGCACACACTTGATGGGTTGGTGCTGGACTCACATGTCACAGGGTTTGCACTTTCTGCTTGGTCTGGCCCATCCTCAGCAATTGCACTTTGGTCTCTTCTGCAAAGGCCAGGCTTTGCCTGCCAGTTGTATTTCATGACACTAATAAACATTCACACCTACGTGGAGCATTTAGACAGAAAATGGAGCCTAAAAGCTCCATGCAGCAGCGTGCTTCCTCTCCTGCAAGCTGGGGGAACATTAAGTGAAACACATATGCTGCGGAAACAGGCTGCACCATTATTGGACCTGATGCATACTCACTCTGACCAATCTATTTTTATTTGAAGCACTTACCTTGCATGAAACCAAGCATAATAACTACAGTCAATAGAGATGTATTTGTTTTTATTTAAACTCATAAATGTGCTAACGCCAATAAAGATTTTTTTTTCCCTTTGAAAAGTGAGACGTGTATGGAGGAGATGGAAATTTACACATCCATCAAGCCACGAAGACCCATTTTCTCAGAAACCATTTTTTGAATTGCCAGTGATTTATGGTGGCAGACTGAAGACTGAGTCAGTGAGGCTGGGAGAAGGAGAGGGAGAAAACCTTTCAATGTAGTTAATTTATTTCACTCCGTTTAAAGAGCAGAGGACTGGAGAGTGGAGAGTGGAGGACAGAGGTGAGTTATCTGAGTGAGAGTTGGGTCGTAGGAATAGGAAGGCAGTTGGATGCTCATTGTCCTCATTTTTGTTCAATTCTACTTTGGGAATTTGGCAGTCAGATGGAGCGGTGAGAGTAACCTGACCTTAGAAGGCCTAGATTTGCTACTCTGCAGCCATGCCACTGTGACATGGGTCTTGGGCTTCCTCATCTGCAAATGGGACATCAATTTTGGCTTTGCTTGGTGGTTAAGAGCACTGATTCTCTACAGCCAGACTGTTGGACTTAGATCCTGGCTCTGGTGCCCCCACGTACAGCTGTGTGGGCTGGGCAAGTTACCTCTCTAGGCTCTGGTTTGCTCCTTCATCTGTGGGGGATGCTAATACTACAGACCTGTGATATTGTTGTTTATAACAAGAAATATGTATTTGATCTTTGTCCCATTTCCAGCAGAGAGTTCCTAAAACCCTTGGAAATTCCTATGTGATGAGAGCTGGAAAGGTGTCTTTTGTTATGTTAATGGAGCGACTTTTGGAAAGCTCCTAGGTAACCTAATGGGGGCTGTTGCCAGGGGTCCCAGACATGTGATTGGAGGTGTGGAACTTTCAATCTTACTTCCTGACCTCCGGGAGGGGAGAGGGGCTGGCGGTCAAGTTAATCATCAATGGCCAATGACTTAATCAACCATATCTAAGTAATGTGTGTGTGCAGAGTCAGTTCAGTTGTGTCTGAATCTTTGCAACACTATGGACTGTAGCTGCTCTATCCATGGGATTCTCCAAGCAAGAATACTGGAGTGAATTGCCATGCCCTTCTCCAGGGGATCTTCCCGACCCAAAGATCAAACCCATGTCTCTTATATCTCCTGCACTGGGCAAGTGGGTTCTTTACTAGTGTCACCTGGGAAGGCCCTGTGAAAAACAAAAGTATGGGCTTTGGAGAGTTTCTGGGTTGGTGAACCTGTGGAGTTGCTGGGAGCACGGTATGCCTGGAGAGGCGTGGAAGCTCTGTGCCCTTTCCCTGAACCTTGTCCAAAGCACCTCTTCCCTCTGACTGTTTGAGTTACATCCTTTCATGATAAACTGATAACCTAGCAAGTAATGTGAGCCACTCTAGCAAATTAATCAAGCTGAGGGAGGAGGTCCTGGACACTTTCAATCCAGAGCAGATTGGTCAGAATTACAGGTGACAACTGGGCTTGCAACTCGTGTCTGAAATTGGGAGGGGTGGGGAACAGTTTTGTAGGACAGAGCACTTAACCTGGGGTATCTGATGCTCTCTCTTGGTAGATGTGTCAGAATTGAGTCAACCAACTGGCGTCCAAGAGGACACCCAGCTGGTGTCAGAGAATTGTGTTGGCGAGGATGTGGAGAAATTGGAACCTTGCACCCTGATGGTGGGAATGTAAAATGGTGTAGCTGCTGTGAAAAACGGTATGCACTTACGTACTCAGTCATGTCCAACTCTTTGCAACCCCATGGACCATAGCCCGCCAGGTTCCTCTGTCTACGGGATTTTCCGGGCAAGAATATTGGAGTGGGTTGCCATTTCCTTCTCCAAGGGATCTTCCCAATCCAGGGATCGAACCTGTGTCCCCTGTGTCTCCTGCACTGCAGGTGGATTCTTTATCTGCTGAGACATTGTATGGCATTTTCTCAAAAAATTAAACATAGAACAACCATAAGATCCAGCAGTCCCACGCTGAATATATGTCCCAAGGAATGGCAAGTGGGGACATGAATACTTGCACATCCATGCCCACAGCAACATTCTTCACAACGGCTAAGACATGGACACAGCCTCAGTGACCATCGATGGATGACTAGATAAACAAAATATGGCATATTCATACAGTGGAATATTATTCACTTTTATAAAGAGAGGCAATCCTGACACATGGTACAACATGGATGAACTTTGAAAACATTATGCTAAGTAAAATACGCCAGTCACAAAAAGACAAATACTGTATGATTCCATTTGTGTGAAGTACCTTGAGTCATCAAATTATTAGAGACGGAAAGAAGAATGTTGGTTGCCAGGAGCTGGAGGGAGAAGGGAATGGGTCATTATTGTTTAATGCGATGGAGTTTTAATTTTGTAAGATGAAAAGTTCTGGGGAAAGAAGGAAGGGAGTGATGTTTGCACGAATGTGAGTGTACTCACATTAATGCCACTGAACTGTACACTTTAAAAAATGTTAAAATAGTCAAAAAAGCAAGACAAAAACAACCCAACAAAAATACTTACTCCAAACCTAGAAACGATGATAGACAGCTGTCGGTAGGGCTGCTGAGGGTCCGTGGGATGAGACACCTGCGTTCTGACTTTCTGTCTCCTTTCTACCCTCTGTAGAGGCCCTGAGATACCTCCCTGCAACTCTGGAGCTCTTTGGATGGCTGTCAGGAAACACCGTTTCAATCCTTGCCAAGCTCACGGAGGAAGGGAGCCTGGTCACCTGTGGCTCCTACCCAAGGTACTTTGTTCGCCCTACAAATTTTCTCACTGGAGGAAAAAGCGTTCTGTCCTTGAATGGGTTCTGAGTGGCAGCCGAGGTGGAGAGACACAGGCCTGGGAGAAATGTGGGCGGTGCTGTGCCCCCAGGAGTCCGTCTTTGGGCTCCTGAAGTGATCGGCCATGGCTGCGTTGAGTCACCCCCACCTCTCAGGGCAGTGAGACTCTGGGCTTTGCTGAAGAAGGGGAAGGTGAGAGGGTGTGAGCAGACTTGTGCTGACGGCCGGCCGCTTCCCTGGGTGGACCTGCCCCTGTGGGAAGGGAAGCCCTCTGAGGGCCCCCTTGCAGGTTGGTCTCAGAAGCACTTCAGGGTTAAGTGGAGAAACGGCACCACAAGCAGAAGACGCAGAGCATCCTCAGGTGGTCGAGGTACCAGCTGGTCTGCAGGTTACACTCCAGGGCGGCATCTTCCTTGATTTCAGCCCATGGCTCTGCCCACGAGCAGATAGTCTCAGCCTAGGTGAGAACGTGGCTTTCTCTTCCTCTGACTTTGACCTCTCCTTTCTCTCTTCCTTCACCTTCTTCCACCTTCTTCCTGCCAGCTGGTCCCTGTGGGCTGACAACTTGGCCGTACTGGCTGCTGGAATCCAAGACTCAGCCAGCATGGGTTCTGAATGGGAGGCTGGGTCATCAGCTCAGGAGGATTGGACAGCATTGGTCCTCCTGGGTTTCCCAGGACTGCCCTAGCCTGTGCCTCTGACTGCTGAGCAATGGGTTGGTTTCAGCAAGTTGGGGTGGGAGGGGTCCATGGAAAGGGATTGGTGATAGAGCACCTCACCTGTTTCAAGGATCAAGAAATACCTGTCACTAGGCTGTATACAGAAAGGCTCCCATGAATAATAGACATAGCTTTATAAGAGTTAGGAATAAGAGCCATGGCCACATCCTGGAGGACCTTGAAGAGGAGTCAGGGATTAAAAATGGGCCATGAGGGGTATGGGGAGGGATTCCCTTTTGTTTGTGAATGGAAAGAAAAGGTTTAAGCAAAAGCCAAAAAAAAAAAGTTATAGCCAAAACCGCCAGAGGTAGAAGTAGCTTGAGGCCAATCTTGGTTCTCGAGCAATGTCATCAGGAATCGTTCTCTGCATCTCTCAGTCCTGCTTTCTCTGTGTTGCCTTCTTTTCCCCCACATGTTGGCAACATGGCTTCTAGAAACTCCAGGCTTGTGCCCATCTGCTCAGCAGTGAGGCGGGTGGGCAGGCTGCTTCTGTGAGAGTAGAGGTTTCGTGCAGGAGATAAATTTGGAAGATTCAAGATAAAGGTTTAAAAAATAGACTGGGTTCAGGTTGTGGGTGTTTTTGAATCTTAAGCAAAGAGTCTGGGCTTTATTGAAGGTTTTGAATAGAAAAGTAACATGGTTAAGTTGGCATCTTGAGAAGCTAGTATTGCTGCAGGGAAGCTGGACTATAGAAGCAAGAGGCTGGGGTAAGAGAGATTATTTAGAAGGGTGTCCTAGAAATCTAGGGGCGAGTGGATGGCCCGGAGTGACCCTAGAGGGTTGTCCTGTTCACAACATTGCTGATCCTGGCACAGTCACCTAGATGTAGGGTCTAAGGCCCAGCCAGGGGTTCAGGGAATATATTAAAGTGTGAGTGGTTGGGTGGAGGGATGGCTGGGTGAATATCCCAAGTCCTAGACCAGGCCTTGCAAATGGATGGAAGATGTGTGGAGAGAGGTATAAATGTGAGGACCTCCAATAAGGATGCCCATGCATGAATTTTCACCTGGGATAAGCAGATCCCAGCAAGACAGAGACGTGTCCGTTGCCTCCAGCCTGCTCTTGCCAGCACTGAGAGTTCCGCCCAATCAGGAGAGATTAAAAGCCAATACTTCCCCTTCTCTGACTTCCTGAGCATCTGGCATCAGATAATTGTTTCCATGAGAAAATTTTATTTTCTTTTCAAGACTTTGACACTTATGAAGAATTCTTCAGGATGATATTGCTAATTCCAGGCAATGCAATCTTTGCAAACTTCTCTGCAAAGGGAAAAGGGTCATGCTGCTCTTTTTTTTTTTTTTTTAAATTGGAGTAGAGCTGATTTACAATATTGAATTAGTTTCTGCTGTACAGCAAAGTGAGTCAGTTATACATACACATATATCCACTCTTTTTTAGGTTTTATTCCCGTGTAAGTCATCATACAGTATTGAATAGAATTCCCTCTGCTATTCAGTAGATTCTTATTATCTATTTTATAAATAGTAGTGTGTATATGTCAATCCCAGTCTCCCAGCTCATCTCCCCTGCTGCTGCTGCTGCTAAGTCACTTCAGTCGTGTCCGTCTCTGTGCGACCCCATAGACAGCAGCCCACCAAGCTCCCCCGTCCCTGGGATTCTCCAGGCAAGAACACTGGAGTGGGTTGCCATTTCCTTCTCCAATGCATGAAAGTGAAAGTGAAGTTGCTCAGTCATGTCCAACTCTTTGCAACCCCATGGACTGCAGCCCACCAGGCTCCTCTGTCCATGAGATTTTCCAGGCAAGAGTACTGGAGTGGGGTGCCATCGCCTTCTCCGTTAGCCCCCCTACCCACCCCTTAACCACAGATTTGTTTTCTGCATCTGTGACTCAACTTCTGTTTTGCAAATAGGTTCATTTGTGCCATTTCTTTAGATTCTGCAAATAAGCAATATCATGTGATACTTGACTTTGTCTGTGCAACTTCCTTCACCTAGTACGACACTCTCTAGCTTCATCCATGTCACTGCAAATGGCGCTGTCTCATTCTTTTCTATGGCTCAGTAATATTCTGTTGTATATGTGGACCGCATCTTCATCTATTCTTCTGTCAGCGGACATGTAGGTTGCTTCCATGTCCTGGTGCTTCCCTGGTGGCTTAGAGGGTAAAGCGTCTGCCTGCAATGCAGGAGACCCAGGTTTGATCCCGGGGTCAGAAAGATCCTCAGAGAAGGAAATAGCAACCCATTCCGGTACTCTTGCCTGGAAAATCCCATGGATGGAGAAACCTGGTAGGCTACAGTCCAGAGTCAGATATGACTGAGCGACTTCACTTTCACTTTCTTTCACTTTCCACGTCCTAGCTTTCGTAAATAGTGCTGCAATGAACGTTGGGGTGCATGTATCTTTTCAAATAGTGAAAATATTCTCCAGATATATGCCCAGGAGTGGGATTGGTGGATCATATACTAGGTCTGTTTTTAGTTTTAAAAGGAATCTCTATACCATGCTCCATAGTGACTACCAATTTACATTTCCATCAACAGTATAGGAGGGTTCCCTTTTCTCCATAAACTCTCCAGCGCTTATTGTTTGTGGATTTTTGATGATGGCCATTCTAACCGGCATTAGGTGATACCTCATAGTTTTAATTTGCATTTCTCTGATAGTCAGTGATGTTGAGCATCTTGCATGTGCCTCCTGGCCATCTGTGTATCTTCTTTGGAAAAATGTCTATTTTGATCTACCCACTTTTTGATTCAGTTCTTTGTTTTTTTGATATTGAGTTACATGAGCTTTTTGTATATTTTGGAGATCAATCCCTTCTGGGTTTTTTTGCAAATATTTTCTCTCATTCTGTGGGTTTTTTTCATTTTGTTGATGGTTTCTTTTGCTACAGAAAATCCACTAGAAAATTTTAGCATGTCTCCCCCTTTCAGGGAAACCAGAAGCAGAGTCTTTATATAACTTGTTGTTTCAGGAAAGGTTGGCACCCAAGAATCCTTTCCCATACACCACAGGACATTCTGTCCTTGTTCTTAATCTTATCTCATGTAGAGTGGCAGAAGGAAATTGGACTTTCATCAATTTAAAATGAAGTTATTGAGTTATCTACTATACGGTGAAATTTTGTGGTAGGTCCTGGGACTAAAAGATGAATAAAAAGAAATGTTATCATTTTATGATTCTTTTGATTGCAATTAATAGAAACTGACCCTGGCTAATGCAAGCCACATGGGTAATTAATTCTAAGGATAGGGGTGGTGTCAGAATCTGCAGAAGAGACTAGCCAGGCCTCAGGAAGAGCAGGAAACAAGCCTGCCTAGAATTCCCAGTTGCCCCCTTACCAGGAGTCTGAGATAGCAAAGCTCCTTAAGTCTCAGATTCCTATGTGAGAGAATCTGATTGGCTCAGGCTTGGATCAGGTGTCTTTCTTGGAACTGATAAGCTGTGACAGGAGGTTCAGAGTCACAGAGCAGAGACACAGCTACCCTTGGGAAATGGACCAGAGAAAAGGAAATAAGCTATTGTTGTGAGTCAGGCAGCTGCCTCACACGTCTTTACTACAAAAGCCCCTGTTTCAAAGGCCACTAGACTAATCCCCCCTCATTTTGGTTTGGAGTGAATGGGAAAGTTTGATCCAGTATCCATCTTGATCCCTGGTTTTCACACTTGTGCAGTGGGTTGTCCCATCCCTTGGCAGGAAATCATTTCTTCCAGACACTTGGAGATGCTCGTCCCATCTTTGAGCCAAACAAAGTAAACAGACCTATTTCATTGATTTCTAGGACACTCGTAAGGCTGGAAAACCTACAGAGTGCTCTGATGCCAAAGGGGCTACTGGGCGTGGTCCAAATTTCCTTAATAACTCGCCTTCAGGACATTTACAGTAGCATCAGCAGTGGTTAAATCAGTGAAGGCAGCTTCTCCGTCATTCCCTCTTATTTGCAATCAGTTAAATCTGTGGTCATCTATTTTTTTTTCCCCCTCCTGGATAGTGTTTGTGATTGGTATTTCTGTTGTAAGTGGGTCAGAGCCTAAATAGGTCATGTTGGTTCTGTGAATATGATAATCCTGAAATGAACAGGGCAGGGGGGAGGGTGGGAGGAGTGCTTTACTGGAATGTGAAGGGAGGGGGAAGGTCAGCTTGGGGCTCAGGTTACCACTCTTAGGGTCCCACGTGTATGGAAACCTCTGGTAGTAGGGGGCTAGGAATCCCTACGTGAATGGAAGGAGAAGTGGCTTTTGGGGCTTCGGACAGAGTGAATGATGATGTGTGTGAGAGCAACTCTGGTTCCCTCTGACCTGATCTGTGGGGATGATAAGAACTGGCAGGGGTTCTGGATCTTTCAGCTGTTGGAAATTTATGGGAGAGGGTGGAGGCAGGAAGAGGAAGAATGTGAGTTGTTCTGTGCTAACCTGTGTCACCTCTAAGTTCATGTTGAAATCCTAACTCTCAGTATCTTAGGATGTGACTGTATTTGGAGGTAAGATCTTTAGAGAGGGAATTTAATTAAAACTAGGTCATGTGGGTGAGCCCCAATCCCATATAACTGGTGCCCTTATTAAGATACAGACAAAAGACCCCATGAAGTCACACAGAGTAGATGGCCCTCTGCAAGTCAAGGAAAATGGCTAGAAGAAAAACCAACTCTACTAACACCTCGATCTTGGACACCCAGCCTCCAGAACTGTGAGAAAATAAATGTTTAAGCTACCCAGTCTGTGGTGCTTTGTTTTGGCAGACTAACATAGGGGCCTTCAGGAAGGTGACAGGGTTTCATTCCTCTCTCCTTCCTCTCCCATGAACAGATGTGGCTTTTTGGATTCTCCAGGCTTTTCCGTGTGGTGTTTGCTCTTGGAACTTATTGGCCCAAGACCTCTTGGACAGATTCTGTCTTCATCCTCAGTCTCTTTTCTCCATGGCTTAAGGAACTTTCCTATTTGACAGTGAGACAGCTGAGTCTGTGCAAAGTTGACCTTGACCCTGACCCTGACCCTGACCCTGGGACTTTGTCTTTATTTTCTTTGTTTACATTCCCAGCATGCTTTCACACTGAATGGCCATTTTCTGTGCAACTGGAAGAGGGAGGGCAGATGTCATGTCATTTTTGTGGTCAGAACCGTTCAGTTCAGTTCAGTTCAGTTCAGTTCAGTCTCTCAGTCGTGTCTGACTGTTTGCGACCACATGAATCGCAGCACGCCAGGCCTCCCTGTCTATCACCAGCTCCCGGAGTTCACTCAGAGTTGCGTCCATCGAGTCAGTGATGCCATCCAGCCATCTCATCCTCTGTCGTCCCCTTCTCCTCCTGCCCCCAATCCCTCCCAACATAAAAGTTTTTTCCAATGAGTCAACTCTTCGCATGAGGTGGCCAAAGTATTGGAGTTTCAGCTTTAGCATCATTCCTTCCAAAGAAATCCCAGGGCTGATCTCGTCCAGAATGGATTGGTTGGATCTCCATACAGTCCAAGGGACTCTCAACAGTCTTCTCCAACACCACAGTTCAAAAGCATCAGTTCTTTGGCGTTCAGCCTTCTTCACAGTCCAACTCTTACATCCATACATGACTACTGGAAAAACCATAGCCTTGACCAGATAGACCTTAGTTGGCAAAGTAATGTCTCTGCTTTTCAATATGCTATCTAGGTTGGTCATAACTTTTCTTCCAAGGAGTAAGTGTCTTTTAATATCATGGCTGTAATCACCATCTGCAGTGATTTTGGAGCCCCAAAAAATAAAGTCTGACACTTTCCACTGTTTCCCCATCTATTTCCCATGAAGTGATGGGACCAGATGCCATGATTTTTGTTTTCTGAATCTTGAGCTTTAGGTCAACTTTTTCACTCTCCACTTTCACTTTCATCAAGAGGCTTTTTAGTTCCTCTTCACTTTCTGCCATAAGGGTGGTGTCATCTGTGTATCTGAGGTTATTGATATTTCTCCTGGCAATCTTGATTCCAGCTTGTGTTACTTCCAGTCCAGCATTTCTCATGATGTACTCTGCATAGAAGTTAAATAAGCAGGGTGATAATATACAGCCTTGACATACTCCTTTTCCTATTTGGAACCAGTCTGTTGTTCCATGTCCAGTTCTAACTGTTGCTTCCTGACCTGCATACAGATTTCTCAAGAGGCAGGTCAGGTGGTCTGGTATTCCCATCTCTGTCAGAATCTTCCACATTGAATTTGTAAATTGCTTTGGGTAGTATACTCATTTTCACTATATTGATTCTTCCGATCCATGAACATGGTATATTTCTCCATCTATTAGTGTCCTCTTTGATTTCTTTCATCAGTGTTTTATAGTTTTCTATATATAGGTCTTTAGTTTCTTTAGGTAGATATATTCCTAAGTATTTTATTCTTTTCGTTGCAATGGTGAATGGAATTGTTTCCTTAATTTCTTTTTCTACTTTCTCATTATTCGTGTATAGGAATGCAAGGGATTTCTGTGTGTTGATTTTATATCCTGCAACTTTACTATATTCATTGATTAGCTCAGTAATTTTCTGGTGGAGTCTTTAGGGTTTTCCATGATCCACCTCCCAGAATTCTGGAAATAAAAGCAAAAATAAACAAATGGGATCTAATTAAAATTAAAAGCTTCTGCACAACAAAGGAAAATATAAGCAGGTGAAAAGACAGCCTTCTGAATGGGAGAAAATAATAGCAAATGAAGCAACTGACAAACAACTAATCTCAAAAATATACAAGCAACTTATGCAGCTCAATTCCAGAAAAATAAACGACCCAATCAAAAAATGGGCCAAAGAACTAAATAGACATTTCTCCAAAGAAGACATACGGATGGCTAACAAACACATGAAAAGATGCTCAACATCACTCATTATTAGAGAAATGCAAATCAAAACCACAATGAGGTACCACTTCACACCAGTCAGAATGGCTGTGATCCAAAAATCTGCAAGCAATAAATGCTGGAGAGGGTGTGGAGAAAAGGGAACCCTCCTACACTGTTGGTGGGAATGCAAACTAGTACAGCCACTATGGAGAACAGTGTGGAGATTCCTTAAAAAATTGCAAATAGAACTACCTTATGACCCAGCAATCCCACTGCTGGGCATACACACCGAGGAAACCAGAATTGAAAGAGACACATGTACCCCAATGTTCATCACAGCACTGTTTATAATAGCCAGGACATGGAAACAACCTAGATGTCCATCAGTAGATGAATGGATAAGAAAGCTGTGGTACATATACACAATGGAGTATTACTCAGCCGTTAAAAAGAATTCATTTGAATCAGTTCTGATGAGATGGATGAAACTGGAGCCGATTATACAGAGTGAAGTAAGCCAGAAAGAAAAACACCAATACAGTATACTAACACATATATATGGAATTTAGGAAGATGGCAATGACGACCCTGTATGCAAGACAGGGAAAGAGACACAGATGTGTATAACGGACTTTTGGACTCAGAGGGAGAGGGAGAGGGTGGGATGATTTGGGAGAATGACATTCTAACATGTATACTATCATGTAAGAATTGAATCGCCAGTCTATGTCTGACACAGGATACAGCATGCTTGGGGCTGGTGCATGGGGATGACCCAGAGAGATGTTATGGGGAGGGAGGTGGGAGGGGTGTTCATGTTTGGGAACGCATGTAAGAATTAAAGATTTTAAAATTTAAAAAATAAAAAACTAAAAAAAAAAAAAAAAGAATCTTCCCCAGTTTCTTGTGATCCACACAGTCAAAGGCTTTGGCATAGTCAATCAAGCAGAAATACATGTTTTTCTGGAACTCTCTTGCATTTTTGATGATCCAGCGGATGTTGGCAATTTGATCTCTGGTTCCTCTGCCTTTTTTAAAACCAGCTTGAACATCAGAAAGTTCACGGTTCATGTATTACTGAAGCCCGGCTTGGAGAATTTTGAGCATTACTTTACTAGCATGTGAGATGAGTGCAATTGTGTAGTAGTTTGAGCGTTCCTTGGCATTGCCTTTCTTTGGGATTGGAATGAGAACTGACCTTTTCCAGTCCTGTGGCCACTGCTGATTTTTCCAAATTAGCTAGCATATTGAGTGCAGCACTTTGACAGCATCATCTTTCAGGATTTGAAAGAGCTCAACTGTAATTCCATCACCTCCAGCAGCTTTGTTCGTAGTGATGCTTTCTAAGGCCCACTTGACTTCGCATTCCATGATGTCTGGCTGTAGATGGGTGATCACACCATCGTGATTATCCGAGTCATGAAGATCTTGTTTGTACAGTTCTTCTGTGTATTCTTGCCACCTCTTCTTAAGATCTTCTGCTTCTGTTATGTTCCTACCATTTATGTCCTTTATCGAGCCCATCTTTGCATGAAATGTTCCCTTGATATCTCTGATTTTCTTGAAGAGATCTCTAGTCTTTCCCATTCTGTTGTTTTCCTCTATTTCTTTGCAGTGATCACTGAAGAAGGCTTTCTTATCTCTTCTTGCTATTCTTTGGAACTCTGCATTCAGATGCTTATATCTTCCCTTTTCTCCTTTGCTTTTCACTTCTCTTCTTTTCTCAGCTATTAGTAAGGCCTCCCCAGCCAGCCATTTTGCTTTTTTGTATTTCTTTTCCATGGGGATGGTCTTGATCCCTGTCTCCTGTACAACGTCACGAACCTCATTCCATAGTTCATCAGGCACTCTATCAGATCTAGGCCCTTTTGTAGGGTAGACTAGGGAAAAGGAGTCCAAAATGGCAGTGGCCAAAAGATAAAGAAGGGAAAAGCCTGCAAAAATAAAACAAAAGGAGGTCTGAGTCCTGGAGTGAGGACATCAGGTAAAACAAACAATAGTCCTGGCTTGCCCAATTTACATAGGACAGGCCCAGGGAGAGATAAACATATAAAAAGAGGAGCCAAAGCTAGCTCTCTGACTCTCCCACATGCTGGGGTGCTTTTCTCCTCGTGTCTTTGGATGACATGCCCTCACGCCTCGAAGATGGATTTTCCTGCTATCTTCTAAACAAAATAGAGCTGTAACACTGAGCTGTAACACTGATTTGTCTAAGAGCTATAACATGGTCCATTCCAGACCTGAGAGCTATAACATGGTCTATCCAAGACCTGAGAGCTGTGACATGCCGAGGGGACTTTAACGTCCGTCACTCCAAACCTTTCTTGTGATGAGACAAAGAACTGAAGAACATGTGCTCGCGTGACAGAACCATGAAAGAACCTCACTTATATGTGAGCTGGGGACTCACTGAGACCAGAATCTGGGCCCCTTGACTCATCTTGGTGATCTTAGAAGGTTACTCCAGCATCAGAACTTGCATCTCAGGCTCTGCCCAGCCAGGCTGTTTGATAGGAAGGCTGCAAAAAGGTGCCCCAGAACATTTCCCTTGTGAAGCCTGTCTGAAATTCCATGTTTATTCAGGTTTTTTGTTTTGTTTTGTTTTTTTGTTAAAGGCTTTGAGAGCTTTGTGTGCACGCTCATACAGTTGTGTCCGACTCTTTGCGACCCCAAGAACTGTAGCCCACCAGGCTCCTCTGTCCATGGATGTTTTCAGGCGAGAATACTGGAGTGGGTTGCCATTGGGGAACTTCCTGACCTGGGGATCAAACATGTGTCTCTTGTATTTCCTGCATTGGCAGGCAAATTCTTTACCACCGTGTCACCTGGGAAGCCAAAATTATCTGGAAGGGTCACAGTTTTTTTCTTCCCTAAACATTTTCTTAAAAAAATAAAAGTCAACATTTGATTATTCATTGCTAGTTTATAGAAATACAATTGACTTTTATATATTTATTGTGTTTATATTTCATGGGTGTATTGTATAACATTGATTATTAGTTCAGGTAGATTCCTTTGAATTTTCTGTATCACCAACTATGTTCTCTGTGCATAAGTTTTACTTCTTTCTTAGTAGTTTAGAAAAGCCCTTTATTATTTTTATTATCATTTTTGCCTGGTTGCATTGGCTAGGACCTCCAGTAAAATGTTAAAAAACATGCTAAAAGGGGACATCTTTTTCTTTTTCCTGACCTTCGAAGAAAAGCTTGCAGTCTTCTACTATTAAGTATGATGCTGTTGTTTAGTTGCAAAGTTGTGTTTGACTCTTGTGACCCCATGGACTGTAGCCTACTAGGCTCCTCTTTCCATGGGATTTCCCAGGCAAGAATACTGGAGTGGGTTGCCATTTCTTTCTCCAGGTAACTTCCTGACCCAGGGATCTAACTCATCTCCTGCATTGGCAGGCACCACTGAACCACCAGGGAAGTATGATAGTAGCTTGTGAGTTTTATATAGATCTCCTCTATCAGGTTGAGGAGATTCTCCTCTATTCCTACTTTGCTGAGAGCTTTATTCTTTTAAATCAGGAATAGGTGTTGGAATTTACCAAATGCTTCTGTGTCTAATGAGATGATCACATAGTTTTCTTTTTTAGTTTATTAATATAATGAATTTCATTTATTTTTTGGAATATTAAACCAACCCTGCATTCCTGGGATAAATCTTCCTTAGTTATGATATATTATCTTTTTATTATATTGTTGGATTCAATTGTTAAAATTTTGTTTAGAATTTTTCCACTTACATTTATGAGAGAACGTTAGTTTCTAGTTTTCTTACAATGTGTTTATCTGATTTTGATATCTAGATACTGCTAGCCTAATAAAAGAGAAAGATAGGAAGAAACAGGAAGTTATCTTTTCCTCTTCAATTTCCTGGAAGGTTTGTATATAATTATAGTATTTGTTTTCTAAATGCTTGGTTCAATTTACCAATGAAGCCATCTGGGCCTGAAGGTTTCTTTGGGGGAAGATTTTTCACTACACATTCAATTTATTTAACATACAGAGCTATTCAGATTACCCATTTCTTCTTTGATTTCTTCTTTAATTGGAGTCTAATTGCTCTACAATGTTGTCTTAGTCTCTGCTGTACAGCTACATGAATCAGCTGTAAGTATACCTATAACCCCTCCCCCTTGAGCCTCCCCCATCCCAGCCCTCCAGGTCATCGCAGAGCAGCAGGCTGGGCCCTGCGCTCCACAGCAGCTTCCCACTGGCTGGCTATTTCACACATGGTAGCTGCATATGTCAGAGCTGCCCTCTCAGTCACCCCAGCCTCCTCCTCCCTCTGCCCCTCTCTGTGTCCCCATGTCTGTTCTCTGCATTTCTGATACTGCCCTGCAAACAGGTTCATCCGATCTCTGCTATTACTTCAGTCTTGTGTTGATGAATAACCTTGTACATGTGTCGTTTAGCACATATCAGCATATTTATAGAGTAAGTTCCCAGAAATGGAATTGCAGAACTATAAGGCTCATTCATTTATAATTTTGATGGATTTTTCACTCAGTTGTCCTCCACTAGGGTTGTATGAGTTCCTATAACTACTAGAAAGTAAGAGAGTGTCTGTTTCTCTATGGCTTCATCACCAAAGTATATAATCAAACTGTTGGAGTTCTGCCAATCTGATGAGTGAAAAATGGCATTGTAGTATATTTTAATTTGCATTTCTCTTATTACAATGGAGATTGAGCATCTTTTCATATATTTAATAGTCATTATATTTTCTTTGAACTCTAATACTTTTTCCTCATTTTTCAGTGGACTTGATTCTTTAGTTCAGTTGTTCAGTCACTCAGTCGTGTCTAACTCTTTGAGACCCCATGGACTACAGCACGCCAGGCCTCCCTGTCCATCACCAGCTCCCACAGCTTGCTCAAACTCATGTCCATTGAGTCGGAGATGCCATCCAACCATCTCATCCTCTGTTGTCTCCTTCTCCTCCCTCCTTCAATCATTCCCAGCATCAGGGTCTTTTCTAAGGAGTCAGTTCTTCGGATCAGGTGGCCAAAGTTTTGGAGCTTCAGCTTCAGCATCAGTCCTTCCAATGAATGTTCGGGACTGATTTCCTTTAGAATGGACTGGTTTCATCTTGTTGTAGTCCAAGGGACTCTCAAGAGTCTTCTCCAACAACACAGTTCAAAAGCATCAATTCTTTGGTGTTCAGCTTTCTTCATGGTCCAACTCTCACATCCATACATGTCCACTGGAAAAACCATAGCTTTGACTATATGGACCTTTATTCTTATTCACTCTTTTTCTTACAGATTCTGACAGTTCACTGTTAGGAAGATAGGGTCTTTACCTATGATATTAGTGAAAACTATATATATATATATATATACATACATACATATATATGTATATATATGTACATATGTGTATATATATGTATGTATGTTTGTATTTGCTGTGTGTCTTTTAACTCTTCATGATGGTTTTTTGCCATGATGAAGTTATTTTTATTAAAAATTTATGTAGTCATATTTATTGAAAAAAAAGATGCCTTCTGGATTTTCAAGCATAGTTAGAAAAGATATCTTCCACTCTACTTGGTATACTTAGCTAAGCTGCTTCTGGCACTATGCTATCTAAGAAGATGCTATAATTAATAGGTTACCAAATCCCTCCTCTAAGTGCCTTTGTTCTAAAATCTCCACTTTTCCTCCGTCTCCAAATTAGTCAGTTTGATCAGATGAGTAACAGTAATTCATACTTTGGTATGACTAACTGGTAGACTTAACTTTCCCAAAGATAACTCTATTTAAATAAGGAACTGAATCAACTAAAATAACTTTCAATTTGCTAGAAAGTTGGGCAAAATGGGAAAGAGGTCAAGTATATTGCAAATAAGCCGGAATGATGGCTTCTGTTCCCTCATTTCACTAGTCTAGAATCGCAAGAATAACTCAACCTTGGAGGGAAAATGAGTCTTCTGCCTTGGGGCTCCATTCGGATGACAGTAGCAAGAATGCTTATGAGAGCTGGTATCTGATTGTAAAGTAGGAAGACTGGGCAGCACTGGGCAAAACGTTGATTGAACTGAATTTGTCTGCTATACCGATTGCTACCTTCCTGTCTCCTTCCCCCCTCCCTCCATCCTAATCCTGTCCCCTAGGCCAGGGGCCCAGTGATTACAGATAAGAAGGGGCTGGCAATAAGATGGTTTTGTAGAGTTCCAAAATCACTGCAGATGGTAACTGCAGCCATGAAATAAAAAGATGCTTACTCCTTGGAAGGAAAGTTATGACCAACCTAGACAGCATATTCAAAAGCAGAGACATTACTTTGCCAACAAAGGTCCATCTAGTCAAGCCTATGGTTTTTCCAGTAGCCATGTATGGATGTGAGAGTTGGACTATAAAGAAAGCTGAGCACTGAAGAATTGATGCTTTTGAACTGTGATGTTGGAGAAGACTCTTGAGAGTCCCTTGGACTGCAAGGAGATCCAACCAGTCCATCCTAAAGGAAATCAGTCCTGAATATTCATTGGAAGGACTGATGCTGAAGCTGAAGCTCCAATACTTTGGCCACCTGATGCGAAGAACTGACTCACTGGAAAATTTCCCTGATGCTGGGAAAGATTGAAGGCAGGAGGAGAAGGGGACGACAGAGGATGAGATGGCTGGATGGCAACACCAACTCAATGGACATGAGTTTGAGCAAGCTCCAGGAGTTGGTGATGGACAGGGAGGCCTGGTGTGCTGCAGTCCATGGGATTGCAAAGAGTCAGACACGACTGAGCGACTGAACTGAGAGGAGGGAATCCCATGTTACCCTGGGCCCAGAGTTTGTCATCAACATCCGTGTGATTGTATGTAAGTTCCTTGATCTCCTCGCTCTCAGTTTCCTCAAGTGAATGAGAGGAAATTCACTGTTAAAGACCCTGCCTTTTTTTTGGCTTCCAGATCAGGTGGTTCAGGTATGTGGTGTCGTTTGTTGACGGTGGGTGGGAAAGTAGTTGAAAGTCCTCCGAGATGCCTCATGCTTTTGTTCCTCAAACCTTCCTCAGTGATGACCTCTGTTTCAGCATCTGTTCCCACTGCCTGTCCTCCTGCACCCCTGCTGCCCCAGTTCTGCCCAGCCCCAGTGGAGCCAGACAGTCATTTACTAAATGAATAGTTTATGTAGTTCATTGCATTTACTAATTTTTCCACTGAGCTACAAGTAGTGACCGAAAGTTTTAATAGGACAATCAATTCCATTAGTATATTTTGTGCTTGAACATTAAAAAAAAAAATGATTTTCCTGGGTCTTGGCTGTTGGTCTTTCTTTCCACTGCCCCCTTCTCTTGTGACCAGAGATTAGTACTGCTGATGCTGTAGCTTCATGTTACAAGACGTTTTTCAGAACAGAGGACTACATATGCAAAGCACATTATAAGTCTATTTTATTGGTACATTTGCTCTTGAGTTCCTGGGAAGCCAGGAGTTTCTACAGCACTCTGTGACTGCAGGATTCACCCTTAAGAGGCTGTGAGTGCCAGTTTTCAGGAGTAGCTGTAGGCTTTTTTGCCATGTGACTTGTACAGGAGAAGTGGAGACCTCAAGTTGGACTGTGGCTGCTCTCTCTCAAGCCATGTTGGATTAGGAAAAGATTTCTGAAAGAGAAAGGATTTCTCAACTTAGCCAATCAGAATTCCTGGTCTCGTTGCCTAAGCCCGCAGACTATCAGTCAACCTGACACATCTCCTTCTTTTTGCAAAGCAAGGATTAGGTCCCACGGCAGACAGCCCCTTCCGAGTTTCTGTGGAGCCAGGATTCTTGTCCTGAAACTATGTCCCCATGAGGCCCCACCCTAGAACTGAGACCCTGCTCTTGGGCACTCTTCCACATCTTGGATCTGAGGGGAGAGTACTCTGGTGGCCTGTCCCTTGCCTACTCAGAGAGGAGGGAAGTAGAGAGGTACCAAAGAAGGCAGATTTATGCTTAAGTGATAACAGGTCCCCAGGAAGAAGTCCCTTCCTGGACAGAAGCAGAATTATTGCCACAAGGATGGCCCATGGCTGGCCTTTTAGTGGCCAAAAACTTACAAATCACGTTGGGAATAGCAGAGAATATTAACACCCAACAGCCTGCTGTATAGTCTCTGACACCCATCCACATAGATTTGCAAGGCAGACAGGGGCTTCTTGGTGCTGTGTTTATAACTGCTCCCTGGATCCTCTTCGCATATTGGGTGAAGACTGGTATTGGTAGGGCTGTCAACCTGTTGTTGAGGTGCTTCTGGGGATATTCTGGGTGCAAAGGAGTAGAGGCTATGGCAGGGCAAAGGTGTTGGGTTTCCTCCCCTGGGAGACAAGTGGCTAAATTATCCAAGGCTCTGCATGCTGGGGACCTTTAACCTTTGAGTGTTTAGAGGTCGATGAATTCCCTGACTCCTGACAATAGGGAACCTCAGAAACCTTATAGCTCTCCCTTAAATGGATCTGTGTTTAGGGACATGTGCAGCCTGGGATTTATTCTCCTGACCCAGAAGGTACACCTCACTGTGGCAAGCAGATTGAACAACATTGAAATAGGACTTTACAGAGCCTTTGCTAGCAGGGGTGGTGTACATATAAAGTAGTATTTCCCAAACCTACTCTAGCTTGACTATAAAGTTTTTTTCCCCCTTAAGGACCATCATGAGGGGTTTATAGTCTGAAAACCATATTCTGGAGACACTAATCTTGCCCACTGGCAAGATTTATGAATTAATAGTAGAGCCGTGGTTTCCTAACCCACGGGCTTTCTACTTTATCCTTGCTACTCAAAGTATGGTCCATAAACCAGCATCACCTGGGAGCTCAGTAGAGATGCAGACTCTCAGGCCCACTCTAGAGCTACCAAATCCGAATCTGCATATTAACAAGATCCCAGGTGACTGGTAGCACACTAAAAACACACTAAAACCTGAGCTACCCTGTCTTGCTCCATGCTGCTTCCTAGGCAGTGACAATAATTGTGTTAGGTTTGCGTTTGGATAGGGAAGATTTCTGGGCCCCTTGATCCTATTGGGATGTCCAGGTTTTTGGCTTCCAGGGGGCAGTAGTAACTTACAACAGGGAGAGAGCCCAGGTCTATGAAAGGATTCAGAGTTAACAGAGAATATAGTGAGACCATGAGGAAAATATAAAGAGTTTTTTATTTATTATTTTTTTCATTAAACTCAGAAGGTAAAGGTCTTGGGTGGGTAAGCATGGACAAAATTAGAAGGAATTCTGGGCAGATTTATGCCAAGGGCTGTGATGTGTTAGGGGTGGCAGTGGAATGATGCTTTAAGCCCCACCACCCCCATCCTCTGTGATGGGAGGCTGGGAGAGGAGCTCAAAAGACATCTTTTTTTTGTAGCTGAATGTGAGAAGTCTCTGCCAGATCAGATGTTCAACTTTAAAACAAATGGAGGAAAAACGATCAAATGCAGTCAACTAGAAAAATCCACTTTTCCTATTTCATAAAAGGCAAGAGCCCATGTGATAATCCCTCCCTTGGCACATGTTAGAGATTTCTTTATCGTCTCTTTGCTCGCGGCCAGTTCTGCCACGCCCAGCGGGGGTCTGGGCTACAGTGACTTCATTTGCACCGGGTCAGCATGCCAGTTCCAAGCCAGTGCGTCTGGAGCTGAATTCTAGCAGTTTTTCAGGGAGAAGGGCATGCCTGTTTCTGGATGAGTGGAAGGGAAGAGGGAGAAGGGAGGAGAACGGAGGCTGCTTCACGCCTTCCCTCTCCAGGCACAGAGGAGCGCATCTCCCAGCGTGGACAGTGGAGAGGGGCTGGGGCTGGGCCTCTCCTGAGCCAGAGCTCAGAGCCCCTTCAGTGCCGGGTCCTGACTTCCTTGCTACATTCCAGAGATAAACACAGCACCTGGCATGTACCCTGGAGATGCTCAGTAAATGTTTGTTGAATGAACTTTAACAAAGTCAAACCATTGAGGTAGTAGAAAGCTCATGACATAGGCAGTCAGGAGATACAGGCTCTAGGACTAAATGCTGTGTGACCCTGGACACACTCTGCATCTCTCTGAACCTTAGTTTGTGAAGTGGTGAACATGGTCTTACCTCCCTGAGGTGTGGGGAGGACTCAATGAGATCTCCTGTAAACAGCATGGAACCAATATGAGAGGGGTTCCTTTCCCTCTATGTGTCATTATCCCTACAACTACCCCAATTCATACTTCACCATACAGGGAATGAAACAAAAGTGAAGAATAAAATGTCTCTACAACGTATTCAAGGGCGCTTAAATTTGAGGGCTTCATAGGAATTGATCTGAAAGTTCAAGGTTGGGTGTGGATAGCCTTGGAGTTGACCTTAACTCCTCCTTGTCTTACCCTCTATATCCAGTCCTTTGGCCACTTGTGATTTAGCCACTCATTATCCCCACTGCCACCACCGTAATCCAGGACCCTGTTGTATTTCACCTGGATTTCAGCTGACTTTCTGGCCCGTCTTCCTGCTTCCTCCCTTATACCACTCACATCTTTTCTCAGCTTAAAATCCAGAATGATGCTGGCCAGGCTTAAAGCTCTTCATGTCACTCTGCCCAGAAAACTTCCGTGGCTCCCTAGCTCCCTCATCTAGAAGCCAAAGTTCCCTAATGGGTTGTGACCTCCCCACCCCTTGACCTCCTTACCTGTTTTCTCCTTGCTCACTAGGACCCAGACCTGCTGGCCTTGGCGCTCTTTGTCTATGCCAGGCGTGTTTATGCCTCAGGGCTTTTGCAGCTGCTGCTCTCTGCTTGAAAACCTCTTCCCCCCATCGCTCCCTTACCTTCCCCGAGTCTTTGCTCGTGGTCACCTTTGTGTGAGGCTTCTCCGGCTCTAATGGAAGCCACACACTGTTCCCTTCTCCCGCCTGCTACTCCCTAAGTCCCTGTTCATACGTTCACACTTTATTTCTCTCCACAGCCCTGGTGGCCACAGAGCACACTTTATCTTTTACCTATTGGTCTGAATCCTCTACTAGGAATTAAAAGGCCTGGGATAATTTTACTCTTTGGTATATCATCAGCTCCCAGCACACTGCCTGGTACTGTGGTGTAGATCCTTGTTGAATGAATGAATTTCATGTAATCTTGGGCTTCCCTGGTGGCTCAGAAGTTAAAGCGTCTGCCTGAAATTTGGGAGACCCAGCTTTAATCCCTGGGTCAGGACGATCCCCTGGAGAAGGAAATGGCAACCCATTCCAGTACTCTTGCCTGGAGAATCCCATGGAGGGAGGAGCCTGGTAGGCTACAGTCCATGGGGTTGCAAAGAGTCGGACACGACTGAGCGACTTCACTTTCACTTTCTTTCATGTAATCTTATATAATCTTGTTATAGGGCTTGGGTCAGAAGTTTGGAGCCCAAAGGACTCAGGCTTATTTTGGGGACACTACAGATTGTATCCTGAGTTAGCTCCTTTAAGATGTCACTAAGTAGGGATTGTATTGTGTTTGCTCAGCTTGTCTCAAGGGCCCCTGAGTGAGGAATCTGCCACTGGGCAGAATTATTACACTGCCCTGGCAACTGCTTCCTGAATTTCTGTTTTCTGAAAACTTGCCTATTTGCCTTATTTCCCTCTTACTCTCCATTATGACAGCCTCCTCCTTTCACCCCCCCTTCCCTTTCTTCCTCCGTGTCTCCGTACATCACTTACTGAGCGTCTTCTTTCTGTGTCTCTGCCCGTTCCATTACCCAGCCTCCTGGACTGGGAACTGGAACGGGTGCCTATTTCACTTGGTTTTCAAAGTTCTGGCCTGGCAAGCTCCTAGTTTCTGCACATGGCAGGGTGCACCATGAGCTCCATTCTAAGTCTAGGGGTTCCACTGACTGGTTCCCCAGAAATCTTTGTTTGGGATGGTGTTGGTCCTTGTGAGCCAAGCCAAGAATAGCTCTGAATGTTATTGGCACTCAGCAGGGACCCTGACTCTCATCCCGAGGGTCTCTGTAGGTACAGTTGTGAACCCTCTCTCCATGGCTTTGTGTTTGAGTCCTGAGTTCTCTTACTATTCATAGCTCTTTATCTTGAGCAAGTTACCTTACTTCTTTGAGCTACTCTAAGCCTCAATCTACCTCTATATAGAAAACGAGGGCCCTAAAAGCTATGGGGTTGCTATGAGGACTAATGGAGATCATGTAGGTACTTGGCAGAGAGCCTCACATGCAGGAAGCACTCACAGAATTGTTCTGTCATTATTGCCTTTATTATGTTGCTGTCATTGATAAAATCAACTTCCTGGCTTACCTTCCCTACTAGGCCGTGTGTGTGTGTGTGTGTGTGTGTGAGAGAGAGAGAGAGAGAGAGTGAGTGTGTGAGTGTGTGTGTGTGTGTGTGTGTGTGTGTGTGTAGGGAGATAGGTGTGGGAGAATTTACAAGTTGTCATTGTAAACTCATCAAGAAATAAATAGGAGATTTATAGCTCCAGGGCAATTAATTCTGCAGCTTTGCCCAGCATTATCTCAGTTCCAGAAACAAATACACCCCTATAATGGATTTTAATCTTTAGGTATTTGGAATATAAAACAGTTCCTTGGGTTCCCTGTTGTGTTATGACAAAACAATAACAGTTTAAAATGCAACCCACAGGTGGCCCTCCGGATGGTGTCAGCTCTCTTGCTCTTGGCCTGTGATGTCCTTCAAAGATAGTTAGTGAGACAGGTATTCTTAACTTTCCTATAATGGCAGTGGAAGAGAAAGTAGAATCTATATGCTGGCACGGATCTTGACGATGGCAGCAGTAAAATGTTTTATGTTAGATGGAAATATTCACTCTTTTCCCTCCATTTAACCAGCAAGATCCAGATTCAATAGCCTGACCCTCCTGGGCAGAGGGCTTCCCTTGTGGCTCAGCTGGTAAAGAATCCGCCTGCATTGTGGGAGACCTGGGTTAGATCCCTGTGTTGGGAAGATCGCCTGGAGAAGGGAAAGGCTACCCACTCCAGTGTTCTTGCCTAGAGAATTCCATGGACTGTATAGTCCATGGGGTCACAAAGAGTCAGACACAACTGAGCAACTTTCACTCCACTTCACCTGGGCAGAAGCAGTCGTTCCCTTTTCTGTCGTCCGTAGCCCTCGGCTCATGCCCTCTCCCTGCCTGTGTCCTGCTGTAATTCTTTTCCTGTGTCTCTACCCAGCTCTGCAAGGCAGGGAGATCCCTGAGGGCAGGGCCGATGCTTAGGTAACTTTGTATCTCCAGGGCCAAAGCAGGGTCTGGTACCATGATGGTGGGAGGAGGTAAAACCTGCTGGTTGACTTCCTATCAGATTCTTGGACCCTTGGCCCCTGGCATGTTACTTCCTCCTCATCACAGTCCTGCTGGGAGTGCTGTCTCTTCTACACAGCAGCAGACAGACTCAGAGATTTTGCACAACCAGTTAGTTGCTTTAATGACCGGTGGTAGAGTCAGGCTTTGAACTCAGTTCTGTTTGTCTTCAGAGCCTGAACTTACCTGCTTGCTTGTTTTCTCTGTTTTTTCTTCCCCCTTCAGACTGCTGGCTTCAAATCTCGGCCCACCCAATATCAGCTGCATGACTTAGGACATGTTACCTAGCTTCGGTTTCAGTTTCCCATTTATAAAGTTGAATAGCAGTGGTACTTCCCTCTAGGATTGTGGTGTGAGTTCAGTGAGATAATATACATAAAGCCCTCAGACAGTGTCCAGTTCAGTTCAGTCCAGTTATGTCCGACTCTTTGCGACCCCGAATTGCAGCACGCCAGGCCTCCCTGTCCATCACCAACTCCCGGAGTTCACCCACACTCTTGTCCATCGAGTTGGTGATGCCATCGAGCCATCTCATCCTCTGTTGTCCCCTTCTTCTCCTGCCCCCAATCCCTCCCAGCATCAGCGTCTTTTCCAATGAGCCAACTCTTCGCATGAGGTGGCCAAAGTATTAGAGTTTCAGGTTCAGCATCAGTCCTTCCAAAGAACACCCAGGACTGATCTCCTTCAGGATGGACTGGTTGGATCTCCTTGCAGCTCAAGGGACTCTCAAGAGTCTTCTCCAACACCACACTTCAAAAGCATCAATTCTTCAGCGTTCAGCTTTCTTCACAGTCCAACTCTCACATCCATACATGACCACTGGGAAAACCATAGCCTTGACTAGACAGACCTTTGTTGGCAAAGTAATGTCTCTGGTTTTGAATATGCTATCTAGGTTGGTCATAACTTTCCTTCCAAGGCATAAGCGTCTTTTAATTTCATGGCTGCAATCACAATCTGCAGTGATTTTGGAGCCCCCCCAAAATAAAGTCTGACACTGTTTCCACTATTTCCCCATCTACTTCCCATGAAGTGATGGGACCAGACAGTGTCCAGTAGTATGTAAATACTTGCTATTGCTGTTCTAATTTTCCTTCCTTCCTTTCCAAGTCATGTTGCATGTGCTCTTCATAGCTGCTTATGCTATTCTTCTCATACCCCGCAGGTATGGCTCTGGTGTTGGGTGGATGGGTTAGGAGGATGGCCAAGTTCATCTGGCAAGTGCCTGGGCTCTCCTCCCAGGTAGGTCTACCAGGTAGATTTGGAAACACACTTGTGTGAATTTTCACCTGGCACGTTTTTCCTCTCCTGGCTTCAGAGGGCTACTGAGAACCACGACCTAACCTCCAGGAGGTCATGGTCGAATATGAGATCATTCTTGACATATAGCCATAATATGACTCTCTAAAACATGTCCCCTGAATTGAAGTTACGTCCTCAAATTGACATCCCCCTCCCATAACAGTATAACAAGAGGCAGTATAACATAGTGGGCTCAGCAAGGACACTGGAACCAGACTGGCTGCGTTTGAACCTCAGCTCTGCCATTTGGTAACTGCGTGACCTTAAGGCAGCTTATTTAATCTCTTTGAACCATGGGTTTTTTAATCTGTAAAATGGAGATAATAATATGCCTTATAAGGTATTATTGGGGCTCAGATGGTAAAGAATCCACCTGCAAATGTGGGAGACCTGGGTTCGACCCCTGGGTTGGGAAGATCCCCTGGAGGAGGAAATGGCAACCCATTCCAGTATTCTTGCCTGGAGAATCCCCGTGGACACAGGAGCCTGGTGGGCTACAGTCCATGGGGTCACAAAGAGTTGGACACGACTGAGTGACTAAACGTGCACGCACAGGGTATCATTGTGAGGACTAAATTAATTAATGCTTATGAAACACTGAATCAGTGCCCGGCATATTATAAGCACTCAATGGCACCCCACTCCAGTACTCTTGCCTGGAAAACCCCATGGACGGAGGAGCCTGGGAGGCTGCAGTCCATGGGGTTGCGAAGAGTTGGACACGACTGAGCAACTTCACTTTCACTTTTCACTTTCATGCATTGGAGAAGGAAATGGCAACCCACTCCAGTGTTCTTGCCTGGAGAATCCCAGGGACGGGGGAGCCTGGTGGGCTGCCATCTATGGGGTCGCACAGAGTGGGATATGACTGAAGCGACTTAGCAGCAGCAGCAGCAGCAGGCATCAGCTGTCATTGTTATTGTTGTTGTCATTACAGAAGCTGAACTTGGTAAACTTACTACATGAATAAGTGACCAAGCAGAAAAGAGGCTATCTAGAGGTCAGGGCTCCCTGCCCATGCGGGAGAGACGGTGGGATGGGGAAAACGCAGTTCCTTCTCCCACATTCATGTGGCTGCTATGACTCTTCTTTTAAAGAGAGGAGCAGGGAGGTGGGGGCAGAGAGAGAGAGAGGTGGGGAGCGTTGTTCTGCTGTATGGAAATCAGATGCCTTGGGCCAGGGTCCTCCTAACATCTGCCCAGACCTAGTGCTCTGCTCCATCACAACAGAGAGCATGAAGGGGATGTGCCCTGCTCTCTGAGTTTATGTGAAATGCAAAGTTATTCTTGTTTCAAGTTATTTTTTAAACTGAGGGATAACTGACATTTTAGTTCCAGGTGTACATTGTAATGGTTCAATATTTGTCTATCTATCAAAATGATCACCTCAGTCTGTCCAGTTAACATCCATCACCATACAAAGTTACAATTTTTTTCAAGTTATTGTTGCACAAAGTATTAAGTTACTGACTTTTAAAATTTTACTTTTGTAGTATAATTGCTTTATAATTCTGTGTTCATTTCCGCTGTACAGTGAAGTTAATCAGCTGAGCAAGCTGGTTGGTCACATGCTGATGTTAGATTAAGATGTTTCTACTCAAAGCTCACAGAGGCCAGTAGGGGCCAAATTCAACTCTGGCAGGTTGAACGTGAGTGTTAGATCAGTGGACACCAGTGGAGAAGGCCTCACCATGGAGTTCAGGGCGAGAGGCGGAAAGAACAGGGTTTCGGATAAGTGGGGTGGAAGGTCCCAGTGGGAGGAGGGTATACTGTGTCTGACTTGAAACCCATCTGTGGCTTTCCATCTCAGCTGGTACAAGCCAACTCACTCACTCTTCAGCTCTGATTTTACTACTCCAGAGACTGGCCTCCTTGACCTCTCACTCTTTTATTTCAAAAAACCGTTCTGGCCCTTATCACATTTGTGGATATTATTTTAGTTATATTATTTGTGTATTTATCACTCTCCCCCACTTGCCTGTAAGTGTGGTCAAGGAATGATTGTATCTGCCTCGTTCATCCACTGCCCCTCCAGCGCCCTGGGAGAGGCACCGTGCTTGTCAGTAGTTCCTTGTTGGGTGAGGGAAGGATGAAGGAAGGAAGAGGTGGTTCTTAGAGAATCAGTAGGACTTTGGTCGAAGACAATCAGGGTGTCATAAAAGATAAGGGTAACGACGGGAGGGAAATGACGCATGACGTCCTTGGGACACTTTGGGTGAAGCTGTTGGAGCACAGCGCTCCCTTGGGGGCAGAGTGGGAGACCTACTTAGGAGAGTAGACTGGGACCAGCGCACAGGGTTGGAATGAGCTTAGGCAATGGGTAGCCCCTAGAGCAGGGGAGTGATAAACACAGTGGGAAGCCTGGTGGTACTCGGGATGAAGGAAGAGGAAGAAGCCACAGGCAGGTAAAGCAGGCGGAGGGTATTGCAGCCAGCAGCCCAGGCAGGGGGCAACTGAGTCCTGAACCCGAGCAGTGACCGTGGGAGTAGAGAGGGAGAGACAGATGCGGGAGACATCGGGAAGGAAGAAATGACAGACTTTGGTGGCTGATTGGGTGTGGGGGCGAGGGAGTTTCTCAGCCATTCACGGGAAACATGCCATCTCCCTCCTCCTGCTAGCTTCAGCTCAATGGTAGGAGTGCACCAGTGACAAAGAGCTGGCGTGCGGAGTCTGGGAGCATCTGTAGAAAGTAATGAAGTACAGGCAGCTGAATGTGAATGGGAAAAAATTTGTGTCATCAAGTCGTCCTATTGCAAAATGCAGAAGGAAATGAGCATTTATTTGGGGGAAAAAAAATCTACTGGGAGTACGGTGCCCCATCTCTTCCAGTGGCTGAATTGCTCTGGAGGAATTTGCTCCCACCCCACCTGGCTGTGGCTTTGGCTGCGTGTCCTTGAAGAGAGGATTCAAATAATGGCGGGAAGCAGCCCCAGGAGACTTGCTTTGAGCTCTTTTGGTCATTAGATCATTCTGAACTTCAGCAATGTCTGAGATGGGACACGCTGTCCTGCTGAAATATATAGGCTTTCAGGGAGATTTAGAAAATGGACCCATCAGAGCTGATGTTGGCCAGGGCCACAGGGCCCTGACTATGAAACTGCAGTCGCCTGTCCACTTTGGGCCTCAAACCCTTTTGTTGTTGTTTAGTGGTTCAGCTGGGTCCGACTTTTTGCCACCCCACAGACTGCGGCACACCAGGCCTCCCTGTCTTTCACCATCTCCCAGAGCTTGCTCAAGCTCATGTCCATTGAGTCGGTGATGCCATCCAACCATCTCATCCTCTGTCGCCCCCTTCTTTCCCAATGAGTCCGTCTCCTTACTGGTAAACATAAGGGTCTGGAAGAGACCAGAACCCCATTGTCTCTCTGTGGGCTGACCTGCGATTCTGTGACCCACGAGCAGCTGTGGAGAGAGGCTTCAACGGGGGAGGGATTTTATAGGTTTTTAGGTTCCAAGCATCTAGAGTCAAAACTTTGGGGGCATGTCTCTTTCTTTCCCACTGAACTCCGACATTAAACAAGGTTTTCTTCCGGCCCATCTGTGCATATCTGTTAAACAGAACCACTCACTGACAGAGTGCCTTCTTTTTAGGCTGAGCATCTTTCATCTTCATTTTCCACTGGGCGATACGTAGGATTTAGGTAACTTTGATATAAGTTTACATTCACTGGTGTCATCGCTGTTTCTCTGGTGGCTAGCAGAGCATCATGGTTAAGCCAAGGAGACAGGTATGTTAATAAGCATGAAACCATGATCTGAACACAGGAAGTGTAGGTCTGAGGCCACATTCCTTTATGCTGGTGCCTTTTTATTAGTCTGCTCAGGCTGCCATAATAAAATATCACAGGTGGGGTGGCTTTAAAAACAAATGTTTTTAAACATTTGTGTCTCAGTTCTGGAGGCTGAAAGTCCAAGATTAAGGAGCTGGCAGGTTTGGTTTCTCCTGAGGCCTCTCTGCGTGGCTTGCAGATGTCTGTTTCCTCACATGGTCCTTCCTTTGTGTGTGAGCATCCCTGGGTCTCTCTCCCGCTTCTCGTAAGGAACTAGTTTTATTGGACTAGGGCCCCCCTATGGCTTCCCTGGAGAAGGGAATGGCAAACCACTTCAGTATTCTTGCCTTGAGAATGCCATGAACAGTATGAAAAGGCAAAATGATAGGACACTGAAAGAGAAACTCACCGGGTTGGTAGGTGCCCAATATGCTACTGGAGATCAGTAGAGAAATAACTCCAGAAAGAAAGAAGAGATGGAGCCAAAGCAAAAACAATACCCAGTTGTGGATGTGACTGGTGATAGAAGCAAGGTCTGATGCTATAAAGAGCAATATTGCATAAGAACCTGGAATGTTAGGTCCATGAATCAAGGCAAATTGGAAGTGGTCAAACAGGAGATGGCAAGAGTGAACATCGACATTCTAGGAATCAGCGACATTGTACTGGAGACAGGAATCAAGACCATCCCCATGGAAAAGAAATGCATAAAAGCAAAATGGCTGTCTGGGGAAGCCTTACAAATAGCTGTGAAAAGAAGAGAAGCAAAAAGCAAAGGAGAAAAGGAAAGATATAAGCATCTGAATGCAGAGTTCCAAAGAATAGCAAGGAGAGATAAGAAAGCCTTCCTCAGTGATCAATGCAAAGAAATAGAGGAAAAAATAGAATGGGAAAGACTAGAGATCTCTTCAAGAAAATTAGAAATACCAAGGGAACATTTCATGCAAAGATGGGCTCGATAAAGGACAGAAATGGTATGGACCTAACAGAAGCAGAAGATCTTAAGCAGAGGTGGCAAGAATATACAGGAGAACTGTACAAAAAAGATCTTCACGACCCAGATAATCATGATAGTGTGATCACTCACCTAGAGCCAGACATCCTGGAATGTGAAATCAAGTGGGCCTTAGAAAGCATCACTACAAACAAAGCCAGTGGAGGTGATGGAATTCCAGTTGAGCTCTTTCAAATCCTGAAAGATGATGCTGTCAAAGTGCTGCACTCAATATGCCAGCAAATTTGGAAAACTCAGCAGTGGCCACAGGACTGGAAAAGGGCAGTTTTCATTCCAATCCCGAAGAAAGGCCATGCCAAAGAATGCTCAAACTACTGCACAATTGCACTCATCTCACATGCTAGTAAAGTAATGCTCAAAATTCTCCAAGCCAGGCTTCAGCAATACGTGAACCATGAACTTCCTGATGTTCAAGCTGGTTTTAGAAAAGGCAGAGGAACCAGAGATCAAATTGCCAACATCCAATAGATCATGGAGAAAGGAAGAGAGTTCCAGAAATCATCTATTTCTGCTTTATTGACTATGCCAAAGCCTTTGACTGTGTGGATCACAAGAAACTGTGGAAAATTCTGAAAGAGATGGGAATACCAGACCATCTGACCAGCCTCTTGAGAAACCTGTATGCAGGTCAGGAAGCAACAGTTAGAACTGGACATGGAACAACAGACTGGTTCCAAATAGGAAAAGGAGTACGTCAAGGCTGTACATTGTCACCTGCTTATTTAACTTCTATGCAGAGTACATCATGAGAAAACCTGGGCTGGAAGAAGCACAAGCTGGAATCAAGATTGCCAGGAGAAATATCAATAACCTCAGATATGCAGATGACACCACCCTTATGGTAGAAAGTTAAGAGGAACTAAAGAGCCTCTTGATGAAAGTGAAAGAAGAAAGTGAAAAAGTTGGCTTAAAGCTCAACATTCAGAAAACAAAGATATGGCATCTTGTCCCATCACTTCATGGGAAATAGATGGGGAAACAGTGGAAACAGTGTCAGACTTTATTTTTTTTTGGTCTCCAAAATCACTGCAGATGGTGATTGCAGCCATGAAATTAAAAGACACTTACTCCTTGGAAGGAAAGTTATGACCAACCTAGATAGCATATTGAAAAGCAGAGACATTACTTTGCCGACTAAGGTCCGTCTGGTCAAGGCTATGGTTTTTCCAGTAGTCATGTATGGATGTGAGAGTTGGACTGTGAAGAAGGCTGACGCCAAAGAATTGATGCTTTTGAAGTGTGGTGTTGGAGAAGACTCTTGAGAGTCCCTTGGACTGCAAGGAGATCCAACCAGTCCATTCTGAAGGAAATCAGTCCTGGGTGTTCATTGGAAGGAATGATGCTAAAGCTGAAACTCCAGTACTTTGGCCACCTCATGCGAAGAGTTGACTCATTGCAAAGATCCTGATGCTGTGAGGGATTGGGGGCAGGAGGAGAAGGGGACGACAGAGGATGAGATGGCTGGATGGCATCACCAACTTGATGGATGTGGGTTTGAGTGAACTCCAGGAGTTGGTGATGGACAGGGAGGCCTGGCGTACTATGATTCATGGGGTTGCAAAGAGTCGGACACGACTGAGCGACTGAACTGAACTGATGGCTTCCCTCATAGCTCAGTTTGTAAAGAATCCACATGCAATACAGGAGAATCCGGTTCGATTTCTGGGTTGGGATGATCCGCTGAAGAAGGGATAGGCTACCCACTCCAGTATTCTTGGCCTTCCCTTGTGGCTCAGCTGGTAAAAAATCTGCCTACAATGCGGGAGACCTAGGTTTGATCCCTGGGTTGGGAAGATCTCCTGGAGAAGGGAATGGCTACCAACTCCACATTTCTGGCCTGGAGAATTCCATAGGGTTGCAAAGAGTCGGATGTGACTGAATGACTCTCACTTTCACTTATGAGCTCATTTAAGGTCATAATTAATTGCCTCCTTGATTATCTCCTGAAAGGTCTGTCTTCAAATACAGTCACATTGGAGGTTAAGGCTCCAAGATATGAATTTGGGGCAGCACAATGTAGCCCATAACAACCTCCCTCATGAGTTTGTTGAGAGGATGAAATGAGCTTGAATGTGAGGAACATACTCAGGACATCAGTGCCTAGGAGGTGGTTAATTCTCAGAGCTATTGGTTTTATTTTTGATGTGAATATAAGGAAAGTTCTAACGCTATTTTAACAAGATGCTAAGAGGTCCCAAGGAGAATCCTCCCTCTTCTCTCAGGCCCGCTGCCACCCTTACCTCCTGAGTAACTCTTGCCCAGAGTCCTGCAGCAGCCTCCTGACTGTCTCTCAGGTTCCATACTCGTCCCCTATTGCATGTTAGCCACACAGGAATGGTCTTTTAAAATAAGTCAGATAAGGCCACTGGTTTACTTAAAATCCTCAGACTTTTCATAAAACCTTAATTAACGTCCTAATTCCTAAGCCCGACTCCCAAACCTTGCACGGTCTAGCACCTGCCCTCCTCTCCTCCCTCACCTCTTCCTTTCTTTGCGATGGTCCAACCACACTGGCCCCCTTTCAGTTTCTTCCTTGGGGACTTTGCACTTGCTTGTCATTTATTCCCAAACCCTCTTTCCCGAAATATCTGCTGGGCTTGCTCCGTTCTCTCTTCCTGGTTTAGGCTCAAACTATACCTCCCTGCTACTCTACCTAAAGCATCTCCCTCTACCATAGAGACTCTCTACCCTATTTCCCTGTTTTATTTTCTTTATAGCACTTCTCACTGTCTAAGTGACCCCATCTTCTTTGCTTACTTATTTACACTTATTATCTTTCTTACTTGACTACACATTCTGTAAATGATGGTATCTTATATCTTTTGTTCACTATTGTTACTCCAGTAGATAAACTCAAAGTGCATCATTTGAATGAATGGATGAATATGTGAATAGTCTTGAATCTGGAGATTCAAGTAAGAGAACTGTCCAGGATAAACATCCCCAAAGTAAGAATGAAGAGCCCAGTGACAAGTGGAGGAAGGAATGTTTTTCTCATGGATGTCTTAGAATGTCTAATTTGGGGGCAGGTGGAAGCATTCATAATTTTGTAGTGCAAAGGATATTATACTACATACACAAAATTTCCAAAAATTTTAAGATTCAGACTATTCTTGGCCTGTATTGAATTGAATCCCAGGGCCCCAAAGCATTATGGTTACTGAAGAAGTATCCTGGCATCGGCTATAGCACTGTCCAGACCACAGAGTACTTTCCAAAGAACAAGACTCATTCTCCCTTGGATGATATTCCAAGTATGTAACAATAGTATAGCAATGGCAGGGCTTCCCTAGCTAGCTCAGATAGTGAAGAATCTGCCTGCAATGCAGGAGACCTGAGTTTGATCCCTGGGTCAGGAAGATCCCCTGGAGAAGGGAATGGCAACCCACTCCTGTATACTTGCCTAGAGAATTCCATGGACAGAGGAGCCTGGTGGGCTACAGTCCATGGGGTCGCAAAGAGTCAGACATGACTGATCGATTAGCACTCCTAACTAAACTCCTACAGCAATGGCATGGCCATTCAGCTGTAAACAACCAGTATAGCTGAATTAATCTGTATTGGCCAAATGTCAACTCTGACTTTCCCATCAATCTCTTCCCCAGAAAATGGGATTTAGAGTTTTCCCTATTGCCAAGAATGAAGTGGCTATGCCTGCATGCCCGTCAACCTTTCCTTTTCCACATGCAGTGGCCCAGTCTTTCCTGTGGGATGCTTCACTTCTCCCATTACAGCCAAAGCCCCCTTTCATAGCTTGGAAACTAACAGCCTGCTAAGGACCCCATTCTTCGGACAAGTGTTTATTGAACAACATTTATGTGTCCGACACTATGCTGGGTGCTGAGGATGGAGCAGTTAACAAAAAGATGCAAGTCACTTCCCTTGTTGGACTTATATTCAGGACTATTCCAGGCGCTTCCCTTGGTGGCTCAGTGGGAAAGAATCCACCTGCCAGTGCAGGAGACACAGGTTTGACGCCCTGATCTGCGAAGATCCCATGTGATGCGGAGCAAATAAGCCCGTGGGCCACAGTTACTAAGCCTGTGCTCCAGAGCCCAGGAACCGTAACTACTGAGCTGATGTGCCCTAGAGCCTGGGCTCCTCAATAAGAAAGGCCACCGCAGTGAGACGCCCATACACCTTCACTAGAGAAAGGCCAGCGCAGCAATGAAGACCAAGCATGCACAAAACTAAATCAATAAAGCCATACATAGAAAGGGTATTCCAGTATTTTGGCCTGAAGTGAATTTGCTCAGTCATGTCCAAATCTTTGCGAGCCCATGGACTGTAGCTTATCAGGCTCCTCCGTCCATGGAGTTTTCCAGGCAATAGTACTGGAGTGGGTTGCCATTTTCTTCTTCAGGGGATCTTCCCAACCCGGGGATCGAACCCTTGCCTCCCACATTGCAAGCAGATGCTTTACGCTCTAAGCCACCTAGGAAGCCCCGAATGAAAGTGAAAGCTGCTCAGTCGTGTCCAACTCTTTGCTACCCCATGGACTATACAGTCCACGGAGTTCTCCAGGCCAGAATACTGGAGTGGGTAGCTTTTTCCTTCTCCAGCAGATCTTCCCAACCCAGGATCGAACCAGGGTCCTGCATTGCAGGCAGATTCTTTACCAACTGAGCTATCAGGGAAGCCCCCGTAGTTCTTTATAAAATACAATATTGAATCACAGAGTTGCTGAAGTGTTAGGGATGGGGGTAACCTGAAACCACACTTTGGTTTAAAGGGGAGCGTGTCTCCTGCTTAATTCTTGCCAATCTCATCCTCTGCCCCAGGATGTGGGACTTTCCCCCTGGACCTCTCACCCTGCCTGAGTTCTGCCTCCAAGTGGATTGATGACTCACCTGGAACCACACAAATCATCTGTCTGGTGGCATGTATTGCTGTGGCCTAGAGGCATTTCCCCAATGAGCTGAACTCTGTAGATACTGATGCAGCCTTCAGTCATATTGTGCTTTCCCAGGACTTTGGGACAATGGTTTATGATTCTCATCTCCTAAGTCCTGCCTTCCTTTTTACCACTTCTGATTTTTTCTCAGTGGAACACTGAGTCTCAACATGACCCTCAGTGGAGTGGCTGCACATTTGACAGATACAGTCTCAGAAGCCCCCTGCTTTTACTTCTCCCACAAAAGACATCCTGTGATGTCTTAGAATGGTGTGTCCCTGATCTTTTAAATGCAGGCATGGACCAGCTGCTTTGTGGCCGATCCCTTTTCATGAGGCCTGATCTGCTAGTTCTTTTCTGCTGATTTATTCGCTTTGGGTCATTTTGTCTCCTGAATCATGGCTGGTTCTGGTAGGCACCCTCATTTGACTCTGAATACCCCCATTCCAACAGTTGGCAAACTGCTTCAGTTAGAAAGTTTTTGGTCTCAAAGAATGGAAGACTCAACCTAAATTGGCTAAAGTGGAAAGGAGGACTCTTTCTGCTTTGTGACTAAATGGTCTGGGTAGGGCTTGAATTAGGACTCAAATGAATCTTTGATGTTGGTCCTGTTATCAAGCAGGCTCCCCTCTTGGGTTTGAAGATGGTTGTGAACATCTCCCTGATAATGTCTTCATTCATATCCATGAGAAAGAGAAACTTGGCTTCTTTGGTTTCAACCAAAAGTTGTCTATTGGCCCTTGACTGGCCTGATATTTTTTAAGTGCTATTTTGGTCAGTTGAGGCTGCTATAACATAGTACTTAGACTGGGTAGCTTATAAGCTACAGAAATTTATTTGTCACAGTTCTGGGGACTGAAAGTCTGAAATCCAGGTACCAGCATGATTGGGTTTTGGTGGGAGCTCTCTGTTGGGCTGTATCCTCACATGGCAGAAAGGGCTAGTTAGATCTTTGGTCTCTTCTTATAAAATAAAGAAGGTTAATCCTTTCATGAAGTCTTCATTCTCATGACCCCATGAACTCCAAGAGGCCCTACTTCCAAATCGAATTGGGATTAGATTTCAATATATGAATTTGGGGGGCGGGTCACATTTATTCCATAATATATACTTTTTCCTCAGCCAATCACTGTGGCCAGGACAGAGGGGGCAATACAGAATAGCTTGGGCCAGTCGGGACTCAGTCCTCTTGCTGGGCATGGGAGCAGTCTCGGCTAAACTGGCGAGAAAACTCACAGTGATGTTAGGAAAGGCAAAATGGGAACAGGTGTCCCCTAGAGCAAGCAATTTGACCTTTGCTCAAAATTCTGCCTTTGCCTTCAGAATTGATATGGCATTTGATATGATTTCTCTGATAGACGTTTTGTGAATTTTTTCTTTTCCCATCTTGAAAGTCCTTCTAATCACCCCTTCTCCACCTCTTTTCTCCCTCTTGGGAGTGTGGCCTCAGAGATATTGTGCCATGTGACCCCAAGGCAGGTCACTGCAATAGCTTAGATATTTTAAATGCAAAAAGATACTTCTTCTGCAACAGTAAGGTGATAATCATGGTAGAAACTCTACAGGTTAATAGTGATAGGCACATTGAAAGTGGCAAAACCATCTAAGCTTGCTTGGAGATATTCTTATTGATTTTCCTCGGCTTGATATCTGTGACATTTGTCACAGTTTATATCTCTTAACTTTCAGTTTTATCCCTATGGAAGGTTTCTGAGAATTAGTGGACTTAAGGAAAACTTGGTAATAAGCTAATCCAAGACTCTCATTTTTCTTGATAGAAAACAAACCCGAATAGGTTATGTGACCTGCCCAAGGTCACACAGCAGTGTCCGTGGTTCAGGGTCCTAGTTCTTAGTTCTCTGCTCTCATTGTCCTTGTGGACAGAAAGGTGGTGGGGAGTGTCCAGCAAGTGGAAATCGACACCACAGCTAAGTGTTCTGAGCCCCACGTGCTGTACGTGGCCTAACTTTCTTAAGGTGGTTACTAAGGCTGTCATACAGATTTAGAGCCATTCCATCTCGTTTAGAAGAAAATACATACTTTTATTATTAAAATTGATAAAGGTAAACACCATATTTTTCTAGCAAATTAGAAATATAAGCCAAAAGTACAATCAGACATTTTCTTGCTATTCATTCATTATAATTTATGGCTAAACGAATTCTAGCCATGTTTCCAAATTCTAAAATTTTGGTTTCTAACTTACATTACCGTGTGTAAATTAGATAGCCAATGGGAATTTGCTGTATGGCTTAGGAAATTCAAAGAGGGGCTCTGTATCAACCTAGAGGGGTGGGATGGGGAGGAAGAGGGGAGGGAGGTTCAGGAGGGAGGAGTCATGTGTAAATCTATGGCTGATTCATGTTGAGGTTTGACAGAAAACAGCAAAATTCTGTAAAACAATTATCATTCATTAAAAAATAAATAAATTTAGTAAAAAAGAAAACATACACACACAATTTTGGCTTCTACGAGACCCTTAGATATCTTTTTTTGAGATTTACAAGATTCTTTGGGACTTTCTTTGACTGATGCAATTCAGTCATTCATTCAGCAAATGTTTGGTGAGGTTCCTTAAACTAGGAAGTCATTCATGTACGTGTTTTTGTTATCAGTTTGCTGAACATCCCCGGGGACATGAATTTTCTTTTTCTTTGAACCCTCGGGCTTCTATTACATGTGACCATAGCTGTCATAGTAATGACGACATACATATGTGTATATGCATGTGTTATGTGTATGTGTATACACCGCAGGCCAGAATACTAGTGGGTAGTCTTTCCCTTCTCCAGAGGATCTTCCCAACCCAGGGATCGAACCCAGGTCTCCCGCATTGCAGGCAGATTCTTTACCAGCTGAGCCACAAGGGAAGGCCAAGAATCCTGGAGTGGGTAGCCTATCCCTTCTCCAGCAGATCTTCCCGACAGACCCAGGAATTGAACTGGGATCTCCTACATTGCAGCAAGATTCTTTACCAACTGAGCCCGCAACCTTCAGTAAGTAGTATTATTATACATATTTTATAGATGGAAAGACAGAAGTCCAGAGAGGTTACTTACCTAAGTTCACACATCTGGCAAGTGGTAGAGATGGAGTTTGAATGCAGGCAATCTGGCTCCAGGGTCCAGGCTCTAAATATCTAGAGAAACTCTGTACAGAGACAGTGTGGGACTGCACAATGAACTGCCTTTTGAATGATTTTTTTCTCTAATTAGAAGAGGGCAGTTTTCTACTTTCTTTTAAAGAATAAGACCAACACTGCTATTTCCAGCTTGCTCTGGGGAGACCGCTAAAATAACTTAATAAACGGTTGTTTCCAACTTCTGAATATGGAAGCCTGTGAGCTTCATTTTTTTCTTCTGTCTCTCTTTTTAAAGTGCTTGCTTCTCTCTAAAGGACTATGTCAACAGTTTTTTAATACATCTCCATCCAGATATGGATCCAGCTTATTCTCTCACAGAGCCACTTTTATCTGGCTATCTGAGAATTATTTCTCTCTCTAGCTCATTCTAATCTTTTTCTCTTCAAGGCAGGCCACATGGAATCACAGAAAGCACTGGGCTGAGAACTGAAGCACCAGCTTTGTGACCTGAGGCACATCTCTCGTCTGCTCTTTATTGGTTTAAAATGGTTTCAATTAGTTGATCTCTACAGGTCCATTCCAGTTGAAACCTTGTTTAAAGATACTTTCGAGCTGTGGTGCTGGAGAAGATTCTTGACAGTCCCTTGGACAGGAAGGAGATCAAACAAGTCCATGCTAAAGGAAAACAATGCTGAATACTCATTGGAAGGACCAATGCTGAAGCTCCAATACTTTGGCCACCTGATGTGAAGAGCTGACTCATTGGAAAAGACCCTGGTGCTAGGAAAGATTGAAGGCAGGAGGAGAAGGGGACGACAGAGGACGAGATGGTTGGATGGCATCAGTGACTCGATGGACATGAGTTTGAGCAAACCCCAGGAGATAGTGAAGGACAGGGAAGTCTGGCAGGCTGCAGTCTGTGGGGTTGCAAAGAGTCAGACATGACTGAGGAGCTCAACAACAACAGCAACAGGTCCATTCAACTCCAAATTCCCTAAGTCTTGGTTACCTTTTATTAGGGTATCCCCCAAATTAACTAGATCTTTAAAAAATCTCTTTGGTGGAAGATGATGGAAATCCTGATTCCAGTGGGTTAAATACATGATTTTGTCACACAAGGGCAGGTCCTAGATGGGACAGGATATCCATAGCCAGCATAGATGCTCGTGCACTGAACACCGTGACTTCTGTTTTCTTTCCTTTCCATTCATAGCGTGTGGCTTCAGCCTCATGATTGAAAGGCGGTTGCTGTATCTCCAGGAGTTGTGGTCACATCCTTGACAGAAAGAGAAAAGGAGAGCAAGTACTGGTGTCAGGAAGATGACACACTTCCCAGAAATCCCCAAGGACTTCTGCATATGCCTCATTGACCAGAACTGGGCCACCTGACTATTAGCTACGAAGGAGTCTGGGAAGGTTAACGTTTTCAGCTGGGTAAGTTGTAGCTCTGAGTGAAACTGAGGTTTTTGCAGGAAGGAGGAAGTCGAGCGTAGAATGGGGGAACAGTGTGAAGGTCTGGCAAGCGTCGTGGTCTCATTCTTTGTTTCTTCCAAACTTAAAACCAGATGAATAAGCAAACAGCTCCTTCTTTCATTCCCCATTTTCTTCCTTTCAGGCTGGGGACTACAGTTCTTCTTTGACCTTTAGAAAAATAATGACATTGTTATTAATAATATGTAATTATTCATAACATTATTAAGCACTAATTTATACACAAAGACATGAGCAATTAGACTAAGGAGGTCCTGACTTTGTTTGTCAAGAATGGAGGAGAAGCAAGATTTACCCAGTGGAAGGAAGAATGTGGAAAGCCAGCATGAGCTGGACCGGAAGTTCTGACGAATGGGGCAGGGTGAGAGTCTATTTTCAGTTCAGTGTGTGACTTGGGAAATATAACTTCATCTGTGGGTCACAGGTTAGCCTACTTTGTTATATAAAAGTAAATGAGATGATGGACTAACACCATTTGCATTCCTTGGCAAAGAGCTACTTACAATAGTCAATATAAGATAAAATGTACAGTCATTAATATAGAGCCTACTGAGGGACCACTAATTTGGAATTTGTCATAACTCAGGCAGAAGCTGGATTTCAGAGGGACTCTTTCATCTTCTTAAGGGAGTAAACTGTCTGCAGGCACTGTAGAAGCACTTTAATTTGCAGAAAGTAAAAGCAATACTGAGTGAAAATTGTCTTGACTACTCAGGATTTTCACTTGGCAATACATTGTTACCTTAGGTCTAGCTTTATTTTTTCTTAAAATATAAAAGAAGTGAAAAAAAGATTGTTTTAAAATATTTCATAATTCAGACTTTTTAAATGAGTTCAGATAGCTCTCTTTATTTCCATACTTCAGTGTGTTCTTGCTGTATTATTGTACCAGTAGGAAAACCCATCCTGATAACATGTCAGGATCCACTTATGGGTCAGTTGG
Organism: Ovis canadensis; assembly: GCF_042477335.2. Classification (NCBI taxonomy): domain Eukaryota; kingdom Metazoa; phylum Chordata; class Mammalia; order Artiodactyla; family Bovidae; genus Ovis; species Ovis canadensis. Next base: position 99,663,685 of record NC_091251.1, read on the forward strand.
AAGAATGATGACCTTCTTGAAGGCAGTGGCATTTGTTTCCTTTACACTCAGGAAACATTTTGGCATGGTGTATGAAGTTAGTCCTCAGTAGATGAAAGAGTTGCTGAATTACTCATCGTAACTGCCTATGTTATGAGATGACATACATAGTCAGCCCGTCATTGGCAGGTATTGAAGTGTTCAGTAGATGCTAGGTTTATTTGTTGGAAGGCTGATTGTAGGGTGATGAAGGGCACAGTACTTGGAGTCTGACACTCTAAAAACTGGAATTCCAGTGCTGACACTTATCAGTTAGGCAACTCACTCCTCTCAGTTTCGCCCCTGTGTCACGGTGGTAACCACAATCCCTACTCCGTGGGGTTGCTGTGAGGATTAAATCAGATACTGTAGGTCAGGAGTCTGACCGACTCAGGGTCTGGCACATACTCAGTCCTCAGTAGATGATAGTTATCATTATTTTGGAGAAGGGAATGGCAACCCACTCCAGTATTATTGCCTGGACAATCCTACGGACAAAGGAGCCTGGTGGGCTACAGTCCGTGGGGTCGCAAAGAGTCGGACACGGCTGAGTGACTGACACTGACACATCATTATTTTAGATTTTGTTGCCGATGTGAGTGTGTGGCTCACCCGGCCTTTGATAGATTCCAATTCGTCTGCACAATCCAAGTCTCACCAACACAGGATATGCTCCTCAGTGCTCCCAGGCCAGACTTGGGAATGTTGGGAGTCACGAAGCTTGATGCTGAGTCCCCCCTCACTGTAGAGGATGTTGGCTAACACTGTCCTAAGGTCATCTGTGTGATTTGCAGTCCAAGGAAGACAGAGAGAAAGGAGCTTTAACTGTTAACTTTCTAACACCAGGTGGCCCAGTTGTCTTGAGAAACCATGACATACATTTTGCAAAAGGCTGTGCCAGGGCCTTTTGCTTGTTCTTGGCCTCTGTATCCCTTCTAGATTTTTGTCTCTGCCCCGTCCCCTGATCGTAAAGAGCACCTATTAACTTATAGGGAGATTGAGTCCTCTTTTGATTACTAACACGGTTTTGAGCAAAGAGACGATGAGTCTTTGCTCGTGCTGCTGACGGGGAAAGCACTCTATTCCACCCTGGGAACGAGTTATAGATCCGCTATTGATCACCCACACTTTCCCTTCCGTATTAGGCAGTCAGCTAGGTGAGCACCACTCCCCATCTGATTGGAGTTTAACGCTGGTATCGCACTTTGTGTCTTTAAAAAGCTTCAAAAATCAATTCCTCATTAACCTGATTGAAAGAGAAGTCATGCCTCCTCTGCTATGTTTTGAAAAGGACGTAGACCACTGCAGGTGCTCAGTAAATATGAAGCGTTTAATCCTCACCATTCCTCCCATCCAAACAGGTCACCAGAACTCACCAGAACTCACTTTCTTGGGGATGAGAATCTTCGCTTCTAGCCCAATGTTGCTTTCTGTAAATCTCAAACTTTCCGAAATTTGAGAACTCTCATACAGATGATGTAAAACGTGCCTCGTGGTCACCTGGTTCACAAGGTAGTGGGGCTCATTTTGCTCTCGGCAAGCTCACTAGTAATTTCTGGAACGAAGGCTACTGAGCCCTGAGTTACTTGGAGTTACGTGCGTGCACTACCTGTAGTTCAGCAGCATCTCACCTGAAGGAAGAAGCTTATATTAAGGTGGATAGGATCATAGGAGGTTAGAGGTCATCCATCGTACTGCTGCCAGCCTGTTAAGACCATTCACACACACGCACACGTACACCCGATGACACAGGCCCTATCTTGTCTTCCAGATGGAATAACACTTTGAACTTTGGAATATTGTCCTACATAAGGAACTATGATGTTCGTTTTATTTCTTTGAAGTTTCCAATAATGGGATCTCTCAGGTTGGAACCTCTCAGAAATTTTAACTGCAGAATAAAGATGTGCTTGTGCGTGAGTTTTCCAGGGTCCTGCTCAGTCATATTTTCTGGCCCCCAGTCTCCACTTCTCAGGAGTAGGATAAGATGGTGACTGAGCTGGTGATAAGACCCAGTCTGGAGTGGGGAAGATACATCTGGATAAGATGACTGCTTCAGGCGTAACTTCTCCGTGGAAATGCAAGGCGCAGTGCTGCCAAGGTGTTTTCCGGCTGCCTCTGTGGTGCCGCCTAAGCAGCATGTAATACAGAATAAGTGCTGTTTGGTTACAGCAAGAACACTGATAAATGTCTGGCCAGTAAGGTCAGACCATGGAGAAGGAAATAGCACAGAGCTCTGAAGCAGCTGGCTTAGAATTTAGCATCAGACAGGGATGCTCTCTTACTTTTGGGGTAATGTAGTTTGGACAAAGCTTGACTTCAGCAAATGATATGTTACAGTAAAATATTACAATTTATTTTAAGCCATTTTTTTTCTTCACTTGCCACCTGGGTCTACCCACCTGTTTGAAAAGAGTCAGGGGAGGGTAAACATTCTACTCTAGGAGCCCAAGAATATTCTAGATTTTGATAATGACATCATTTCACGATGTAATGTTTTATACATGTGAGGTTTTGGAGAACTATCTGAATGATAAGCAGACAATACCCATGAGAGCTTAGAGTTTCTTTTTTATAAAGCAGATGGAAGGAGGAAGGGGCAGGTAACAATGATCAGACTAGTCAGCAGCTCTGGATGTTAGCAATGACTTAGGACCATGACTGCTAGACATCTCTCTCTAAACATCACAGCATAACATGCCGTGGGCTGGATATTTGTATCCTTCCCAAAGTTGTATGTTAAAGTCCTGCCCCTCACCCCATTGTGACAGTAGCAGTAGGTAGGGCTTTGGGGAAGTGATTAGATCGTGAGGATAGAGCCCACATGAATGGGATTAGTGCCCTTATTAAAAACAGAAATTAGAGCTTTCTCATTCTCTCTCAGCCACGTGAGAACAATGAGAAGCTAGCCACCTGCAAACCACAAAGTGGGCTGTCGCCAGACACTGGATCTGCCAGCACCTTCACCCTGGACTTCCCAGACTCGAGGACGGTGAGCAACAAACGTTGCCACCCAGGCTTATGGTATTCTGTTATAGCAGCCTGAACAGACTAAGATATCACTCATCTTTGGGCGATTCTTTTGAATCATCCTTTTTCTATACTCTCTTGTATGGGACTCTCATATATTTCATGATAAAGCTGGAGAATTTTTTTTTTTTAATTTTACCAAAAAACTGATATCTAGAGCCCTTCTCTTACCCACATGGAACAGATGTTCACGCTGGGTCATTGTATGGAATTAAAATTCTTGGAACCTTGTGTTCTGTTCAGGGCCAAGTCTTTTGGAGCGCAGTAATTGACTCTCTGGACTTTGCTGGTGATTCAGCAGTAAAGAATCTGCCTGCCAGTGCAAGAGACATGGGTTGGACCCCTGGGTCAGGAAGATCCCCTGGAGAAGGAAATGCAACCCAATCCAGTATTCTTGCCTGGAAAATTCCATGGATAGAGGGACCTGCCAAGCTACAGTCTATGGGATCCCCAAAGTCGGACACAACTTATCGGCTAAACAACAATTGACTTTCTGGCAGTGACTATGCAGTCACACCTTTGCTCACACTATAACACCTGACTTAAATGCTATTATTTCTCTCTTCTACCCAGATATTTTACATTCATGAAATTTGTCTCATATTCTTTGTAAAGTCAGGCCCGTGACCTATATCACCCATACATTTGTCGCTCATCATATCCCAAGACACTTCTTGTCCTGTTGTTTTATATTACCTAAGTATAAGACAGGGTGATTAACACAAACTTCTTAGGTATACAGGAAGGATTGAACTAATTTATGTGAAAGTGATGATTGTAATCTGTTTCGAACAGTTTTTGAAGTATTCAGTTTTTAATGAGTAGGGCAGCTCCCCAGTGATGATCAGAAATTACCAAAGGCAGAAATCCCCTTTTACACTTGGTCTCCTCCAGGGTCTAGTACTGTGTCTCAGAAGAACATATGCTCAAAAACTGTTGGTTGGTTGGTTGATTTTTTTCCCCATATTTAAAGTTCTGCCATCTGCTGAACTATTACCAGGCAAATCCCAGGATGCTTTCATGGTTTTTAGACAGACAGGGAGCCCACTGAAGTGTGGATGAATTCTTTCTAAAAGGTTAGATGTTGATTGACTGATTAGCTCCTTGGCAAGGAAAGTATTTCTCTCTCACATCATTATGGATGCACAGTTGTACCTTTCAGGAGTCTGTTTTTGAGAGGTATGGAACAGTTTAAAGTTGTTTCATAGTAGGAAGGCTTTTATTACCATGGAAGACATTCAGTGACTTCAAGGCTCCATCACATCATCTTGATACCCAGGTCAGCTGGAAAGGGAGCGCCCATAGAGCCCCCTATGACACTCCTCATCTATGCAAGCTGCCCAGAGTGAGTACCTTCCCCTTCTTCACCAGGAGTTACTTACTTGGGGAGAAGGGGAAATTTTATAGGGCAATTTTTCTCTACATCTGTGTCTCCTTTTTTTTTTCTTTTTGAAAATCAGGTTATTGAGGTGTAGTTTACATGCAGTATGACTGCATATCCCATTTTAGGGCTTACTTTATCAGCTAAAGTATGCGATGTGATAGACCAGGTGGTTCCTATATCCCTTCTTCCTAGTCAGTTCTCTCTGCCCATATAGTTTTCTGTGGAATCTCAGGCTTTTGTGAATTTTTAAAGAATATTCATTTCCTTATTTATCTGACTTCCTTGGGGCTTCATTGTAGCATGCAGGATCTTCTTGTCCCTGACATTGCAAGGTGGATTCATAACCACTGGGCCACCAGGAAGTCCCCATGAAGTTTTCATTGATGAAAAAAATAATTGAGTTGACAATATGTCAATCATTCCTCCTCTTCCCCCTCTGGTTCCCCACTGACTCCACAGCTGATCCAAGCTGTTTTAAGGTCACATCACATGGGACAGAGGTACCCCTAAGTTCAAACTTGCCAAAAACATGTAGGGCATTCTACAACTCTGGGGTATGCTCTTTGTCTTTGCTCCATTTCCCTTTTTTCCTCAGGGGTATTTAAGACTTTTTCTGGTTACTACTGAGTGTTCTTGGTGATTTCACATTAGAATGATTGGAGGAGATGATTTAACAAATTGAGTAAATGCGAGGTAACAAGAGAGAGAAATTTTGATTCCTGTAAGAAAAGGTGATTTGCTGGAAATTTGAAGAGCTCATCTCAGGCATCCAAGTGCTCCAATTTGTTTATTGCAAGAATCCTACCTCTCTCTTGCCAGTGTGATCAAGTCAGGCCCTACCTCGCTGTCTTTCCTCTGTCATCCCATTTGGTGGTCGGAATCAACGGTGACATCATAGAGCATCTTGGATCTCCGAGCAGTGGTTCCCTGGCAAGAGGCAGAAGTTTCCATTTGCTTACAATCTTTGAAACACCTGGGACCGCCTTGTCCTTCCAGCCACTGTTATGGTTACTGTTGCTTCCTGCCAGTACCCTTGGATATCTTATGTCACAGAACACTGGAGATTACATTTCAGATGGGGTCATGCCTTTTCTTCTTCTCCTTTAGAAATGTTTCTTGAGTGGGGTGCAGGGGCTTTCAAAGGAAATTCACTGGGGCCTCGCTCTGGACCGTGACCCCATGTAGCAGAATGACGTTGGGCACAATTCAGGCCTGTTGTGGGCCTGTCCGTGGGGGTTAGTGACTGCACGTATTGTAAGGTCTGAATTACTATGGTTAGCTGCCACTAGCACGGATGGAATGACATTATACAGTGTGGCCCTAAGTTAATGGAGAGTAATTTAAAGAAACAACAGCAGACATAATAGAAGTTATACATCTAAATGAGAGCTGTGCCCTTCAAAAGTTGTAGCGTGGAAGGCAAGGCGTTTAATCCATTGATGCTTTCCTGAGCCAAGCATTGTTATAACTTCTGATCTGAAGTTGGGCACATTAAAACTATATTTATGAAATATTTATTGTGCTTTTTTCCCCTGATTACAAAAGTGATATAGATTTGTTGCAGAAAGTTTGGAAAGTACAGGAAAACACAATTTAAAAAGGAGTTCATCCATAATCTTAGCACCCTAAGAAGACCCATGTCAAAACTAATGTATATCTTCCTGGTAATTGTTTATACATCTGCCTACATGGATGCACACACACACACACTGACATATACATGTTTTTTCACTGAATCGAGGCAGTACGCTTTAGACTGTAATTGAGGCTGCTTAAAAATATGTTGTGGCACATTGCTTTGAACATTCTCGGTGGTCCAAATATTTTTCTTAAAAAGGATGAATTTTATTTTTGGAAACAGCCAGATGTCATTTAGAGCCAAGCCTTGGTAACTCCATTATAAAAACTGGCTAATATGTTTTAGGAGAACCAACCAACTCCTCTGACTATAAAGTAATATATTTGGTTTTCTTGGATGGATCAATCTGACTTAACATTATATCCAAAAGCAGAGTTCTGCAAATGCGTTAAGACATGAGAAATCATTGGGTTAAGTGTATGGATTTTAAAGGTGAGTGATTTGCAGGAGAGGGGCACTCTTTTTAACATAAAACTTCTGCTTCTATTTTTAAGGGACATGAACCACTCACTACAAAACAAGGCAGGGAATTTTCTCCCATAAGCTTGGAGCTTATGGTGGACAAGTAACAGCCTCACTTTTTCTTTTTTTAAATGTGAAGGGTACTTTTATTGGACATCACAGGTAGAACAGTAGTTTAGAGGACATTCTTCACAGTAAATCAAAACAAACAGCACCAAAAACATGTACACAATGATCTAGCAACTTCACAAAGATGCTCCTTATATCACTGAGTTTAATAACAAAGCCTAAATAAATCATCTGAATAGTCATTAATTGTGTGTTCTCAGTGGCACACCATTGTGGTTATCTGGGCCATGAAGATTCTTTTTGTGTAGTTCTTCTGTGTGTTCTTGCTACCTCTTCCTTCTGTTAGGTCCATACCATTTCTGTCCTTTATCAAGCCCATCTTTGAATGAAATGTTCCCTTGGTGTCTCTAATTTTCTTGAAGAGATCTCTAGTTTTTCCTATTCTGTTGTTTCCCTCTATTTCTTTGCATTGATCGCTAAAGAAGGCTTTCTTATCTCTTCTTGCTATTCTCTGGAACTCTGCATTCAGATGCTTATATCTTTCCTTTTCTCCTTTGCCTTTTGCTTCTCTTCTTTTCTCACCTATTTGTAAGGCTTCCTCAGACAACCATTGTGCCTTTTTGCATTTCTTTTCCATGGGGATGGTCTTGATCCCTGTCTCCTGTACAATGTCACGAACCTCCATCCATAGTTCTTCAGGTACTCTATCTATCAAATCTAACCCCTTGAGTCTATTTCTCACTTCCACTGTATAATTGTAAGTGATTTGATTTAGGTCATACCTGAATGGTCTAGTAGTTTTCCCCACTTTCTTCAATTTCAGTATGAATTTGCCAATAAGGAGTTGATCTGAGCCACAGTCAGCTCCCAGTCTTGTTTTTGCTGACTGTATAGAGCTCCATCTTTGGCTGCAAAGAATATAATCAATCTGATTTTGGTATTGACCATCTGGTGATGTCCATGTGTAGAGTCTTCTCTTGTGTTGTTGGAAGAGGGTATTTGCTATGACCAGTGTGTTCTCTTGGCAAAACTCTGTTAGTCTTTGCCCTGCTTCATTCCGTACTCCAAGGCCAAACTTGCTGTTACTCCAGGTAGCTCTCCTCTGTGGATGAGTGCTTAATTGCTTTAGTCGTGTCTGACTCTGTGACCCTATGGGCTCTAGACTGCCAGTCTCCTCCGTCCATGTGATTCTCTAGGCAAGAACATTGGAGCAGGTTGCTGTGCCCTCCTCCAAGGGATCTTCCTGACTCAGGGATTGAACCCACATCTCTCATGTTTCCTACATTGGCAGGGAGGTTCTTTACCACTATCACCACCTGAGAAGCCCCTAGCTCTCCTCTACTCTATGTAAATGTCTGGTTTTCCCTTGCCTTGGGGCAGTCCAAAAGACGGGCTGAGAGAGATGACAATTTTCAAAATAGCACCAGTTAAATATATTAGCTTTTATCCATTCTGAAATAATGAATAAATAGGTTCTTAATGGACGTGAGTCTGAGTGAACTACAGGAGATGCTGATGGACAGGGAGGCCTGGCGTGCTGCAATTCATGGAGTTGCAGAGTTGGACGCGACTGAGTGACTGAACTGAACTGAATAATTCAATGCAATTATGGAAGAAGACCAGATCCATCAATAATTAGGACCTAGGGTTCATTTTCCCATCACTGTCCACCCCAGGTCTATTCTATTGATGATGGTCTCCTTGCTGGCGTCTGGGACAATTATTGAGATCCTCACAGGCCAGATAAGGCTTTACTAATGCAAACATACTGGCAGCCTCTCATATGTCATGAGTGGTGATTTAGCACCAGAAACTGATATCTTGGTCTGCAATCTGGCCAATCCCTATTTTGTCTCCAGCAGATGTAGATAATAACTTGAGAAAAAGGGAGTTGGGAGCTGGCTTGGTTCTAGAATCCTTCTAGACCAAGAAGACAAATTACCCTTTCCTAACCGAGCAGTCAGATTCTCTGTAGACTCCTTCAGCCAGTTCTCCAGTTCCAAAAACTCCTTTCGCTTCTCTTCCTGGGGCTCATACTTTGTTGGGATCCAGATTCAACCATTAATATTTATTAAGCCCCTATTATGTGGCAGATGGTATAAAAAGCCATTTTACAAGTATTCTTATTTTGCTCCCACATCAATCCAGTTCTACATATGATTATGAGTTGAGGTTCAGAGGGGGTTAGTAATTGGCTCAAGGTCATACCAGTGATTAATCGGGAAATGAGATTTAAATATAAAGATTGTGATTTTAAAGTTATATGCATTTGTTACTTATTTATTACCTGTCTCCTCCCATTAAAATGTAAGCTCTGCAAAGGCAGGAACTTAGTCTTGGTCACACTGTATTCCCAGCACCTTCAACCATGCCTTGCAAATAGTAGGTGTTCAGTGTGCAGTGGAAAGAGACTACCTGTGTTAAAATTCTTGTTTAGCACTCTTTAGCTGTGTGACCCTGGGCAGGTGAATCAGCCTCTCTGTGCCTGTTCTCTCACCTGTAAAATGGCCATAATGAAGTGCCTATTTCACTGGCGGTTGTGAGGATCAAAGTGTTTAGAACTTGGTTCATGTGCTTAAGAAGCGTTAACTATTCTTAATATCTGTTGAAAAAATAAAATGTTTGGGTGCCTGTTACATGCTAGACCTGGGATACAGCAGGGAATAATATGGGCATGGTCCCAGTCCTCAGGGAGCTTGCAGCCTAGTGAAGGACAAGCTGGAACAGAGAGGTAAGTGCTGTGAGAAGGAAGTGTAGGATGCAGGGGATGCTAATGAGAGAGGTCAAGGATGGCTTCCGGGAGCCAGGATGTCCCTACCGAAACATGAAGGATGAATGAACATCCCAGTGGAGGACGGTCACGGAGGAAAGAGGGCCCAGGAGGAAGGAGAAGAGTGTGTACAAAGGCTCTGGGGGTAAAAGCTATGTGGTGTGCCTATCATTCGGAATGCTTTCAGTAGCAAGTAATAGAAAACTCAACTAGAAGTGGTTTTAATAATAAGAAAAATATCATGTCCCTTCCAAGAATAAGAAGTCTAGCTGTAGGCATTCCAGGATTGGTTGATTCTGTGGCTCCGGCGTGTCTCCAGATCTTTTCTCTCCTCCCACCCTACCATCCTTTGTGCCTTGGCTTACCCTGTTGGGTTGGCCTCTCCTCAGGGCCTCAAGATGGCCCCAAGGTGATGTCACATGCAGACAGCCATATGCCAGTTTTGGAGACAGACAGAAAGCTTCACTGAAGGGCAGGCTTTCCCCTCAGGTCACATTGGTCAGAAGGGTATCACACACCATTACTAGCAAGGGGAGTGGAATTCCCTTGTTGGTGTGAGCTGAAATCAAGATCCATTTCCTAGGGCTGGGGCCAGTCTTCCATAAATCTGTGGTTGCCTGATAATGGAACAAAGTTGGGCTTGCTTTAAGAAGGAGGCTGTAAGGTGGGCTGGGAATGCTACTGGATAGGCAACTAGCAGGAAGCCCACCGTCCTCTTTGTGTTCTGAGCTGCACTGTTCATGGATCACAAAGGGTACCACTTTGAATCAAGGCAGATGCTGCTGACCTGCAAGAGTCTTATCCCCCAGTGAGGGCAAAAGAATGTTCAGATGTTTATGACTGGGGGGAAAGAAGACAGCCTCTGCACCTCCCTTTGGACTATGGACAATTAATAGGATTTTCATTTGAGAGGATACATCCTTGCATGTTAGTGGACTTTTGCATACTTTTGAAGCATTTGCCCTGCATCATCCAACCAATTTCTATTATTAACTTTGACTGTGTGGATTACAACAAACTGGAAAATTCTTAAAGAGATGGGAATACCAGATCACCTTACCTGCCTCCTGTGAAACCTGAATGCAAGTCAAGAAGCAACAGTTAGAACCGGATGTGGAACAATGGACTGGTTCAAAATTGGGAAAGGAATACATCAAGGCTGTATACTGTCACCCTGCTTATTTGACTTATATGCAGAGTACATCATGTGAAATGCAGGGCTGGATGAAGCATAAGCTGGAATCAGGATTGCCAGGAGAAATATCAATAACCTCAGATATGTAGATGACACCACTTTAATGGTAGAGAGCAAAGAAGAACGAAAGAGCCTCTTAATGAAGGTAAAAGAGGAGAGTGAAAAGGCTGGCTTAAAACTCAACATTCAAAAAACGAAAATCATGGCATCCAGTCCCATCACTTCAAGGCAAATAGATGGGGAAACAATGGAAACAGATTTTATTTTCTTGGGCTCCAAAACCACTGCAGATGGTGACTGCAGCCATGAAAGTGAAAGATGCTTGCTCCTTGGAAGAAACGCTATGACAACCTAGACAGCAAATTAAAAAGCAGAGATTTCCTTTACAGACAAAGGTCTGTCTAGTCAAAGCTATGGTTTTTCCAGTAGTATGGATATGAGAGCTGGACCATAAAGAAGGCTGAGTGCTGGAGAACTGATGTTTTTGAAGTGTGGTATTGGAGAAGACTCTTGAGAGTCCCTTGGACTGCAAGGAGATCCAACCAGTCCATCCTAAAGGAAATCAGTCCTGAATATTCATTGGAAGAACTGATGCTGAAGTTGAAGCTCCAATACTTTGGCCACCTGATGTGAAGAGCTGACTCATTAGAAAAGACCCTGATGCTGGAAAAGATTGAAGGCAGGAGGAGAAGAGGCTGACAGAGGTTGAGATGGTTGGATGGCATCACTGACATGATGGACATGAGTTTGAGCAGGCTCTGGGAGATAGTGAAGGACAGGGAAGCCTGGCTTGCTGCAGTCCGTGGGGTCACAATCAGAGATGACTGAGCAACTGAACAACAAATTGAGCCAATTTCTCTTCCTAACTTGATGACATGTGTAGTTGAGTGTAACTATGTCTATGGGGGGTAGGGTGGGGTATAGGGTGGGTAGGAGGAAGGAAATGTAATGCAATCATGAGATCTTAGATATTCTTGTGGGATTGCTGCTCCCTTGCTATAGAATTCTCGGCCACTCAGATGCTACTTGAATACTGCCATAGACAAGGCGCTCAGTCTCATAAAGCATCCTTTCTATTCAGAGTTTAATCTTCTATCCCTTTGTTCTCTAGGTTTTCAGTAAGAAAGGCACTTTCCTGTGCCACGATGCTCATCGTTCCTCTAGACACCTGTAGTCCCTCCGGTACCTGCAATCTACAAGTTCACTAATTCACTGGATCCACTGCCCAAACCTGAGAGTCCAGACTTGTTCCTCCCAGTCACCAAGGCCTGCTGAGTCTACTGTGGAAGGCCTGCTACAGCCTTACCTTCTGCTTATTTTAACTGACGTAGTCCATCTGCTTGGACCCTAGAGCTTCCCTGGTTTCAGGCTCGGAGCGCCACGCGCCTCTTCAGATCTGTGTTTCTGACCCTCAGCTTGCTTTGATCAGGCCGTGATGATTCTAAGCTTCTCCACTCTGTTCTGCTATCTCTGCACTCTCAGGCCAGGGGAGTTCCCATGCCCCCACTTCATTTAATCCCCTCTATTTAATGAAAGGGGCTTCCCTGGTGACTTAGCGGTAAAGAATCTGCCTGCCAATGCAGGAGGTGAAGGTTCGATCTCTGGGTCGGGAAGATCCCCTGGAGGAATAAATGGCAACCCACTCCAGTATTCTTGCCTGAAAAATCCCTTAGACAGAGGAGCCTGGTGGGCTACAGTCCATGAGGTTGCAAAGAGCCAGACATGACTTAGCAACTAAACAACAACAACAATTTAATGGAGGAGGACGGCAAGGGAATAGCATGCATTTCACTCTAACTCCTTTATCAGCTACGGACCTGAACTGTCTTTCCTGCCTTCCTGTCCTCAGAGCTCACTGCAGATTCCGTGTTGAACCTTCCTTGGCCCGTGGAGCATAGATGTTGTTGTGGGCCCATCCTCTGGTTTTCCAGTTTTACTCCATCTCCCACCTTTCCGTCTGTCCCCTTCATGGCCAACGATGTGCCTTCCAGAGAGAGTGGGCCAGGGTGACAAGTAGAATCTGGTCCACAAAACAGAGCCAAGCTTCCACACGTGACCCGGGTCTGCTGCCTTGACTCACCAGCCCTCAGAGATGAGGTAAAGCGCATCCTCCCACCCCATGCACTTTCCTGGGAATATCTGGCGAGTGGCATCTTGGTACAGCATGTCAGTGTCACCAGCTAAGCCAGAGAGGAAAGAGCCCTCCTGCCACAGCCCAGCTTTGTGCCTTGTTTATAGCAATTTTTCATCTCACTTTCTTCTTTTTTTCCTGCATTGCTGAAATTTAAATATTTGATGTCATTTCAGTTATTTTTATGACCATTCTCTTTCCCTTCCAGAAACAGAAAGCGAAAGAGATGCAAAACCCACGGGGGCATCTGTCTCCCACTTTTAATTAGCCCCCGCGCCTCTTGCATGGCACTAGCAGTAGTAACGGCAGAGAGTTCAGTCCTAACCACCCCCATGCCAGCCCCTCACTGTTATTTCCTCCCTCACCCAGGGTTCTCTGGTGTCCCCCAGCCACCCCTGCATGGTTCTCCTAGGCTACGGTGGTCGGGGCCGGGGGGCAAGATTTCAGGGAGAATCCTAAGTCCTTCTTTGCATCTGGATGGATGAAAGTCTGGTCCTGCGGCATGAATTTTTATTTTCTGTCTGTTAACTCATGGTAGGCAACCCCATCTGATGATGTAGTTTCCCTTTGATGAGAACTGCCTCTAAATACTCCTCTTCAAGACCTAGATTCTAAGGGAAGGAGGCTGGATTAGAGGCCCTGGATCTGGGAGCCCCACCCTTGGTTTTTCCCTCCTGATTCAGTAAGCTCTATGTGTTCATCTGGTCTATGGAGGGAAGGCTGTCTCTGATCCCCACTTCCTGTGGAGACGAGAGACTGCAAGTGGGCAGCTCCGAGCTCTCTAGTGGAAGGGAAGGCGAAGACGTTCAGTAAGGTTACTTTGTTCACTATTGCTCTTTCAGAGCACATTTCCTCTTCCTCTTTGCTTCGTCTAGTAGAAGGTCTTCTGTTTTCTTTTTCACTGGTCTGCTTCTACCATACTGCCTGCATCTCCTGAACCTGTGCAAAAAAAAAAAACAAAACCCAAAACCTAAGTGTTCAAGCCCTGGCTGCTCCCCAGTCCCCAGCTGGGCTGGGCTGAAAAGAAGGTGTTACATTTGCTGGTGGTGGACCTTGCTTGCTTTCCTACGCCTCAGTGGCCAGGGAAAGCTGAGGTCCTTTCCATGGACTAGACCCTGTGTAGGGGCACACAGGCATTCCTTGGAGCTATTGTGGGTGAGTTTCCAGACCACCAAAGTAAAGCAAATATTGCAATAAATCGAGTCATATGGATTCTTTGGTTTCCCGGCGCATGTAAAAAGTTATGTTTACACTCTACTGTAGGCTATGAAGTGTGAAATAGCATTATGTCTAAACGACAATGTACATACCTTAATTACAAAATACTTTAATGCAAAAATGCTAACCGTTGTCTGAAGCTTCCGCAAGATGTAATTTATTTTCCGATAGTCACATCCAAGATCACTGGTCACAGGTCATCATAACAAACATAATAAAAATGAGAAAGTTTGAAATATTGTGAGGATTACCAAAATGTGCCACTAAATGAGACATGAAGTGAGCAAAGGCTGTTGGAAAATAGCACTGATAGACTTGCTTGACACAGGGCTGCTGAAACCTTCAATTTGTAAAAAATGTAATATCTGTGAAACATAATGAAACGTAGCATGTGTCTTAAGCTAGGATGGTATGTCCTAGTTTTAATGACATTTCCTACAACCCGCCTTACCTTGGTTCTTTCTCACCATCACCCTGTGAAACAGGAATAATAAGGAGAGACATTTAGTTTTCTTTTAGAGAAAATGTAATTGAGGTTCTGAGGAGTTAACTGATGTTCTCAGGTCCATGCCTCTAGTTAGTGACTGAACCTGGAGAGACCCAGGACTCTGTCCTCCAGTGCAGCCCATGTCTTCACTGCATCCCACTGGCTAACAAACCTGAAATCTCGAGAGTGGCCCCTGCTGCTTCCCCTGGTGTCTTGCATGGCTTGGCCTTCCTCTCTCCTCATCACCGAAGTTCTGTGTCCCCTATCTTCTGAAGCCCTGAGTGGCAGGCTGGGCAGGTGGGTGTGTGTGCAGGGGTAGGGGGTTAGGCTGTTCCCTGTGTGGGTGGGAGGAGGCCGAGGAACACATGTTCCATATTAATCTTTATTTCAATGAAGTTGTTTGAGTTCATACTTTATTGCGGTGCTTTAAAAATAATGTGTTTCTAACGGTGCCCCCGGGGGTAGCACTTGCACTTTTGAGATCCTATTGCTGGAGTGGCTCATGAGACCAACCACAATAATAGAAAATGAGGCACCCCCTGGTGCACCATCTGAATTTATAATGGCAATTTCTATGATGCCCTGAGGCCAGCTCTGTTTGTATTTGAGAACACACGAGAGCTTTGCGTGGAGGAGGGCTCCTTCCTGCCTGCCCTGGTTTGATCAGAGCCCCTCTGTAAGGAAAGGTGCTCCTTCAGCCTCCTGCCTCGGACTCTCGCCACTGATCACCAGGGAAGGGGCCAGCCCTGCCCCACTTTGGTTCTGGTGTGGGCAGGGAGGGGGCGTGGTCTCCTCCTAACTCTCAGCCATGTGCCCCCTTCCTCCTGCCTCTCCATCCTGTGTGCAGAGCAGAAAGGCCCTCTGGGTTCTCCCGTGCCTTCACCGTCAGAGCGGTGAAATATGAAATGACAACATAATGAAATGAACTTGGTCTCATTAAGATTCCTAATGGCTGTCTTGTTTTTTTTTTCCTCCTTTTTCCAGTTCAGCCAGAGACCCACACCATGGTGCAGATGGCGGAAGTGGGTCAGGGCTGCAGGGGGTGAGGGGAGTGTGGCAGGAGAGGCCTGGAAGAGGGGCCATCATGGTTCTGGGGTGGGACAGCAGCCCAAGGGACAGATTGGGGGGCTTAATAGCTGAATCATCCCTCAGAATTTCAGGCTTTGGTTGGTTAGGCTGGAAGCATACCCATGCAGCAAGCTTCCATCGACCCCAGGAGACGGTTTGGGATGGGGGTGGTTGCACAAAGGCAAGGAATCCCCACTTTCTTCTGAACTACTCAGTGATTTCCCTGCAAATACTTGATGTGAAAAACGAGCAACAGCACCCCCTTCCCTTCATTCAGTAAAAGTAAAGCCTCTTTTACAGAGTGCATGAACAGTATTTGCGCTTTGCTCATGCATTCTCTGTGGGGTCGTGTATGTCATTTAGCTTCATGACAGAAGCTCATGAAACATCAGTGCTATTCATTCGTCGCCAGATATTACTGACCATAGACTGAGTGCCACACACCGTGAGAGGCCCTGGAGGGTCAGAGACGGAGGTGACATTTTCCCTGCCCCAAGACCCTGGAGCCCTGGCTGTGTGCTCTGTGATCACCACCTCATCCCCTTGCTTGCTTTTCTAGTGCAGACAGAGTCTTAGGTCAGTTTGTCTGTGAGCTACTCTCCTTCATGGAGGAGTCTTCAGTCACTGGACATTTTCTCAGAGGCAAAGTCTAGCCATACAGCTCTCCCTCCTTGCTGCCTGTTAGGAGCATCTAGGTTGCTTTTCACACATACTGATAGTCGGGCCCAGGGCTAGGGTTGACATCCAGCGTGTACGTGCAGGTATGGCGTGCTGCCAGTATCTGTCTGCATGTCTGGGCTCATGCCTTACTGGCCAGTAGATATTTTGATCATGATTCCTACCCTAACCCAAACTAATAAAGTGAAAATTTCTGGTGCTGGAAGCTTAGTCGTAAATGGCTCCTTGAAAAGCTTCCCAGGGACTTCTCTGGCGGTCTAGTGGTTAAGAATCCGTCTTTCAATGCAAGGGACGTGGTTTCCATCCTTGGTCGGGGAAGTAAGATTCCACATGCCGTAGAGCCGCTAAGCCCCTATGCTGCAGCTAGAGAGCTGGTGCGCCACAGCTAGAGGGTCCGTGTGCCCCAACGACAGATGCTGCATGCTGCTGCAGCTAGCACTGGATGCGCCAAATAAGTAAATAATAAACAATAAATGAAAGCTTCCCGGGTGGTACTAGTGTGCAGCTAGGGGTGGTTTTGTGGGGGCAAGCTCCCTGTGTGGTATGCATGCTCTAAGGCCTGAGTGCCGCCAAAGCCTGGGAGCCAGTGTGGAGGGGGGCAGCTGAACTCCCACTCTAATGCCCCACCTGGAGTCCCTGGCTGTAAGGTGATGTCATTGCCAATCAGGGTCACACAAAGCAGAGCTGCTGCTTGGCACAAGGTGACTGAAGGAGAAGCTCTGAGCTTTAGACTGAGAGGCTTCAGAAGGAGGAAAAGACCTTATCCTGCCCCCCCCCCCCCCCGGCCCGCACCTTTTACCTACAATGAAGTAAGTTCAGATGCCTTCATGGTTTCTGAGGGTGGATGTTCAACACCTGCTCTAGCACCCTGAGGCAGCCTATTTGAAAATCAGTTTTGCAGCTTGGGAATAAGAGACAAGGAAATTGTAAGGACGAGCTTTTTAGCAAGTGCCTCAAGACGGGGGCATTATCAGGCCGGAATAAACTCTTAAATCTTGACAGTTCAGCAAAGGATGTGAATTATATGTATAAACGAATTTCCCCCAACACAATAGTTTTGTTGATGTGGGCTGGCTTTGTTGAGGCCAAGGAAAACCTGTTTCCAGTGGTGTGGTAGCTCTGAGAAGCCGCTAAAGGAGGCCACTCCTGTAACTGCAGGGTGCCAGCCTCCCTGGTACTCCTCGGCTCCCCAGCTGGTGTGGCTGGCTCGTGGTGCCAGTTCTCTAGTGAATTCTTGACATCCTGACCTCATGACCCTCACAACCCTCTTATCTCAGATGGGCCTCTGTGCACCTACCTGCTCTCTCTCCTGCATTTCCTTGGTAGAGGACCTGAGCTCTCTTGAGATGCCTGCTGTTAGAACCTGTCTCCCAGAACCAAGGATTCAGAAGACCTGGGCCTCCTATTTTTCTGGTCCCCCAGTGGCCCTCTGCTGCCCCCACCTGCCACAAGTCCACGCTAACCATAGAATCCTTGAGGACTGCCCCATAGGCTTCAGAAACAGATTTTTTTGTCTCATGGGCTGGGCATCATCCCACATATTGTCACTTCTGCTGCTTGTTTTAGTCATCAGAATCCTGGGTTAAGTACGTAGCAGAGGGGGAAACTGAGGCTCAAGATAGGTAGGCCCCAGAACGTGAATAAGTAGAGATAAACTCAAACAGCATAACACTTCTTCCACTAATATTGGCTGCTTCTTTAACTTCTTTAGCACTGGCAGTAATGGTGGCTACTGGGGGGAGAATGAGAAAGAATCCTGGAGCTGTGGAAAACCTCAGTTTTTAGAAAGCAATCACAGTGAGACAAAAGGATCATTCAGGATGCAGGACTGTTGCGTCTACTAGAGCATGGTGTTACGATCACCTTTTCTCCCTTCTCGGCTCAAGTGCCCTGCGTCCTCCCCATCTTGGGCTGTGTTCAGTCACTAAGTCATGTCTGACTCTTTGGGACTCCATGGACTGCAGCACACTAGGCTTCCCTGTCCTTCACTGTCTCCCAGAGTTTGCTCAAACTCATGTCTGTTGAGCTGGTGATACCATCCAACCATCTCATGTTCCTCATCTTGTCAGGGGCAGGAAAAGTAATATTTTTGGACTAACCCAGCAGACACAGCCCACTTACATCTCAAGACTCAAGAAGCAGATAGGTGAAAATCAAAGACACAGACCAGTGGGCTGAGCAAGATGGGAAGGTCATAATCCACCCATCAAGATTCAGCCAAGAAACCTGAAAGGAACTGAGCGAGGTGCGGGGCAGTATGTGAAGAAGCCAGTGAGGGGAGACACATGGAGTGGGGGGACTGGGAAGCGGGAAACGAAGCTCAGCACCAGACTCTTCCGAAGGCTGCCAGTGATGAGGTGGTTCTATCTGAGACTCGACAGCCTTCACTCCCTCCTGCCTTTGGTCAGACTCAATCCTAAGAGTGCTGGATGTGGAAGACATGGGTCCGGAGAACTGAAAATTGCTCCCAGATAGAAAGTTTATGAGTTGTGGCATGCAGGGCTTCCCTTGTGGCTCAGCTGGTAAAGAATCCTCCTGCGATGCAGGAGACCCGGGTTTGATCCCTGAATTGGGAAGATCTCCTTGAGAAGGAAATGATAACCCACTCCAGCCAGTATTCTTGCCTGGTGAATTCCATGGACAGAGGAGCCTGGCAGGCTACAGTCCATGGGGTTGCAAAGAGTTAGACACGACGGAGTGACTAAGCACACACAGAAGGTTTATGAGAAAGGCAGGGGAGGCATTTCTCTGACATCAAATTTGTCAACAGTCTTCCCATGAGGGGTTGAGGAATGCCCTGTTCCAAGTGGGAGTATGCTCCCACCTTTGTATAATGGCACACAGAGTGATGCTGAGTGTAAACAGCAATACACACGCTGCTGTGTTTAGTCGTGTTCACATCTACACTCACACATGGTTACTCTGAGCTGATGCATCAGCACTCAGCACAGAGGTGCATTGAAGGGTCCAGGACCTGGGGTTTGGTGGGGTAGGAGAGAGTTGGTAGGGAAGAGTATGAATTTTGGGGGGAAAGCTAGAACTTGTAACATCAGAGACAGTAACTCTTAAAAGTCTAGAAATTAAGTTCAGTAAAGTCTGCTAGGGTAGGAAATTTCAAGTTAGCACCTTGGGGTTAAAAGTAGTGTCTGACCATCAGTGGGAGAGATGTCACCAGTCACACAAGTAAGAGTCACCGACGTGTGCCCCATCCTGTTCACTGTTGGGGACTGTAGATACAGGCCTAGCCAGGCAGACTAGAGTCTTCAGGTCAATTCTCCCTGCCTCTCCCAGTCGCTAAGCTGGTTGGGGGAAATCAGTACCTGGAAAGACTCGGCTATCTCCAAGTTATTTATAGTACAAACATCCAGTAAAAAATGACTGAGGAAGATATTCTGGGTTGTGCTTTATATTGTTAATTTTGTTTAATCATGCATTTACTCAAATGTATTATGTTGTACCTGTGATCAAAAAACAGTAATGTACTGCCGTGAATACAAAGATAAAGAAGACTCCTGCTCTCAAGGAGTTTACAGTTTAGAGGGGGAGAGAAATATGCAAGAAAATAGCTCTGATATGAGTTTAAAATAGCCTGTTGTGAAGACAGAGGTGAAAAAGTGAGTGGTAATTGTGAGAGACAGAGGGGGGTTAGGGTCTTGGAAGAGGTGGCCTTTGATATGGGCCTTGAAGTGTGAATATGATTTTAATTGGGTGGGGAGGTAGAGAGGAGAAAGGAGTCAGGAGGGAATTTTTGGAGGAGGGGACAGGGTGAGTAAAACCATGGAGGTATATACATATGCCGCAAGTCTGAGAAAAGGCAATTGATCCAGTGTGGCTAGAATTTAGGGGGCTGCTAAAGAGATGAGACTGGAAATACTATCCAGGTAATAATATAATCCTCTCGCTTAAACTAGTGAGTGGGTGAGAAACCTAGATGGTCTAGGTCTAGATATAATGCATTATTTAAACACACATATTTGTTTCTATACATTTTCCTTTCCCTCTTCCTCTTGCAGCCATACAACTCTATTCTTTGTGAGAATGAGTGTGCTTTTTAGTGCCTGTAATCTCACATACTATTTTCTTACCCAAACACCTGTATTCTTCTACCTGACCTCCAGTGTGTGTACCTCCTCACAGCAGCATGGTGGAGAATGCAGGGGCCCAAGTGACCATTAAACATCATTGAACGTGGTAGGAGGTAGCGGAAATGGATTGCAAATCAGGTGCAAAGTGATGCATTCTGCAAGTTGGCTAGAATAATTTCAGACCCCAGACCTCCTGCTGAAGGGAAAAATGACATTTATAGGAGGGAAACTTAGAATTAATCCTCCAAAATGATAGTAAAGTGAATTCTTTCCTGGCTCTGCTGTGATTGTTCTTCCTCCCATTTCTGTCGCTCCTTATTATTGTAATGCATTCTGCTCTCCAAAGTGGATAAAGTCACCATTCAGGTAAGATCAGTTTTGTCTGGTGCAGCCGCATTGATCCGATCACAGTTTGGACTGCGGGTTTTGAATTCACCGTGGGCATTTAACTTTGGTGGCGAGGAGGGGGAAAGGGAAATAAAAATGCTGATCTGGCACAAAGTGGCTGCAATCATTAGTCAGTTGTCTTCAGGCCCACCCTGACCCATTCCGCTGGATGGTGGATTATTTGGCTATTTCTTCGACTTTGGGGCAATTTTTACCTCAGTCACCTTTTGCCCCATTCCAGTATTTGAATTGCAATGGAGGTGGTTCACTAGGGGTTATCAGTCTGCAATTCCTAGTGGAGTTTTCAGGGATTGTGAAAAGTCAGCTCCCTCACAATGGCGAAACAGCCTGGGAGCTCTCCGTGGTGCTGAGAAACCCAAGGCAGCCTGGAGGGATGCTGTTGGGAGCTCTCCGTGGTGCTGAGAAAACTGAGGCTGCCAGGAGGGATGCTGTTGGGAGCTCTTCGTTGTCGTACGAGTAATATACTTTTGTAAGGGAATTTGAGAAGAAACTGTCCACAAACAGTTCTAATAATGATTGCCCCATGGGAGGGCTGAGATAAAACTAGAGTAGCAAGCAGCTGAGGACTTGCTGAACGAATATCTGCCCTAAAAACTGACTACTTTCACATTTCTCTTATTTTATGGTGTCAAATGACTGTTTTTAGAATGCTTCATTTATTTAGCTTTCTTCCTAGTGGTGGTGCGAAAAGAAGCAAATGCTTATATTAATTATAGGGTTTATGTTATTGTCCACCTGAAGCACAAACATGAAGAAAGAACCACAGTTCACTTATTCCACAAATATTGTGAGTGAACCTTTTATATGCTAGACAATGTGCTAGATGTTGAGCCTAGGACAGACTTATAGATCACACAGGAATTAGGTGAGCTCTGACTCCAGGAAGGCTGCCTACCACCACCACCCCCCCCCCCAACAAGTACTTATATCTGGCGACTGACAACTCTGGACTTCAGGTAGTGGATAGAACCAAGAAGAAACCTAGGGGAAAGTCATGGGCATGTTGGGGCTCCTTTTGTGCTTCTACAAATCATTGTGTGACTTGAGTAGGTTCTAAAGGAATCAGAGGCCTCTACAAGTCTATATGAATCTAAATCTCCATCTCTGACTTTGTTAAAAAAAAAAAAAAAGAAAGTATCTTTAGACTTGAATCAGCTTCCTGCTGGGATCGGAATCCCTCAGTTTGCACGGGGATGTCTATACTGATTGCCCTGATAAGTGTGCAGAGAGAATGCCTGATGCTGACATGTGCATGGGTGTTCATAAAAGGATGCACTTGGCAATATGATGACAATACTTACACAGCACATACTATATTCTGTGACTTGTTATGAGTGCTTTACATATATTAAATTGTTTAACTATCACCACAACATTTTGAAGTAGACACCCTTATTTTAAGTATTTTACAAATCAGAAAAGTGGAGCACTGCTGCTGCTGCTGCTGCTGCTAAGTCACTTCAGTCGTGTCCGACTCTGTGTGACCCCATAGATGGCAGCCCACCAGGCTCCCCCGTCCCGGGGATTCTCCAGGCAAGAACACTGGAGTGGGTTGCCATTTCCTTCTCCAATGCATGAAAGTGAAAAGTGAAAGTGAAGTCGCTCAGTCGTGTCCGACTGTTCACGACCCCACGGACTGCAGCCTCCCAGGCTCCCCCGTCCATGGGATTTTCCAGGCAAGAGTACTGGAGTGGAGTGCTGTTGCCTTCTCCAGTCCTAGCACTATTAGCACAAAATCCTACTGATTTTGTACTCTCTGGCTTTAACCTCTCTGAGTCTGTTTCCTCATCTGTTAAATGGCGATAACAATAATATCTAAATTACACAATCAATTCAAGGTAAAAAAAATAACTTGAAAGTTCTATACAAAGAACAATGATAACTACTGTTTCCTCGACTGCTTTTCTACTGCATCAGGAACAGATGGATGCTTTACAGTCAACTCTGATCTACTTTTTTTCCATATGTGTGTCATGTCTCAATCAATATTGCTAAGTCACTTCAGTCGTGTCCGACTCTGTGTGACCCCATAGATGGCAGCCCACCAGGCTCCCCGGTCCCTGGGATTCTCCAGGCAAAAATACTGGAGTGGGTTGCCATTAAGTTATATAACATGCTAAAGGTCACACAGATGGTAAATTGCAAGATTTGAGAGTAGTCTGCTTCTAGAGTCCATTCTCTTAATCACTGTGCTATAAAAACCTGAAGCTTACAACTTCCTGGGAAGTGGTTACGTGTCCCCTGAGGTCAGAAAAATATTTGGGTGGCTTGATTTTCTCCTGCTCTCATGTCCTTCCTCTAATAAATGCCTCCCACCTCTTTTTATAGATTGACTTCTAAGTATGATGCACCTTAATGTCATTTCTGAAATTTTACTTACCTTTTAGCTGGAATTTTACCAAGTAATATTTGCCCTAACACCCTGAAAAAAAATTCATTCATGACAGAATACTTCATATCAGTCAAGACTCAGATAAAATTTTTTTCAGAAGAGCCTTCCCTGACCATCCAGTCTAAAACTGTTCTACTTTCCCCTAGACACTTTTATAAAATTCTTTGATTTTACTTTTTTTTTTTTCACACTAGTTATCACTCTTTGAAAG
This sequence comes from Ovis canadensis, assembly GCF_042477335.2. Taxonomy (NCBI): domain Eukaryota; kingdom Metazoa; phylum Chordata; class Mammalia; order Artiodactyla; family Bovidae; genus Ovis; species Ovis canadensis. Next base: position 99,686,930 of record NC_091251.1, read on the forward strand.
GCTTCCCTGGTGGCTCAGGTGGTAAAGTGTCTGTCTACAAAGCCTAAGACCTGGGTTCGATCTCTGGGTCGGGAAGATCCTCTGGAGAAGGAAATGGCAACCCACTCCAGTACTCTTGCCTGGAAAATCCCATGGATGGAGGAGCCCTGGTAGGCTACAGTCCATGGGGTCACTAAGAGTCAGACATGACTGAGCAAGTTTACTAACCTATCACTCTTTGAAAGTGTCTCCTGTATTTACGTGCTCTATTATTTTCTATTCCTCATCCCTACTAGAATATAAGATACATGAAGACAGGAGATTTGTTTGTCTTTCTTACTACTGCATTCTTTCTAATTGGAATATGACATGCTCAGTAAACAAATCTACGCCCAAGAATAATATGGTGGCCTCTTGGAGGAGAATCCAGAGAAAGGGAGAGAGTTAATAAAGTCCTGTGGATTAGGAGAAATTTGCAAGAGCAAATTTAAAAGGAAAAAAGTCAACATACAGCTTAAAAAAGAGACCTAAATGGAGAACTACTTCTGATCAGCAAGGGTCACCAGCTCTTGGGACACAAAGCAAAGAGATGTTGGGAGCTGTATTTGTAATCCTGGAGTGTCTCACCTTCCAGTAGAATTGTTGCTCATGTTAATTCACACTGAAGATTGGCATGAAGGAAGATGGGGTGTGATTTAGGAGACTGCGGTAGTTAGCTTGACCTATGAGCATTTTTTTCTTGACTTTTCCAGGAAGTAAAAGGGGTACCTTCTCTCCTCACCATCCCCCCCACCAAGATATCTACTGTAGAGACCTTGTCCATCCCCACAACATGGTCTTCATGTGCTTCAGACTTAAGTGGTAGTACTAAGAGGAGGTGGGGGTCACCAATTTCTGAAGTGACCTACAGTTGTTACACGAATTAGAAGATAAATTAGAGAAAAGGTGATGGAACACGGAAGAGCTAAATGGGGAGTTAATCTTCAAAAACTAAAAATGTGCAGCTATTGGTATATTTCAATGCTTCTGAGGTGATTTGCCCAAATTTGGTTGATTTTCTAGACTTTTAATTTTCTTTCCAGTGTTTGGCATTGATAGGGCCAACTTACTATCAGAGGCTGCAAAGCAGAGAGAAGACTTGAACCAGTTAATTCAGAATTTAGAGGCTGATGCATCAGAGCATTTGGAGGAGGGGAGAGGTTGATTCCCTGGTCCCCATAGTTACATGCCAGATTTTTACATTTTGAGATTTTCTTAGTCAACAATTGCCTAAAATCTATTTTCACCTCCAGTGTGTATAGGGCATTAATCACTGAAATCTGTTTTTCACACTTACCCTTCAGACAGGGTTCTGGTTTCCTTCCAGAGAAACCTTTGGTAAAAAACTTGTATTTCCTAACGCCTGTATTTGCCACACATCCAATAAGGAGTAAAGAATGGAAAGTGTAGACAGGGAAAGGGAGTGTCAGAGAAAGGGAGAACTACTGATTAGAATGGAGACGAAGAAAGTAGAAAATCTCTATTAAAATGAAGGATCTGGGGTTTGGCCCTTTGGGTCGATACCTTTAGGGGTGCAGAGAAGAAAGGGACGTACACAGGTATGGAAACCAGAATGCCCTAGATCAGAATTGCTTCCCTGAACCTCTTTTTCCAGCCTTATAGAAATCTCCCAAATATTAAATGAGATAATAGATACTAAAACAAGTGGAAATCTTTATGGGCTTCATATGTCCAAACTTAAAAAAAAATAGTTTATCATGTATTTGTTGAGAACTTTAAAATGTTATGCATATGGTTATATAGATGTGATCACTGCCCTCCTTTCCAGTGACTGAAGGAGCAGCAGTCATCTTCAGAAATATTTCTTAGTGACCTAGTACTATTGCTTTGGATTTAGTTAGCCCCTAGTGTATTCCCAGCCCCTAACTGCTTTGTAGGAAGGGAGTATACTTGTAGAAAGAGGGGCAAGAGGGCTTTATGTGATGGTGTTCAAGAACATGGGAGGCCAGGTGGGCACAGAAAAGGGGCAGAAAGTAAAAGCCTCATTTACTTATTCATCAGACATATATAGCTTCAAAGCAAATCTTAGCCTAAGCAATGGGCTATGAAGGAATTTCTAGGTTAGTGGGGGCTTGACATGAAAGATCAAGAAAGCAGACTGTAAGCATGCAAGCTCTCGAAGCTGTGGGCTGAAGGGGTGAAGCATGAGTGGATGAAGACTGTGGAAAGAGAACAGAGAAGGGAAATCACAAGTTTCAAGGAGGGTGGCCCAAGCGGTGGGTTAGAAAACCAAGCAAAGTGCTGGGGGCGGCTGAGTGGTATCAGGAAAGCAGATGGTGATCCTTGAGAAGGAGGGTGCAGATGGCATTAGTGGTGAGGAGGCAGTGTGGGGTGAAGAACAGTCCCAGCTCGGCTACTCCAGGAGGGGAGAGGCTGGAACACGCTCCCTATGCTGGGTGAGCTCAGTGACTCATCTGGCCCCCAGTGTGGCATCTGACGGGGGTACCAGGAGGAAAGATGTGGGAGGCTGTGTGATTCTCTATGATGAGCCTTGGAGGCTAGACATGAACCTCAAACACCCGGGAGCTCCTGGTGAGGAGCTTTCTGAAGCCCTCGTACCAAAAAAAGAACACAAGCCCTTTGTTACACTCAAATCCAGTCTCCCAGGTTAAGTTTCCCCTGACTGCTTGATCTTGGGCAAGTCATTCTTGGGCACGGTTTTCTCATCTGTAAAATGAAAAGATTGGGTTAGGTAATAAACATTATGGGGTTAGGTAAAAGATTTTAAGTAAATACTTTTAAGCTCTAAATTCTGTGGTTCTGAGAAATGTTTGAACCTGGACTACAGAGGACAGAAACGACTTATTAGTTTATCACTACTAGAGCTGTGTGTGAAGGATAACTATAAGCAACAAGGATCAAATCCCTGTGCACACTGGTGCTGAAGAGAAAATTTAAGCAATTGTTGCTCAAGATGTTGTGAGAAGGAGGATTTGGGCTTAGTTATGTTTCTAAATGGGCTTCCCTGGTGGCTCAGACGGTAAAGCGTCTGCCTGCAATGTGGGAGACCCGGGTTTGATCCCTGGGTCAGGAAGATCCCCTGGAGAAGGAAATGGCAATCCACTCCAGTATTCTTGCCTGGAAAATCCCATGAATGGAGCCTGGTAGGCTACAGTCCATGGGGTTGCAAAGAGTCGGACACGACAGAGCGACTTCACTTCACTTCAGTTCATGTTTCTAAAGACAGGAGTCATCCAGTGATGGGGTGGGTTGCTTTGTGTGTAGTAGGCTCCTTGCTGCGGAAAGTGATCAGTCACAGGTTGATGACATTTGGGGGACTGTTATAAAAGGAAGTCTTCCTCCTGCACCCATCTTCATGAAATACCATGAAGTATTACGCTTTCCTGCAGACTGATTGAGCAGGTGATTAAATAGTAAAAGGCAGTGAATCCCAACAAGTATTTCTCTGAACATGATGCTATTCATATTAATAGGTCTCCTGTATGGAAAAAAAAAGGTTTTGTGGTAAAATAACTTTGGAAAACACTGTATTAAACAACGTTAAGCAAGTTTCTTTTCTGTACTACTTCTCAGAGACCTAAATATGTTAATGAACATTATGGATTTTCTGATCATATTTGAAAATAGAGTCTTTTTCACAGAGTGTCTGATAGGTATAGCAACCTACTGAAACTACTTGGAGAAATATTGCTTTAAGAGGATGTTTTATATTCTAGGTCCTTTACACCTAGAAAGAAACAATGGAAATTCTCTGCTGTCCTTGACTAGGTCTGATGATGAAGCCTCATTTGGAACTTTAAGTCCTAGGGGAGGGCATGGAACTCTAAATGATAGGGTTAGACTGACTCAGCTGGTGCCCTTAGATGAGTCCCTCCTTGGGTCTCAGTTTCCTCGTATAAATGGGGAGAAATATTTCGAACCCAATCCTTTTTAGGGTTAAGGTGCTATGATAGAGTCCGAGGTAGCACCTGCGATACTTGAATTTGAGTTTGAATCACCTGGGCATCTTGGTGAAGTGCAGATTCTGACTGAGCAGGTCTGCAGGGATTGGAGGCAGGGTGGGGACTGAGATTCTCATTCCTGCCACACTCAGAGGCAACACTGGTACAGCTGCAATCACGTAGAGTGGTGAAGGTCCAGGAAGACACATGGTCTGGCTCGTATCAGAATATCTCCTCATGTGGAGCCGCAACAAGCATTCTGGTGTCACCGCTTTCCCTGGAGGTCTGGTCTGTGTTTTCGAAAGGTTTAATTCACATGGAAAAAGAAACCAGGTATCTGCCCTGTGTCCCTGTGGCAAGGTTTGCCTTAGGCCCCTCCGAAGGGAATCCCTTTGCCTCTTCAGCTTCCCCAGCCCCCACTGCCTACAGCTCCCCAGTCGGTTAAGCTATTTTTTGAATTTGAGTTAAAACCATTTCAGACGTATTTTTAACTGCGTCCTGTTTGAAAAGCTGTTAGCATTTGGCAATCATTCCATCTTCAGCTTGAATCCTGGGGAGGGTGTTTCTTTCTTTCTTCTTTTTTTTTTTCCCCTCCACAACCGGGCAAAAGTATATTGTTTAAAAATAGTTCTAGTGCGTGGGTCAGAGAGAATGGTTGCTGGGGATGAAGATGGGGATGGGGCGTGCTTTGGATTCCACAAAATCCTCAGTGTTGGCGCTGCCGCCCCTGCCTGCTCTCAGGCTGAGCCACTGCACAGTTGAAGGGGGCAGGGATGATATGAACACTGTCCAGGAGAGGGAGATAGGATGGGAAGCAGGGGCTGGGGAAGGACATGGGGCAACCAGGCATCAGAATTGGGACCGACTGAACCTCCAGGAATGATAGCAGAAGGGATATCTTTCCTGCCCACGATCCTGAGATATTCCAGAACCAGCACATCACCAGTGCCATTGTTATGAAGCTTTTATCAAGCGCCTCCTGGGAAGTTAGGGCTCCCAGGTGGCACTAGTGGTAAAGAATCCACCTGCCAATTCAGGAGATGCAGGTTCGATCCCTGGGTGGGGAAGATCCCCTGGAGTAGGAAATGGCAACCTACCCCAGTACTCTTGCCTGGAAAATTCCATGGACAGAGGAGCCTGGTGGAAGCTCCATGGGGTCGCAAAGAATCGGACACAACTGAATGACTAAGCACACACACATTTGTCCCTTGGTAGCTTTGTGATGTGAAACAAGTTATTTATCTTATGGGCTTCCCTGGTGGATCAGTCAGTAAAGAATCCTCTTGCAATACAGGAGACCTAGCTTTGATCCCTGGTTGGAAAGATCCCCCGGAGAAGGAAATGGCAACCCACTCCAGTATTCTTGCCTGGAAAATCCCATGGACAGAGGAGCCGGGTGGGCAAGAGTTGGATACGACTTAGTGACTGTAGTACCACCTGGGAAGTAGTGCCCTTGGGAAATTGTTTTATTTTTTACTTGATTAACTTTTACATAACCTCTACACCATGACTACCACTGTTTGAGTACTTTAAAAATATTAGCTCATTTAACCCTCCTGCAGACTCTATGAGGTAGGTCCTATCTTGTTTCTATTATACAGAAGAGGAAAAGGAGGTGCAGAATGGTCAAGCATCTTACCCAAGGTCCTGTAGCTTGCAGGTGGTAGAGCGGGATTCCAGCCTGTGTCGTGTGTAGCTGGAGTTCAAACCCTTTGCCACTACACCACGCTGAAATGTGGGTCCTGCCCTCTCGACACTTCATCTAAAAGTGGCTGTGCCAGCTGTCTGCTTATATCTATGTGGTGGGAGGAATGAAGTTTAAAACAGATGAGAACTTCCATCATAAATGGAGCAAATGATGATTTTTTTAAAGCAGCCATCAAGTATTAATAAGTAACTCCCTGCCACTCAAACATTCAAACCCATTAAACGCTCCAAATATACCCAGACCATGTTAAAATGTGATCCCCAAGCAGGAAATTCTAGAACTGCTCTGAAAATGATCAGTGTGGGAGGAAAGAGTTTCCTTCTAGTTTTCCTCTTGTGAAGTTTTTGGTGAGATGTTCTGTCGTCACGGGTCTAGACAGGTTGCTGGCTCCGGGGTGCTCAGGGGAGAAAAGGACGCAGCCCAGGTGTGCCATTCCACATCCCAGCCAGGATCTCCCCAGGCTGGGGCTGGCAGCCCTGACCCAAGGGTGGGTTTCTCTCAGCTAGCAGTGGGCTGCTGAATTCGGGAAAATGGCTGAGAGGCTTCCACTGCTGCAAGCGCCTGAGAATATTTTATTTCCATGGAATAAGCCGAAAAAGAAAATGAGAGTAGACTGGAGCTGGGAGTTAGAGACTTTTTGCCCTGCTGGGAGCTGGTCTTTCCGGCAGCCTTGTCGGGGCTGGGCTGGCAGGGGTGGCAGTGGCTGACACCCCGGTGGAAGGGATGCCTGGAGTCAGGAACATTCCACAGGAACTGGCCCCCTCGGGGCCTGAATGCTCAGGCTCCCCGTGGGGCTTGTGTCCTCACACGCTGTGAACCTCACATTCACAAACTCACATTCACGTGCTCTCCCTCCCTCCCACGACAAGCGGTTCTCCGCCCCAGGTGCTTGGCTTTCCGATTTGGGGAGGGTTTCCTGGAGAATCCCAGGGATGGGGGAGTCTGGTGGGCTGCTGTCTATGGGGTCGCACAGAGTTGGACACGACTGAAGTGACTTAGCAGCAGCAGCCTCTTGACTCCACCGGACTCCGTGCTGGCCCTGTGTCCTCTTGCTGGGCTGCAGGTTAACCTCTTTCTGTATAAGTTCTCTTCTTAGAGACACTGTGTTACTGTCTGCGCTGCATAATACATGTCTAATAATACTAATTAATAAGCAGTCACTTATTTGTAACACTGGAAACCTCATCATGTGGGTGACAGAAAGTCAAATAAACTCCAGGAGGCAGCAATGCAGCACAGCTCTTGCAGGAGGAGAGGAGAGAACAGGGCAAGCGAGGTTTGCAAGGGGGTGTTGGACAAACTGCTTCGAGCCAATATCATTGGAGGCTGAATTTGACATCTGCTCAAGAGCAAGGCAAATGGGGGCCTGAGACCTGAGACTTTGACGTGCTGGCTGGGGATTAGCAGAAGTGTCTGATGTCCAATTTGTGTGACTTAGTCTTGGCTTGAGAAGCCTTTGGTATTCCCAGGGTTGGTTAGGGTGGAGCAATGGAGACTCAAAAAGAGAGGATAGTGTTTGTACCTACCTATCTGATGGATGAAGACACTGAGATCACTGACCATTATCCTTGCTTTCCAGGGACTATTGAGAGGATCATTAGGTAAAAGAAAGAACTATATAATGAAGGCAAAAAAACTCTCAGACAAAGCAACCTGAAATTCATATGCCAAGAGTCATTAGGGCAGTAGGAAGGTATATGTTAAGTCTTTTACCTATAACTGATTTTATAGGCACAGTCTTATTTGTAAATATGCAATTGCATGTATTTCAATAGATAACATAATAAAGCCAACTCGCTGTGAAAATTAAATGAGATAATGCATGCCCAGTGCTCACCTTAGTACCTGGTGGGGTGGAAATAATGCTTCAGGACTGATAGCTGGTATGTCCTGTTAGGATCAAACCAGTTGCTCCTGGCTGGCCTCTGAGGTGATTGGCTACTGCCACGCCATCTCAGATATTGAGTATTTTAAATCTCACTCTCATGGTGATAACACATACTCTGTGGACCTTCCAAGTGCCATTTACTATGACAGGTGCTTTTGATATAATTGTCACAGGATATGTTTGAGGATGGCATCATGGTTATTCCCATTTCACAGGTGAGAAAGCTGAGGGTTGAACTGTTAGTAACCCAGCCAAGGTCTGGTGGCCAGCCAGTGCTGCAGCTGGGACTCCAACCCAGACATGCTCTTTACAGCATCTTGGCATTGGCTTATTGCAGAGCCACGCAGAGGGCCAGACGTGCGGTGGTGGCTGTTACAGTGTTATCATTATCATCATTTTATCAACTTGATTCCCTCCCCCCCCCCCCCCGCCCAGAATGTCATGGGCAATTTATTCTTTAGATTGGAGATAAAATTCTTCTTTGTTCCATCCTGAAAGTGTTAGTCTGGTGCATTGGAGAAAAACTGGAAGAGTTCCTGTTCCATTTTGTTCCCCTCCTGAACGGGCCCCAGCCCCACAGCCACATGAAGGGTGATGCAGGGAACCTGGGTTCAACCCCTGGTCAGGGAACTAGATCCCACATGCCGCAACTAAAGATACTTCATGCCCCAACTATGACTCCTGTGCAGCCAAATAAGTAAGTAAAACTTAAAAAAAAATCAGTACCCTCGCTGCCGCGGCACCGTCAATGTGGGCAAACGCCTGATATTGCTTTTTACCTGTGGTTGCGTCTTATTGTCTGTATTGCTGTTGTTCTCTGCTCTTTCATATGTATCCATCCTCATAAATCTGGAGCTATCTGAAGGGTTGCTGGATCACTGAGAATGAGCAGAGTGGTAGTTAGCTAAAATGCTGTAGAGGAATGGGACAAAATGAACCCAAAGATCTCATAATAAAAGGCAGACTAAAAGGATACACCAGAGTAATTGAAAGATAAATAACACTTGAGAAGCCCAAGAAACCACTAAAGGGAATAAAGTGATGATAACAAGTATATTCTAGGTACACAGGGTAAAGTAGGGAAGAAGCAAAAGGGCTAAAAACAAGTAAATGATAGTACCTACGGCCTCCCAGAAGCTAAAATATGAAGCAAGAAATGATGAAATAAGGGAATGCTAACTATAGGGGGCAGTCCAAAGTTAATAATTCCATGCAGGGGCGAAGGCAGACCCTTGAGCCAAGCAGACCCTTGCTCAGCATTTCTGTGGGACAGGTGTTCTGGGTGTGTTCTGTCACTTAATTCTTGAAACAGTGCTATGAAGTAAGTATAGGCATCGTCTGCGTTTTGCAGGTGAAGACACTGTGACTTAGGAAAGAAAAAACAATTCACGTCACAAGGTGGTCAAGTTGGGGCTGGAACCCAGCTGTGTGTTCTAACCCTAGTTGTCCTGCGGATGTGCAGTGGACTTCGTGAGGGCGTGTCCTTCCCAAGCTGGTGTTGGCTGGAGGAGTCCCATGGGAGCTGACCTCTGCTGGGCTGAGTTCTCAGGCTCTGCCTTTGGGCTTCTACCCTCATACTCCGCGGGGTCCCTTAGACCTCTTCCTGGTGTTCCCAGGGCTGAGTCTACAGCTGCCCTGGCTGTTTCCAGGGTCCTGCTGGATCATGGTGGTCCCTTTACACTGTTGTTCCCCCAGGCGCTCTAGACAGCTTGCCCAATCCCATGCACTGCGCCCTCTGAAATTCCCTTCCATATTCTTGAAACAAACAAGGTGCAGACCTCAAGGAAGTTCAGGCAAGGGGGAATAGATCAGAGAGGGGGCAGTCCAGGTCTAGCGTAAACTGGTGAAAGGTGAGGGGTCATGCATGAACCTAATTGGTTAAGACATGTTTATGTTCCTATTAAGTGCTGGGTTCCATGGAGGTATTCAAGATCAGGGACCCAAAGAAACATAACCAATGAGATTATTATCTGAAAGTTAAAACAGACGGGAATGTAGATCGGTAATGCTGGAATTGCATGTGTCCATTTAAGCCCAGCCCAAAGGTCACTTTAGTCTGTCAAGCTTGCCTTGATAATCTCCATCTCCAAAACAATTTTATCATTTGCTTCTTGACAGCCTCATAGAGCCTACCTTTCCTTGCTTTCATGATTGCTATTTCCCCCTTGCTTTATAAGAATGCACCTCTATCTTCCACCAAAGCATAGAAGACTCCTTGGGGCAGGAGACTTGACCTAGTTGTTCGGTTTCCTGTGAGAACAATGCTCAGCACACATACTAGCAAGTTTGCTGGGATAAAGGATGTCCAGGAAAGGGCATAAGTATATGAACTTCTATCCTCCATGGAAGGGAGGCAGTGGAAAGTGAGGGAGAGCAGGCAGGCTCTGGAGTCCATACACCTTCATTTTGGTTATGTCCTGCTTGCTGACCATGGGGGACCCTCTCTAAATATTTGATTTCCTCAACTGTAAGATGGACCTCAACAGTCAACGGGTGCCAGCCTCCCTGGACTCAGTGAGATGACCCATGTATTGGCACGTGGTGAGTGTTCAACAGCTCTAGCATCTATTCCAGCCATGGTGCTAGCCTGAAGGACCATGCCCTGTGCAGACCTTAGAAAGGGGAGGCTGGAGAAGAGGGGGTGGCTATTATCCCACTGCCGGGTACCAGGGCCTGATGATGAATGAAACCTTGTGTCTGGGGCCACCGACTGTCATCTCTCGTTTAGGCTCGACTGGGGAAATGTTGCCACAGACATGGCCTAGTTTGGCAAAACTGGTGATGGATACTGAAGGGCATGTGGGTGCTGTGGAAATGTCTGGGCTCTGAGTTCAGGATGCTAGAGGGAGCCACCCTCCTGACCCACCGCCGAGCCTGAGTCTTCCTGCCCCTATCTCTCTTAGCTTGCTGCCCCTGAGGACTGGGTGGGCTGTGCCTCTGTCTGCCTTGCCAGCAGGAGCCCTTGAAGAGGGGGAAGGCCCATTGGTTCCCTTCTTTTCTCTGTCCCCTGTCCCTCGCTCTATGCCTTGTCCTAAGCAAGCTTTCAGAGGGATGGCTTGGTGTCCTACTTATAGCCCTAACCCCCATCAAAGGCACAGAGGTTGCCGTGATTTTGCAAGGAAGAGGGACTGCTTGGGGGAAACTGAGGCACACTGGTGGGTCAGGGTCTTCTCCACTCCCTCGGTCTGCAGTGAGATGCATCTTCAGCAGTGAGGAAGCGGCTTAGTCTGCTGAAGCTGTAAATGGGGATTAAGCCACAGATGGGGATTTTTGTCTTCAATTCTTGCCCCAGCTCTAGTGAAGAACCTCCCTAGGCTGGGATGAGCAGAGACATGAGCTCCTGACGTGGTCTTCCCGTTGCAGGGGGCTGCAGAGTGCCCCTCCCTGATGAGATCTTCTCAGCTGTTTGCGAAACAGTCGGGGAGGAGGTGGTGGAGCCCTCAACCAGGCAGCCCGCCTGTCTCTTTAAATGCCGGGGTCTGTGTGGGAGAAGGAGGGGCCGGCTCTGGAGTGCGTGAAATTCCTGGGCTCCTCCGGCAGTCTCAGGCTCAGAGCGCAGCCCTACACATCTCCTCTTGCATGCAACTCACTGAGAGGGAGAGGCGAGCGTGTCCTCCCCTCTCGCAGCCGCCAGCATCTCCAGTCACCAAGGACCTGCTTTTTGCACCTCCAACACCCTCTCCCTTCTTCCCCGCCACTCCCTCCCAGAAAGAGAGAAAGAGAAAGAAAAAAGGAGACAGAAAGATTCCGGAATTTGAGCCTCTCCAGAGAGGAAACATACCAAGCAAACTCAGTTGATTAAACATCAGACAGACAGACAGACAGACCCCAAATCTTCTGTCCAACTGGAAAGGTAAGATCTGCCGGGGAGAGGAAGGCAGGCAGGGTGTGAAACAACTCAAGCTTCTTGTTCGTTCTGGGGAAGAGGTTGCTCCTGAGAGGGTAGAAGTTTTCAGTTGGGAGCGACCAACCTAGATTTTTTTTTTGAAGGCTGGATTGGAGAGCCTTGGCTGACCATGGGAATGGCTTTTCAACTGCCTTTCTTTTCCTTCAGTTTCTCCTAGAAGTTGGGTCTTTTGGCTCCAGATGTTGAAAAAGTCCGAGAATGTTTTAGATTTTCAATCTTTTGAAAAGTCTTTCTTCTGTTTGTGTGGATTGTTAGTCTGAAATGATGTGTACCTATCACTTCATTTTGGGCAGGTACTTTTTTTTTTTTTCATTTTATGACCACCTCCCCCCCATTATTATTATTTTTTTTTTCTGGGGAAGGGGCTAGATCAAATGAGAAAGAGAAGAAGGGAAGCTCTGAGGATCACAAGAAGACAAAATTGAATTGAGACAGGGATTTCCCTAGCTGTTGAGGAATTGAAGGGTGTGTGTGCGTGCGTGTGTGTGTGTGTGTATGTGTGTGTGTGTGTGATATTTTTTGGAAGGGGTGTGAGGAGGTAGATCCTGAGTATGAAGGTTCAGGCTGGAGTCCTGTTATTTTGCTGTGGAGGTGGGCATACTCACAGAAGGTGAAATAGGGAGTGTGTGTGTGTGTGTGTGTGTGTGTGTGTGTGCGCACTCCTGTTTGGATCAGTTACAAGGGAATCTTCCTCCTCTGCCTTCCATTTGTTTATATTAATGATTTAGTAGCAGGCTTGCCTGAAAACTTCCACTCTGTGTAAGCACTGTGGGTTTTGCAAGCTCTCAGTGACCTTAAAGGCTGGTTCGATGTATTTTTCACTAGGCATTGTGTTGTGCCCAGAGTTTTAAGTCTTCCCCTCTCTCTCTCTTTTTTTAACCAGAAAACTTAGCTGCTCTAGAAACATCATCCTGATGACAAGGGAAAAAAATCTGCCCCCCCTACCCCCTATCCCTTCCTAGGCCAGTGATGTAATACCAACCTATGGGCTCGCCTGCTTTGCAGGTGACTTACCCTGTGATTACTTGTTAAAAAAAATAAATTTCTCCCTTCCTCCATTAAATGCATTCTTCTTTGGATTTGGATGTAGAAATATCATTATGCAGTGAGAAAATTATATTTTTGATAACCATTACTGGGGTTTAGGTAAAGTAGGATTCCTCTTCCCTGATCATTATTTTAAAACAAAAAAAATTTTTTTTCTTTAAATACAAAGGTCAGAGATCACCCAGAGAGAGCTAGGCTAGGATGGAGCAAGACAGAGTGGGACCAACTAGGAGAACTGGGAAAAGGGGAACTGTCATTTTCCGTCTTGCTTCGGTCATTCCCGCTTGGGGAGATAGTTTGCTTTTACCCCCATGATCCACCCTAACATTCTTAATTCTTCCTCTGCCCTGGGTCCTGTGGATGGCCCTGGAGGGAGAGCAATGCTCCTTGCCACACCTGGGGGATTGTGTAGTTTTGGGGGTCAGATGACCGTTTGCCTTTGTGATGAAGGTTCCAATGGAAATTTGAACTCCCAGTGCACTGGGTGACTTAGTACCCAGGATAGTCTATCTGGGGGCACCTGGAGGTTAGGTCTGGGGAGCCTGAAGAACTAGCCCTTTATGAATTTGCCGATCTGGGTAGAGCCTCCCTTCATCGTCCAAGGGCTTCTGTGTCGCCTTTCGAGTTAAAATGGTCCTGCTGGTTATGATGGGCAAGTTTACCTAAGGGCTACTGGGTACGTGTCTGAAGGATGGAAGGGAGAGAGGGAGAGACATAGCAAGGCTGGCTTTTTTTTTTTTTTAATCTTCTGGCTTAATCTGCCTAAGTCATATTGGGGCGAACGATATTTCAAGTGGGTGCTGGTTGTGCAGAGACATTTCTATTGTTTGATTTTTTTCCCCCCTTGGTTGGGGAGTGGAGAGTAAGGGCTCTTGGCCCATTTTCTGCAGCCTGGGGTTCATCTGGCGAGTCAGTCTTCCTTCTGGAAGAGGGGGAAAAGGCTGGACGCTGGAAGTTCGCTATTAAAGTGAGCAACAGGGCTGGGTTAATTTTTTCTTTTTTTAAACAACTGGACTGTGCGAATGCCCTTTTCTGGAGCTTTCCAGCCCTTTCTAGTGAAATAATAATTTTCCAAAATCGCTTCTTAAAATGAGGGGGGCCAGAAATCAAAGGGATTCTGGATTTTGAGAGACAACTACGTCTTTGCTTCTCTGGTAGCTCCCTGTTATTCATTATTAGGGGGTTGACGGAGGGCTGGCCTCCTTTTCTGGTTGATTTTAATGCTGCGTTTCTACTGAATATGTTGATGATTTGCTGCTTATATAAGGGAAAGGATGTATCGAGGTGGTTTGAGGCTTGGGGTTTTGAGATCGGCTACTGAGATTGGGTGGCGGTCGATGTATTTGTCGATGTGCATGGTAGGAAGGTCTTTTCTTTTGGGTGGTGGGGGATAAGGGGATGGTTGGAAAATGGTAGATGAGATGCTACAGCAAATGGGGACACGAGGAGAGACAGAGGTGAGCTCGGAAGTCACCGGTTGGCAGAATTTCTGTCCTGTATCCCCCTTTCTCTCCCTCCTTGGGGGGGGAAAATCCATTATCTCTAAAAACACATTATTCTTCAATTGGCCTTTTAGAGAAAAAAGGAGAAGGAGGGGAGGGGTTAATTTGGTGAGGGGGCTTGGTTGTAATTAGCCCACTGCTGCAAAACTGAGATACGGAAACCCATCGGCATCAGCTTTGGGGGCGCAGAGAGGCAACAGAGGGATGGGGGACGGGTTGTCAGTCTCGGATGCACCGTGGAGTGGTGGGGTTGGTGTTTGGGTATTGTGTGTGTGTGTGTGTGTGTGTGTGTCTGTGTCTCTGTGTGCGTGCAATTTTTTCCACCCTACCACCGATGTCCCCCTCCATCCTCCCCTAGGTCTGCCATTCTCTTGCTTCCATCTGCACACACCCGCTCCCCCCTACCCCTATTTACCCCCTCCCCCCTTTCCTGGAGTCCTTTCTGCCTGGATGAGAAAATTCTGATTCTGATGGCTCTGCGGCTCTTTCCTTTTTTTTTTTTTTTGCAACACAACAGTGGTGCGATGGCCTTTCCTACATGCCACACGGATGCAGCCTTCTGATAGGAGCGCTAAGTCGGCACATCTACACACGCACTTTGCACACGCTCTTGCACACACACACACACACACACACACACACACACACTCTCTCTCTCTCCCACAGTCTCAGGCGATCAAGGGCTTGGTTCCCTTTGGTTTTCCGGCTCTCCCCACCCCTACCTCCATCGTGGCTCCTCTCCACCAGTCTTCATACGGGAAATGCAGTCGCGGTACTCCCGTCTTCTCCCTACACCGCCCTCTGCTTTCTTCTCGCCATCCTGCTTTCCCCAAAACTGTGGTGTGTCGCAGTTCATGGGATTAGCATGTTGGAGAGACTTTGGGGGAGGGGACTTCATAGGAGGAGGATTGGAATGGGGGTAGATGACATTAATGGGTTTTTTTTTCCCCTTTTGCCAAATAAGCACCCGGTGATAATGATCCAATTTAACCATCCGTGTAATATATGTTTGCCGCACACTGGAGGAAGGTTACCCGGGGAAAGCGGAGTCTGGACTGGGTTACCTCTGGGGAGATTTGATGCCTGGACAATAGAGACACAGATACCCGCCCCCCCCATCTCCACACACACATGTGCATGCTCCCACACACACACACCCCAAAACACAGCTCTGCTTGGTGGCCTGTGTCAAGCCAGAGGGCACTGCAGAATCTCCCAGGGTTGTCGTGGTTCGTTGAGAGGCTGGAGTGATGTCTTTGTCCTACCCAGCTCTCACTCTCCTGGATGATGTCTGATCTTAAATTTCTGGGTGGCCTTTGTGTGGCCTCGTGGTTGGGGTGGGGGTGGGCGGTGCTGGAGGGGTGTTTGTGTTTTGTCAAATGCCCCGTGTGCCTCCAATTGGACAACCTGGATTGTCAACATGGTGCGTGCGGTTGGAGCGGGGGGCTGCCTGCCTGTTTGTGCTGCGTGAGTGTGCTTGTGGGATGCGGCCAGTGCGCCTGGCTCTGGGGAGGTGTTGGGGTGACGCTCCCTGACCCTTACTTGTGGGGAGGACGGCAAAGAGCCGAGGTGTTCGGTGGGGGAGACAGGGCGATGGAGTATTCCAGGGAGTTGAGAAGACTGGAGGGGGAGAAGGCGCTCCGTCTCCGGCGGGAAGCCTCGTGAGCCAGCCCGGCTCCCCGGAGCAAGCCCGTGGGTGGGTGTGATCGTCGTGGATGACGGGTGGGCGGATGCCGACGTGGTAGGGGGGGCAAGGGACGAGGTGGGCGAAATTGAGGGTTTCCCTCTCCACCTCAGAAGCCCCGGACAGAGCGCAGAGATCGGCCCTGCCCTCCCGGGCACCAGCCACCCTTGGGTGGCTCGGCCTTGTCGGTGGAGGCTGCAGCCTCAAAGAGCTGCAGCCGCCCTCGGCCGGGATGGCATATAACCCCCCCTCCCCCACCCTATAGGTTCCTGGGCTCCGGCTGCCTCAACTACCAGACGCCATTTTCCCTTTTCCTTTGGCTAAAGGTGTGTCCCTCTTTATTAGCAATTATATATGAGATGGGAAAACATTTTTCCTAAGAGAGAGAAAAAAAAAAATCCTTGGAGCAAAATGCTGATTGTCGGACGTTTCCTATGTCCCCTCTCCCTTGCCAGGGCTGACCTTGAGCCATTAGGGAGAAAGGGTTACGTCATTGCCGGAGAAAGGGGACAAATGAAGGGTAGGATGATGACTCGGGGGTGGATTCTTGGGCCAGACACCCAGAGGAGAAGGCTCTTGGGATCCCCCTGCTGCGTTCCCCTTGTATCAGCCTCGAGTGTAGATGGGAGCCTTGCAAAAGTCGAAGCATCCCTTCCAAAGCTCACTGCCTAGAAATTCGCAGGCCTGATGCCTCAGTTGCTGCTATCAGGCCCGGCCTCCCTCAAGCACGTATCTGCTGGGGGAGGGACCGCCAAGCCTCGCCGCAGCTCTGACCCTGGAGGGCACCCCTGGCTGCTCTGCAGATGGCGAGGTGTGACTGGGCCAGCCACAGGTGGCAGTCCCAGGCCTGGGCAGGGCTCTGCAGGGCTCTGCTCCAGTGAGTCCTCCTCGGAGAGGCCTCGCCTGAGGGGCTGTCTGAAATAACCCCCTCCCCGATTGCCTGGCCCCTTTCCAGCTCATTCTTCTGCCTTTAATTCTCATCAGCTACTCACCACCTAACGCTCCAATACCCGCCGAGTGTTAAGGTAATCTTGTCTGTCTCCCCCTGGAAGCAGGCTCCATGGGGGTCAGGGTCTTTGTCTCTGGCTTCGTTGCAGTGTTCTCAGTGCCTAGGACATTTTCTGGCATGTCAGAAGTGCTCAGCAAATATTTGTTGATTGGCAGAAAGAACCATATGGATTTGGCGTTGGGGGTTCTAAGCTTGGAACTTGTCTTCGGGGAGAGCCGAACTTTGCCTCTGGCTGTCCCTGCCTGCAAGTCGAGATCTGCTAGAGGGATTGCAAAGTGCAATGTCCAAGTGCAATAGAAAGGTCTTCTCCAGGCCTGGCTGAGTGACTCTGCCTCCTTCATGGTCCTGCTAATGCTAGTCGGTTATTGTCATCAAGTTGTAGGAACAGTAATAGTAGTGATATGGCTACCATATCTGATGTGCTTAATATATTCCAAGTTCTGTAAAAGTTTCTTTCTTTCTTTTTTTTTTTACATTCAGTATCTCTGTTAATTTTCTGCACAGCTCAGTGCAGTATGTAGTCGGCCCTCTGTATTCGTGGGCTCTGCATCCTCGGCGATGGAGGGCCAACCACGCTGCATCATTTTATGTAAGAAACTTGATCTTCCACAGATTTTGGTATCTGAGAGGGATCCTGGAATCAATACCCCGCAGATACTGAGCGATGACTGTGCTGTTAAACCCTGCCTTTGACCGAGGAGGAGACTGAGACTTAGATAAAGGAAGAAGGTAAAATGGCAGATCAGGGATTTGAACTCAAATCTTTCTTATCCCAGAGCCCAAGCTTATGACCCTTCTGTTATACTGTTAGAGGTAGAAGGGAGATGAGCCATCATCTCATTCAGAACTCTCCAACACAGATGAGAAACCCGAGGCCTAGAGAGATTCAGTGGCTTGTCCAGACTCATATGCCAAGTCTGATGGAGAGACGAACCTGGAATCCAGGTTTTCTGGCTGTCCAGGCTGTGTTCTTTCTATACCATCGTGCTGGGTCTATGGTACACAGGCTCTTTCTCAAAGAGAATGGTGCTGGAGGCTGCCTGAGATGCCCCCTGAGTTGTCCTTCTTCCTTGGACAGAGTGGAGTGGGCTTTGTGAGGTGGGAGGGAGTAGGTGTGCCTTTAATGGGGGCTGACTATTCCTGCAGAGCTGGAAGGAGACTAGGGGGAGGCTGGGGGCTGTTCTCCAAGGTCATTAGAGTCGCTGGGTGCAGGTCAAGGTCATGCCCTGAGTGTGCTGGAGGAAGAGGCCCCAGTGGGGTACTCTGGGTCCTCAGTTTCGTGAAACTCTGCCTGTTGTGGTCATGCTCAGATGCAGCAGGGGCTCCATTCAAGGTCTGGATCTGAAGACCTGGCAGCTTGTTACCTTCTCCCAGACTGCCTAAGCCCTTGCTTCTCAAGAAAGCGAGGTATGGGCCCAGACACTAGCCTCGCTGTGTTTCATCTTTGTTTCCAGAGGCTGGCTGGAGAGCGTGAGGTCATGGAATAAGGGGAAGGGGTCTTACTAGTCCCTGTGCTCCAATCCTAGGCTTGGACCTGACCTCGACTCAGGAAGGGGTTAGACGTCCTAGGCTTGCGTGTGTGAGTGTGTGTGTGTCTGTCTGTCTCTCTGTTTGTGTATTTTGGGGCTGGGGAGTGGGAGACCAGAGCAAAGTAGACTCTGAGAAGCTGAGAAGCCTTACCTTCTGCCAGGACCTTGAGATGGGGTGAGAAGCTGTTTTTGTGTGACTTTGAGATGGGGTGACTGGTTGCCCTGGTTTGTAGAGACAGGCCCATTTAGGGCTTGGTCCTAGTGTAATTATTAGCTCTCAAAAGTGTCCTGGTTTGAATGATAAAATATACGGTCATCCTTCTTTGGGATGACATCACCCACTTTCTGTTCTTGAGATAGGGAAATCAAATATTAGGGAGCAAGAAGGTGCCTGGGAGAAGAGCCTTCCCCCAAAGGTACTTTCTCTTGTCCCCCATTTCTAAAGGATTAAGACCTTAATCTCCTGACTACTCCTTCTACCAACACGACGGCTACCAACCTAACTCCCTTACTACAACTATTTCTGCTAGCCAGCGTTTGAGTCCTGGCTGTTTGCCAGTTACTATGCTAAGTACTTGACAGGCATTGTCCCAGTTAACCTTCCCACCACGTTGTAAGATGGGTACTCTTGACATTTTGGTAAGACAAACGAAGAAACTGTGCCCTAAAGAAGTTAAATAACGTGGGCAAGGTCATGCAGGAAGGAAGAGATGAGATCATGTTCAAACCCAGTGACCTGCCTCTGATGCTCTGATATTCACACTGGGTCACAGCACATCTGTGGGCCAGGCCTCTGGTCCATCCCCCCGACCCCTCCATGTCTGAGAACTTGAGTCTGGGAGCTGACCTGCTTGCTGGGCTGTTGGATCACAGCCCTGGGACTTGCTGAAGATGCTGCTGCTGCTCAGTGGCATGTTAGGCTTAGGGACAGGAGGCTGCTGGGGGTCTTTCTGGTGGCCCTTGAGAGACTCTGTTTCCCGTGGTGACTCAGTTGCCTTGCTGAGGAGGGAGGCTGTGTTGTTCGATGTATGATGGTGGTGGGTGGGCAGAAGGCAGAGAACCTGCACCCTGTCTGGCACTGCTTTGCTTTGTGGCCCTGATCCCTGATGGGCCACACTCGTCCTGGCCCTGGCAGTGGGGCTGGCCCCCAGTGGGAGATTCTGGCGAGTGGACAATTGGCTAGCACTTGCTCTTGGCAGAGCATCGTGGTGGGCCGTATTTCCTGTAATGGGTGGTGTCCTCTTTTGTCTGACAAGGAGGCTGTTGGTCGGGAGGGTTAAATAGCTTGTCTAGGACCACACAGGGAGAAGTCACAGACCTCTGACCCAAGCTTGGGTCTGACCCCAGAATTTCTGCTATGTTGGAGTCCTTGCCCTGCCTGCTACACTGAACCCTGGAGCAGAAGTGGTGGGAGCTGGAAGGTCTGGAAAGGGAGGCAGGGGAGGAAATTCAGGTGTTCAGATCAGCCCCTGAGTCTGGGGGCTGAAGAGGGCATCTGGGGCCCATCTCCTGCTCAGCCACCCCTGGGTCTTCTCCCTCCTCCAGCCAGGGGAAGACGGCCGCTGAACTCTCAGCTGAGTGAGTGCTGGTTCTGGTCTGGAGGGAAGGGGAGATGGGCCCGTCCACACCTTGCAGAAGTCCCGAAGGAGGTACCTGCTTCTGTAATCATGTCAGAGGTGTGTTAGTCACTCAGTCATGTCCAACTCTTTGTGACCCCGTGGACTGTAGCCCACCAGGCTCTCCTGTCCATGGAATTCTCCAGGCAAGAATACTGGAGTGGTTTGCCATTTCCTTCTCCAGGGGATCTTCCCCACCCAGGGATCAAACCTGGGTCTCCTACACTGCAGGCAGATTCTTTACCATCTGAGCCACCTGGGAAGCTGTGATATATGCAATGACACCTGGTTCCCCTCCTTCCCCTGTATCAGTGTCTGAGGACCCAGGATAAGATGGGACAGGTGATCTCTCTGCCTAGAGACTGGAAGGGAGGATACACAGTGGCGGGAAGTTGGGATTCCCCGGCTGGAGGACTCCAGGGAGAAAGGGGAATTTTTTTCTTGGTTGAGAAGCAGGGAATAGGAGTAGAGGATTTTTCTCACTCGGGGGATGGTCTGTGGCCCCCAAGCTGAGCTGCATTAGCTTCATTGCAGTCCCATTGAAGACTGTGTTTATTTTTCCAATAATGTGTTAATTAAACATCGATTTCCGGGTGGAAGAAAGGGAATTGGATTGCCAGAGCTAAATGGAGTGAGGAGGATGGGGAGCCATTGAGAGGGGCCCAGGCTGGAGTCAGCATTCTTCAGCATCACCCCAGGAGGGGTGGCAGGCAGGCAAGGCTGCCTCTTCCCCTGGCCCCACATTTGGAGTTTTCAGCTCCCTGAGAGCCTTTAGGAGACACCTTTTCTTCCCTTTGGCTGCCAGAGCAGATGGAGTTGGCTCTTTGCTGAACCTTGATTCAAGGGGGGAGAAGCCACCATTCTTCACCTTCTCTAGTATCCTTTTTCTTTTTTTTTTGTGATCCTGTGGCAGGCCTTGTGCTTGTCGCTCTATATAGGTTAGCTCATTGGATTTTAAAGTAAGCGCAAGAGTAGTATTTCTTTATACCCCCACTTTGGAGATGAAACTGAGGCTCAGAGAATTTAGGTGGCAAATTCAAGAGCAAAGAGGTGGGCAAGTTTGGCAAGAAAAGGGGGGCCCTAGAAGAGTATCTGAGATCAGCAGAATAGCCCCAAGGATCCAAACCCCTCTAAAGGCAAAAAGGAAAGAATGAAGTAACAGAGAATGACTTATTTTACCATCAGCTAAGACGGATGGAACTTTTACTATGTACCAGCAACCATGTTAAATGCTTTGCGTATACAGTTGTGAGGATGCAGTGAGCAAGTGTTAAGTAATGTTATTCCCATTATAGAGAGGAGGAAAGTGGGACTTGAAGAGGCTCCCTGACTTGCTGACGTTGCAGAGCTGGTAAATGGTGGAGCTGGAACAAAAATTGGGTAAAGAGAACTTTGGGACCTCTTTGCAGCCGTGTTCTTTTGACTTATACACACTGAGGACACGGATGCCCTCTCAGCAAGTCACCTACAACTTCTGGAAGATAGAGACTTGGGTCTTTTAGGATGGATTCTCTGGCCAGATTCTGAGCCTCAGAAATCCCAGTCCTGCAATGTGAACCACACTGTCTGTTTCCTTCTTCGTCCATGACCGCTCAGGCCGAGCCTCTGGTGGGTAAAGGCTCTTCTGGGTGCTTGTGGTATTTGGAGTCTGCATCAGTGAACTGGGTGGGAAGGGTAAGTTGGAGCAGTACTTCTCAGACTTGCCTGCATGTTAGAATTACCATATTAAGATCCTAGACCTATGCAGTCTTAGACTGCAACTCATACCAGTTAATTAATCCTTAGGGGTAAGACTCCAGGATCAGTATAGTTAGAGCTTCCCAGGTGATCCATCAGACCTGTAAACTGGTGATTGAGAACAGCTGCTGCTGCAAAGCAGCTGTTGGTAGAATAGACCAGTTTCTGTTTCCAGTTAGGTTAGAAGTGCAGAATTAATTGGTTTCACATACCTAGTATCCAGTGGGGCAGCCTTTATACTGGTCAATATTCTTCTCATTGAAACAGCAGCTTTTGGACTTTGGCACGCATCACAGTGTCTGGGGAGCTCTTACAAAATGCGCGTCTTCAGGCCCCACTGCAGATCTGATGGAAAAGTTCTAGGGTGGCCCAGGAATCTGCTTCAGAAGCAAGCACCTTCTGCGGCTGGGTGAGGTCGTGATACCCAGGGCCAGCCCTGGAGTCTCCTTTGTTTCATGCACGTGATGTCCGTGCACATGAAACCCTCTCTCTTTGGAGAGGTGGAAAGGTGAGGACAAGGACTGTTTGTGGTTGCCTGTTGCTCCATGAGGTCTGGTCTCCCGGGCTCAGAGCTGGCTGACATTGCTAACACGGGAAGGCCTGCTCTCCTGGCTGGGTCCCTGCTACCCAGGTTAGTGTCCTGCATGCAGGCTACCCTGAGGGAGTAGAGAATGGTCCCATCATGGAAACCCTGCAACCTTCCTTCCTGGGTTTTAACAACAACAAAAAAATCAGAGTAAATCTCTGGATGACTTGAGGGTTGGGGAGTCTGTCAGCAAAGTGCCCTGAGTCCTCCCCCATGGTCGGTGAACAGCTTCTCTGGGGCTCATTTTAAACTTTTCTTCCAAAACTGTCAAAAAATAGAGAATGGTAAGAGACTCTCAGAGCTGGAAGGGACCTTGGTGATTATCCATGCCAACATTAATGTTCTCTTCATTCATTCATCCAGCAGGCATTTATTAAACACCTACTATATCCAGGCACTGTACCAGGTGCTGGGAATACAGCCACATTCAAGAGAGACACTTGGTTTGTCCCTCATGGAACTTAAACTTGGGTGGAGGGAGCAAATATTAAACAACACAAAGAAATACGTAATTAGAAAGGATAAATGCACTGAGAGTTATGGAAAACTAATTTAGAATGATGGGATCAAGGGGGGAAAATGATAGCTAAAATTTATTAAGTGTTCACTATGTGTAGACCCTGTTGTCGTGGTTTTACATGTATCACTTAGTCCTCGCAATGAGTCTTGGAGGGAGGGAGGTACTGTCATTATTGTTCCCTTGTTATGGATGAGGAAACTAAGCCATGGCGAGGTGTCAAGGCTGGAACTCTCACTGAGGTCTGTCTGACCGTCCGAACCCTCTCTAACACCCCATCTCTGAGTGGGGAGGTGGCTTGGAAAAAGTGATGTTTGCACAGAGAGCTGAAGGATGAGTTGGGAGTGAAGAAAAACCAGAGAAGTTAAGGAAATACTGATAATCTTGTCCTCATATGGAACCCTTAGATGCTAAGCACTGTGCAGAATACTTCACGGAAATTATCTCACTGAATGCCTGCAACAGCTTGGAATAGTAGGAATTCTTATTCCCTTCTTTGCAGGCGTGGAAACCAAGGCTTTGAGAGGTCACGTTCACAGATGGTGGACACTCTGAATCCTGCCCTGTTTGGGCTTCTTGCATCTCACCCGTTGAGTGTGCTAATCGTGAATGGGGGGTGACGAGGGGGATTCCTCCAGAGCTCTCAGATCTGCTTGTTCTGGGCCGAGGAGAACCAGAGGAGGGAGAACGCAGGTCCTGGCTGGGGCCTGGCTGCCCCTCTGTGCTGTGAGCCATCTCCATTTTTCTTCTCTCTGGCAAGAGCCCCAGGCTGGCCTGCTTCTCGGTCTGTGGGTCCAGGAGCCCTTGGCAATTCTTGTCCTCTGTCTCCTCTTCCCTCCACCATCTTCCAGCCCACCTGTTGCTAATTGGTGAGATGCTTGTCACCTGTAGGTCCACCCTTCCTCCTCTGTCCGGTGCTTCCGTGAATGACCTCCCTGTGTGTTCGCTTGAGGTCCCCTGTGCCCTTGAGTCATGTGGTCCCCTGGGCCATCGTGAGCTGCTCTACACTGGGCAGACGTGAATCGAGGTGGGAAGAAGGACAGGGACATGGGCCATAAACGTGGTCTAGGGCTACGAGAGAAAGAGACAAGGGGACATGAGAAGGAGATGGGTTAATGGGTCACTGATAAAATATTAAATTCCCGGAAAGTTTGCCAGGACATGAGAGTTCACGTCTTCAGCCTGACCTGCAGGTGAGTGAATCTGCACAGGTAGACAAGCGCCCCATGAGATGGAGGCTGGACTCACTTCCAGGGACGGCAGGATGGTTCTGGCAAAGCAGGGGGAACACCAGAAGCAAGCAGGCTAGCTTTTCATCTGTGTTTCTGCTACCCTTGGAGCAATGGGGCTTGCCTGAATGCTGGGCTCTGACTCTGATGAGGCTAACACTTGAAGGCCATTGCTTGACTCCCCAGATGCCTGGAATCAAGACACAAAAGGGAAGGCGGGGAAGCTTTCTCTGAGAAGGGGTGGGATGTGTTCGGGGGAAGAAGTTGCCTTGTGTGTAGGTTGCGAGTTTGGATGACAGTCACTCTTCCTTTTTTTGTATATGTGTAGGCCACCCCCCCTTTTCTTTTTTTTACAACAATTCACTCCTTATAAAAGTGACTTAATGATTTTCTTATTGCAAAATATTGTATGTTCATTAGAGAGCATTTAGAAAATACTGGGGAAAAAACCCCCTGTAAGTCCCCACTCCAAAAATAACCAATGGGAAAATTTGGACATCTATTTTTCCAGCTTAACGTCTAAGCATCCGCAATCTAGAGTGTGCTGTTCTGTTTTTAAAGACGTTCATTCATTTATTTAACAAGCACCAATTGAGTGTCCGCTCTGTACCAGGCCCTGAAATCACATTTTGGAGGCTGTCATGCTAGCTCGAGATACACTTAAAGATGCATCGTGAGCACTTTCCCACAACAGCCACTCATGCTGTTGAGCTTCCAGATTTAGATTTGGGGTGTAATGAGGCAGTTGGCAAATTCTGGCATCTCAGGTCTCATGTCTTAAGAAGGAAGGGAAGATTGCTGAGCCTTTATCCTCAGCACAGAAGGCAGGTGCCGTGTTAGGCTCCTTGGGAGAGAAAGTGTTCCTTTATCTAGGCAATAAGGGAGGGACAGAAAAGGTTTTGAGGGTGGGAAAACCCCCAACCCTTTAGTGTTAGAGTCTGTTGTAGGAGCAGAACTCTGGAGGTGGGATGGAGAAGTCTCTGGATTTGGCAGCGTTGAGGGCAAGGAGGGCACTGCCTGGCTGACACTGGCTCCTCTGACCACTGAGCCACATCTATAACGAGGTCCATGTAGGTGCATTGGATCCATCCCGGCAGGCAGGAGGAGAGGCAGAACGAGGGAGTAACCGCAGGGGACGCAGCCAGTCTTCATCTGTTGGCCCTGTGCTCTTGCAGACTTTGTCATGTTTCAGAAAGAAGGGGCCAAGAATCTTTTAGGGAAGCTGGAGGGTTGGTGCTGCTTGCAGAATACTTCAGAAGGGCCTGTAGTTTCCCAGGTAGAGCCTGACGTGCAGGAACCGGTGTTCATGTTTTCTGGATTTGAGTTTTTATTCCTTTTGCAGTGTGGACATGCCTGGCGCCTCCAGGATCAGTTTTGACTGATAGTTGCCTTCGCAATGTCACCATTTTCTCAGAGACCTGATGGCTTCAGAGCTGCTGTGCTGGTTCCCATTTATGTTTAACTGGCCCTTACTGGGCTGTGACTTGCTGTGGACTGTGCTTGGAGAATTACTTTGCTTTAAGTCGGAAAAGTCAATAGGATAGTTTCTGTTGCTGTTCCTTGACATGGAGGTAGAAGCCTTTTTACTAGGAGATTCCCCGTGAGCTGGCAAAAGGGGACTTTTCTGACTTGGTGATTTTCCTTCCAAGTGGGAGTCTGTATAGGTAGCTGAAAATTGAGCTAGAATATGGGGGATAGAAAGAGCAGGCTGGTGAGGGCGTGATGCTCTTGGGATTCAGGATGGTCAAATTGCTCTGAGTTGGCTTTGGGGGGAACCCTAGCTTTGGGGCAGAAGAGCTGCGTGTGAGTATTAGCTTTGTCATTCATAGCCACATGGCCTTGGAGACGCAGTTCTAATGTTTCAGAGGATGGCTGTGAAGGACCTCCTGTAGGGCAGGGCTGGCTTGGACGTGTGATTGCTTCTGGATTTGAGGTGGCCCTAAGGTAGCAGGGAGAATGGAGCTCTAGGTCTCCGAGGGGCTGCTTTGTGCTTGACTGTGTCTAAGCTGCTCTCTTCACGTGCTCTCCAGATCCTCATGACGGCCCCCGAGGCAGGTAGCAGCGTCTTCATCCCATTATTGAGATAAATGGAAGCTCAGAGAGAGAAAGACGCTGACCCAAGCTTTCTCGGCAAGTGAATGAGGTGTAAATCCAGTGGTTTCTGACTTCAAAGCCTGCAGTGTCCTGAGTATCAAGACTTGGCAAGGAAAGCATGAGCTTCGTGGTCACACATGCAGATCTAGGGTCAGTTCAGCTCAGTCACTCAGTCGAGCCCAACCCTTTGCAACCCCATGGACCGCAGCACGCCAGGGGATGCGGTCCCTGTCCATCACCAGCTCCCAGAGTTTACTCAAACTCATGTCCATTGAGTCGGTGATGCCATGCAACCATCTCATCCTCTGTTGTCCCCTTCTCCTCCTGCCTTCAATCTTTCCCAGCATCAGGGTCTTTTCAGGTTAGTCAGTTCTTCGTATCAGGTGGCCGAAGTATTGGAGTTTCAGCTTCAGCATCAATCCTTCCAATGAATATTCAGGACTAGGGTAACTCCCTGCTTGTTATTCACTAGCTAAGTATATCCTTCACTTCTGGTACTTCCCTTGAACTTAGGACCCCATCGTGACTGCTACCCCAGGGCTACTTCAGAATGAGAAAATCCACAGGTCCAAGGCAGCCCTGGAGCACAGTAGGTCCTTTATAGTTGTTCTCTGAAGCTTCAGAGCCAAGCGTCCAAGGGCATATGTGTATTGATAATAAAGCAAATATTCAAGTGTCATTATCTATAAATCAGAGGTAATAATGTCAGATTTATAGTTGGGGATGGCTCAGAATCAAGTGACTTGTCTGAGGTCATCTAGTAGTTGGTAATGTGATTCAGCCGGGGTTAGAGCCCTTGTGGTCTAATCCACACTCTTTCACCCTTTCTCTACCTCTTTGTGGTCCTGCCTGGTATAAAGGAGCCAGAGCCACTGTAATGACCGTGGTGATACTCGTTATTTTCTGTTGATCAGATTCTGCGAATAGGAAGCTTCTGGTGATGGATCAGAGAGGCAAGGAGGTTTTCTTTTGATCTTTCTCTTTCCCTCCTAATACGTCTCCCAGGGTTTTTTCTTGGGGAGTAGGAATTGGTGAAATAAGCCTAGGGCTAAGTGGAAAGGTGAGCTGTTAGCAAATATGGTTTGGGGGCATGTGGGGTAAGTCAAAGGAGGAGGTGAGAGAAATCATCAGATGGCTGGGTAGAACATGCTGGAATCTTTTGTGTGTGCTATGGGTGGAAGGGGAGTCACTAGGAGGTAGTGCTGGGGAACTTGGGCTCACTGTGCACTCTTAGAATTTTCTGAAGTTTGTGTGCAGTAAACTAGCATGTCAGGAGCTCCCATGTTGTATGACCTCACACCTTGTCAGGCTGATACTGTCACCCTCATTTAGGGGTGAAGGGATTACATTACTCATGACTCCAGGGCTTCCCTTGGCTCAGTTGGTAAAGAATCCGCCTGCAAATGTGGGAGACCTGGGTTTGATCCCTGGGGTGGGAAGATCCCCTGGAGAAGGGAAAGGCTACCTACCCCAGTATTCTGGCCTGGAGAATTCCGTGGACTGTATACTGTGACCGTGGGGTCACAAAGAGTTGGACACGACTGAGCGACCTTTACTTTCACGCCACCCAGTGAGCCTCTGAACCAGGATTCAAAACAGGGCTATAGGATCCAAAGCTTTTTCATTATAGAAAACTTCTATTTGAAAACCTTGCACTTTCTAGATGTTTCACAGACTTTTAAAAGATCCTAGTCTAACCCCACTCTCTGATAGGTGAGGAAACTGAGGCTTAGAGGTCGAATGATTTGACCAAGATCCCACAGTGGGAGGGACCACTTTGAGGTCAAGGTCATGATATCTCCAGGTAATGGTTACTACAAGATAAATAGCAGACACCTGGAGTGCCTGCCCAGGCAGGAACTGATAAGAAGTGATGGGGCATTAGGGCCGCAGCGCTGCAGCCTTGTGTTTAGAGCCTGATCTCGGGTCTGTAGGAAGATTTGGGACAAATCAGGAAACTAAGGCAAATGCCATGCATAAGAGCTAGACATGACTTTGGGCCCTAGATGCTGTGGATGCTCAGGCAACACGAACGATTGCAGATCTCCTAAGGAGGTAGGGCTCAGCTTACTGAATCGGGAAGGTGCAGGCTGCCACATGCCTTGAGTTACTGGCCCTGTGGTTGTTATGATCTGGATTTCTTAAGGCCTGATCCTCTGGAATCAGATTGACCCACACATGAATGTGGGTGAACCTGTTCTCGAATACAGACTTTGATCAAGTTACTTCCCCTCTCAGAGTCTCAGGTTTGTCATTTATAAAACAAAGTCATAGCCACGCCACTGCTTAGTTGGGAATATTGAGTGAGGAGTTGTGGGTTGACTACTCACTAGGGCTCTCAGAATTAATTATATGTCTGGTCTGGACCTCTCACTTGAGCTCAGACTTGTATACCCACCAGCCTGATCATAAACGACCTATTTCTTTAATACTATTTCAACTCAAATTGATACGCTTTAACATCTTTTGATTATACCTCCTGTCCCCACCTGCTCTTCCCAGTCTTCCTCATTTTAGAAGTGGGCAACCCCAACCTCTTAGTTGCTCACCCTGACACACTTAGAATTGTTTTTGACTCCTTCCTTGCTCTCTCATCCTATGTTCAATCTATCAACCAAGCCTGTGGCCTCTCCCTTAAAAACAAGATCCAGAATATATCCAGACTTCTTATCCCAGTGGTCCAAGCCACCGACGCCACGCCGCCTCACCTGCAGCATCGCAATGACCTTCCTGCTGGACTCCTGATTCCACTCTTGACTCTATACTTTTTCCCTTCCCACACCAGGCAGGAATGATCTTTAGGATGGAAATCTGGTTATGTCATTGCACTCAAAATTCTCCAGTGGCTTCCCGGAGTCCTAAGTTCGACTGGCAAGCCCCACCAGATCTGAGCTCAGCACCTTTCTGCCTTCCTCTCCTCCCGCTTTCCTTTACACACATGCTGTTCCAGCCATACTGGTCTCCTTGCTGCTCCTTGGACTCAATAAGCCCAGTCTGGTCTCCACTCTTTTGTTCTAAGCCGTTTGCTTGCTGTTTGCCTTCCCCAGGTCTCTGTGGAAGTGAACCCCATTGGACAAGCCTTCCCCAGCCACCCTTTCCAGAATGGCCCTTCCCTCCCAGGACACTCCTCCTCCTTATCTTACTTTTTTCACAGCACATGTTACACGTGTGTTTGCTGGGCTCCTTGTCTGTCTGCCCCATTAGGACCTTCTCACCCAAGGGTGGGCTGGAACTTTGTTTTGCTCACAGCTGGCACGTCGCAGGAGGGAAGCCCTCAGTGAACGCCCGCTGGGTGGATGAGCACCCTCCTTCCTGCTTCCATGGCTCAGGTCTCTGGTCACACTGGGCCACTTCTCGCCTAGTCCTTGAGGGTCAAATGAGAATGATTCATCATCCTTAGTTGTCTTTCATGAACGACCTTTACAGACAAGGCCTGGGGCTTTGGGAAGCAACTTGATATTTTTTCTCATTTTAAAAAGGAATACATGTGGCCATGTACATTGTGGTGGGGGTCGGGGGTGGGGGGAAGAAAACAAAAGCAAAATTCAGTAGATGGAGAAAGCCATGAAGAACATGAAGATCAGCAGGAATCC
The DNA here is from genome assembly GCF_042477335.2 of Ovis canadensis. Classification (NCBI taxonomy): domain Eukaryota; kingdom Metazoa; phylum Chordata; class Mammalia; order Artiodactyla; family Bovidae; genus Ovis; species Ovis canadensis. The sequence continues at coordinate 99,716,517 of NC_091251.1, forward strand.
CTCCCTCCAGAGAGAGCCTCTGTCACTGTCAGGGTACCCACCCCACAGACTGTCCTCCAACGCACAGGTGCTCTTTCTTGGGGAGAGGATTGAACTGGGAGAAGTGGGTGACAAAGGAAGGATATTATTAAGGAAATGGGTAGCAAGATGACAGTGACCCAACAGTGTTGCCTGGTGCAGAGTGGTGAGACTAGGAATTGGCAGGATTTGGCTTCATCAATGACTCTCTTTCATATAGTAAGAAAGCCATTTGTTTCTCATCAGATAAGGGTCTCACACAGGGAAGAGGAAGAGACACCTCAGGAAAGCTACAAGGGAAATTCATTTCCCTTTAATTTGGTTATTTTTCAAAGCATTTTACTTGGATGGAGCTTTCTTTAAGGCCGCAAGAACTGTGTGTTTCAGGGCCAGGGGCATGCTAACTGGGGTTGGTGGGGCTGGGCTGGAGGCTGGGGACTGCCAGCAGTGGAGGGACCCCTTACCTGGGGTCAGGAGCTTTACCTACAGTAGTTACCACACTTCATTCTCATGGCAACCTTGTGCGTGCGGCGAGCTGTGAGTTGCCTTTAATGGATGAGAGCACAGAGGCTTGAATGGGTGGAGTGACCTCTCCAGGTATACCTCTCGGGAGTGGCTTGTGATCCAAACCCCGGCTGCTGGACTCCAGCGTTTGTGTCAGTAACCACAATGAAACATGTCCCGGAGCGGTCGGAACAGACAGGCGGGAGGGCCAGCATGGAAGTGCATTAGATGGAGCTGTGGGAGGAGGCTGGGGGATCTGCCTGCCCCCAAAGTTGCTCTTTCACATGGCCAGATGAAGGTCTGGTTCTATGTCTTTGACTGGACCAGACAGGTCCAGCGTTCCTGTGATGACATTGGAAATTTGGTACCACTCATGTGAAATAAAGAGGGCCGTCCTGAAATGGGCATGACAGGGGCCCCAGGTGGCCATCCATGTCACTCTGCAGCTCAGGACTGTTGTGGCAAGGGCATCCCTACAGATAAATGTGGAATTCCCGAAATTTAGAGTAAACGGAGATCCTAAATCACCCCTTCTCCTCTCTGAGCTGCGTGTAAACTCTAAGTATCTGGCCCCAGGGATGGGGACTGGGGATGGGGTTGAGGGTGGGGTTTGTATTCTTGAAGAGCACACCAATGTCAGGGAACTGAAGTGCAGAATCTTAAAATCCCGGTGGGGGCGGTACCATGAGGCCCCAGCAGAGGGTCTGAGTTACAACCCTGCCCTCCTCTGTGGCTGGAGCACGGTGTGTCTGTGTGTGTGTGGCCGTGCATGCACGTGGCTGCAGGGTCTCTTGCTGTTTGGATATTGTTACCCTGCATAAGGGCAGGAGATGGCTCCTGGGAATTAACGCTGCTCAGATGTTAAACCGATATGTCCACTCAGGTCTTATCCACAGAGTGAGGAGATGCCTGTGGTCTCATTGCCACTCCTGAGTCTTGAGACCCGAGCAGGAAGGAGGAGGAGAGGAATTCTTCACTCAGGCGATGGTGCAGGGTTTGAGGTGGGCTGCTTACTTGTGCTTCAGCTGAATAGGAAATACCGAACTCACGGTTGCCCTGCAAAGTAGCCTGGCTCTCAGTTCTGTTTCTCAGGGAAGAAGAAGTCCCCCTGGATTCCATTCATTCAACTGATCTTTATGGAGCACCTGCTGGGTCCAGACACTTTGCAAGGTGCTAGAGATGGAGAGGGGGCAGTGGTGTGGGCGGCAGCTGGCAGACTTGAGACATGTTTTGGTGGTGCCATTGACTGGGGTTGATGATGAATTGGATCTTGGATGAGGGAGGGATCAGTGTGGGGAATGACTCCCAGGGCGCTGATGCGAGTAGCTGTCAGAAGCTTGGCATCAGCACTCCTCTCCTGGGGAGGGTGGCGTGGCTCCAGATTGCTAGGGAAGATTTCACATGTTTCAAAAGGGGGAGGGGTAAGAGAGGCCCCGAGAGGTGTCAGCCATGGAGCCTGGCCTTCTGCATTTTTCTTTTCCCTATAAGAAGTTGGCACGCACCAGTATTTCCCAGTTCCTCCTCAATCCACCCAACGCCTCCTACCTTCCTGATCTCCCACCTCTATTTGAAATAAGAATATGAAGAGGGGAAATGGACTGACAGAGCGTTTACCCACCTAAGGGAAACTTTGGAGAGTCTGTTCAGCTTGGGACCCAGGAAGGCAAAACTGTTCAGGTCTGATTCTGATAAAATAGGTAACATTATCACAGATGAGTCCAGCAGATGGTCTTTCAAATGACCGTGAAATGGTGGAATATTCATGCTAAAATGCAACTCTGAAACTTGTTTAATTTAACCCTGCAGTTTAAAGATACACAAGCTGAGGCTCAAAGAGGTTAAGGATAGTGTGAAGTCATATAACAGCTCGGTATGGCTGGACCTTGGGATACAATATACTTTATGAACTGTAAAGCTAGAGAGAAGAGGTCTGAAAAACAACAAATGAAGTGGTCTGAGAGTCAGGGCGATGTCATTTAGGAATTGCAGGCTACTCCAGGAACCCACTGGAGTGGAAGATAAGGACCCCTGTCCTGTAAAAGAACTTAGCTTCACCAAGAAACTTGAGTGTCAAGTGAAAATGGAACTGAAAGGGGTCAAGTGCTGGGGTCCAGCCTCAGCAGAGTCCAGGGATACCCTCAGGATGAATGGCATTGGTGAAAGAATGACACGGGGAGACCAAGTTTCAGTGAGCGAGGCCTGTAACTTTATTTTCAAAAGGGGCTTTTATACCCTGACTTGTACATAGAGGAAAATGAAAGATGCAAGGTCATGCAGAGTCAGCTCAAACATTCCAGCAGTTTTGCCCTTATCAAAACCAGGATTTTTTTTCTGCATACCTTTCCCATAAACAAGAGTCTTATGTTGTGTACATTATCTTCTGGCCTTGGAGGCCTGTTGACATTTTATGACCCATTTTTTGATAAAGGTTGATCAACCAGAAAACTTGTTTTCCCTTGAAGTGTTTTTTCTTTATACCTCTAATCTGTGTCAGCCTCAGAAAGTACTAAATAGAATTACATTCTCATGGAGCAAAGGTGCAGTGGGTTACAAAAAAAAAAAAAAAAGAACTTATTAGCTCAAAGGTCTGATGTGGTTAATACCAAGGCTACTACTTGTTTTTCTTACATTCCAACTATATTAACTAATGCACTCCCAGGCACACAATGGATAAGGGATATGGGAACTTGGCAGCAAGCATTGGTTCAACAATGAAACCTTTCATCAGTATTATTTTAATAAAACTTTTTCACCCCTCAAAGGGCTCTATATTTTTATAATGCTTAGGCTTCCCGTGTCATGGTTTGTGAACAATCATATGCGTAGTTGCAAGAGTCTAGATAAACCTGCCAAGCAAGCTAGAATGCTAGCAGGGGGGTTTGAATTGAAATGCTCCTTTCATGCCCAGGAGACTTATCAACTAGAGCCCTAAGTTGATTTTCTCCAGAGAAAGGCGGTCGGGGATAGAACCCTGTTAATGTCAGAAGAATTGGTGAAAGGCATAATATAGTAAACAGTAGACAGACAAGTTTTGGTTTGGGGTAGATGCTTGAGCAGGTTCAGGGAGTCCCTCGATTCCTGATCCGCCTTGCCTGTCAGGTCTCCTCCACATGACCTTGTCATGGGTGAGATCTCCCGTGCTGGCTCCTGGCAGTCAAAGACACTCCTGAACTGGCTCGAAGACAGAGTTCAAGGTCATCTGTCAGCCTTTGGCCTTGGGAAGCCCCCTCCCCAGGCCCTGTGATGTGTGATGGCTTGACAGCCATGCTCTCTATCTCTCTATCTTGGGCTTATTTTCTGTAACTAGCCCTTAGGCTAATTCTTTCCTTCTGCCTTTGCATTTTGCCCCAAAGGGATGGAGTGGAGACTCAGCTCATGCTCTAGTCCATGGCGATAATGCAAACTGGGCTTGGGGCAGGGGTGTGATGCCCATCCCAGTCTGTCTCCTCCCAGTGGTAAGGGTTTTCTGGGTGAAATGGGCCAAGTGAAATGACAGATGAACCCCGCTGTGACCTTGCTTTGGCATTTTGATAGGCCACATGGCGTTTGAGTGTAGAGAGCCACAGAGCTTTTCCTTTGGCACTTAAAACGGAGGTTCACACCTGTGTTTTTCACCTCTTGGTCCCGCAGAGTTGGGAGAGGGGCAGGGCTGTGAGTTCTGACTGGTATCTAGGGTTTAGGCTCAGCCTGTGGGGAGGGAGTCCCCCTGGGGGGACCCCCCCCCCCCATTGACCTCCCATGTCTTGCCTTTCTGAATTTGGGGGGCAGCTGTAGCTCAGTCACTCAGAATGTAGGTGAATGTGTGGGCAAGGTGAGGTCCTCGCCACCTTTGGCCCCTGGCAGTCAGAACCTGGCCTGGGGTGGTTGGCTGCACGGGGCAGGGGTTAGGGAGGACAGACACATCTGCCATGCTGGCCTGGGCCCTTGGGCAGAGTGGGGAGATGCCCCTGCTGATGGGTTAAGAGCAGGAGAGTGTGAGACATGCCAGAGGAGCAGAGGGGCTCCAGAGATGAACGGCAGCAGGAGGGGACCGTAGTTATAGAGCAGGGTGGGGTGCTCTAGTGTCCTGGGGTGACTCTCTCAGTTCCCATCCTGGGTGACGCCTGACTGGGTCTGCATTTCAGCCCCCAGCCCTCTCGGGGGGCCCAGCCTGGAATCTACACCCTGGCTGATGCTGACCCCTTGGCACGGGTCTGAGAGCCATTTGTCTTCGTGTCTGATGTGCAAAGTGTGCAGATGCGGTCATGGCTCAATTGATGACCTGTCTTCCGGAGCGTGCAGGGGATCCTGGGAGGCTCGGTTGCTCCGATATTTCAGAGGTGTTAAGAAGCTCTTGGTGGAGATTTGCACAGAGAGGTTAATTATGGCTGCTCCCCCTTCTCTTTTCCACCCCCACCCCCCATCTGGTAACCTTGGCTCAGTTTATGTAAGTTTTAAATCTCAAGCTGAGATAATATTTAAGGACTATAGTTCTCAAAAGCTGAGTTCACAGGAAAAGCAGGGAAAATGAACACGAAGAGGCTACTGTGAACCAGGCACGGCGCTTGGCACTTTCATGTGCATTATCCATTTGTCTTCACAGTGATCCTGGAGGGTGTTCATGGGTTCACTCATTCATTCAGCATTTGTTGAGCACATAATATCTGCAAGGTGGCATTCTAGGCTCCGGTGATACAGCAGAGCTGAGCGCAAATCAGGTTTTCTGCTCTCATTGAGCTGACAGTCTAGTGAGAAGAGTGATAGACAATAAACACAGAAAAAGTAGACAATTTCAGACCGGAAGTGACCACCAGGGAGGAAATAAAACAGGATAAAGGGCAGATGGGTTTCTTGGAAGGGTTGCAGGGAAGATGACATCTGAGCTAAGATCTGAGTGATGAGAGAGCCATGGGAACGCTGTGCAGGGTATGTGTGTGTGCCTGCCCCACACAGAACAGCAAGTGCAGGTGTCCTGGATGGGTGGGAACTCAGCCAGCAAAAGGAGAAACAGATTTGTTTCCTTCCCTTTCCAGATGAGGATGCTGAACCTTAAAACCTAGCTTTTCTGTTAGCAGCCAGCTAACTGGAGTGGCTTTCCCTTCAAGCCTGTAGTCTTTCCACTGTAACTTGCTGCCATCAGTAAGTGACTATCTGTGTTCATTTGTACAAAGTCCTTTTCGTGTATCATCTTATCCCATCCTTGTAATCTCTTGTTAGCCCTATTTTACAGATGAGCAAACTGAGACTCAAGTCTCTTATCCAAGGTCCCAGCTGAAAATTGGAGATGCTAGCCCTCAAACTTGGGTCCATACGACTAGCAGCTATACTTAGTGGCCATAAAACTGGATGGTAGATTTAGTACCTCTGGGCCCGGGGGAAATTTCTACCACTTTTAGAGATGAGATAACTTCCCACTTGGAAGTTTGATGCTTTCTCCATGTCACCCAGCCAGAAAGTATCGGGGTGGGGGATGGGCTGACACTCAGCTTTCCCACCCCCTGGGTGGGCTCCTTCTGCTCTAAATACTACCTTTGTCCATGCTGGGTGCCCAGGAGGGGCTGATTTGAAGTGTCATCACCACCTGGGACCTACTTGCCACTGTTTGGCATAAAGGATTGATTCCTAGTCTTAGGTGTGGGCTCTGTGAAAGGTAAATTTTCTGAAAATAGCTGAGCACCTGTTATGGCTTAGGAATTACACTAAGCACGGTGAAGGAACATGAGGTGAGCTGTTCGGTTCATCTCAGTGATGGGAAATAATCGTCCAAGGGTGCCAGAGACGCTTGACCTCACCCCTCTTCTTGTTGTGCTGGAGAAAAAGGCAAGTCAGATGCTGTCCTTGCCCCAAAGGATCGCACAGTCAAGTTGGGAGGAAAGGGGAATTAATACACCAGTAAAATGGTGTAGTAGGACTCACTTATTCATTTACTAAGTCAGTGAGCGTTGAGTTTCCACATAGGCCAGGTACTGTAGCAGGTGTGGGGGCGGGGGTACAGTGGTAAAAAGGGCCCACAAGTCCACTTCTTCATGGAGCTTACATTGTGGGGCGGAGAGGGAGAGTGAGAAAAGAGGTACTGAAAATCCCACTACAAACTGGGATAAAGCTATGAAGGAGGGGTGTGGGGAGCTGTTTGACCCTAATAGGAGGTTCATCTGTATTAAGTGCACTGGAGAAGGAAGCCTTTGAATGCTTTGAACTGATGGGTGAGTTGGAAGGTTCTGATGGAAGCAGCCACAGGTAATCAGAGGGGCTCCAAGGAGGTCACTCACTTAGCCTGACTTGGGAGTGATGGTCAGGTGCTGACACTCCACTGGTCCTGAAGGAGTCTGCCCAGAGCTTCGGGAGTGGAGGCTGTGGGCATTGGGAGCTGTGTAACCTACACGCACATGCATTTTGCCATCACTCTGCGCCATCTCGTTAGAGACCTTTCTGCTCCGCCCACAGGAAGCTGAAGAAGTGTGGCAGTTGGCTTCTGTCTCCAGTGTCTGTTCTCTAGCACTTTCCTTTGAACTCTGCCCACGGCTCTGTGAATGCCAATGTCAGGACATCAATTATCCAGTAGGCCTCGGCCCTTGCCCAGCTGGCCTGTCTGCTCAGTGGCCGCCGTGCATAATCGATACAAGAGGCTGCCACTGCTGTGAGCTGGGGTGCAGGAGAAGGCCTTCTGTTTCCGTGGAGCTCAGCCACATGCTGGGTCCCACCGCCATGCCCCTTCTCCTCACTTGCTCTGCCTTCCACCTAACTCTGCGAGGCTGCATGGCAGGATTTTGCAGGTTGGCGTCGTGTTCCTGCCACGGCCCCAAACCATCATCTCCAGCAGCTGAGGAGGTTCTTGGTTGTGTCTTGGCTCAAGAGCTCCTAGACCACTGGCCAGCTGCAGCTTTCATGCGGCTCTTCCCCTTGCTATTGTTGGCACTTCTGGGTCTTCTGACCACTTCTGAAGTGTCCAGGTCTTGGCAAACAGGCTGGCAAAGAGACGGCGTGTGTTCCCCTGTTTCCTTCTTGGCTGGGTATTGACCAGGTGGGCCCCGTCTCTAGGTGAGAGGAGCTGGGTTGGCCCTCACATGCCCCTTTCTGGGGTATCCATGACCCAACATTATCCCTCTGACGTTATTGGGGTCATTTCCTTCCCATTGCTTTCTCCTCTCCTGGCCAGGTCAGGGAGGAGAGGGGAGACTTCTGAAACACCTCCAAACAGCGGAAATGTGGTCGTCTCATCTGAGCCCGGTTCCCCTCCATCCCATTCTATCGTCCATCCCCAAACGTCGACTGTATGGTTAGAGAAACATGATCTACCATACAGCTCCTCCAACCCGGAGGAAGGGAGTGTCTCCAGCTAAGGAAGAAATATGACTCAGATTCAATCTCTGTTCCACTTTGAAGAGCCCTCAGACCAGGCTTGCTCTCCATACTTAGCGTTTCACTGCTGTTCTGCCGGTCAGAAATCTAAGGTCATGGCATAACTCTGGGTGGGGAAGTGCCGGGCTGGGCAGGTTTCAGCCTGGAACAGGAATTTAATTATTTTCTTCTTTTATTCCCCTCCCTGTTTAACCCCACCTCATTCTGAGAGAAGCTGCCCTTCTCGTCATCCTTGTTGAGTGGACAGAAGTCCAGCTTCAGCTGCCCAGGCACATCCTGGTTTGTAATCTAGAGCTTAAAAAAGACGAGTCAGGCTGAGGGTTCTGTTCCCTCGGGAGTTTGGGATTGGGATGCTGAGCTGGTGGTGGTGGGTTTCCTGAGCTAAAATATCATGATTTCGTCCTAACTGAAGCTGGCAGATGGGGGCCAGCAGAGAGGGAAGATGGCGAGTGATGCTGAATGCAAGTGGTGGTGCCAGGGAGGAAAGAAAAAGGGAAAGGGGGGCCGTGTAGCTCCCCCTGTGTGACAGCTTTGTGGTCCCAGCCTGCCCTACTCCTTGTATCTTCCCAACAACAATTCATCCTGACCATACTTGGAGAGAGCCTTTGTTTCTTGCAAATCTGTGACAGTGTTAGTCGCTCCGTTGTGGCCAACTCTTTGCAATCCCATGGACTGTAGCCTGCCAGGCTCCTCTGTCCATTCCCTTCTCCAGGGATCTTCCTGACGCAGGGATTGAACCCGCATCTCCGGCATTGCAGGCAGATTCTTTACCATCTGAGGCACCAGGGAAGCCCAGATCTAAGGTTTATTAACTAGTTCAAGTCCTCGCCGTTTTTCCAGCACTGAGGTCAGGGCAACAGAACAGACTTGCCAATTAGTTGGCTAGGAGCAGAGCTTAAGTAGTGTGTAGGGCTTAAGTAGTGTCAAGTAGCCTCTAGTCTGTCTTTAGACAGCAGCTCATTTGCTGCAGTTTGGGAAGAATTCCTTGAAGATTCTTTAACTGGGTTTATAGCTGGCAGCTTCCTGTCTGGGTCAGGTGATGGATGTGCACCAGTGAAATGGTGACTGAGGGAAAAAAAAACCTCTAACGGATGCCTGGCTGTGGGTTGGAGTTCCTGTCTCCAAGGAGAGTTCTAGTGATGCCAGCAATAGGAGAAGCATTGAGGTCAGCAGAAGTATTCTGTCAGAGCCTGCATTGTGGCTTAAAATGGACGCTTGTGAGAGACCAAGTTGAATTATCTAGAATACTTCCAAAGGGGCCTCATGTGAAAGGATTAAGTGCACCCCACTGGGGGCCAGTTTCTGGCCAGTGCTGCTGGAGGTGAGTGAGCAGCTGGGTGTCTGGGAGGCCCCCAGAAAGGTCTGGTTTGCCTACAGGGGCCTGGTTGAATCTGAGGTCGCGCTTCCGGTGGCCTTTGTAATGCGGCAGTTGAAGCCAGGTGTCACGCCTTCTGGTTTTCCTCAGTCAAAACAGTATTAAGAGGAGCTAACATTTATTGTGCCAGGCTTTAAAAATAATTCCTGTGAACAGAGCTCTAAGGCAGGTACCATCGTTTCCCTGGTTTACAGATGAGGAAACTGGACAGACTTTCTAAGGCCACGTGACTAGCCCGAGGTGAGTGGACCGTGGATCCTGGCTTCAGCCCACACGGCCACGCTCTTAAGCCTACTCTGCTATTTTACTGGTCAGTCTCAGTTAGGGTCCCATTTTCTTGCTTTGGCTGTGTGCCACTGAGCAACCCGGTGTCGCAGGGGGTTTGCCGAGCCCTGGAGGCTGGAAGACACCCATTGATACAAGCAACTGCCTGCCTTGCCCTTTCCAAAGTGGAGCCAACCCAACCTCCTCTGAGCTGGGGCAGGACTCAATGAGTTATGTAGGAGTGGCTGTCCCCCCAAATGATGTCATCACTTCTGTACCTGTAGCAGGAGAGTGCCTGGAAATGAAGCAAAGCCCTGCGAGTTGAAGATGGATGAAGGAGAACAAGGAGTCACGTGGCCTTAGAAAGTCTCTTCAGTTTCTTCATCTGTTAACCAGGGAAACAATGATATGTACCTTAGAGCTCTGTTTACAGGAATTATTTTTAAAGCCTGGCAGAGACCTGGCACAATAAATGTTAGCTCCTCTTAATACTGTTTTGACTAAGGAAAACCAGATGTCATGACACCTGGCTTCAACTGCCGCATTACAAAGGCCACTGGGAGCATGACCTCAGATTCAACCAGGCCCCTGTAGACAAACTAGATATTTCTGTGGGCCTCTTGGACACTGACTTGAAGGTCTCCATCTCTGGACTGTGATAACTCCTGGGTTTCTATGATTCCTGGCAAAGCTGGTGTGATGGGAGCGTTTCAGGAATGACTCGCTGTCAAGATGGTGTCTAAAAACCCCCTCATTGGTTCATCTGCTCTGTCTGGACTGAGGGAACTTGTACAGCACAGTGCAGGAGATCTTGGGAAGGAGGCCAGCCTGAATCTTCAGCCATCTGTTAATGGGGCAATACATTATGTTGTAGCACAAGCGAGTCACCATAATTGGGCAGAACCATCAGATAAGGTTGCACCAGGGGAGGCGACTGCGCAAGTGCGGATTAGCTGTGAATGTGTAGCTTGGGGGATGGAGTGGGGACTGTGCAAATGGAAATGTCTGTCTTGGTGACACTCGAGTACATGGTTCTCAAAGTGGGTTGCGGTGTCACCTGGGAATTTATATGAAATACATGTTCTTGGGTCTTGCCTCAGAATTCCTGAGTCTGAAACTCTAGGGCCTAGCAAACTGCATTTTAGAACACCTTCCAGGTGATTCTGATGCATAGTAACGGTTGAGAATCATAGCTGTAAACTAGGGTGGGAGTAAACTGCAGTGTTCTGGACACAGCCTAGACCTCTGAGACTGAGAAGACCTTGAACTTGCTGGTTTTATATTGTCTAATGAAAAATAAACTTAATAAATCCTCTTTGGATTTAATCTGATTAACAGAGGTTCTCCAGTGATTTAAGCAAAGTTCCCCATGGTCTAGCTACTGAACCCACCCTTTTCGGGCAAAACCCTTCACTGGACTTGAGTGGGAGAAAGTCTGTGGTTGACAGTGGGTGTTTCCTTAAGGTAGTTCAGTGTAGCTGAAGGAAAATCTGCATTGGGGTTCTTGCCCTACCTGGCATTAATTTCAAGGGCTACGGCGTGGCTCTTCCTGCCTCCTGGTCTCAGGCTTTTCACCTGTGAAGTGAGGATAGGTTGGAACTCTCCAAGTTCCCGAGTGTTGACAGTCCATGGTTCTTAGAGATGTCACAAGGAAAGGACGTGGTTATGTCATGCTGGAAGCAGAGGTGTTGATGCTGTCATAGTTTAAGCATTAATATTGGAGGCGACAGCCTGCTGACCATCTGGAAGAATCTGCCAGGGTGCCAAAGGCCCTGGACCCTGATTTGAGAGCTGCATTTTTAGGACAGGTGCCTCATTAATAGAAATGAATGCCTGAGAAATGAACAGCCTCCCTGACTTTGAACCAGGCTATATTCCCTGCACTGTCAAGCCTCTGGAGCACAGAGGCCCATGGACACCAAAGGGTCAGCCCCCGAGCCCCAGGTCTCCTTCTATCTGACCCCCTTGGTGGCTTCTGCACACAACTATGTGTGCCGAGCTTTGGCGCTCAAGCTTTTTCGGCGCAAGGAAGGCGGTGGGAACACCGCCTGTGAGCGTCTGTCCTTCCTTGGCTGAAGACACTGTTCAGGCAAGGAGGGCGCTGGTAAAGGAGTGAGAACGGGAGTGGGAGCGGGGGTGGCCTGTCTCGGGGACGGCTTGCACTCCCGCGGCTTTCATAGGACTCTGGCAGCAGAGGCAAAGAACCCGTACCAAGCTGACCTTTGACGCCAAACAGCTTTTACGTTTGCTGCCCGAAGGCGCTGCTGACAAGTTGGGCTGGAGGCAGAAGGTGGAGGAGAAGGGAGAAATACACTGCCTCGGGAGAGGAGCTCATGGGCTGGTGGGCAGAGCCAGAATGGCCGTGACACGCTCAGACACGCGGACAGGCTGCCTTCCGTCTTCGTCAGAGGACGCACATCTGAAGTGTGACTCTGGGGCTGAAAGAGGAAAATGCAATTTGGACATACCCCACTGAAACCTCTCTCTGAGCGATGCCACCAGGGCAGAAGTGGGTTATAGTGACCAAGGCCGTTTCATCTAAGGTCTCTTTCAGGCTAGGGGCCTCCACCAGGGGGAAGGATGGGTGTCTGATTCATATACAGCTCTGAATAGAGGCAGTGGGAGGGGACAAACACCCATAGCATCTCCCTTTGGTTCCTTCTGGGCCTTTTTCTCCACCGTGAACTTGGGAGGTGTGATGCTGCCATGGGTGAGCCTCACCATAGCTTCCAGGACCTGGGAGCAGAGGGCCATCCTAGGTGGAGCAGGAGAGGAAACAAAAGGCTGTGTGATTTAAAATGAGTGTGACTCCATTTCCCTGCCTGAATATGCAGGGAACACCCATTCTTGTCTACGTAAATCCAGAAAGGATTTGACAGAATTTTTAAATCAAAAAGTGAAATGCAGGAAATTGAAGTCAGCTTTTGCAAGAGGACTTCGTGGCTTCCCTGTTGCTTAAAGATGTTGCTGTGTTATGGTTTCTGTTTCTGGGGATGTCAAGAGTCAAAGGATGTGACTTTGGCAAGTGCTTGGGCTCATCATAGCCAGGAAGTCTCACTAGGGATGTGTGTGTGTGCGCTCCTTTGGGAGGTCACCTGTCAGGACTGGAACGTGGGGGACAAGAAGAGTGGTGGGGGAGATTCAACTGGGAAACCTTAAAGTCCCTCCCAACTCTTAATTCTAGGGTTCTTGGGAAAAAATAAATGACAGTGGTGGACCTTCTTGTTCTAAATATGTTGATCAAGTGGGTTCAACAGATCTCTTATGTCAAGCCCAGTTCCCCTTACTAACCCCCAAAGAGAGAAGTCTTGTGCTAGGGGTGGGAAGCATGTCTCCATAAGTCAATATGAATCTCTGGCTTTTTCCAGGGACAAAGGCAGGTGAAGGAAATGGAGCCGGTTTCCAAGTGCCATGTGTATTATTCAACTTAATCATCACAGTAACCCACTGGATAAATAGGATTACCCTGTGTTCCAGAAGAGGACGTGAGGCCTCAGAGACATCAAAACTCTTGCATATAGTTGTACAGCCAGCAAGTGGAGAGCCCAGGACACAGTCCTGGTCGGGGCCGTGCCCTCCCACCCTACCTGCCTGGCTGGATTGAGTACTTGTCTCTTTGAAGACACACATGAGGAAGGCATGAGTTTGCACAGCCTCATACCCAAGTCCCTGCGCCCTTCTCTTTACACATGATAATGCCTCCTCCCGTGTCTGTGTCCCCAAAGAGAGGGCATTCTGAGCAGTGCTGAACTGACTTCCAGAGTGGAGCCTGCCCGGGGAGGGGGCACCGGGGATTGTGAGTTTCAGAGCAGGTGTGGGTGCCAGCCAGGTGTGCTGTGGGAGGCTCGCTTTGTGAGGGAGGCCACTCCTCTTTGTTCAGCCTCCCCCTGAGTGAAGTGAGGCTTCCTGGGGCCTGGGGAGTATTAATGACTCATTGCTGGCGTCTTGGAGCCGGGTGAAGTGTTCTCTCGTGTTCCCGTTGCAGGGTTAGACATCAGCAACTCGTAGCGTGGTGTTTGGCTCCAGCTCGCAAGTCGGATCGTTTCTTTGATCCCAGTTTTTCTCCGTGACTTGGCTCAGTTTCAAAACTGGGTGGGAAATGTCCCTGCCTCACTTTCTAGTTGTTGCTTTTCTTCTTTTCCCTCTTCGGTACGACCAATGGCGGAGAGGTTTGAGAAAGGAGACACGGTGAGTTGAGCTGTTTGCCTCAGGGTCTGAAAAGCTGAGTTAGTTTTATTTTCTTCACTGATTTGATAAGTTTTAAATTACCACCTTAACATAGTATTTTATGTAATGTAAATAGGACATGATTAATACTGAAAACTTCAAAAACTTAGAAAAGCACAGAGGCCAAAGCAAAAATCGCTCTTTTCCTACCATATACCATGATCTACTGTTTGATGTAGATCCTCTCAGGTGTGTGTATATGTGAGATACGTTTACTTCTTATTTTATTTTTTTTTACAGGAATGAAATAATATATATGGTCTGGTTTTTTTTTTCCTGCTTTTAGTGTTATAATGTGAGTGTATTAATGTGTCGAAAAATTCTTAAATCTTTTAATTAAAAGGTTGTAAGGATATGAAATATTCTATTATATAGACATAGCAATTTACTTTGTCCCCTGTTGTTAGATATTTAGGCCCTATAATTAGGAATATTACTATTTATCCCTCCAAAGTTTAGGCCATATTACATTTCTGCCTGTAGTATGTAAGAGCAAACATTTTCTAATGCCCTTAAGATACATCTTTGCTGCTCTTTGCCTGACAGGACCAAAAAAAAAAGGCTATTTCATTGTCTCAACCTTAAGTTGTTCTGAGCAAGAATGAGTACATACGTAGATGGATTTGTTGGGGCTGTAAGGGAAAAAAGATGTCTGCCATCTCAGTTTGATTTTGTATATTTCCTCCTTTGATTTTTCCTTTGCCAATGTAACACAAAAACACTAGATCCTAAAGAAAGAGGTATATATAAATATCATTTAAAGGGTATTTGTCACAGTTTTATTTATAAAAGCTGAAATAGCCCGAGTGTTTAAAATGAGAAATTAGTTAAATTCATGGTGATAATGGAATACTATGCAATCATTAAAATAATTTAATGGCATAGGGAAATGTCAGACTATAAAATAATATGTACATTATGATCTCAATTAAATAATATGTGCATAATAGAAAGTCTATAAAGGTGAATTGTAATCATCTCTCAATGATATAACTGTATATTTTTCTCTGTGTTTTCAAAAGTTTGTAACAGATGTAACACTATTGAAATCATACGCAAAACAGATGTTAGCAAGGAAACTCTATAAAGTGTTATGCATGGAAAGAGCTCTGAGTAACTGTATTCTGGGTCACTTAGATTCTCCCAAGGACTTTGTGTGTTAATGAGTCTTTTTACATTTCTTTGAGGGTTGTGGGGCTCTTTGGAAGTTTGCAGGACTGCTTATAGCCAGGGTTTCTAATCAAAGTAGGGAGTTGGAGAAGAGCATCCATCTATTCTTCTGTGCTTTGTTGGACTTGGTGATACAAGGTGAGGGAGGAGAGAAAGAACCTATCTTTGATGTCCACTGTCCTTGACCACAGAATATATAGGACACGGCATCCGAGGCATCAGTGAGTCTCAGAACCATTGGGGTTGGGGTTTGGAAACTGAAAGGCAGGGAATGCCAGAGGATTGATGTCTAAGTGTCATCTGGAGGGACTGATTTGGTTGTATTTGTGTGTTTCTGATAATGACAAGTATACTGGGGGCAGAATCCTATGCTGGTCCCCTTACTCACTGATGAGGAAGTATAAGCCAGAGGGATTAAGTCACTTGTCCGCAACAGGGTCTTTATCCCCATGACAGCGTTCCACTGGGATGGTGCAATATGTCCTGTGTTGCCTGTGTCTAATTGGCTGAGATGATTCACAGCATACTTGGGTGATTCTTAACACACTATCGACTGGGGGATTTTTGCAGAAACTAACGCCTGTGGCTGGCAATTTGTTCTGTAAATGAATATTGAAAGGTCTCTGGTCAATAACATTTGGGTAACAAAGAAAGTATTAATATATCTCTGGTCAATATGAGTTAAGTTCTTGCTTGGTTAGAGTTTGGATGAAAGAGGATCTTTTAACTCTCTAACTAGTAGGATTGGGCACGGGAGAAGGTCAGTGTCAGTCTTTCCCCCTTATGAAATGATAATTATTAAATGACATTCAGAGGAAGAGGAAGTACTGAACTTTGTAATAAAGGGAGGTGAACAGGGAGAGCTGGCAGAGATGAGTCAATGATCGAAAGGGTTTATTTTCCCCAGACACAGGTTTCCATGTGGAGATGTGCTTATTTTCTGAGTTGCAGGCACTCAGTGGCATGGGTTTTCCTCCTAGGATGCCTTCCATCCTGGGTGTTTGAGGAGAATTCTGAGAACTGGAGATTTCATTCAGTTTATGGCTTAAAGCCCCATGCTGTGTTACTGAGTTCGTCTTTGGCTATCAGTGCCCTGAGTATGAAGACACTGAGTTGGCTTTGGGCATCACTCTTTAAGTCTGAGAGTCTGTGCAGGGCGGGCAGTGGTTATGGTGGGAGAGCAGTGGAATTCCTGGGCAGAGTGGAGCTCTGAAAACCAGCGAAGAGTATAGTAGAAGAAGAGGTCACTGAGGGAATGAGCAGGGTGTGGCAGCTGCCTTCCAATACGTATGAAGCTGTCATAAGGAATAAGGAGTAAAACTTGGTCTGTGTGAGTCCTGAGAGCAGAGTTATAACCGATGAAGTCCAAGATGTTCTGAGGAGACCCACTTCAGCTCAGTTTAAGGAGGATCTTTCTAGAAAGTAGAGCCTCCCGACAGTGGTCAGTAGAACAAATGTTGAGAGCCAGAGCCTCCAAATGTTGGCCAGAGGAGATTCCTGCACTGGGTAGGGGGGAGGATGTTTCTAGATGGCCACCAAGGGTTATTTCAGGCCTGCTCTTCCAAAACTCAGTGTTTCTGTGTCTACCTACTGGCTATACAATCTATTCATTATTCACTGTTTGTTAAGCATTTATTTTGCTCCTCATATGTTCTGCTAGGTGTTAGAGATATAATAGTGAACAAGCTATAAGATCCTTGAGCTTATAGTCAATTAAAGGAGTAAATGGTAAATAGATTATTGCAAATATGTGACCAGTCTAGTCAAGTACAGGGTGCTGTGATCTCACACAGGAAGTGCACCCAGCTTAGCTTGGGGTGAACCATGGAGTCTGCCTGGAAACAATGAGTTGGAAGATCTGAAAAATGACTGTGACGAGGCCAGAGGGTAAAGAAGAGTATTCCAGGGAGAGGGAACAGCTTGCACAAAGGTGGAGGGACAAGGCGGTGCTTTACAGACACCGGTTGCTGGCATGTAGGCAAGTGGTGAGGGGGGTGATGATAACAAGGCAGACGGATGATGAAGGCCCTTTTCTGCAGGTCAGAGCTTGGATTTCAGATTGACAGTAACAGGGAGTCATTGAAGAGCCGTAAGGAAAGGAGTTGTGTGATCTGCCTCAACTTTTGGAAAGACCACTTTGCTTCCAGTATAGAGTGGGTCGGAGAGGACCACGACTGGCTGTTGGGAGACCAGAGTCTATTTCAGTAACTCTGGTGAGAGATGACAGTGAAATTAATCCACTGTAGTGGCTTTGAGACTAGAGAACGCTGGGCAGGTGGGAGGGAAGTAACGTGTGGACGAGCTGGGAGGTTGGGGGCACATTCACTAAGCCAGAGGAATGGGAGAGACAGCAGATTGGGGGGCTGGTAGGATGCTGATGAGTCCAGTTTGGGACATGTTGTCTTTAAAGGGCTTATGGAACACAAAAGTAGAGACATCATTTCTTCCCAAATTGTAAGCTACCCCAAAGAGATTCATGTCTGTCTCCTGATATCATGGATGAGTTTCTTTATATACAATGGTACTTTTCTTCCAAAACACTTTTGTGGTTACTTCTCACAGATCCTCCCACCATTATTGTCCCATGAAATGATGTCTGTGTGGTCTTAGTATAGAGTTACTTAGCTGGATTTTGCTCTCTGGTTGGGTCCCTCACATCTCTTCTCTAGTGTGCCCAGAGGAGAGTGATCAGGTGTGAAGGAGCTCGGTGTTGTTCCCGAGGCAGAGAGAAAAGACCCGGAGAGGCTTAGAGAGGAAGCCAAGTGAGGTTGCTTCCATTCCTGGATGGTGGCCTCTCTGCTTGACTGGCCTGTACTCCCTCCATGGACTCACCTTCCTGAATGTTCCCAGACTGTTGTATAGACCCCATTCGGGGGTCATCTATGGGTCAGCTGCTGACCCATTCCACAGATTCATAACTGGCAGAGACACTGAAGACCATTAAGTCCAAACGGCGGCTCAAGGGATGTGAAGAGACTTCTCCAAGGTCAATGTGTTGGTCTCCCAGCTTCTTGTCCCCACTTCACCACATTGGACCTTTAAGGACTCTTACTGAGCTATAACTTTAAAAGTTATATCACAACAAACTGTGGAAAATTCTTCAAGAGATGGGAATACCAGACCACCTGACCTGCCTCCTGAGAAATCTGTATGCAAGTCAAGAAGCAACAGTTAGAACTGGACATGGCACAGCAGACTGGTTCCAAATAGGGAAAGGAGTACATCAAGGCTGTATATTGTCACCCTGCTTATTTAACTTCTATGCAGAGTACATCATGAGAAACGCTGGGCTAGATGCAGCCTGGAATCAAGATTGCCGGGAGAAATATCAATAACCTCAGATATGCATATGACACCATCCTTATGGCAGAAAGTGAAGAGGAACTAAAAAGCCTCTTGATGAAAGTGAAAGAGGAGAGTGAAAAAGTTGGCTTAAAGCTCAACATTCAGAAAACTAAGATCATGGCATCTGGTCCCATCACTTCATGGCAAATAGATGGGGAAACAGTGGAAACAGTGAGAGACTTTATTTTGGGGGGGCTCCAAAATCACTGCAGATGGTGACTGCAGCCATGAAATTAAAAGATGCTTGCTCCTAGGAAGAAAAACTATGACCAACCTAGACAGCATATTAAAAAGTACAGACATTACTTTACCAACAAAGGTCCATCTAGTCAAAGTTATGGTTTTTCCAATAGTCACATATGGATGTAAGAGTTGGACTGTAAAGAAAGCTGAGCACTGAAGAATTGATGCTTTTGAACTGTGGTGTTGGAGAAGACTTTTGAGAGTCCCTTGGACAGCAAGGAGATCCAACCAGTCCATCTTAAAGATCAGTCCTGAGTGTTCATTGGAAGGACTGATGCTGAAGCTGAAACTCCAATACTTTGGCCACCTGATGCGAAGAACCAACTCATTTGAAAAGACCCTGATGCTGGGAAATATTGAGGGCATGAGAAGAAGGGGCTGACAGAGGATGAGATGGTTGGATGGCATCATCAGTGCAATGGATATGAGTTTAAGTAGGCTGTGGGAGTTGGTGATGGACAGGGAAGCCTGGTGTGCTGCAGTCCATGGGGTCACAAAGAGTCAGACACGACTGAGCGACTGAACTGAACTATAAACACCCCTTCTTTTTGATTCATGTCTTCTATGTGGCCCTTCAATGTCTGGATTCTCTAGAGCCATACCACTCACCCTTTTCTCGTATCTCATCCTCTTTCTGTGTGGGTCTTTCTACTCCTGTGGTTTTCACTGCTACCCAAGGGTGGATGACTCCCCAGTTGGTACTTCCAGCCTTGAAGCCCTTCCTACACCTTAGGTCACCAATCCTGGTCCTCTCCTCTCGTGAGCACATCAAAATTGGCAGCTTATAAACAAAGGGTGTTGGCTTCAGTCCTACATAGGTGACTGACTACTGGTTCTTGCAGTTGAGAATCAAAAGTAAGTTGATACATCACTGTACATATCCAAGTCTGCGCTTCATCTTTTCCTGCATGTGTGAGTGGGCAGCATCCATGTCTGCCCAGGTATGTGAGCTGGAGAGGTGGGAGCCAGTGACAGTATCCCTTTTCCCACTTCATTAGTCATTGCAACCCTTTGGTTCTGTCTTTTCAGTGCTCGAGGGTTCCATCTGCTCCTCTGTGTCTTTCTTGCCAGTGGACAGCCATCAGCCTCCAAGGGGAACACACTGGTTCATTCTCAGGTGGTCCCCATACTGTCCCTTCTTTTCTTCCTCCATTTTCTCTTCCTCTCCTACATACTGTAGGAAGGATCTAAAGGAAATACAAACCTGATCAAACCCACTCCTTGCATAAAACATCCTCTCCTCTGTAAAACCTCTTTAGTATACAAGGATAGTGGCTAAGATCCTGGACTCTGTGAATCAGACTGCCTGGGTTTGAATCCTGTTGACTAGCTGAGTTTTCTTGGGCAGATTATGTAAACTTTCTGTTTCTCAATTCCCTCACCTATAAAATCAGAGAATAATATTGGGCTTCCCGAGTAGCACCAGTGGTAAAGAACTTAAGAGACATGGGTTTAATTCCTGGGTCAAAATAGGTAGGTGTAATAATATACCTACTTCATAGTGTTGTTATAAGAATTAAGTGAGTTAATATTTTTGAAGTGCTTAAAAAGTGCTTAGCACATGGTAAGTAAGAGTTTGTTAAATAAAATAAACATATAATTGCTTAGCTTGTCATGGGGCCCTTTCAAAACCTGGCTCCTGTTGACCTCTCCAAGCTCAGGTTCTCAGTCCTTTAGTTCCTGGCATTGCGCCTCCAGCACTGTTCAACAATTTGCCACTTTTCGTACCACTATGCTTTTCTTCATGCTTCCTGTTATCCCTGGATTCTTCTCCTTTCTTCTTTCCAATGTCTCCTCTGCATTATAAACCTTCAAATAAATTACTCATCTTTTAAAATTTAGAATGGATGCTTCCTCTATGAAGCATCCCCATAATCTGGACAAAGATAACCTACCTTCCCCTGAGCTACTTTCATGGGAGGGTATATTTCATTTAGTGGTTAGTCTGGAGGCTCTGGAGCAGGACAGAAATTGTTCCTGTTCTGATTTTCTGATTTAGCCACTTATCAACTGTCTGATCTTGGGCAAGTTACTTAATCTCTCTGAGCCTCATCTGTAATATTGGAGTAATAAGTTACCTACTTAATGTTTGTGGCTTTTGTTTAGTTGCCAAGTCATGTCTGACTCTTTTGTGACCCCAAGGACTGTAGCCTGTCAGGCTCCACTGTCCATGGAATTTCCCAGGCAAGAATACTGGAGAGGATTGCCATTTCCTTCTCCAGGGCATCTTCCCAACCCAGGGATCAAACTCACATCTCCTGCTTGGCAGGTGGATTCTTTACCACAGAGCCACCTGTTTCATAGAGTTATCGTAAGAATTACATGGTACCATGCATTCTAAGGGCTTCCCAGGTGACTAGGTGGTTAAGAATCCACCTGCAGTACAGAAGACACAGGTTCTATCTCTGGATTGGGAAGATCCCCTGGAGAAGGAAATGGCAAACCTCTCCCGTATTCTTGCCCTGGAAACCCGGGCAAGAGGACCCTGGTGGGCTTATAGTCCATGGGGTCACAAAGAGTCAGACATGACTTAGTGACTAAGCAGCAGCAACATGCATACTAAGGGCTGGGTCCAGCTCTCAGCACCTGGTTAGCTGACAGCATTATGATGCTGTATTTCCATCAATACAGGCATCACCTATTATAAACTAATTTATAACTTACATATGTGTCTCCGTGAAGGGGGGGACCCTATATACTCAGCTTTATAATTCCAGCATCTCCTTTAGTAGATAATTCTAAATAATACTAATAATTATGGCTATCTGAACCCCACTTGGGATGAAGTTGGTGTCCTGGCCACCATACATTTGGTTTTGTTTTCTTGATGGTCCATCTGAAGGAGATGAGTCTGTACCTGAAAGGTGGCAAGATGTTCTAAACTGAGCAGGTGGTGTGAAGCAAGGTGTGAAGACTTGCCTAGGTGTGTGTGGGGGGCGGGCATAAGCAGAGGGAGGGAGAGGGGAACCTGGAGACCTGGGCGGGTAGGACTAGGCCAGCTGTGGGAAGAAGCAGCAGCAGCAGACCAGGCAAGGAGAATCTGGAGAACTTGGGTGAATGGGCTAGCAGGCAGGATGCATGGATTCTTGGGAGGTAGCTTTGGGGTGGAAACTGGAGAGCTGCTGAGGGAGAATCCAGAGGCCAGCTGGGCTGGCTGTCATGGTGGGTATGATTATCTTACCTACTTTCCTCTCTCTGCTCCCATACCTTGCTGAGAATGGGCCCTTGCCTGAGCCCCTTGTCTTAAATGGCAACCCCTCCCTCCCAAACTTCCAACTCCTCTTTCTCTGCTTCATTTTCTTCCAGAGTACTCATCACCATAGGGCACACTATTTCTTAGATTTATATATTTGCTTATTATCTGTCTCTCTCTAATAGTGTTGTAGCCATGCTTTCTGGGAAACAAACTCACCCAGAAGGACAATGCAGATAGTGGAGTGCAGTTTATTATGCCAGTGGGCCCAAGGCAGAGTCTTCTGTTAGCCAAGGACCGTGACCAGTTTTTGTGAAAACCTTATATACCCTAAGTGTATGTGCCCAAACCCACCTCCCCAGGTTTTCTGAACTAGTCTGAGCAAAGGAAAAGGAAGATACAATCAAAGTTAACCATGACTCGTATGCCTTAAACCCATGATTCTGATTCGTCTGCATTAAGCCTAGGTAGTTAACAGTGGACAATTATCAATAGGCCTGTGGTCATACCCGGATAAGCATAATAGAACGTATGATTCTATTTGGTTACACAGACAATTGGGGTATTCTTTTAGGCAATGGAGAGCCCTGGGGCTCTTCCTTCCAGGGGCCTGGTTTTCCAGTTGGTATGTCGTTTCCATAGATACTGGGCATAGAGCTCAAAGTCCACAGTCTGGCCCAAGACGGAGTCCTGCTTTCAAGATGGAGCCTGTTCTATTTCCTCCTTCAATAGAATTTAAGTTCCACCAGGGCGAGTTTCTTAATTGGTTCACTCTGATAGTTCACCAGCACCTGGAACATTTCCTGAGATCTGATCAGTGCTTCGTATTTGTTGAATGAATGAATATCATCACACAAGGATAACTACTCTTCATATTTTTGCATTTAGTCACTCAGTTTATAAGGTAAATTTTTGTTAGAGGTTTATGTTACGTACAATAAACTATCCTTTCGAAGCGTACAGTTCAATGAGTATTGGCAGGTATATATACACCTGTGCAACCAATACCGCAATCAGGATGTGGAAAATTCCCAGCACCCTGGAAGTTTTCTTGTACCTCTTTGTGGTCAATCCCTGGCCCCAGGTAACAACTGATGTAGTTTCTGTCATTATTTATTGGCTTTGCTTTTTCTAAAATCTCATATAAATGGACTCATACTCATGTCTTGTTTTGCTCAGCATAAAGTTTTTAAGATTTATCTGTATTGAATGTAGCAATGGTTCATTTGATTTCATTGCTGATTGGTAGAAAATAGTTTCTTATTTTGCTTTGTGGTTTTCGTGGCCATGAGGGAGGGTAGACTCTGGATCCAGGCTGACTTTTTGGATTTCTGGCTCTTCCACTTACCAGCTGTGTGGCTTTGGGCAAGATTGTTTTCCCTGTGCTTCAGGCCTCTTATCTGTTAAATGGGGTCATAATGGTACCTACCTCAAAGGATTGTTGAGAGAAGCATTAAATGAGTTAAAGTAAACATACAAAGTGGTTAGAATGGGGTCTGGCAGAAGTGCATATTCAATAATTGTTACCTGTTTACTTCCATTTTGCAAATGAAGGAAAAAGCCCTGAGGCTCAGAAACTTAAAGTAGTTTGACCAGTGTTATCTGCAATGCAGGAAGGAACCCAAGTCTGTCTGATTTAACCTCTGTGTTCTACCCCTTCCCCAATTCTGGTCCTTCCCCTTCAGGCCAGAATCCTGTGTGTGGTGCACACAGAAGGAGAAGAGTTAGCACTCAGCTCTGGGACGTCTGGCTCCCCTGTCTCAGGGTTCACTTAGGCTATCCCCATCTATTTCACCATCTCCGCCCCTGTGAGTAGAGTTTCACCCCCTCCTTTGGCCTGAAAAGGAGGTGGGGTCGGGCCTCCTTGCCCTTTGCTCCTCTCTTGGGCCCTCTCAGGAAGCTGAACTGTGCATCAGGAACACTTCTTACAATCATGCAGCATCAGCGCTGCAAAAAGCTAATTTGATAATCCCCACTCCAGAGCTCCCTGAACCTGTCTATAACGATGCTTAATTAAAGTGCAGAAACTTTGAAGAGAGAGCAAGTTACTGCTTAATGCAATACCAGAGTGCCACTATTCTACCATCTGCCTCCCTCTCTGCAGTAATTGCTTCCTGACATTTGTTTATTTTAATTAGGAGAGCAATCTTGATCAAGAGGGAGGGCAGGCTATTGGAGGGGAGGAAGAAAGTAGAGAAGGGGGGCTGTCCTGTAGTGGTCATGGGCTGAAGGGGAGGCATCTTTGTCTTTACGGTGTGAGTGACTCCAACTTCCCACACGATGGACCTGTGAAGCTCTCTCCCAATGGTGAAAGCATAAAGCTGACTCTGAGGTCATATGCTCCAGTTTGGAGTGCGTCCTTTAGTGAGTATGGGAGCTGAGCTCCTTGGTTAGAGAATGGAAGCTCCTACATTGTTAGAAGGGAGATTACAGATTCAGCCAGTCAGATCCCAGGTGGTGGTCACTATGACCCAGTGGAGGTACTGCTAGTCCCACCAGGGTCTCAGAGCTGATGGACAGAGAAGTTCATTCTGATCTATTGCTTTGGGTTTTCAGTCATGGCTGTAAAGTCTGCCTGGTTATCTTTGATTGTGTGTTGGTCATTGTACATGAAAACCATTTATAACTATAAAGAACTGAGATGAAAAAGATAAGTTTCCTCTAGAGAGAAATTTTACTATTTTTTTCTGGCAGAAATTTGAAGGTATTCTAAATCTAGAGCACTCCCCCACCTCTCGAATGAAATTAAAACTTAAGATGCCCTCATCAGCAGGCAAATTCAAACCTGTTCTACAGATTCTTTTCAGGGCTAGTCAATTTCTGGTTCATTCTCATCCTGAGGATCTCAGCTTATTGCGGAAAAGGTCAGCTTCTGGTCACCTCATCTTATACAGGTTCTGGGCGCTGATTTCTATCTCTCTAACCCTGCCAGGCTTTCAAAGAAGTGAAAGTGAAAGTTGCTCAGTTGTATCTGACTCCTTGTGACCCTATGGACTATATAGTCCATGGAATTCTCCAGGCCAGAATATTGGAGTGGGTAGCCTTTCCTTTCTCCAGGGAATCTTCCCAACCCAGGGATCGAACCCAGGTCTCCAACATTGCAGGCAGATTCTTTACCAACTGAGCTGGTCAGGAAAGCCCAGGAATACTGGAGTGGGAAGATTCTCCCATGAATCTTCCCAACCCAGGAATGGAACCAGGGTCTCCTGCATTGCAAGTGGATTCTTTACCAACTGAGCTATCAGGGAAGCCCAGGCTTTCCAAACAAAGTTCATATTTGCTAGTCTCAGAAAATACTTTCAGGGCAAAAGTGATGTCTGTGTTTCTCTGGGTTCCTGATTCCCTTCACTGTTAAACTAGTATTTCTTCACTATGTAACCAGGATTCTGATGACTTTAAAAAGATATATTGCATATTTTATCCAGATTTTTAGTTGTGATAGCGGTTTATAAATTACATGTTTTTACCTAGGGCAGCAGAAATTTTTTATCCACAAATGAAATCATAAATAGAATCTCAATATCAAAAACAAAGCTAAACAACAATAACAAAATGATAAAAGTGTAGCCGTTTTGGTTAAAGTGGGACTAGATGTTGCCAAGGCCTGCCAACCTGGCCTCTCCTATGCCTCTCCTCTCCTATGTACTCTCGCAATAGAGTATCTGCAATACCTGGGTATCATGGGTATCATTTGAAAATTTCTTCTGTAAGGAACCCCTGGGTTTGACTGACTTTGAAAAACCATAGCTTTGGCAAAGCGCATCTAATGCTTTTGCAAAACGCTTATTGACATTTTAGAGTGGCTAGGTGGCTCAGATAGTAAAGAATCTGCCTGCAATGTGGGAGACCTGGGTGGATCCCTGGGTTGGAAAGATCCCCTGGAGGAGGGCATGGTAGCCCACTCCAGTATTCTTGCCTGGAGAATCCCATGAACATGGTGGGCTACAGTCTATAGAGTCACAAAGAGTCAGACACAACTGAGCGACTAAGCACAGCACAGCACGGGTGCTTAGATATTGGCCAAGATGCTGTAAGAAATGATGGGGTATGCTGTCTGAGTTCCAGAAAACCCTTGTGAAAGCAAGACCAGGATCAGTTCAGTTCAGTCGCTCAGTCGTGTCTGACTCTTTGCAACCCCATGAATCACAGCACGCCAGGCCTCCCTGTCCATCACCAACTCCCGGAGTTCACTCAGACTCACGTCCATCGACTCCCTGATGCCATCCAGCCATCTCATCCTCTGTCGTCCCCTTCTCCTCCTGCCCTCAATCCCTCCCAGCATCAAAGTTTTCTCCAGTGAGTCAACTCTTCGCATGAGGTGGCCAAAGTACTGGAGTTTCAGCTTTAGCATCATTCCTTCCAAAGAAATCCCAGGGCTGATCTCCTTCAGAATAGACTGGTTGGATCTCCTTGCAGTCCAAGGGACTCTCAAGAGTTTTCTCCAACACCACAGTTCAAAAGCATCAATTCTTCAGTGCTCAGCTTTCTTCACAGTCCAACTCTCACATCCATACATGACTACTGGAAAAACCATAGCCTTGACTAGACGGACCTTAGTCAGCAAAGTAATGTCTCTGCTTTTGAATATCCTATCTAGGTTGGTCATAACTTTTCTTCCAAGGAGTAAGCGTCTCTTAATTTCATGGCTGCAGTCACCATCTGTAGTGATTTTGGAGCCCCCAAAAGTAAAGTCTGACACTGTTTCCACTGTTTCCCCATGACCAGGATAATGAGGATCTTTTCGGCTCTCTTAGAATCACTCGTCTGAAGCGGGGGTAGGAGAACAGAAATACGGTGAAGATGGTGGGTGTGTCAGTTTGGGTCCTCCCAGAGGCAGGCATCAAGATAGGATTAGATATGCAAGAATTTTATTGCGGGAAATGCTTGTGAAGGATAACGGAAATGCTGCATCAGACCTTGATTAATATCTGACAGTTGTGCTATGCTTAGTCGCTCAGTCCTGTTTGATTCTTTGCCACCCCATGAACTGTAGCCCACTACGCTCCTCTGTCCACAGTGATTCTCTAGGCAAGATTACTGGAGTGGGTTGAAATGCCCTCCTCCAGGGGATCTTCCCAACCCAGGGATCGAACCCAGGTCTCCCGGATTGCAGGTGGATTCTTTACTGTTTGAGCCACCAGGGAAGCCTGGAAAGAATACTAGGATATCCAATAAGCAGAAATAAAATATGCACAGAAACAAAATAAAAGCAGGCAAGAGAGCTTCCTCCAGAGCTCGGAGTGACTCTTGAGGTCATTGCTCACCCTCCTTGTCTCACTTTGGAATAGACCAAGCCTAGGCGGTGGGACAGTTCACAAGGCTAGTGGGTTCAAGGGCTGGGGCTTATACCTTAGTCTTTCAAGTCTGAGTCCCCTGCTCCCTTTGCTAAGGGAGGCTGCATGTGGTCACTTGGCACATGATTTGAAGAGGGATGTCTGGCTTCCATATAGACAGACTGAAGCCACTCTCACCTTTGATCTGAACTTGACGACTCCTCTTCATCATTAAACTGTTTGGCTCTGTTTCCTCATCTGTAAAAGTGGGGATGATAACGGGTATTTTATTTAATTACTTTATTTACTTTTAAATAAATATATTTTTTTGAAGTATAGTTGACTTACCATATTTCAGGTACACAGCATGGCAATTCAGTTATACAAATAGATA
This sequence comes from Ovis canadensis, assembly GCF_042477335.2. Taxonomy (NCBI): domain Eukaryota; kingdom Metazoa; phylum Chordata; class Mammalia; order Artiodactyla; family Bovidae; genus Ovis; species Ovis canadensis. Next base: position 99,743,861 of record NC_091251.1, read on the forward strand.
TATATATTTTAAAAATTATTTTCCATCATAGATTATCATAAGATATTGACTATAGTCCCCTGTGCTAAACAGTAAGCCTTTGTTGCTTGTTGCACATCTATTTTGGGACACACGTACACCCATGGCTGATCCATGTTGACGTAAGGCAAAAACCACTGCAATATTGTAAAAGTAATTCGTTTCCAATTAAAATAAATAAATTAATTAAAAATTAGAAATTTAGCGTTCTATTCATAGTAAGTCAAACAAGTGGCATCAAAATGGTATAATTTCTTAGGCAAAAATTCATAAGTTTTCTAAAATATGCATATAATACATACTTATATTTTTTGTATACAAAAGCTTTTCTACTACACTTGATAAAAGCTTGAGAAAGAACATTAAAAAAAGAGAAGTGATAGAGAAATTGAAGACCATAAACTAAATGAAATGGGAGCAGTGAAAATGAAACAGAAAAAGTGAAACATACTAGATAAAAGTAAAAGGTCATCATGTAGTCCGGGTGTTTTTAAGCATGATTGCTCATTAGAAACACATCTGGAGCTCTGGAGAAAAGGAGCCATACTTGAGCATTTGTATTTTTTTCAAAAAATTTCAAGATAATTATGATATACATCTGGATTTTAACAAGTGATTACAGGTTTTTCTATTAGATCCTAGTTTTGGTGATACAGAGTTCTATTATTTTTCTGTTGACTAATCATACAATGGTATTAAGCCAGTAAGAGTTATATAATCACAATAGTAAAAGATGTTTATCACTTTTCACAATCAATAGCCAGGCAAAAAATTAAAGATAATTACAATTGTAAGCCATAATGGAAACATGATTAACTTAACAATAGAAAATAATTACATTCAGTTGGGGGGGTGGGTGTCAAGCAGGGGGCTTCCCTGGTGGTAAAGGATCCTCCTGCAATGCGGGAGAGCTGGGTTAGATCCCTGGGTTGCGAGGATCCCCTGGAGGAGATATGGCAACTCACTCCAGTATTCTTGCCAGAAGAATCCCCATGGACAAAGGAGCCTTGCAGGCTGTAGTCCACGGGGTTGCAAAGAGTCTAACATGACTGAGCAACGAAGCACAGCACAAGCGGGGTGGCAAGTGGAAGTGCATACATGCTTCCATCCACCAGCCAGTCTGTGTCTTTTGCTTGGTGCATTTAAACCATTTACATTTAAGGTAATTCTTGATATGTATGATCCTATTACTGTTTTCTTAATTGTCTTGGGTTTACCTTCTGTAGGTCTTTTCCTTCTCTTTTGTTTCCTGCCTAGAGAAGTTCCTTTCGCATTTGTTGTACAGCTGGTTTGGTGGTGCTTGAATTCTCTTAACTTTTGCTTGTCAACTTTTGATTTCTCCATCAGATCTGAAGGGAGAGTCTTGCTGGGTAGAGTATTCTTGGTTGTAGTTTCTTCCCTTTCATCACTTTAAATATATCATGCCATTCCCTTCTGGCATGTAGAGGTTCTACTGAGAAATCAGCTGATAGCCTGATGGGAGTTCCTTTGTATGTTATTTGTCATTTTTCCTCTGTTGCTTTCAGTATTTTATCTCTGTCTTTAATTTTTTGTCAATTTGATTACTGTGTGTCTCGGTTTATCCTGCTTGGTACTTTCTGTGCTTCCTGGACTTGGTTGACTATTTCCTTTTCCATGTCAGGAAGTTTTGAGCTTTTATCTCTTCAAATATTTTCTCAGGTCCTTTCTTTCTCTCTGTCTTCCTTCTGGGACCCCTGTAATGCAAATGGTGTGTTTAATGTTGCCCCACAGGTCTCTCAGGCTGTCTTCATTTCTTTTCATTCTTTTTTTTTTTTTTTAAATATTCTGTTCTGCGGCAGTGATCTCCACCATTCTGTCCTCCAGGTCATTTATCTGTTCTTCTGCCTCGGTTATTCTGCTGTTGATTCCTGCGAGTGTATTATTCATCTCTGTTTGTTCTTTAGTTCTTCTAGGTCTTTGGTAAATGTTTCTTGCATCTTCTCAAACTTTGCCTCCATTCTTTTCCCAAGATCCTGGATCATATTCACTATCATTATTCTGAATTCTTTTTCTGGAAGATTGCCTATCTCTACTTTATTAGTTATTTTTCTGGGATTTTATCTTGTTCCTTCATCTGGGACATAACTTTCTGCTTTTTCGCTGTGATTAACTTTCTGTAATATGGTCGTTGTTTTAGCCACTGTGAAACTGTGCGTCTAGGTTCTTCTGTCTGCCCTCCCATGGTTGAGGCTAACAGGCTGTATAAGCTTCTCGATGGGAGGGTCTGGCCACGTGAAACACTGGGTCTTGCTCTGGTGGGCAGGCCCTTGCTCAGTAAAGCTTTAATCCAATTATCTGCTGATGGTGGGGTTGCATTCCCTCTCTGGTAGTTGTTTGGCCTGAGGAGACCCAGCCCTGGGGTCTGCAGACTTTATGGTAGGATTAATGGCAAACCCCAAGAGGGTTTACACCAAAGGGGACCTTCCAGTGCCCCTGTCCCTGTGGTGAGCCTCTGCTGACCCACACCTCCACAGGTGGCCCTCCAACCTGTGGCCCAGCTAGTTTTGGTTCCGTCTCCTTGGGGTCACTGCTCTTCTCTGGATCTTGGTGCAAGCAAAAGTTTGTTTGTGCCTTCCAAGACTGGAGTCTCTGTCTCCCCCAGTCCTCTGGAAGGCCTATAATCAAATCCCACTGGCCCTCAAGTTCAGATTCCCTGGGGATTCCCAGTCCCTTTGTCAGATTCCCAGGCTGAGAAGCCTGGCGTGGGGTTCAGAACCTTCACAATAGTGCAAGAACTTCTTTGGTATCATTGTTCTCCAGTCTGTGGGTTCACCCACCCAGGGGGTGTGAGATTTGATTTTACTGTGAATGCACCCCTCCTGCCTCACTGTGGCTTCTACTTTGTCTTTGGACATGGAGTATCTTATTTTGGTGGTTCCAGCATCCGCCTGTTGATGGTTGTTCAATAGTTAATTGCAATTTTGGTGCTTTTGCAGGAGAAAATGTGCACACGCCCTTCTACTCTGCCATCTTGAACTGGACTTGATAATGTGTTTTTTAAATGGAAAGTTTTGAAGATTAAATGAGATAATATGGGAAAGAGTGCTTTTTTTAAAACTCTAAAATGTTTTATAGATTCTATTCCTATATCATGTTTTATTTCTGTTTGATAAAAAGAACCTGAAGTCAGCAGTGATGGGGGAGGGTGGGCAGACCACCCAGGCCCAATCACTGCTCATGTTCCTGAGCCCACTCTGGCCCCTTCTTCCATGGATAGGGTATTTTTATGTCTTTCTTCAAAGGAGCTGAACAAGTTAAAATTTTGGAGCGTCAGCTCTATGAAGAGAAGAATAAGTCTGAGGGATGATCCAGACCAGTTGCCTGGGTCCCTTCAGTAGTGACAGGAGGGACTGTGGTAACTGATGTCTGAAGGCTCCTTTCAATAGGGAGTCCCATAGACCCTCATGAAGGGCAAAGGCTCAAGTCAGGAAGCAGGAGGTTCTTACTGGACTCCCAAACACAGGGCACAGAGCAAGAGTGGGTTGGAATGGCTTGAGAGAGTTGTTAAATCCCAGAAAGAACTTTCTGGCCCTGGGGGTAGTTAAATGCAGGAAATGGAGAAGGCAAACAGGTGTGCGGGAATTGCTTTCTGGAGGTCTTTGCAAAGAAAGGGCTTTTCCCTTGTGGCTCAGCTGGTAAAGAATCTGCCTGCAATGCAGGAGACCTGGGTTCGATCCCTGGGTTGGGAAGATCCCCTGGAGAATGGAAAGGCTACCCACTCCAGTATTTTGGCCCTGGGGTCCATGGGGTCGCAAAACGTCAGACGCGACTGAGCGACTTTCACTTCACTTCACTTTTGCAAAGGAAAGAAAGACCCCATTATAGTCCTGTTGAAACTGGGGAAGCGGACTGGGGAGCACTGAGTGATAACTACCCTGCAGATCACTGGCACTGCGTGAGATGCTGTGAAGCTTCAGGGCTGAGATGCCCCTTGCACACTCTTTCCCGTTGTGCACACCTGCTTTCTGCTGTTGCACCAGTGCTCCAGGGTTTATGTACCTGGTGAAAACTCTCTGGGGCCTCCCACCACTGTTCTGACTTCTGAACTTGCGGCTCTTCCTCTCTGTTTACCACTTCCTCCTCCTCGGGTATAAACTTCCAAGAAATGGTGCTGGTGTCAGCAGTTACTCCAGATAATAAAAGCTCAGCATGGTGACCAATAACCACTCTGGGTTTAAGAATAATGAGGGGGAATTTCTCCCAAGATGACCCATGAAAGAGGAAATAGAGGAGCAAGGATGATTAAAAACTTTTAGGGAGCAGGCAGGAAAAACTTTAATTGGTTTTATTTCTGATACTGTTTTCAGCATCTATCTGTCTCCCTTCCTCATCTTTAACCCTCTTGAGACCGGATAGTGATTTCCCAAGCAGGTACAAAAGTAATTATAGTCAAAGACATTTTTTTTTCCCCTACAGGTTATCAAGATAATTGTCTTTTCTGGGGCTAATTGTCTTTCTTTTGGTCCAGGTGCAAGATGACTGCTTAGAGCTAATAACAGTGTGGCTTTGTGTTTTTCACGTACATGGACTCATTGGGACCTCCTGGAGTCCTGTGCCACGTAGTTGAGTTGTTCCCATTTCGCAGATGTACACACTGAGGCCCAGCTTGGCAAGGTTTACAGAACCAGTGGCAGCTCTGCTATCAGCTCTGCCCCTTTCCCACCTACCCCCTCCCAGAGCCGTGACTGGAGGTGGCAGAGCCATAGGGCTCCTTGGACTCTAGCTGACAAAGCCCCTTAAGCTTCTTGATGGTTGTCAAAGGCAAATCTGGGGAGACAGAATTTTCTCTGGGTGGTAGGAGAATGAGGACCCTTCCAGGAATGCAGGGAGTTTGAAAGGTGATGAGCCTTCCTTTTATGGACTAGTTTCCTTGGACTGCTCTGACAATGTACCACGGACTGGGTAGCATCAGGCAAGAGGAGTTTATTCTCTCGTGGTTCTTGAGGCTAGACCAACATCGAGGTGGTGGCCGCCCATGCTCCCTCTGCAGACTCGGGAAGAGTCTTCCTTGCCTCTTCTTGGCCTCTTGTGGCTGCTGTCAACTCTTGATGTCCCTTGGCTTCTAGCCACATCACTCCAGCTTCTGTCCCCATACCCCGCAGCCGTCTTCCTGTGCTTCTCAGTGTCCAAATCTTTCCATCCCTCTAAGGATACTGCTGCTTAGTCATTGGATTTAGGACCCAATGGCTCAGCGGTAAAGAATCCACCTGCCATGCAGTAGATGTGGGTTCCATCCCTGAGTCGGGAAGATTCCCTGGAGAAGGAAATAGCAACCACTTCAGTATTCTTGCCTGGGAAATCCCATCGACAGAGGAGCCTGGTGGGCTACAGTCCATGGGGTTGCAAAAGGGTCAGACGTGACTTAGTGACTAAACAACAACTGCTCCGGTTTAACCTTATTTTGACTTGATGACATCTGCAAAGACCCTGTTCCCAAAGAAGGTCACATGTTCACAGCTTCCTGGGGTTAGGACTTCAACTTATCTTTTTGAGGGACCCATTTTAACCCATGACACTAAGTTTTTGTTGATCTTTTCTGCTTGGTTTTTTTTGTTTGTTTGTTTTCATTTGATTTTTTAAATGTCATTCTTTTTTTATGAAATTATGGTTTTATCAGAGATGGTAGGTTTTTATCTTATAAATGTCTAATATTCAGAAAGTAAACCTCTCATATTCTTATCACTCAAAAGAATAACAAATGATATGCATTTGACTCAAGAATTTTTTAAGGATAAAAATACAGACATAGATTTTAAAATTATTGTTAACCATTTTCTCCTCAGTGACATCCTCTCCTTTGTCTTAGCGAGGTGGTTCTCAACCAGGGCAATTTTAGGGATGATGTTACTAAACATTCTACAATGTATAGGACAGCCCTCACTGCCCTTAACACACAACAAAGTGTTATCTGATCTAAAAAAATGTTAATAGTTCCTAGACTGAGAAGCTCTCTTTTAGAGAGAAGCACTACCATGATATTGATATCCTTCTAGAAATGTTTTTCATACTTTTGCATATATTTACAAGCCTGAATAAACAATATGTGGTATTGCATTTTTGTGCCTAAGTATTCCTCTAATTTATATAAATAGTATCATAACATATTCTCTGTCTTGCTTTGTTTTCCCCTTCAACATTTTTTTAGATCTAGCCACATTGATAAAAATACATATATAATACACATATATATGTGTCTGTGTATGATTTTTAAACTGATCTATAGTTTGCTGTTTTAAAAAATGTCTTTGTCTGATGAAGAAAATATTGATAACCCTATGTCCCATGTTAGGCTTGCTCTCTTTTGGGGAAAGATCATGTGTTATTTCTCCATGCTATCTGTAAGTCTGAAAACCCAAGACTATTAGATGCCCCCAGTGCTGGTTGGAAGGCAGGCTCATTATCTGGGATGTTAATTCTCTCCAAGAACTTAATCTTCCTAGAATATACTGTATCAGGTGTCCCAGGAGTTCTTGACCAGCTGGTAGGGAGAATGGAATTGTGTCACAGCTCCAGTTTAAGGTTGGTAGGACCTGAAAGCCCAGGATTAAAATGAGGTCCGCTCAAATTTTGGTTTCCAGAAGAAATTGAATAGGGTGACAAATTCGGAGATAGGAGGCCACTTTTGAGGAGCTTCATCAGCTATACATGGACTATGATGTGGCCAAAGTCCAAGTTATTAATTTCGAAGGATGCAATGGAACGCACCCCAGTCTGAGTTAGAAGACTTGTGTTTGATCTTAGCTACTTCCTAGCTGTGTGACCTTGAACAAGTTACTTAGCCTTGACATCTCAATTTTCCTAGTCGCTAAAATTGAAGTACTGACACAGCAGTGGGTTTCTGTAGGAATAAAATGAGAACAGCGCTTGGTATCTGGTAAGATTTCAAAAATGTTAGTTGATCCTGGAGTCTGATTCTAAGGAGATTGGACTCTTTCCTTTTGGCAGCAAAGGAGCCTTTGGAATTTCTTTAGAAGCATGGGAGTGTTATGTTTAAATGTGAGTTTCAGAAAGTTAATTCTGACTTGGAAGCAGTGTATAAGGAGAGTTGGGAGTAGGAAGAAGCTGGAAATACAAAGATCAGTCATTAGGATTATGAAATAATCCAAATGAGAGAGATATGCCTGAACTGAGTGAGCGGGGTGGGTGGGTTGGAAGGGAAGGAGAAGAGAAGGATGTAGAAAGAGGATGGGAGAGAGGAGGAAGTGAAGGGTATTTGAGTGATGGCATCAGAACATACGAAGCTTGATGGGATGTGGAGTTGTGACATGGGCTGATGGAATCACACCCAGGTTGCTATCTGTGTCTAGTGAGTGGATGAAGATATAAAGAAAGATAACAAGCCAGGAAGAACTGCTAAGGGAGGATGAGGAGGAGGGAAATAGCATACAGAATCTGGCTTTAGTTAAGGTATGTCTGTGTTGCCTGGGGGAGATATTCCGGACCATAAATGGGTAGTTTGTGAAGGGAACTTGGGCTGGAGCACCAGGGGACACTGATATTCAAAGGAAAGCACTGAGAGTGACTGTCAAAAGTGAGGCGGCTTTGAAAGAGTAATTTTCAAAGAAGGGGGTGGAGCGCAGAGCCAGGAGATTCATCAAAGGGGGCTCGGCAGGGTCAAAAGCAGCCAAAGTCCCCAGGGGATGGGAACGGAGAAGAGGCACGGCTTTGGGTACTTCCTGGGCACACGTGCATGCTCACTCACTCAGCTGTGTCCGGCTTTTTGTGACCCCATGGACTGCAGTCCTCTAGGCTCTCTGTCCGGGGAAATTTCCAGGCAAGAATACTGAAGTGAGTTGCTTGTTCCTGCCCCAAGGGATCTTCCTGACCCAGGGGTTGAACTTGCATCTCTTGCATTGGCAGGCAGATTCTTTACCACTACACCACGTGGGAAATGAAAGTTGCTCAGTTGTGTCTGACTCTTTGAGACCCCATGGACTATAGAGTCCATGGAATTCTCCAGGCCAGAATACTGGAGTTGGTAGCCATTCCCTTCTCCAGGGAATCTTCCCAACCCAGGGGTTGAACCCAGGTCTCCTGCATTGCAGGCGGATTCTTTACCAGCTGAGCCACAAGGGAAGCCCAAGAGTACTGCAGTGGATAGCCTATCCCTTCTCCATTGGCTCTTCCTAACCCAGGAATCGAACCGGGGTCTCCTGCATTATAGGTGGATTCTTTACCAGCTGAGCTACCAGGGAAGCCCCATGGGTATTTCCAGAGCCTCTGGTAACCTTGGGGAGAGCTTTGTGAGCTGGGAACACATGGGGAATAGAAGCCAGATTTCAGATGATGAGGCTACGAGTGGAGGAATGGAGATTATGAGTTTTAATGGAGAAAAGAATTACTGTGATTGTCTCAAATGTTGGAGAAAAGGGAAGATTTGTGTTTCATTTTCAGACTACTAGCATGCTGCTAGCAGTGGGTGGTTGGGGAAGGAGTGAAGAGGGTGCGGAAGAGGGGGAAGCATTGATGGAACAAAGTCCTGGAAGGGGGGACGGCTTGGAGAAAGCACTGAGGATGGGTCATTCTTGGCCAGTTTCCCTTGAGAAGGGAAAGATGAAAAAGTGGGGAGCTGAAGGGGAGGGAATTACAGGCCTTCATGACTCAAGGCCTCAATTTTTTCTCAGTAAAATAGAAGCCCCTGTAGCATTTGCTGAGTGGAGAAGGTGAAAATGGCTTAGAAGAGCTGAAGAAGACAGCAGATTGGGGAAAAGTTTAAGGCTTGCTGAGTCACTGAGTGTGAGAGGGACGGAATTATAGTTGTACTCAGTGGCACAGATGAGCTTTTGGTTTCTGGTGCTGATCAGTTGCTCAGGGGCAAGGGATGTGCATGCTTAGACTTCCTTCAAGGTGGAGGACTATCGGCTGGATGTGTTGGGAGTCCAAGGGGTGAGGGAATGATTGCCCATGAACTTCTAGGTAAGAAGTTCAGCGAAGACAGTGGGGAAGGGACAGCATACTGCAAGAGTGAAGAGAGCAGGATGCTGTGGCTCTATCATGTTAAAGAAGAGGATTAGAATGAGATGGGAGATAGAAACAAGACTTCTCTGAGTCAGGTGTTTGGTAGAGAACTAGTTCTCGGTGAGGTCAAAGTGCAGTTGGGTATGAAGAGAATGTGGGTGAAGGTCATGGTCATGGAGCAGAAGAGAACAAGGGCTAGGAAACCAGGGGATCGTGCACACGGGGATTGTACGTGATGGTAGGAGTCAGGGTGCTTTTAAATGTCTCAGGAAGTGTGGCAGAGTAATCTTGAAATGATGTGTTGGTCAGTTTTTGCTACCTAACAAATAACTATAAAAATCTTGATGGGATTTAACATATAGCACATATTGATTTTGTTCCACATCAGGAGATAGCATATTTGGGCCAGACTCATCTGGCTAAATCTGTTGATTTTGCATCTGCAGGTTGGATGGGGATCTAGTTGATCAAGGTTGGTCCTGGTTGCAGGGGGCTGGCTGGAATGGCTCTGATCACTCACCTCCTGGGACTGGCAGGCTAGCTCAGGCTCCTCTTCAAATAATGAACCAGAGGTGCAAAAGAACAAGCAATTTTCAAGCCTTTGATCACGTCATGCCTGCTAACATTTCTTTGGCCAAAGTCACGGGGTTGGCAAGTAAATGCTCCCCTTGGAGGTAGTTGGGTTGGTAAGCGAATGTTTTCAAACAATAACCTAATCTACCACAAGTAGTAGATAAGCTCTATGAGGATAGAGAGAGGATGGGATTGCAGATGGCACAGGAGCCTTGAATGACAACAGAAGAACAAAGGTGGGAAGAAACGATGCTGTCCACTCAGCTCCCACCCTAAAGTGTTTGGCAAAGAAACCATTCGATTAGAGAAGATACAGGGTTTTGTGCTATGAGAAGTTAAATACAAACAGCAGGAATTGCAGAGGCCACAGAAGGAAGAGTTCATAAGAGGCTGGAGAGCAATTGCCTGAGTGGGGGCAGTCCTAGCCTCAGGAATACATTTTAACACACACACAGGGGCTAGAAGAGCCTGAGTGACCCAAGGTAAACCTTCTGGGAGCCTTTATTATTTTGGGAAGGTGTTGTAAAGACCAGCCCCCACATTGCCTTGAATGGGGCTCTGTGTGCTGGCTCTTTCTGACTAACTGAGAAGGGCAGATGCTTCCTGGGAGGAGACGTTTCCATGGAGAGGTAGTCACAGCTCCATACTATACTTGGGCTTTCACAATTGCTTTTACTCCTGACGGGGTATTGGGAAATTTTCTTTCTTTTTCTTTTTTTCTTCCTTCCTTCCTTTTTCTTTTTCTTTTTTTCACTATAAATAAGGAAGTGAGAGGATGGGTGTAGGAAGGAAGCTATTTTAATGGAGATCCAGTAATAAAAATAGCATCCATCCTTAGAAAGAGAGACTCTAGGAGAAAGATGGAGGAGGCTGGAGCACCCCAAATCTACACTTGATCTTTGTGGAGCTTGTCACTACCTTTGAAGGGTTCCTGACCTTCCCTCTCTGATGTAAGCTTATTGAGGGTAAAGCCTGGACCTCCCTTATTCACGGCTCTTTCCTGCATGCTAGCAGCACACATACGATAGTTGCTCAATAAATATTTTCAAGTGGATGAAGGCGTGAATGATAAAATATTTAAAGCTTATGTATTGTTCTCCACTTAAAAGAACTCCAAACTTGCTCTTGCCCATACCAGTCAACACATATTTAGGGACCTCTTTAATATCAAGCTGGTGACCAGGCCCTGGGCATTCATAGAGAATAAGGCATGGTCCTTGCGCATGGTTGCTTATCTTCACTTGCAGCTTGGGGAACAGTAACTAACAATGCAGAGCTATAAGGAGATGCTTCAAACCTCAGTTTGCCCCTCTTCGAAAGAGGGAGGCTCAACATGATTCATTCACGTTTCTTTCCTACAAGGCTTCTTGGAAGCTTTAATAGTCTATTGTTCATTGGAAGTCTCTAAAATAGGGGAAAAAAAAAATCTCTAAAACAGGGAAAACAATTTGATATCTGTCTAAGTCAGCTCAGGCTGCTATAATAAATATACCATGGAGTGGGTGGCTTAAATAGCAAACATTTATTTTTCACAGTTCTGGAGTCTGGGAAGTCTCAGATCAAGGTACAGGCAGATCTGGTGTCTGGGGAGGAACCACTTCCCGGTTTGCAGATGGCTGTCTTCTTGTGTCCTCACATGACAGAGAGCAGAGACAGTGGGGAGCAAGCTGTCTCCCGTCTCTCCTTACTGGGCCCTACTCCCATTTGTGAAGCCTCCCCCTTCAGGCCCAATCACCTCCCAAAGGCCATACCTCCTAAAACCAGCACACTGGGGATCAGGCTTCTACACACGAATGTTTGTCAATGAAGACTGACAAACATTTTGTTACTAGCAATGTTTCTGAAATGTATTTGATCACGAAGACTTTTCTTTCCCATTTTGTTTTTAGAGTATTTCACGGGATTGGTTTTCTAAAGAGCACGCTTTAGGAAATGTGCTACCGCTGCTAACTGCTGCCAAGTCGCTTCAGTCATGTCTGAATCTCTGTGAACCTGTGGACTACAGCCCGCCAGGCTCCTCTGTCCATGGGATTCTCTAGGCAAGAGTACTGGAGTAGGTTGCCGTGCCCTCCTCCAATGGATCTTCCTGACCCAGGGATTGAACCTGGGTCTCCTTCATTGCAGGCAGATTCTTTACAGCTGAGCTACCAGGCAAGCCCTTAGGAGATGTGGGCTGAGGTTAATTCTGGTGCAATAATCCTTGTAGAATTTCTTCTGAATGTCATCCCCATCTCACCTTCATAGGAGCACTTGCACCAAACTTCATGGTATTCTTTGTTTTTCTTTTTCTGTGCTCAGGATGGGGTTGGCTACCTGAACCACCCAGTGGGTTCAGGCATGTGGTTATCCTTTGTCCCGGTGATGTTGGAGATGGGTTTTCAGGTTTCAGAACTGGGTCGTACCCGCTAAGCTTCTGTTTTGGCCCACTATCCCTAGAGCAGCCGTGGCTCATCCCTGAGCACCCTGCACCCCAGGGAGGATTTAAGGCATCTAGGATAACTGTATCTCTGGAGGCCTGGGGACCGAGGCACTGGGTTGTGTAGGCATGTGGCCAGAGGTTGAGAGGTCTGAACATTTCAATACAATAAAGAGTCAGGACTTCTGAAAATCAGGCAGTTCCAAGGGAAAGCACTGAATCTGGAATGGGGCTTAGCTACCTTCTGCCTCTGTTGGATTATCTACATGGATAGGATGTGGTCTCTGGTGTTGCCAGGCTGTTCAAGTCTGTGGGGAATGGCCATGGATGGTTAAGAACTAGGAATAGGGATCAAGTTCAGGCTCTTTCCATATCTTCTGGATAAGAGCAATCGCATCTTAATTGGTCTCTCTGTGTCCTCATGTCTTCCTTTTAAAACTAATACCTGTAATGTGCAGACTTTATCTCATTCTCTCTGTTAAAAAATCTCTCAACTTGGCACCTAAGACCTTTGAACTCTGCCTCCAACGTGGCTTTTGAGCTTTACATTTTTTCCCCCCTCTTACCTCCTACCCACCCTACATTCCAGCCACGTAGAACTTGGTGTTATTTCCTGAGTATCCCATGATCTTTGACTTCTATCTACCTTTATTCATGCTTTTCCTTCTGCTGGCATACCATCCCCATATGACCTAACAGAACCCCTCAATCTTTGGAGTGCAGTTCAGAAGTCTTCTTCTACGTCTCGGCTAGTCATCGGCTCCATCTTTTTTGTTCATGTAACAGTCGTACATCTTTATTAAAGTCCATCACCTCCCATTGTGATTGTTGCTTGCATGCTTATCTCCCCTCACTCCCTAAGCTCTGGCTGGTTTTTTTTTTTTTTTTTTTTGAGAGTCCAGGCCCTTATGTGGTTCCTGGTAAGTAGCAGGTGTTTATTGGAGGTTTGTTGAATGCATGAATAAGCATGAATTATGTTGAATGAAAAGAAGATGATGGTCTCTTAACTCCCTCTGGTCACCTTCTCTTAGGTTCTCACCTTTCTGGTTATGAAAAGTCTTCCTTAGCTTAGAAAAACAAAAGCCCAGTCTGGTTTCGAGAGGTGGAGTATTTTAAAGAAGAGATGTAACTTTGTTATCTTTCAAACACAGCAGATTTTTTTAAAGCTAAGCTGTAAATAGGTACTAATAAGTAAAGTGGGAAAATTAATGCAAAATTAGAGGTAGTCCCAATCGTGTAATAATGTATCATAAGCAAAAGACCATAAACATTACAGAATTATTCACTGAGCCCTGAAGTGAAGCCACATTGACAGACTATTTAGAGCCTTGTGTTTGAAAGTAATACTGATTTTTTATTTTAGAAATTTCCATATATTTTTAAGTTAAACCTAGAACTTTGTAAAGGAAAATGCCACTGAAACTTTCTACCTTTTGAGGATGATGAAAACTGCATCTGAATGATTGCAAATCTTGGATTAGTACCATAGGTGAAAAGTTTGTCATTATGTAGTAACTCATTATCTGTTGTGAGACAAAGTGTGGCATAGATGAGTCCATTTTATGCTATCCAGTGTGTTTAATTACTGCAGGATGAGCCCATAGGTTTCATTTAATAAGGATGTTACAGTTGATGTATGGGTGGATTGTTGGGTTGAGAGGGAGTCTGAGGCTCCATCCTCCTTAATAGAAAGGTTCTGTGATTGATTAGTGAAGTGTACTGTGAACCTGTGAAGGGAGAATTCATGTAGTCACCTTCTGTATCTAACAAATCCCAGAAATAGTGATTTAGTGTTAATCAATGTTACATAATGATAGAAACATAGGACTTACTGTTCGAGGGCCTGAATTTACTGGTTCTATGAACCTTAACAAGGCCACATTCTCTCTCTGAGCTTCAGTTTCTTCCATATATAAAAGAGAGTTGAAACAATGGATACCTTACTTGTTGCTATAAAGGTTAGATGAGAGTGTTTTATAAACTCTTAGGTACTTTACACACATTAGTGTGTACTATTTTTAAACAAGCCTTATGAGATTGCTATCGGCCTTCCCTGGTGTCTCAGATGGTAAAGAATCCAGCTATAATGTAGGAGACCTGGGTTTGATCCCTGAGTTGGGAAGATCCCCTGGAGAAGGGAATGTCTACCCACTCCAATATTCTGGTCTGGAGAATCCCATGGACAGAGAAGCCTGGCAGGCTACAGTCCATGGGGTTGCAAACAGTCGGACACAACTGAGTGACTTTCCCTTTCCTAGGTACTTAGTGTCTGTCTGTCTGTCTGGTTCGTGCATGTTATGCAAGACAGTGTCCATGCGTATTGCCTGTTTTACATTCTCTGCTCCCAGCGTGCAGAAGCTGTGCTGATCCACTGACTTGACATACCACTTAGCTTGGGCGCTCACCAGGCACCCCCCTTTTTGCTTCACTGTGGTGATGTCCTTCAGACAAGGCAGTGACGCTGGAGCTGATGAGGTTGGACCATATCCTGGGCTTCACAGGCTTGGAGGGTCCCTGTTAAGGACTCACAGTAAGTTTGGAGCTAAGAACTTGGGCTTTCTTTCTTTAGCTGCCTCAGAACTGGGGCTTTTTGTAATGAATCACTTCTATTTTACATGTCTCATCCTTTAGGAGGTGAGCTCGGGCATGTTCTCACGGCAGAGGAACAAGAGTGAGCGAGAAGAAAATGTAAAACTACTTCCCAAGCCTCTGTTCATGTCATTTTTGCTAACATCCCATCCGGCCGAAGCAAGCCATGTGTCTGGGCTTGATGTCAGGTGTAGTAATGTTAGATGGCAAAGGGTCTAGAGATAGAGAGGTGAAGAAGTTTGGCCATTGATACTAGAATCATGTGAATAAGACAAACAGAGAAGTAGCGATGATGGCGCTGGAACACCTGACAGGTATTGAACACTTTCTGTGGCCCAGTCTCTGCCGGGAGCTCTATGTGCACACACTCTGCCCCCTTCACTGAGCACTCACAAGACTTGATGTGCGTGCGTTAGTCGCTCAGTCGTGTCCGACTCTATGCAACCCCATGGATTGTAGCCCACCAGGCTCCTCTTCCATGAAATTCTCCAGGCAAGAATACTGGAGTGGGTTGCCCGTTCCTGCTCCAGAGGAAAGTTTGTTTTACAGATGAGAGGACTGAGGTTCACAGGGATTAAGTAAGTGCCAAAGTTTACAGAGTTCCTAAGTGGTGAAGCTGGGATAAGAATCTGTTTCTGTGTGACTCTATAGTCTAGCTCTTAGAAAGAATTCCAGAATACCAGAGCGGGGGTCGGGGTGGGGATGGGGGTGGTGTGTGTGGCTGGGACATCACTTGAAATTTGCTGCAGAGAAATTCAAGACAAATAATAGGCAGCCCTTTCATGCAGAGGTTGGTAACTTGGAGGAATGTGTCCTGTCACGGGTATACTGATGCTAGCCTCTGTGAAGGCTTCAGTAATTACGGTACTTAGTCCCAAGCTAGTATGAATAAGAAGGCAAATCTGCTCCAGAAAAGTTTGTATAAATGACGGCTTCTTTGTGACTTTCTGAGAAGACAGTGGGAGCTCTTAGAGATAGCCCATTATATGTTGAGGTTGATATGGTGCAGTGGTTTTGAAACTGTTCTTTGGGACTCTACAGGTTTTGATGATAAAATCTTGAGAACCACTCCATAAGTCAAGGTGGAGGAAAAGGAGATTTCACCTTCCACTTCTACAGAGCAACTCTGCATTTCAATGTCATATTTTGGGTTTTGATGCATTATGTTTTCTTCTTTTGGAAGAAATAAGGATCTTGATGATCTAAGAAGGGAAAGCTGTTGCTCTCATGGAAAGATCCCTGGACAAAGGGTCCAGAGCCCTAGGGTCTAATGCCTCTTCTGCACTGCCCAGTGGTGACATCTCGGTCACTAGCTTCCCCACCCAGGCTCCTTCCTCCCTCCCTTTCTTGTCTACAGAATGAGGGGTTTGAATCAAGTGATTTTCACTGTCTTCTTAAGCTCTGACATTCTTGAACTTCAGTGGGGGGCAGCTGTGCCTGTTACACTGTCAGGAATGAAATACCAGATCTGATCTGCCAGTGGTCTGATCCAGAGGTCTCTCCCTTGAATTCTAATTTCTGTCTGCTTCCTCACCTTAGTGGAATTAGCAAATATTTAGCTCTGACTGCTTCTGTGCCAGGCACTGTACCCACCTTCCTTCAAAGCTCCGAAGCTGCTAATAAGTTGCGCTGATCTGGGAGGGTCCCAAGAATGCCCTTTAGCTGTGTCTTTTCCTTGCCACTGCCTTCCCTTCATCTCTTTCACCCTCCAGGTGTTCATGTCTCTCTACAGGACAGAGTATGAGGGTTGCTAACAATTTGTGTGTGTGTGTGTGTGTGTGTGTGTGTGTGCTCAGTTGTGTCCAATCCTTTGCAGCCCCATGGACCACCAGGCTCCTCTGTCCAGAGGATTCTCCAGGCAAGAATACTGGAATGGGTTGCCATGTCCTCCTCCAGGGGATCTTCCCAACCCAGGGATCAAACCTGGGTCTCCTGCATTGCAAGCGGACTCTTTGCCATCTGAGCCTTTATACTTTGGGAAAATTATTTACTCTCTTGGGGGTCTCAGTTTACTCATCTATAAAATAGGAATAATAATAGTTACCACTTGTTAGAGTTTTTTGTAAAGGTGAAATAGCACCAAGTGTAACGTTCTTGGGGTAGTGCCTTGCACAGAGCGAGTGCGATCCATGTGCTTGCTGTGGTTGCTACTGATAGGTATAAAGTGAAGTGAAGTCGGTCAGTCGTGTCTGACTCTTTTGCAACCCCATGGACTGTAGCCCTCCAGGCTCCTCTGTCCATGGAATTCTCCAGGCAAGAATACTAGAGTGGGTTGCCATTTCCTTCTCCAGGGGATCTTCCCGACCCAGGGATCGAACCCGGGCCTCCCGCATTGCAGGCGGACGCTTTACCGTCTGAGCCACCAGGGAAGCCTACAGATACGTGTAGCTGCTGCTATTATTATAAGACGTGTGCGCCGGGAGAATGGTGAGCCTTTCCAAACTCATAGGAGGATCAAACTGCCATTGCCTTGGACCTGAACGCACTGATCAGCTCTGTCTTCTTCCGAGAGAGGCTGTCTTCAGCCCGCCCCAGACCTCCAGGCTCAGTGCCCACCCCATTATCATCCTTCCTAGAGAAGGCATTCCCTGTCCCCACCCTCACGTGCTCCTCCACCCACCTCCATCGCTTTACACGGCAGGAAGCTGGTCTGCACCCCACACCTCCAAGATGTACCTTACAGATGGGGCTGTGCCAGGCCCTGCATTTGCCCCCTGATGAAGCTGGGGACCCTCTGGTCTGGGTCTGCACCTCTCGAGTCTGCCGGGAGCCTCTGTGAGTCCTTTCTGCTTTACCCCCGCCAGCTCTGGCCCCACTTGCTTTGTTAATGGAGAATTTGTCAAGTAATGGGAATAATTAGCACCGTGGGGGCCTCACTGTGTCCTGGAAAGAGAACAGAGAAGCGCCGTCCCAGCAGCCCCAGACGTGATTGCTGGGCAGGCTCATTCTCCCTCATCTGCACCTCTCTCCCCATCTCTTGCATGTGTTTGATTTTTTTTCTCTTTGTGCAGAGAGAGTTGGCTAGAAGAAAAGCCCCATAAATGGCACTCTTGCTGGGCTGGTGCTGCGAAAGCTGGATAAGATTGTCCTCTAGGATTGAATAATTTTCCTCCCTCCCTGCCTCTGTTAGGGGGGCAAGGTCAGCTGAGCACCCAGCTGATTTCCCCCTCCCTTTCTCTTCGCTGTTTCCTGCCCCCATCCCGCCCTCCCCTCTCCCCTTCTCCCTGTCCCCTCATGTAAAGAACTCACTGACTCCCAACTGAGTCCTTTTTAATGGTCCCAAGAGGCAAGGATCTTGAAGGGTGATTATCTTCATTATAAATTATTAACTCTCCCAGCAGCCAGATGGCTTCCGAGCCATGGCTTGGAAAGCCCGCTGGTTGGGAGAGGAGGGGATGGGGGGAGGGAGGAGGTGAGCAGGGGGAGTGACCACAGCCTCTCGAGGTCCTGGCTGCACCTGGGATGTTGGGGAACCCCTCAGCTGCTTACAAGGCCTGAGTTCTGTGATCGGGGAAGTTTGCTGTGTTTGGGTTTGGCCTGCTAGAAAACTCAGGACTGCCCTGGGGATGGTGCAGAAGTGGTAGGGGGGCAAGAGACTAATGTCATGAGTTACTTTGGGTGTGAACTTTAGAAGAGTGTCCGCATGGTAGGAAGGCACGATTATTACCTTAGGTTGTGTAGCTTTTACTTCCTTGGGTGCTCACACCATCCTGGGAGGTGTATTCATCGTTCCCTCTAATTTAAGAGAAGAAACAAAAACTGGAGAGCTCACAGAGTTTCCCACATGGTCACTTGCCCAGTAGTTAGTGGAAAGACAGAGCCTGGATCTGACCGCTGGGCTGGTGTTCTTCCCCACAGCAGACTTCTCTTCAGTTGCCTAAGCCCCGTGTCCTTCAAGTTTCCATGTGAGTCCCCCTCCCTTGAGAATCCTGCCCTGGCCACACTATGCCAGAGTCATCTTTTGTTCTTCTGGACTCTGCTGCACCTCATACAAAGATCAAGATCGTACTGGACACGCGACTCCAAAGAGCATCCCATCTCTTTTGGGACATCTCCAGTGACGGGGTAGTTCACTTCATCTGGAGGTGGTCTGTGTGTAAGGCAGAGACGTAACCACTTTCTCTAGAACTTCCATTCACTGGACAGAGTTCTATCCTTGAGGGCAGAGGGATCTCTCTTCCAATTTAAGACTGCCTCAAACCCTTGGGGCTACTGCTCTTGGTATTGTTGAGTACATCCAAACACTTTGGTACTTCACAGGTTCCTCACACAAAGAGACTCAGGTGTGACTCTTAACATTGTCTGTGTCATGGGATGAGGTTTAAAAAGACGACCATCTGTCCACGCTACTCCTCCTGAGTGGACCAGGTGAGGCACCTGCTGCTAGGCTGACACCGAGGCTGACAGTAACCCCGAGGCTGACGGTATCAGCAGCAGCGGTGGCGACTAGCATGAACTTAGTGCCTACCCGTGCCCAGCACTGCTCTGGGGGTTACCCTTATCACGTGCCCCACCATGGTAACTCACTTTTAACTCTGTTTTATAGATGAGGCAACTGCGGTTCAGAGAGGGTAAGTGACTAGCTCCAGGTCACACAGGAAGCAAGTAGTATATCTGAGATTGGAACTCAGGAGGTCCGGCTCCAGAGGCCATGCCTTTAACCTCTGTGAAAGGGGTACTCAGTCTAATACCTGTATTCTATTTGGACCTTACAGATTGACCTCTGCCTTATCGAGCCCATACTAGGCAGATCCAACTTCTCACCTTTGGTCTAGCTCTTTACATCATTTGGTCTCACGTCTCTCCTCTCTGGGCTTCTCTGGTGGCTCAGACAGTAAGGAATCTGCCTACAATGCAGGAGACCTGGGCTTGGGTAGATTTCCTGGAGAGGGGAAAGGCAACCCACTCCAGTATTCTTGCCTGGAGAATCCCATGGACAGACGAGCCTGTCCAGTTACAGTCCGTGGGCTCACAAAGAGTCAGATATGACTGAGTAACTAATACACACACACACTTTCCTTTCTACTGGGTATAACAGTACCTTGCAGGGTTAGAGTTATTTACAAAATGTGATATATCTACAGCATGGGTGCTCCATGATCTTAAAAATTTCAAACAAAAGACTTCCTTCCAATTCACTACCCTCTAACTCACCTCAAAAAGTGGAGCTCAGAATAAAAATCTAATGACTAGTACCAAATTGACACAGATATTCATGTCCTTTTTCTTACAAGTTTTATCATAATTAAGGGAGTCTAAAATTGCATTTGGTTATCTAGCAACCACAAAACCTCTTGTCTGTGTCATTTTCTCAATTCTTGTCTCCTATATAGTTAGAAATTGTACCTTGTATCCTCATGGGTTGTTTATTTTGGAGGATCAAGTTGTCTAACTTTCCATTTTATCTCCATTAGACTTCCTCTTGTTAGACACAGGCTGTGGTTCAAGCGTACTGTGACCTCTTGAACCTTTGCAGTACCAAAGTGTTTGGATGTACAGAGCCAACTCAACAATACCAGGAGCCTTAGGGGTTTGAGGCAGCCTTCAATTGGAAGAGAGATCGCACATTCTAATTCTCAGTGTCAGTTCATTCACAACCATGACCAGTTGGTGAGTGGGCTTCTGTTCCCACGGCCCTTCCCTCTTCGTCCAGGCTCTTGATGAATATGAATCAAGCCCTTCATCCAGGGCTTGACCTCAGATGAGAGCCTGCCTCCCCAAGCCTTTAACCACCACACCATCTTTGAATGCTGCTGTTTAGCCAGTGACAAGTCTTTGTGGTTCTGTCCACCTTACATCCCTCATAACATGAGAAACTTTCCCAAAAGATCAGTAGAAGTCCATATACAACTCCACTGTGTCTCTACTGTCATTGATGAGTATTCCCAGAAAAGGAATTTATTTTAGTCTGATGTGACTAGGTCTTAGTTCTTACAGAAAACTTAGTATCTCAAGAAGTGCTATAGTTCAAGACTTTAAAAAAAAAAGTCTCTTCTCTTCCACCCTCTGTCCCTTTTCAGCACAACATAAACTTTAACACCCTTGATGGACTGGAATCAAGATCTTCAGACCTTTCCCTGAAGGGCAGGGACAGCAAACCAGGATAGGGTGAGCCTGGTGATGGAGGTACCTCGAGACCAAAGCAGCTCAGCAGATGTCACAGGAAAGGAGAAGACGTGAGGAGGGATGAGACTCTTAGATATGAAAAATCGTGAAAGGGAGAACTGGGGTATGAAGTGGCCTGGGGAGAGAGAAGGATGGTGTTCTCCCGGTCTGCCCGTATTTTCCTAGATAAGAGATTGGTGTTAACTTAGGGATTTGTAAGCTCCAAATGGAAACCAGTAATATGTTTCTTTTAAAACTCTCCTTCAGATGACAAATAAAATAATAAATGAGCACATGCTACGTATCAGAAAGTGTATTGTTTTCAGTGAAGTATAACATAGATAAGAGGTAAGAGCTCAAGTCATCAATGTGCAGCCCTGTTGATGCCTTTTCCCAAACTAAGCACCGTGGGCAATGCCACTCTTATCCAGAAACAGAACTACTTCACCCGCTTTGCCCTCTTCCACTCATTAATTCCCTGAGAGTAACCACTCTTCTGACATATATCAATAGAGGATGAGTTCTTTGCCTCGATTTGTTCCTTGTATAAACGAAACATGTAGGATATACACTCTTCCGTGAGATGCATCCATGTGACTGTCTGGACATAGGACCAGGCATTCTCAGGGCTGCATGGCATTTTGCAGGAATAGATGACAATTTACTAATTCATTCTACTGCAGAGGAACATGGGGTTATTTTCTAGGTTTCGGCTATTATGACTAGTGTTGCTATGAAAATTTTTGTGCATGACTTGGGTTGGACATACGTAAGCATTTCTGTTGGTATTGGAATTGTGGAGTCCCAGGAGGGGAATTGTGGAGTCGTGGAACAAAAATATTTAGCTTTAGTAGCTACTGCCATGCAATTTTCAGAAAGTAGTTATACTGCTATATATTTTAAAGTTTAATAAAGTCCAAAACTACCCTACAAGATAGGTATATTATCATTCTCTCTCCTTCTCTCTCTGATGAATAAACAAAGACTCAGAGAGTTGCCCAAGGCTAAATAGCTATGGTAATGACAGTCTGAATTTAAATCCAACTCTGTCTGGTGCCAAAGCCCGTGTTCTTCATCACTACCCTGAATTACGTTCATGTCTTGGAGAGAATTCATGCCTTCACCTCCCCCACTTCCTGAAGTAGAGCCTCTGCTGTAGAATTAAGATCGAGAGTACTCAGTGTGAGGGGCTGGCCTACTGGTGTACTATCAAGAGGGACATAGTTTGGTTGACAGTGAATCTCTGACGCCATTGTGCAAAAATGAACCTGCAACCCCCTTCAAAGCACCTGGGGATAGAGCATGCCCACATCCTCTGCTTTTGCCAAGGACATGGGCAGGGTGGGTGTAGAATATTGGTGGTTCAGTTCAGTTCAGTTCAGTCGCTCAGTTGTGTCTGACTCTTTGCGACCCCATGAATCGCAGCACGCCAGGCCTCCCTGTCCATCACCAACTCCCGGAGTTCACTCAGACTCACGTCCATTGAGTCCGTGATGCCATCCAGCCATCTCATCCTCTGTCGTCCCCTTCTCCTCCTGCCCCCAATCCCTCCCAGCATCAGAGTCTTTTCCAATGAGTCAACTCTTCGCATGAGGTGGCCAAAGAACTGGAGCTTCAGCTTTAGCATCATTCCTTCCAAAGAAATCCCAGGGTTGATCTCCTTCAGAACGGACTGGTTGGATCTCCTTGCATTCCAAGGGACTCTCAAGAGTCTTCTCCAACACCACAGTTCAAACGCATCAATTCTTCGGTGCTCAGCCTTCTTCACAGTCCAACTCTCACATCCATACATGACCACAGGAAAAACCATAGCCTTGACTAGACGCACTTTAGTTGGCAAAGAAATGTCTCTGCTTTTGAATATCCTATCTAGGTTGGTCATAACTTTTCTTCCAAGGAGTAAGTGTCTTTTAATTTCATGGCTGCAGTCACCATCTGCAGTGATTTTGGAGCCCCCCAAAATTAAGTCTGACGCTGTTTCCACTGTTTCCCCATCTATTTCCCATGAAGTGATGGGACCAGATGCCACGATCTTCGTTTTCTGAATGTTGAGCTTCAAACCAACTTTTTCACTCTCCTTTTTCACTTTCATCAAGAGGCTTTTTAGCTCCTCTTCACTTTCTGCCATAAGGGTGGTGTCATCTGCATATCTGAGGTTATTGATATTTCTCCCGGCAATCTTGATTCCAGCTTGTGTTTCTTCCAGTCCAGCGTTTCTCATGATGTACTCTGCATAGAAGTTAAATAAGCAGGGTGACAATATACATCCTTGACGTACTCCTTTTCCTATTTGGAACCAGTCTGTTGTTCCATGTCCAGTTCTAACTATTGCTTCCTGACCTGCATATAGGTTTCTCAAGAGGCTGGTCAGGTGGTCTGGTATTCCCATCTCTTTCAGAATTTTCCACAGTTGATTGTGATCCACACAGTCAAAGGCTTTGGCATAGTCAATAAAGCAGAAATAGATGTTTTTCTGGAAGTCTCTTGCTTTTTCCATGATCCAGCGGATGTTGGCAATTTGATCTCTAGAGCATTGGTGGTAGGGGTGAGAAATCTGACATGTCTCCCAAGTTACAGGGAGTCCTCACAGGCATGGGTGGCCATGTGAAATGGAAGCTTCTCTTGATATGTTGTGATAGATTTTTTAAGTTCTAGCACTGAGTGAGTGAAGTCGCTCAGTCATGTCCAACTCTTTGCGACCCCGTGGACTGTAGCCCACCAGGCTCTTCTGTCCATGGGATTCTCCAGGCAAGAATACTGGAGTGGGTTGCCATTTCCTTCTCCAGGGGATCTTCCCAACCCAGGGATCGAACCCAGGTCTCCCGCATTGCAGGCAGACGCTTTAACCTCTGAGCCACCAGGGAAGCCCCAAGGTCTAGCACATGTTATTCAGAATTCCCGGTTACAACCCAACCCAAAATTGCTTAGCAAAAAAGAAAAAAGAAAGTTTTGGTTCGTGAGATGAAACCAGGATCCTTTGGGCTTCAGGTCTGGCTACATCTAGGTGCTGAAACGTCACTGGAAATACATCTCTATCCATCTCTTGACTCTTCTTCTTTGTTGTCTTCATTTTTAGAGAAGATTATCTTGACTAGTAACAGTGCTATCTCTCATCAATTCTGATGTCACTCTAATCGTTTGACAATGAGGTTAAAAAAAAAAAAGAGGGTCCTTCCCCCAGTATTCCAGTAAAAGTTCCAGTGTAAACTCTAATTTGACTCAGTTGGGGTGACAAACCCATCCCTAAACTAATCACTGTGGCAGGAATGCAATGTCCTAATTGGCTAAACTGGGTCCCAAGATCTGGGGTTGGGATGAACCCCACCTAAATGACCTGGACCAAGACTGGTGGTGAAAGTCATTTTACCTTCAAAGTGGGTCAAAGGGTATGGTAAAGGGAGGCAAGTAGAACCAACAGAGAGCCATCATCGGGACTTTCTGGTCCTGATGAGGGACTTTCTAGTCCTGATGAGGGACTTTAGACGGATGCTGATGGGAGGATCCAGAGGAAGAACTGATGAGCCCAGTCTGAAGCTTTGAAGACAGCCTTCATCACACCTTCCCACTGTCTGTGGTTCTCAATACAGGCCCCACTTTCCTCTGAATCTGTCTCAAGGAAGCAGAGGAACTATAGGGAGGCAGTGGAAGGCCACATGGCAGCCGGATCTTTCGCGTTGTGCCAGTGGTAAATAGCCCATGTGTTGGAGTCGTGTGGGGGCCCTTCTGTCTCCCAAGCAGCCGGATCATGAGACATTTGCAAAGATGCTAACCCCACGTAAGAAGTATGCCGTTCGATAATTATGTAGATTAGCTGGCAATTAGATAATGTCACTCACTTTCCCTCTCCTGCTCGGCTCTCAGACAGCAGACAAGCATTTTGAGCTTCTGCACCAGTCTGGGCCTTCCACATAGGCATTGGAGCAAATTCGCTGCCCATGTGGCTGTCTGGGCCCTCCTGTGGCTCAGAAGAGGGGAGCAGTTGGCTGACCAGTAGAGGGGGCTCCCTGACTCCCATTTCCCCATTTCTCGAGCCTAGCACAGCCCTAGGAGAGGGTTAAAGAAGGCTTAAGGGTGGACGCTTGGGGCAGTTGGCTTGAGGCCATTGATATTAAATGGAAGGTCATTTCTAGCCTGGGCTACTGCAACAGTTTCCCAGAGGTCACAGGAAGGTCCACGGTCCAAGAAAGCAATACAAGAACTTTAGGAGAGAATTTTGGTGTCCATAGGGCATCGAGTCTAGGTTAACCTGATTCTGATGCTACCAGTCCTGAAATCAGATTCTGCCTAGCGCCTGTGGAAGGGGAAAAAAGCTTGGTTTTCCCATTAGCTTTTTTGATTCCCCACAATGCAGGCAGGGGACTATCGGTATCTCCAGTGCTGGTCTGGGCAGGAGGGGAGGATGGTCAATCTGATGGACGAGGCTCATCAGGCAGGGTTGAGTGGCCACCCCAAAGCAGATGGGGTAAATTCCCATGATCCTCTGCACAGGGAGTGGTCCTAGGCAGCCTACTTCCTAACTCATGTGTTACCCCAGATCACTTGGCGTGTGCTGCTTTGTCCTGAGGGGTCATCTGAGCCTGGCATTCAGGGAAGCCTGGAGGTGCAGGATTGCTGTCATTGTATGGAACAGAGAGGTGTAGAGGTCACCGCATGAAACACAAATGATCCTCAAGGATGCTCTTCAGCTTCTTTTATTGTTCATTCTTTCTATACATGTGTCTCGAGCTCCCACTCGATGGGAGCCAAGGTCCTGTGGCAGCACCAGAGTGAAGCAGTCTGTGCCCCCAGGGAGATTTCATAGCGTGGACTCTCTTATTGTTCTGCTTTTGTCTCTAAAGTACACATTGCCCCACTACTTTGTGATGCCCCTAAGGCAAGGACCGTGTCTTCTTCTGCTTAGATCCAGGAGCGACTGGATGAATCGGAGCTCAATAAGTAGTTAGATTGAACTGAGCAAGTCATTTAATTTCTGCAGACACACAAGTGACTTTCTGAGGCCCAGAGGGTTGACATCTAGATCAGTCCAAAAGCTTCTGGGGCCATCCGTTTAGAGGGACTCCCATGTGCCTGCTCATCCATGTCATTGGGCCCTCCGTCTCCATGTCCTTGCCTTCCACCAAGGGGGTCCCACTGGCTGAAGCCACCTGAGCCTGGGCCTTGCCTGAGCTAGACTCCTAGGTCTAAACTGGCAGGAGGGGAAGTAGAGAAGGAGGTGTGGCAGCCAGGGGTAGTGTCACTGAGAAAACACTTTCCCAAGCCTCTGGAGCTCAGACACCGTGGGCTCCATCCGTGATGTGATCTTTACGTTCTTGGCTCATTGATATTGCCCAGTGTGGGATACTTCGTTGGAGAGACCTGGGCTTTTTGCTCGTCATGTCTGCCTTGCTCCCCACTCTTCTAGATCAGATGCACGATGGAGGGAGTGATAGGAAAGCAGCTGTCCTTTGAGCACATTTCCTAAAAGTGGTCCCTTTTCAAAAACTTGATTAAAAAATTCAGGATGGGGAACACATATACACCCATGGCTGATTCATGTCAATGTATGGCAAAAACCACTACAATACTGTAAAATAATTAGCCTCCAATTAAAATAAATTAATTTTTAAATTTTTGATTAAAAAATTATGTATACATGGCAGATATTAGGAGCAGAAGAAGCCCTCTTTGGGCACAAGGGTCTCTCTTCTCCCCTGGGATGTTGCACTAGTGCCCTAGTGTTTGCACTAGTCCTTCTGGAAGCTTCTTTCCAGACATTTACATAGCTAGTTCTCTCATCCTCCTTCAAGGCTTTCCTTAAATCTCATCTTCTCAGATTCTGATTTGTGATGTTTGCTTATTTCTGTGGTGTAAATATTCTAGCTTAGCTGATTTCGTGCTACCAAAGTGTCATCAACCAGCTCAAAAACTGCTGTGTTTTTTTTTTTTGCGGGCTCTAGAGCACGTGGGCTCTGTAGTTGCAGCTCACACTCCAGAGTGTGGGCTCAGCGTTTGTGGTGCACGGGCTTTAGTTGTCTGGAGCTTGTGGAATCTTTCCAGACCAGGGATCCAACCTGCCTCCCCTGTATCCGCAGGCAGATTCTTATCCACTGTATCACCGTGCATGCATGCTAAGTCACTTACAGTCATGGACACCTCTTTGTGACCCTCTGGACTGTAGCCTGCCAGGCTTCTCTGTCCATGGGATTCTCTAGGCAAGAATGCTGGAGTGAGCTGCCATGTCCTCCTCCAGGGGATCTTTCTGACTCAGGGATTGATCTCAAGTCTCCTGTAGCACCTGCACTGCAGGTGGATTCTTTTACCTGTTGAGTCGCCAGGGAAGCCCCAGGGGGGTCCAAAAACTGCTGGCATTTTAAACGTTGGTTTGGCTTGTGCTTGTGCGAAGCCTGCATGTGTTGGCACATGCTATGCTCATGTTCCAGTTAAGACTTCCTCACACCCCTGGAGGTGCCCATGCCACGCTTTGGGAAACACTGTGTGTATAGGACGTTTTATACCACAGAGGCTTTCCTTATCATGGATTTAATCAGCCTCTTTTTGGGTGGGCTGTGTGTTCACTGGAAATAGGTGTTTGTTCCTGCTTAAGGAACAGCGTTTTCCTCTTCAAAGGATGAGTAATAACTAGCTTTGCTAATGCAGCCATCATAAACATAGTAGACAGTGGTTTGACAGCGACCATGGTGAATTATCAAGCATGCCAATTAATAAGCAGCAACTTGCATAACTCTTGAAAATTACACTCATTGCTCTCATGCGAACAGAGAAGTCTCCTCTCAGCCCTGTGACCAAAGTCTGCCTTCAGTCAGCCACCCCTTAACTGGGTCCTGGTGCATTTACAGTCAGTATAAAACATGCATGATATGCTCTAGGTCTGTGGCATTCCTTAACTATTCATTTGTTGCTCATTCGTGTTTTTTTTTTTTTAATTTAAAAATGTATGTTTTAATATACTGTTTGCAGTATATCCCCTTTGCAGATACACACACACTCACACATATAGACATACACCAGCGATCCTCCCTTCTCATCCTTCCTTACAAATAAGGAAGAGGTAGCGTTCATTGTTCCCCTACTGTGGCTGTAGTCTCATGCTAGAATCTTCTAATACATGATTGCATTGAATCCTGTCTCCAACTTTGTTAAAAGGCTATTATGTTCTCTATGAGTGAGAAAATAGAAACTCAAATAAGTTAAGAAATTTTCTCAAAGTTCCATATACAAGAACTAGGATACACTCAGCCTTTTTTTTTAAAGGTTCAAAGCACATTTCTCCGCTCCCCTCAACAAGACCTTTTCTCCAACATTTAGTTAAGAGATGAGTGTTTTTTGCTCATTACCCACCTTCTAGTTTATTCTCACTGACTCCTATAAATAATTCCCTCAAAATGTAAAGGTGAGGATCTGTCTTCGGCTGCCTACACCAGACATTGGCTTGGCAAAATGAGAAGGAAAATCTAAAACAAGCAAAAAATCACTGTCATGTTCATGTCTTTTAATAGGTAAACAAGTTAAAACTGCATGTGTGTGTTTGAGTATCTAAAACGTTAGCACATACCTGAAAAATAAATTTTGGCCACGTGACCCTGTGATATGAACATCGTAAGAATGTGCTGATACGGCTTGGCGGGTTTGATACTCTTTTTGCACGCGGAAAACCTAAGTGCATCGTTAGGAGCTGAGTTTGGGGTCCTGACATGGCTCTGAAAGACCCTGGGCCTTCCCTGCCGCTTAAAGCACCAAGCACTCTGGGACTCACTAGAGTAGCTGGGCTCGCAGTCAGCGCTCCATCAATATTTGTGAAATAGGGCGCAGTATTTTCCTGACACAGGGCCCTAATCTTTCTTTCCTTCTCCCCTTCTCCTTCCTGCAGGTCTTTTCTCTGGAGTCCTGGGAGGCAGGTTACGGGCCAGCCCGCCTCTAGCCCGCACCATGAAGCCTGAGTCCGCTTCCGTTCGGCCCCGGGCCCTGCTCTGCCTGAGCTCTCAACTTCCGGCTGCTCCCCTCCCCGCGGCCCTCTGCTGCTAGGAGGTCGACCTTCAGGGCTGGTCCTGGGCCTGTTTCTGCCTTGCGCCTGGCTCACCTGACTGCTCACTCCTCCTCCATCACGGCCCCCCTGACCCCAGCCCTCTCCCCGGCCTCCCTGGCTGGGCCGTTTGGGGGTCTGCTGCCGGGAGGTGGACATTGCTGAAGGCTTCCACCCGCCAGCCGGCCCGCCGTGTACTTTTCTCCTGCCCAAATCGAGGCCTCCGGATCCACATTGGATAGCTGAGATCTTTTCTTGGAGAAAGACACTCCGCTCCCCACTCTGCACCCTCACTGTCCCCCTGCCCGCCTGGGCGACCTCCTCTACTGCTGCCCCGGCCTTCCCCCGCTCCGTCTCTTACTGAACTTCTTGCTCGTGGGTGCCCACCAGGGGCTTCCTGGTTTTCTTTCCTCCTTCCGCATCCTCCTCTCCGTGTGTGTGTGCCTCCTCCCTCTTGTGTGTTCTCTGTCCCCCAGCCATCTCCTCCTCCTCTCTGCCTTCCACTTCAAAGGAGGTGGGGCGGGGGGATTGCCCCCCGAGGGCTGTTGCCCGCCTCCGGGCCCCTGGGCCTTTGCCAGAATGAGCCTCACCACGCACTCGGTGTTCTTCACCTTGAAGGTGAGCCTCCTGCTGGGATCCCTGCTGGGGCTCTGCCTGGGCCTGGAGTTCATGGGCTTCCCCAACCAGTGGGCGCGCTACCTCCGCTGGGATGCCAGCACGCGCAGCGACCTCAGCTTCCAGTTCAAGACCAACGTGTCCGCGGGGCTGCTCCTCTACCTGGACGACGGTGGCGTCTGCGACTTCCTCTGCCTCTCCCTGGTGGACGGCCGTGTGCAGCTGCGCCTCAGCATGGACTGTGCGGAGACCGCCGTGCTGTCCGGCAAGCGGGTGAACGACAGCAGCTGGCACTTCGTCATGGTGAGCCGCGACCGCCTGCGCACCGTGCTGGTGCTCGACGGGGAGGGCAGGTCCGCGGAGCTGCAGCCCCAGCGGCCCTACATGGACGTGGTCAGTGACCTGTTCCTGGGCGGCGTTCCCGCCGACATCCGGCCGTCTGCCCTGACCCTTGATGGGGTGCAGGCCATGCCCAGCTTCAAGGGATTAATCTCGGATCTCAAGTACGGCAACTCAGAGCCCCGGCTTCTGGGAAGCCAGGGTGTCCAGTTGGATGCCGAGGGGCCCTGCGGTGAGCGTCCCTGTGAAAATGGCGGCATCTGCTTTCTCCTGGATGGACACCCCACCTGTGACTGTTCTACCACCGGCTATGGCGGCAAGCTGTGCTCGGAAGGTAAGGATCCTCTTCTCTACCCCTCTGAGGCTCGAGCCCACCCCTGACGGCTTGGGTAAGGATCAAGATCCCCTGGAGGGAAACCAGTTCTATCATTGACCCGCCTCTTTAGCTGCCTGTTAGATAATTGGGTCTCTTTCCCCGAGGGTGTGGTAGAAATCCTTGGCTTTCTCTTGATGGAAAAATCCATCAGATCTCAGCAGGAGAGAATCCTGACTACTCAACCATGGGCTCCTTCCTTACACAAATGTTTGGCTCTGCTCAGAAAGCTGGATAGAGTCGAGTATAGGATCTGAGCCCCAGCTCAGCTGTTTCCACCGCGGTGAAGCTCTGAAGGATCAGTACAAGGCCAGAAGTCAGATAGAAAGGGGCAAAGTGGCTGTCTATGGCCCTCCTGATCCCTTGAGAATTGGGCCCTTGTGAATAGACGGGACACTCCGCTTCACTTTCTCCTTATCGTCCCTAATATAAGGAATGCCTGTGCAAAGAATGAGGGTTGATAGACTATGGGTCCACACCCAGCCTTGCTGTCAACCCAGTCCTTCAGCTGTGCCGCTCCTCCCACAGTTTTCTGGAAGGTGTCTGATGGGTAGACAGGGCATTTTGGAGGGGACTTCTCGCCTCCTCGTACTAACACCCCCAGGTGATTCCATTGTGCAGCTAAAGTTGGGAACCAGCAGGTCAAGGGAGGTCAGGTAGGTGGGTCCAGGTGAGTGTCTTAGCACAGACTCCCACAATCCCTTCATTCAGGTGATACCCTACTGCCTTGGGATTTGTAATTAAAAATAGTGTCTGCAGATGCTCCTTACACTTTCCCTGAAACCACCCAACTCCTAAAGCAGGCTGTGGTTGATACGAACGTTATCTACTAGCAGGTATTAAAACATTTCTTTAAATCAAAACAAAGTTTATTTCACAGGTGCTACATGCTGGAGACCAGAACACTTTGGGGATCTTCTTGGGAACCTCCTTGTAGGTCAAGTATGGGATATCGCAAGAGTACTTCTTTCCTCTTCTGGGCCTGCCATCACACCTCCCTTCTTGTGGGTGGGTTGCCAGAGAGGGAGATGCAAGGCATGCAAGAAGTCCTTTTCTGACCTCTGTTATTGCTCACTGAGTCCACTGGAGGAGGGATGGGGCAGAGGGGTAGAGGCAGCCCCAACCCACAGAGTCATCTGGGGACAGTGGTTACTGAAGCACTTACCACAAGCAGGTCCCCCTGGAGCCGACTGCTGTTCCAGAGCTTCTGGGCTTTGGAGAAAGTTTTTCCTGAAAGCTGACATGAACACTTGTTTTCTCCTTTGCCCAAAGGATCTGTTCTGTTCTCAGCACTGGCATTGGAAGCTGGCATTCTTCCTTTCTAGGGACCATAGTGTTTGCAAGTGTGTTGTTAACTTGCTGATTATCCCTGATTGCATTTTTTGTGTTTAAAAAGAACTCATTTCCTCTGGGCAGGTTTGGATCAGCACTTTTCTGCAGGAAGAAATCTCTATACTATATATGTATACAATTTCTTCTCTCTCTCTCTTTTTTTTTTTTTTTGGTTTGGGTGTGTGTGTGTGTATGTTTGTTTGAGGTCTGCAGAGGAGTTTCTTCAGAGTAGATGATAAGCAGTCAATTTTTTAATAGCTAAATACAATATATATATTTTAATGATTTTTTTTTTCTATAGGGTTCAGACCATCTCGTGGCTATGGACTGATGCCTCTATCTGTAGAAGGCAAACACAGCATATTTCATTATTCTCATGGTACATAATACAGTAAACAAACTTAGTATTAACTACACTCCACTAACTACTAACACTTGGTTGGTTTGGAGCAGTGTAATGGCTGAGGTGAGGGTGAATGTTGGAGGTACCAGCATTTACTGTTGGTGACTTGAAGCCTGTTGCTCCTGGTAATTGTCATTATGTCTGATCAATCACAAAGATGCATATCAGGCTTTTAGGAAATATCTGTTCTCTCCACACAGTTAATTTTTAGAGTAAGCAGGGGAAAACTCACCTGTAAAATATGAAGGGGGAAAAAAAACACCCACAGCAGCTGCTGAGTGTCAAGCCGATCTGCATAAAACAAGACAAACAGCCTAAACAAATAACTGCCAGTTTTCCTAAAGACAGTGTAAAACGGGCAGTGAGGGTGGCTCTCTCGCCCACTTTAAATTGCAAATGTCACAGAACTGAAACCCGCGGGACTTGGTCCCGGCAGTGGGTCCTGTGTACCAAGCCTCTGATCATCCCACTTTGCAGGATGGGCCGTGCTGTTTGATCGTGTAGGGGCTAATGCTTTAGCAGTTCAAGGGCAGGAAGAGCTGGGAGGGCTCCTGCAGCTTCAGATGGATGTGGTCGGGGCCCTGTTGGAGGCGCTCTCTGCGGTCCATTAGCTTCTAGCATGCTGGTGGTATTGATGTTTGCTTGGCCTGTCTGGCTTTCCATGCCTCAGTGGCTTGGAAATGTCTCCATCCTGCACCCCAGGAAGAACGCACGGCTGAGCCCATCTCTTCTATTTGCTTTGGGCGATTTTGACCTCCCATTGGGTATCTTTTCTAGGTAAGACCCACAAGACCCCGGAGATAGTTGCTGTGGGAGAGATGGGTTTGCATGGGACAAGTTATGGACACAGTTATCTTCTGTTTCCTGTGGCAAAAGACTTTGGCTGCAGACTGAACCCCACACAGCCTACTTGGGGAACCTTCATCCCAAGACTCCCAAACCAGCTAATGGCCACATTGAACATTCTGGCACATGCTGGAGAGAGAGGGGGTGGTCCTGGGCTTTTTTTTTTTTCTTCTAGGTTGTTATGTTTATAAATCAAATGTTTGGGTTTTCAACTTCAGATTTGTTCAAGATGACTTTTAATCTTGCCTCAAAAAAACTTTAAAATTATGCATATCTGTTTTGGAGTATAATCCCTCTGTGGTGGGAGATATTCACCTGGCTTTTTCTGTTTAGCCCAGTATGTCCTGTTTGGGGCATCTCTGAACCTCACTGGACAATAAAGAGGTACCCCCAGCAGCCTCCAGACAGCAGCCCTCTCATTGGTTACTGGGGGCTTGTCATTACTTTGACATGAGTTTAGCTTGATTGTTTTTAAAACATTCTCAATTGTGAATGTGCAGGTATTGAATTTCTCAACAATCTTATAGCCATGACGAACTGGTTCACTGCCAAGGTGTCTCCGTTTCAGTACCAGTTTCCCTGAAGAGTTCATTTAGCCTGAAACCAGCCTGCTGCAGGTGGGGTGGGGCCAAGGAAAGGTGGGGAAGTTTCCACAGGTTGATCTCTATGATCAGATCTTAATCCATGGGTCTACCTGTGTCAAAGATCATTTGTGCATCTGTGTTTTTAGGTTAATTTCAGTGAGGCGACATGAGGTCCTGTTGAGTCGGCAAAAAGAAAAATTGGTTCATTGTCTGCTATCTTTTCCTGCTAACTTAGGCAGGTGCCCAGGGCAAAAGCAGCTTGTTTTGAGTCTCAGCTGTTTTCAGGGGTGGGGATCCCCCAGTGAGGTACCTGTGGGTGCAGGTAATAGGGACCAGAGTCTGAGTACAAGCACACGGTGGTATGGGCTCCACTAGCCTCCCATCCATCCCCCATCCCTCCCGCCGTCTGAAGCTGACATCCTACTCAGGTTGGTTTGATGGATGGCTCAGTACCACTGTGTGGCCTTGGTGTGCCTTCCCGAAAGTGAATTTCAATTAGTTTTCTTTTTTATGGAGAATGTTCCGTTTCTTCTCCCATTTCTCAAAGGCAGAACTAAGATGGAAAGGTATTCCAAGAAGAGGTGCTTATCCCCGAGGCTTCACCAAGAGCCAGAGACAGGATGCTATAGCGAAGGTCCCAGTAATTGCCGTGGCTCCTCCCGTTTGGGGCATTTGTATAAAAATACCAGCGTTTCTTCTTCCCCTTGCCCTTGCCCCTTCTGCCTGAATAGTAACGTGGCTTTGTTCCTAATCTCAGCCAACCCCTACAGCCTAGGAGTGGGGTGGGCAGTGGTGAGTCATCAAGAGCCAAGTCTAGCTCCTTTTCAGAATCCTTCCCCCTGGGGGGTGGAGACAAGCCCAGAAGCAGGGAGGACTCGATTTCCCACCCAGCATTCGGGCGTTAGGACCAGCCCCGCTCTCCCCTGGCCCAGCCAGCCATCCAGCGGGGGCTGTCGCTAAACGAGCCTGAATAGGGGTCTGATTGCTCTTTCTCGTCCTCTCCTCCTGATTACCCAGCGAGATTTCCTGGGTATGCTGCATGCTAAATGACAGAGCTGCCGCCTGCCACTTGCTCCAATTATCCTCCTTTTAACTGCGAGGGAAGAGCAATTTTTTTTTTTAACTGCTCCCCCCACCCCCCTCCTCACAATAGCATCTCTGCCTCCCTGTAAAGACAGAAGACCCTTCTTCCTTGTACCCCCTTCTGTGGATGTGAGAGCAGCCTTCTCCTTCCACCCCAGCCTGCACTCCAGCTGTGGGCTGCAGAGAGGGTGGGCCTTGTGTAAGGCTTGGTCCAGGTTCAGCAGGGTTGAGGGGCGGGCGGGCATTCTGCCAGAAGCCTTCCAGGAGCCCTGAACTTGTATTTGCATCTGGTGATGAGACACCACAGGCCCAGCGCTGGGGGGCTAATCATCTTAATTATCTTTAAGTCCCCTATCTCCCTTCACAGGCTGTCCCAGAGCAGCTGCCGTCAGCTCAGTTCCCTGTTCACGGGACAGAAGAAGTGGGGTGTGGGCTATGTGTTGGGAGGGTGGAGCTAACATGCCCTCCCCATTGCTTCCTACTCCCCTGGGGTAACTGGCTTTAAGTCAGGGGTAGGGTGTGGAAATGGAGTGAGAGAGGCTTTGAAACAAGGCTCCAGAGATCAAGCAGCCTTCCTTAGAAAAAGTAATAGTGATGTTATTTACTATTTTTGAGCACTGCCCCGGCCTGAATCCTAGGTGCTTCCTGCGCATGGTCTCATCTGATTCTCAAAACACTCCTATGCAGTTGATACCATTAACTAGCCCTATTTCACAGATGAGGAAACTGAGGAGCAGAGAAGTCAAAAACTTGATCAAGGTTTGGTTAAGAGTACAGCTCCTGGACTTACGTGAGGGCTTGTCCACTTACATGCTGTCTTTGGAGATGGTTTTGGAAGCTTCAGCATCCTCAACAATAATAACAGCAATAATTAGAGCAGCTGGCAGTCACAGGGCATTCACTCCAGGTCTGCTCTGTATCAGCTCCTGTGACCCTCAGAACCACTCTTGACACACTATTGTTATTCTAATTTTGTAGATAAGGAAGTGGAGGGACAAAGGCTAAGTAACTACCCCTGGGGAGAGACTGGAATGGAGTATATATCTCAAGGGTGTGGCTTCAGAGCCCATGCTCTTAACCACTGTGCTGTCCTGCCTTGCAGCAAAGCAGGGATAACAAGAAATCACATGTTAGGGAATTGAGAGCACAGAATGAGACGAAACATATAAAATGATCAGCACAGTCTCTGGGAAAGAAGGAGTCCTAACTCTGGGCTGTTGGCTGCCTGGTGGGTGTAAGAATGAATTTTGTGTCAGTTTGGTTTTATAGAAGGTTTGAAGCTTCCCTTTGAGTTACCCCCACCTCTGTCATTTCCCTTCATCCTTGTTAGAGAGGCAGCAGAAGGAAAAGGAGGGGAATTTGGGGAGCATCTTGAATCCAATTTCATCACCCTTTTACCCCTGCCCAAGAGCTTGGGGTCAGTGACAGTGGTTGTACCTCTGGACTGGATTCAGAGCTCTCTGCCCCATAAATATGGTGTCCCGGTCCACAAGGCATCCCATCGAGGTGGGCAGCACAGGCCCTACTGTCCCACAGAACAGGTGAGGAGATCCAAACTCAGAGCGCCATTCATCTTGCAGGTAGACAGCGTGAGGGCAAGCTTAGATGCTGCCTATTTGTCAGGTGGCCCTGCGACTCAAGAGCCCAGATCCTCAACCTAGCATTTTATATCTGCTCCTAGGCTGCCTTCATTAACACAAATGGGCTGTGTCTCCATTGTGAAATGGAGCATTGCCTCCCTGGTTGCTGATGATAAGCAAAATGTCAAACTCCCGGTACAGGAGGTTATCAGCTTGGCCAGTCCCAGGAGATCTGCTCCTCCCAGTCAGAAAGAGAGGCGATGGGAGAATGAGAGAGAATGAATGAATCTTGAGTATTCACTTCCCACCCTGGTTTGAAATGAAGTGCCTGGGAATGGACCCATGGGTCCCGAGGCAGTTACAGCACGGCTTCCCCACGCTGGAGCATCACTGGCTGGACCGCACGACCTCTTCAGACTCGCCTTTGATTTCCCAGGTACCAGGAAGTGGCCGGCAGCCCACCCAGGGTTGGCGGTCAAAGACGGAGCTCCAGGATTCATCCTTCACACTTCTTGCTTTCCTGCTGTCTTCTGACTCTCTTCCCAGAGAGCAAAACCGAACTCCCTTCCTCTGTGTTTATTCCTCCCTTTTCCTTTGTGTGTGTGGGAGGGGAGTTTATTACAGAGGCGGATTTGCCACAAAACTAAACCTTTGGCCTATCTTCACTTGCACGGCCCCTTTTCAAGGCCCCGTGCATATTATTGTACTTGTGATTTTTGTTCTTTTTCCTTAAGGCATGCCTGGCATCACGAGCTTCCGGTTCCCGCTCTGTGGATCCGCCTCTGTTAAGAAGGCTTGTTGCTGTCCAGCGACAGCAATGTTGGCTCTGGGTGTATGAGTGATTCCCCAGTGACCTCTGACCCTTCATCACAGACGCATTTCCCTTCCCATGACAACAGGGCAGGAGGAGCCACAGAGATGGAGTGCGGGAGGATGAAGGCAGAGAGGAACACGGTTTGGGGAGGCGTGGTGGGGAGCAGGGGACATCTAGGGCATACAGTGTGTAATGAGGATGTGTTCAGAAATGTTTGCTATAAATTTCGAGGAACAAGCTGGTGTTTAACCGGGGGACGTATCCGGGGCCCTCCTGAGGTTTCGCAGCTGAGGTTGGGATGCTTGGTTTGCGCGGCTCAGTGCGGGGCCATGTTACAGGTGGCACGCTGCGGCTGACAGAGGAGAGGGACAGAGAGTGGCTCAGCAGGCCTGCCTCTGTGATCTGTTTGGGGACTCACAGTGCCAGTGGGCTGTCATTACTGCTGTTGTTCTCCAGAAAGTGATGTCTTTGGGTGACCTATTTAAAAGCAATATGGGGCCCCTTTAAATGTGTCGTCATCTGTGTCTGTGCTCAAACCTCCACGGCTAGCCACGATATTTCAACATAATGTATTTTCAAAAAAAATTTAACAACAAGGAACCAGTACCAGCAGCTTTTAAAAACAAATTCATCTCATCATCATCCAGCCCAACTCCACTTACTTGCATGTGGACCTAAAAATCACGAGTGCTCTCAGCTCTTCAAGGGAGGGAGGGGGATGCAGTTTTCTGGAAGTTTGTGCAAGGTCCTAAAGAGGCTGAGGATGAAAGAAAGGCAGGGATGCAGGCTGTGGGCAATGGGAAGCTCTTGGTTTAAGCTGTGAAATGCGTTTATATCCTTTTGGTTTTACTGAGGCTCTTGTTTAAGTACAGTATCTTTGCAGCTAAGAAGGTGGCTCTGGGGAGATTTTCCTTTATGTTTCTCCAGGGAACTGTATGTATCCAAGCCTTCTCTGAAAGTTTTTCCTCTTGCCTGTGGATTTAGTTCTCCTGAAGTGGTCCTGTTTGCTGATGTAAAGTCCTTAGAGGCCAATGTCTTGATAAACCCATGGTTGTCAGCAATGTTAGGGTTGGTATCTCCACGCTGGCAGGTGGAGTATTCCAGGCAACCCCATAACCTTTCCTCCAGGCATGACTGGAATAGAAAAAGTACAGCTTGTTTACCTGATAGGTTGCTTTCAAATAAAAATGAGCACCCATCGCCAGGAGGGATGAGCAAGGTTGACATTGCTTCTCTGTGATCCACACGGTGGGAAGGGGCTCACCCAACACTCATGGTCTTTGCCTTCCTCCTCATTCTCTCAGGCTTCTCTCCAGAAGGGGTCCTGTCTCTCGCATGGTTAGCCTTGGATGGCTAAAGGAATGAGGAAGAGCAGGCTGGGGGGTGTTAAGCCTCTCATCTGTGGGATTCTGAAAGGCTAATGATCGTCCCGCAGCATATTTGCTTGATCTCGGTCAGGAAAGGCAAGTCTGGAGCTCAGGCTGAGGCAGTGTGCTGTGAGTCTCTTCTTATAAGGAGTCACACTGAAACATCAGAGGGGTGCTCTGGTGCCATGGGAGAAATCGTCTGTAAGGGATGCCCCACAGGTCCTGTGACCCGTGTAGAGGTCAGGAAGACATTTACACTGCCTTCTAGTCATGGCTCTGCCTGTGTGATGCACTGAAAACCCAAGGTGTTCAAAAGCAAACACAGAAATCCACCCTTCCCCCAAAACCAGAAACCAAGGTGCTTGTTAACAATCATGGGATGATACATTTGGAGGGAACTTTTTTTTAAATTAAGGCATAATTGACATACTAAATTAGTTTCAGGTGTGTAACAATTTCAAATTCAATATTTGTCTGTATTGCAAAATGGTCACCACAATAAGCCTGCGTAACATCCATCACCCTACATAGTTCAGTTGCTCAGTTGTGTCTGACTCTCTGCGACCCCATGGGCTGCAGCAGGCCAGGATTCCCTGTCTGTCACCAACTCCCAGAGCCTACTCAAGCTCATGTCCATCGCGTTGGTGATGCCATCCAACCATCTCATCCTCTGTCGTCCCCCTCTCCCCAGTCTTTCCCAGCTTCAGAGTCTTTTCCAGTGAGTCAGTTCTTCACATCAGGTGGCCAAAGTGTTAGAGTTTCAGCTTCAGCACTAGTCCTTTCAATGAATATTCAGGACTGATTTCCTTTAGGATTGACAGGTTTGATCTCCTTGCAGTCCAACAGACTCTCAGGAGTCTTCTCCAACACCACAGTTCAAAAGCATCAATTCTTCGGCTCTCAGCTTTCTTTATAGTCCAAGTCTCACATCCATAGATAACTGCTTGAAAAACCATAGCTTTGACTAGACAGCCCTTTGTTGGCAAAGTAATGTCTCTACTTTTTAATGTGCTACATAGTTACAACATGCTTTTTCTTATTATGAGAACTTTTAAGATCAGCTCTCTTAGCAACTTTTAAACATGCAATACTGTATTATTAATAGTATAGTTACCATGGGCTGTATGTTACTGGAGGGTTCTATAAAGGTCATTGGGTCTAATTATTCATCTCACATCCTCTTCTCAACTGTGTAAGACATCTCTCCCTGACTAAAAAACCCCGGGCAGTGGCAACGGCAGGGGCTTGGTACTTTCCAAGGCATCCTGATGTATCTCTGATTACAGCGTATCGTGGAGCTCTTCCTTCATCAGGCTGAAGTCTGCTTCTCAGACACTTCCTCAGTGGTTCTCATTTTAATTAAAGGAATCTGACCTTTACGATTTGCCATGTGGGTGGGGCGGATGGGTAGGTCATAACAGTTCTGGATGATGCTTTGGAGGAATTAACCCTTGCACAAAGTAGAATTCGTAAGGGATTCTCTAATATAGCACTAACAGTATACACACCACTGAGTTATTTAGAATTAACTGCTTGTGATTAATCTTAAATGACATGGGAGGGATTGACGTGGGAAGAAATTCTGATGTAAGCAGGTGATTCATGCTCCAGTCATTTCGTTCCTGGGGAGCTTGTACTCTCAAGGATTCGTGCTTAGCCCCATCCCTGGCTCTATTATCTGTGCCTAATTTGATCCCCCCTAAGATGTCCCATCTTCCTCCATATTCAGCCAGCTTTTCAGCATCTCTGAATTTCTCTGAATTTCCAAAGAGCCCCCTGGAAATATCTAATGGCTCAGAAATAAGAGGAGAAGTTCCAGAATGCTATGGAATAGAGGAAAATGGAATTGGATTGGACTTACTTGACAAGTCTATCATGGCAGCCAGGATCAGACGCCCCAACACACATCAAGATTTTGCTTAAAAGCCTAGTAGGATGCTTTAGGAAAAAAAAAAAAAGACAAGGGTATGAGATGATGTAGCATTGAGTAGCTATTCCTGGAAACTGGCCTTGGAAGCATATGCCCTATTCAGAAATGTTTCCTACTCTGCCAGGTTGCCTTGGGTGTCCCATGTTTTTGGCACTATTGGGAAGAAGTCTCCCAGGGAGAGGATTAGGCAGGGCTAGAAGATGTTGCTCCCACATTGGCACGGACTGGAAACCTGCCAAGTAAATCCCCTTCTGCACCCTAAAGGGGATGAGGCTAGTCTTGGCTCTCAGCCACCTCCCCATTGACAGTCACTTCACTGACACTGCAGCAAAGATAGGAGAATTTGTCTCATAATTCATGGTTTAAAATAGTTTGCTTTTAAGAGCAAAGCCCACAGACATCCTTTTGACTCAGAGCATGAAAATGTACTCAGAGTCACCGACTTCTTCTGTGGCAGTCCCCATTGTCCAGCGCGTTTCCACCAACCACACACCCAGGGAAGGAAATGGGCATCTCACACGGTCAAGTGCTAATTGCCACATGGGAAGAAGATGATTGGGTTTTAGTTGCTGTGGGAATTTTGTTGTTTGCTCCTCCTGATATTGCCCTGGAGAAGGCAATGGCAATGCACTCCAGTGTTCTTGCCGGGAAAATCACATGGACAGAGGAGCCTAGGGGGCTACGGTCCATGGGGTTGCAGAGAGTCAACGACTGAGCAACTAAACCACCACCATCCTGATACTGAGTTTTCAGCCTTGTGTTAACGCAGATTGGGGCTAATTTTTGTTTTTTTTTTTTTTCCTTTTTGCTGTGTAGAATATATAACCACTGGCTATGTTTTAATGTGTCTCTCAGCTCCCTTTGGTTTTCACATCCTTAATGCAAGTTGTAGTAGCTCCGTTGGGTTTCCTGATTCCCGTTACAGGAGTATACATGAGGAGGAACTCTCGTTGAGAATTCTAAGACATGAAGCCAAGGGAAGACTCTTTTTTCCTTTTGCGAATTAACGCTACAGGCTTGAAGGCTAAATGGCATGTCTCTGGTATCTGACAAAAAGCAGGTGGTCAACAAATGTCTGTGGCCTTACTAAAGCCTCCTCTGTGTGTGTGTGTGTGTGCCTGCATTCATGTTTTACATGCGTATCTATGTGTGTGCTCACTCATGTGTGATGGATGGATGCAGGTTCCCAAGAACGTGAGCTTAATGTCTGTTTAATACATTGATTACAGCTGTGGCTTGGACCACCGTAGAGTGGGCCACCTTTAGAAATGCCTCCTTTTAATAAGGAAAGTGGTATGGTGGGGCAGTTTTTGTAGAATCTGAGTCACACACACGTACATTCCACTTGGCTTGATCTAGCTGAGGGTGAACTAGAAAGACTTTGTTTGTTTACAAACCAATGGTTTCCTGTAACAATTATAGACAGCAGCCAGCCTGGGACCATGTAAACGCGTGTGGAATAGCTGTTGGAGGCAGGCGCGGTGTTGTCACTGGAGATGGAGAGGCCCCATCAGCTTGTGTGGATTCCCTGGAGAAGGGGAGGCTCACTGGGGACTAGATAAGTGTCCTCGGATATGGGAAGAGCTGCCACGTGGGTGGAGGAGGGGGAGGATGTTGGGCTGGAGGGTGGAAACGATCAGAGCTACAGAGGAGGAATTCTGATGCTTGGAGCTGCAGGACCACAGAAGGCACAGCGTGGCCTTGTCTTAGCCGGGAGGGGTGCGTTGTGCTGGAGCGACACGTGTGCTGGTGTGCACGTGCCTGCGAACCAAGGACTCCATGGTCCTGGGGTTTCATCACGTACATCCTCTGCAGTTCAGGGGCGTGGGAAGATATTCCTTAGGTCAGTGGGCTTCAGAAAGGGACACATTGGGAATTCCCTGGTCGTCCAGTGGTTAGGACTCTGAGCTCTCACTGTCCAGGGCAAGTCCAATCCCTGGTGGGAGAACTAAAATCCCACTAGCTGTGTGACATGGCCAAAAAAGCGGGGTAGGTGCAAAGACCATTTAAGGGGATACAGGTAGGAAATAGTGAAAGTGTAAAGTTAACCTGTATACAAATTATTTATAAGTGCATGTAATATACATCTCTCAGGAGAATATAGTAAAATGAGTTTTCCTAGTGGGGAGTTGGTCCAGAAAGCTTTGGAGGTCACTGGTCAAGACTCAGATCTATGTTTCTCTCTACATCTCTAGTTGAATCTCTAGTTGGCAATAGTTACTCACTATCCCCACCCCTACTGCTGCTTGCAGATTTCAGGTGGAGACTGATACCCAATGTGTCCCCGATGCCAGTGGGATGTGTGTTGGGTTCCTCAACTCTGTCTTCAGCTCTGTGTGTAGTGGTCTTGGTTGACCTGGCCAGGTGGCTTTGGAGGGCCCCATAGGAAGTTACTCCAGTCACATCTTCCACTTTCA
Organism: Ovis canadensis; assembly: GCF_042477335.2. NCBI lineage: Eukaryota > Metazoa > Chordata > Mammalia > Artiodactyla > Bovidae > Ovis > Ovis canadensis. The sequence continues at coordinate 99,786,244 of NC_091251.1, forward strand.
GAAGCCTCAGTGTTTAGAATGACTAATATTATCTGCTATTGCAGAGTTTTTTTGCATTAAAAAATCATAGTGTTTGCCGGGGCAAGTTTACATTGTGTAAGAGAACAGAGTCTTTAAAGTATGTTCAAACATTTGCAAAGCAATCCTTGATGTATAATCATCTGTATGTTGAAATATCCCATCTCTTTACTGGAATACGTTCATTTTCTGACATTCACTGAGTGAGTGCCTGTTGTGTACCAGCTTGGGCCCTGCCCTTGAGGAGCTCATGGTCCAGTTGGAAAGCCTGTTGGGCAAAGAGGTGTTGTGTACATTAGAGCTGCTAAAATACCACGTGGGATGTTTGTGGAGTAGCTCAAAAGGCAGTGTTCCACCTGCTTGTGGTGTGTGTGTGTTCATGGTGGGAGTCAGGCTGAAGGGCATTTCACAGTGGAAACCCTCAGGTTGGACTTGAAAGCTTTAATTAGTAGACTGGGGGAAAAAGACATTCAGGGGACCCTATGAAACAGCAAGATACTCTTGCTAGGAGTTTGCTGCTGTTCATGTGGCTGAATTAAAGGGTTGAGGACCGTGGAGTAGGAATATGGGTAGGACTTAGGTAGTGTGAGTCTTAAGTGTTTGCGTGTATTTGGGACATTATATTTTCCTGCCCTTGGGAGCCATTGGAAACGTTTCAACTGAGCAGTGACTATCAGATATGAGTTTTAGAAAGACGCAGCATTGTCAATCAACTATATTGCAATGAAGTTTTACTTTTTTAAAAAAGAAAGGTGGCTCTAGGAGCAATTTGTGTGATGGAATGGTTGGTGATTGGGAGGGGGAAAGCTGGGGGTCCAGGTAGAGGCTGTTGAGTGACTTTGGTGAGAGAAGAGTCACTCCTGGGAGGGTAGTGATGGAAAAAGGGCCACCTGCAGAGATGTTAAAAAAGAGGCACTTCATACTTCAAAAGGCAATGAGCTTTAGTGGGTTTGGACTTAGACCTTGACTCTGACACACACTAGTTGTGTAAACTTGGGCAAAAGATTTAACTTTTCTGTGTTGCAGTTCCACTATTTGTGAAATGAGTGTAATGCCAGTGCCCACCATTTCAGATTGCTTTGAAGTTTGAGATCTCACACGTAGAATACTTAGAACAACGCTTGGCATGCAGTCAGCATTCAGTGAATGTTAACCATTATTACTAATTATTAATGATGATGATAATTGCAAAGGGGGAAGAAGAGCTTTGATCACATGGTCTTTTGGTCTTAGGGATAACTAGGAAAGTCAGTGGGAGGAGCAGATGTGGGGTAAAGGTGAGAGAAGGGTGATGATAAATGATTGTCTGTATCTTACCCACTTTCTCTTCAGAACCTATAGGACACCTACCAGGAGATGTGCAGAGGCAGGTGGGGGCAAGGGTCATGCTAGGGAGGAGGATAGGCCTGGACAGAGGTCAGGGTGGTGGTTGTTGTTGTAGGGGTAAGGTGCAGGAGTGAGGTTGTCCAGGTAAGGAGTCTAATTGAGAGGTAAAGGAGGATAAACTCAGAACCTTTCAGAACCTTAACATACAGGGTAGCAGAAGACAGGAAATCCATGAGACAGAGTAAAGCAAATGATTGGAGATGTAGAAGGGAAACTAGGAACAAAGGAAAGTTCCTTAAAATTGTTCACTGGGCACTCAATGAAAGAGTATGCCTTCTCGATCTGGTTGAAGTCAGGGCGTGCATTTGAATATAATAAAACAGCATCGAAAGATTATATAATTTAGTTTCAAAAAACCATTCACATTAACTCTTTGTCTTCCTTTGGAGAGGTCTGTTCATTTGAAAAAATGTCTACATGTAGAAACTTAAGTCTCATTTACAGATTATGATTCTGAGGGTTTTGGATGTTCTGCTCATAAACATAATACAATTTCTGACTCCTAGAACATTAGAATCTCATGGGAATCAAGAGCTCAGTGATTCAAAAGAAGCAAACCCAGAGGAGTGAAGTGACTTGCCCAAAATCAGGGAGCTGGCATTCTGATTTGTACTTTGTGTTTCTTTGAGAACTTGTGCTGCTGCTGCTGCTAAGTCGCTTCAGTCGTGTCTGACTGTGCGACCCTATAGACAGCAGCCCACCAGGCTCCCCTGTCCCTGGGATTCTCCAGGCAAGAACACTGGAGTGGGTTTCCATTTCCTTCTCCAATGCATGAAAGTGAAAAGTGAAGACGAAGTCACTCAGTTGTGTCTGACATTCGTGACCCCATGGACTGCAGCCTCCCAGGCTCCTCTGTCCATGGAATTTTCCAGGCAAGAGTACTGGAGTGGGGTGCCATTGCCTTCTCCTGAGAACTTTTGAGCTAAACATAAAATGCTTGCAGTTCAGTTCAGTTCAGTCACTCAGTTGTGTTTGACTCCTTGCGACTCCATGGACCATCACTAACTCCCGGAGCCAACTCAAACTCATGTCCATCCAGTTGGTGATGCCATCCAACCATCTTTATCCTCTGTCATCCACTTCTCCTCCTGCCTTCAATCTTTCCCAGCATCAGGGTCTTTTCCAAAGAGTCAGTTCTTTGCATTAGGTGGCCAAAGTATTGGAGTTTCAGCTTCAGCATCTGGTTTGATCTCCTTGCGGTCCAAGAGACTCTCCAGAGTCTTTTCCAACACCACAATTCAAAAGCATCAGTTCTTTGGCTCTCAGCTTTCTTTATAGTCCAACTCTCACATCCACACATGACTGCTAGAAAAACCATAGCTGTGACTAGACAGAACTTTGTTGGCAAAGTAATGTCTCTGTCTCTTAATATGCTGTCTAGGTTGGTCATAGCTTTTCTTCCAAGGAGCAAACGTCTTTTAATTTCATGGCTGCAGTCATCATCTGTAGTGATTTTGGAGCCCCCAGAAATACAGTCTGTCATTGTTTCCATTGTTTCCCTATCTATTTGCCATGAAGTGATGGGACTGGATGCCATGATCTTAGTTTTTTGAATGTTGAGTTTTAAGCCAACATTTTTTTTAAATTTTATTTTTACTTTATTTTACTTTACAGTACTGTATTGGCATTGCCACACATCGACATGAATCCACCACGGGTGTACACAAGCTCCCAATCCTGAATCCCCCTCCCACCCCATATCATCTCTCTGGATCATCCCCATGCACCAGCCCCAAGCATCCTGTATCCTGTATCGAACATAGATTGTTAAGCCAACATTTTAACTCTCCTCTTTTCCTTTCATCAAGAGGCTCTTTAGTTCTTTGCTTTCTCCCATAAGGGTGGTGTCATATGTGTATCTGTGGTTATTGATATTTGTCCTGGAAATCTTGATTCCAGCTTGTGCTTCGTCCTGCCCGACATTTCACATGATGTACTCCTATATAAGTTAAATAAGCAGTGACAATATACAGCCTTGAGGTACTCCTTTCCCAATTTGGAACCAGTCTGTTGTTCCATGTCTGGTTCTAACTGTTGCTTCTTGACCTGCATACAGATTTCTCAGGAGGCAGGTCAGGTGGTCTAATATTCACATCTCTTGAAGAATTTTCCACAGTTTGTTGTGATCTACATAGTCAAAGGCTTTGGCATAGTCAATAAAGCAGAAGTAGATGTTTTTCTGGTATTCTCTTGCTTTTTCTATGATCCAGTGGATGTTGGCAATTTGATCTCTGGTTCCTCTGCCTTTTCTAAATCCAGCTTGAACATCTGGAAGTTCATGGTTTACATACTGTTGAGGCTTGGCTTGGAGAATTTTGAGCATTACTTTGCTAGTGTGTGAGATGAGTGCAATTGTGTGGTAGTTTGAACATTCTTTGGCATTGCCTTTCTTTGGGATTGGAATGAAAACTGACCTTTTCCAGTTCTGTGACCACTGCTGAGTTTTCCAAATTTGTTGGCATATTGAGTGCAGCACTTTCACAGCATCATCTTTTAGGACTTGAAATAGCTTGACTGGAATCACATCACCTCCACTAGCTTTGCTGGTAGTATTAATGCTTCCTAAGACCCACTTGACTTTGCATTCCAGGATGTTTGGCTCTGGGTGAGTGATTGCACCATCGTGGTTATCTGGGTCATGAAGATCTTTTGTGTACAGTTCTTCTGTGTATTCTTGCCACCTCTTGTTAATATCTTCTGCTTCTGTTAGGTCCATACCATTTCTGTCCTTTATTGTACCCATCTTCGCATGAAATGTTCCCTTGGTATCTCTGACTTTCTTGAAGAGATCTCTAGTCTTTCCCATTCTATTGTTTTCCTCTATTTCTTTGCACTGATCACTGAGGAAGGCTTTCTTACCTCTTCTTGCTATTCTCTGGAACTCTGCATTCAGATGGATACACCTTTCCTTTTCTCCTTTGCCTTTTGCTTTTCTTATTTTCTCAGTTATTTGTAAGGCCTCCTCAGACAGCCATTTTGCCTTTTTGCATTTCTTTTCCTAGGTATGGCCTTGATCACTGTCTCTTGTACAATGTCATGAACCTCTGTCCATAGTTCTTCAGACACTCTATCAGATCTAATTCCTTTAATCTATTTGTCATTTCCACTGTATAATCGTAAGGGATTTGATTTAGGTCATACCTGAGTGGTCTAGTGGTTCTCTCTACTTTCTTCAATTTAAGTCTGAACTTGGCAATAGGGAGTTCATAATCTGAGCCACAGTCAGCTACCAGTCTTGTTTTTGCTGACTGTATAGAGCTTCTCCATCTTTTGCCGCAAAGAATATAATCAATCTGATTTCGGTGTTGACCACCTGGTGATGTCCATGTACAGAGTCTTCTCTTGTGTTGTTGGAAGAAGGTGTTAGCTATGACCAGTGCGTTCTCTTGGCAAAACTCTGTTTCCTTTGCCCTGCTTCATTCTGTACGCCAAGGCCAAATTTGCCTGATACTCCAGGTATCTCTTGACTTCCTACTTCTCTCATTCCAGTCCCCTATAGTGTAAAGGACATCTTCTTTGGGTGTTAGTTTTGGAAGGTCTTGTAGGTCTTCATAGAACCGTTCAACTTCAGCTTCTTCAGCATTATTGGTCAGAGCATAGGCTTGGATTACTGCGATATTGAATGGCTTGCCTTGGAAACAAACAGAAATCATTTGTCATTTTTGAGATTGCACCCAAGTACTTCATTTCAGACTCTTTTGCTGACCAGGACGGCTACTCCCTTTCTTCTAAGGGATTCTTGCCCACAGTTGTAGATATAATGGTCATTGGAATTAAATTCGCCTATTCCAGTCCATTTTCGTTCACTGATTTCTAAAATGTCATTGTTCACTCTTGCCATCTCCCGTTTGACCGCTTCCAATTTGTCTTGATTCATAGACCTAACATTCCAGGTTCCTATGCAATATTGCTCTTTGTAGCGTCGGACTTTACTTGCATCACCAGCCACATCCACAACTGGGCGTTGTTTTTGCTTTGGCTCCATCTCTTCATTTTTTCTGGAGTTATTCCTCCACTCCTCTCCAGTAATATATTGGTCACCTACCAACCTTGAGAGTACATCTTTTAGTGTCATATCTTTTTGCCTTTTCATACTGTTCACTTGGCCATTTTTTTTTCTTGGAGTTGGGCATTGAGCTCACAGGGTACTAGCAGTCACACTCAGCCCAAAACTGTTGACCTTCTCCTGAGCTTGGGGAAGAGATTTTTCTCATTCTGGCTCTTGTGAGCTCAAAGACAAAGATCCCCCACACTGGAGATGCTAGAAGCCCCCGGCTCACCAGCCAGTGATGAAAGTGCTGGCAATTAATTCACTGTGGTTTCTCTCTCTCTGCCCAGGGTGGGGCCCTTGGAAAGGAATCAGAATACTTTCAGGAAGTCAAGGCTCAGTTCCAGTTGCTTGATGCTGCCTTCCTCCCATCTCTGACTCTGGGCCTGGGGCTAGGGATCTTGGGTCCATGCTCCAAATGCTTGCTGTGCATCATGGTTTTCCAGGAATTTCAGGACACAGGAATTTCGCCCAGCTGTGTTGTATATTGCTGTTCAGCAATCTGAAGTTGCTTATCTAGCGTAAGTCAGAATGGGGTGCCTAGGGAGGAAGGGGAACGCCTTTGAACATTTTTCAAAGCACAAGAAATTGAGGTGTTAGGGGCCCAGCTGGCGTGTGATGAGAACCAAGAAATGGAGCCTACGTGAGTATGCATGCTCACATGAAATCTCTTACTGAAATCCAGGGATGTTATTTGAAAGGAATTTCTTCCCACCTCGTGTGACAACACACGCTTACTGCGGGCCCACTGTGTGTTAGGGGAAGTGCTAAGAGTAGCGTGATGAGCAAGACAGTCATGCCTTCAAGCTGTTTATTTAACCAAGCAATTATCAAGTGATGGACGCTTTGACAGGAGAAGCATAGTGTAGCAGTGGTCTCTGTGCTTCCACTGATCCCTCTTCAACCCTGAGAAAAGACTCTGAAGTTCAGGGTGTGATTAAGACACTCCAAGGAATCACAGGGCTTTTTCTGGACCCAGTATTCAGGCAGGCTGGTGTAGCCTGAGTCTCTGGCCAGGAATCGCAGTTGAAGCAAGTGGATTTAGGGCTGAGTTTAGCTTTGTGCCCAGTTCTAATCATTTTTGCTAAGTATCATTTTTACTAATATCATGGAAATCTTATGATTTATCAGTTGTCTATTTTGATAGACTAATAACAAAGGTTTCCCCAATGGCTCAGTGGTAAAAGACTCTGCCTGCAATGCTGAGACCCAGAAGGTGGGGGTTTGATCCCTGGATTGGGAAGATCCCCTGGAGGAAGAAATGGCTACCCACTCCAGTATTCTTGCCTGAAAAATCTCATGGACAGAGTAGCCTGATGGGTTACAGTCCATAGCATTGCAAAGAGTTGGACACGACTGAGCACATACTCACAAATTTAATAACAGTGGTGATGATGAACTAATTCTCATAAAATGCTTTCTATGTGCTAGATACTGGTCTGTGCCTGGGTTCTCAGTCACTCAGTCATGTCCAGTTCTTTGAGACCCCATGGACTGTAGCCCCCTAGGCTCCTCTGTCCATGGAACTTTCCAGGCAAGAATACTGGAGTGGGTTGCCATTTCCTACTCCAGGGGATCTTCCTGACCCAGGGATCAAACCCATGTTTCTTGTGTTTCCATTGGCAGGCGGATTCTTTAGCACTGTGCCACCTGGGAAGCCCTCAGACACTGGGCTAAGTGCTTTCAAATATGACTTCCTTTGATTCTCCCAACCACCCTCACCAGGGAGGTTCTGTTGTTTCTCTGGTTTTATAAATGAGGGATTCATATTGAAAAGAGAAAACAATCTATCTGCCGGAGACATGAGTCTGGCAGTTGGCGGACCTGGAGTTTGAGCTCCCATCGCCTCACTCTGTCCCCCTTTCAATCTGAACCTGAATGATGGCTTCTTTGACCATTGAAGACCCAGTCCCATGTTCTGCTGGCCTAACTGGGGTGCCTCTAGCATGGAGGGGGACCGCCTTTCTTCTCCTCACTCGTCTTAGGACTTCTCTGCCTCCTGCACTTGACTGACTTTGATCCCGATTCAGACACAAACAAGCTGTCTTGGAACTCCTCCCCACCACCCACCCTTTATCCATGGTGTCTTGTTCCATCCTGTGGGCTGTAAGTGAACCAGGAACCTCTTGAGCTGGAATCCTGTATCTTCTGTCTTTTATAACCACGATCTCCAAGTCATTTCGTTGTCATTCGCATAGTCTTACTATCCAAGAGGTCTTTGGTCAAGTCTCGGCGGAAATCTTTTGCTTGGATCAAGTTGTAAGATGACTATTGTTACGATTCGCATATGTACCCCCGACACATACATTTTATCACCCCTTCCCCACCTTGAACATCACAATCCAACCTTCTTCTTCTATGAAACTGTGACCTGGAGAGGCAAAGTAACTTACAATAGGCCAGCAAGTGGCCGTGGGACTGGGACCCGAGCCCAGGGGTCCTCACTCTCAGTCTAGCATACGTTCCCCTGCATCATGCTGAGAAAAGGGAATTGATTCAAAAGAACATTGATTTCCAAGCATAAACCATGGAGATCAAAACAGCTGTGGCGCCTGTCTGCGTGGAGCTTACACATAAGAGCTGTGGACAACATAAACCCATAAATGTACAATTATGATTGTGATGAGTGCTGTAGGTGGAAAGAATAAGGTGAGGGGGGGAACTAATGAGAAAAGGGAGGATCAGGGAGGCCCCTCTGAGGACTGATAGCTAAAGATGAGGACAAACAAGGAGAAAGCAGTGGAGAGGGGGCTGCCTATGTGTGTGGTCGCTTGTTGGGTCCAAGGACAAGGTGAATCAGTCTAAAATTCTTGGCAGGAACTATGTCTTTACTTTTACGTATTTATTTGGGATATGGTTGATGGGTAATACTGTTGGATGGATGGATGAAGAATTGTCTGGGGCTGGAGAGAGAGGCCTTCAGTGTGACAGCATCAGGGTGCTGATCTTGTCTCATAAGCGGCATAAACGTGGACATCTCCACCCAGAGTTCAGAATCCTACAGCGGAGAACTGGGGAATAGAATCTCTAGCTAAAGGAAGCTCTGTGCGGAGAAGGTGAAGGTGAGAGGCTGCTGGAACAAGAAAGCCACAACAAGTGTCATTAGCCACCAACCTTAAGAGACTTGTTCCCCAAATAGCTGCACAGCGGGAGTCCCGCCCGCAGTCCAGAGATTAGCTGTGCATTTCCAGTAGTGGCTGTTTCTTCCCAGTCCCACCTGCCCTCCCAGGTCCTTCTACTGGCCACATGTGTTTTCTTGGTAGGTGAAGAGGAAGAAGGGGTTGTCCCAATCAAACCACACTTTTTGGGTATTCTTACCATATGTATTTATATTTCAGAACATCTAAAGAATTTTCAGCTTGAAGTATAGTAGGGGTACAGTCTAAGGCTGGGAATCAGCTAGATTGTTATGCTTCCTGGGTTTTATACTAACATTTATTGAACACTTAGTATGTTTCAGGCACTGTATAATTAGCTTTATCTTTTATTCCCGTTTTATGGATGAGGAGGCTGAGCTGCAGAGAGACTATCCATCTGCCCTCCACTCAGTAGGGCAAAAGACACCCAAAAGAGTTAGAATGGAATTTCATCTTTCTTCAGGAAAACGAGAAAAACGTCATGTAAAGATGCATTCAGATTTTTTTTTTAAAATTCTGAAATTACACCCTTTTTTTTAGGGTGTTAAAATGCCATTTTCTTTTTAAGAAACAATGATTATACAAAGTGTCATTCTCAGGTTTTTGTTCTTTCTTGGAAAAATTAAAATATAGTTATCCATTGTTAGTTTCTAAAATTGCTTTAAATTGCTTAAAGTATAAATAAATAAAATCTATTAGTGTTAGAATCATTCTTGCAGGAAAGCTGGTTCTCATGCTATCATCTTCCTAGTAAATTATTTGTATAATTTTGTTCACATTCTATTCTGATCTTTTATTGGGGAAAAAATTGCAACTGGATAGGACCACTGAGATAAATGTTTTTCTTCAACATTTATCAAGATGTTTTGATTATGCAATTTGACCCTGAAACGTTTTAACTCTATGTCAATATAATCAGGATTATACAAACACTAAAACAGTTTTAAGGGAGTGTATTTTAGAAGTAAATGAGTTTGTGCAATTCTTTTCTTTTCCTTCAGCATAGTTAAACCATTTCTTAATTTTTCCAATTCATTTTTATTTCACTGAACTATTTCTTACAACATCAGTTCTGCTCCACGTGTCTTCTGTAGTGAAGATTTGATTCATCCATCAGTCACTTTTTTGTGCGCCTATCGAATTTTGCCCATGTAGCCCCGACCACTGTGAACACTCTTTAACGGTAATCATTTCTACCATCCCCAGTTTTCTCACATCAGATCTGCTGGTTTAAATTTTGTCAAGAATGTTTGATTCTTCCTTCAGTTTTTCAGTCAATAACCAATCTTGCCACGTGCATTTTTAGCCGCTGTCAGTTTCATTTTGTGTTGATTTTTTTCTGACAGGTCTAATTTTTCTCCAGGTCAGTTTTTCCAGTTCAAAGTACTATATTTTCTTCCTACAACTAAAGTCCGTCTCTCTCCTGACAGGTTTTTTTTCTTTTTTTTCTTTTTCAAGCAGTTGCACAACATACTTGAGGGATCGTAACACCCGGGTCAAAATATCCTGTGTCATTCATTGAGACCACTGACCTAGAATTAAGAAACTCACCCCAAATCATATAGAAGGCAGAGTTCTACCGGCCCATTTTAGAACATATAGCACCTCTAGTTCAGTGAAGGGCAGAGTAAGAATGTAAATTGGGGTGACCTTGATGGTGTACCTCTCTCCTTCCACCTCCCATTCCCCCACCCTTCTGAGGTTCTCTGACTTCCTGTGACCCTCCGCCTTGAGGAACAGCAGCTGGGACCACCGTTTGAAGCTTCTTGGCATCTCCGGGCTTCCTAGCCAGGCCCCGCCTTAAGCTGTGTGTGCACTGGGGTGGCATGATTTACAAACAAGCAGGACAAAAATGGAAAAAATCCTCTCTTGTGGAGAATTAGGTCAGTGGCAGGGCTGGGTAGGGGAGGGAACACAGACCTTCAGTTCTCCCATCCTTCAGTTTGCTCCATTTGCCTGAAGCGACTGGGGCAGAAGTCAGAGGTGGTGTTCGGAGCAGACATCTGGGCATGGGGGCGGGCAGGCTGTGCGCGCGCACGTGCTCTCACGTGGACGCACGTGCACGTGAAAGCCTGCTGCTCTCGAGCCCCTCGGGGCTCCCTCCGCCCCTGCTCTCTCGATGTCTTTGCCTGGATTACTTGAAGGGGGCTATTAGTGTTGTCTAATAACGGCCTCGGATTTATCAAAGGATTTGTGTGATTAATTCCCAGGCAAAGTGCAGCAGAAAGCTTGGCGATCAGCCTCCGCGGAGGGTCTACACTTCCTATTCTCTGCCCTTTCTAATGGGTTTTGGCGGAGGCATTCCTCTGTCCTCTTCGTCGCCCTGACTGCGGACGGCTCTAGTGTCCCAGCCCTCACCTGAAGGTAGCTGAAGCATCTTCCACCGCTGCCGTGCGTGAGGGAGTGTCTGGAAAGACAGTGAAATCGGCAGGCTCCCTGCTCTTGTTCTTCTGTGAAAGCTGCAGAGATGAGGCCACTTGCTTCTCTGCCCCAGCTTCCTCCCACCATACTCTTAGTCCCGGATCCTTCTCCCAGACTTCTGTCAGGGCACTGGCCCCCCCGCTGTGGCCCAGTGGGGACCACGGTGACGGGGGAGGCAGATGACCTGAATTCAGGCTTCAGCTTCAACACTGTCCAGCTGAGTGGACATGGCAGATCCCCTGTCCTGGGTCTCCTCTCATCTTGAGCATCAAAGGATCCATAAGGATCGTAATTATGGCACTGATCATAATGATAATTAAATAGCTAAATGTTTGTTTGGTTATTTGTGGCCCATCTCCCCTCCTAGACTCTAAGAGCGCAAGACGCAGATCTGTTCTGTTCACCAGCCGTCACCCCAGTGCCTAGCACAGTTCCTTGGCCATGGATACGTGCAGTGAACACATGTCAGTGGAATGAACTTGTAAAATGACGGGGATGGATCTACTTGACATCCTGGAACTCTTCCACTTCTGAAATTCAGTGTGGCTCCTTTAGGCTGTTCTCTCTGAAACCATCAGATTTTAATGTTTTTACTGTTTTTTATTTTTTAAACTGTAGTACCACAGAAGTTACAAGATTAAAATGGTGATTAATAATAATTATAACACAACAAGTGTTTTATCAATATGTAACATGTGAATTTCCCTCTAGGGGCTCCCTTTGTTCTTGCTCCGTCTCTGTACTTCTGGCAGTGGAATGCCGCTTTACCTAGGTTTCTGAGTTCCCTCTTGAGTGGCCTGCACAATCCTGCCGAGCTCTTTAGAAGGGGACTGGTACTCACTAGTAGACTATGTGCGTGTTTTTCAGACTGAAAAAAATTTTTAGGTTCAGAGCAAATACTGTACTAGTTTCACATCACAGCACACCCTTGCTTTACATAGGCAAGAGCTCAACCTTGGTCATTTTCTGAAAATGAAAGAGAATGAAGGATATATGGGAAAGCAGAGGAGCTGACAGGGGCTAACAGTGAGAAAGCCTTCTGTGAGGGCTGCTTGCTTTCTTCTGAGGTCCCCCAGGTCTTTAGAAACTCCTTTTTGAGGGCAAGGACCCTTGGGAAAGCACTCAGTTGAAAGTCTCCAGCTAACTAGAGCCAATTTGTGACCCCCTCCTTCTCAAGTCAATGGCAGAAACTGCTAATCAGTCATTACCCTCTTTTCTCTCTAAGCGCATATGCAGCCTCAGACTCTTTCTTAACACATTACTCCAGGATGTCACCAATCGAACAAAACGGAGCTAAGCACTGTGCCAGGCAGGTCATTAGGCATTGTATTATTACATACAATTGCCTCTTTTGATCTTCTTCACAACTCTGAAATTGATGTACCGATCCCCATCTTACAGATGAAATTTAAGTAACCTATCCAAGGTCACATAATATATAGCAAAATTGGAATTTTAGCTCAACACTTCTGGTCTTTTCAGAGGACTATATGCCTTACAGGGAGCCCATCCCTCGGGGATGTCAACCTGACCAATGGCTAGTTTTGGTAAAATGTTCTTACAAGATTTCTCTCCACTTAATTGTTACTGTTTATTCTCTGAGGGCCACTTCAAGGTTTCTCCAGCACAAACCTTTGAAGCATTCTCTGTCAACCCTTAATCCCCCATTAATGTGAAGTTCGATAATAGATGGCCGGGTATGGCCACACTATCGTGCTTATACACTCTCTTGGCTTATTAGATTTACTATAACTGCAGCCCCGGCAGTTATTTTGAGTCTCTAGTGCCTAAGTCGGTGTCTGGCATGTAGTAAGTGGTCGATAAATGTTAGCTATTTCAAACAGAACCAGATACAAAGGCTCACGATGGGGACGAAAATGGTGAGGATAAAGGCTTGTGATGAATTGAGATGCTTCCCAGCTGTTCTAAAAGCTGCAAAGCCAGCCTTTCTCAAACTGTGTTCTGTGACACGTTCCCAGGTCTTTTATAGAAGGAAATGTGTCCAGTCTACCCAAAACATTGGGAAACCTGTGTACAATATCCCCTCCCAGACTTCACAGTAGTGTAGGTGAGGCTTTCTGAAGTCTTGCTGTTGAGATATTTGATTACCTTTCTTTATCTCACTGTTTTCTATATTTATTTAACCGCAGATTGGCTTTTATTATTTTTTTTTTTTTGGCAAGGAACTCCTATTTGTATCTCACTGGTTGTTGTATTTTTATGGAACTCAGTTTTGGATATATTGCCCCAATTCATATTTCTTTCTCTGAAATATGGGTCCTGAGATTCTGCCCAGCAACAGATATTGTATACAGTCAGCAGTTTCCATCATTTTTCCACACTAATTTCTTGAAATTTGCCCCCATGTCTTATAGGGTGATAGATCTGAGTGGTCAGATCAGTGAGGGAAGAAATAATGGGGGATGCATGGGTGGTACTGTGGGGAGAAAAAGGGCTTTAAATTCAGAGAAATCTGAGTTCACATGGCTACGACTGATGGCTTAAGTGGACTTGAGGATATTAACTTCTCTGAGCTTTGGTGTCCTTGTCTGTAAGTGGGGATAACAACAAGATCCACAGTAGGACTAAATGAAGTCATATACATACAATGCTGCCGCAGGTACCTGATACGTAGGAGGCGTTCAGTAAATAGCAAGGATTATAATGAGAGACCCAGCTTCGATCCCTGGGTCGGGAAGATCCCCTGGAGGAGGAAATGGGTACCCACTCCAGTTTTCTTGTTTGGACAATTCCATGGACAGAGGAGCCTGGTGGGCTACAGCCCATGGGGTCACAGAGGGTCGGACACAACTGAGAGACTTTCATCATTTCATTTCATCATCATAATGAACAATGATTCCTGCATTTGTCTTTTTTTTTTTTTAATTTCTGGTATAGAAATTAAAAAACGCTTACTCCTCGGAAGGAAAGTTATGGCCAACCTAGATAGCATATTCAAAAGCAGAGACATTACTTTGCTGACTAAGGTCCGTCTAGTCAAGGCTATGGTTTTTCCAGTGGTCATGTATGGATGTGAGAGTTAGACTGTGAAGAAAGCTGAGCGCCAAAGAATTGATGCTTTTGAAGTGTGGTGTTGGAGAAGACTCTCGAGAGTCCCTTGGACTGCAAGGAGATCCAACCAGTCCATTCTAAAGGAGATCAGCCCTGAGTGTTCTTTGGAAGGAATGATACTAAAGCTGAAACTCCAGTGCTTTGGCCACCTCATGCGAAGAGTTGACTCATTGGAAAAGACTCTGATGCTGGGAGGGATTGGGGACAGGAGGAGAAGGGGACGACGGAGGATGAGATGGCTGGATGGCATCACGGACTCGATGGACGTGAGTCTGAGTGAACTCCGGGAGTTGGTGATGGACAGGGAGGCCTGGCGTGCTGCGATTCATGGGGTTGCAAAGAGTTGGACACGACTGAGCAGCTGAACTGAACTGAATATCACTGTGAACAGGGACTCTACTTAATCTTCTTTTTGATACTAGAATCTGGATTAGGGGCTAGTAAGGAATTGCCATTTAATTAATGTTTCTGGAGAGACTAGACAAATGGCATAGCACTTTATTGTTTGCAGAATGCTTCCCCATTTAGGTCACATTAGGTCAACCTCACTGCAACCTAGTCACATAATTGGCGTCATTATTCCTGCCTGTTATAGATGGGAAAGCTGAGGCTTGGAGAGACTGTGAGCTGCCCAGGATCATACAGCTGGTAGTAGGCTGGAAACTCAGGGCTCAAAACCAGGGCTTCTAAGCAAAATATGGTGTACAGTAGGTTGTCCCCCCTTACCCACAGTTTTGCCTTCCATGGTTTTAGTTGCTCGTGATCAACCATGGTCAAAAACTGTGAAATGGAAAATTCATAAAACATAAGTGTTAAATTGTGTGTTGTTCTAAGTAGTATCTGCCATCCTGCTCTGTCCCACCTGTAATCCCCAACCACTGATATCATCTGATCCTGACATCCAGCCATCGACGTCATCAATGATCTAGGATCATCCAAAGCAGATGATCCTTCTCCTGACGCATCATCAGAGGGTCAGAGGTAGCCCAATGCTGCATCACAGTGCCTACGTCATCCGCCTCACTTCAGCTCATCATGTAGGCATTTTATCATCTTACACCATAACCAGTAAGATTTTGGGAGAAAGAAACATCACAGTCATGTGACTTGTATCACAATATAATTGTCCTATTTTATTATTACTTATTGTTAATCTCTTACTGTGCCTAATTTATTCTTTAAGCTTTATCATAGGTACGTACATACGTATAGGAAAAAAACCTAGTATATATAGGGTTTAGTACTATTTGCAGTTTTGAGCATCCTCTTGGGGTTCTTGATAGTTGCCCGCATTGATATGGGGGGAACAGCAGTATACAATGTATTTTTACATTGTTACAATGCAGTAAACAAAGTATTCTTCAGTCTTTGAAAGGAAGGAGATTCTGACACATGCCACGCATGGATGAAGCTTGAGGACAGGGTACCAAGTGAAATAACCCAGGATAAGAGAACAAATACTGCATGGTTCCACTCATATGAAGTTACTAGGATAGTCAGATTCCTAAAGCCAGAAAGTGGAATGGTGTTGCCAGGGGGTGGGGTAGGAGGAATGGACGATTGTTTAGTGGGTAAAAGCTTTCAGTTCTGCAAGATGACAAGTTTTGGAAATGGGAGGCGGTTGCACAGTATGAATATACCTTGTCCCTGAACTATGTGCTTTAAGATGGTTAAGCTGGTAACTTTTGTGTATTTTATCACAATTAAAAAATTAGGAAAACAAAACAAAAAAACCAAGACTGCTGATTCTAAACATGGGGCTCTTTCTCGCATTCTACATGGCGACCCCTGTGAGAGCTTACAGAGCCCCCTTGCAAGGGTCTTTGAATTGCAGAGTTTGCAGAACTCGCCTCCACCGAAACCCTTGCTTCTAGACAGTTTCTTCAGTTTGGCATGTGCCCCAAGGAGTTAGTCTTTCCAGAGAGCAAGGAATTCTGGGAAAGAGGGCAAATCCTGTCTCATGGAAATTGCCATTGTGAGGAAGTGTAGTAATTATGATTAACCAGCACTTATTAGTATTTCCTCAGTGCCAGACACCCTGTCAGTGCTTTTGCATACATTCGCTCCTTATAACCCTAATATCAGTCCTACAAGATAAATAGGTTGTCCCTGTTTGATAGGTAGGGAAATTGAGGCTCAGGTTTAGTTAACATGCCTGACCTCATATACGTGGTGTGTGGAGGAGCCAGGATTTTCAGTCAAGTCTTCCTGGCACTAGCAAAGTGAAAGTGTTAGTCACTCAGTCATGTCTGATGCTTTGCGACCCCATGGACTGTAGCCCACCAGGCTCCTCCGTCCACAGAGTTCTCCAGGCAAGAATGTTGGGATGGGCTACCATTCCCTTCTCAAGGGGAACTTCCCAGCCCAGGGATCAAACCCGGGTCCCCTGCACTGCAGGCAGACTCTTTATTGTCTGAGCCACGTGGGCAAGCCCCCTGGCTCTGCTGCTGCTAAGTCGCTTCAGTCGTGTCCGACTCTGTGCGACCCCATAGTCGGCAGCCCACCAGGCTCCCCCATCCCCGGGATTCTCTAGGCAAGAACACTGGAGTGGGTTGCCATTTCCTTCTCCAATGCATGAAAGTGCAAAGTCAAAGTGCAGTCGCTCAGTCGTGTCCAACTCTTAGCGACCCTATGGACTGCACCAGGCTCCTCCATCCATGGGATTTTCCAGGCAAGAGTACTGGAGTGGAGTGCCATTGCCTTCCCCACCCCTGGCTTTAGAACCTGCCTTTTAACCCCTTTCCTCTCTGCAGGAGGCAGGAGATTGAAAATGTCTGCACATAGGTTGTTTTTCTAACGTGAGAATTGACTAATTTCTTCCCCTCCTGGATCCACTCTTTATCCTACCAGATGATGGGCTATCCTCTCATGTGGGTCAGTTACTCCTTTGATTTCCTGGTGTTCTCAGAGACCCAGGTGGGTACTCTTCTCCCTGTGGGTCTTGCTCATTTGGGGAGGACAGCAACCGTTTCTTTACCTAAGAAGCTGGCATTTGGATCCTGTCCCTAGCAGTGTCCATCTGATATGAGGACTTTTCGAAAATGCATGTCTTGTTAGGTGGGAGCCTATTGCAGGTGCCAGCCTCCTGGTCTCAGGTGGGGAGTAGGAATTAGCTAGAGATGCCCTTTGTTGCAAGGCTGACTGGATAGACGCTTAATCTTATACTTTCAGTTTACCAAGGGAGGTATCAACAAGCCAGCAGGGACATGAGTAACAATAGTTTCAGTGTGTATTGAATGTTTACTCTGTGCCTGGCATTGTGCTGTTGTGCTGAGCATTATGTATGGATCATCTCATTTGGTCTTCATAACAGCCATTTAAATTAAGTACAGTCAGTTCTGCTATAATGCTTGTTTTGAAAATGCAAATTTGTTCCAATGCGATTGATATATTAGGGAACGATTTGAGCATAATAATTTTGCTTTTGCTTATGCATGATTTTGCCCATGAGAAACTCGAGGTGAAGGCAGAAAACTGCAGCCCACTGAACTGAGTTGTGTAGGAATGCAAACACCTCAGTGCGTGCCAGCTGCTTCAGTTACCAGGGGTGTTATGAGCCATGCCTCTCCACATCTGGGGTTACAACTTCCTGACCAATCTGAGGTGACCCTTCTGGCATTACTTCACAGCAACTTTCAAGCTTCCCATTTCCAGAAAGCAACCCCAGGTCTTTTCCAAATGCTATACTCCCTGTATTATTTATGCATTCCTTAACCATTTAACACATGTAAGATTCCTATCCTTCCTTATGTGTCGCTGATGGAGTTTGAGGGCACTGGGCCCTAACCCTATTTTCCCTATAAAGCTCTGTGGTTCCTCACTGCGCGATCTTGCAAAGCATGTGACTTCTAGGCATGCATGCGTGCTTCCAGCAGAACTGAGTTGACTGCCATTATTCCCACGTGGCTGAAGAGGAAGGTACAGTAAGAAACTGAACAAACATATTTGGAATAACAGATAGCAAAGACAGGATTTAAACCCCAGATGGCGTTACCCCCATGTCTGCACTCAGAACCTTTAAAGCATTAAAACACACACACACCACGCATAAAGAACAAACCTCCGTTTGATCTCCCGTTGTCTCTATAACGAGGAATTCCCTCTCTTCCCACCTGTCAGTCAAGCCCGGGCTCCTCGAGCCGCAGCCTCTACATGGTGTGACGGCCCCTAAGGTGTTTGGGCGCAGAGGTGACCTGGCCCGCGGGAGGACCCTCCTCCCTTCCTGCCTCACATCCTCCTCCTCTCCCTGCCTCTGCCTTCCCAGGCAGCTAGCACCTGACGCAGCAGCTACCCCTGTGCTCCATCTTGCAATCTGGAGTTATTAGCAGCAAAGAACAAAAGCAAACAGCACCAGGGCTTGGGAGGGCTCCGTCTTCTACAAAGGCGGATAAGTGGGCACTGTGTCGGGGATGAAGCTAACACCACCTGGCCTTTTGTGGAAAGACAACTCTTCCTGTGTTTGAAGAGCTCAGACACTGAGAGCCGGAAAGAGCCCCAGGACGCAGGAAACCCAGCCTCTTCGCTGCTGGAAGTTTGCTTTAGCTCTCAACTTAAACACAAAAACCAAAAAAACCTTCTGTATATTATTCCTGAAACGGAGGGAAGACGCTTATGGTCATTCTCTCCAGGGGCAAGAAAAGATAGGCTACTGGGGAGATGGTGTCTTTACCTTAACATTTTCTTTTTTCTCCTAATGTTAAGTTGGTTGTAATCCTGAGTTGAAAACTTGCCCAGTGTTGGTGGGCCTGGGATAAGAATACACGTGGAGACCCAGTGGTCAGTCTCCCTTCTCTCCACTGCCAGCACCGCAAAGACCCTTGTGAACTTTGTGGATGCCCCAGCCAATAGAAGTCCACAGTTCCTGCAGACGGCTTCCCATTGGCTGTTTCTTGACACGAGAGCACGCGCGTCAGTGGATGGCTCTGTTTTTGGGAGAATGGACCCAGGAAAGAGGCCCCGGTGGATTTGGGGCAGTTTGGGCCAAGGGTTCAGAGTACCTGAGTGTTCTCTACAAGGGGGCTTGCGGCAGGTGTTGCTGGTTCCGGAGGCAGGGAGTCCAGCTGGCCCTGTAGATGTCTCAGTTCCTGGGGTGGGCTATGGCTGCAGAAGGGCCAGAGCAGGCCCCTGTAAAGTGTGCAGCCCGGCAGGAGCTCCAGCTGTCCAGGCCTGTGGTCATGCTGCACTTGACCCTTCCTTCTACCTGCTAAGTCACTTCAGTCGTGTCCGACTATGTGAATCCATAGATGGCAGCCCACCAGGCTCCCCTATCCCTGGGATTCTTCAGGCAAGAACACTGGAGTGGGTTGCCATTTCCTTCTCCAATGCATGAAAGTGAAAAGTGAAAGTGAAGTCGCTCAGTCGTGTCCGGCTCTTAGCAACCCCATGGACTGTAGCCTACCAGGCTCCTCTGTCCGTGGGATGTTCCAGGCAAAAGTACTGGAGTAGGGTGCCATTGCCTACCTGGGCTATGCCTTTTTCTCACTCTTGTGAGATACCCAATACTCTTATCTCTAATTTATAGCTTGATAGATTAGATGGTACCTATCCTGGTTTGTTCTTTTATTCAGAAATAGAGGTTGACTCTCATCTGACGTGGCACTTTGAGTATGAGAGGTATGAGTAAATGACGGAACCTCTTCACTGGGTCTTAGTTTCCTTATCTGTAAAATGGGATGAATAATGTTCCTACCTGTTAGGGTTGTGGTGAAAATTACATAAGATGTATGTCAAGCATTTAGGACAGCACCCAGCACACACAGAATCCTGAATGAATGTGAACTTTATTATGATTAGTATTGCTTTGTGCCAGGGACAGACAGGCGTTATCCCATTTTATCCTGAAATTCATCCTCTGACGTGTGACACTGGACACAGCAATTGGCTCAGGAATGGACACATGACCTAAACCAAATCAATGAGAGTCTTCCCAGGGAATTTTGCTACAATTACCAGTAAATGGATTCCCAGGTGGCTCTAGTGGTAAAGAACCTGCCTGCGAATGCAGGAGACATAAGGGATGCCATTTTGATCCCTGGGTTGAGAAGATCCCCTGGAGGAAGGCATGACAACCCACTCCAGTATTCTTGCCTGGAGAGTCCCCATGGACAGAGGAGCCTGGCGGGCTACAGTCCATGGGATCACAAAGAGTCGGACACGACTGAAGTGAATGAACACACGTGTGCTCCAGGAAATAGGCTGCTCTCTTTTCTCTAGAATTGCCAAGTCCCATCTTTGTTACTATATGGAGACAACTCACCTGGTGATGAGGCCAACATGGAAGAAAACAGTGCTTAGCAGAGTAAGAGCATTGAAACACAACCAGAGTCCAGTCCCACTGTGTCTCTTTGTCCGTAGCCACATACGTTAACTTCTCTGAGCCTCAGTTTTCTCCAGTGTGAATGAAGTTACCAATAGTATCCATCTCAGTGAGTCCTATCAATTAAGATGATCTAGTCACCGTTCAAGGCATATTGCAGAGCACATTTTGTAGACCAGATCCTCCTTAAACACTTGGGACACAAGTAGTGAGTGAACTAGATAATACAGCTCTCGTGAAGCTTATATCTTAAGGGAGATACAAACAATAAAAACAGACTCATCCTGTAATGTCAAATAGTTGTTGTTGTTGTTCAGTTGCTAAGTTGTGTCCAGCTCTTTGTGACCCCATGAACTGCAGCCCACCAGACTTCTCTATCTTTAACTATCTCCCTGAGTTTGCTCAAACTCGTGTCCATTGAGTCAGTGATGTCATCCAACTATCTCATCCTGTCATCCCCTTCTCCTCCTGCCCTCACTCTTTCCCAGCATCAGAGTCTGTTGCAATTAGTCAGCTGTTCGCATCAGGTGGCCAAACTATTGGAGTTTCAGCATCAGTCCTTTCAATGAATATTCAGGGCTTATTTCCCTTGAGATTGAGTGGTTTGATCTCCTTGCAGTCCAGGGGACTCTGAAGAGTCTTCTCCAGCACTACCATTCAAAAGCATCAATTCTTTGGTGCTCAGCCAGTGATTAGTGCCATAAAAAAAAGGAAAACATAAATGGAAAAGGAGGCTTCCTATTTTAGAGAAGGTGGTTAAAGAAAATCCTTCTGAGAAGTAACATTTGAACTGATGTTCTGAAGAAAGTGAGGGACAGTCTTAACCATGTCTGACAAAGACTGTTCAGGCAGGCAGAGGAATAACAAATTCATAGGCTGTAGGCAGGACCACCTCAATTCATGTTAGTTACTTCTAATGTTTGACAAGAGCGCTGAAGGTTGGCTGGTATAAATGGCACCTCCCTTCTCCTGTCTTCCAAGCTGTAGCACTCACACTGACCTTGGTGGGTAGCAGGTGCTTGAGAAATAGTTGGGGGTGGGGGATCTTGATGAAAAGGATCCTGGTCCAGCCTGGGGCCACCTCTGTTTGGGGTGCCATGCCCAAACTAGGGATGGGCGAAGCACAGGAGAGGAAGGGTTTGAAAGCCATTGCTGCCCTTCACTCACTCTTTTTGGCATCACAACCAGGGAAGAAATAAATGAGGCCAGGCCCACCTCTACTCAGTGCCCCCACGGACGCCTATTGCGTATTCAACAATAATCTCAGCTACAAGTGCATATGCTCAGCATGGTTATTTTAAAGTTCAAAGGAAACAATTTCCTGTAGTTTGGGGAGCTCCAGTTCTTGTAACCAAGTAGGGGAATGAAAGGACCCTCCATCTGCTGCTGTTGCAGAAAATAGCTCGATGGGGGTGGGGGGAGCCCTCCCACCTCACCTCTCATTTGGGCTAGGTCATTTCAAGAGTGGAAGTCCAAGATTCCCCCACTTGCTGCTTTTATACCTCCCAACCTCCCACCCCAGGCCCCTGGAGGAGCTTTGGGGAGCATGGAGCAGGCTGCCCAGCCAGGTTCCTGGAGGTGTGGCCCAGCCAAACCTCCTGGGACCCCACCTGGTGAACTCTGCCTTGGGTCTGACCTATTTTCTAGGAGAGAAAATAGAATATAGATTTAAATGCAGTAGTGCTCTGGAAAACTACAGGCCCAGCAGTGTGAGGAAATAAAACAGCAGGAGGCAAGCAAGGAGGTACTGGCACCAGAGAGGATGCCACCTTTCTTAGAGCGATCTCATCAGGTTGTCAGCTGTCTACTCTGCAGCCATTTGCCCCCACTGTTTATCTACCAAAAACACTGAGATACACACATTTACATATATGTGTATTTCCTCTGATTCGTCCTGGGGCCCCATGTTGCTCCTTCACACACAGACTCCAGGCTGTGACCTGTAGCAATGACGGACAGCGGTGCTTTGGTGATGATCACCTGGGAAGCGGGGCAGTAGCAAGGCATGGAATTTGACACCCCAGCTGTGTCCAAGGTCAACCTTCCTTGCTGTGTGTCCACAGAAAAGGTTGTTGCTTTAAAAATAAAATACCCCTGAAGGTAGTAGCATTACCAGCTGACACTGACTGAGGGCTTTCTGCAGGCTAAGCGCTGATCTGAGCTGCTCATCACAATCCTGGGAAGTAGGAACTATTATCACACCCACTTTATGGATAAGGAACAAGTGCAGAAAGCTCTTAACTGGCACAAAGTCCACTCCACCTGAAGAGCCTAAGCCCAAATCCCAGTAATCCAGCTGTGGACCCCCTTCTCCCTCTGCTAATTCCTAATTCCTGAATGGCATGCCTACCCTTGGGTGGGGATGGGGGTCATCTTTTACCAAACCACAGGGATTAAGGGTGGGAAACAAGGAAGACAATTAGGACTTGTTACAAAAAGGAGGAGGAAAGGATGCTGGATGGACCATATAACAGATGGATACTGTTGAGGTTCTAATCACCCCCTATTCCCCTCTCCTGCCACCACCCCTGCCTGCCCAAACCTTTGCTGTTTCATTCTGTTGGTCAGAATTGAATGCAGACTCATTGCTCCTTGGAACAGGTGCCAGGTGACACGATGTCTCTCTTTTATTCAAGTTGGACATAAATTCTTAGAGCTGTCTCCAGCGTGGTGTCACAGGCAAGAACTGAGCTTGGACCCTGACCCCCCCCCCCGCCCCCGCCCAGCTAAAGGGGTTTTTCTTGGTGGCCTTGTTGGCTCCTCTTTTGCAAGAAAGTATTTTTTATGCAGGATTAGAAGTGGGCCATATTAAGCCTTCACAAGGGAAAATAAAAGAAATAGCAAAGGCATTTGTTTTGATCCCCGCTTCTTCTCACCTAGAATTTTTGAACTCCCCTTTGACTCATTTCTCGCTGGGGACTGGGAGGGAGAAAAGAGATCCAGTGGGGAGGGCTGCAGCAAGGTCTTCATTCACAAGCATAAGTTGAACCCAAATCACTAAACAAAATACAGCTTAATTTCTGTGGTCTCTTGATGTTTCCAGGGAGCCATCTGGTCAACATTTTTGGGTAATTCTGTCCCTGGTAATTCAAAATGATAACAATCAGCGCAGCTAACATTTATGTAGTGTTTGTCTTGTCCTGAGTGGTTTACAAGTATTTAATCTCTTTTAATTCTAGTAACACTTACATGAGGGAGGCTGTGTTATCTTCCCATTTTATAACTGAAGAAAACAACTCAGAAGTTCAATGATTGACCCAAGGTCATCGAGTGGGTCAGGATCTGAACTTGGACTATCTGTTTCCGTAATTTAGGATTGTAACTATCGTGGCCAAATAGGCAATTTAGTGTTGAATGAACTTTGGGGCTCCAAGGTATCCTATCTCCCTTGGGTCTTGGTGTCCCCAGAGAGTGTGTTTCTATGAATAACGGTGTTGACCCTTTCCCCACTGAACTCTACCCCATTGAAATAGTTTGATACCCTGTTTAATGGCGGGGTACTCTAATGACCACTGCTCTAGGCAGTCCATCAGTCACAGTTAATGACCTTGCTTCGTTATTTATGCAGCATGCTTCCCTTCCAACCTCTTCTACTTTGCCTCTTCCTCTTTGCTGCTACTCCACCCCTAAATCTAACAACTCACCAGAAAACCTGGAAGGGCGTGTGGCTGAGGAATGATTCAGAGCTCTGTCTAGTCTCATTGGGAATATACAGCCTTCAGGAAATGCAGAGCATGGGCTGGAGAAATGCCCAGCTGTTGCTGTGGGTTAGGTCAGTGCCTGGATTTTCCTGGGGACAAAAGCCCTAAAGAACCCGTTGCCCGAAGAACCTGGTGGAATTTAGCAAATCTGTTAGCCACTGGTTAGAGGTACACAGGATAATCCGTGACCCCCTCGTAGGGTATCTGGGAGTCTCTCGCCCCCTTCCCTGTGGCTTCAGGGGCTCACTTGAGCTTGCAAACTGAATTGATGTCACATGCACCCTAGAGGGACCTGGATTTCGGTTGAATGAAGTATGGATTGGGTGGGATTCACAGGATCCAGAGCCTCTCCTAGGATCTGTTCCCTGAACTAGCTGTGTGACCTTGGACAAATCTCTCAGCGTATTTCATCCTCCATCTTAACAAAAAAGAATTAAACTAGACAATGTCCATGGATGTCCCAGACCCACCGTTGTCAGTGATTCTAAGGGGGTCACCCAGGATGGCCTGGATGGCCAGTGGCTTCCTGAAGTAGCCCCGTTGCTTCTCCTGAGCCGTAGGCTGTCTTACCAGGTCTTACCAGGATTGTATTAACAACAAGGCTTTGGCTGCTCTGGGTTCGGCTTCCCCAGCATAATTCTATTTTACATTTGAAGGGGGGAGGAAGAGATTGTGTTCGTGGAGATGGTGGGCATGAACCCATTCTTCATTGTTTGAAAGTTCATTGGTTTAATTCAAATGTCAACCTTCCCAGAGCTGGATGTTTATTTGTAGTTGTCAGAAGTGATTTCCAGTGGCAATTTCTGTCATTAATGATGGGGTGAAAAGCAAGGAGAAAAATGGAAGGGAGAGGCAGAATTTCAGTTTGTGTGGCAAATGACCTACTCACACGCAATCGCATGCACACACACCACTGTCTGTGATGAAGAATGGTCACTGGGAATCCTGGGTCGGGAGGGAATTATAAATGTTTTGTGACCTTGTGTCCTTCACTCATATGAGCTGAACGACGCTGCAACTTGCTGTTAATTCTTGTACCTCTTTTCCTTTGTTCCTTAAAGGAGTGGTTTATCACTATTTTTCTCTCTGTGCAGAAACCTTGCTTGACTTCTTGTCCAGTGTTCTGCATCCGGAGGGGAGGAAAACTGTTTGGGTGTGGGTATGCAGAAATCAACCAGAATATTTTAACCAATATTCTTGCAGGATCCGGTCTGCTTGGCTGTTTGTGGCCCTATCTGATTCCTGGAGGATGTCTTTCCAGACAGATGTGGAGTTCAGCTCTCTTGCTACATGCATAGTGGAAAGGGAGCTTGGCCCCTCGGCTTGCATGGGTGGCTTTTGGGTGAAGGTGGAGCTAAATGCTCAGAGACTGAGCATCTTTGGGGTCTTGCATGAGCTGAGTAGTCATGCAAGGGCACATGGCATTGCGTGTGTGTGTTGCTAACACTCTTCTTCTTTTTCTCCCTCTTTCTCTCCTCTCTGTTTCCCTCCCTTTGAAAATGCTGCCACAGATGTCAGTCAAGGTCCAGGTGAGTCTTTGTGTTTGCACAGCTGCTGTGGAAATTTCCCCTCTGCCAGATTGTGCATGGTTTGACTCTGACTGAGACCTTTTTCTAGGGACTCTACCCAGAGCAAAAATCTAAACACGTTGCATTTTCATTGATTTAGGTTTATAAGACGTGCCTTCACGTCTTGATGAATTTGTATTGGCTACAAATTGATGAATTTGTATTGGCTTTGAAGAACCATTTTCAAACCAAAGGAATGTGGTTCCCATGCTTATACAATTACTCTCTTCTGATTAATATTTCTGGGTGAAGAAATGGAAATTGAGCATTTTTTGAAAATATTTTAAAAATATATTATTAGAATATGTATTCTCCAATTTAGTAAGCATTTTTGCCTTGTCTTCAAAAATCTACTTATCTTTAAGCTACTATCTTACAGCATCAAGTGGTTGAAAGTTGAAAATATGACATACTTAGCATGGAAAATATGATGTGGGTAAAAGAAGGTTTCTTTCTTTATATTCTAAGAAATGACTTTGCTTTTCCACAATGGAAAAAGCAATATTTTTTTTCTAATGGTTATATAACTAGTACATGTTCCCTGTTTTAAAAAAAAGAATGAATGAATGAAAAGTAGAAAAAAGAATAATGATTCTTGTCATTTTTGTCAATGGACTAATGAATATTCATCCAGAGTCCTAATTGTAGGCAATGTGTGTTTATAGACAGATGTATGTGTACGCACAAACACAGACTCGTATGAGAGGAACAACCATTTATAGATAGATGGTTATCAGGTGACTTCTGATGGTTTCCCACCATCCTAAACGGTATAGAACTTTGGGTTAAGAAGAATAACCCTACCAAATGAGAAGCGGGTATCATCTTTCTTAGGTATTTTCACATATATTTTCTTATTTAATCTTTTTAACGTTTAATTCTCATAGCATCAATACAGGAGAAGTATTGTTAAATACATTTTAATGTGAAGGAAATATAGGGCCTGACAGGTTAAGCAGCTTGTCCAAGATCACAGGGCTTGTCAGAGGACTGGAGTTTGAACTTGGGGTTCTCAGACTGCAAAGCCATGCATACTCCATTGGAACATGTGGGGTCTCATCCCTGAATTTCTTCACTTGAAGATCTTGTAAGTATTTCCTAATAGGACTATCATTTATTTTTGCTCAGAGGTAATGTGACTTTATCTGTAGCACCGTTTCCAAAGGAATTTATCCTTTATTGATTTTGAATATGTAAAAGAATCACCCAGACTTAAGTGGAGTTTCTGATCGTTGATCTCTATGCCATCTTACACAACATAAAAGGATAATATTGTCATCCCTAGCAAATACACAGGTTTCCCTGCCTCTGTTGTCTTCTGCCTATCACTCACCTTTGAAAATAAGCAGAGTTTGAACCAGAGCACAGGACAGAATTTTCTAGGAAGATATCATTTAATTTATTCTATTTAATAATATTTTAATTCAGTCACTCACTGAGCTAATATTTATCAAGAACCTACAATGTACCAAGCGCTGTTCTAGGCATTAGGGATGAAACAGTGAACAAAACAGAAGATCATCCTCATATATCTTTTACTACAGATAGAGGAAGACAAAGAACTAAAAGGCTTCCCTGGTAGCTCAGCTGGTAAAGAATCTGCCTGCAATGCAAGAGACTCCGGTTCAATTCCTGGGTCCAGAGGATCCCCTGGAGAAGGGATAGGCTACTCACTCCAGTATTCATGGGCTTCTCTGGTGGGTCAGATGGTAAAGAATCCACCTGCAATGAGGGAAACCTGGGTTCCATCCCTGGGTTGGAAAGATCCCCTGGAGGAGGGCATGGCAACCCACTCCAGTATTATTGCCTGGAGAATCCCCATGAACAGAGGAGCCTGGCAGGCTGGAGTCCATGGGGCTGCAAAGAGTTGGACACGACTGAAGTGACTAAGCACAGCACAGGCAACTATAAATATGTGTGTGTATGTATATGTGTAGATGTATATATATCAGCATATCTATTGCATCAGGTGGTGGGTAATAAGTGCTGTGGAAAAAAAAATGAAGCAGGTAAAAATGAAGTTGCTCATTTAAAGAGGGGAGTCCAGGGAGGTCTGTCTCTCTGCTAAGCTGATGTTTCCTAGGATACTTCAAATGAGGGAGTAAGCCCAACACCAAAATTTTTTGCATGTCACTTGGCTGACCCCTTCTCTTCCTGGTTCACTGCAGAGATGACCCAGGGTCTTCACCTAGACCTGTGTGTCTTATGTCCTGTGTAGCGGCTCCCAGCTCAGGTAATGCGTAGAGGCCAAAGCCCAGCCTGTGTTTTGCCACACCTGCACCCAGAGGGCAGCCTCTGACCCAGGGGCACCTTTCCCCAATTCTCACAGAAGGTGTCACACTGGCCCTGCTGGGCTGAAAGGCCGTGGACCCATAGGTGGCCCCTCCATCTCTCCAAACGGGCAGAGGTCACCCGTGAGCCTACCTTAGCAATAGCAGTGATCGCCAGCATAACACCGCGCTATCTCAGCCTCACGGCCACTATCTCGTCTTGCTCTCTTGAAAACCCTCCGAGGCACACTGCCTGAGCCCCATTTTTCTGTTGAGGGAGTTGAGGCCAGGAGGGGAAGTCCTGAGCTGAGTCCCCCGGCCAAGTGGGGGATTCCAGCCTAATTCTGACCCTTCTCCATTCTACCCTTGAGGTGTCAAGAGCGGATTGCCAGTTTTGCCTCCTCACTGAGCTTTGGCTTTGTGTGTGTGTGTGGTTTCTGAGCCTGAAGCAAATCGCTGGTCTAGAAACTTCCCTTGTGGCCCTGGAGGTGCCAGGAGGCAGCGTGCACTGCCCAGCCCTGGCTGAGGTCAGCGGGCCGCCTCCCGCCTCTCTGAGCTCCTGGCCAAGCAGTCTGGAGCCGGTGGGGCTGCGGCTCTGAAACAAGAGGCCTTTAGTGGTTCTCTCATTTTCTTTTTCTTTTTCCCTTCCCCTCAGGAAGACAAATTGGGGATTTTATGAGCTAATGTAACTATTTACCCAGGGGCTGCTGGAAGACTGTAAAGGGACGATTGATTAATTGATTAATTCTACATGATGAGGAGATTGGTTAGAAGTAACCCTCCTGTAAAATACAGCTGGAGAAGGGGCCTGGCACTTCTCCTAAGGTCCGGGAGATGAGCTGGGGACTCAGTGAGAGTGTCCTGGTAGGAGAAAGAGGCAGGCGGTATTCAGATGGACTTCCATATGGGAAAATGCACAGCCCCTCCTCCTAGTCCTTGGGAGGGAGGTTCAAGATAACGAAGTGGCAAGAGGCGCTTGTGGTGCACTGACCCGAAGGAGGGGAGGGACCCGCAGCTCTGATGCCTGCCATGCATTCTCTGGTTGACTCTTCACGTCAGCCCCTCTGGGTCAGGATCCACACTCCAGAAGAGGACACGGAGACACAGAGAGGTCCAGTAACTGCTGACAGTCGCCAGCTGCTGGGACCAACCAGGATTTCAGATCTGTCTGTCTCCAAAGCCTGCACCTTTTTCTTTAAAAACTCCGGCATTTTCAAGGCAGAGCTGTGTGCATCTTGGGCCGGTTTTGCATTCCCAACTCTGCTCGGTGGTGCATGGCACCATAGGAGGGCCTTGGAAATATTTCTCGCGCAGAAAGTATGGCCACAAGCACCAGGGGCACTGTGGGTCTGCAGGGTCTTGAGACACGTCGGAGCTCCAAGGGCATCCTGTCTAAGGACTGCAACTCTCTCACTTTTCAGAGGAGGAGACGGAGGCCCAGGGAGGGGAAAGAGACATCTCTGAGGCCGCGTACCCCATCTGGGGCCCTGAAGGGATTCCTATCAGATGCTGATCCTGTGCTCCTGGCCGATAGGGTTTGTCTTTGAGCTGCCGTCCCAGCTCTGCCAAACTCTCAGTCCTCTCCCCACTTCCTGTGTGTTCCAGAACTCTCTGCCAAGGGGAGAGGAAGTGCTTTGGGGGAGAGGAAGAGGACGGGGTGGATGGAGGACCTCAGAAGCAGGAAGCAGGGCTGGGGCCTGTGGATGGGAGACCCCCTCAAGTCCTCTCCCTCCCTGGGGCAGGCGGGGGGCTCTGGCAGGGGGGCGCTGTTTATAGTACTTCACTGACAGCATCTCTGCTCCGAAGTGATAATTTCTCCGGCTCAGCCTGCTGATTAGAGCTGGAATTTAAATGAATGACGGTGACCTTGTCGAAGTGCCCTAGTTATTCAGAGGCCTGATGAGGGAAATAGGCCTCTTGCCTCAGTCCATCAGAACCCTGGCAGGTGCGGGAGGAGGGGCACCTGTCCACCCGGGGCTAGGGGGGTCCCTGGTCAGCTGTGGCCGGAAGCAGCTGATGGCTTGTGCTCAGGCCACCCTGTGCCTGCGCTGGATCTCTGCCCCTCCTTGTCTTCCTCCTCCCGTTTAAGTCATCTAACTGCTGCCCTTGGAGAGGGATCTGCTGACTTGTCCTGAACCCTGCCATGTCTCCAGGAAGTCCCTCATCTGGCCCGAGGGGCGCTGTTCACAGAAGACAGTCCCTGACCCAGCTGACTTGTGTTTATGGACACAGGGTTTGCTCTCAAAGCTGGCTGCTCCTAGAGGAGACCTGACCCATAGACCCAGTAGCATTAGCCTCAGCCAGGAGCCCGTTAGAAAGGCAGGATCTCAGGCCTCTCCCTAGACCTGTGCATTTGACCAAGGTCCCTGGGGTCTGCCAATTAGAGCTGGAGAGACACTGACCTAAAATCCGCAGTCTCCTTGGGACCAACAGGGCCATATTTATTAAGGAGAGTACAGTACTCTTCGCTAAAGCCCTATTCCTGGTTTCATCTGCTGGGGACAGAGCAAAATATCCACTTTCTGGGTTGATAGGAGCTAAGAAGAAGATTAGGGAAAGAAAAGAGAATGGATGCTGATCCACCACGTGGTCTGCACACGTCACTGTTTGGGCCCTTCTCATGTATGTGAGCGGAGAAGGCACTGGCACCCCACTCCAGTACTCTTGCCTGGAGAATCCCATGGACAGAGGAGCCTGGTGGGCTGCAGTCCATGGGGTCGCTCAGAGTCGGACACGACTGAGCAACTTCACTTTCACTTTTCACTTTCATGCACTGGAGAAAGAAATGGCAACCCACTCCAGTGTTCTTGCCTGGAGAATCCCAGGGACGGCAGAGCCTCGTTGGCTGCTGTCTCTGGGGTCGCACAGAGTCGGACACGACTGAAGTGACTTAGCAGCAGCAGCAGCAGCATGTATGTGAGGCAAGATAGCTCCCTGCTTTCATATGGCCTTTGAGTTGAGGGTGATTTTTCACTTTTTGAATAGTTGAAAGCAATCAGAAGAAGAATTAGTGATGCAAAACTTTTATAAAATTCGAATGTCAGTGTTTGCAAAGTTTTTTGGAACATAGGCCCACTTGTTCATTTCTGTATCGTCTGTAGCTGCTTTTCAAAAGCAGAGGGGAGCTGCTATGATGTAGACACACCTCTCTGAGCTGCAGAACCTAAAAGATTTACCATCTGGTCCTTTACAGAGGAAGTTTGTCACCTCTGTCTTAGGGCATAGGCTTGGAGCCAGAGGAAGGTTGACACCCTGTCTCTATCCCAGCACAGCATGGCTTGTTCAGGTAACTTTTCCTTTGTGGACCCTACATTCCTCATCTGTAAAATGGGGACAACAAATACCTATCTCATGGGACTATTGTGAAGATTAAATAAGCTCAAGTAAGTCAATAAATTCCCTTCTCCAGTGGACCACATTCTGTCAGACCTCTCCACCACAATAAACTGTGGAAAATTCTGAAAGAGATGGGAATACCAGACCACCTAACCTGCCTCTTGAGAAATCTGTATGCAGGTCAGGAAGCAACAGTTAGAACTGGACATGGAACAACAGACTGGTTCCAAATAGGAAAAGGAATACGTCAGGGCTGTATATTGTCACCCTGCTTATTTAACTTCTATGCAGAGTACATCATGAGAAACTCTGGGCTGGAAGAAACACAAACTGGAATTAAGATTGCCGGCAGAAATATCAATCACCTCAGATATGCAGATGACATCACCCTTATGGCAGAAAGTGAAGAGGAGCTAAAAAGCCTCTTGACGAAAGTGAGAGAGGAGAGTGAAAAAGTTGGCTTAAAGCTCAACATTCAGAAAACGAAGATCATGGCATCCGGTCCCATCACTTCATGGGAAATAGATGGGGAAACAGTGGAAAGAGTGTCAGACTTTATTTTTTGGGGCTCCAAAATCACTGCAGATGGTGACTGCAGCCATGAAATTAAAAGACGCTTACTCCTTGGAAGAAAAGTTATGACCAACCTAGATAGCATATTGAAAAGCAGAGACATTACTTTGCCGACTAAGGTCCACCTAGTCAAGGCTATGGTTTTTCCTGTGATCATGTATGGATGTGAGAGTTGGACTGTGAAGAAGGCTGAGCGCCGAAGAATTGATGCTTTTGAACTGTGGTGTTGGAGAAGACTCTTGAGAGTCCCTTGGACTGCAAGGAGATCCACCCAGTCCATTCTGAAGGAGATCAGCCCTGGGATTTCTTTGGAAGGAATGATGCTAAAGCTGAAGCTCCAGTACTTTGGCCACCTCATGCGAAGAGTTAACTCATTGGAAAAGACTCTGATGCTGGGAGGGATTGGGGGCAGGAGAAGGGGACGACAGAGGATCAGATGGCTGGATGGCATCACGGACTCGATGGATGTGAGTGAGATGGCTGGGTGGCATCACGGACTCGATGGATGTGAGTCTGAGTGAACTCCAGGAGTTGGTGATGGACAGGGAGGCCTGGCGTGCTGCGATTCATGGGGTCGCAAAGAGTCGGACACGACTGAGCGACTAAACTGAACTGACCTGACCTGAAAGTCAATAAATAAATAATAAAGTCAAGTCTTTAGAACAGTGCCTGGCACAGAGTAAGCAGAGTATAAATGAGCTACTATTGTAAGTTATCTCATTTGATTCTTTCCACATGTGTTTCCATTTTACAGCTGAAAATACTTAGGCTCAGAGATGTTTAAAAGCAAAATAAAACATTGTTTTGCCTGTGTCTTGGTGCCCCTTGCTGTTCAGAGGCATGCTTCCTCAGCTGTGGTGTTCAGTCGCTCAGTCGTGTCTGACTCTTTGTGACCCCATGACCTGCAGCACACCCGGCTTTCCTGTCCTCCACTGTCTCCAGAGTTTGCTCAAACTCGTGTCCATTGAGTCAGTGATGCTATCTAACCATCTCATCCTCAGCCACCCCCTGCTCCTCTGCTGTAGACCCCTCTGAACTGCTGTCTTCTCATCTCACACTTTCTCGCATCCATCCTGTTCTTTATGCTTTCAGTAAAGAGGTCCCGCCAGCTTAGATCCTGGCCCCCACTGCTGTCAAGCGAGGCCAAGACATCCCAGTAAGAGGGTGGAAAGTGGACTGATACATAGAGAGGGCCCCTCACGTGCCAGGCCTCCACTCCTTCACAGATGAAAAATATTGGTCTTTAAAACATTGTACCCTTTGCCCCAGGCCAGAAGCAGGTAGGGCAGGCATCAGGATTTAAATGCAGTCTGAGATCTCTGCTTTGTCGTTCTGACTATCTTTGCCTCTCACTTTCCCCAGGAGTTGTGGGGCCTTAGGTAAATCATTAGCCTCTCTGGGTATCAGGTTTCTTTCATTCTGAGGATCTGTGGTTAGGCCAGTAACTGAGCCCCCTTGGGAAGAAGGACTCAGGAAAATGTCATCTCTTCCGTTGCCAGAGACTGGCAGTTCCCAACTCCAGTGCTGCCTGGTATATTTTTTGTCTTTTCTTTCCTGTTCCTTTGGGCAACAGTCCCATTTGCTTTTCTGTCTTATTTATTAGGAAAAACATCTGACATTTATTGAGCTTGTATTTTGAGCAGGGCACTAAAGTACTAAGTTTTCGTATCTATCGGTTAATTCTTTTGATGTGTCCAAGATCCTGTTATTAGACCCACTTCACTCAAGAACAAACTGACTCTCAGGAATGCTAACTCATCAGCCCCACCCAGTAAAAAGTGGTGGAGCAGGAAGCAAATGCTGATGTGTCTGGCCCTGGGGATGTCTCATACGGAGTTCCACCTAGAGCATCCGCCCCACGAAGGTACACTCCCATGCCGTGTGCTCTCGGCCTAGAACAGTGCCAGTACATCACAGGCATGGAGTAAATGCTTGTTCAATGAAAGTGCTCCAGAATCAGCTTTTCACTTTACCCCACGTCCCTTTGAAAGACAGGCTGCTGTTTTGGGGGCTCACCCTGAGACAGAAGGTGACTCAGCCTTCTGTGTTTATTCAGGGTCCATCTCTTGGGCTCAGCTCAGTGGAGGCTGGGGTATAGGAAATCCAGCGCTGCTGTGCGTAATTGGATTGGAAAGGGGCTCTTGGCTGGGCTAACGGCGCTCAGCTCCCAGCCAATTGCCCGGCTGGGGCCCGGGAAGACCCCCTTGGCTCCCGTGGCCATTCTTGATGAGTAAGTGTGAGTAAGGAGCCGCGTCCCAGCGTGCCTCCAGCTTTGGCTAACTTGAAGAAGCAGATCGCTTGGCCCTGGCGCCTCTTTGTAGAGCCTTTTCAAGTTGCCTCCTTTACTGTCGTGGCAAGTCAGGCTCACCAGCGTGCTGGCTGTGGTCCACTTTGTCTCTCTGTTCTGGAGGGCAGGGTCAGAGCTGGAAAAGGCCTGGAAGCGATCCTGCCGTCTCAGTGGGACAGTACTGTCCCTGCCACGCGTGTGGTATGGATATTTGCTCTGCCAGTGATGAGCCATTGGTGGCATTTAGGAGGAAGGACCAATCAACGCTAAATGTGCTGTAATACACGGGAGAGTCTCACTTGAAGACTGCGCTGCTCAAAATGCCATTGGTGAGACCAAAGAGAAACTCTTCTGGACCAGTTCTTCCTTGTGTAGGAGAGAAAACGGAGGCCCCAGAACATCCATGTAACTCAGCTGAGTCACCAGCCTATTTTTGGCAGCCTCGGAGGCCCTCTCATTCTGATGACCTGCCTCGAGAAGTCTAGAAAGGACTTGGGCTAAGCTAGTCAGTGTGTGGGGCTGGGCTCAGGAACTAGCAGCTGAGTGTTGAGGACGAGGGGTGCCCTTGTGGGGTCGCTTAGCTGACCGTGGCCGTGGAGGCAGGCAGCTGCGGATGCTTGGGCAGGTGGTCTGCTAGGGCTGCCGGCTTCCTGGAGAAGTGCTGTTGGCGAGAGACGGGAGGGTGGGGGTGTGGAGGAGACACGGCCTAGATACGCCAGTCTCCTGAGGAACAGCAGTGGCTACAAGCTTCCCAGCCCCTCCTGTGTGCCGTGAGCCCTGCGAAGTGCTTTTTGTGGGTGGTTGCATGTGACTGTCACAGTGATCCTAAGATATTCTACCTGTGAGATGCAGATATTTTACAGGAAAAGGCACAGAATAGTTAACTTGTTAATAGTTAATAGTTGCTATCCCAGTTAGCAAGAGACAGGGCTGGGATTTGAATTCAGATTTTGGATTATTTAGAGCAATGGTAAACATGAAAATCACCTGGGGACTTCCCCAGTGGTCCAGGGGCTAAGACTCCGTACTCCCGTCGCGGAGGGCCCTGGTTCCATCTTTCGTCAGGGAACTAGATCCCTGCAGCTAAGAGTTTGCCTGCTGCAACGAAGACCCTGTGTAGCCGAATAAAGAATAGAACAGTTAAAATCACCTGGAAAGCTAATGAATGCGATCCAGTCTAATTGAAGTGAGACATTGCTCCTAGGTAATCTGATAGGACCAAAGTTTGAAAACCACGTTTTCAAGGAAAGTGAAGGGACTTGGAAAGCATCATATTAACCACTATTGTATACCTCCCATGATGGAAGGGAGGATGGGATGAATGAGCCCCACTTTGCCTGAGTTCCCCTGGCACCTTAGATCGCAGAGGTGGTAGAGCCTGCCTCATAATACCCTATTCAATAGCCAGCTGTTCATTGTCCTCCACGTGTCCACACTGGCCACTGTGGATTCTAGAAGGACAGGGAGAGCCATACTCTTGAGAACAGAGACTTATCCATGCCGGCACCCCCACTTCCTGGCATCCTATATGCGCTCATAA
The DNA here is from genome assembly GCF_042477335.2 of Ovis canadensis. NCBI lineage: Eukaryota > Metazoa > Chordata > Mammalia > Artiodactyla > Bovidae > Ovis > Ovis canadensis. The sequence continues at coordinate 99,821,917 of NC_091251.1, forward strand.
GCTTTGTTATTAGAATCAGCATTTCAGACATGGAAAGGACCCAGAGTTGCTGAGCTCTCTGTGTACCTAAGTTTTGAATCTCTTCCGTATGAGCTTATTCCGACCTGAACCCCTGCAGTGACAAGACACTCGTTGCTCTTTTAGCCATTCCGTTCTAAGAGCACGAGTGTTCACAAGCTCTTCTTTATTCTGAGTCACTATGGCTTTCATCACCTGTATTGCTTCCAGCCCTTGGAGACACAAAGAATAGATCTAATTACACTCCCAGTGTTTGAAGACAGGGCTTTTGTCTTTAAGGATTGTCTCTTCTAAAGGCTAAACATCTCTAGTTTCGTTGGGCATTTTCATACAAGGGTTTTAAGTTCTTTCATCCAGGTCATTGTTCTCTGAAAAATGACAGTTTTCTTTGCATCCTTGCCCACACCACATACAGGTTCATGGACATGTTGCAACCAGTCTGTGTTACACTGCTCCTTTTTTCTAGACTTCCTACATCTATTAATGACCTTAGTTTTATATAATGACTACAGTATTAAATTGAACTTAACATCACTGAAAACTTTTACTATTTCACATGCACTGCTGCTAAGCCATTTCTTTCCCTTTTCTGTATGTGTGCAATTGGTGTATTTGTGTATGTGTGTATGTGTGTAATTGACTTAGACGTGGGGCTGTGCTTTGGTTTTGTCAAATTCATCCCTGGATTTTTAAAATCCAGCACACCGTGGCCGAATTGGACACAGTTATTTCATTTAACATATCCGAAGTCCTTTCCAGCTTCATGTCACTCTTGAATAAAGACCTGTTTTAGAGAAGTTCATAACATTTGGAGAGCAAGGACTTTCTCTTCTTCGGGAAGAGTCTTTTCTAGAAGCCATAACTGCTGATGCTTTACCCCTTAGGGGCTTCCTTGGTGGCTTAGATGGTAAAGCATCTGCCTGCCATGTGGGAGACCCAGGTTCGATCCCTGGGTTGGGAAGGTCCCCTGGAGAAGGCAATGGCAACTCACTCCAGTACTCTTACCTGGAAAATCCCATGGATGGACAAGCCTGGTAAGATATATTCCGTGGGGTGGCAAAGAGTCGGACACGACTGAGCGACTTCACTTTTAACCCTTGGAGTGACATGCTTGACTTTCTCTCTGTTTCTTTTATGGTATGCATGAAAAAGAAACCCCACCCCTCCTCCATCACCCTGCCTACCCCCCCCACCCTCCCAGGTAGACTAGAAGGTTGCTGCAGGCGTTCGTTCTTCTTCCCTGTGGCTATGCTGTATAGATGCCACGGGTGACTCATGGGTGCCTCTGAAGAAATATTTTCTGTTCAGTCCAGGCACCATGCTGTAAGAGCAGAGTTGGTCTAGAGGCAAATAGTGAGTGAGCTAATATAGTAACATCCTACCCAGGGCTTAGTGGTGAGGATGGAATGTGGTGGCATCATGGAAGGACCCACCCAGAAGCACCTGCCCTAGAGAACTAGCAACAGGTGTTCCTCTGGAAGCCATCAGGATCATCAGCCCAACTGTTCACTCTGTCCCTAGTATTGTGCAGGGCTTGTGGAAAAGCCAGCATCATGGGTGTAAACGGTTGAACCTCCCACGTGTCAGTGTCAGTTCACAACTGCTGTTGGGTGATTCGGCAAAGCCTCGTTTCATGACTACCTTTTTCAATAGGGGTGGTGGTCTCTGGATATCCGTTTGGACCATTGGAAATTGTCGTTTTTGTAGGTCAAAACCAGTCAGATATCAGCAGTTTCATATGGTTCATCTCAGTAAGGAGTTGCTTGGCCTCTTCAGAGGTCAGCTTGGTTCATAGAAACTCTGTCTTGGAGTTGGAATACTTCTAAAACCTTACTATGACTCTCTTCTGTGGCATTCTGGCAAGTGACGCTTCCCCTATGATTCCACCCTCATCTTGCTGAATGTACTTGCTCTTTTAACTTGCATGTGCAACTTTAAAAGTGTTTGAAGGCAGCCCTCATGTCCTTAGCTAGCTCTCTCATGTTTGGGCTGTACACAGCTATTCCTTCAGCCATTCTGCATGTGACGTGCTTTCGGAACTCCTGCCATCTGATTCTTCTCCCATGGACCTTCCCACCTCGTTAATGCCCCTCCTAATATATGGCAATGTTCTCTGAACCCAGACCCTAAGTTTGGTAGTCAGTGCTGAGAAGAAGTGGAACTTGTGCCTTCTTTTAACTTGTGATTTTTTTGAGAGTTTGTGGGGAATGTGGGAGGTTGTGCTTAAGGACCACAATTTCTATTTACCCCCTTAAAATTAAATTTCGCTTTTGTCCGCTCACATCTTTTGGACCCTGATTCTCAAGGCTAACGAGTTAGATATTTCTTTCTGCTCTGGTTCATTACAACATCCAGACAGCATGTCGTGGATGTTCTCAGCCAAGTCATTTGTCAAAATGCTAAGCAGGTCAACACTCTGCTGTAAGCCACTGGAGAGCCTCAGGTAGGACAAGGAAACTGAAGTCCACGATGCAGGTCATGACGCAGGTCATGACGCAGGTCAGGGAATTGCCTGGGGAAGGGCTGGTCTGAGACGCAGCTGTGGAAGTGGGTGGACTTTCCTTCAGGCCCCGCCTCTTTCCTTTTAAGCTTCTTTCTCCCCAGTTCCAGCCTTTCCCCTGTTTCCCTCCCTCCTGCCCGCGGTGGTAGACTTCCTGAGCCTGTGGCTGTGTGTCTCCATCCTTCTTTCTCACATGTCCTTCCTGTCTTTGAAGAAAGATCTTAAGCTTGGCTTCCCGAAGGCCTCAGGAACAAGGCATTGCAATGACAGGGGCCTGAGTGCAGTTTGTGTTCAGAGTTGAATTTTAATGAGGGAAGTGGCTTAATAACCCCCAGAAAGGACCCAGGAAGGGAAGAGCTTCATGTTTTAGTAGAAGCTGGGGATGGAGATTGAGGAGAGGGAGAGGGTGGCCAGTTATTTAAAACAGTTACCCTGGGGGCTCCTCAATCATGCTGTACCAGGATCATAAATGAAGTTGAATTCGTGTCCAGGCACTATTTTCTGGTCCTGAATTGTCCAAGATGGGTCTTCTTGCTTCTCCACCAGCACTGAATTAAGACAGGGTAGCTAGTAGTTATCACAGTTATCATCCAGCCTGGAGAATCCATCTGCTGGTTTAGCATTCGCATTTCACCGCTTCCTAAGTAGTGGGATTTTGGCTGTAGGTCTTAGCTTCCTTACCTGTAAAATCTATATTACAACAATGCCTTTCCCACAAAGATGTATTTAATGACATGACACTTAGCATGTCTGGTATATGTTAAACAGTCAACAAATACTAGTCACTGTTATAATTCTGTCGTTTTACCAAGCTTACTGAATTTCCTCTCTTAAGTGCTTAACATTCTTTCCCCTTCTCTCTTTTCTGAATTCATGGTCACTCCGCAGACACAGTGTCACTGGGGGCTTCTCTCTTTGTCAAGGCTCACCCCTTGCTACCTTCACCATCTCCTTAGCTCCTCTGGAAATATTGGGTGGATGTTTCTATTACCTTCTGATTTTATGTAATCACTCTTTTTAAAAGTCCTTGTCGCTTCATAAAAATTCAACGTTGGCACTTGGCACTTACAGCAATTAGTGACATTTCATTTCTCCACTTCAGTATGGAAAAAGAGATGATATGTGTGGATTTTACTGGGGGAGAAAAGTTATCCAGCAAGTGAATGAGAGAGAAGTCTTGGCAGAGATAACTTGCTTTTTTTTCCTTCCCAAATCTTTTCTCCTCCCCCATGAATGACTTCCTCCCTCCCATGAAATACTTTCTCCAATTACTCAGCCAGAATGAAGGAAGGAAGGAGGATTAAAAACCGTCAGAGGGGAGTGGGTTATTACAGGTTTGAGGGGGAGACAGTATTAGCTTCAGTGATGGAGGCCTTCCACTTCTGGCCTCATCTTCCCTGCCTGTTCCAGTAAATGGCCTCTATTCTCTGTATTAGTCATTTTCATGACAGGCTTCATAATGGCCACAGCTGCTTACAGGTGACTTTGCTTTATAGCCGTTCCATTCTCCCCAGCTGCACCTACCTCCACAGGGATTTTCCCAAAAGGTGGAACATAGTTTAGAGGGCCGTATGTGTATTTTGCATATAATAGGATGCAGCCTGTTCTAAGGCACTTTCTACTTTCTGTGTCTTATGTTTTGGCAATCTTTTTCTCTTCTTGTTCTTGACCCTGTGGACCATGCTCTGTGAGACTCCTCTGTCCATGGGCTTCTCCAGGCAAGAATACGGAAGTGGGTTGCCATGCCCTCCTCCAGGGGATCTTCCTGACCCAGGGATCAAACCTGTGTCTCCTGCATTGATTGGCAGGCGAGTTCTTTACCACTAGCGCCACCTGGGAAGCCCGTGAACTACAGAGAGATAGGCACAGAAAGTGAGGTAGACAGCACTAGAAATTACCATGTCCTCCTCCAGGGAGAAAGAGTGAAAAATATCAGACATCTTCATAGGATCCACAATGGTCCCTGAACCCAGCTAGGTAGCACTTTGACAGAGTGTGACGTCTAGCTAGGAGACATTTCAGTTGCTTTCTAATTTTTATAATCATTTTTTTTAAAGGCATCCTCATTCCATAAGAACTCTGTATAGAAAATTCTCCATATTCTGACAATCAGAGGCTCATCCTAGGCCAGTCCCTATTTCTTGCCCTCCTTAGATGAAATTTTAGGGAGCTGGCTTTTGAAGGTTTATTGAAGATCTGTTGAAATCCAGAACTGATGGTGGGATTGTTTTGGGCAAATGTGGTGGGTTTTCCTTTGCTTCCCTGAGCCCCCTGGTCCAGCCCGTGTCTTGTCTTTCAGCATCCCTTGAATATCAGGCTCAGATTAAATGCCAAGCTCCAAGTCCAGCTAGGTGCTAGTGCCAGGGCCAGATGTGTGGTCTGAGGGGCTGTGGCTGACCTTCCCTCTCTGAGATTAACAAGAAGCCCCCCTCCTCTTTTTCTCATCAGCCACACACATAACACACAGCTAGCATAGATTGCTTTTCCTTCCTTGCTAATTATATCCTCAGTGAAGGCTTTCTTTTTTTTTTTAGCATTATTTTTCTGTATCTATATTGGAAAGCCATATAGTTCCTTTTTCTTTTTGAATGTAAAATTTTACTTTAATGTTGGAATATGCATGGAAAAAAAAGAAAGAAACTCTGAGATGCTTTAATAATCCCCATCCCTCCCAGATTAAGACTCAGGGCTCTTGCCCCTTTTTATTTGAGGCTTCATTCACTTATATGGGCACAGACCCTTCTCTTCCAAGAAGGGGAGGTGATACACTTTTACATTTGTCCTGACTCTCTTGAAGACCTTACTCCTTTAATGTTAAATGCACGTTAGACTTTTTGCTTCAGTGATTCTTCTGTTTCTCCAGCTTATCATGCCTAAAACAGAATTCATTATCACCCTCATTCCAGATCCATCTCCCAACTCCATCCCACCTTCCTGTCTCTGACAGCGCCTCACTCAGTCTGCCATCCGTTCCTCCCCTGAAGCATCTCATCGGTCACCCAAAGCCTGTTGAATCCTTTTCCCCTTTTCCTTCTTGCTGCCTCGATATTAATTTCGGCCCTCTGCCTATGACAGATCTCTGTGCCTCTGTCTGTTTTCCCTCTAATCCATCCTGTCTGTACCATTGCCACCGTGATCTTCCCCAACATCATTTTCCCCAGGGCATTCTCCTGCCCGTATCTCCCATCAGCTGCAAGATCAAATCCTTTCTCCTTCCCTGGAAACTCCAGGCCTTCATACAGTGGTCCTTAAGATCACCTTTCACTTCTTCCTTCTGTGAAGGAACACATTTGTATGTGTTCATTGTTATTTTTACAGCATCTATTACATACCTACCATGTGCCTGGCAGTGTCCTAGGTATTCCAGAAAGGCGACAGGAAAATCCTTGGAAAAGCAGTTAGTGGTCTTGGGAGCTAGTGGTGTTACCAGGAATGTCCTTCATCACTCTCAATCCTAAACCATCTTCCAAGATGTATTTTAAATCCCACTTTCCTCCAGAAACTCTTGCTGTACACCCAGGGCACCCACCTCCTCACAATCCTTTCGGATATTACTGTCTGAATCAATTGTTTGACACTTAACAATTACCCATCAATCATTCCTCATTCACTCACAAAATACACACTGAGTACATCCTGTGTGTCAGGCACTAGGCTTCGTGTTGTCTCACACATCAGTATATTTTTACAGCCTAAAAATAACAGCAGTAATTCTTATGTAGCCCTTAGCATGTATAGGCCCTGCTTTACATACATTCATTTATTTAATCCTGAAAATAAACTTTGGATTTGGCGTGATAATTATCCAAATTTTACAGATGGGAAGTCAAGGAACAGAGATGTTTAGCAACTTTCCTGGTGTCACAAACTAGAAAATAACGAAGGTGGGATTCAAATTTGAAGTCCTTGATCTTAACCCCTATCCTTCACTGTCAGGTACCCCATGTGTATATATGTCTATATATGACTTTGTATGTGTGTAAATATAAACCCATATGCACACACCTTCCCAGTTAGACTCTAAACTCTTAGAGGTTGGCAGCATTGTACCACACTTGCTTGCCTCTCACTACCTTTTGCAGTGTTTACATATAGCAGGTACTGGAGTCCTTGGACGGTCATTTCTTCCATTTACTTTTGGCGGGAACTTGAGGTCTTTTTACAGCAAGTAGGAGTGTTTGGGAGTGGAAGGAAGGGGAGAAACAGTTTCATAATAGACCTAGACCCTCTGGAATTCCTGGTTTCCAGTTCTTAATTCTGCAATCTTTGTATAAGAGGAGATACTAACGTAAAAGCTCATGAAAGTGGATTAAAATCCCCTTCTCAAAAAGCAAAATAAAACCCAAGCCACGTTATGGTTATAGTTTTCTCCCCTGTCTTGTGCCATTTCCTTTTACACGTGCTTCTGTCTGTTTTGCTTTGTTGCCTGCAACACATCAGATCCCAGATTCACATTCCTGGCCTAATATTTCTAGTTCAGATTTTTTATACGTTAAAGAACAGGCACATTTCATTTGAAACACAAGACTGCAACTACATATGTGGCTTAATAAAACCTGATAAGTACATAGATCCACCGTAGGGTTCCATAACTATCCAGTTCCTCTTAGTGCAGTTATCACACAGTTTAATTTACCGAAATTTGATTTATATGTCACTCTAGAGGAGTAGCTCGCAAGTTCTAGTGAGCATGAGAATTACTAGTGCAACTTATTTAAAATTCAGGTCCCTCCCCAACTCCTCCCTGAGATTCAAACTCACCGGGACTTGGGTGGGGTCCAGGAACATCGCTGTTAGTAAGTATCCGCAGGTGGTTAATGCAGGTGGTCAGTGAAATGTGCTCTGGGAAACACTGCTTTAAAGAAGCACATGTGGTACATAAATGGGGCCCAACTCCAGGGGTTTCTCCCGGACTTTGAATACCTTCTTGCTATCAAGTGTCCCCTTTCCTCTTCACTTGCAGTAAATATTTGTCCTTTCACTTAAAAAAAAATCTCCCCAGTGGATACATGTATATGTATGGCTGAATCCCTTTGCTGTCCACTGAAGTCTATTAACATTGTTAATCTGCTATACTCCAATATAAAATGAAAGATTTAAATGGTAAAAAAAAGTCCCATTTAACAGAATAAAAAAATAAGTAAATAAAAATATTTCCCCCGGCTTTATTGAGATAATTGACATATAACTTTGTGTAAACTTAACATATAAACTTTTAATTAGATACACTTACATGTTACAAACACCTTCACTTCATCACATAGTTACCATTTCTTTTTTATGGTGAAGGCATTTAAGATCTACTCTAGCATTTATACTTCAAGTGCATAAAATAGTGCTGCTGCTGCTGCTGCTAAGTCACTTCAGTCGTGTCCAACTCTGTGCGACCCCATAGATGGCAGCCCACCAGGCTCCCCCGTCCCTGGGATTCTCCAGGCAAGAACACTGAAGTGGGTTGCCGTTGCCTTCTCCAATGTGTGAAAGTGAAAAGTGAAAGTGAAGTCGCTTCAGTCGTGTCCGACTCTTCGCGACCCCATGGACTGCAGCCCAGCAGGCTCCTCCGTCCATGGGATTTTCCAGGCAAGAGTATGGAGTGGGGTGCCATTGCCTTCTCCAAATATAGTACTATTGCCCTTTTATTTTCAACCCCCATCTCAGGGATCTCTTTAGATCTTCCTTATTCTCATTTCTTAATGGTGACAACTGTCTTGTGACTTCACACACCTATGCTCCTCCTATTCCTCTTCCTCCATGCCCCACCTGTCTGCCTCAGACCCTCCCTCTTAGTGTGCTTGATTTGGATGCTGAAGGCTATGGCTTGATCCAGAAACTCCAGGCATTTTATGAACAGTCACTTCTGCCGGGGTTTCTTAGTCAAATCTAGTGCCCTTTCTTCTTCTTATTATCCCCTCCTAAAAAAGACCAATAGTTAATTTTTTAAATAAAACATTATGAGAATGACTTGCTTTGGCATGATTCCATTCCTCCATGGGTACTAATATGCCAGGCCTTGAGAAATGAATGTCAGAAATGTGCATTTAAAATATGACTATAGTTTAATGAAATTTGTTGAAAAAATGCCTCCATGACATTTATGGCACATGGTGTATCTATGTATTTAATATATCATTGATCTTTAAAAAAGTTGCTTGACCCATATTTTGCCTCTGATTACTTTTCTAAATCTCTAGTAATCTCCAAAAACATTTAGAGATTTCCATATTTTAGAGATTTTTCTCCTTTATTAATCCCCTATATCCCTGAATTTTACTCTGGGGAAAGGATCTCCAAATATCTCCAGCAATAATAAAAGCAATGGAAGAGCAGATAGCCAGCACAGTTGGCTACTGGTTGGAAATCTTTTCTTTTAATAGGTTTATCAGGGCTTATGCTTCTCTTGAAGTAATGAGTTCTTAAGAGCCTTGTTTGACTTCTGTAAGCACATAGCGAGAGGTTGTGCTATTTATTGGGACTTTGTGTACCTTCTTTCATCCTTTCAGTGCTCGGCTAGGCCTCTGTGATCAAACATGAGGGACTTTCTAGGAAAAGTTGGTGGGATGTGGTCGTCACTGGGCGAAGGCCAGGATCATATGGAGATGTTTCAAGCTGTCTAACTCTTGAAAGCAGGCACCCATGTGGTATGTTCAGTGTGGTTCAATTTTTGTAGAAAAGACGACTGTATCTAGGGTGCTCAGTGTTGGATGGTAAACTCTGGACGCGAGATTACAACTGATTTCTTTCCCTTCTGAATTTTCCAAAATGTCTACAGTGATCACATATTAATTACTATTGCAAGCTATTTAAAAGAAAGAAAGAAACCTATTTTGCCCACATCTGGAGTCTGTTTCCCAAGGGACCTAATCTCTCATAGATTTGTCTCAAACCCTACTTATTGCATAGATCAGTGGCGATGCGGCCCACAGGTTCAGCAAACAAAAGGCTGTCCTTGAACTGGATGGCCCTGGACACACCCTGCCCTGCGTCTCAGGGCTTGTTGCATGCTCCTGCGCACATGTGGATGCCCCCTGCCACTCCTGCTTGGGCATTAAGAGGTGATGGCCTTCCATGTGGGGTTCTAACTTTGTCTTCTTTCTTTTCTCCTTCCCCTCTCCTCTCCTCCTCCTTCAAGGCCTCTCCCACCTCATGATGAGTGAACAAGGTAGGTGCTCTGGGCTCATGGTGCTGCAGCTGCCTGAACTGCTTGCCTTCGTGCCTCTGGCTGGTCGCTGAGAGCCCGCATCATCCCCGGCAGGCCGTTTGCTGCCTGTCTCTCCTGCCAGGGGCCAGGCTGGGAGCCGGGCCACCCTGCGGTGGGGCGGGGTGGGGGGCACCTTTCCCATCGCATCGAGGTTCCCCCTGCCCCCCCATCATCCCCTTGGCTTCTCCATTCCACTCCCCCATTTGTCATCCTGGGCGCTGGTCCTGCTGGGCTGCCTCCCAGAGAGAAGCGTGAAACAAGCCATGGCGGTGTCGATAATGGGGGTGAATGAAGCTAATTTCAGAGCACCAGAGCGGTTAACTTCTTCCCTAAGCCTCACGCTGGGGCCCCAGGTTGGGGGAGAGGCGTTGGGCTTCTCTGAATTTCACTCTGAGTAAAGGCTTGGTTTTTGTCTTCCCCTGCATCCCCTTGCCCATTGTAATGACTTTCAGCCCTAGCCACTACCCACCCCTATCCCGCAACCTCCAGTGGTCAAAGGAAGCCCTTGGGGATTTGACTGTTTTCAGTTTTGTATAAAAGCAAAAACCACTGAAAGAACATGCTAATGTCCTGATGGCAGGGTTCTAACTCATTATACACCCTGAAGAAAACTGCATATAAAGATCTGTAAATTCCGCATCTGCAACCTAAAATATTCAATTATGCAGGGAATGAACTGTGCAGGAAATTCAGCTCAGCTAAGCACAGGGTGGGCTGTGAATGAAGCCTTTTTCTCCTAAATAAAAATTTTCCATATTATCAGCCTAAATCAGGATTCAAGAACTGAGCCTACTTCAAATTGTCTTTTTCGTCACTGCTCAATTGCTACTATTGTGTTTCTTCTGCGTTTTGGGGTGATTGCAAGATTGGTCTACCTGGCCTGGCCCTGACACCGAAAGACTGTACTTTAATTTCTCTTGTCTATTTCTTTTCAAAATACACATGGGACTCAGTGCCTTTGGTCAAGGACCAAAGAGAAGGGGAGGAGGTGTATTTCCATGTGCTGCTGTTTTCCTTGATCTTTTGAGGAGGGTGGGGCGGCACTGAAGGGCAATTGCCCCGTCCCCAACCCCCCCATTTTCTTACACAGGATTCATCAGACCGTGTTGGCGTAAAGAGGAGTATATGATCAGATCAAGGAACCACCCAGGTCTGGGGGAAGTTTTGTCCAGGTAGCTGCAGAGGTGGGCAGTTGACTTGATAAGGCAGGACTTCTGTGCTTCTATTGAGCACAGAAGTCCTTTCCCAATAAAACTGTATCCTCTAGACCTGAGCCACGACCCATGACGTGGAAATTGGACATTTCAGTGAAGACACAATCTCGTATAGAGCAGATGTCAAGGAACAGAGCTAGAGGGGGTCAGGTGAATTCTCCAGCAAGAGGCTGGGGTGAAGCCTCTCCATTCTTGTAGGTGAGTGAGGGAAGCTGTCTCCCCACAGCAGGCGACCACGAGGTGAGTATGAGCAAGGAGCACTCTTTGTGTCGACCAAGTGTATCCAGATAGTTTGAGAGAGTTACGCATATCTCTACAGAGTGCGATGACCCACACTCTATGAATGCTAGAATTCGGTGGCCCTGCTTTGATAACAGGTTCCACCAGAAAAAGCAGGCCCTCAGAGTCCCCATGAGAAGATGCTTCTACATTTTCTCGTTTCGTCCTCCCAGCTGCCCTTGAAGAGTCCTAGCTTTTCTAGTGGCTTGGAGATCTGAGGGTATTCATATGCCTGATGTCATAGGGTAGAGTCTAAGTTGATGAGATAGGCTGGTGGCGACCTCTTTAATCTTGACTTATTTCAACCCACTGATGCTGCACAGGCATTTTGAGGGGCTAATTTCCCTGGTGTGGAAAGTATCTGGAGAACCTCTAGTGTGTACCTTCCCCACTTTTCCACCTACTATTCAACTTCTTGCCCAGCACTGAAGCATATGAGTAGAGAATTCAGACACACCCACGGACGTGTGCTCTGGGGGGCAGGGCTAAGTCAGGAAACTTCTAGAAAAAGAGTCTAGGCAATGAGATAGTGACAAACACGGGTATCGTGAATCCCTCTTTAGAAAGATTTTCACGAAAGGATGCGGAATTCTTTCGGGTGGTCAGAGCCACTAAGATTTTAAGGTGCAATTTTTCAGTTTAAGTTTTTTAAGAAGGTCCTTTGACCCCATCCTTCCCCACCTCATTCTTTTTCATTTCCCACCCCTTGTCCATTCTTGCCCTTGTGATGATTACCTCCCTTCCTTTTCCTTATTCCTTCAATGTGAAAGAAAGAGAATTCTGTCTGGTTCTTAACTGACTCTCCAGAATTTGTTTTTGATCCCTAGAAATGTATGTGGAAATGCTTGTGTATGTTGTGTGCACACCACCTGGACATGCACGTTACGCTCTGGATCCTCATGACTCATATTAACGTTGAGAAGACACAGGAGAACTTGGCTTCTCTGAAACTTTGCCTGAACAGTTTTAGTCTGGTTAAGCGCATACGGTTTCACACACGTGAGGCTACGCGGTGCTTTGCATGCAGACTTGGCCGTGTTTCTAAGGATGGGACTTGAGAAAGGCTAACGGGGAAAAGCTTAAACGCGTGTTGGTCGCGCTGTCTAAGCTTCACATTGTGCCTTTGTGTTGTGCTGCCTCCTCAAGGTTGTATGCTGTTGCCATGACTGTTGTGGGTTTCGTTATGGGTGTTACATTCCTTTGTGTGTCTGCAGCATGCTGATGTTTTGCTCTCCCTGCTCTCTCTTTCTCTCTCTTGCCGCCTCCATGGTGGACACCATGCTTCCTCTACCTAATTGGACCTTCATTTCTGTAGGTAGAAGTAAAGGTAGAGATCATTTTATTTTTATCATTATAACTATCAATTTGCCTTCTGAAATATTCCTATATCCCCAAGAAATGGTTGATTCTAATGAATACAGTCCAGATTATAATGGTGTTTAAAACAACAACTTTGAGTATTTCATGATTGATGGTTGGGGAATGCTCTGAGTTGGCCTGCCTTCCTCTAATGAGCCTTCCCATTATGGTGTGCTGTTTCTGTCTGAATGTGCTTGTGCACTGTGGGGAAGATATATTTTACTTAACTTAGGGTATTCTAAGATCCCCTCCAGTAAACATATTGAGGGCACAAGAAAGATGCGAAATGACCTGCCAGTGTTTCCGTGACTTGGCAATAACTGAATTCAGGGTGATAGATGAGAATGGGGAGAGGATTGGTGAATTACTGGAAATTGTATAAAATTTGAAATTTGGGTAATATCTGTGGTCTGTGTTGTATCTCTTGTATTTTGGGGGGAAATAACAGTTTTCTGACTCAGTATGATAAGGTAAGAATGGTGGGACTAGGGGTGTGGAAGAACATAGGAATCCATTGACCGTGGATCCAATGATAATGCATTACGTCATAAGGAGAAAGTGGAGAGACAACGCTGGATTTTAACTTAGCAGGTCCACCTTTTGCGGGGTAAGCTGGGAAAAGGAGGGGCGCTGAGTCGATGCACTCTCTCCGATGCTCTGACATGCCTTTCACTGCTTCACACCTTTGGGTACCACAGTTCACTCATCCATTCCTAATCAAAGCTGTCAGAGACCCGAGCCCAGAGAACCTCGCTCACCAGCTCAAATTGGATTAGCTGTTCAGAACTGAAGGGAGAGGCTAATTGATAAATTATAAATATGTATTTGTATTCAGTTCTCCTCTTTCCCGTCCTGACTCTCCAGCCCCTATCTCTGTGCAGCCGTGCACCACTGCTTCCTGTAAAGACTGGCAAATTGCAGAAGTAGGGAATGTGAGTTCCGGCTTGAGGATGTTGCAGAAAGATGGGGCTGACAGGATACTGAAAATGTTAATTTGATGACTAGTCTGTGAACTGGCCATCTCACTTGAATTTCATGCCTCTGGATTTTTTAAAAGTTACGTATGGTTACCTTGGAAGCAGTTCAGTCCTTTCACTTTGGGGTTGGTTGATTGCCTATTTCTTTTCTGCTAATCACAGGTGGATTGAGTCTCAGAAATCTGCTATGGGGACCCTTACCCTCTTAAGAGCTTAAGGAGGTGGGAGAGGGGGACAAGGAAGAGGAATAATGATTGAAAAGGTATATCTAGCCACCCCCTCCGCTTCTCTACTTACTGTATTCAGCCAGGGGCTTCTAGTGATCTCTTCACAGTCAAAATCAGCACTCTGTGCCCAGGACACAACCTTTATGAAGCACGTGGTTCTGTATCCAACCCCTAGACCTCTCTCTTTTTCTTTGCCTAATTGCATAAAATAGGGGTCCCCAGCCTCTGGGATCTAATGCCTGATGATCTGAGGTGGAGCTGATGTAGCAATAGTAGAAATAAAGTGTATAATAAATGTGATGCACTTGGATTATCCCAAACCCCCGCACAGTCTGTGGAAGCGTTGTCTTCCATGAAACCTGCCCCTGGTGCCAAAAATGCTGGGGACCACTGCCCTAAAACATCCCATGAGATAGATGTCTTTCGTGTTTTTAGATTTTGCACATGGGTGTCTTTCTCTAGATCGAAGGCAGGAGGAGAAGGGGACGACAGAGGATGAGATGGTTGGATGGCATCACCTACTCAATGGACATGAGTTTGAGTAAGCTCCAGGAGTTGGTGATGGTCAGGGAGGCCTGGCGTGCTGCAGTCCATGAGGTCGCAAAGAGTCGGACACAACTGAACGACCGAACTGAACTGAACTGATCCTTCTCTGGCCCCTGCTGCTAACACTGATCATTTCCTATGTGGCCAGCCATTGTGCCTTGAGCTTTAGACTCTTTTCCACAGTAAATACTTGCAGCTGTCTTATGAGGTAGATGATGTTTATCCTAGCTATATGGGCAAGTAGAACAAGGCTCAGAGAGCTAAATATCTTGAGTCAGATGGCTGTAAGTGGCACTGAAACTCAGAATCTGAGTACCTAGCCACTGCTTTATATGGCTTCTCTTTAATCCAAGGATGACCTCCATGGGTATGCCTTTCAACTACCTCCCTGGCACCAGCCTGGCTTACATTCCAACTGGCCACTTGTGTTCGTTCTCCATAACATACGTCCGCAGAAATGTTCTGTCACCTGAATATTTCAAGTCAACCTTGGCACCATCTGGCCACAAACCAGATTCTCTAATTTTGTTAATGGTTTCCCCATCTTCCTTAACACCTGGGCTTGAACTCAGCAATTGCTTTTTTTTTTTTCCTTCTTGAACTTTCTTATTCCCAGCTGATGTTAAGAGAGCTTGTTGAGATTCTTTTTCAGAGTGTCTCTTGCATCTCTTTTTGACACACTAGCTCAGTTCCCAGTTAGTCCTTATTGGATGGTTGCCCTAACCTAGTTGGTCTTTGTTTTCCCCCAGTCTGTCCAGTAACTCAGAACTGCCCAAATTCTGCTCTCCATGTGGAGTTCAGGATTAACCATCTCACTCTCAAAGCCATCCCTGATATGGCCTTGTTTACCTTTAACCTGCTAATCTTTGATGCAAAATTGCCAAATATAGTGTACCAAGTAATCTTACTGGACCTTTCCTTGTCTCTTAGTTTTACTTATTTTTTCCTCTCCTCTGTAAGAGCTCCTCCTCTCCTGTTTCTGCCCATTGAAATCATACCTAGATTTTATTTCCAGTTGATGTTATGAATGCTCTGCATACTTAGATAGGCTAAGCTCTGTTTAGATATGAGCTCTCCTTCCATGTATCTTTCTAATATCTTACACTAAACTTACTTGGAAATTGGACTACTCCACTCCACTAGATCACAAGTATGTTGAAGACAAACATATTCATTTTTTAATGTCCAGATGGGTCCAGCCTAGGAGGTTATACTGTGAACAGACTCAAAATCTCTAATCCCTCTTATCCTGCTGTCCGTCATCTTCCTAAAAGTGAAAATAAAGCAAAATTAAAATTAAATCGGATCATGTAGCTCATCTGCTCAGAAGCTTTTGGTGGATTCTTGTTGTATAATTGTCAACGTGCCTTCCCAGCTTTATTTTCCACAATAACGTAGCCCATTCTGCACTCCCACCCCTGCCCGGCCTCCGTCTCCTAAAGTCAACAGCTTACTCTGCCTGAATCCACACTATGGTTTCCTGCCTCAGGCTTTCACTCCAGCTCTGGTCTCTTTTCCGAATGGCCTCGGGTCACCCTTCTCCCCCTATCTCCCTTTAAAGCTCAAGCTTCCTAGGTCCTCCAGACTTCGTGCTTCTGTTACGAAGTACCTGCCCTAAATCAGACTGGATGTGGGTCAGTTATCCCATCCCGAAAGAACCTTGTACCCATACTGCAGGCAGCTCGGTACTGTGTCCAGAGCTGTGGACAGAACCATGGTCCTTTTCATTACCCTCTTACCCACCAACAGAGTAAAGGAGCCCCGGTGGGCCATAGCGTGAGGCCAGACCTTCTGAGTCTAGGTCCCTCCTCACCCAGGCCATCTCTTGGCCCTGTATGTGCAAAGGGCATCAGAGTAAATGTGGGAGAGGTCTTTGGACTTTTTCTCAGGAGTTTATTAGAGAAAAGAATGCCTCAGATTTTGTCATGGTTTTAAAACTGAGTGATGAAGCAGTGAACGTGTAGTGGAAAAAACTATGAAGTTAAATCTATAAAACTGAGCAGGGTGTTTAGGCCATAACTATATTTGCCACTCAGGAGGTCACTGGGCTGCTCTGGGCCAGGAGCAAACGTGACTTTTAACTAGAAGAAGCTGATGGAAGGAGGTCTTCAGCAACCTTGGTCAACGTTTTGGACTTGATTTTGACTGCCTTTGTTTAAATGTTTAGAGTGTGTTTTGGCCTCTATCCCCCTTTACTTTTTAGTTGGGGATTGCGTATCCTGGGTTCGATTGCCAAACACTTTCCCTTGAAACTGAACTTGGAATAGGTGTAGTAGATTCAAATGCTTACAGGGGCTTGACCGGTATTATCAAGGAGCAGATCATATGGCAAGGAAAGTCCTAGTCTAAGATGAACAGGAGGGAGTGGTGGGGATTGTGGCAAATGGGAAAGTGCAAATCCTGTCAAGTCTTTATTCCACTCCAGCTGATTGCTGCTATGCAAGAATGCGTGCCCACTGTCACAAGAGCCTCAGGATAAGCCAGAGTAGATTTTATAAAAATGTCAGCTCATGGCATCTTTCTCTCTCTGTGTGTATAGATGTGTATGTGCATACACACATACATTCACATGCGCCAAAGGATTTGACCTTTGACTTGGTTTTGACCTTTGACATGGGGGGAAAAGAGAAGTAAAATATCCCTCCAAAGTTTTTTCATGAACATCAGTAGTGGGAGGTGTCTGGCCAGCATGCTTGATTAATTTTCTCTCAGCCCATAGCAGTGGTCAGGGCACCAGGAATAAATCCTGCCCTTAACACTGCTGCCAGGGAGCCTGATCCATTTTGGGGGGTAGTCAGTTTTGTAGAGTGGAGTGAGCATGGGTAAGGAGGGTGTGGAGAACGCCAAGAATGATCAAGAAAAATATGTCACTGACGCCTTCAGCAATTGCCAAGAACCAGCACAATCTGTAAATAGTAAGAGTGACTGTAGGGTATTTTATTCCTTTTTCCTCTTTCTCTACAGAACCTCTTATCTGCTAAACTAGGTGGTGTTGACCCTAAGATTTACTTCAATCCATCAGAATTTAGAGACCCCTTCCAATTTATTTACATGTATTTTTCCCTGTAGATTTGATCATTGGCCTTTTAATGCTGAACTAATCAAAACTGGCCAGACTGGAAAGAGATAATCAAGCTACATGAACTTGAACATGATTTCATGTAGATTATATTTTGCTGGTAATAACATTTAAAAAGCTGATTTCAGGAGCTGAGGCCCTTCTTGTTCCTGCTAGGGCTCAGGAGCCCTGCAAGTAAGTTACTGTGCTGATAGCCAACTGTTTATGCAAATTAGTAAGTGCAACGCCAGCTACTAATTATGAAAATAAACTCATCTGTGCTCTATAAATATCTAATTATAATAAAATAGGGGCAATATTATAGTTCCATCTCTTGCCTCATCTGTTTCTCATCCACCATTGATTTGTCCTCTTGACAATGAATAACATCACTTTGTTTTTGAAAGAAGCTTGCTTTTCATGCTTTTTTTTCCTTCTTCTTCTAATGTTTTGAAAGTCTTCAGGGGAAAAATAGATTTATTTTAAACACAAGAAGTAAAATTGCCTGATTTTAGCAACTCTGTGTTTTTGACAGTGATGTCTAAAATGGTACTTTAAAATATGAAGAGGGCTTTCCCCCTCCTTCCCTGTTTAGAAATGTTCATTGGACACTGAAGAATTTTTTAAGAGCAGTTGTTATTTAGAGCATTTTTAAAAATGGATAAATGTGAACAGATTTATTAATAAACTACAATGGATTAATGAAATGCTTTAGTTCAACCCCAGTTGGTATTACATGTAAAGGAAAATGTTTCTCAGATTTCTAATCAACATTTCCATTTCTTCCTTCTCAATGGTCAGTTTGGATTTAGTGTTTATGCATAGATTTTGTATCTGTGTATATATCATAAAACACTTTCTCCTCAAAGATGGATGGTGATCTACATGCTTGTATAGACTTCTGCTTATCAAGGCAAGTTGGTTAATCTTAGATGCCATAGAATTTTCGACTGAAAATCTGTGTGTATACACATACAAACCTATAAGCCTAACTTTGATCATATCTACAGGATGTTTTTTAAACATTTATTATCTCTATGATTCATCTCATTTATAAAGAATTCCAGCATTTCCTTATGTGCTTAGGCTTGTATATGCCATGGTCTGTTTTTCAGGTGTGCAGGGCAGTGTATGTACATCCGGGTGTAAGTACAATTGGCCCAAATATTTACTAATAGGTTTACTATACATAGCTTTCATTTGTAGGATACTAAAAATAATTTATTCCAGTGTCATATGCATCTGAATTTAGCAGATTGTCTACTTTAACATTTGAGAAGCAGTGGTTATCCAGCATTCCACAAAGATAGACAGAGTGCCAACAATGGGCCAGATCAGTTGCTGGCTATTAAATACATAAGGCTGACCAAGGAAATGTGAGCTCTTCCTTCTGATATCTTGCTGATAGTCAACAGAGTTAGAAAATGGTTTTCAAGTGTAGCAACCACCTCTCCTTCTAAAGCCTTGCATAAATTCTGTTTTCAATGTGTTACATAGGTAGTCTTAAAATAATTTTGTTTGTGTATCTTGAAACCATCAGGTAACAACTCAGTTGACTCATCCACCTTTTACTCAGAGTCAGAAAAGAGAAGTTGCTTTGTATATGAAAATGTTGGCATTTTTCATTCATTTATTTATCTTTATTGAATGATGGAATACATAGTGTAAATAAAACATGAAATCCATGCTTTTAGCATAGAGCTTAAGTATTTTTGACATATATATATATATATATATATATGCACCCATATAAATACTGTCTAGACTGAGAAATACAATGTGTCCATCATCCCATAAGTTTCTGTCCTACCACTTTCTATCACTTATTTTTAATGCATAAATTTTATTCTCCTTACTCCGTTTAAAATTGTGTATCCATGTAGTAATCAGCAGGCAGTCTCCAGGTTGCTTTAATTTTCATTAACAAAGGTTAACCTTGCAAGACAAGGAGGCATTGTGGTTTCCCCTGTGCATAAATAGAGGCAGAAACATTGCCCTTTGGTGAGGTGGAGCTTTGCCCTGTTTTTGATGATACGTAGGTTTCCCTCTGCACAAAGAGAATATCTAATTGATATCATTGGGGTTTTTCTCTTTTTTTCCTAAGGCATTTAGTGGTGAATGGAACAGCAGAGGTGGAGAAGAGCACGTGCTTTGTAAAAAGGCAGACTAATAGCACTTTTTGATGGACGTCTGATTTTTAGGAGTGCCACATCTTTCATTAAAATTTACATATAAAGTAAGGGCAGGCGCGGTGACATGAAAGCTAATGCAACTTGCCCATCCTGACATAATAACAATCACAAGAAACTGGAGATCCCAGATGGCTGCTTGGCCTTTGCCACCCTTTTAATAAGCTACTAACTGCTAATTATTTCACTCTTTTGGGCAAGTTAATTTACTGTTGACTCTTAAAGAGATACTGCTCTTTTTTTCTGCCCCCACGCTGCACAAAACAGCTCCTTTTACCTGGAGCTGTGACAAGTGCTTCCGTGCAGGTTGGAAGCTTTCCAGCTAGTTGGACCAATAATGGCAAGCACTGGTGTGGAAAATGTCACTGAGTAAACAATATTTTCTTGGATCCTTTGAATATAGGGCATTAAAAAAATTCATTTGTCTAAGAATCCATTGTGTGTCCCTGTGTGTGTGTGCATGTGTAAGCGTGTAATAGCAGCCAATACAGGGAGAGAGATCTGAAATTTGGAGCCTGTTTAAGAGTGAAAGAACAGCTGCCTTTTAAATGGTTGCTAATTCTGACAATTAATGCTGTTTTGTGAGTGTATGATTTTCTGTGATAGCCGTTAGGAGGGATGATGGTGTGTAATAGCTCATTTCCTCAGCTTTATGGTAATGTGGCACAGCAAAGAACAGAGAACTGAAAGAGAACCAGGTCCCACAAGCTCGGGAGCCCTTTTAAATGAAGGGCCTGCAAAACATGCTTTTTGTCTGTACTTGGACTTCCTTAGGATGATTTTATATTTTAGCACAGACGCAGATTCCTGAATGAATGATGTGCAAGCAGGCTTGGATGCATCAGGAGCGAGTGTTTGGGAAAGAACCTTGTTTGCAGTGAGCTGTCTGACAATCAAAATATTTACTTAAAGATAAGCTAATGACTGTTTCTTGCAAATGCCGGCAGATCCATTATTGAAATGCGAGTGAGTAATTTGGCTTGATACTATCCAAAAATAAATTTCGATCCTCAAATACTAGTGCGTGTGCATGTGTGTGTGTGTGTTACACTTCTCCCCAAACAAAATGAAAGGTGTATCAAAGGTTGGAAAAATCTCTCAACCCATTTTCTTGAAACTTAAAATGAACTTAATGTATTACTCTGACCAGTTGCTGCTTGTTACTGTTAAGAATCAGTAAGTAGCTTAAAATATGCATTGAAAAAACACATTCTTGAGTTATTGGTGACATCTCTGAACAGGAACTGATAATGTGAGTTTCATAGCCTAATATATCTATGTTGTTTTTCAGTCACTAAGTTCTGTCGGACTCTTTTGCAACCCTGTGGATGACTATAGCCCACCAGGCTCCTCTGTCCATGGGATTTTTCAGGCAAGAATATTGGAGTGGGTTGCTATTTCCTTCTCCGGGGAACTTCTTGAATAGGGATCAAACCTGCATCTCCAGCTAATGCGAACTCTTTACCACTGAGCCATCTGAGAAACAGTATATCTGTAGTGACTAGCATTTTACACAGTTGATTGGAGAACTGGAACTCAATCAGTACTAACCATTTGCTTATTGTTTAAGTCTGAAGGAACTAGAGATGTTTTAAAATGTTATATTTCTTTAAAACTAAATACCTGGTTTCAAAATAGCCCCAAGGAAAACCCAAGTGTGTGTGAATTGGGGGAAATTTTGTTCTTTCAAAATCTTGGTATTATATAGTGTGTTCATACAGAATGCTGTTTGCCAAAAGAATTTTGGGAAATGCCAATAGTGTTTCAAGGGGAAAAAAAAGATATGGGAAAAATAAATTCTCAAAACACAGGTTTAAAACAAAGTTGAGTAGGTTTTTGACTTTAGGACTTCTCAGAGTCTTTGTTATGACGATTCAAAATTTGAATCTCTATGAAAGGAAATGTAGTTTTCAAAGTTACCCCAATTTTTTAGACATGAAATCCTTTTTTGTAATTTACATTTTGGATGAGGATAGCTAGAATTAAAGCCAATTTTCAGCTGAAAAACTTTGGGAAAGTCCCTTCTGAGTCAAAAATTAAAAACCTTAATGTGTCTAAATTTTGAAAGAGGCTTTTGGCTTTCCTTCCCCCCCAAATCCTCTTTCTGTTTGGATTTGGAATAGTTTTTTGGATGGGTTAGCTTCAATAGAAAAATATTCTTTCCTGGTAAAATGCATAACACAGATGTTAAAACAACTGCAGTTTTAAAAACAGTAGTCTTGTTAAAGTACTCTCAGTTTGTATTACCTAAGCACTCTAATGGGGTATCCATATAGCGTGTATAAGCAGTGCTTCTGATAATGGGTTGCTTCATTCTGGGAAGAGCTGGTTTCAGCAGAAGATGGGAAGATTTCTAGGAACTTTAAGTCTTACTTGCTTTGAAATTTGGCTCAGGTTAACAGTCACTGTGGTTATTTCTCTACTGTATAGCTGAAGTCATTCATCTTATGTCTCTGAGAGTTTGGCTATCGATAGCTTTTTTTTTTTTTTCCCTAGACAGTGAACATGTAAGTGAAAGAAATTCTTTCTGGTAAGAATTACTTGTATTTTATTTGGAAATCATTGGCTCAGCTGAGGATCTTGTGGCTCACTCACTGCAAGGCTGAGGACTTTGTCCTGTTCATGTGCTATCTGTGCAGGAAGTGGCTGCCGTTGAGCCATCTGTAGTAGACCATTTGCCTGGGGCTCTTAATCTGACCATGGGGATGTAGTTGCTGAGCCATTCATACTCTCCATTTCCCCAAGTGACCAATAATGGGCCTCTACAGATGCATTGGCCAAAACTGTTATAAGTGAGATTCCCAGCTTTAAACTAATTGATCCATGTGGCAAATAAGCCACACCAAATAATCAGGTGTGAATAATTCCAATGCTTGCCAGCACTATGGAGCAGAAAGAACACTGAGGTAACTGTGAGGAGACCTCGTTCAGGGTGCTGAGGAAGAAAACATGGTAGATTAAAGCACCGATGTTAGTGCTTGACACTCACATTATATAAATTCATCAAGCCTCATACCCTAATAAGTAAAATGGAAACAATGATATTACCTACTTGGGAGGGCATTAAGACAATAGAAAAGGCTTATGCTAGAGTTTGGATCTAACATAAGTAAATATTTGTTATCATAAACATTAGTTATCATAAATAATCTTGTTAGTATCACCAATGGTCTGAGAACCTTGAAAAATTAATCTTTTTGATCTTCTAATCTTTACCTGTAAAATGCCTGCTTGGTATGTTTGTTCTGGTTAGTAATTGATATTTTGCAAGTAAAAGCACTGTGCAAATTAGAATGGACTACAGTAAGGAATTAGTAGTCCATGAGAATAAATACAAGCTCCACAAAATCAGGAGCAGTATCTGTGGTGTTCATCATAGCATATTCAGTGCCCAGAACAGTGCCTGCCTCAGAGTGGAAATGACTCAGTGTTTGTTGAATGGGCACTAGGAATCACTGACTGATAATGCTTAGCAGAGTTCAGGACCATCAGTTCAGTTCAGTTGCTCAGTCATGTCCATCTTGCTACCCCATGGACTGTAGCATGCCAGGCCTCCCTGTCCATCACCAACTCCCAGACCTTTCTCAAACTCATGTCCATCGAGTTGGTGATGCCATCCAACCATCTCATCCTCTGTCGTCCCCTTCTCCTCCTGCCTTCAATCTTTCCCAGCATCAGGGTCTTTTCAAGTGAGTCAGTTCTTCGCATCAGGTGGTCAAAGTATTGGAGTTTCAGCTTCAACATCTGTCCTTCCAATGAATATTCAGTACTGATTTCCTTTAAGATTGACTGGTTTGATCTTCTTGCAGTCCAAGGGACTCTCAAGAGTCTTCTCCAACACCGCAGTTCAAAAGCATCAATTCTTCAGCACAGCTTTCTTGATAGTCCAAATCTCACATCCTTACCTGACTATTGGAAAAACCATAGCCTTGACTAGACCGACCTTTGTGGATAAAGTAATGTCTTTGCTTTTTAATATGATGTCTAGGTTGATAGTAACTTTTCTTCCAAGGAGCAAGTGTCTTTTAATTTGATGGCTGCAGTCACCATCTGCAGTGATTTTGGAGCCCCCCAAAATAAAGTCTGTCACTGTTTCCATTGTATCCTCATCTATTTGCCATGAAGTGATGGTACTGGATGCCATGATCTTAGTTTTCTGAATGCTGAGTTTTAAGTCAGCTTTTTCACTCTCCTCTTTCACTTTCATCAAGAGGCTCTTTAGTTCTTCGCTTTCTGCCATAAGGGTGGTGTCATCTGCATATCTGAGGTTATTGATATTTCTCCCAGCAATCTTGATTCCAGCTTGTGCTTCATCCAGCCTGGCATTTTGCATGATGTACTCTGTATATAAGTTAAATAAGCAGGGTGACAATATATAGCCTTGACATGCTCCTTTGCTGATTTGGAACCAGTCTTTTGTTCCATGTCTGGTTTGAACTGTTGTTTCCTGACCTGCATACAGATTTCTCAGGAGGTAGGTCAAGTGGTGTGGTATTCTCATCTCTTGAAGAAGTTTCCACAGTTTGTTGTTATCCACACAATCAAAGGCTTTGGCATAGTCAATAAAGCAGAAATAGATGTTTTTCTGGAACTCTCTTGCTTTTTCGATGATCCAACAGATGTTGGCAATTTGATCTCTGGTTCTTCTTCCTTTTCTAAAACCAGCTTGAACATCTGGAAGTTCACAGTTCCTGTACTGATGAAGCCTGGCTTGGAGAATTTTGAGCATTACTTAGCTTGCATGTGAAATGAGTGCAATTGTGCGGTAGTTTGAACATTCTTTGGCATTGCCCTTCTTTGGGATTGGAATGAAAACTGATCATTTCCAGTCTTGTGGCCACTGCTGAATTTTCCAAATTTGCTGGCATATTGAGTGCAGCACTCATCTTTTAGGATTTGAAATAGCTCAACTGGAATTCCATCACCTCCACTAGCTTTGTTTATAGTGATGTTTCCTAAGGTCCACTTGACTTTGCATTCCAGGATGTCTGGCTCTAGGAGAGTGATCACACCATTGTGATTATCTGTTTCATGAGATCTTTTTTGTACAGTTCTTCTGTGTATTCTTGCCACCTCTTCTTAATATCTTCTGCTTCTGTTAGGTCCATAGCGTTTCTGTCTTTTATTGCTCCTGTCTTTGCAGGAAATGTTCCCTTGGTATCTCTAATTTTCTTAAAGAGATCTCTAGTCTTTCCCAGTCTATTTTTCCCCTCTATTTCTTTGCCTTGATCGTTGAGGAAGGCCGCCTTATTTTTCCTTGCTATTCTTTGAAACTCTGCATTCAAATGGGTATATCCTTCCTGTTCTCCTTTGCCTTTAGCTTCTCTTCTTTTCTTAGCTATTTGTAAGGCCTTGTCAGACAATTGTTTTCCCTTTTTGAATTTCTTTTTCTTGGGAATGGTCTTGATCACTGCCTCCTGTACAATGTCATGAACCTCCTTCCATAGTTCTTCCGGCATTCTATCGAATCTAATCCCTTGAATCTATTTGTCACTTCTACTATATAATCGTAAGGGATTAGAATCAGTACCAAGGACAGCTCCAATCTTACCCTTGATACTATTCTACTTTCAGTAGGAGATCCTCGGGCAACTCCATTGCAGAAGGAAACCACTGGCCTCTTCCTTCAGAACTTCCTGTATTAGGAAAAAAATGTAATCTTGTTAAAGCCTGATTGTTCTTTAAATCTTCAGTGGACATGCTTCCTCTTTTCTGTGCATATAGAGCTATGGGATTTCCTTATGTTACTTGATAAAGCTATTTGAATGATAAAACAAAAACATTTAGCTGACACTTTTTTTTTTTTAAGCTGATTTACTTCTCTAAATTTTAGAACCATTTAATTTCAGAGTTGAAAGACTTAAAATTCCTATAGTCCATCCTACTGTAATTTTGTGAATGAAAAAACATGCCGAGAAGGCATAGGTGCTGTGTTTGTTGCTATACCGATAGTTCATGCTGCTGTTGGGATTGGCCAGACTCTCCAACTCCTAGAGCTGTTTTCTTTCCCCTCCCATGAAGCTAAGTCTAAGAGGCCACCAAGTTGTCCTAGTCATCTTTGTGCATGAGTGGCGTTTGTTACAGATCCTGCACTGGCTGCTGAGATTGTAACCAATAATGCTATGCAAGGACTACCCTGATCAGAGTACACCCATACTAAGCAAGGCTGTCTCTTAAATTACTTGACTGCCCTAAGAACTGATGCAACCCATCTTTGAAGTTGTCAGTAAATTGCTCTGTCTTTCAGGATTTTATAATGCCTTATACCACTTATGGACTTGCCCTGTCGACTGCTTTGTCTTGGCTGAAGTCAGATGGTGACACCAGTTGACTTAAAAAAGCTTTTATACTCTTTTTTTCTTTTTACTGTTCCCATGTTGACAGTTTATAACACAGTATATGCCTGTGAGGAAATCCAGTTGGGACTAATTTTCAAACTGTTACTTAATAATTTTCCACTTCCTTTCTTCCTTTAAGAATAGTTTAGTAATTTTAGTTACAATTTTTTTTTAAAACTAAAAAGGAAAAAAAATTTTTTCTCAAGTAAGAATGTCTTTGTCTTTGTCGATATCATTTCTTTGTTTTCGTTTTAAAAATGTGGTTTCTCCTTCGGTGTTAGCCGTGTATCTGATGGGTTCCCCCTCCATGAGGCAACTTTGGGGGGTGCTGATCAGTGCATGAAATCAGCTCTTAAATTGTCACAAAACTGCCTCCCTTCAGACTGTGTTGATCACAGGGCTCTCAAGTGTCAAAGTTATTTGGAGAACTGGATAGATGAAATGCATGAGCACTAAGCTTTTTTTTCCAGGATAGAATAAATAAATGTTTTCTACTATGTGCTCAGCTTTGATAGTGATTTGTTAAAAGGCAAAAAGAAAGGCCATGATATTAAATATTTACAAGAGTGATTTAGTTGTATTATCTTGTGTTCTGCATCTTTGTTTAATGGTGAAATCAGCTACTGTTGAAATAGAGGCCATTAAACCAGTGGTAGTGTGAAGGTCACTTCCTAGGCAAGGTTAAAGTAATTTGTGGAGAATAATGATTTTTGTCAACTTTCCAGATCCCTTCCTGTTTTGGTCAGCTTTCCTCCAAAAATAATAGAAAAAAAATACAGGTGAGAATTTACAGGCTCACTTTCTCTTTTGCATCCTTTCTGCCCTTTCTGGCCAACCGGATAGCTGGAAGTCTTTGGTACATTTTTTGTTTCATCCATTTAGTGGACAGAGACAGGTCTATTCTCCCTAGAGACCAGTGGCTGTATTTCCATTTACTGGCTCTTCTGTCAGTCCTTGCTTGGCAGTTTGTTTTAGAGGTAAAGATCCGTGCCTTTTCTTTCTTGGCAATCGTTTATCCTGTCTGAAATGATTCTTACATTTCTCTACCAATTCCTCTTCGACCTAAAGCAAAGATTTGGTTTCTTAGTTTATTTCTCATTTCACTTTAAAGAAGTCTCTGAATGAATACATGGCAGTATCACCATTTACACTGACAAGAAAACAGAAGTCCAGGCTTACAAAACTAATTACAGAAGTCCAGTTGACCCTTGAACAACATGGGTTTGAACTGTGGATCCATTTACTTGGGGCTTTTTTTTTCAAGTGTTGGGGACAGGATAAAACAGATACAGGAAAGTATTGGTGTGTATTAGGGTAGGCTAACTGCTGTAACAATAATTTCTGAATCCCAGTGGCTTAATACTGACAAAAGTTTCTCACTTACAGAATTCAGTGCAAATTAGTGGGTGGTGCAGGGGGGAATCTCTGCTCCAAACAAACATTCAGGCACTCCCCGTGGCTTTGTCATTTTCTAGAACTTTGTCCTTCGCTGAATTCAACTGGCAGATGGAGAGAGATGGGATGATGAGATGATACAGAGATGGAGAGAGAGAAAGAGAGGAACTTGAAGGATTTTTTTTAAAGGGTCAAGCCTGGAAGTAATGTGTGGCACTTACTGTTGGCCAGAACTCAATCACTTGATCACATCTCATTGCAAAAGAGGTTGGGAAATGTAATTTAGCTGTGTGCCCAGGAGGAAAGGGAAAGGAGTTCTGTGGATACCTCGTGAGTCCCTGCCCCAGTGGGTGAGTTGTGTTCTGTTCTTACATCATCTGTGTCATGCCTGTTAGCCTTCTTCAGTTTACCTTTGTTCAAACACACAAACCAACAAAATGCCTCCATGATTTCTATGAGTTAGTGGGTTCTTGTTCATTCCTTTTTCTATAATACATGCATGATTTTTATTTTAAATAAAACCCTACAAATTTACAGTAATGTTTCTCAAATTCATAAGAACCACTCAGGAAACTTGTGAAGCTGCAGTCTCTTAGTTTTATTTGGACCACAGAATCTACAGGTCTACATCATTCTTACAGTCAGGCAAGTTTGAGATACACAGTGTTATGCCAAATTCCAAGGAATATAGCAAACCATAAAGGAAGTATATGAGACTTTACTAAAAGTATTTTGCAGTATTTTATGTAGTTTGAAACAAGTTTCACATTTATCTAAGCTTTTAAACCTATTCATTATACATGAATTTTTGTTGTAATTTTTGTTTTAAGGGGTTTAATCTTGAGTTGGTATCCATAAACCAAAAGCTAGAAGTGTCTGAAATCTTGGCCTGAGTTGATGGTGGGGCCAAATGCATGATTCACAGGGTTTTATTTTATTCTTCTCACTGGATAGGAATATCTCAGCATGTTTTTCTCCCTGTTTATCACCTAACAAGGGACACCCTTGATTAAGAGAGTTCTTGTGTTACATTAAGATAATAGATAGGAGCTCATTTTCGATAGACCTACTTATTTTCTGTCTGACTTGTGTACAGTTAAATGATGACAACCCATTTTAACTTTTAGATGTGTATTATTTCACTTTATGTATGGGAGCCATACAAACCATGATATTGTGACGTGCACCCCTTTTCTGTAAAGCTGTGCCTTTATTCCTCGTAGAGAGTGGTTGGCCACATTGTACTGCTAGAATGAATGTCAGAGTGTGGGTAATTCTGGGCTTGTGATTTTTTTCTCTCTCCCATTTTATCTGCCTCTTTCTGTGTCTTTGTGTGTGAGTCTATGATTACTATTGAGTTTTTCCCCTAACTGCCAGCAATTATCTCACAGGTGGAGGGCTTAGGAAAGAGCTGAGAGAATTGTACTGGGATTAGAATAGCTCCCCCCACCCCCTGCTTTAAATATAGTGAAGGAGGGAGCAGAGTCTTGGAGGGCAAAGGCAGAGCTGGGGGGAGGGGTGGACAAATTGCTTCCGATATTTAAATCCCTAGATGGAGGGGATAGGAAATTCCTGATGAAAGAAAGCAGAATCAAAAACCGAAGCTGGTCTGGGGTGGTGGTTCTGTAGAGCTGGGGATGGAGGAAGGCGAGGCCGTGTTTCTGTTCCGAGCCAACCTCTTCATCCAAGAGGTTTTATTTATTTATTTATTTGATCTGACAATTTATTTGGAGAGGAGGAAGGGAGCCAGGAGCATCTAATGTATGCTCAGACCAAGAGAGTTTTTGTGAGACATTATCTTCCTTCCCAGCCGGAAATGATTTATTCACCTGATATGTCAGTTAGGATGCTTTCAGCTGCAAATAACAGAACTTTGAGCTCAACTGCCTTAAACAACAAAGGAAATTTATGGGCTCAGTTCTTGAAAAGTGTAGTAACTCAAATAATATGACCAAGAACTGGTGTCTCACTTCACCCTTTTTTTTTTTTTTTTTTTTTTTGGCTTTGCTTTCTGGTTGTTGGCGTCGTTCTTGGCAGACTACTGCCTCTGGGATCCTGACACGGCTGATGGCCATTTCCAGGATGACCTGCTTCTTGATTCCTGTAAATAAAGAAGAGTAACTCTCTTCCCTAGCAATTCAACAAAAATCCTGGCGTTTCAAACCAGTTGGACCACCTAGGTCACATGTTTATTTCTGAGCCTATCACTGTAATCAGAGTGATCATAGGGAGGGGATTTGTTGGTATCTTTGGCCTGACTCACATGCTCAATTCCAGAACTGACAGGAAGAGTTGGCTTTTCCTATAGCACGTGGGATTCAGGGAGATTCTGGATATGCCACCCCACATTTTGGGAATAGGGGAGTGGAAGCAGAAGCCTGCTTCTGCTCCTGGATAAAATTTCAAAATCAGAAGCCAAAGCCAATTAAGTCCTTAATCAAAAAATCAGGAAACTGGGTGTGTGTCATTCACCCTCACCCTTTGGCTGTCATGTGGTCCTGTCTCATGAGGAGGGGGTGTCAATGGGGGTGTGTGCACCAGCAGAGGCTCCATGTGGAAGCAAAGAGCCAGGAGAGGAAGGCCACTGGTGACCTGGCACTGCATAATCAAGATGTCAGCGTTTTGGGATCTTGATGTGAAGAGTCAGGGAAAATGTCCACGGGAATGGAGTGAACGCTAGGCCCAGCTTGCTTTAGGCGATACTGATCTGGTGGAGTCTTTTCCTCCTGCTCTGACCTCAGGCTTCTGCATAGGTCACCGGGCGTGGATTGCTACTGATGGATAGCTGGGTGAGACAGCCCTCTAGTCTTAAGTGTGTCTTCAGCAGAGTGGCTCTCAGTAAATATCTCTTTCTCAAATGCCTTGTCTCATCCACGGAGTCTTTCTCTTTAACTGCTGCTTAATCAACTGCTGCCCCCATAGCACACTGACCTAATTCTTAGCCACACATCTTGTCTAGGTTTTTGAGGCAGTGCCTCTTCAGTGTAACTGCTGGCGTTAGCGCCACCTTGACCTGGGGTCACCGTTCTCATCACCTGCCTGACGCCCTGCCGTAAGAGGGACCTTTGGCCAAAGTGAGCTGCCAGTGTGGCAAGCAAAACAGAATGAGTCTTGAGGGGCTGTAGCTGGATGGACCTGGTTATTATGGTCTCCAAACCAAGCACCATGAGGGCAAAGCCCCCTCATTAATGGGCTGCTGCCCCTAGTAACGAGGTTGCATTTGACCTTCCTCAAGCTTCTTTCTAGACCAGTGCTTCTCACAAATTAAAGTGCATGTACGTCATCCGACATCTCATTAAAATGCAGGTTCCAATTGTGGAGGTTTGTGGTCGATGGAGACTGAGATGCTGCACTTCTCACAAGCTACCAGGAGACAGATGCCCGTGATACTGCCGGTGGGTGGATCATTGTTTGGAGGAGCAAGTCTTTAAGGTCATCACCTTGAGTGATCTTGCAAGTGAGACCATCTGGTTCTCTGGATGCAAAGGAGGAGACCAGCATTCCTTTGGAAGTAGAGGGGAGACCTGCGACTTAAATTTCTAGAAATCATTTGTTATCTTCAGGCACCTGAGCAGGTGGCTGATAACACTCAAGCCTTCTCATCCTCCTTGGGTGATAGAGGAGGAGTGATAAGCTTGGGCTCTGTCTCCTGGTGTGATGGGGTATGATGACATTGGCTTATCTCCCAGGAGCTTAGGGAACATCCAATCATGGCATTTGTGATCGGTATTCAAGTGCTGTTTCATCAGTCCCACAAGTTGAGGGACATGCAGGGGGATGGCATATAATTCAATCTCCAGCATACTCCACTTCATGTGCCTAAAAGAATCGGTATCAAGTTACCTCCCAGACTTTGCACAACTCACAAACTCCCATTCTATGCTGATTGTGATTATCAATAGGAAAGAACATCAAATGTGTCTCATGAGACTAAGTCCTGCTCCCTTGCCCAAATTCCCAAGAGTTCTCCTTACACACGAATGGTTGCCATGGGTCTGCATTCTTGCCAGTGGGGGGCTGAGGCTGCAACCCCGCACATGGGCTGTCCTCTGGGTTTGATCTCAGTCAAGTCTGTTCGACAAATGCAGTCTTCTGTTGTCTGTGTTCAGCCTTATTTGATCTCACTCTCCCTATTTCCTGTCTGTATAATCCCCCAGTAGGAATCAGATCTAAACAAAACGTAAAGGAGAAAATGTGTAAGAAGTATAATCTGACAGCGTAACAAAGCAGGATGCTTAGCTGTCCAGTTGATTCCATTGCTTTATTTGGACCTAGAGGGAGGAGGAAACAAGCGGCTGGAGGAGCAAAAGTGAATTAGGAGGCTCTTATTGCACAACTGGTTGCTTGTGCCTGCATTGGCTAATGGATTTATGACGAAGCTTGGCTCCGATTTTCAGCTGTTAGTTGCCTGGATTCAGGTGTTTACCTGGTGTCTTCAGGGCTGCTGCCTAACCAGCTGTAAGTGGAGCTAGTTATTCAGTCTGCTCGGAGAACTGTTACATTGCGGGTCTTCGGGCTTCCCTGGGGACCAATCCAGCCGCAGGAGAGAGAGAACACATACCACGTGGGTGGAAGGGGGAGCCCTCGCTGGGATTTTGGTGGTTATTATAGTTACAAATGAAACTGTTTGAAACTTAAATCTGAGTTTCGGCAGCAGGAGGAGAAACATGGATGGAAATGAATTATGTATTCCATTACTGGGGTCCCGGAAGCGTGGAGTGGATGTTAATCTCCTTCGCACAGGAGCCTCCGAGCAGCTTGAGGTCGTCCGTGTAAGATCTGACCTTATCTGCTCCTGGCCAGACACCTCGGCTTCGATTAATTTGCCTTGAGAATAATCCAAATAAGACCCTTTACCTTGCTGTTCATATTTGGCTAGCATGTGGTCAGAGGAACCAAAAGTGCTTGCGCCTGTGATTTCTTTTAATCCTGTAGTTTCCAGGAGGTCTGGAAGGTAGAGGGAGAAGCAGGCAAGAGGCAGTTCACGCTGAGCGTTGGGGACGCGGTGTGGATTTCCCTGTGACATGCTCCAGCTGAGTCTGCACAGTAACCCCGGGACGGCGCTTCTGGTGTTCCCAGTTCACTGATGGTCCTGTAAAGAGATTCAGCATCTCACCTAAGGTCACCTAGCTCTGAATTATCCTTCCTGGGACTCAAGTCCAAGATGGTGTCACACCCCTACCTTGCCTTCTTTCCACTGCCCCAAGGTGTCAGATACATTAAAAAACTTTAAAAACATTTAAAAACTTTCCCCAGGTTAGCAAGGGATAATTAGAGTTCAGGAGGTTAAAATCACCAGTGAAAACAGAACAAAACCCATTTTCCCATAATTCACAGCCCCCTCCCCCACTCCATCCTGGTCTCTCTTTCCTTCTGTGTTCATAAATATTTGTACGTGCAAATTCTATTTTCCTTTCTTTTCCCATCCCCTGCTTTTCTTTTTTTTTTCAGTAAGCACAATGAGTTTTATTAAAAGTTTCCCCCAAGGCTGTCTGTTAGATTTAGCTTATTCTTGTTGATAAAACATTTCTGAGACAGCTGCCTAAAGGAAGGCATGGCAGATCTAGATGCCTTGTACATTTCTGTCCTTAGTCATCAAGGCAGGGAAGCTGGTTCGATGGTAGAGAGATGGGGAGGAGGGCCCCGGCATGCTTCTTCCCTCCATAGTTTTGAAGTTGCAAGGTGTCTGAGCCAGTGCAGACAGAGGTGTGCATTTGACGGGGCTTTGTGCCTTCATTGTTTCCATGGGTTTCAAAGCATCGCTTGTTCCTCTTCTAAATCCATTTGCTCAGTGTCAGAGATTTGCAGATCATGATGCTGGATAACAAAGAGCTGCCTACCTAAAGGTACCCGAACACAGATGGAACGGCTCTCTGAAGCCACATCAGGGAGGGGCTTTCAGTCCACACGTTCTGCTTTTGACTAGTCACCTTCTTCACTGAACTCAAGATCAAACTCTGGTTTCTTCCACACTTCTCTTTCCTTTTCACCACATTCCCTCAATCCATACAGCAGCCTTGCTTAATTGGCTCCTGAATTCCCCTTTAATACAAGCTGAAACACTTAGTCGAGCCCCCACAGGTTATTAGGGGCTGAGTAGACAATATTGTTGCCTGGAGAATCCCAGGGACAGGGGAGCCTGGTGGGCTGCTGTCTATGGGGTCATGCAGAGTCGGACTCTACTGAAGTGACTTAGCAGCAGCAGCAGCAGCAGACAGCATGAATAACCCTCTCCAGTATTCTTGCCTGGAGTGGAGAATCCCCATGGACAGAGGAGCCTGGTGGGCTACAGTCCATGGGGTCGCAAAGAGTTGGACACGACTGAGTGACTAAGCACACAGCCCAGATAACATGAATAAGATAGGCCTGGCCCTTGCTTTTGGAGGGGAAGACAGCTGTCACATGCGTAACTGCACAAGCCGTGGATGTTGAGAAAAGGCATTGCCGTGTGAGTACACTGGGGAGGTGGAGTGGGTTGCCCTCACTGGCACCTGGAGAGGAGTGATCATTTCCCCTGGACTTCAGCTCTGCTGGAACATGCAGCTCTAGAGTCCTCCTCCTTGCCCTGTTACTGTGCAGTGAAGCACTCCGGAGCCTGGGCGTTCCAGCAGCCATACTGCGTTATATCATGTGGCCTTATTAAATTTCTCTTTGTTCTCTGGTTGTCTCTGTTGTGATGCCGGCCTTGATATACGATCTTTTGTAGAGTGCAGACAAATAAATCTTCCCTAACTCTGGACTCCAGATGTCACTCTCCCAATGAAACCCTTCTTATGTCTCCCACTCGCCACCCCCGCCCCCCACCCCCACCATGATAGGATATCCTTACAGGACGATGTCCAAGCTCCTTAGTCTTGCACTCAGTACGCCACAGTTTGGCCTAACCTCAGCTCCCTTCCCATGTATGAAACCCTTTGCCAACAGCAGGACCTGCTGACTCAGGACCCTTCCATATCCCAGGTGCAATGTTTTCTCTGGGGCTCTGCTCATTTGCTTTCCCTTTAGCTTCCATAACTTCTCCCCAGGTCTGGCCATTTGTGGGAGTTTAATTCAAGTTTCAGTCCCGCTGGCACCCTTTCTCTGATGTCTCAGCTCTTCAGAATGCCACAGTGCTTTCCAGAACCACAAACAGATCACTTACCCTATATTGTCCCTGTCTATAGTTTATCTCCCTCTCTTTATGTCTCCCCAACCTGTCTAAACGATCAGAAATGAGGCACCTTCTTTTTTGTTCCTTCTGATGTGGTCACCATGGTGCCGCTACAGGCTTGATGGTTATAGGGTGGTAGGTTGGCTGTATCTGATTAACTTGTATTGCACAGAGTTTCTTACAGTGGCAGGCATGAACATGCAGCCAGCAGATGGGGGATAGATGGAAAAAAACATGAATTTTCAATTGTTGTATCTTCCCAAATTGCAACCTAACATTTTTTTTAAAGCAATTTTTAAATTTTTATGTATCTATCTTAAGCTCTACTGGGTCTTCGTTGGCTCATGGGCTCTTCTGTAGGTGTAGTTAGTTGAGGCTACTCTCTAGTTGCTCTGTGCTGACTTCTCATTGAGGTGGCTTCTGGCTCTAGAACAGACAGGCTCAATAACTGTGGCCCACAGGCTTGTTGAGATCTTCCTGGACCGAAGATTGAACCTGTGTCTCCCGCATTGGCAAACGGATTCTTTACTACCAGCGAGGCCGCCAGGGAAGCCCTCAGCCTAATGTCTTACGGAAAAATCAGAATGCACTTTTTGGCCAACCCAATACATCATCGATTTAGTACTTTTTATAGAGGATGAGCTACGGTGGCTTTGTTGTTCCGTCACTCAGTCGTGTCCGACTCTTTGCCACCCCCATGAACTGCAGCTCGACAGGCTTCCCTGTCCTTCCCCTCGGGGATACAGAAGCTGGGAGTGGGGGTGAAAGAGAAAAGCAAAGCTGAAGGGGGTGAGTCAGAAAGGAATGGAGTGAGCCCACATCACAGAGCCCCAGGAGCGCTGCTGAGCGTCCTGGCTGTGTTTCTCTCTGGGTAACCTGGATAAGGCACACCTGGAGCCTGGTCTGTAGAGGGCAATTAGGACCCTGCCTTGCCTGCTCCTGGTCTGTTGGGAGATGTAGACTGTAAGGTGTACTGTGAATGGAAAGGAGGTTGTTACTATAAACAGCATTGTCATCACTTATCTTCTGAATGCTCCCAAAGCCACACTGCGGCGGGGGCATGGATCGATGGAGAGGCCTTTGTGACTGGAGGGGAGAGGCCAGACTGGAAGGAGCCTGTGGTCAGCTGCTGCAGGCCTCGCATCTGTGCAAACATTCTCCTGACTGGGAGGGGTTTCCCCAGGCCTGTGAAGGTGAAGAAGGGTAAGGTGTGTCAGCCCTGACCTTGCCTGTGATAGGCACAAATGGGGTGTCACTTAACCACGGTTATGATAGAGAGGTCCTGGAGGTCAGTGTGAGCCACAGGACTGGCTGAAGACCTGGGCTGTGGTCCCCTCTCCACACTTGCCACCCATGACTATTACATTCTAGAAATGTGGTATTAGCCAATCAAATGCCAGAGACTGAGTGCCTTATGGAAATGACCTCACTTCATCCCGGATGCAAGTGGGGGTCAGGTTCAGGGATGTTAATAGAGCAGCTCAAGGGAACCGGCCAAGTGAAAAACAGGAGCTGGGGTTGGCTCTCAGGCCTCTGCCAGTGCTCAACACTCAACCACTGTGCTCTGCTGGCTTCAACCTCTTGGAACCTCGGTCTCGCCATCTGTGCCCTGGGGATCGTGATATCCACCTAGCTCACTGCATGTGTGTGAGGACATGGTGAGTGGCTGGGTATCGAAGGACTGCATGCCCTGCTCTGTAGATGAAATGCATGGATAGTCACTGAGCATCCAGCATACGCCTGGCATTGCTCTGGGTCTGGGATAATAAGATAGCCAGGGCATCAGCTCAGACTGAGGGGCCTTCTAGTCATAACCTCTCAACAGATGGACCTAGCAAAAAGTGGGAAGGGAAGGAAAAAATGTAGCCATCTTAGGACAATTGTGTTTTCAGAAAGGAAAAAGCCTTGTTAATGGGTAGCCATTGCCCTTTAAATCCACCTTCATTCCCAAGTGTAAATACCAAAATCAAGAGATTTAACCAATGTGGGCAATTTACAAAGACAGTTAAACAGAGAAAAGCAGAGTGCATTTATAAAAGAAAGAATCATGTCAGGACATTTTGATCAGTTCTCGAAGGTGAGAAGCATGCAGTGGATGTAATATATCTAGATTTTAGTAAAATCACTCGAAGGAGAAATGGCCTGAAATCTTGCCTGAGAAATTAAATTGGCCAGGAAGGAAGCTGTGCCATTCAGAATGAGAACTGGATGGGAGATGGGAGGGAAGGGGTGGGTGTGATGAAAAATGACCATAGCTCTCTGGGTATGATGGGGTCAGGTGAAAAGACTGAATGACATCAACACTGAATGATCTGGAAGAACGACTAAGCTCCTGGTAATGACGTTCATACATGATGCTTAATTGGGAGGTGTCACCGTGATGGCTTGTGGAAGGAAGCACAGAATAAGGGGATGGCAGTCAAGGTCAGGAGGCCACAGCCGTGCAGGCTGGAAAAATGTGGGGGGTATGCAGGCAAGGACAAGTGGAGGGAATTTCCTTGAGGACAGTCTGCAAACGTTGAAATACATGTATATATCTAGTAACATCAGGACAGAATGAGAGCTGGAGATCTTAAGCTGTCCAGGGATTTATCCTTCCATGATTTAAGCTGAACAAGAGCTTAAATAATACAGGAGCTGAATCACACAGGAGGTATGTTGGGGATCAGCAAGGTACCTGAACCGTGGTGGGTATTTTAACAGCCGTGACCTGCAGGTTGAGTCCCTCCCTTCCTCTTTGATGGGATGATCTTAGAAGCAGAACTACTGACTTTTAGAGTGTCATTACCTGCTTGGGAGTTAGTGTTCTCATGTCCCACTGTGCATATCTGTATCCTGGCTCTATCGCTTAACCTGCAAAATGGGAAAATAACCTGCAAAACAGGAAAATAAGATACTTCAGGAGTTTTGTGAGAACTAAGTAAATGGAATAGGTAGCACCATGCCTGGTATGTGCTAAGTGCTTAGTAAATATTACCTATTATTATCATTACTGTTTTTATCATCAGCATCATGGCCTGGAGTGCAGTCTATACCGGTGGTAGAATATACCAGCTGAACAGATAATGGCCTTTCTGGTTAAAGTGGGGGAAGAAACATCCAGAGAACATGATCTGAAAACTGCTCATAGAGTAAAAAGAGCATAAGTTCAGGCGTCCAGATTTTTTCTCCAAACTCTGTTATGGTGGTGGAGGTGGTTTAGTTGCTAAGTCATGTCCGACTCTGTCCATGGGATTCTGCAGGCAAGAATGCTGAGTGGGTTGCCTATTCCTTCTCCAAACCTCTGCTCTAGGTGACCTTGAATGAGTCACTTTTCCTCCTTGTTCCTGTTTTTACATCTACAAACATCTGGGGATGAACCTGGCCATCTCTGAGGCCCTTCCAGCCCCAAAAGTTCAAGTACAAAGTGAGTTGGGTTTTATATTGCTCATACTGTCAGGTTTGAAGCGTATTTTCTTAACATGTATTACTCTGCAGACCTATACCAGCAGTTGCCACCCATGGGAAAGTTGACTCCTACACTCTTAGCACTGAGCGTCTTACATCCCAAAACCTCCTCTGTCCCCTTAGTCCTGGGTAAACCAGATGGTTGGTCAGCCTACTCATGGAATAATTGTCCCACTGTAGGAGTGTTGGATGACAGTGTAAATACACATCTGCGGGAACTGAGTAGTTCTGTTGAACCACGGGAAGCATCCTTAGGAAGCCATTCAACATTTTTCATGGGGCATTGTCTTAGCTTGGACTGCTATCATAAAATTCCATCAACTGGGTGGCTTAAAGAACAGAAATTTTTGTCTCACATTCTGAAGACAGGGAAGTCCAAGATCAAGGTGCAAGTCGATCCCGTTCCTGGTGAGGACTTTCCTCCTGGCTTGCAGATGGCTGCCTTCTTGCTGTGTCTTCACATGGTAGAGACAGATCAGTTCTGTCTCTGAATATAGTGGTTCTACTCACATGAATTAATAACCTCCCAAAGGCGAAGAAGTGAAGTCACAGAGTCATGTCCGACTCTTTGTGACCCCATGGACTGTAGCCTACCAGGCTCCTCTGTCCATGGGATTTTCCAGGCAAGAGTATTGGAGTGGGTTGCTATTTCCTTCTCCAGGGGATCTTCCTGACCCAGGGGTCAAACCCAGGTCTCCCGCATTGTAGGCAGATGCTTTATCATCTAAGCCACCAGGGAACCTCCCAAAGGCCTTGCTTTCAAACGTCCTCACGTGGGGGTTAAGGCTGACTATATGATTTTGTGGAAGGGAACACAAACAGTCCATAGCAAGATGGGCTGACCAAAGTTGCATCATCAGGAGACGTGTTGCCAGGGAGGTGCCAAAGGGTCCTGGTGCCTACCCCTCATTTCTGCACCGACCCAGTCCCATCTCATGCTTTTACTCGGGGCTGCTTGGCTGCTTCCTGTCTTGATATCGGGGCTGACAAGAGAGGAGTGAGTCTTCAAAGGGCACTGTTTCCCAGGCTCAACACGTGTGAGGCTTCCTCCAAGGAAAGAGTGAGTCAAAAGGAGGAGTTGGTCTTGTTTTCCAGAGCTCTGTCTAGAATAACACGTTCACTTTTGGATCGTCAGGGACCGGAAGGTGACAGATTGAAGGGTGCTGTCAGGGGGTCATCCAGATGATTGACAAGGAAGAGGAAGAAACTGATAAGAAGGAAGAGAAAGAACAAAAGCCCATGCATCTAGGCGGGGTGCATGTGTGTGTGTGCAGGGCAAGAGAGGGTAACTAGGAGAGGAAGGAGGAGAGAGGAGGCTGGGGCCAGGCATCCAGAGAGGAACTGCGGATGGAGGCAAAGCCCTTACGCTTCACCTTTGTTCAGCATCTGCTCACACAGCCATCAGCTCCTCCAGCTGTGCTGATGTTACTGCGGCTGCTTAGTCGCTCAGTTGTGTCCAGACTCTTTGCAGCCCCATGGACTGTAGCCCACCAGGCTCTTCCATCTGTGGGATTTTTCAGGCAAGAATACTGGAGTGGGTTGCCATTTCCTACCCTACGGGACCTTCCCGATTCAGGAATGGAACTTGCGTCTCCTGCATTGGAAGGCGGATTTGTTACCACTCTGCCACCTGAAAAGCCCATACTCTAGGTGTGGGGAGTACGCAAAGATGGTACCATCCTTCTTTGGTCTAGTGGAGGTGACAGGCAGTGTGTCTAGTTGTGAAAAACAAGGGTTTACTTACTAGCTGTGTTGCCTTGAGCAAGTTAGAAAAACCTTTCCGTGCCTCAGTTTCCTTACCTATAGAAGGAGCATAATCATAGGACCTACTTCTTAAGTGTGAACATTGTATCAGTTTGTATATCAAAAGCACTTAGAAGAATGCCTGGCATGTAGCTCATGTTACTGTTATCCTTATCAAATGAACTCATGCATTCCACATGCTCAGTATACGACCTGACAGGTACTAATCACTCAGTGAATGCTAGCTCTTGTTGTTGTTGTTGTTGTTATCATCAATAGTAATATATCAAAATGAGGCATAGAAGAATTATGTTTATAGTACGAATGTGACACAGCCAAGGCAAGCCAGGTAACAGCAAAGAATTAAGATCATCAAAATCTACTGTCCACCTAAAGGTGATATTTGAATGGTGGGGAAAGGCTCTATAGAGGTTTGCCTGCTGGGAACAAAGGGAATCTGAGTTGAAATAAATAACCAGAAGAAGGGGTCAACGTCTGAGGCTGTAGCTGGCAATTTGATCAATCTACAAAGGCTGGCTAGAGCTTTCCTTGGCTTTTTAGGAGATGTGCACAGCAATTCCTGCTGCATTTGCTGATTAACACAGCAGCCAACAGAAGATGCTATGTATTCCTGCGTATTTTATTATTTACAATTGAAATCCTAGGCTTGACCTGAACACATTACCCTATTGTTCTTCAATTACAAGGTTTTTTTTT
Source organism: Ovis canadensis (assembly GCF_042477335.2). Taxonomy (NCBI): domain Eukaryota; kingdom Metazoa; phylum Chordata; class Mammalia; order Artiodactyla; family Bovidae; genus Ovis; species Ovis canadensis. The sequence goes on from NC_091251.1 coordinate 99,862,272, forward strand.
TTTTTTTTGATTGGTAGATTCATTGATTGATTCAATGATTTATTCATTTAACAAATATTCATGGAGTATCTATTACATGCTTTCTACTCTTATAGGTACTGGGCATACAACAGTGAGCCAAGAAACTGTTATTCTCATGAGACTTCCATTCTAGCAGAGGAGGCAGGCAGCAAAAGGAAAAATGTATATCAAGCGGTGATAAGTGCTCTGAAGAAAAATATTAGAGCAGGGTATAGTGATAGCACTGAGAGGGCAAGGGTTATAGTGTCTTAAACAGAGTGGTTGGAGAAGGTGGGGACATGACTGGAGGGTGGATGATGTGAAGCACAAGTCACTGGAATGGGTGAGGAAGGAGTGTTGAAAGTGCGGGGACAGGAGGTGCAAAGGCCCTGAGGTAGGAGCACTGTCACTGTGCCTGAAGAATATCAAGGGTGCTAGTGAGGCTGGGGCTAAATGAGTGAGGGGAGGCCAGTAAGCAGCGAGACCAAAGAGGAAGCAGGGTGTATCAGTCAGGGTTCAGCCAGGAAAGCAGAACCACTAGGAGGTGGAGCATAGATATGGATAAATATATCTCTGCATATATGGGTTTGTTGTAGGGATTTGGCATCATGCAAGAGTTAGTGGGAGCTGGTTACATGTGTGAGGTTGTCACTGTGTTTGATGGAGCTTTTAGTTCACCAGGCAGGTAGTCAGGGAAGGAATATGGGTGTAAGTAGTGGGTTCAGTTCAGTTCAGTTCAGTCGCTCAGTCATGTCCGACTCTTTGCGACCCCATGAACTGCAGCACACCAGGCCTCCCTGTCTATTACCAACTCCCGGAGTTCACTCAAACTCACATCTGTCGAGTCGGTGATGCCATCCAGCCATCTCATCCTCTGTTGTCCCTTTCTCCTCCTGCCCTCAATCCCTCTCAGCATCAGGGTCTTTTCCAATGAGTCAACTCTTTGCATGAGGTGGCCAAAGTATTGGAGTTTCAGCTTTAGCATCATTCCTTCCAATGAAAACCGGGACTGATCTCCTTTAGAATGGACTGGTTGGATCTCCTTGCAGTCCAAGGGACTCTCAAGAGTCTTCTCCAACACCACAGTTCAAAAGCATCAATTCTTTGGCTCTCAGCTTTCTTCACAGTCCAACTCTCACATCCATACATGACCACAGGAAAAACCATAGCCTTGACTAGACGGACCTTTGTTGGCAAAGTAATGTCTCTGCTTTTGAATATGCTATCTAGCTTGGTCATAACATTCCTTCCAAGGAGTAAGCATCTTTTAATTTCATGGCTGCAGTCAGTGGTTTAGGGGAGATCAAAGGTGGGTTGGCCCCCATGGCATGAGTTCCACGAGGATGGTCTGAAACCTGTGTCGGTTCTGGTCACCTCTGGTGTTAGTGGTGTGGATATCCTGTAACAGCTGGGGCCCTTCTTTATAATGAAGACATGTACTTGCCCAGGATCAGGAGGCGGAGACACTGAAAGGGAATCCAAGGGGAGGGAGGAGCATTTATAGGTTCAGCGCTGCTTCATGTGAATGAGGCAAACCAACAGATTGGTAACACTGTGTACAAGCTACCACTGTTCATCCATCATGCAGATCCCTCAAGAATCTTCCCTCGGGCCCACCCAATGTGGAAACATACAAGAAAGGGAATCCTGGGAAACATAGTTCAGCCTAGCCAAGCTGATGCATTACAAAGCCACCACATGGGTTGTGTGGATGGGGGTTTGTAGCAAATCTACAAAAAGATCCTCATGAGAATTCCTTGACTATTTGCCCAATAGACAATGACTCCTTAGTTAAAGCTGTTTCTCAGGGTGAGGTGCCTTTGGTTTTCCAGTAGTTTACCCAAGTGCCCAGATGGTAGCTAACAGGGAGGAGATTTGATTCGCATTCCCTGGGGAAGATGACTTTAGTTGCATCAATCATCATTAGCCACAGCATCATATTCAGCTATTTGATGCAACAGAATTTGATTGACGTAATTACTAGACAAAAAAGAAAAACGATTAAATAAGAACTTGGCTCTGGGGAATTAGAAGAAGCGCTAATGCAAATGAGGAGACGACTATCCGGTTCAATTTGATCATTCATTTGTTTAGTCATTCATTCCCCAAATATTTGTGCTCAGCACAGGCACAGTAATGGGCTATGTTTGGATGTGAAGCATAAATTCTGTACTAGCAAGTAAACTTCCGTTATGCTAAACGCCAGAGATACAGAGAGGGACATTGATATCAGGAATTTTCCAGATACATAATTTTAGTAGAGGTATGCCCAGGGATAAAGATGCCACCAGCAGGAAGTCTGTAAGTCTCTCTGGGCAAAGGGGCATAATGTCCTACCTGCATATATGATGGTGTCCTCACTCTTGGACTGCTTATGTTCTAGTTGAGGAGCCCACGGGTACACAAAGCAAGGGACTATCTTATAAGCGCAAACCGGGGCTACAGGCCAAGCACAGCTGGAACTGCGTAGAGGGTGGGGAGAAGACCACCTCATGACTCGGTCAAGCTTTGAAAACCGGAGATCTTTTCATGCTAATTCCTGAAGATGCACAGCTTTTAGAGACTTGTCTTTTCACAGGAAATATCCCACTCAAAAATAGTGTGTTTGGCAGAGGCCTATTCTCCCGCAATCTTTGCCTTTGTCTGCAGTGTGTTAAAATAAGAGAGCTTCTGATTCAGAGGAGTTATAAAAATAATATAGTAATTACAAAGTTCACTTTCGTGACTCACTTTGCTCTAAATCATGGCAGTCTTCAGGGAAACCTTCTTGGAGTTAAAAATCCCACTTGATGTTCATATTTCGAAAGTGCCAATGGATCCGAAATTTCGAGACTGAATCATTTGACAGCCTGGGGGAAGGGGCGGGTGCTGGGATGATGGCAGTTTTCAATGTTTGTAGATGTCTCTTTAAAAAGGCAGGAAATAAATTGGCTGATCTGTCGTGCTTACATCACATGCAATGCTTGATCGCAGAGTACCTTGTTTCCCTATTTGTTTTTCCCTCCCTCCCCTCCTGTCTAATTGCCCTCTCCAGAACAGAGGCTTCCACTGCCTTTTGGCTTCAGTAATGGCTTTCATTTTCATTAAGAGCATTGCGCTAATGGACTGTTACAAAACGCACACTTTGTAGCAGTCACCACCAAATGACTCTCATCCTACTGTTTCCTGCGTCAGGCGGAAAAGAAGGGGGCCGGGGGCAAGACAGTGGGAACGAGAAGTTTCCAAACAGGAGAGGCACCTGCTTCTGTCCTTGGGTTTCTTCAGGCAAAGTGGGATCGGCACCTGGAATTCCATGAGTGTTTTCTACTCACTCGCTTTGAAATGCCTCTTGGTCGGTAAAACGTACTGAAGGAAGAAAATAGGAAGCCCGGTTTTCTCATGATATTTTAGAATTTGAGGATGGTTGGGAGTATGACCTGCAGAGGTCTCTCAAGAAGGAACACTGATGATGACAGGATGTCACCAACCTTGCTCCAGAGATGCTCGCGTTGGTTATTACTGCTGTTGTAAGCACCTAAAATGATTGGTGCTTGTTGAGTTTTACTTGAGGTGTGCCATTCCATATGCAGCGGAAGGCCCGATGTTGTTGAACGGTTTCAGAATTTGATTTCTTTGTAAAGTAGACTGGGCTCTGTGCTCCTGGTACCATAGCTAAATAGACACAGTTACACCCGTGGTGGATTCATGTCAATGTATGGCAAAACCAATACAGTATTGTAAAGTAAAATAAAGTAAAAATAAAAATAAAAAAAAATAAATAAAATCTTCGAGCTTTAAGTAAGCTTAGAGATAATTGATTTAATGCCCTCTCCCATTTTCATGAAGCTGACAGAGATCGACTGGTAAGTGTAAGCTAGATGTTAGCGGGGGCCAATCTGACTCTAGGAGGTCTGGTGAGCTTTACAGTAGCTCCCCAAATGTAGTCTTCTGAGCATCACTTTTGATTCCCACCCCTAGTCTCTTTCTTGGTCTCTCTTTCTGAGCCTGGCTTCTCCAAAACACCAGAAACATTCTTCCTCTTGTTTCAGATGGAATGAGCCCACCTAGCTTCAGGTCACCCTGGTACACTCGTCCTCCACCCCAACCTGTTTCCCAAACAAATTCAAAACTTTTTCAGGGCACTTATAATGAACAAAATTTTCTCTATCGTGTTACATTAATCTCAGACCTGGTCTAAAATGCAGGTTTTTAATTTTCAAATCTCTGTACTTTTCACAACATAATGTATTTGCTTTAAGTAAGATATTCTGAGTAAAGCCATCATCATGTGATGTTACTGATGACATACTTCTGTTTCATTTAAATTCGTCACATGCGTTGCCCCTCACAGGAGGAAGCAAAGATCAGTTAACATTTTACAAATATTTATAATTTTTTTTTAACACCAAAAACATTTTGTCTTGGGGAATAACCAATGAACAATGTTGTGATGGTTTCAGGTGAACAGCGAAGGGACTCAGCCAAGACCAGTTAACATTTTGATGGGCTGAAACCTAGAATCTAGGCTTAAAGTCTTTACAATAACTAATTATTAAAATCTTTGCAATTAGATATTTTGAGTATATACTTAATATAGATCGTATTAGCCGATTGACACCTTTGCAGGTGCAATGATAGCATATACAAGTGTGCAAGCCGTTGTTTCTTCTTCGCTAATACCCATTTCCCCTTAGGAAATAAAAAGATATTGGTAAATTTCCTAGCATTTTTCAGTTTTATGTTCTCATATAGTTTAAACAGTGAAGCCAGAATCTGCTTGCTTTTGTGTTTGAACATGCAAATTCTGAAGGGTCAGAAGGCTGGATCCTATATTTTATGCAAGGTGTTTGGCTTGGCATGAGTCTATAATGTCAAATAATAACCACATGGATTTACAAAGCCCAGTTTGAGAAAGGTCACCAAAATATATAAGCTGACTTTGAGAGTAGATACTGTAGGCTTGAAATGAGGATGATTAAATCTTAAACCTTCACTAAAGTTTGGAAAAGTCTGGCCGGATGTGAGTTTTTAAACACCAAGGAGTGATCAGCCTTCTTTTCCCATCATGACCTTAAACTTATTTCTCGGTTCAGCTACCGAGTACTCTCTTTAAAAGGACTGTTCTTTTGAAAAAGAAACATAAGTTGTACCTCGCCAGTGTTTGAGTATATGAGTGATAGTCGCTCAGTCGTGTCCAACTCTTTGCGACCCCATGGACTGTAGCCTGCCAGGCTCCTCTGTCCTAAGAATTGTCTACATATGATGGGATAGAAAAGAGATACATGAAATGAAAAGACAGAAGTGAAAATATTCCAAGGTCCCAAGATGCAAAGCATCTAGAATAGAGAGAGCAAGATGAATGTGGTGCCCTCAATCTCAACTACAAAAAAAAGGCAGAGTGTTTACCAAATCTTTGAAAAAGCTTTCTTCCCAGAAAAGATCAATTTTAGCTGAATGCAATCCAGAAATTTGTGCTTGAAGGCTGCTTCCTGGAACAGGTGGGCCAGAGTTCCAGGATTCGTGGCCTGAGAAGGAAGTACTCTTCACTTCCTGGGTATGGCTGGCACCTGAAGGGTGATACCTCGCATGCCTGGAAATTGGAGAGCATGCAGAGAACTAGCTGTTTTTGTATGATGCATCTCAACGTGAGTGCTTGATCACTCCACCTAACATAAATTTGTCCTGAGATCCACAATTTCAATGTGGTGCCCGTCTGTCAGTATTCTGTACTAGAGGTTACCTTAAAACAAGGGCCACCTCATTATATCCAGGATGGCCACTTAGAAGGGAAATCATAAAGAAGTTGGGTGTTAACTGTCTGGAGTTTGTTCTTGAGTAATGACCGTGACTGTTGGAGCTACACCAGTCTGAAGTCAGAACCTGGACTCTGTCCTTATTAGCTGTGTGATGGGATGAGTCATTGAACCTCTCTGAACCTTAGTCTCCTCTTCTAAAATGGGTGTAATAAAGAGAAAATTGTCAGGGTGTCTTAGTGCGTGTGTGTGTCCACGTTTGTAAAGGAGGTAGCCGAATACTTGGTTCAAGGCAGACCCTCAGTGTTTGTTTTTCTTTACAGGGGCTTCCTTGGTGGTTCAGATGGCAGAGTCTGCCCGCAATGTAGGAGACCTTGGTGGTTTTTTTTTTTTTGGTTATTTCTCTTTAATTCATTTTCTCCTCCTCTGCCAACTCTTTTCTTCTCTATATCAAGCCCCTTTCCTATGCTACATTTTCACAGAGTTATGCTCTCATGCTAACCCTGCCATGGACCTGGCTGAAAAGGCTTTAAGTATCATCTAGGATCTGGGCTTCCCTGGTGGCTTAGATGGTAGAGAATCCACCTGCAATGCAGGAGACTCAGGTTTGATCCCTGGGTTGTGAAGATCCCCTTGAGACGGGAATGGCAATCCACTCCAGTATTCTTGCCTGGAGAATCCCATGGACAGACGGTCCTGACGGGCTACGGTGCATGGAGTCACAAAGAGCCAGACATGACTGAGTGACTAACACTTATAACCCAGGCATAATACCTATAACCTTTTAGAGGCACTTTAGAACTTTGAAAACTCATTTTGACCCAAAGGAATGAATCTCTAATGGTGAAATCTCTCCGTCTTCTGGCTTGCTGATATGAGGGTCAGTTTTGTCTAGAGCCGGTACCATCTTGATATCACAAGTTATAAATTTTTGAACTCTTTTTTTTTTTAAACCCTTTTCTTCATGTGGCCTTGGCTACCTACCTGTAAAGCCAATCTGGCTATGAAATGGAGGGCTCCTCAGGACTGTTTTAATCAGAAATATATATATATATAAAATTACATTTCCTGTGCCATTGCTTGTGTGCCAGTGAGATTGTGCACAGCTTCATTAGTAAGTTTACTACACTGAGCCTTTCCAGAGAGTGTACTGCTTGATTCAGTCCCTGAATAAATTTGCAAGTGCTAATCTAGTCATTGCTGGAGAGCCTCCAAATGTAGGGCAGGACTGTTTTCCCTGGATTGGTAGGCATTCGATTGGCAGGGTCTGGGGCCCTGGTAGGTTCTGCAGGCCTGAGGGAGGTTGGCCATGCAGCCAGGCGCAGGGGGAAGGAGCTGCTGGGGAGCTGTGGCAGGGAGGCCTCTGAAATCAGGGCCATGAGGGATTTGCACTGTGACTTCCAGGTCCAAATTCAACAGAGATTTCCCGAGTGCCTACTGAGTGCCAGGCACCATGGTGAGCATTGCTGCTGCTGCTGCTGCTAAGTCGCTTCATTCGTGGCCGACTCTGTGCGACCCCAGAGACGGCAGCCCACCAGGCTCCCCGTTGTCCCTGGGATTCTCCAGGCATTAGGGATGTCTAATGAGAGAATAAGACCAACAGGAACATTCCTGCTCACTTAGGGTCTGATGATGGGGGTCAGGGGAGAAGCAACACAGTAGATCAGTGAAGTGTGGGGTGGGAGTGTGTGTGACAATCAGGCCACAGTTTGATATGAGGTCGTTAGAGAGACATTGCGGAGAATGCAACACTGGAATGAAGACAACATGTTCCATCCTGATACAGATACAGGGGAGGCGGGACATACCCACTAGGACTTGGACTGGAGAGTGGTCCGGGTAGAAGAAATGATTTGGCAAAGTCTCTGAGGTGGAAAGCCTTCCTGACCTGCTTAGGAACAACCAGGAGGCTTGTATACCTGAAGCAGAGTAAACCAGAGAGGGAAATAGAAGATGCTTTAGGAAGTAATAGTGTAGGCTTCCCTGGTGGCTCAGAGGGTAAAGCATCTGTCTGCAATGCGGAAGACCCCCTGGAGAAGGAAATGGCAACCCACTCCAGTACTCTTGCCTGGAAAATCCCATGGATGGAGGAGCCTGGTAGACTATAGTCCATGGGGTAGCAAAGAGTCAGACATGACCGAGTGACTTCACTTTCACTTTCAGGAAGTAAACGTGGGTGACATGTCCCCTAGAAACAAGGGGACCTCTTAGGAGGCTCCCAGGTGAGAGCTTAGGGCTTGGGGCCAGGGTGGCCATAGTAGAGAAGATGAGAATTGTCAACAGTGTGTGAGTGCCGAGTCATTTCAGTCGTGTCCAACTCTGTGACCCTATGGACTGCAGCCCACCAGGCTCCTCTGTCCATGGGGATTCTCCAGGCAAGAATACTGGAGTGGGTTGCCATGCCCTCCTCCAAGGGATCTTCCTGACCCAGAGATTGAACCCGTGACTCATGTTTCCTGCATTGGCAGGTGGGTTATTTACCACTAGCGCCACCTGCTAGAAGCCCGAGAATAGTCATATTTTGGGTTTATTTGGAAGAGAGAGTTAATAAATAGGGTTTGCTTTTAGATTAAGTGCGGTGAGTGAGAAGACAGGGGCCAGGGATGACTCCAAGGCATTTGTCCTGAGCGACAGGAAGGAAGGCAGTGCCCTTGACCAGAGCGGGAGACTGGGCTGTAGGCAGGGCCAGTTTAAGGGGAAAGAGCTGGAGCTGAGTTGAGTCACATGAAGTCTGAGATCTCCAAACATGGATTTGACATCCAAGGGGAGATGTCAGTGGGTTTGAGGTTGAAGTTCAGGGAAGAGGATGGACCAGAGATGTAAATCTGAGGGTCATCAGCATATGGACAGCCATTAACGCCAGGACACTTTGCAGAGTCACTGCCTTTTAGGGAGATTTCCTGTCCTTTGACAGAACTCCGGGGTGGATTTGAGATAGCTTCCTGCCAGAGCTGCCTTCTCCTTTGTCTGTGTGTCTGAGGTTTATACTTGGCTGGATTCAGGTGTCTTTGAAGTGAAGGGTCTGCTTCCCAGGAAGGATACAGAGTGATCTATCAAGATGTTAGGATGAACAGGCTAGAAATATTTATCTTTGATTCCTGTCTTAATGTTTTTCTCTGTGAGTGTGTGCGTGTTCAGGTGTATGTATGTGCTCTCTAATACCTCTACTCTGTGGTTATAGCATATGAAAGAAGTTTATGCTTCTTGAGAATGTGTGTTTATAAACTTCTAACAAAGTGGGAGATTAAAGAAGTTTACAGACCACTTGGATGAAGGAGACGGGGGACATCTGTTGATTCAGGAGCTCTAGAGAGATGGGTGGGAATCAGGGAGTCCTGTGTCTTTGTCCGTGGTGGAGTGAGAGGGACACCCAGCTTGCCTCCAGTAGAAGAGATCCTTTTAAGGGAACATTCTGGTTCCACCCAGACTTGCTGAAGCACCTTCTAGGTCCAGACAGCACAATGGGCATTTTCACCTTTTGCTCTCATATCCTCAGAGGAAGCCTGGGAGGTTGAACCAGAGAATCACTCCCCATGAAGGAACAGGAAAGGGAGAGTGAGTTGACCATGAGCACAGGGTGGCAACCTTCTCAGGACACCCGCAGGCCCAGGAGATAACCCTTACTCAGGTAAAGAGGGGAGGTGTCCTTCCAGGATCTCACATCAAGAACCGCTGTTTTCTAGACCGCCATTGCCCCCAAGGCATTCCAGATGGGAAACAGCTCAACATTTTTCTCTCCAAATTCCGTTTGAGTTGGCTCAGATGTTAATGAATCTGCCTGCAATGCAGGAGACACAGGTTCGATCCCTGAGCCAGTAAGATCCCTTGGAGAAGGGCATGGCAACCCACTCCAGTACTCTTGCCTGGAGAGTCCCATGGACAGATGATCCTGGCGGGCCACAGTCCATGGGGTCACAAGGGAGTCAGGCGTGACTGAGCGACTGACACTTTCAGAAAACACTCTTCTAAATATCAGGTCTACACTCGATGAAAAAGTCGGGAAGTGCCAATTGGTGAGCAGTGTTTCCCCTGGGAGGGAAGAGGCTGTTGCATTTTCCAAATCCTTCTCTCTCTTTGACTTCTTTTTAAAGAAAAGCTTCAAGTTCCAAGTGTTGTCTATGGTCCTCAGGCACTTTGGTCAGTTCTTTTGCAGGTATCTTTTCATGGGTTTATGATTATTTCTCAGGCTAGACTGTACAGACCTCGAGGGTAAGAACCCTACCAGCTCCTGCAGCTCCTTTTCTGTTATTCTTACCTTTCAGTGCCCTGCACCTGTGGGTGTTGGATGATGACTTGTTGACTGATTACTCTATCATGGGTGTAAGAGTCTCGACAATAAAATCAAGTGACAGCAGTGATTAAACAGATCACAGTAGCCAGGATCCAGGAGGAAGGCAGCCATCAGCTGCTCACCTCCATCCCCACCTCTATGCCCTTTGGGTGGCATGAGGCTCCTGGAGTTTGTTGAGGTCTCTGGAACAGGACAGAAATGATTTCAGAAACAGAAGCCTCTTTCCATGGAAAGCCTGTCTACAGCTTCATGAGACGTAAATCAGGGAGCTGGTGAGGAAGGTGCAGGCGATCACGTGAGGATCATGGGCAATCACAAGATAGAACATCATCAGGAGAGTCAGAATCCCAACTCAGATGGCTTTGTCTGGGTTCTCCGTTGCTCCCTGCTTTCCATATAAGGAGATTCCTCAAAGCAGACTCAGATGAACATGCTTTGGATCTGGGTCTTCAAACTCCAGAGCTCCTCAGAATCACTGGGGAAGCAACTGAAATCCAGATTCTTGGGCCTCCTCTCCCAGAGAGTCTGACTCAGTAGTTCTGGTGTGCAGGCCCCGATATTTGCCTTTTTTTTTTTTAATATAAACAAATCAATGTGGGTTGTTCTAGAGTCCACACCTAGAGAATTACTGCACTTTTACTTGGAGTTGTGGGTGAGACGTGGGTCTGGGTTCTCTGAATCGATCTGATTGTCTTGAATGTGTTAATTATCCCTTTGTCGGGAGCTGCCTTTTCTCATGCGGCCCTGGTCCTTCGTTGACTTTAAACTGCTTGCCCAAGCTTGAGCTTGAACTGGTATTTTAGAAGGCCGAAGGGACATGGCAATATATTCATTTATATAGCAAGTGTTTACTGAGCATCTGCTTTGCTCCAGGCCCTGTTCCAGGTACTTCAGTTAAACAGGGTGAATAAGACAAGGCCCTGCTCTCTCTCCTGAAGCTTCTGTCCCAGGAGGCTTCTGGGTCTCTATTAGTGTTCACAGAAGGGGTCTGTTCTCTGAGGCTCTAGGATAATGCCAGGACTTTGGGTTAGCCTGTGTATGCTTGGTGCTCATGCAGAGGTAGGTGTTCCACTCCTCAGTTTATGGATGACGAGGAAGGGAAGAGCCTTAGGGAATAAGTGACTTGTTTTCATAATGGAGGTGCAACAGGTATGGTATGCTTTCAGTTCCCGGCTATTGTAAGCACTTCACTTAATGTTCAAAAGGGTGAATATTCACATATGACCACCCCAGGGCTCCCTCTTATCTACCCTCCCATGAGATCACCTTTTGGGGAGACGGCTGGGGGACGGCATTCTGTTTGGATGCATTGCCCTGGGACAGTGGCTTTCTGCCAGGGTTAGGGCAAGTCATTCAACCCTATATGCCTCCATCGTGGTATTTGAGTCAGGCGGGTGTTTATAGCCCAGGTCCTACTCCAATTTTCTAGAATTTCTAATTTCTAAGAATTTTCTGGAATTCAGTCTAAGCCCTGACTTTTGTCTCTTTAGTATCTGTCTCAGTAGGATCTTGAGATGTGAAGTTGTAGCTTGCTATAATTTGCCACTTCTAGGGGTATGTATCAAATGTGCCTGCCGAGCAATGGAACATCCTTGGAAGTGGAGAGCCAAGAAGCAAATGGAAGAGGAGATAGAGGGTTCCCCGATGGTACAGAGGGAGGGATATGACCTCCCTATCCTTGACCTTGAGTTCAGCCGTTTTCACATCCCCTAAATTCTGCTGTCTCAGAGTAAAGCACTGTCACTCATCCTAGTTTTGGATCTTGTAAGGGTGGAACTACCAAGGATGATTAGTGAAGGAGGCAATGGAGAGAGCAGGGGCAGAGGGAAAGAAAGCTGCTTTGGGGATGACAAAGTGAACAGCGAGCTAGGCCGAAGGACACCTTCCTGCCTCTGTCATTGGGAGGGAGTGGGCCGTCTTCAGTTGGCCGGTGACTGCCTCTGTACACGGCCCACTCTGGAGGTGCAAAGGCCGTCTCGCACCGTGTCTCAGACAAAGCGCTGGAGACTTTCTCTAAAGGATTAAGATCTACATAAAACTTCTTTCTGTCGAGCATCTTAATTTATTTTACACTCCTGGAGCCCTCCAAAGGCCACGCTGTACAGTATTGATATTATTCTCCTAGGAAGTTGGCTTCTTGATGTTTTAGCTCCCTTTGTTTAGAGCATATTCAGATGAACAGATGAATAAGGAATGTTTAGGGCAATAAAGTTGGTAGGAAGATGGGCTCACAGTCAAAGTCTAAGACCCTGAGGGTCATTTCTGACCCAGTTGAGGCTCTTCTGGAGCGCGCGGCTTCAGAGTACTCCGTGGGGGTGGTGGCTGCCGGGTGAACACCGCAGGTGGATGAAAAGTGAGGGCCAGTATTGTATATTCCTCTCCTCCCCTTGGTGATTAGGTTGTTACTGCTAAGAGTTGAGCCAGACCTTTCTGCCCTCGAAGAATAAATCATCCCCAGGAGAGTAAATGTCGTCCACAGACATATTTATGATTCCCACCATCTCTGCCCTTTAAGCTGCTTCTCTGTAGCATTTCCCTTAAAGCTGCACCATCCGATACAGTGGTCGCTAGCCATGTGTGGCTATTTATTTTCCAATTAACTAAAATTTAAATTTCTGTTTCCCCTCTCACTAGTCACATTTCAAGTGCTTATAGCTACACGGAGCTGGCAGCCGATGTCACAGACAAAACAGGACCGCAGAATGTTTCCATCGTCACAGACGTTCCTATTTGACCCCAAAGTCCTTGGGGTGCTAGGACTCCCTCGGCCTGTGTTTGCGGGTGGGGAGATGGGTACCTTCCTTCTCAATGAGCCTGGTCATTGCCACAGACTGAGGGCCACCTGATGGCCAGTCCACGAGTGGAAAAGACAGACTTACAGGGCAGCAGGGGCCACAGAACCTGCAGGAGCTCAACAGTTGGTAAACTGAGCTACAGTGAAAGTTGAAAGTGATCAACTCAGGGGTGAATTAGATTGAAAAAGGAGCAGAATGCAGGCCCAGGAAAATACAGCTATCGGGACTTTTAGGTTAAAATTTGGGACTTCATAGTTGAACACCTGAAGGCGTCTTTGTGGTGTCTCTATGTCCCTTATTATAGAGATGAGGAATTCGTATTTTAGAGGTAGAGTCATTTGTGCAAGGCAGTGGAAGTGGTTAGCCTGTCAGGATCTAGAGCACGCTGATTTTGAGTTCTTTGCCTTTTTGTATTTGACCACATTACCTCTCAAAGAAAAGACCAAGTCCTTGCCTGATTGGCTGTAATGAGTTGCTTTTCTCTTCTGATGAAGACCCCTGTCAAGGCAAGTGGACTAACTGTCTGGGGGTCTTTGGCCCTGCTAGGCTGTGTGACACCCTAGCTGTAGCAGTTGGGGGGGAGAGGTAGTTACTGGTTTTGACTATTTATCATATTCTAGATGCTGTGCCAGAGCTTTTCAGTATATTGTCAGCCTGGGTAGCAGATATTGTTTTCATTTTTAACAGATAAAGAAACTGAGGCTCAGAGAAATTTTGAATCTTGCCCGAAGTCCCAAAGCTAGTAAGCAGATGGGATACAAATTTAGGTGGGTGCTATTCCAAAGCCTGGTCTTTGCACCATTTCACAGTGCTGTCACGAGCAGACCCGGTGGTAACGAGGTGAGAGACCCGGGACCCTGGAGAGGAGGTGCACATATGGCGTTACCTGTGGCTGAGCGTGTGAGTTGGGAGGGATGCCAGCAGACCCTGGGTCAGCCCCTTCTCATATGTACGATTATCCCAGCCATGTATGTGAGGAGAAAAGAAAGAGTTTTGGAGTGGGATGGACAAATGAGGCTGCCAGTTTCTTTGGAGTCCAACTGTATGAGTCAAAAAGGGATGCCTTTTTTTAAACTGGTGGCAGAGAAGACTGCCCACCTGATCCCTGCTCTGAGCACGTGTGAGCCCTGGATGCTGAGAGCAGATAAAAGCAAATATCTTTTTGCTACCACGTTGGGTCCAGATACTAGTGCCAGGGACTTGCTTAATGAGGATGCTAAGGGGCAGGGTTTTTGGAGTTTCTGAAGAAGGGAAACATAGATGGAGAGCAGTGAGATGACAAGTGCCCACAAAGGAAGAGAGCTTTTAGACTCCTCCTTTTAACCCAGACTCTTCAGTAACTGAGAAGACAAGTTGCATTCATTCTGCCAACAGCTTAAATTCATGGAGGCAGCGGAGGGGAAGGGAAGGCAGAAAAGAATGCTGTTCATAGCTTAGACAGCAGTTCTCATCCCATGGATTATACTGGTTCCTGGGAGAGAAATACCAGCTCATCAAAAGCTGGGTTTGCAGCTGTGAGCCCAAAGAAGAACTGAGAAAACCAGCCACCATTGTGGTAGACAACAGAATTGCATCCTCCAGTATACTGAGTGGAGGAAAGAAAAGACATCTTATCCTGAGAGGACTTATCCAGTCCTTCTTAGGAAGGCTTGGGTAGATCTGAAGATGGCTGTTTCCTTTCCCAGATTCAGCCTTAAAGAAGGAGACTCTTCAGAGTGAAACCAAGTGTCTAACCTGGGGACAGGGAAACTGTATCAGTTATTCACGGCTGTGTAACAAAAAGATTGCTTGCAGTAGTAATTTGTTAATTCTCATGACTCTTTGGGTTGACCCATTAGTTCTGTCTTGAGTACTACTACTGGGGTCACCTGTATAGCTTCATTTATTTGGCAGAAAGTCTGAGCTAGAAAATCAAGGTCATTCTCACCCATCTGGCACCTCAGTTTTCCATGTGACTTCTTATCTTCCAGAGCCTCTCTGCACAGCCCCTCTCCAGCAGGGTAGAGAGCCTGGGCTCCCTTGTAGCATAGTCACTGGGTCCCAAGATAATAAAAGTGGAAATTGTCAGTGACTTTTGAAAAAACTCTTATTGGAGTATAGTTGAATTAAAATGTTGTAATAGTTTAGGTGTACAGCAAAGTGAATCTATCATGTTGCTGCTGCTGCTAAGTCGCTTCAGTCATGTCCGACTCTGTGTGACCCCATAGACGGCAGCCCACCAGGCTCCGCCGTCCCTGGGATTCTCCAGGCAAGAACACTGGAGTGGGTTGCCATTTCCTCCTCCAATACATGAAAGTGAAAAGGGAAAGTGAAGTTGCTCAGTCGTGTCCGACTCTTAGCGACCCCATGGACTGCAGCCTACCAGGCTCCTCTGTCCATGGGATTTTCCAGGCAAGAGTACTGGAGTGGGGCGCCATTGCATATATACGTAGCCACTCTGTCTTGATTCTTCTCTCATAGAGGCCATTACACAGCATAGAGTACAGTTTCCCATTTTATACAGTGGGTCCTTATTAGTCCTCTATTTTATATATAGCAGCATGGGGGAAGCCTGGCATGCTGCAGTCCATGGGTCTCAAAGGGTCGGGCATGACTTGGTGACTGAACCACAAAACGGCAACAGTGTGTGTGTGTCGGTCCAAACCTTCCAGTTTCTCTCTCCCCGCCTCCACTTATCCCCTGGTAGCCGTATGTTTATTTTCTACATCTGCAACTCTATTTTTGTTTTGTAGATAAGTTCATTTGTATGCTTTTTTAGATTCCACCTATAACTGATATCATATGATATTTGTTCTTTCTCTGTCGGGTGTCTTAAAGGCTGACCTTGTAACTGGCAGAGCATCACTTCTGTCATTTCCTATGGGTTAAAGGACATCTCAAGGCCAGCCGAGATTCCTGGGACAGAAAACAGGCTGTTCCTCTCGGTGGGAGGAGGGACATGTCATCAGGATGGGACGAATTCTTGGGAGCCATATTTGCAGGCAAAGTGCCTTAAGAGCTGTGATAGGATATAAGAAATCACAATAAGAAATATATATTTGTCTTCACCCCCAGTTCCTGGCCCTAGGGCTTCCAAAACCCTTGACATTTCCTGAATGACTGAAGTGAGTATTTTTTGTTGTTTATAACAAGACCCTTTCAACATAACTGAGTCTGTGCTAATGAGATGTCTCTCCATAAACAGCTTCAAGGTGGGTACAGGTAGCCAGAGGAACCAACCAAGTGATTAGAGTTGGAACTTGGAGCCCCACTTCTCAACCTCCTGGTAAGAAAGAGGGGATGAAGATTGAGTTAGTCCCCGATGAGCAGTGATTTAGCCAATCTTGCCTATGTAGTGGAACCTTTATAAGAACCCTAAAGGACAAGTCCAGAGAGCTCCTGGGTTGGTGAATACACTGAAGTGCTGGGGTAGTGGGGTACCCTCCCCTCATAACTTGCTCTATGTACCTCTTCCATTTGGCTGTTCCTGACTTGTATCTTTTAGAATAAACCAATAGTAAGTACAATTTTTTCCCCTGAGTCCTATAAGCTGTTCTAGTAAATTATCAAGCCCCAATTGATAAGTTGCAATATTTAGCACATAAAAATATAGGACATCTGGTTAAATTTTAATTTCAGATAGATGAGTCATTTTTTTTAATTAGAGGTATATCCCATGGAATATTTGGTACACAGTTACCCTAAAGTACTTGTTTTTAGAGATTCAAATTTAACTGGGCAGTTTATATATTTCTAAAAAATTTTATCTTTAATTGAGGGTAATCGCTTTACAATGTTGTGTTGGTTTTGTTGTATAACAGCATGTATCAGCTGTATGTATACCTACAGCCCTCCGTCTGGCACCTCCCTCCCCTGCCCCCGCCATCCCACCTCCGAGGTCTTCACAGAGCACTGAGCCGAGCTCCCTGTGTTACACAGCAGCTTCCCGCCAGCTAGCTGTTTTGCACATGGTGGTGTAGAAGTGTTGCACACGGTAGTGTGGAAGTGTGGATGCTACTCTCTCGCTTCGTCCCCCTTCTCCTTCCCTTGCTGCATCTGCAAGTCTGTTCTCTGTATCTGCATCTCTATTCCTTGGGCAGTCTATATTCTATTTTGCAACTCTACCCTGTGGGAAGAGTGGCTCTCCAAGGGAGAGTCTGACAGGGTGACAGGTGGGGGCTATAGAAGTGAATTGGTGTCCTAAATCTAGTCCAAGACATGAATATGTGGAGAAATCCTCGTAGGCCAGTGCTTCTCAAACTTTGACATGCATACGAATCACCTGGAGATTTTGTTAAGGTGCAGATTTTGATTTAGAAGTGCTGGGGTAGAACCAAGTCCTGCCTTTCTAATAAGCTCTTGGGTGATGTGCATGACAGCCCACGGACCACACTTGGAAGAAGCTTGGTCTATAAAGTCCAGGGTGAAAACGTTTTTGGCTTTGCAGACCATAGGGTCTCTGTTGCAACTATTCAACTCCGGTGTTGTGTCAGAAAAGCAGCCACACACAGTATATAAACAAAGGACCATGGCTGTGCTCCAATACTATTTTCTTTACAAGAATAGACGGTGGACAGGCTTTGACCAAGCAGGTTGTGATTTGCTGATCCCTGGACATGATGATTCTGATGTGCCCCCTTCTCTAATGAGAATTCTTGGTGTGAGGAAGGGAAGGCTTGCTTTCTCTAGAGTAGAAGTCTATAATTTCAGGGGTTCAGCGAGGATTGCCCTAAATCCCTCACCCTCAAGTACAAATCTCTCTCTGCTCATAATTACTTTGAGTCTTCAGCTAATATTTGGTTCTCTATTGAAATGTAAATTGCCTGAACTAAGAATCCTTTTAAGCTGATAAACAGCCTCTACATCCCAGAATAAATGTATTTAGGATCCCTCTTGAAGGAGAATAGAAGAGGACCCTGCAACAGGAAAGCTGAGGCTGTAACTCATTTATACTTTTGACTAGAGTAAGACAGGTGATCCTTACCTTACTCTCCCCCTTTAAAATGTGCTCACCAATGCCGATAATTAAAACATTCATCTTACTAAAGAGTATTCAGGTGTGTGAAAGAGAAGTCCTCGATCGACCATCCTGTTTGCTTGGGAGAGACAGAAATTTCCCAGGGTGTGAGATTTTCAGAGCTAAAACCTGCACGTGCATACGTGCTAAGTTGCATCTGACTCTTTGCAACCCTATAGATTATAGCCCACCGAGCTCCTCTGTCCATGAGATTTTCCAGGTAAGAATACTGGAGTGGGTTGCATGCCCGCCTCCAGGGGATCTTCGTGAGTCAGGATTGAACACGCATCTTCTGTGTCTCCTGCATTGGCAGGCAGGCTCTTTATCACCCGCGCCACCTGGGAAGTCCAGGACAGTTCCCCGGGCTGTTCCCAGGACAGGTCCTGGCAAGCCAGGATAGAGAGAGGGAGAAAGTCAGTGAGCTCTCGGATGATCCATTCCCACAATCACAATTTGGTGACAATACATCTCCCCTAAACTTAAAGATGATTGAAAGAGTCTCAGAGGAATATGCATTTTATTTTACTTGAACTTGAACTTGAAGACACTGCTACAAGTGAACACTGTGGAGCCCTCATTTCTATACAGGTTGGGGAATGCCCACGTCTTGCAGCCCTCTGCATTATTAGAGGATGTTCAGGTGGTGCTTGCTGGTGGTGAGAGTGGTTTGAATGGTGATAGTAATAACAATAATGATTATAAATAACAGCTAACATTTATCGGGTGCTTAATGTCAGGTAAACTGTATATTTCACATTCATTATCTTACTAAATGCTCTGAGACATAGGTTCTCTCATTTTCTCAGTTTTACAGGAAATTAAATGGTGGTTTAGAGAATTGTTTTGATTTGTCCAGGAAGCTGATGTGCTGTGCTTAGTCACTCAATCCTGTCTGACTCTGTAATCCCATGGACTGTAGCCCACCAGGCTCCTCTGTCCATGGAGATTCTCCAGGCAAGAATACTGGAGTGGGTTGCTTGCCCTACTCCAGGGGATCTTCCCAACCCAGGGCTTGAATCCAGGTCTCCCGCACTGCAGGCGGATTCTTTACCATCTGAGCCACCAGGGGTTTCAAACCCTCTAGACCCTAAATGATTCATGAGCCCATAGCACCAAAGCCTTTCCTGGTATTTTTGCCAGCTTCTATGAGCCCTTTCCACGTCTCCTTGCCTGGTATTGTGGGACACATGCCTTTTGATAGGCCATTTAGCTTCACTGAGCCTGTTTCCTTACACGTTTGAAAAAATAGAGGAGGTGAAGTTAGACTCTCCATTTCGTTCCCCACTTCCTCCCTGCCCCCATTTTTGCCACAGGTATAGTTGTTTCATTCTCTAGGGAAATTCTCTACCATCAAAGAAGGTTTGGTGGTGTTCAGTAGTTCTCCCAGTGTGGTCAGTGAACAAACAGCATCACCTGGGAACGGTTAGAGATGCAGATTCATGCCGAATCAGAAACTCTGGGGTAGGGGTCCCTATAGTCTGCTGCACAGAAAGGTTTGAGAACCTTGGGTGTAATGGAAAGAACTTGGGGTTGCAAATCAATAGAACCGAGTTGAATTTTGCTGCTGCTGTTTGAGTGATGAACTTTCTGAGCCTTTTTCTGAGACTTTCTGAGCTTCTGCTCTAATATGGAATAGCATAATCTCAGAATTCTAACTGGGGTGGAGTCAATGGTGAAAAAACGCACTTGAAGCATTAAAGCATCATCCTTGTCACTATTAACAGCCCGGGGGGCCTGCTTCCTCATAGCACAGGCTCTCCCTGCCTGCTAAGATATAAACCCCGTAGAACTTTTTTTTTTTTTGGTCTAAGAAAGGATACAATGATATTTATGTAGCAGATTACTATCTTTTGAGTGCTTTCAAGTAATATTTTTTCAATGTAGATTTTAAGGGTTTTTAAAAGGTGAACTGTGGTTGAAGTCTTTATTGAATTTGTTACAATATTGTTCCTGTTTTACCTTCTGCTTTTTGGCCTCAAGGCATGTGGGATCTTAACTCCTGACCAGGGACCAAACCCACACGCCTGCATTGGAAGGCAAAGTTCTAACGACTGGACCAGCAGGGAAGTCCCTCAAATGATTTTATTTAATTCTTACACCAGTTTTGTGAGACAGGCTCAAAATGAAGCTGAGGCCTAGAGGGTTAATGACTTGCTTAAGTTGCCACAGCAAGTTTCTAACAAAGTTAAGACTTAAATTCAGTCTCTTGATTCAAAATCGAGTGCTTCCCACTAGGTCAGCGGTCAAAACCCAAGGCAAAGGACAGGCAGCCGTCAGCATGAAACATCTCCCAGCCCTTCTGTCTCTGCTGCAAAGCGCAGTCACCTGGGGGAGATTCTGGCTTCCCGGGTGGCACAGTGGTAAAGAACCCACCTGCTAATGCAGCAGTCACAGGAGGCCCAGGTTCAGTCCCTGGACTGGGAAGATCCCCTAAAGCAGGAAATGGCAACCTGCTCCAGTATACTTGCCTAGAAAATCCCATGGACAGAGGAGCCTGGCAGACTAGAGGCCATGGGGTTGCAAAGAGTCAGCCCCAACTGAGCACACACAAAAGCAAAAAAAAGGGGGGGCTGGATTTTAAAAGAATCCACACCTGTTATTCTCTGAGATGGGACCCCAGTAATGACACATTGTGAAGTTTGCCAGAAGGTTCAACTCAGCGCAGACTGAACGCCCAGCTTTAAACTCCCTGGAAGTTCTATTAGTCTGAGATGACTGACCCCTGCTCCGTGTTGGAAACATCTGAGGAGCCCTGAAAAAATACCTGTGCCCTGCCCCACCCCAGATCAGAGTTGGGACCTCTAGGGTTAGTATTTCCTATTATTTTTAAATTCTGCAGATGATGCCACTATGTAGCCAGGGCTGAGAATCCACAGCATTATGCCATCTCTTTGGCTCCACCAGGCTCACTTTCCATCATGGTGAATTCTGCCATCCCTGACCCCATCTCGCCTTCCAGGCTCATCACTGGGTAAAGAAGCACATGTTAAAAACTCCAAGGCTCGCTGCATAATTCACCGCTTGTCCAGTATGGTTTTGTGTTCTTTTCATTATTCAGGAGAAGCAGCTGGGTGGGTGAGGACCACACCCAACAGTCCTGCCTCTGAGTGTTTTGGAGTCCCTCAAGCAATGTGAGCCAAATGATTGGCATTTACTGCCAGCTACTGCGCTTCAGAGTCTCTCACTTGGTAAACGTTTCTTAAATAGGTAGCCAGAGGAAGAGACGCTGCCTTTATTAATATTCCTATGGGCGTGTTCACGGATTGACAGCATGTGTTCATCAATATACGGGAGCGAGCATCCACCCTTCCTCCTGCACGTGATGCACATACCCAGAACCTGGGCTGGCACCTGCCTTCAGGAAGGCAGAAGCCTCTGTTCTGATGCGGCTGGTTTCATCTGAGGCATTTGGGGGCATACGGATGACCAAATCTTTTGAAACAGGGTCTGAGTCGGCCTTGAAATCCGTTCTTCACTCAACGTTGGTGCCGGGAGAGGGCCCTGTTTATTATACTGACCACTCAGCGCCTATGAATACAGCGGTCGCCAGAGTCCAGTCCCCTTGACCCTTCATGGGATGCTTGTTAGAAATGCAGGTTCCCAGATCCCATCATCCTGTTCTCAGAATCTCTGGAGGTATTGGGGGCTGGGAATTTGAATCCTCACTGAGTTCTCCGGGCGTTTCCTGTGCCTTCTGAATCTTGCATGGTTTACAAAGCCTAGATCCATCCACTTTTGGGAATAAGCAACTGTGACTCTTGGATTGAAGAGCCCTGGGTTGGGAAGGAATGGCTCCCAGGGCGAGAAAAAAGGTGATCGTGGCCTCAAGGGAAAGTGACATAGGAGGGCGTGCGCGCGTGTCTGTGTGTGTGCAGACCCGCGCATGCCTGTGGCCCAGCCTTGCGGGGCCTCTGTCGTCTTTGCTGCTTAGGTATTCATAGCCAATTGCTTTCATCGTCCCTCACTTTATTAGCTTTTGCCAAGTAGTTCAGCTTTTACTAAGGGCACCCAGGTTTATGGCAGCAGTATTTCTCACAGTGTCAGAGATAAAATATCAGGCTAATAACAGACTCCCCACTAATGTAAATCACATGAAATGCAATCTCGTTCGGGGAAGAAGTCCTACCGGAGAACGCTACGTCTTAAGATTTTGAGAAAACAGTTGGTGGGATTGGGTACACTTTGCGCTTGCTAAGACGATGAAATAAATGATTTGTGGTAAGTGGTAGCAGCTGCAGAAAAATCGTTTTCCTCCACCTGCCTCTTCCTAAGGGACTAGAGGCTCCCAGGGGCTCAGGCATCGGGCCAGAACTTAACTGGGGGGGTTTAGAGATGCCTCTTCTCTGCTTCTCCTCCTCCTCATTTTAGTGCCGCTTCTCAGCCTCCGTGGATGCAGGAAACCAGTTGGTTTCCCCCACGTGTTATAAAGAGAAACCCATCAGGGGGTGATGTGGGACCTGGGAGGTCTCTTGGCAATCTCTGCGATTTCCTGATTTCCTTTCCCTCTTCTCAGTGACGTTCAGGTACCTGCTGAGCAAACCTACTGTGCCACTTGTTGCGGGGAATTTTAACAAGAAGTCGGGGGTGGGGGCGTGGGTGGTGCTGGGACTTGATAAAAAAAGCAGGGGTCGAAAAGATGCTGCTTTTCTGTGTGGTCAGCTGCCTGGAGAACAGGCCCTGCATGCCCTACTTATTCTCTAACTCTGCAAGGCCAAGGGTAGACTGTGGACTTCTGAGTCCACACAGGAACTTCTGAGAGGGTGGGAGCATTTTTTTCTGGAAAGCCTGTTAAACGCTGGGACTCCATCCTTCAGTACATCCGGGGAGCTTAAGAGGTGATGTGCAGGAGAGGAGAGACCAGTGCTGGCCGCTCAGTAAGCAGGCTGGAAACTGCTAATGCACACTGAGATCTGAACAGGGGCAAGGGGAAAGAAACATCATCTAATGCATTATCACCCAGTGCCTGGAAGACCTCAGAGCCACTGGATGGACCCCAGCTGCAGCCTCAACCTCTGCTTTTGCCATCTTGGGGTCACCAGAATCAGATACCCATCTGCCCAACACCAAACAATTGGACTAATTCTAGGACTAACTCTAGTATCCTTTTTATCTGCCCCTAGAAGCTGGGTGCCACCTTCCATGACCTCTCTCCTTGTCTGATCCCCTGGTTCCAGATCTGCTTCGAGAACTCGGAGGATAACTTGCTCTTTTCCACTGGGGAAAACCTGGAAGGGAATGTCAGACTTTGTGTGAGTCAGAGTCAGCCTGAGAAATAATCTAATTGTCTCTGAAACAGTCAGTGGGTCCTGTGGAATAGAGGGGGCAAGTTCACAGCCTCCATTTTCTAGGTGAGGAAACAGGCTTAGAGAGGTTAAGGAGCTTACCTCCGCCTGCACAGAAGTCACAGTACAGCTAGGATGAGAAGTCTCCTGACTCTCAAATCTGTGATCCATCCATCACCCCCTGTTCCCCAGGAGAGCCTTTTGCTGTCATTGCACTGTCTGCACATGCGCAAATAGCTCTGCCCAAACCACCAAACCCTACAGACCTCATGCCACAAGACGCATGGTTGAGACATGGATAGCCTGAGACTAAATGTCAGCCATTGAGTGGGAAGGCGCCAGTGGGATCCTCCATCCAGCTTGTCCACTAGCTGTGAGAAGAGAAGCAGTCCCGTGTTTGTGTGCCAGGCAGGAAGGAGGGCCGTGCTGACAGCTGGGGTGATGGATGGTGGGGGAGCGTGCACGGGGCGTGAGCGGTAATGTGATAGAGGGTGCACATTACAGGCAATTACAATTTGAATAAATTATCAATGGCAAGAAGTAGAGGAGTAGAAAGCTGTTTTATTAACCCCCTGAAGTTACGTTCACAGCATTTTGAAAAAGTTTATGAATTGCTGTGAATTACGAGCTCGGCGACAAATGCGGATGCCGGGAGAATCCCTGATCGCAGCTTCTGTAGCAGGCGATGTTTTATGGGGATGATTTAAAACAAGTCTTAGGTATTTTCAAACTTCAAAGGAAGAAGAAAAAGGAAGCTTGGGGAGCCTAGTGAATTCACCTGGCCGTGAGCAAACTTTGTCGTAAATCCTACCTATGATTTTTCCGTTTTATCTGTTTTCCTTCTTTTGATATTGTACATTTCTCGGGGCTCCCTGCCGGGGGCTAAGAGGTGTCTCCTGTGTTATCCCAGGGACTGTTTTACCAAGTCACTCCCTGGATGAAAATAGAGCTCCAGCTAGAGATAAGAGTGTATATTTTCTGGGCTTTTGCTGTGCTGAAATCTGCACACTTTCCCCCTACCCCACCCCACTCCCACGGCCAATATTTCTATTTCCAGATAACAAAAGATGAGTACGAGCCATTCATTTCTTCTTTAGGACTCCTGCAGAGCTATGCTAATTCTGGCTGCAGTGGTTCAGGTCTTGTGTTTGCTCTACCACCAAAGTAGAAGGGCTGAGGCTTCAGTCCCTAGGGCGTGGGAGACAGCGTTCAGCTTGGAATCAGGAGCCCTGGGTTGTATTTGAGACCCGGCACAGCCTGGCTGTGGACTTGGTCTCTCTGAAGCCTGTGATTGCCCCACAGGTAAACCAGGTAAAAATGTCTGACCTCCCTTGCTCATAAGCTTGGGTGGGTAGGAAGTGAGAGAAGGGAGATGTCAAAGAAGGTGAAGTAGTTGCAGAGGGGTTTTAGTAGAGAGGGCAGGAGGGTGCTAGAATGATAGGTGCTTTTCACGTGTTATTTATCTCGTAATCCTGTGGTGCATGCTAAGTCTCTCCAGTCGTGTCCGCTTCCTTGCGACCCCATGGACTGTAGCCCTTCAGGCCAGGCAAGAATACTGGAGTGGGTTGCCATGCCCTCCTCCTGGGGATCTTCCTGACCCAGGGATCGAACCTCTGTCTCTTATGTCTCCTGCATTGGCGGGCTGGTTCTTTACCACTAGTGCCACCTGGGAATCCCATGACCCTGTGTGGGGTATATCTTATTCCCAGTTTAGAAATGAGGAAGCTGAAGTTCTGAGAGTTCGAATAAACCGCTTTAGGAAAAACGCCTTGGGAGTGATCGGAACCTAGGTGCATTGGCTCCCAAGCTCACGTTTCCACCATGCCAGGGCCTCTGTGTCTACACAGAACTGACTGTCAGCATCCCCTGGGGTGCCACCTGGAAGCAGGGCAGTACGTGCTGCTCCTGGGCACGTCCTAGATCTGTGCCTTCAGAGGCTACATGTTAACAAGATCCCCAGGTGGTTCCTAGGCATATTAAAAGTTGAGAAGTATCAGCCTAGTAGGTGAGAACTGAGGTCAAAGCAAACTGCCAGAAGGGGTTGTGTGCTCAGTTTATGGGGAGGGAAGAATTTTTGACCATGTGTGAAGGGAAAAAGAGTATATTCTGGTGCGGTTCTGGTAATTTGCACTATCTACGTGCTTGCAAAGGATCCTCTCTACCTCGCATCCTGTAGTGGTCAGGAGAGCCCAGGGAAGGGGAGAAAACAGGTTCTGGGTGAGGAGTGAAGTGGCCCACACTTACCGTCTGGTCACGTCATTCGGGACAGTTGTGATGACGCACGGGGCTGGAGGCACGAAACCTTTGTTTGAATCAGAATCCTCCACGCGTTGGCCAGGCTGCCACCGAACGGTCCTGGGTCTTTGTTTCCTTTTTTGTCCAGTGTGGTGGTAGCATCGCCTTCACCGGGCTGTGGTGAGGATTAGTCAAGATGTGGAAGTGCCCAGCACAGTATCTGGCTCAACACATGTTCCATGAAGCCCACCGGCCATCTCATTAGGTGTGACCCAGAAGTTTGCTCAGGGAACAGGGAAAAAACTGAAGTCTTTTTCTCAATCTTCACCCTTCCCGGGTGTTTCTTGCCGAAGGGGAAGGTGTTACCTTGGAGTAGGGCCTGGGTGTCCTCCTGTAGGACAGTGCTTCTCAAAGCGTGGTCCCTGGCTCAACAGTGTCTCCATCACTTGGGAAACTGTTGGAAATGCAAACTCTCAGGCCGGTTCCTTTTGACCTGCCGAATCAGAAACTCTGGGATGGGACTTACCAGTCTGTTCTTCACAAGTTCTCTCGGGATCTGAGAACCAGCATTTTAAGGGGCTTGGAGATCAGACATCTGAGAAGTGCCTGCTGGTGGTGGGGTATTGGCTTGTACTTGACTCTGGAGCATGTCCTTTGCAGCAGACCCCAAGTACTCCGGTGGGCCCTAAGGCCATGTTACAATTAAATGATCACTTAGAGGCAGTCACTGTGCGGAGGGCACACAGGCAGCCAATTCATTAACCGAGAGCAACTTCTTGCAAATTAAAAAATGTTAATGATCAGTTTTGAAGCATTGAGAGCCTATCAGGGACCACATGCCTGGAATGAGCATTTACCATATGGTGACTTTGAAAGCTAATATTGATTCTCATTATTTTAAACGATTACAAACATTGCAGGTGTTTTGTAATAATCTCCATTGTCTAATTAGAACATGCGTGAAACGAGCCCATTCCGCCCGCTAACGAATACCGATTTGAATGGCAGAGCCCTGGGGCAGGGGAAGGACTGGGACTGTCTGGCCAAGTTGCCAGCCAGTACCAGGCCCCCCTTCTCCCTAAATTATTAATCCTGAGGATACAGGGTATCCTGACAGGGAGGCCTGGTCTGGGTCCGTCCCCACCTTCAGTGTCTACTCCCATCAGGCAGTAAACTGGGATGTTTGGAATGAATGTGAGGACCTTTGTGGCCTTTTTTTCTTTTCTCACTTCCCATTTCTCTTCTTTCCTGTTTCCTACCTCTTGTTCATTTTAAAGCAACTCTATGTCTAAATGCTTTAAAGGAAATCTTCTGGGAATGGGTTCTACCTTAGATTTGAGTTGCCCAGTCATAGTCATATCTGGTTATAGGCTCAGGTTGCTTCATGTCTTAAGAGTGTGTCTCCCAAAAGACTGGAAACTCCCTGAAGACCAGGTCTATGTCCAGCCTTACTTTACGTTCTCCCGCAAGACCCAGCAAGTGCATTATAATACCCCACAAAGGAGGGCTATGGTTATTATCGATAATCCTAGTCATTACAGAATGAATGAGTAAAACCACACTTAGGATGGTACTTTGTGCTCCGTGGATGTTTCCTGTGTGCTGGGATACTTTAATTTATTAATCTGACACAATTTAGTGAACATTCATTAAGGCACAAGGGAAAGAACTTTATGAGAAGTGGTTCCTGAAGACTGGATGCGTACAGTCTCCCTGGGGAGAGGGTGGTTAGGATGCAACGTGCTAGTTGCAAAAACGGTTTGCACAGGGCTCTCAGGGAGGCTGGGGAAGGAGCCCTGAATGCAGGTAGAGGGTGCTGTCTTGAGCCCAGCATTGAAGAGCAAACCGTAATTAAGTGGGGAGATGAGAAGGGGAAGAGTGTTCTACAAGCTTGTAAAAGTTGGGGCTCTTGGATGGCAGTGGGGCCAGAGCCCTGGGTGTGCATGTGGCGAGGGGCAGGGACTGTGGGGTTTGGGGCCAACAGAAGTGGGACCTCAGTTATGGAGGACTTTGTCTGCCATGCAAAGAAGCTAGGGTTTTATCTGAAAGCTAAGGATCCGTGTGAAGAGAGTTGGATTTGAATTTCCTTTTATAGTTTTTGAAGATTTATATTTCAGAAAAATCACCCTGGTAACATTGTAGAGGTGGAAACTAGAAGCAGGGAAACCAGTAACAGCCTGCTGGAGAAGAGACGAGAGTCTGAGCTGAGGCAGAGATGGAGGAAATAGAATGTAGACATATTTAGGGTGTGAGGGTTTACATTTAATATAAGAACATTGTTTGCTTTGCTTTTCTTGGTTATAAACACATTAAAATAGAAAAGCCTGGAGAATAATCTTATAAACACCTGTATCCATTACCCAGCATGGACAGATATTTATATTTTGTCATATTCTTCTGATCTGCTTTTTATTATAAACACTTTAAAATTACAAATTAAACTTCTCTGTTTAGTTCCATCCACTATCTCACTGCCAGAGGCATCCATTGTGGAAAATCTGGTACGTGTTCTTGTCGTCCAAGCTTTTCTATGTTAGTCTCATACTTAAGCGTTCACAGACACTATATAGTATTTATGGAAATGGTTATCATTGTTTTCTGCAAATTGGTTTTGTGTGTGTGTGTGGATACATTTGGCTCTAGTTTATCCATTTTGTCTGCTGAACAGTGTTTCATCTTATGACTGTGTATTCATTCTTGTTCTGGTGGACATTTAGAATGTTTGGTTATTAGCTTTGGGAAGCACTTCAGTTAGGAGAAGCAATGCACACTTCGGTGCACGTGTCTGAAGACCTTTCTGTGCCGTGCACCACAAACGGGATTGCTGGTCTTAAGGAACACCCATTTAGCACGTGTTGCCAAAGACTCTCAGGTTTGATCGTTCGAGGTTAAACTCCCACCATCAGTGGACAGTCCATTTCTCCATGTCCTGTCCAATACTTGTTATTATGGGCCTTATAAAGGTTGCCACTTTGATGTGACTAGTTTTTCTTTGCATTTCTTTAATTATCACATGTAGTCAGAAACTTTTCATGTGTTCTTGCCTGGAGAATTCCAGGGACGGTGGAGCCTGGTGGGCTGCCATCTATGGGGTCGCACAGAGTTGGACACGGCTAAAGCGACTTAGCAGCAGCAGCAGCAGCAGCTTTAAAGTTTCCTTTTCTGTGTGTTACTTGCTTATATTAATACCATTTGCTCATTGTCTTTTGGGTTGCAACTTTTTTTTTCCTTTTTGTTTTATTGAGATATAATTGACATAAGCACGGTATAAGTTAAAGGTGTACATATAATTATTTAACTTATATACATCATGAAGTAATTACCACAAAAAGTTTAGTGAACATCCATCATCTCATATATAGACAAAATTAAAGAAAATTTTTAAAAACTCCTTATGATAACTCTTAAGATTTATTCTCTCTTTTTTAAAAAAACTTTTGCTTCATCTCTTTTTGCTGTGCTGGGTTTTCATTGCTGCACGTGGCTTTCTCTGGTTCTGGCGAGCGGGGGCTATTCTCTAGTTGCAGAACGTGGACTCAAGGGTGTAGCTGTGGCCGCGGGCTCAGTAGTTCAGCCTTGTGGACTCTAGAGTGCCGGCTGAGTGGTTGTGGCACACGGGCTTAGTTGCCCCATGGCATGTGGAATCTTCTGAGCAGGGATCGAACCCTTATCCCCTGCGTTGGCAGATGGATTTTTAACTACTGGACCATCAGGGAAGTCCAGTATTTACTCTCTTAACAACTTTCGTGTCTAACGTACAGCAGTGTGAATAACATTTATCATGTTGTACATTATATCCCAGTACTTACTTATCTTATAACTGGAAGTCTTTACCTTTGATGGTCTTCATCCATTTTCTAATTGGTATTTTAGAGTTCTTCATATATTCTAGGTATCAGTCTCTCTCTGTGTATACATACATGCACATATATAAAAATAGAAAATACATGTGTATATATATATATATATATATATATATATATATAGGAGGAGGTCATGGCAATCCACTCCAGTGTTCTTGCTTGGAGAATTCCATGGACAGAGAAGCCTGGTGTGCTACAGTCCATGAAGGTGCATAGAGTTGGACTCGACTGTGTGACCATCACTTTCATTTTCATATTTGTGGGTGTGTGTGTGTATAATAATAATAACTTCTCTCATTTTGCCTCATTTTTAAACTTCATTTATGGTATTATCTAAAAAGATGTTGCAGATGTATTAATTTGGCCCTCCATGAGATATTCTTTATGTCTAAAAACTCTTTTACTATTTCAGTGTCGTAAAGCTTGTAGGCATGACCCTGTCTATCCTTCTAATAGTCTTAAAGTTTTGCTTCTGACCATTAGGTCTCTAATGCAACAGGCATATATTTTGCATGTGGTCAGGGACACAGAGACTAGAATTCTATTTATTTACTTTTCCTTTAAAAGCCAATTACCCCTCCACATTTATTGAACAATCCATCCTTTACCCACATAATTATAGTGCTCCCTTCATTATGTACCAGGTCCGCTCTGGGTCCTTGTTTGAGAGATTTCTTTTCAGTTCCTTGGTCTATGTGTTTAACCCTGAACAGACAGCACAATGTTTCAAAAAGCCATGACTTTAATGCTGTTCGCTCACTGCTATCCCAAGCCATCAGTTACCTTCTCCAGGTGATTCTGCAGAATCAAGACTCTCGGACTCAAGACTACCATAACCATTGCTGGCAAAGCCTGGTTTTCTGGCTGGGCTCACGGGGGACATTTTACCATCTGCACTTTACACCGGCTTTGTGTGAAAATCAGAGCACAAACCCAAATTCTGGCTTTATCACCATCTCAGATATCATCCTGAGATAAGAGAGGTTTGCATTTGGCTGA
Organism: Ovis canadensis; assembly: GCF_042477335.2. Taxonomy (NCBI): domain Eukaryota; kingdom Metazoa; phylum Chordata; class Mammalia; order Artiodactyla; family Bovidae; genus Ovis; species Ovis canadensis. Next base: position 99,892,465 of record NC_091251.1, read on the forward strand.
GGATGTGAGTGAAGATATAACCAGAAAAAGTAAATTTTTGGAGATTGCAGCGCTGAAGAATTGATGCTTTTGAACTGTGGTGTTGGAGAAGACTCGAGAGTCCCTTGGACTGTAAGGAGATCCAACCTGTCCATCCTAAAGGAAATCAGTCCTGAATATTCATTGGAAGGACTGATGCTGAAGCTGAAATTCTAACACTGTGGCCACCTGATGCGAATAGCTGACTCCACTGGAGAAGACCCTGATGCTGGGAAAGATTGAAGGTGGGAGGAGAAGGCAATGACAGAGGATGAGATGGTTTGATGGCATCACTGACTCAATGGACATGAGTTTGAGCAAGCTCCTGGAGTTGGTGATGGACAGGGATGCCTGGTGTGCTGCAGTCCATGGGGTCGCAAAGGGTCAGACACAACTGAGTGACTGAACTGAACTGAACTGATGACACCTCAAACCTAGACGCAAGCTGAGAGCACGCAGCTGGCCACTGGGCCTGTCCTGGAGAGGGTACAGCCATCAGGAAGGCTCCAGGAAGCTGCAGAAGTCAGGCATCACCTTTCCATAACTCGGGGGAGAGGAAATGTTGGCTTCTTCCAATCTCTGTAGCCCGCCAGGCTCCCACAGACATGGGAACTTGGTGGGCTACAGTCCACAGGGTCGCACAGAGTCAGATGTGATTGAAGCGACTTAACACGTGTGCAGGCACCCTGTATGTGCCTCTTCACACCGTCTTGGTTTGCACTGACAGGACCTCCTGGAGTGGCCACTCCTTCCTCCTCCAAGAGGGTGGACGTCTTGCCTTTTCCTCCTCGCAACCCTCCCTGCTAAACACAGCAAGCCGGGTGCTCAGGCCATTGGAAGGAGGCTGTGATCTGATCTGGCTGGGAGTTCTGACTCACATGACCAGGGAGGCCAGATTCCCACTCCCCGTCAAAAGTGTAAAATCCTAGGTTCTTAGTTTGGAAGCACCTACTGGACGATGGTGCCTGTGGGGTGTTTGTGTCTTTGCAGAGGAGGAGACTGAGGTGGGGAGAGCTTCAGTTGCTCGCCCCACTTACAGTGCTGGGGAAGGCTCCAGAATCTAGGGCTTCCACTTGAGTTTGCTTTTCACTCTGTGGCTCTCCGGACTGGAGGAGGGGAAAAGGTTTTCAGGAAAAACACCTGCGAAACTCTTCTCGTGTATGCCCCTCCCTGTTGTGGCCTTGAGAGTGTAGAAGCCGCCATGCTGTGGGACTGAGGAGAGACCATATTTGCAGAGACGTTGGTTCCTGGAAGTAGGCCATTTCTGTATCCTCAGAGATGGGCCCCAGGGGAGGTAGAGAATGCAGTTCAGAGGGGAATTTAAAAACCTGCCACAACCCAGAAGTCTGGTTTCTCATACGGAAAAAAAGCATCAGGCGTCTCCTGGGGGAATTTGCGGAGGTAAAACTCACTTTAAGGTTATGTTTCTTTAAAAGGTCATTTGTAAGTAAGACCTTAAAAATAGTCTTTTTAGTCCCAGTGACCTGGGAAAAGTCTTCTAGCTTCATTTCTGATTGATATTAACTTGTTAGTGACTGTTCACACTCTAACTTTTTATTTTATTTCAGCAGATGCCATCTAATAGTCACAAAGAAAGTCATAAAGAAATTCAGAGAAAACTGTCTGAAACGGGAAGCATCGTTTGATATCAGAATAGTCATCCCACTTAATTATGTCTGCATCTTCAAAACAGGAAGCCTCTGTAGACTTACAGGGTTTTGAAGAGAAACTGGCACAGCATCGTAGCCATTGCATTCTCTTGCACAGGCATCCCTTGTTTTGTTGCACTTTGATGTATAGTATTTCCTCTTTAGTGTGCTTTTTATGAATTGAATAATTGCAGCAACCTTGTGCTGGGCAGGTCTGTTGGTGCTGTTTTTCCAACAGTGTTTGCTCACTCCATGATTCTGTGTCACCTTTTGACAATTCTTGCAATATTTCATACCTTCTCAGTATTATCATGTGTGTTATGGTGACCTGTGATCTGTGGCATTACTATTGCAGAAAGATTATAACCCGCTGAAGGCCCAGATGACGGTTAGCATTTTTAGCAATAAAGAATTTTTAAATTAAGGCACATATGTATTTTTTAGACATAATGGTATTGCACGCTTACTAGACTAGAGCAGAGTGTAAACATGCTGTTTGTATGTACTGGGAGACCAGAAAATTCACGTGACTCGCTCTATTGCTATATTCGCTTGATGTGATGGTCTGGAACCAAAACTGCCATCTCTCTGAGATCTGCCTGGATTCTACTGGCCAAAATAGCCGTAGAGCCCAGAGCCAAGGGCAGAGTACTAAGACACTGACTCTCGGCGGGGAAATATTAGAGACTGTGTGATCTTCACACTTCCCTTTCTGCCTCTTTCCATCGAACGGGCTGTCACCCTGGACTCTCCTGTCCAGTGCCCCAAGCTGCTGAAAGCAAGTCACTCATATTTGACAGTTGCAGAAGTCTTATCATGCTTCTCTCTGTCCCTGCCTGTATGCTTAGAACTCAGTTAAGACGTTCACGATCTCAAATGATCCCCGGGACAGTTTTTAAAGGTGGTGTTCCTCAGCTGCTGTAGTACTTGGGGACACATGAAGGATTCTAGGACCAGGTTCCTATGTTTCTAACACAGCTTACACTGCCTTTTGGCATTCGGAGATAAGAAGAAGGGATTATTTTTGTTCTGTTTATTTTTAATCTCACCACGCTAAAAGATGTGTGTTTGGTGAAGATTCTTTCTTACTGCATGTGACTTGTGAGATAAAAATTTAACAACCAGTCACAAAGTTTTTGTGCTTTCCGAGGGAATAAGGACTAGACAAGTCTCCAGAGAGTTTCAGGCTTTCATCTGAGTAAGATGTCAGTGCAAAGTAGGAGGATGGAGGTGGTAGCTATTGAGGGGCAGGGGAATCCACTCTCTACGATGAGATATTAACAGTCAGCTTGCGACGCCAGGAGATGACGCCAAACAAGGGGAAATGGACAAACCAGGAGACCTTACCTGGAACTGGGGGTGGGGGGCAGTCTGAGGGCTGCACTTACCACTCATATAGAAGTTGTACTCCTCTTTTGAAAATTATCCATCTATCCAATAGCATCTCTTGCCTGGGTTATGGTGGTAGCCTCCTAATTAGTCTCATATGTTAATTAATATTTTCAAAATAAAATCCTGTCATATTACCTCCACTTTCCTCTCCTGCTAAGAGCGTCTAAAGCTCTTAGAATAAAAACAAAACTGTAGCCACTAACGAGACTTACATGGTCTCACTCCTGCCTGTCTGCCTGCCTGCCCTCCATATACTCCTTAACTCGTCCCCATCACTCAACATACTTATCACTCTGGCATTTGTTTCAGGCCTCATAAGAACTCACTTTCATCACCCACATAGCCTTTACAAATGCTGTTCCTTTTAGCCGGAATGCTTTTCCCTTTCTGCTTCTCTGAGATCCCATGAATTCATTGTTCGTCAATTGTTAAAGCATGCCTGGAGAGGGTGAGCCATTCAGAGAATCATAGCAGCTGCTACCAGTTCTTGGGCAACAGTGGAGCATCTTCATCCCCACATAGTATTCAGATTTGTCCCCCTTGTGGTGGAAGTTGACCAGACTGATGGGAACTTTTCTCTTCTAGGCAACCTTGGAAACAGGTGGCAGAAAAATTTGAATTTCATCCCGAAGAGTTATGCCTGAGACAGGAGAGGAGAGTTAGAAAATGCAAATGCAGGAGGAAAGAACAGTTGTTAACACACAGAAACTCGATCTCACTGTCATGGGCTGAGCTGACCCTCTCTCTCCTCATGTGGTCTTAGGAAGGCTTAGAAAAATCACTTAATCCTGACTTCCTTGATTTGACCTAGATGTGATGTATCCAAGGTCACCCAGTGAGTTAATCAGAGAGCTGGGACTAGAAATCACGGCTTCTGACAGCCAGGCCAGTTCTCCCGATAAAGAATGTGGGCACTTCAGGAGTAGATGGGATAGTCCAACTCTAGGCCTCCCCTTAGAAGTCCTCAAGTCTCCAGGCTGACATGTGACTTTCCTCCATCTCGGGAAGGGAAGAGCTCGGGACCCTCTCCCGGGTTTTTGTGACTCCTGCACCGCTTTGGACCCTGCTGTGCCCCTTCCAAATTCCCTGCTTCTGCATTCACCCAGGCTCCCTCCAAGTGGAAACTCACTCCTCGGGGTAATCAATGTCCCTCTCAGCCAGCACCTTGTTACCAGGGAAACCATTCCAGGCAGCTGACTTGGGCTCATTGAGATGCAGCTGCAGAGCCCAGGGCTTGCGTAAGGGCAGCTGCTATCGGAGTGGGCAGTTTTTGGCAACTCTGGGGTATATTGTACCAAGTGGGACGTGGTAATTACGTATTCGTGGCTTTCATTATGTGCCAGCTTAATTGTCACAGATTCATTGTTGTGTTTTAAATTTTTATTTTTTCCCTTAGACCACTCAGCAAAAGAGGGAAATTGATGCCATAGGGCAGGTTTCTTTCTGGAAGAGGCATTTACTTGGGTGGAAAAATAAATCTAATGACTTGATGCCATTTGATTGGTCAGGAAGTTTTTCCTCAATGGTGGGGACACAAACTCAACATGGCTGCCTCTGGGCCCTCAACAAGGGCCTGGGACTATGTCAATGCAACTCTTTACAACAAAAGGTGAGTTGAGCTTGGCTTGGTGGTATACAGTTTCTCTTGAAGAGAAGGGAGGACTTGAAACTTCATTTCCATACTGGCCAATGCCCAGCTGGGGGACTGTAGGTTTTCAAAATTTGATTTCTTTTCTAAAATTGCAACTTTGCTCTGTCCCTTCCTCGGGACAGCTTGGCAGTATGGTTTTCATTATTTTCAGCATAGCCAATACAGGAGGCTCCTAGCATAGGCGTAGGATAATTTGCTTGGGAGTGATTTTAATCATATGAGCAGGGAGAATTCTGTTTTCATCTATGAGTTGTATACTAGGTTTCTTAAGATAGCCAGCTCTTTGAGTCTCCACTGTGGTGGATATGGTCAATTACATAGTGGTTTCCTGGTAGTGCATCAGTTGTGTGGTGTCAATGCAGTAGTAATAGTAGCTAACATGGAATGAGTCCTTCTGATGTGACAGACAGCTCTCCCTGATTTTAGCTACACCACCTCCTTCAATCGTCACCTACAGCAAGTTGCGGTGAAGCTGTATGCGACACCAGAAAGGCTGCAGAGAGAGTCGCTCAGTTCTCAAGTTGGGTGACATCAGGAAGTTAAGAATATACAATAGAAAACATGGCCCTGCTCTCACTGGCTTGTGGAACCCGGAGCCAGCCTCTTAAGCCCTGTGCACCTTGGTTTCATTTGGAGCAAAATAAAGGAGACGTGAGTTGTGTTATGTGTCATGGATTGCTGCAGTGATGGTGGTAATGACAATGATCGCTAAGTTACCATTACCTTAGTAATAGTATGCTCACTATGTATTAAGTACTGTTATAAGGACCATGCATGGATTATCTCAATCCTCACAGCAATTCTGTGAGGATTAGCTTATTATTAGCTCCGCAGTTTTTAGTGATGAAACTGAAGCACACAGAGGGCATACAGCTAATAATAGGTGGTAGAGCCAGGCTTCTAAGCCATAAAATCTACCTCCACAGCATTTCCTGTTATTCTGTGCTGGTAGGATCCTACTGAAAGACCTTAGTCCTTGCTGGTATCCTGAGGGGACCCCATTGGAGGTCTCCGTGACTTGCCTCAGCCTGTATTGCTTGTGTAGAGACCACTGTAAAGGAATTGGCCTCCCTAACACATTTTGGGTCTTCGAGTCCTGTGGGGAGCCCCACCTCGCTGCACTATGGCAGCTCTTTTCTTGAGGTGGCTGAGTTTGTGGTGAACAACTACTATCTAGCTTTGTATCTAGCTGGAAGCGGCCCAGCTGTGCTGCTTGGATCATCATCCTCAGTTGGTCCCTTCTCCTGGGGTGAATCTCAGGCTTTGCATTTGGTGAGGGTCGCATCCTCCTGCCTTAACGGAGCGTTCTGTCCAAAGCTCACTGTTGCCTGGAAGGACCTGGTGTCATGCATTATTCAGAAACGTGGAGGCGTTCTGGGCCAGTGCCCAGACCCTGGGAGAAACCATCTAGAAAAGCAAAGGAAACTCAGGCAGTGGCCTTAACAGAATTTAGCAAGGTCTCCATTGCTCAAGTTGTCTCTTATTTTTGGTCTGTATAGAAATACATGTATTTATTATAGGAAGGGATTTGTATTATTCTCTTTTGTACTAATAATTTGAGCCAGTGTATAGGAATGAATAGGTCAAGAAATGTGACTCAGTAGTATGTAAGTCAGGCTATTGTCCGTTTTGTGGGACCAATATATTTTTTCCAGATGGAATTTCCTATTTAAAGAAAATAATTTAAAGCTGGCATTGTCAGATTCTGTGACAAATAACCAGTGGTTCCCAAACTCGACTGCACTTTGGAATCAATGGGGAGCTTTAAAACATTCTAATGTGTGGTTCTCACCCCCAGAGGGTCTGGTTTTAATTGGTTTTAGGTGTGGCCTGGGCATTGGCATTTGTAAAGCCTCCCCGGGTGGTTCTCATGGGTAGCCAGGCAGGGCCGGCTTCATGGTAGGCAAACTATGGAGTCACACAGGGCCCCACGCTTAGAAGGGCCCCGCACTTGGCTTAATGCTCTGCTGTTACCATCTTGGAATTCTTAATACTTTTTGAACAAGGGATTTCACATTTTCAGTTTTCACTGAGTTCCATAAATTACACAGCCAGTCCTGCAGCTAGGCTTGAGAGCATCCTGTATGGGAGAAGATGTATTAACTGTATCACATGTACTAGTTCATAGTCCTCTTAGGAGCAACATATCACTCCAGTTTAGCATTAGTACTCACGGAGGTTTGGACATGTCATGGTGATGTTATACCTTATGGTATATATATATATTTTTTCTTTATCAATTTATTTATTTTTAATTGAAGAATAATTGATTTACAGTATTGTGTTGGTTTCTGCCTATTTTTTAAGAGGCTTTGATAAAGTATTCCTAAGATAGTTATCCAGTCCTGGTTGGGAAGTCCACGCTTGTACTGCTGAACACAGTGCCAAGAGGCCTGGTGTAAGACCATCATTCTAGGAGGCCCCTCTTGCGATGGAGTCTTTGGTAGGTGGACTCAGTGTGGTCGCCGTGTACCCTCCTGCCTTCTCCAGAACCTTCTTCCATCATCAGTTTCCCTCTATCTTTCTTGAGGTTTTAGTCTCTCCTTTTTCTTCTGGCACTTTCCATTCTTCTAAAAATAATTTTCTTCCGAGTACTATTCTTCACCAAGAAGCTTCTTGGAAGAGGAGTCACCCCTCACCAGCTCCACATCCTTAGAACTATTCTTTAACTCTTTGTAGCTTAGCTTCTGACACTCCAGCTGCCCGAAAGGACTATGTGCAAGGCTCCTAGTTCCCTCCTAACTGCTGAAATTGCTTTATCTCTGTTCCAGTCGGGAACTTCTCTGGTGAGCTTGAAAGTGTCAGATGTTATAACAAATGCAAGTTCATGCCCACTTCACCCCCATCCCAGTCCCCCTCAGTAGACTACTGAATCAGAATCTCTAGGGAAAGGGGACCAGCAGTTGTTTTTAAAATCTCAAATCTCTTCCAGTTATTTCTATGCATTATTTGAAACCACTGCTTTATGGTTAATTATTGAAGAAATTACATCCTGGCCCTTATAAGACAAATGTGCGTGTGTTAGTTCTCAGTCGTGCCCGACTCTTGGCACCTTCATGGACTGTAGCCCTCTAGGCTCCTCTGTCCATGGGATTCTTCTGGCTAGAATACTGGAGTGGGTTGCTGTTCCCTTCTCCAGAGGATCTCCAGGGAAACTGGGGTCTCCTGCATTGCAGGCAGATTTGTCACGGATTTGGCACCATCTGAGCCACAAGGGAAGCCCCATAAGACAACGTACTACCTTTCATTTCTACCTTCAGCTGTTTGCTTTCTGTTGAAATTACACAGTGCTGAGAGGTAGCTGACGTTGATGATTGAAAGCATGGACTCTGGAAACACTCCACCTTAGTTGGAATTTCACCTCTGTCTCTTGATGGGTGACCCTAGATGCCTCCATTTCTTCATCTCTACAATGGGACAATAATAGCCCCCACTTCACAAGGATGTGGGGAGGCAGATGAGTTAAAGCATATAAGACAGTTAGAACTGTGCCTGTAATGAGGATTCAACAAAAGCTAGCTTTCAGACTGCATATGTGTGCATTTTTGCGTGTTGATCAACAGAGGAGCACCAAATTGGATGGGTTTCCATCTTTGGTAGCTCTCCATGTGGCATGTATGCTCATTTGCTCAGTTGTGACTGATTCTTTGGCAACCCCATGGACTCTAGCTCATCAGGCTCCTCTGTCCATAGAATTTCCCAAGCAAGAATACTGGAGTGGGTTGCCATTTCCTCCTCTAGGGGATCTTTCCGACCCAAGGATTGAAAGTGCTTCAGCATCGCCTACATTGGCAGGCAGATTCACTACCAGTTGAGCCACTGGGGAAGCCCCTGTCCCTTGTAGTTCAAAGCTGTAGTCTACAACCATTTTCCCCTTCGCAGGAACCCAGTCCACCTGAGGTTAGGTCCTGCTTCCATCAGCGGCAGTGATTTCCCTGCAGGGTCCCCCGCTGGTGCTCCTCAGCCGGAGGGGTTTCACTGACTTACTGTTATCTAGGACCTTACTCCCAGGCTGGCCGTAATGAGTTAATTTTAACATGGTCAAGAAGAAAGCATTCAAAGCCTGGACAAGAGATAAGACTGTTGAAATTAAAGGGAACAGATTCTCAACTTTCTCTGAATGGTAGAATCATTTGGGTATTGAAAAAAAAAAAAGAATACCAGCAAGGCTGAGGTCTTATCCCAGATCAAGTAAATAGCCATCTCTGGGCATAAGGCCTGGCACTGGTACAGTGCCGAAGCTCCCTGTGTGAATCTAACGTGCTGCCAGAGTTGAGACTTAATGCAGTGCATCACGTGGGACTCAGTTTTGGGAGATAGGGATTGGCACTAGTTTTTTTTTTTTTTTTTCCTTTGGAAAAGGAGCAAGATCTCATACCTGTTGACCTTTACAACTTATTTGGAAAGCGTGGCTCAAATATATGGGAAGAAAGCAGCCTACAAGGGGCCAAGAGGGAGATGGAGATGGACTGGATGATTTACTGGGTTGCCTCTCCTGTAGTTAATTTCTCTAGATCTCTTGCACTGTATTGATTTTGTAAATTGCTTTTGTCACATCTGCCCCTTCTGCCTGTGGGAACTGGTGGGTCTTAAAAATTGAATTGGGGGGGGTAGATTAATCAATATTAAGATTTATTGACTTGGGACATTTATATTAACTTTAGTGAAGTCAGGATTAATTTGAACTTTTTCCATACTTGATTAAGTGGCATAGTTTGTATTATCTACAGGGTATTTTGCAAATATTATCCTTCATGTATTTGGTATAGCTCTCACCTCCATTTCCTGAAATCACTCCCCTGTTTGTGAAACTACTGGGATTCATACTATCACAGAAATTGAATTGAGATACTTTTAAAGGCCAAGTCAAAACTGTAGGAAGAAATTATAGGTCCTACTGGCACATAACTTCTTTCATAAACACCTATATTTTTCACTCTGGGGTCAAGTTTTCAGCTATTTTATCTTCAGGAACAGAAACTAGAGAAATAGATATTTAAAAGAGTGTGTTTTTTTATGGAAAATTTGCCTATTGCTTCTAAAAAGTCAATAACTACTTGTTTAATTAAATAATTAACACCTCTGCTTTACCAAGGAGGATTTACCCTATCTTTTTCAAAGGGCATACATGAGAACCCTTCAGACACAACCTGTTCCTAATGGGGATGTTGTTCGTATCATTATGCATGAGCAGGGCTTACTGTTGAGAAGGAAAGAATTTTGAGTCGTCAAGTCATGGTGAGGGCAATGCACGATATCAGCCACTTCCCTATCTCTCCTGGGGCTCTTGTGAAAAAGAATTACATGTGTCTGTAAGAAATACAGCCTCATTTTGTGGGCTATAAGGTGAATCCAAAGTTGGGATTCTCCCTGGGATCTGTACACGCTGTTGGACTTGGTTAACAGCTTACAAGACCCTCCAAAATGATGAAAGGATACAGTGTTCACAGTGGGGGTTGTGATAGTGGTGGACACCGATGAGGGAGGCCTTTCAGTTGTTTCTCCAAGGACAGAGTCTAGTGATATGTGAGCTTCAGAGAGCCAGGCAACTTGGGCATGGCTCGAGGCCACAGCTAGTGCACGAGAGAGGTTGAATTGGTCTCTACTGACTTGGACCAAAAGCATCCTCTTTCTTAGTAAGGAAGTGAGATCCTCTTATTAAGGCTTTCTGATTCCTCTTTGCTCTTCACCCACTTGACTAGGGTGTCCTTGAGTCAGTAAGGTCATTTTTGCTGCTGGCTGCCGGTTGCCTACCTGCTGTCTCGCCTCCAACCTGGCCAGGGTTTGTTGCTTTGCTTTCACTGCTCATTACCCATGACTTCTTGGCAAGGACTTGCAGGGCATGAGTATCCACTCTGTATGACCCACCATGAAGCTCTTCTCTAACCTCTGATGTTGATAACAAGCCAAGCCTAACTTGGCAAATGTTAGCTATGCCTCATCTATTTCCTTTTTAAGATGGGCCAAATAAGCAAGGGCAGGAAGATAATGATAGTGAAGAAGGTAACTATTTATTGAGAACCTATTATGTGCCCGGTCCTGGATTCTATCAGGCATGGCTACTGTTTCTTTAAAACTTTATAAACATAATACAAGGTTATCATTATTCTTAACTTTACTGATGATGAGACTGAGGCATATAGAAGTTGATTAAGTCACCTGAAAGTTGTCAGTGTTAGAGCCTCAGCTTGAACTCAGCCCTGACTTCAGAGCCCACTGTCATGCTCGGCTCAGATCCTGATCATTCTGCCCCTGGCTAGGAGCTCTCTGCCCGATTGGAGAGTCCGCTGAGGAGTGTTCTGTACTTTGTAGGCATAGAGGGCCTTAATCTTTTCATTTATCCACTGTGACTTATCCTCTCAAGGCTCTTGATTAAAGGCATGAAAAGTCTAAAATCTCTTAGGAATTTTCTCATCCTGTGTTGTCCTAAGCTGCTCTCAAGTTTTCCTGGAAGACAGCATAGATCACAGGCTCATTGTTGTGGCGAATCTCCCGTCTCATATTCTTGCCAACTTCCTCTCTATGGAGCGCTCATGCAGTCTACTCAAGTTAGGCCTGTAAAGAGACTCTTCACCCACCGTTCTTTCACGGCCCCTAGGATGTAGATAGGGCAAGCCATTACTGTGCCTGTTCCATAGATCAGGACACTGAGATACAAAGGACCATGCTGACTTTATTGAAGAGATGGTTCTGGCTATTGTAACTCATAGCCTGTGGTCTTGTCCCCACATCACACCGCTTCCCGCTCACCTTCTTAAGTCATATGTGTTTACTTGAGTGGGTAAAGTAGGGTTTTGTTTCTTCTATAATTTGTCTTAGGGCACATCACAGAGAGCTTAGCTAATATCTAGGAGACAAGACCAGGTCTTCCAGCCCATACTAAGAGGAAGAACTCTTACCTTGGGGTAGGGTGGGGGCTGTAGTATGAAGGAAATTAGTGGAGTGACGTCAGCCATCTGACGCACATCCGGGAGACTGTGGGTTTCAAACATCGAGAGCATTAGGATTTGGGTGTCCAAAACACTTGCCAGAACAGCGGTTTCAATAATAGATTGTGCCCAAGCAGGTTCATAAAGGCTAAAACATCAACTTATTTTATAATGAAAAAATAGAGCATTAAGTTTAATGTATTTTTAATATGTGGATTGCTACTAACGTCCTCAAATGGTCTGATGACACATGGCTACATGTGTTATATGTTATTTACATATCCTAAAGGAAGGCAAGCTCCCCACACATCCTAAAGGAAGGGAAGCTTGACATTGGTACTTTTATATGTTCATTTGTCCTCAGTGAACTGGGACATAACACTTTTCAGTTGTGTCTGGTAAAGTGGATTTATGGATTATCTGATCTAGTTTTTATGAAAACAGCCTTCACAAAATAGACAAGTGGCTCATACAGATTCCTGTAAGGAGTCCTTGGATGGAAAATAATACCACTATTATAAGTGAGCAACGATAAAATGGCAGAACTGTCACTTCTATTCCTAATTTGACTTCTTTTTCAGCAATATTATGATGTAAGAATAATAAAGGTATAGTCAGGACTGATGCAAAGTCAGCTACCAAATAGTCATCAGTCTGGAAGACCATTTGAAATACAAATTTGTTTCTATCGTTGTTAATGACAAGCCTTTTCCTAAGCCCCAATGTGTCTTGAAATGTTGCCTAGTTACATGTAGAACCATCATGATTAGCAAGAAATTTAAGAATGTTTTAATTTCATCTGTATCCAGCCCTTTTCAAATTTTATGTTTTGATGTAGGTTTTATGGTGTATTTTATCATTTACATAATGTTACAGTGTGCCCTGCATGTAATTTATCAATTTTATACACAAATACATTTATAATATATATAAATATTTAAAATATATATATGTTCATTGTATGTTCAAACAATTTTTGACTGATACAGTTTTTTATTTGTCAGGAAGAGTAACTGCTATATAAAAATGACTCCAAGGTCTGCTGGTTTAATAAAATAAAGGTTTATTTCTTGCTTATGTCTAGGCCCAATGTACAGTGTAGGTCAGTTGAGTAGAGCAAGGCTCTAGTCTGTGCAGACAGTCGGATCTTGGCTTCTTCTATCTACTGGGCGTCATACACCCAGCTGGCAAATGAAAGAAGAGAGTATGGAAGGTTAGGCTTTTACAGGTCAGCTTCGGAATTGGCTGCATCACTCCTGCCCATATATCATTTGGTAGAACTCAGTCACAGACCACTGCCAACCTCAGGGGTAGCTAGGTAGTCTCCAATGTAAAAGAAAACTGTTTGGGCAGCGGCAGAACTACCAGCTCGTGCAACTGTGAAAAACTTGGTCATAGTAGGAGATTGAAAGGGCATGGAGACTGCTTTTAGGAGTTGGACAACTGCAAAGTTACAATATTATGGTTAGAATTTGATGTATTAGAGTTAATTCATCAATTCAGCTAATGTTTATTGAGTATCTATTGTGTGCCAGGCACTGCTCTTGGCTCAGTTCAATAACAGTGAACGAAACAGGCAAAAATTTCTCCTGCTGGGAAAGTCACACTGGAGAGGGTGTCCTGAGCAAGAGAGGCTCAAGTATAGAAACAGTAGAGTGGAGAAAGGGTCAGAAGGGATGTTTGAGCAAGTTATTTTAATTTTCACCAAGTGGTTTATACCTGTGGACTCGGGTCTGGCTGCGTGTCCTTGTCTTGAAAGTCACCTTCTTGCCTTGTGCTCTGTAGCCACTTACCTACCCTCTCAAGCCTCCGTCTTCTCCTCTTTACACGGGGATAATGATAGAGCCCAGTAAGTAAAGCTGTCCTGAAAACTAGACAAGAGAATAAATATAAAGTACTTAATGTCATACCCTAACCCAGAGTAAGCTCTGAGAAGGTGGTAGCAATGATAATACCACCAATGAAAGAAAACAGTAATTAGGAAGACTGGGACCCTATGCAGGTCCCAGGGCTAATGGGCTAATGATTTGCCAGAACAAGCTGCGTCTGAAAGAACTTCTCTCTTCTTTTGCTGCCTAGCTGGTTATCAGGTCATTGGTATGCCTAGCATTTTGTTTTTTAATTAAAGTGCATATTTCACAAAAAAAGTTTAGATTAATGCCTACCTATTATTGAAAATATGGATACTGTAGGGGGGAAAAAAACTGGTAACATTAATATATTTCCTTCCTGTCTCTCTCTCTTTTTTTTTTTTTTTTTTCCTGCATAGGCTCAAGCTTAGAAAGACACAGGATGAGTTCCTCAGCTTGACAACCCGTTATTTAGGGTCCACAATCAAAGTTGTCTCTTGCCCCTCCATAGTCCTCCGAGTAAGAGGTTCCCTGGAGCAGTAGAGCAGCTCTTCAAACAACCTGGTGGACTCTTTGCCGCTGTCCGACTCTGACTGCTGATGCTCTGACTAGACAATTTCAGCTCCTTTAGTTAAAGTGTGCTGGAAAAAAAAAATGTGCTGGAAACTTCTGTACCCTGAATACTAACCAGCACTTTTCTTTATATTGCTACTCTGCACTTCTGGGCAGTTGGCAGAACCAGGTATACTTAAAAAAAATCATATTTTGAAAAGACGGGGGTGGTGTCCTAGCTCTTTTTTGCTTAGTTGATAGTAGTCTGAGACCTGCCTTAACTTCTGAAAGGCGCTAACGTCCATGGGCAAAAAAAAAAAAAAATCAATCAGTAAATCATTCTCCATCCTTTGAAGGATGATGAGGCTCAGTCCTTACTACCACATTCTTCCAGTCACTTCATTCCCATTGTCCAGTAACACAGATTGTGTGCTTAAAATTCACAGTCAAGAGTCTTTTATTTGGATGTCAGCTACTCTGTGCTCCAGTATTCCTACCTGGAGAATCCCACTGTTGACTGAAAACAGATGTACAACTTGAGAGTTGTGAGTTAAATTTTATTTGCAGCAAGATGAGGATTGCAGCCCAGGAGGCAGCATCTCAGAGAGCTCTGAGAGACTGCTCCAAAGCGGCAGTGGGGGAAAGTCAATATATAAGGTTTTGGTGAAGGGGCAGTTCAATACCAGGAAATGCTCATTTTATAAAAGGCTTTTTTGTTAGTCATTAGGATCTGATGTCACCATGAAGGGATTTAGTGCTTCTCTCGATATGAGGAGATACAAGGATCCAGATCATAAAATCTGTTCCTAAACACCTCCCACTATCTAAAGGCCTGTCCCACCAGATTCCCTGGAGCACAGAGGGCCTCCCTCCACCCTGAACTCCCTCGGGGGTCACCAGCTGTAGCGCATGGGGTTCAGTCTCTGTAGAGGCAGATGGCAAACACCTTTGCTGTTCAGTTGTTGGCAGCGCTCTTGGTAAGTGCCACTTTGTAGTTGACACCATGGACAGAGGAGCCTTGCAGGCTACAGTCCAAGGGGTCACAAGAGTTGGACATGACTTAGCGACTAGATCACCACCACTCTGTGCTGACCCTGTACTTGATATGTGCCATTATCTCTCACAAGAAACAGAGACCCAAGCAGAAAGGACTGGGTTCAGTTGAAACCAAGCCTTAGGTAAGGGTTTAAGTTTGGAACAAGAAAGAAATAAGCTAGCAGCTTTGCATTTGGAACTTCTTGGTATTTTTCTGATTCTGGTCCTGATTTCTATTGGGTTTTCCCTAAATTGAAGCTTACTTTTGCCCCTCAGTGGTTTTCTTCCAAGGTCTAGATTAAAATGCAAATGGATAAAGTAAACAAAGCTGTTGGGGAACGTGGGTACTTGTTACAACACTAAGGACAAATACTTCCTTTATCCCTAAGACTAAGTTTTCAACCAATGTCTGGGAATGACTGTAAAAGGTCTTTAAGTACCTATTTCTTACAAACAATTGACTTGCTAATTACAAGCCTCTCCTATCTAGTCATTGAAGCTGGTGCTCCAGAAATTTTACTAGGTAGCCCTTTGGCAGATTTAGCTATGGGAAAGTAAGAAAATTACCACTTAAAATGCCATTATTTAGTCTTTTTACTAAATTGTTAGCCTTCCTTATCCCTTATCCTATTAGGATTGCTTGGGGATTTTATAATTGGACAGGCAAATGAAACATGGTTTACATGGGAAAAATTCAAGAGTACTTACAAAACAATCTGGAAACAACAGCAGCTACTAGGGTGCAAGCAGGGGGATATTGTGAGCCCAGCCCCGGTTTATGACCAGAAGGACCTAAGTTAAACATTCACATGCTTCCTAAAGTGGGATGTAAAAATGCTATGGATATGGTCATCTGCTATGACCAACCTAGAGAGCATATTCAAAAGCAGAGACATTACTTTGCCAACAAAGGTCCATCTAGTCAAAGCTATGGTTTTTCCAGTAGTCATGTATGGATGTGAGATATAGAAAACTTGAGTGGTGAAAAATTGATGCTTTTGAACTGTGGTGTTGTCGAAGACTCTTGAGAGTCCCTTGGGCTGCAAGGAGATCCAACTAGGTTATCCTAAAGGAAATCAGCCTTGAATATTCATTGGAAGGACTGATGTTGAAGCTGAAACTCCAATACTTCCTGATACAAGGAACTAACTCATTTGAAAAGATCCTGATGCTGGGAAAGATTGAAGGTGGGAGGAGAAGGGGACGACAGAGGATGAGATGGTAGGATGGCATCACCGACTCAATGGACATGAGTTTGAGTAAGCTCTGGGAGTTGGTGATGGACAGGGAGTCCTGGTGTGCTGCAGTCCATGGGGTCACAAAGAGTCAGATATGACTGAGCGACTTAACTGAACTGTTATGAGTTCCTCAACCCAAAAACAGATTTCTGAGGTTTTAGGGGTCCTAAAGTGAAAGTGTTAGTTGCTCAGTCCTGTCCGTCTCTTTGTGACCCCATGGACTATAGCTCTCCAGGCTCCTCTATTCCTGGGATTCTCCAGGCAAGAATACTAGAGTGGGTAGCCATTCCTTTCTCTAGGGGATTTTCCTGACCCAGGGACTGAACCTGGGTCCCCTGCATTGCAGGCAGAGTCTTTACCACTCAGCCACCAGGGAAGCCCTCTTTAGGGGTCCTAAGAAAGACTTAAATATATGGTCATGAGAGATGACATCCTGACCACTAGAACTAGTTGTGCTGCAAACTGGGGCAGGGCTACAGAGTGAATGTGATTTGTTCATGTTCTACAAATGACTACCTGGGATTACATGCTGGTCTCCCAGGTTGGACCAGCCCTCCAGGTAAGCAGAAATACTCACTGAATTGGGAGGCAGAAGAGCCTGACTCCAGCCCTAGTTCTGCAGGTTCTGGGGACCCTGGATCAGTCACTTAATCTTCTGTGCCTCTCAGCTTATTACCCTGTGAAATGGATTCTCTTCATCCCTCCCTGCTTTGTAGATGAGGAAACCGAGGCACAGAGAGTTTAAATCCTGTGTCTGACATGCTGCTGCTGCTGCTAAGTCGCTTCAGTCATGTCCGACTCTGTGCAACCCCATAGACGGCAGCCCACCAGGCTGCCCCGTCCCTGGGATTCTCCAGGCAAGAACACTGGAGTGGGTTGCCATTTCCATCTCCAACGCATGAAAGTGAAAAGTGAAAGTGAAGTTGCTCAGTCGTGTCCGACTCTTGGCAACCCCGTGGACTGCACCCAACAAGGCTCCTCTGTCCATGGGAGTTTCCAGGCAAGAGCACTGGAGTGGGGTGCCATTGCCTTCTCCTGACATGATACAGCTATCAAGCGGTGGAACTATCAGATGTAGTAGTGCTTTGTCAGTAAAGGTTTATGAAAAGAAAGATGCTATCATTATATGTGTGAAGGCAGTCTTCAGGATCCTGCTAGACTGGACTTCTTTATATGTGGCCTCCCTTTCCCACTTATAGAATTCCTAGTATCTGGTGTGCACTTGCTGTTCTTACCCTTTTACCCTCCTTACCTGTCCTGTCTTGGTTCTGATGCTTTGGTCGGTTTCTAATTTCTACTTATGCCAGTGAACCCTTTCTGTGCGTTCCTTCAAAATATATCCTCCTCGTCTGCTCTCTGTCTTTCTGATAACTTAGAGTTAGTTTATAAAGTAAAGTGCCCAAGGTGGGCTGTTTGTATTTTAACAGATGTTTATTGACAGTACTTTGACCCCGAGTCTGAGACAGAGCAGTGTGTTTGGGAAGCTAATTTTTTTTTGACTCCAGTCAAAGTTTATAAGCTTATATAGCTTCTGTTAGAGAAGGTGTCTTCACTTTGGTGTAGGGTCTAGTTAAGTGTAACTGGTAACATTATGGGACTAGTTCAAAGAAGAAAGATGTGTAAGCAGAATACAAAGACATTGTTTAAAAGAATAAAACTCAACAATTTCAATAAGCAAATTTAAGTGATAATTGGAAAGGAGATCTCTGTTCTTACTATCATGTTTAAGAAAAAGAAAGTCACCCTGTGACTTTAAATGTGTGTAACATTAAAGTCATGTTAAATATATCATAAGCAAATTAAGGTGCTTGGAGTCATCTTTTTTCCCCTTAATACTCGTTTGTCACCAATCCAGCCAATGCTACTTTCTGAGGATCTCTTATAGCTATTCCAACCTCTCCATCCACAGTGCCAAGGCTGAGATCTTCCTATTATCCTGACTGTCTTCCTTGGGTCTTCAATGCCCATGTCTGCAATCCTTCCTTTTCCCAGTCATCCCAGCATAATAATCTGGACTCTGAATTTAGTTTTCCTGTCACAGCTCTTGACATGCATCCAGTAATAATGTTATGAGAGTGGTGTAAAGTCAGTAAGTGCCGTGTAGTACTTGCTGATTTTACTCTGAGTTTACTAGTACCCTTTTTGTGTGTACTACATGTAAGGGTCCCTCTTTCTTTACCTCTCTGTTTTATAGCTGCTTCCTCGTCCTTCCAGATGTCACTCAAATGTTCCCTCCTTTGGATGCTTTCCCTGAAATGGTTAAGTGGCTGTTGCAACTTTTATTCCATTCATTATAGCTCTTACCACACTGTGTTGTGATTATTGCCTTTCCTCATCTCTGGTTACCTCTGGACTCTGAGTTTTCCCTGGTACCCATCTCCGTGCCTAATGGAAAATGTGTCTTGTGAATAAATGAGAAATGAAAGAGAGATGAACAGATCTCAGCTTTCCACCATTCTCATACTCTGAGCCACATCAAGCATCATCCTAAACTTAAAGTCTATAACCTACATACAGGAAGAGGAAAGTACTGGGGAGAGAATCACTGGTCCACCTGATTCCCGATAGAAGGCTAAGACTGGACCTGACTGCAGACTTTGGGAGCCATGCTTACAAGCATGAGGTAAAGGTGTAGATAGACAAAGCTCCTTCCACATTGTGCTGGAAACAATAGAAAGAGCATCAGTCAACAGAAGAATTAGTCCAGCCTATTACAGAGTAGCTATCTTTGATACCAGTGTAAAGGCATAATTTAGGTTACCAGAAAGAGTCGGACACAACTGAGCGACTGAATTGAACTGATTGATTGATACCTGGAGAGTTTACACTCCATCTGGGAAGTTAGATTTACAAAAATAACTAATACTTACATAGTGCTTAGTATATGTAAGGTATTATTCTAAGCTGTAAGTATGTTTACGTAACACATTTGATACTCATTGAAACCGTAGATAATGGGCACTGGTATTATTCTTCATTTGACAAAAAATATAAGCCGACTGGGTGACTGGCCTCAAGTCATGGGTGGTGATGAATAGGCTTTCTGCCTTTGGAGTCTGTCTCTTAATTAATACTGTGATGCACGCACAGTGCCATAATTGCATTCCACAGAACTGCAGAACAATGTGAGAGAATGTGGCACAGAGGAAGGATATTTTCTTAAAGTCAGATGGTCCTAGATTTCATTTCTGGTTTTATCACTTGAAGGATATTGGTGCCGTACATGTTTGTTAGAGTTCTTTGATATCATCTAAAAATTAAGGATATGGTGAGAAACAGTGGAAACAGTGTCAGACTTTATTTTTGGGGGCTCCAAAATCACTGCAGATGGTGACTGCAGCCATGAAATTAAAAGACGCTTACTCCTTGGAAGGAAAGTTATGACCAACCTAGATAGCATATTCAAAGCAGAGATATTACTTTGCCAACTAAGGTCCGGCTAGTCAAGGCTATGGTTTTTCCAGTAGTCAAATATGGATGTGAGAGTTGGACTGTGGAGAAAGCTGAGCACCGAAGAATTGATGCTTTTAAAGTGTGGTGTTGGAGAAGACTCTTGAGAGTCCCTTGGACTGCAAGGAGATCCAACCAGTACATTCTGAAGGAGATTAGCCCTGGGATTTCTTTGGAGGGAATGATGCTAAAGCTGAAACTCCAGTACTTTGGCCACCTCATGTGAAGAGTTGACTCATTGGAAAAGACTCTGATGCTGGGAGGGATTGGGGCAGGAGGAGAAGGGGACAACAGAGGATGAGATGGCTGGATGGCATCACTGACTCGATGGACGTGAGTGTGAGTGAACTCCGGGAGTTGGTGACGGACAGGGAGGCCTGGCATGCTGCGATTCATGGGTCGCAAAGAGTCGGACACGACTGAGCGACTGAACTGAACTGAACTGAAGGTATATTTAAAACATTATGCCTAGCTACTCACACATAGTAGGTATTCAAATATTTATTTCTGCTTTTTTCCCCTCAATAAACAGTTCTCTTGCTCTTGAATAAAATTAGATAAAGCATCTGTTATAAAAAATAAATCTCCATGTATCATAATGCAGATGACATTAGAGGAGGCAAGTAGGCACGATTCGGGCAGGAAGCTTAGGTAGAACAATGAATCAGTTCTCGGTTAACGCACCTAAGACCCTTATCAAATATTCATGGCATCACCATGGCTCTGGGCTTCCTGAAAAGGAAGTGTCTAAACTGGTGTGCAGACTCAAGACCCAGATAACCTTGTCCTGTTTCAACCCTAAACTTTAACATCTGCAGTATTCCAAGTATATTAGAGGTCAGGGATGCTATGTGCAAAGGAAAAGGGAGCCTTCACAGGGGGGATGGGTGTTTTTGTGAGACCAGAGGGGACGATGGTTGTCAGGGGAGTGTGGGAGCAGGAGGGCTGAGATGGGGAAGGTGCTGCTTAGAGAGCAGCAGTCGTAGGCAGTTAGCCGTGAAGCAGGTGCCACGGAGGAAGCGCAGACACTGGGGCAGCAACGCACGGAAAGAAATCGTCTTTTGCTTGGTCCTTAATGTCCTCGTTTTGAGCTGATGAGCAGATATTCCATCAGTGTGGAGATAGCTTAAATGCAAAACAGCTGTGTTTTAAATGTATAAACACTCACCGGAAATCTGTAAACCAGGGACAAAGCCATGTGGCTGTGTATCTTGATGCCTGCGAGTTGACAGCTGTTGATGGAGACAGCACTTGTATTATGTATATCTCCTGGATGAAACAGGGTTTAAAAAGTATTCGGTCTTCCTTGAATGTGGTGCTGCAACAGCAAAGGAAGGACTCCTGGGTGTGAGGGAGTGGGAGTGGGAAGCTGTGGTGTGATGGAAACACAAGCCAAAGGAGGGTAGCTGGTGCCGTCTGCAAAGGAGAGGAAGCTCTCCTGCATTCCTGGCAGAACCACTGAAGTGGAATTGATGAGGAAGGTGGGAGAACTCATCACCCACCTTTACTGTATTTTTTCTATAGAAAGAAAAGAACTGTATGTTATAAGCTTTTAGCTTGGACCTGAAGGAAACTGCTAACTAGAGCTGCCAGAATAATAATTGCAATATCCTTAAAAAAAATTCTTTTGGCTATTTAGTCAGTGTTGAGAATGCGCGTTACCAAGCTCCTATGATTTGCTTGAAAAATAAAACATGGCCGGTTTGAACTCCAAGTCAGTATGAAAATGGGGTGGTGAAAGATAGATCCCTAGTGAGTCCTAAGGCTTCCCATGTATTGATACATATTTAATTACAGTGGGCATTAGAATTACAAAATAATACTTAAATATTAGATATGAAGACCTTAGATTCTTTGATCAGATACCAGGTTAGAGAAACAGCTTCAAAAGTGCTGGAGGTTGAGCCCGAAGTGTTTATGTGCCTAAGGAGGCTTTGGCTCCAAGGTAATCTTTGGTATGAATTTTGTTTATTGCTAAAAATAGGAAGCATCATTAATCAGTGGTTGTTAAAGTGAGCAAGAGCATATCAAATTATACCTAGAAGTTTATAGTTAAGTCTTATCTATATTGTTCTTTTAAATATGCCATATGACAGAGTCCATAATTATTTTTATGCCTTAAAAATCCATGTTGACTAAAAAACAAATTCCGTAAATACTGTACTACAGCTAGTATAAGATTATAAGATACTTATTTGAGATATGTTCTATAATTACATTTACCACCAATTAGTAGTTGCTCAAATCAAAGTCATAGTGTCTGAAAAAATAGCCTTAAACATACTAATCATTTAAAATTCAAAACCATACAGGGAAAATATTTTTATTAGTTATAGAATGTTTCCCATCCTGGTTTCTAAAGACATCTCACTTGTCATTGAGTTTCAGTTGTAACACACTCAAGCAAAAATCATTTATTTCCTATTTTATCCTAGAGACTTAAACCTTTTCATTGGTTTTTATTTTGTTTCCCAAACTCTCTGTGATTAACCTTCTTAAACTAAGCCTCTAAACTCAGCAATATTGTCTGTTGTATCTCCTGGAGTTGTGAAAAGTGAGAACCCAGCTGTATGGCCCTTAAAACATCTTAAAATTGTGGAGGTAGAGGGGCTTTTTAAGTTAACAAGTCAAAATAAAGAGTTGGAATTTGTTTTACAACTGACCCTTAAGATGGTACCTAGTTTAGCTTAACCTATTTTAATAATTGGGAACTCGCTATACTTCCCAGTTGAAGAATTTTTAGTTTTTAGAAAAGTCTTCACTGTGGGGGCAAATTTGTCTCTTTACAAGGTGATTGCAGGGGTACCATTAGAAACAGCCTGGGATATGTTTATCTACTCCCTCTCCCAGTAAACAGAATGTTATATATTTGAAGAGAATGATCATTTCATCTTTCAGTGTCTTCAATCTCATATCCTTCAGTTGTTCAGCCATTTTATGGTTATGAACATTTCACCACCCTATTCCAAACACTTTCTGATTTATCAGTCTTCTCATTAAGATGTTTCAAGACATGGTTCATCCATTCATTACATGCTATTTAGCTCCTATTATGTGCCAGGAACTGATGATATAATGAAGAATAAGACATTCAAGGTCTCCATCTTCAAAGATATGGGCAATAAAAAAAGGAAATAAATAAATTTATAATATTTTCAGGGCAATGTTAAATGCTGTAAAGAAAAATGCAGTAAAGTATAGACAGTTTTGACAGTGGAAAAGGGCTGTTTTAAATAGATAGGCTAGTCAGGAAAGATCTCTCTAAGTAAGTGACGTTTGACCTGAGACACAAGTGCAAGGCAATATATGTGCAGTAGTCTTGAAGAAGGATGTTCCAGGTGGGGAAAGAGCAATTTCTAAGGCCCTGAGGTGGGAATGAAATGACAAAAGGTACTAATGGATGCACATTCATGACTTTCCCCTCTTGCCATGACTGAGAGTTCAGTTCAGTTCAGTTGCTCAGTCGTGTCTGACTCGGCGATCCCATGGACTACAGCACACCAGGCCTCCCTGTCCATCACCAACTCCCGGAGCTTACTCAAACTCAAGTCCATCAGTTTGGTGATGCCATCTGAACATCTCATCCTCTGTTGTCCCCTTCTCCTCCTGCCTTCAATTGTTCCCAGCATCAGGGTCTTTTCAAATGAGTCAGTTCTTTGCACCAGGTGGCCAAAGTATTGGAGTTTCAGCTTCAGCATCAGTCCTTCCAATGAGTATTCAGGACTGATCTTTAGGATGGACTGGTTGGATCTCCTTGCAGTCCAAGGGACTCTCAAGAGTCTTCTCCAACACCATAGCTCAAAAGCATCAATTTTTAGCACTCAGCTTTCTTTATGGTCCAACTGTCACATCCATACATGACCACTGGAAAAACCATAGCCTTGACTAGATGGACCTTTGTTGGCAAAGTAATGTCTCTGCATTTTAATACGCTGTCTAGGTTGGTCATAGTTTTTCTTCGAAAGAGCAAGAGTCTTTTACTCTCAAGACTGTGGTCACCACCTGCAGTGATTTTGGAACCCAAGAAAATGAAGTCTGTCACTGTTTCCATTGTTTCCCCATCTATTTACCATGAAGTGATAGGAACGGATGCCATATCTTAGTTTTTTGAATGTTGAGTTTTAAGCCAGCTTTTTCACTCTCCTCTTTCACTATCATCAAGAGGCTGTTTAGTTCTTCTTTGCTTTCTGCCATGAAGGTGTTGTCATCTGCATATCCAAGGTTATTGATATTTCTCCTGGCAATCTTGATTCCAGCTTGTGCTTCATCCAGCCTGGCATTTCACATGATGTACTCTGCATATAAGTTAAATAAGCAGGATGACAATATACAGCTTTGACGTACTCCTTTCCCAATGTGGAACCAGTCTTTTTCATGTCCAGTTCTAACTCTTGCTTCTTTACCTGCATAGAAATTTCTCAGGAGGAAGGTCAGGGGGTCTGGTATCCCCATCTCTTGAAGAATTTTCCAGTTTATTGTGAGCCACACAGTCAAAGGCTTTAGTGTAGGCAATGAAGAAGAAGTAGATGCTTTTCTGGAATACTCTTGCTTTTTCTATGATCCAACAGATGTTGGTAGTTTGATCTCTGGTTCCTCTGCCTTTTCTAAATCCAGCTTGAACATGTGGAATTTCTCAGTTCACATACTATTGAAGCCTAGCTTGGAGAATTTTCTGCATAACTTAAAGCTAAACTGGCATGATTCCATCTCATTGAAATTCTCCTTTCTGCCTGTTCAACTTCTCACCTCCTCCTCAGCCACTTATATGCATGTACCTACACACATATACGTATTCTCCTGAGGATAGTATAAATTGTGCCAGATCATTTTTTTAGGAGTTTTGTGATACAGAATTGAAAGGCTGAAGAGAGAGAAAGAATTAGAGTGGCAGGAGGAAAATGTGTATGCTTAGCCAGGGAGTCAGCACTGGAGGTTGTAAACTCCAATTCTTATAGAGGCTAAGGATAACATAAATGAATCATGCAGGTTGGGGGTAATGCAGTGAAGAAGTGTGGTTGCCATCATGACATACCCTAAATAAACAGGTCAGCTTCTACTCTGCTAGAGAACATTGTTGGAATGTATAATACGAGCTTGGTATTGCCATATGTTCCAGTTTTTCAAGAACAGTAATAGATCTGTTTTTTATATGAGATTTTCCAGTTTTAAAAACATTGCCATAGGAACTTCCACTTCCAGGAAAATGGGGCAGAATACTTGTCACTGTTCTATCTATTAAGTGTAACTAACTGGGTATTATTTTTGTTGTTGTTCAGTCACTCTGTCATGTCAAATTCTTTGCGACCCCATGAATGGCTGTACTCCAGGCTTCCCTGTCCTTCCCAACTCCCAGAACTTGCTCAAACTCATGTCCATTGAGTCAGTGATGCCATCCAACCATCACAGCCTCTGTCATCCCCTTCTCCTCCTACCTTCCATCTTTCCCAGCCTCAGGGTCTTTTCCAATGAGTCAGCGCTTTACAATCAGGTGGCCGAAGTATTGGAGTTTCAGCTTCAGCAGCAGTCCTTCCAATGAATATTCAGAATATTCCAGTGAATATTTCCTTTAGGATTGACTGGTTGGATCTCCTTGCGGTACAAAGGACTCTCAAGAGTCTTCTCCAACACCACAGTTCAAAGCATCAGTTCTTCGGTGCTCAGCCTTCTTTATAGTTCAACTCTCACATCCGTACATGACTATTGGAAAAACCATAGCTTTGACTACAGGGACCTTTTTTGGGGAAAGTAATGTCTCTGCTTTTTAATATGCTGTTTAGGTTTGCCATAACTGAGTATTATATGTAATTCTAAAAAGACTCCGAAAAGTAGAAAGAAAATGGCAAACATGCTAAAGACCTGGGACCCAAGGAAATACACACACCATGGTGAGTTATTTGGATTTCCTTTTTTCCTCCTGTATTCCAGATTTGGAGCTAAACAAGATGAAAAACTAGAAACACCATTGGATAAAAGAGCCCCAAGAAAAGTCTATGCTATTTAGCCTCCAAATAGGAAAAGTGAAGCTGAACAAGACAGAAGTAATTTTGTGAATAACTGCTCTCTTCTAGT
Organism: Ovis canadensis; assembly: GCF_042477335.2. Lineage (NCBI taxonomy): Eukaryota > Metazoa > Chordata > Mammalia > Artiodactyla > Bovidae > Ovis > Ovis canadensis. The sequence goes on from NC_091251.1 coordinate 99,918,298, forward strand.
CAAATAGCACGGAAATATTTAAGACAATTATGTAACAAATAGGGGAGCGTAAAGGAAGGTCAGGTTTGTGATGTTAGATATATTTAGTGTAATGCCTAGCACAATCACTGAAAAAGCTACCCAAAGAGAGATACTCCAAAATACTATAGGTCAATCAGAATACCATTCTAAAATAGTGTCCAAACAATCAGAAAAGCAGGAAAAAGACAGAGAAATGAAAAAGAATGGGAAGTAAAATGATAGACAAGACTTAATAGGTCAATAATTGCACTAAATGTAAATGAATGTAACTGATCTAAATGTACTAATTAAAAAACATACTGGCAGGTTGGATTAAAAACATGGCCCAATTATATGCTATCTATATGTATAAAGCAACTCACTTTCAGTATAATAATAAAGGCAGGATGAAAATAAAATGATGGGAAAAGATATATCATACCGACATTAAAGAAAGTAGGAGTGGCTATATTCATATGAGATAAATTAGTCTTCAGCGCAAAGACTGTTACGGAGGACAAAGTGGGACACTGTTTAATGATAAAAGAGGAGTCAGTGCAATAATAATACAGAGCAATCCTAAAGGTAAACACACCAAACAACAGAACTGCCAAATACGTGAAACGAAAACTTGTAAGACTGTAAAGATAAAATTCACAAATCCACAGTTATATTTGGAGACAACTGGAAGGAAATCAAGAATATATGTATTAATCTGCTAGGGCTGCCATAACAAAATATAATGGACTGGGTGATGTAAACAACAGAAACTTATTTTCTCACAGTTCTGGAGGCAAGAAGTGAAAGATCAAGGTGTCATGAGGTTTGGTTTTTCCTGAGACCTATCTTACTGGCTTGCAGAGGGCTGCCCTCTGATCATATCCTCTGTGTGTGCTCATGTCCCTAGTGTCTCTTCCTCTTCTTAATAAGATATCCTTCTTAATAAGATTATCCATCTTATTGGATTAGGGCCCTACCCCTGTGACCTCTGTTAACCTTAATTACCTCTTTAAAAGCCCTATTTCCAAATACAGTCACATTGTGGGTTAGGGCTTTAACATAAGGATTTTGGTAGGAGGGGACACAATTTAGTCCATAAATGCAGGTCAGGAAGCAACAGTTAGAACTGGACGTGGAACAACAGACTGGTTCCAAATAGGAAAAAGTACGTCAAGGCTGTATATTGTCACCCTGCTTATTTAACTTCTATGCAGAGTACATCATGAGAAACGCAGGGCTGCAAGCCACACAAGCTGGAATCAAGATTGCTGGGAGAAATATCAATAACCTCAGTTATGCACATGACACCACCCTTATGGCAGAAAGTGAAGAGGAACTAAAAAGCCTCTTGATGAAAGTGAAAGAGGAAAGTGAAAAAGTAGACTTAAAGCTCAACATTCAGAAAATGAAGATCATGGCGTCTGGTCCCATCACTTCATGGGAAATAGATGGGGAAACAGTGTAAACAATGGCAGACTTTATTTTTTGGGCTCCGAAATCACTGCAGATGGTGACTGCAGCCATGAAATTAAAAGATGTTTACTCCTTGGAAGGAATGTTATGACCAACCTAGATAACATATTGAAAAGCTGAGACATTACTTTGTCAGCAAAGGTCCGTCTAGTCAAGGCTATGGTTTTTCCAGCGGTCATGTGTGGATGTGAGAGTTGGACTGTGAAGAAAGCTGAGCACTGAAATTGATGCTTTTGAAGTGTGGTGTTGGAGAAGACTCTTGAGAGTCCCTTGGACTGCAAGGAGATCCAACCAGTCCATCGTAAAGGAGATCAGTCCTGGGTGTTCTTTGGAAGGACTGATGCTAAAGCTGAAACTCCAGTACTTTGGCCACGTCATGCAAAGAGTTGACTTATTGGAAAAGACCCTGATGCTGGGAGGGATTGGGGGCAGGAGGAGAAGGGGACGACAGAGGATGAGATGGCTGGATGGCATCACCGACTCGATGGACATGAGTTTGGGTGAACTCTGGGAGTTGGTGATGGACAGGGAGGCCTGGTGTGCTGCGATTCATGGGGTCACAGAGCGTCGGACACGACTGAGCGACTGAACTGAACAATATAGAAGAACTCAACAACATCATCAACTAAGAGGATCTGATCGATGTTTATAGAACACTTGGCCCAACAGTAGCAGAACAGACATTGTTTTCACAGAATGTTTTTCAAGCGTTCATGGAACATATACTATGAGAGATTGGGACGTAGAACACAGAACAAACCTGAAAGGATTTTAAAGAATTGAGATCATATAGAGTATGTATGACCAAAGTGGAATCAAACTAGATATCAATAACAAAAAGATAACAGGAAATCCTCCAAATACTTGTAAAGTAACCAAAATTCTTCCAACTAAGCCATGAGTTAAAGAAGAGGTGTTAGGGACTCAAATATGTTAAACTGATTGGAAATTAAAATATATCAAAATTTGTAGGATACAGGCAAAGTAATACTGAGAGGGGCAATTATAGAATGAATTCTTTTGTGTTAACAAAGAGAAAAAGTCTCAAGTTAATAATATAAGCTCACACTCAAAGAATCTATAGAGGAAAGTGCAAAATAAAATAAGGAAAGGAAAGATAAGATAAAAATCAATGAAATTAAAGTCAGAAAATATAATTTAGAAAATTCAGTGAAAAAATAAATGGTTCCGTGAAAAGATCAAGAAAAGTGACCAACCTCCAGCTTGGCTGATGAAGAAAAAATGAAGACATGAATTACTAATATCAAAAATGAAGTTGGGTCCTCTCTGGCGGCTCAGCGGTAAAGAATCTGCCTGCCAATGCCGGAGACTCAGATTCAGTCCCTGGCCTAGGAAGATCTGACATGCTGCAGAGCAACCAAGCCCGTGTGCCACAACATTTGAGCCTGGGAGCCACACAAATGAAACATAAGATACCATTACAGTCACTAGGTAACAAAGGATAATAAGGGGATACTATAAATTAACCTCACACATATACATTTGACAACTTAGAAGAAATGAATCAATTCTTAAAAAAATACAATCTACCGCAACTCAGCCAATATGAAATATGCAGTAAGAATAGTCATGCAACTATTAATGAGTTAGAAAATTACCGGCAGGCAGTCAGGACATGTTTTCAGACCCAATATTGCCTGTTCAGTACTGCTTTGTGCTTCTTGATTTACATAATGAAGTACAGTGAGGGCAGAGAGAGGAGAAAAGAAAAATGCTGGGTATGCTAAAATGGGAGAGGAGATTTGTGGGCTGGTGGATAGAAAGATTCCAGAACACCCATGGAACAGGATGCAAGTAGACAGGAAAAGAGGGTTTTTGTTAGTAATACATATTGAGATGTATTGAGGGGTCTTTCTTGTTTTTCAAAAACTTTAGGAAAGAAACTAGCCATTGCTTTAGTTTAAAACTAAGGCTTTAAGAATCAATATCTTTAACTGTGATATTGCAGTGAGACTGAGCCGTGTAAGATCTAGCTTATAAGGTTTACAAGTCAGTGTTAGGAGGTCTTGAGGTTGTGGTCAACCCTTGGAAGAACTTGACATATGTGTAAATTAATAGGTAGGAGAGTCAAGGAGAAATGGCTAAATGTACAATATGCATGGAGAAGGAAATGGCAACCCACTCCAGTGTTCTCGCCTGGAGAATCCCAGGGATTCTCCTGGTGGGCTGCCGTCTATGGGGTTGCACAGAGTCAGACACGACTGAAGTGACTTAGCAGCAGCAGCAGCAGCACGATATGCATATTTTTAAGTACTGGACATTGCTCGCCTTGCAGACTCTTGCGGTCCATTTTCTCTTGGTGTATGGTCATGATTGGGCTTCCCAGGTGGCTCAGTGATAAAAAAAATCTGCCTGGAATACAGGAGATGCAGGTTCGATCCCTGGGTTGGGAAGGTCCCCTTGAAGAGGGCATGGCAACCCACTCTAGTATTCTTGCCTGGATAATCCCATGCGCAGAAGAGCCTGGCAGGCTATGGTCCATAGCGTCACAAAGAGTTGTAGTCATGGTTAATGGTATCTTTTCTAAGTAATGAAAAACTTAGTTCTGAGGAGGTCTGTGTTTACCCTCCTTCTCTCTAATTTGTGCCCAGAATTCTTAAATAACTGTTTGGAATACCTAAGGAGACATTGTCTCCTAGAACTGGTTAGTTTGTGAAAGTGAAAGTCGCTCAGTCCTGTCTGACTCTTTGTGACCCCATGGACTATACAGTCCATGGAATTCTCCAGGCCAGAATACTGGAGTGGGTAGCCTTTCCCTTCTCCAGGGGGTCTTCCCAACTCAGGGATCGAACCCAGGTTGGTTAGTTTGGATCGGAGTGTTTGATGAGGCGCTACAAGATCTCTGCAACCTGAGAGAGAACTGCAGGAGGAGGGGGTCCCTCTCTCCGTTTGCTTATCATAGTTAATCTGGGTGTTCATGTGCCATTTAAACACTGCTGGTTCTGGGCAGAGCATGGATGAGCTCAGGTGCTCGGAATTGAAAGGTAATGAGAAGGATTAATCAAATTTCTTCCAGCAAAGCGTGCCATGTGCCAGACTCTGTCCTGGATAACCCTCCTCCATGTGAATCAGGGGCCATGCTCTGCCCTGAGGTGTCTGGTATATCTGAGAGTAGACATCTGTGTTTGGAGCAAACTGGGACTGACTGGAGGCCACTTTTGGCGTGGTGTCTTTGCTTCATCAGCCACTCTGCCAAGGTTTGTTCACAATCTCCTCTGGCCATGCTCATTTAGTTATGGAAAACACGGTGAACATGAGTAATGGGAAATGTAGATAGCTGTTGGGGCAAGGGGGCCCCAGGGTTAAGCCTCCTGCACAGCATAAAGCACCCTGTGGTACCTAAACACACACACACACAAACAGAAAACCGTGTGGTCTAAAACCAGTGTAGAGAAATACCTGGAGAATAAATCATTCTGTTTTTCTCGTATTTATCTATCTAATTATATCTAGCTATCTGACTTACCTTTTATCTAATCTAATTTAAAATAAACAGAATGACTTGATCTGAGAAGACCTGGGTATAGAACTTTTGAGAGTCATTGATAAGATCTCCACTGTATGTGTAATAACCTGTGTTAGGGGACAAATCTTATCTGCAATGAAAATAAAATCCGATAAGATATATGAACTTCAGTCTCTCCACTTTGAGGTCAGTAGCTGTTTGAGTTCTCCTCCTGACTCTGAAACTGATGAATTACTTACTCTTTGATATTAATTTTCCTCACCAGTAACAATAGGTCATAATATCTATTTACCAGAGGTAGGAAAAGGATACCGGAGCATAGTAGGTGCTCAGAAAACGTTAATCCTCGCCTTTATCCAGCTTCTCACTTAGAACAATTTTTATATCTTGATTTATAATATTCCCCAATAAGGAGTCTCTGAGTAGGGATACATTTTTCCCAATGGAAAAGTAATGGTTACAAGGGATCTACATGGCAAAGTGCCAAGTGGTTTAATACAGTGATTCCTCTGTGATGCAGAGGAAAGAGAAGTGGGTTAGCAGGAAAGAGCTCTGGGTCCTAGCACATGTTCTGTGTGGCTGGAAGTGTTGTCTGTCTGAAAACCAAGCATTGATTTACTGAAAGAGGGCAGAATCACTGGGTGCCTGGAAGAGGAGGCATTGAATGAACCAAGGAGGCTTTGAGAGACTAGGAGCAGACCTCTGCCTCCCTGTGTGTATTTGAGAATCATTTGCTTGAGACTCAGAACTGGGTGAAGACCATCTTGTCTTGTGTTCATGCCTGGCTGCTTGAACATGAAAAAGGGGGGTGGATTCTCCCCAACTCTACTTTCATAGCCTATTGTACTCAACAGGGATTTCTTCCAAGATGGGAAGGAGACAGAATATTGGAGAACTATCTCCCCAAATGACAAATATCTGCTAAGCTCTGATATTAATTAGCTATGTGACTGTGGGAAGTAATTTCATATTCCTGACCCTCATTTTATTTATCTGTAACATGAGAGTTCTGTACCACACCAGCATTTTTCAACTTTTATTTCTTAAACAGTTGATCAGTTGTATCAGGTGAAACCTTATTTAGATACCTTATTAGGTATCTTATTAGGTATCTAGTGTATCATTGGAAAAGACTCTGATGCTGGGAGCGATGGGGGGGCAGGAGGAGAAGGGGACGACAGAGGATGAGATGGCTGGATGGCATCACTGACTCGATGGACGCGAGTCTGAGTGAACTCTGGGAGTTGGTGATGGACAGGGAGGCCTGGCGTGCTGCGATTCATGGGGTTGCAAAGAGTCGGACATGACTGAGTGACTGAACTGAACTGAATGTATCTAAACCTTATTTAGATACATTTAGCATGCAAAAGTAGGCCTGCTCTGGTTGGAGGAGGGTTGAGGGTAGAAAGAGGGAACTATGCTCAGCCTCCCTGTTCTCCATCCTCTTTCCCCCCGCCCTGCCACTGCCCTCCCAAGGTTTGGAAGTTCCTGGGGTACTTTGAGGGTCCTCCAGGGTTCCCTGGAGCAGCATTTGAAAACCACTGAATTCTGCAATTGCTTGGATCTCTTTCAAATGTAACCTTTGGATATTCACTAATTCCAGGATTTAGAGTGCCACTAAATTTACCTTATTTGTCAGTAACCATCTTGCCTGGAGAATCCCAGGGACGGGGGAGTCTAGTGGGCTGCCGTCTATGGGGTCGCACAGAGTCGGACATGACTGAAGCAACTTAGCAGCGGCAGCATTCTTAGAGTGGTAGATTAAAGGCTGGTTATCTTGGTTTAGCATTTAGCAATTTAGGTAGTTTGATTAAACTTGATTTTCTTTCATTTTCAGAAAATTTAAGCCTGGGAAATAAAATCTTGTGGAAGTCCCTACATTTTTCTGTTTGTCTATTAGCCATTTGTTACTTTATCACTGATTAGAGGAATCTGCTAAAGAGCTTAGCAGAACTGTGATTCAAGTAACACAAGAACTTCCCCCTTAAAAAAACCATTCTTTACATATACCATATTGTTTTACTCACACATACACATAAAAGGAGGAAAGGATAGAAAACCAAATGCTAATAGGGGATACTTTTGGATAATGGAGTGAAGGGCAAGTTAATTTTTTTTCTTTAATTTCTCTGTATTTTCTGAACATTAAGCAGCACATGTGTACGTAACTCCTAATCATAAAAAAGTTATTAAAAATGAACACATTTTCATTCAAAAGTAATTAAGTTAATTAAAAGATTATTAAGTCAGCACAAAAATTGAAATTAATAATGTTTAAAAATAGCATTTTATTGACTTTAAACTCAATGAGCCAGTACAGATTATAAATTTAAGGACCCACATTTCCTGAACTTATAATAGAAGCCCTCTTACCCCTTCATATGATGAATGTGCCTCATTCCTCCAGGGACAGAAGACCCAGTGATTGGAAACTATCCTGTGTATGAGGTGGCTGGGGGCCATTCCACATGGAAAAGATGCTTTGTTTTGGATACTAATGTAAGCTCCATGCAGATGTTTGGATCAGTGGCAGATTCAGCTTAGACATTTAAGAATTGATCTCCTTATTTCCTGGTACCGTATCCTAGGCTGTCTTTCAAGACCTGGAAAGCAGGACACACTCTTCGTCGCTTCCAGTTACCATAGTCTTGGCTAAATGACGTGTACCAGGAGCGTTTGATAAATGCCATGAGATCTCAAGGTCAAGAATAAGCCCTCAGAACTATCTGTGACAATTCTTAAAACACACCTTGACTTGAAGTCCTGTGAAAATCAAGGAAGGGGAATAGCAATAGAAGAAAACTCCTCTGCATTTTATTCTTTTTTCTCCTCTATAAGGCATTTTAAGGTAATTAGGTTTAACTGCACCAGTAAAAATTTGAAAAGTCCCATTTTCAGTATCTGACTGTCTCCTTAAGAGAGATGGGAGGATAAGAGATGGATAGATAGATAGGGGCAGACAGAAATGGTGTAGTAGTCAGACAGATCTATGTTCAGTTTATTATTTTTGATTTCAAGAGTTAACTGAGTGTTTTTTTCTTAAAAGTATCTTTTTCTTCCTCTTCCTCTTGCTGTAACTTAAAAGCAGATAGACAAAGGCAAAGGAAAATCAATTCTAAAGTTTGCTTTCCAAAGGCGTTTCATGATTTCAGTGGTCATTGCTTCAAACCCAGCACCAGATAGTTACGTGCAATTGGCTTCATTCTGGCTCCTGTGATAGCAGCCCTTTGTGGCTGTAGGTGGAGGGAGGCAAAGCGAGCTGGGAAAACGTAGCCTAGAGCACTTCATGAGGAATTGGAATTCACATTGTGGTTTTCCGTGGGACTTTTTCACGTCGATCTCATGTTTCTGCCTAACATGTTTCTGACAATGCCTTATGGTTGCTTATAGAACTCGTTTGTGTGTTTGTCTTATCTTATGTAGATGTACTCTTCACTTACCTGCAAGTTAGAAATAGCTGTTCTCGTTTTATGGGTGGACATACTAGAGGCTAGAATATATAAGTGACTAGTATAACAAAGCCAGCAGTGGCAGAGACAGAACTTGAATCTTGGACTTTGTACTCTAAAGAACGTGCTAGCTTGCTGTACCTCTTAACTATAAGACTAGATTATATTAATTTTTTATCTTGCTTTTGAAGTTCTCTGCCATGTTTACCCCTAAGATCCCAATACCAATGCAGTACTTTACGTATAATAAATGTCAATTAAATGGCATTTCTTCTTTAAATGCTAACTTAATACTAAAGGAAATAATGATTTACTTAGTTTGGAGAATGTCTCCTGCATTGCGAGCAGATTCTTTACTTTCTGAGCTACTAGGGAAGCCCCGGAGGGTATCTTTCATCCTCATCAAAAAAGACATACCAAATTATTTATTTTGTGAACTTCTTTTTAAATTATGCTAGGAGTGAGGTTTATGGGAAGGATGATCTTGATTACATAATGGGAAAAAATATTCAGCTAGAAGACCCCACCTGGCCTTGAAATGACCTGAAGTAAATGACTTAGCCTCTTGTAATCTCTTCTCTTTTCCATAAAGGGCTTGATAATACCTGCCCTTCATTCCTCATGGAGTTCTTTAGAGGATCTCAAGTTATGGATGTGATTGGCCAACCATGAAGCCTTGGTTTCATGACTTGGCAGTGTGACTGACTGCTTGCGGAGACTGGTGCTCCTGGCCGAAACACCGTCCAAGTGGCTTCTCTCCTGGGAGTGAAGGCAATCAGTCTATGAACAAAGAGTTCCTGGGCAATTCTTTGCCAGAAAACTCTTGCCATCTTCTACTACATCCCCCCATCTTCTCCCTACTCCCAGAAGATCTCTGCCCAACAAGGGCTCTTAAACAGTGATGTGGGGAGTGCTGCTCCCTACTTTTTATGGTGTAAATGTTTACAAAATAGTCTTAGGTATCTTGTTGCAGATATAACTTTTATTTGGCCAGTTGAGTGAAAAGCAGTCAACCCATGGGTATTATAGCCAGAACTGCATTCTTAGGTCAGTTGATAGTTAAGCAGTTTGCGTGAAGTAGAAGGTTTCTAAGACTTTTCGACCTGATGCTTGCAACACCCTCTTTCCTCATCAAAATATAATGGATTCTCCAACCAGAGTTCATTCTATACCTTCCAAAGGGAAATTCCACTGATCTCTTATGATACATGTGTCAGCCCAGAGCCAGATACTCTTATTCATGACCTCTTTGAATAATTGACTAGGTGTGGTGGGTATTGCATTTATTTTGCAAGGGAAGAAACTGAAGCTCTGGGTCAATAATGTACCTGAAATCACCTAGCTATTAAGGGACTGAGCCAAGATTTACGCCTTGGGTGTCTGACTCCAAGCGTAGGACTCTTTTGACTACACTTCGGCTTTTTGGGTATACACGAGCCACAGTGAAACGGAGCCCACAATGCTGTAGTGAGTCTGCATTAGGCACAAACATGAAACCAATTTGTTACCAACATTGTAATTGGTATTATAAATACATACTTGTGGCAAACACTTTTTTTCTTTCAATTTTATTTCTTAATTTTATGATGTTCTTTGAGGGGGCAGAAATATGTATTTTCTTATTTAGTAAAAACTATTGATTTTTCTCCTTTTATGATTTCTCCAATTGCTTTTTCTGTGTTCAGAAAGACTTTCCTGATTCAGAGATGAGATAAATATACCTTTGCATCCTCTCTGTCTTTTTGTGATTTAACTTTTTAATCTTTATGGAATTTATGTTGGACATAGAGTGCTAAACCAAATGACTTCTTTTTGGTTTTCAAATTGCAAACTTTCCCAGCACAATTTATTAAGTAATTCATCTTATTCCTTACTGATTTGTAGATTTCTGTATTGCATACATTTTCATATATACTAGGTTCTCTACTATGCTCAGTAATTTTCTAGCAATGCTTGTTCCAGCTTTACATTGTTTTAGGTGTTGTAGCTTTAGGATTTAGACTAACAATTGGTAGGACATCGTAAATCCTCTTTTAAGAAATGTTAGTTCCCATTGGGCTTTATCAATAAGCATCTAAAGCAGGGGTTGTTGAACAATGGTACATAATCTTTATGTTTTTTGCAAGTGAATTTTTATGGGCACACAGGCACATTGATTTGTGTCCATTTCATTGTGTATGTATTTTTTGCACCCCAATGGCAGAGTTGAATAGATTTGACAGAGATTTTAATGAACCGCAGAAGCTAAAATACTTGTTCTCTGGCCCTCAGGTCTGAAAGGCTTAGGACAGGGAATAGATGGAAAACTAGTGCCACGAGGTATAGACCCACTTCTTGGGACACGCTACAGATTCCAAGCGAGACTTTGGCCGTATGCTCCAATATACTTTATATCTGCCTTTACTTCTTTAAGGAGAAAGATAGAGCTAATCCTCTGTCTGCAGTTGGTCTTTGCATTAGCTTTATTGCTGTTTTGATAGCAAACATTTCTTCCCAGTCTGACTTCTTCCTACAATTTTAGAGACTTCTTTTGCAGGGGAGGGGTGAGGTTGGGGGAGGTGTCAGTTTACAGTGATAACCTAAGCAAAATAATGCAGCCACATTAACTTGACTGTTTGAAAGATCATTTCATAGCCAATGAAGTGAGTTTTTTAGATAATCCACAGCTTTCATGATCTCATCACATTCTTTCTCCCTTTGCTCTGGGATACAGAAGTTGACTTTATGCGTGGATTAGCTAAGAGCTCAAGATAGGAGAGTTCCTCCTTTGATGGAAGGAACAAGAAGTATGGACTCATGAAAGGCAAAAAGGGTCTCTTGGAAGGTTAAGTCTTCAAGTGTGTGGGTATATCTAAGATCCTTTGTGACCCTTCTCTGGGGCAGGTATGGGCAGGCACTCATGAAGTGCTTGAGATGGTAAAGTGAGACTTCCATGGATTTTGAAAAACTGAATAGTGATATCTGCACACAGAGAGACCCCATATCAAATGCACACAAGGCTCTGATTGTTTATTTTTCTGACAGTTTTGAAATTCTGGCTTGTCTCAGTGGGAAGTGCTAGTCTTCTCTGTGTGGTCTGGAATGAGCTTTTATGTGCTCAGCAGTGTGCTGTGGATTGCTGTAACTGGTCAGAGGTCCCTGAGAGGCTGATGCAAATGCCTAAAAAGTTGTGTGTGCACATGTCCATATAAGTGTATGTGTGAGCACGCATCCACATGGAGCCGAGAAAGAAAATTAAAAAGAGGATAAAAAGTATGCCTTTTTAAGGTCACATTTTATTTTTGGTATAGTCTCAGAATGCTGTAAAGAAAAAAAATTGTTGGTACAGGTTTGTACTGAAATAATTATTTTCATAAGCACCAAAAACTAAAATTTAGTTTTAAATATTTTTCACCATCTCAGGATGGAAGGATAGGATGTGGTTTCTTCAGCCTCAGGACATGTCCTTGTTTTAAACTGGGCCAGGATTACATAGGGATGTGACTTTTCCTCTGCTGAAGGGCAGAAATCAAGGAGAGGGGGAAACCAAGAAGAAGGAAAGAATGAAGGGAAAGAGGGAAATAGAGACCAATGAGAATGGGAATAGGAACGAAAGTGTTGCAGAGAACCACTAGGGAGAGAGATGGTTTGCCAGTCATCTTTCAAGAGAATTTTGGTCTTACAGAAAGTCACTGGCTGAAAGTTATTAATATGTTAAGGAATGCAGTAGAGATTGAGCATAGGTTAGTTATCCAGAGCTCCAGGGTGGTGATGTGGACAGAGGTTTTATTTTGTTGAATATCTGTGCTCAGTGGTATGTAGATACTCTTAACTCTGCCATCCGCTCTTACTGAAATGCATGCACACTCCTCAGACATCATAAACCCTAAGAGTTGACCAGACTAAACCATCACCCAGTGTAGGAATTCCATCCCGTGATATTTTTGACAGATGGGACTTATCAAACTCTTAGATCTTGAAAGAAGCTTAAACACTGCAGTAGCTGTGAGGATTGTAGGCTTTAGGGTCAAAAGATCTAGATTTGAATCTGTGTTGTCCCATGGCCTGGCTGTGTCCTTGGGAAGCTTAGTTCAACTCTGTAAGCCGAAATGAGCCTATAATATATGGATGATAATAGCATCTACCATTTTGGAATGTGATGATGATTAAGTGAGATGATATAAATTGCTTAACATAATGCTTCACACATGACAAGTGGTCAGTAAATGTTATCTATTATTAATTTATTAGTATCATTATCTTTAGTATTATTTTGAATGTCTACTATTATTATCTATTTTTAGAGGGGGGAGCTGCACCTCAAAGCATATGGGATCAGTTCCCCAACCAGGGATTGAACCTATGCGCCCTGCCATCGAAGTACAGAGTCTTAACCACTGGACTTCTAGGAGAGTCCCTACTATTATAACCTTTCATAGTCTCTTCATTTTAGAAACAAGGATCAATCTGGCAAACATAGTCATCTCCAGTCGTGGATAATAGCAAGAAGACTTTCAATGTAGAGAAGTTCAATGAAAGTTCAAAAGTTGGTTGGGCATATTTTATCTTAATTTTAGACTGTGCTTTGAGACATGTAGGATCTTGGCTCCCTGACTGGAGATTAAAACTGTGGCCCCTACAATGCAAGCATGGAGTCTTAACCACTGGATGGTCAGAGAAGTCCCTGGTTTGGTATAGTTTAGATATGATCTCCTTCTTCAGACCAAAAGTGTATCACATAGTATAAAAGAATAATATTTTGATAAATGTGGTACCCCATTAGGATTTGAACTAATAAAAAAGGAACTATTTACTCTTGGGAAGAGTGAGGCTGAATATTAAAGCAATTTTATTTATTGAAAGAAGAATTGTAATTCCTAGAGTACCATAAAGTAGGTAAAAGGAGAGGAGATTCAGTTTGTTTTATCTTTGAGACTCTGAGGCCTGGTAATGAGTCAGGAAGCAACAGTTAGAACTGGACGTGGAAAAACAGACTGGTTCCAAATAGGAAAACGAGTCCGTCAAGGCTGTATATTGTCACTCTGCTTATTTAACTTATATGCAGAGTACATCATGAGAAACGCTGAGCTGGAAGAAGCACAAGCTGGAATCAAGATTGCCAGGAGAAATATCAATAACCTCAGATATGCATATGACACCACCCTTATGGCAGAAAGTGAAGAGGAACTCAAAAGCCTCTTGATGAAAGTGAAAGAGGAGAGTGAAAAAGTTGGCTTAAAGCTCAACATTCAGAAAATGAAGATCATGGCATCTGGTCCCATCACTTCATGGGAAATAGATGGGGAAACAGTGGAAACAGTGTCAGACTTTATTTTAGGGGGCTCCAAAATCACTGCAGATGGTGACTGCAGCCATGAAATTAAAAGATGCTTACTCCTTGGAAGGAAAGTTAAGACCAACATAGATAGCGTATTGAAAAGCAGAGACATTACTCTGCCAACAAAGGTCCGTCTAGTCAAGGCTATGGTTTTTCCTGTCGTCATGTGTGGATATGAGAGTTGGATTGTGAAGAAGGCTGAGCGCCAAAGAATTGATGCTTTTGAACTGTGGTGTTGGAGAGTCCCTTGGACTGCAAAGAGATCCAACCAGTCCATTCTGAAGGAGATCAGCCCTGGGATTTCTTTGGAGGGAATGATGCTGAAGCTAAAACTCCAGTACTTGGGCCACCTCATTCGAAGAGTTGATTCATTGGAAAAGATTCTGATGCTGGGAGGGATTGGGAGCAGGAGGAGAAGAGGACGACAGAAGATGAGATGGCTGGATAGCATCACTGACTCGATGGACATGAGTTTGAGTGAACTCCAGGAGATGGTGATAGACGGGGAGGCCTGGCGTGCTGCAATTCAAGGGGTTGCAAAGAGTCGGACACGACTGAGTGACTGAACTGAACTAAACTGAATGAGTTAGAAGAGAGAAAGTTCTGCTTTTCAGAGCCCTAGACTTTTCATTAATCTGCTAGAACAGAGAAGATTGTGATTTAGTGATAATGACTTGTAAATAGGGGCAAGGCTGACTTTACATCCAGAAAGTTCCAGGGAAAAGACCTGCCGGGAGCCAGCGTGGAGAATCCCACCCATGGCAAAGGTCCTGAGGAAGAGGCCTGACAGGCAAAGGCGAGATCAGGATTCAAGGGACCCCCTGAACTTGCTCGAGCATCTACCCCCGAACCAGAATCTGTCTGTCTTATTATTTTATGCCTTTCACCAGCTCTTCTGACATTAGCAAGGGGCTGTCTCTGACCAAAAGAGTTAACTTAGGGCTCTAGTTGATAAATCTCCTGGGCATGAAAGGAGTGTTTCAAACCTCCTGTTAGCATTCTAGCTTACTTGGCAGCTTTATCCAGACTCTTGCAACATTGTTGAGCCTATGCAATGCTTGCTGCCAAGTTCTCACATCCCTTATCCATTGTGTTCCTGGGAGTGCATATAGTCAGGATGTAGAAGAAGCAAGTAATAGCCTTAGCATTAACAACATTAGACTTTGAGTTAATAAGTTCTTTCTTTGCTGTAACCTGCTGAATCTTTGCTCCATAAAAATGTGACTCTGTACTTTAAGGGTGACGCAGGCTAAGAATTTAAGAAGAAACACTTTAAGGGAAAATCATTGTTCTGGTGTTCTGGTTGACCAACCTTTATCAAAAGGAGGTCATGGAATATCAACAGGCCTCCAGAATAGAAGATGATGTACAGAGAATAAGACTCTTACAAGAAGGAACCTGGTATCGATAAAAGTTATTACTGATGGAATGTTGAGTTGACTCTGCATTTTTCACCTTGCTGTATGTATAACTCAGGGTATAAAAGACCCGAGAAGAATAAAGTAAATGGGCCTTACTCGAAGAAGCGTGGTCACCCCATGTCTCTTTCTTTATCTCTTTATCTATCTTTCTTCATTCGCCAACGTCATCCATCCTGAGGATATCCCTGGATTCTGCTGAGGCTGGACCTCGGCAAAGACCTAACCAGGAAATAATCAGAGAATATATGGCACTTCTTCCCCCAATCTTCAAAATTAAGCTTCTTATTTTGAGTTAATTGTATATCACATGCAGTTGTAAGAAATAATACAGAGAGATATGAGTACCCATTACATAGTTCCCCTCTCCAGTTCAGTTCAGTTCAGTCGCTCAGTCGTGTCCGACTCTTTGCGACCCCATGAATCGCAGCACTCCAGGCCTCGCTGTCCATCACCAACTCCCGGAGTTCACTCAGACTCACGTCCATTGAGTCCGTGATGCCATCCAGCCATCTCATCCTCTGTCGTCCCCTTCTCCTCTTGCCCCCAATCCTTCCCAGCATCAGAGTCTTTTCCAATGAGTTAACTCTTCACATGAGGTGGCCAAAGTACTGGAGTTTCAGCTTTAGCATCATTCCTTCCAAAGAAATCCCAGGGCTGATCTCCTTCAGACTGGACTGGTTGGATCTCCTTACAGTCCTAGGGACTCTCAAGAGCCTTCTCCAACACCACAGTTCAAAAGCATCAATTCTTCGGCGCTCAGCCTTCTTCACAGTCCAACTCTCACATCCATACATGACCACTGGAAAAACCATAGCCTTGACTTGATGGACCTTAGTCGGCAAAGTAATGTCTCTGCTTTTGAATAAGCTATCTAGGTTGATCATAACTTTCCTTCCAAGGAGTAAGCGTCTTTTAATTTCATGGCTGCAGTCACCATCTGCAGTGATTTTGGAGCCCCCCAAAATAAAGTCTGACACTGTTTCCACTGTTTCCCCATCTATTTCCCATGAAGTGATGGGACCGGATGCCATGATCTTCGTTTTCTGAATGTTGAGCTTTAAGCCAAATTTTTCACTCTCCTCTTTCACTTTTTTACTGGAGAGGCTTTTTACCCCTCTCCAGTAACATCTTGAAAATCTATTGTTTGCTGTCACAAGATCACAAAGGATGTTGACTTTGATATGGCCAAAGTGAAGTAAAAGTGAAGTCGCTCAGTCGTGTCTGACTCTTTGCGACCCGTGGACTGTAGCCCACTAAACTCCTCCGTCCATGGGATTCTCCAGGCAAGAATACTGGAGGGGGTTGCCATTTCCTTCTCCAGGGGATCTTCCCAACCCAGGGATCGAACCCAGTTCTCTCACATTGCAGGCAGACGCTTTAACCTCTGCACCAGACTTAGAAGTGATATAGCCAAGATACAAAATATTTCCATCACCACACAAAGATCCTTCAGGTTACCCTTTTATAGCCAAACCCACTTGCTTCACACCTCACCTCCTCCTTAAATCTCCAGCAACTAATCTCCAATGGAAAACAAATCCATTCATTTGTGTAATTTTTTTCCATTTTAAGACTATTACGTGAATGGAGTTACATATTATGCAACCTTTGGGATTAACTTGATTTATTTAGTAAAATATATGCCACAGTTTGTTTAACCTCTTACCAATTGAAGGATATCTGGGTCATTTCCAATGGTTATTATGAAAAAAGCTGCTATAAATATTTATGTACAAAATTTTTTATGTGAACTTGTATTTTTATTTTGTTGAAGTAATATTCACTAGTGGAATTGCTAGGCAGTCTTATGTTTAGATTTTTACGAAACAGCCCAGTATTTTCCAGAGTGCCTGTATGATTTTATAATACCACTAGCATGATATATATATTTTGCTTTCTCCCTATCTTTGCTGTGTTGTCACTATTTTTTATTTCAGTCATTCAAACAGGTGTGTAGTGCTATCTCATTGTGGTTTAATTTGTATTTACATAATTACTAATGTGTTAACCATTTTTTCATATTCTTCTATATGCATAGTCTCTTTGATAAAGTATCTCTTCAGCTCTTTTTCCCATTTTCTAAATGGGTTTTTTAACTGTTGAGTTCAGAAGTTTTGCTTACATATTCTAGATACTAGTCCTATGTCAGAGACATGGTTTGCAAATATTTCTCCCACTCTGTAGCTTGTCTTTTGTCTTATTGGGCTTTCACAAAGCAAGAGTTAATAATTCTAATGAGAACCAATTTATCAAGTTTTTCTTTTATGAATTGTGCTTTTGATGTCAAACCCAAGAACTCTTTGCAGAACCCTATATCCTAAAGACTTTCTCTTGCATTTTTTCCTACAAATTTTATATTTTCACATTTTGCTTTTAAGCCCATGATGTATTTTGAGATAATTTGGGGGTAAAGAATGAGACAAGTTGAGGTTCAGTTTTTGCTTGAACATATGGATGTACAATTTTCCAGCACCATTTTTTGAAAAGGCTATTTTTCCTCCATTGAACTGCTTTCGTACTTTTGTCAAAAATCAGTTGAGCATATTTGTGTAGGCTTATTTATGGGTTCTCTATTCTGGTCCATTTGTCTGTATGTCTGTCCCTCCACTAAGAGCATACAGTGTCGATTACTATAGCTGTGTAAGTTTTGAAACTGGTTAGACTGATTCGTCCTACCTCATTCTTCTTTTTCAATGTTCTTTTAGCTATTCTAGTTGCTTTTTCATTTCATATAAATTAAATTAATCTTCGTTATATCTATAAGAAATCTTGCTGAAATTTTGAAAGAAGCCATGTTAAAAACCTGTGTATCAACTTGGGCGAATTGAAATCTTTGCTCTATCAGGTTTTCTAATCCCTGAACATAGTATATCTCAATTTATTTATTTATTTAGTTAGTTAGCATTGTGTAGTTTTCAATGTACAAGTTCTGTTAGGTTTATGTCAAGCACTGAATTTTTCTGAGTAATTTTAAGTGGTATTATCCTTGAAAGTTTCATGTCCATCTGTTCATTGTTAGTATACAGAAATAAAACAGATTTTTTTTTAATGTTTACCTTGTGTCCTGTGACCTTCCTGAACTCACATATTAGTTCTAGGTATATGTATGTATGTGTGTGGAGTCCTTGGGATTTTCTACATGGAAAACCATTTCATCTGCAAATAGGGACGTTTTCATTTCTTCCTTCAATTCTATATTTTCTTTCCTTTTCTTGCCTTATTTCATTGGTGAGAGTTTTCAATATCATCTTGGGTGAGAATGATGACACATTCTTGCCTTGTTCCTGATCTTCAAGGGGAAAAATTCAGTCATTCACTGTTGTTAGCTATAGGATTTTTTTTTTTAAATCAAGCTGTAGGTTTTTTTTTTTTTTATATATAGATGTTCTCTATCTTGAAAAGAAAGTTCACCTCTATTCAAATTTTTCTGAGAGTTCTTAAAAAATTTTTGAATAGGTATTAAATTGTTTTCTTCAGATGCTTTTTCTGCATGAATTGATATGATAATGTGATTTTTCTTTGTTAGCCTGGGGACATGGATGCACTGACCTGTTTTTTGAATATTGAACCAACCTTGTATCCTTGTAATAAACCCCAGCTAGTCATGGTTTATAGTTATTTGTATGTATTGCTAAATTCCATTTGCTAGTATTTTGTTAAGGATTTTTTGTGTCTCTTCATGAAGGATATTGATCTGCAGTTTTCTTTTTTGTACTGTCCTTGTCTCATTTTGGTGTCTGAGTAACGTTAGCTTCATAAGATGAACTGGAAAATTTTCTTCTCTGTTTCAGGAAGGTATAATAGAGAAGTAGTGTTAATTATTTAAATGTTTGGTAGGATTTTCTAGTGCAGACACTCGGGTCTGGAGGTTTCATTTGGGGGAGTATGATATTCATTGATGGTTAAGTGACTATTCAAAGGATTTATTTCATGTGGAATGCTTTGTGGTAGATAGTGTTTTTCAAGGAACTGGTCCATTTCATTTAAATTTTCATATTTATGTATGTAGAATTGTTTGCAGTATTCCTTTATTATTCTGTTGGTATCTGAGGGTTTATGGTGAAATCTCATATTTCATTTACAATATTGGTAGTTTGTGTCTTCTCCCCCTTTTTTTTTCTTCTGTCAGCCTTGGTAGGAAGCTGTTCCAATTTTATTGATCAGTTTGTGGCACCAACTCTATTTCATTGATTTCTACAGTTTTTTTTGTTGTTGTTGTTGTTGTTTGTTTTGTTTTTATTAGCAGTTACTCTTTCTTCTCCTTGCTTTGGATTTATTTTTCTCTTTTGCTAGATTCTTGAGACGTGAGCTTAGGTGAATGATCTGAGGCTTTTCCTCTTTCTCTATATCCAGTTAGTGCCATGAATTGCTTTCTCAGTGCTGCTTTGACCCTGTCCCACAAATTTTGATATGTTATACTTTTATTTTCCTTCAGTATAACATGGTGTTTGATTTTCCTCAGATTCTTTTTATTAGTTGTGTATTTTTTAGAAGTGTCCTGTTTAAGTTTACAGTTTTTTTTTTTGGAGAATTTCATGTTACTTTTTTTGCTAGTCTCTAGTTTATTCCCATTTTGGTTGGCACATGCATTCTCTATGACTTCAAGTCCTTCAAGTTTGTCAGGGTTTGTTTTTCGGCCCAGGATGTGGGCTGTTTTGGATGTGGGCTTTCCATGGATACTTGAAAATGTATATTGTTGAATATGAATATTGTTGTATATTCTGCTGTTGCGTGGAGTGTTCTATAAATGTCAATTAGACACTGTTAGTTGATGGTGGTGTTCAGCTCATCTATATTGTGTGATTTTCTATTTTGCTTGTTTCGTCAATTGAAGAGAGGGCTTAGGTATTTCCAAATATAGTTGGATTGGTCTACTTTTCCTTTAAGTTTTAACAGTTTTGCTTCATATATTTTGCAGCTCTGATGTTTGGTAGAGTCACACATAAGCTCATGTGTTCTTGGTGGATCAATCCTATTTTCATTATATAATAATTTTTCTGTATATGATATTTTTGCCTTGGAGTCTAATTTACTTAGTATTAATAAAGCCACTCCTACTTTTTATTGATGTTGACATGGCATATTTTTTCCATCATTTCACTTTCACCCTATCTATATAGTTGTACCGGAAGTGAATTTCTTGTAGACAGTATTTAGTTGGGTCATGTTTTCGATCCATCTTGCATCCTCTGTCTTTTAGTTCATATATTTATATGCCTTTTATATTTAATGTCATTATTCATATGTTAGGGCATAAGTTTACCCTTTTGTTTTGTTTTCTCTATTTCTTTGTTCCTGTTTTCTTTTTGCTTTATTCCTGTTGCTTACATGAATTTTTTCCTGTTTTTAGATTTAGTATTTCGATTTGTCTGTAGTGTTTGGAGTGTTTTTCTTTGTATAGCTTCCTTTAGTGCGTCCTCTACGTATTTCACAGACACGTATACGAAACCACCGTTCACTGGTATCATCATTCTAAAAGTTTCTGTGAAATGAAGAAACCTCAAATAAACTTCCTTTTATGTCTTTTTATCCTTTCATAATATAATATTAAATATTTTCTCTACATGTGTTTAGAACCAAGTCAGACAGTGTAGTAGTTTTTACTTCAACTGTCAGACATAGTTTAGAAGAATCAAGAGGAGATGAAAAGCCTACTTTATTACCTGTATTTTTTGCTTACTGTGTTCCTTCCTGCCTGATGCTTTAAGAGTCTTTCTTTTACCATCTCCTTCATTTAGAGAATATCCATTAGCTGTTATTTTAAGATAGGTGAGCTAGCAACAAATTCTTTCAAGTTTCTTTTATTTGGAAACACCCTGATTTCCTCTAATTCCTGAAGGATGTCTTCACTAGATGAAGATTCTCGGTATACAGTTGTTCTCTTTCAGTATTTGGAAACTGTTGTGGTACTCCCTTCTGTCTTCTGTGGTTTCTGATGAGAAATCCACTGTCATTTAAATTACTTTGCCATTATTGGTAAGGTGTCGTTTTTTTCTGGCTGTTTTCAAGATTCTTTCTTTGTCTTTCATTTTCAGAGTTTGACTGTGATATGTTGTCTTAATCAGCTTGGACTGCCATGGCAAAATACCACAGACTAGATGGCTTAAACAATAGAGATTAATTTTCTCACAGTTCTGGAGTCTGAGATGAGGGTGCAAGCTTATTTGGGTTCTAGTCAGAGCTCTCTTCCTGACTTTCAGATGGCTGCTGCCTTCTTGCTATGTCCATGTAGGGCAGAGACAGAGATCTCTTTCTTTCTCTTCCTATAGGACACTAATCCTATAGGATTAGAACCCCACCCATATGAACTCACTTAACCTTTGTTGTTGGGAGAAGGCAATGGCACCCCACTGCAGTACTCTTGCCTGGAAAATCCCATGGACGGAGGAGCCTGGTAGGCTGCAGACCATGGGGTCGCTAGGAGTCAGACACTACTGAGCGACTTCACTTTTACTTTTCATTTTCATGCATTGGAGAAGGAAATGGCAGCCCACTCCAGTGTCCTTACCTGGAGAATCCCAGGGACGGGGGAGCCTGGTGGGCTGCCGTCTCTGGGGTCACACAGAGTCGGACACAACTGAAGCGACTTAGCAGCAACCTTTGTTGTTAAGTGAGTTGCTCTTAAATAGCACTTAATCAGTTGCTCAGCCATGTCCAACTCTTTGTGACCCCATGGACTTCAGCATGCCAGGTTTCATTGTCCTTCAGTCTCTCCTGGAGTTTGCTCAAACTCATGTCCATTTAGTCGATGATGCCATCCAATCATCTCATCCTCTGTTGCCCCTTTCTCCTCATGCTCTCAGTCTTTCCCAGCAGCAGGGTCTCTTTTCCAATGAGTCGGCTTAATTACCTCCTAAGAGCCTTATTTCCAAATATAGTCGCCATGAGGGTTAGAGCTTTCACGTAGGAATCCAAGGAGCACCATTTAGTCTATCATATGTGTCATGGTGTGGATTTTTAAAATTCAATCTGCTTGCAGTTCATTCATTTTCTTGAATCTATCGGTTAATATCTTTGACCATATTTGGGAAGGTTTAAGTCATTACTCTTTTGACTTCTTTTTCAGCCATGCTTCCCTTCTCCTCTCCTCCTGGGACTTTAATAGCATAATAAATGTTACTGGGACTTTAATAGCATAATAAATGTACGTCTTTTGTTTTAGTGCACAGGTCCCTGTGGCTCTGCTCATCTTTCCTGTCTCTTTTCTCTCTCTTGCTCGGATTAGGTAATTTATATTGTTCTGTCATCCACTTCACTGATTTTTTTCCCTCCTTGTGTCCTCCATTCTGCTGTTGTGCCATCCACTGAGCTTTTCATTTGGTTTAATTACTGTGTTTTTCAGTTCTGAAATGTCCATTTTGTTCTTATTTATACTGCCTTTTTATTTGCTGATATTTTAATTTCTCTGTTGAGACTCTTTAATTTTTCATTTGCTTCAAATGTGTTTATAAGTGCTCACTGAAGCACTTTCATGACAGCCACTTTAAAATCTTCGTCAGATAATTCTAATGTTTCTATCATCTCTCACTGTTGACAGCTACTGATTTCTCCTTTCATTCAGTTTGAGATTGTCTTGGTTCTTGCTGTTACTCCTAACCTTCAGTTGCAATCTGAGCATTTTGTTTGTATGTTTTGAGACTGGATTTTATTTAAACTTTATGGTTTACCTGGCTATGTCTGACATTGCTGTGTTAGGGAATGGTGCAGGAAGCCACCTCCTTACTGCCCAGTCCAGGTGCAAATCTAGGTTCTCTTCTTACCCTTGATACTTGAGGGTAGGGCTCCTTACTCTTGGGAAGGGTTTGGAGCCCCGACTCCCCACTAGCCTCCACTAATACTGAGATGATAGTGAAGGAGTTGCTTTCTTATTGCAAGATGTGGTAAAAGGTCTCCTCTTACACAAAGCCAGAGGGGATAGAGTGATTGCTTGTTATTGTAAAAGAATTCGGGCTCCACATGCAGCTCCCATTTGCCACCATGACGATGGGGGATTTTGTTATTGCATGGCAGAAGTGAAAGTTTTGTGTCCCACTGGCCTTCTCTGATACCGCACGGATGGGCAAGTTGAGATGCCTCATTGCAGCCTGGCAAGGGTGGAGTTTTAGATTCTTCGCTTGCTCTTTGCTGATCTGGGCAGGGGTGAAACCACTCTTGTTTCTTATAGTGTTTGGCTAGAGTACAGCAGTCACTTTATCAAAGTTTTCTGCCTTGCCAGACCTGTTTTGGTTCTCTGGCTTGATGGTGTTTTTTTGTTTTTTTTTTTTAACTTGCACGCTATGGTGTTTCTATGTCCAGTTTCCCCAGCACCTAGTCTGTAACATAGGAGACAGAAAGAAAACTCAGAGAACTCACAGACAGGTCATTCTTTAGGTCCTCAGCTCCCTACTCATTCTACCTTCTCTGTACCATTCAGAGTCTATTTATGCTTATTTTATATATCATGTATTGGGTTTTAATTGTACTTAATAGAAGGAATGGAGAAGGAAATGGCAACACACTCCAGTATTCTTGCCTGGAGATTCTCATAGACAGAGGAGCCTGGTGGACTACAGCCCATGGGGTCTCAAGAGTTGGACTCGGCGTAATGGCTGAATCACCACCACCAAAGAAGGAACAGGAACAGGGGTGTCTACTCCATCTTCTCTGAAGTGTAAGTCTGGAAGTCTATGCATTTGTTTTGAAAACACCAAAGCACTTGATAAATGTCTAATAAGTGAAGGACCATCTGATGGCCAGTTATAGACTGACTCTCTAGAGACTCAGGGTAAAGCTCCCAGGAAGCTTTACCTGAGATACTGGGCTCTCCTTAAAGTCTCTGGCTCAGTGGATGTGAATTTCCCATCTCTGTGTTTTACTGCTCTTACTTGCCTTAAACCTCTCTCCTGTTTTCACTTATTTTGGTACCAGCCTCTAACTACTCTATACTGCTGCTGCTACTGCTGCTGCTAAGTCGCTTCAGTCGTGTCCAACTCTGTGTGACCCCATAGATGGCAGCCCGCTAGGCTTCTCTGTCCCTGGGATTCTCTAGGCAAGAACACTGGAGTGGGTTGCCATTTCCTTCTCCAATGCATGAAAGTGAAAAGTGAAAGTGAAGTCGCTCAGTTGTGCCCGACTCCTAGCGACCCCATGGACTGTAGCCTACCAGGCTCCTCCAACCATGGGATTTTCCAGGCAAGAGGACTGGAATGGGGTGCCATTGCCTTCTCCGCTGCTCTATACTACCCATCTGTACTCCTCTCACACTCAACTTTTAACTGCTGCCTTATGAACCCGTGCTTAATTGGGCCTTAATAGCTGGCTATGCATTGCCCATTTTTGATAAAAATTTGTATTTGCTATCCCTCTTATTTGACTAGCTCCTTGGAAAGTTCACACCACTCTCATGGTCTTTTTTAAAAGATTTTTTTGATGTGGCCCATTTTTAAAGTCTTTATTGAATTTTTTACAGTATTGCTTCTGTTTTATATTTTGGTGTTTTGACTGAAGGGCATTTGGGATCTTAGATCCCCCACCAGGGATCAAGCTTGAACCCACTACACCAGAACTCAAAGTCTTAACCGCAGGACCACCAGGGACATCCCCTGTCATGGTGTTTAACTGCCCTTGTCAGTGTTACCTCTAGCCATTGAATTGCCCTGTTTGTGGAACAGTAGAAACAAATCCTCTGCAAAAACGCAGAGCAGAGGAGAGGCTCTTCCCTCAAGATACTCATAGTTTCAGGGGGACACTAGAGTTAATTACAACTAAGGGAAATTTTCCAGAGCCTTTCCTTTGCAGTGCATTCATTGTGTTTTACTTTTAAGGCAT
Organism: Ovis canadensis; assembly: GCF_042477335.2. Classification (NCBI taxonomy): domain Eukaryota; kingdom Metazoa; phylum Chordata; class Mammalia; order Artiodactyla; family Bovidae; genus Ovis; species Ovis canadensis. The sequence continues at coordinate 99,943,252 of NC_091251.1, forward strand.
AAGGAACAGAAAATCAAATAAGTAATTGGCTATATTGAATTTTGTTTTTTTTTTCCCCCTTTCCTCTCCATTTTGAGTATTTACAAAGAAATAACTGCAACACATTTTTGTTTATTCTACTAGGACTATTAAAAGGAGATGATGTAGTCATGGTTGAAAAGATATATTCCTTCTTTAAGAGAAAATTTCCTCAGAAACAGGAATATAGCAGTCTCTTCTTATGAGTTGACCTTGGAGCCAAGAATTGATAGTTTTCCCCTCCATCCATTCTATTCCTAATACAATAGATAAAAGGCAGACAGATGAAGTCTGAAAATTTCCATGACCTCTAAAGAAAGTTTGTGCTTCTTTCTTTATCTGAGAGTAATTTTACTGTGTTTTTAGGACCTAACATCCTCCTCTACTAAAGAGGTGATGGTTTTTTCCTACTAGAGCTTTATGAGAATCTTTTTGAGAAATTTTACCTAACGGTCAATCTATTAACTGGCAAGTACTTAGTTTATTTCATGGGATTACACAGACTGGGAGAGGCAGTAAAGAATTACACAGGTCTAAGGGTGCTTGAAGGGCTTGGATTTCAGTGAGAAGGTGAAGGGTCCTGAAAGCTTTTCACCTACTCAATGCCTGGACTGCATATTATGCTTTATAGACATTTTTAATTAAACCTCATGATGATTATAAATTTAGTATATGGTTGTATGAATTTAGTGTTGGTTGCTGTCTTCAAAGTGAAGATACTGTCTCCACTGTTCCCTTCCTCAAATTTTTATAATGAAAGGCAGAAGTTATGTCTCTTTGCTCATGGAAATAGCCAGTGTCTGGCCTCGGACCACTTTCTACCTTGTATGAAGCTAACTGGCCCACATAAGGATTAAATCTGTAAGTCATATTTAACTCCTTGGTCTGACAAGCCGAGCTAGTCAGCACAGTTCAGAAGGCAATGCTTGAGAGAGGAACATAGTCATCAGTTTATCAGTAACTAGTTTTAGTAACTTTTAATGCCTTGGCCAGATTAAACTAGTAAGTTTGAGAACCTGGTTTGCTGGATTCCAAAGCCACACAACTTTAGAGAGTTGTGTTGCTCTTTAGAATGGTGTTTTTGTCTTCCTGCCCATGGTGAGTAATGAATCTGTGAGCGGATGTTGAATTGTTCTGAGCGATGTGGCTTATTGTACATTGTACGTTGTGTGCTGGGTGCCGCTGCCCTCGAAAGGTCTATGTGTGTTCTTCTGAATGTCCATAAAGTGAGGGGATTGATGCTTTCCATCTTCTCTGAGGATATTATGTGTATTAAACATCTCTAAAGAAAATGTCTACAAGGAGACCTTTATCATTTGATAACAAAAAAGTCTGAATTAGTGAAAAGTCAGAATAAGTGATTACGTAAAAATAAACCACATTCAAGAATTTAGTATTGACAGCAATAATTTATTAAGTGGATTTATATTTTTTTAATTGAATATGTCATGATTCTTAGGAAATTTATATTTACATGAATTATAAGCAAGAAGGTGCTGCCCAGGTGCTTAAAAGAAGTTTGTTCTTTTAAAAAACTTTGCCATTCACTCTCAGATCTCAAGCATATGATGATATTCTTTAACAGATCTCTTTTGTAACAGAAGAGTATCCTGAAGGTGAGTAATACATAAATGGCCACAGATTTCAAGTATGAAGGATATGAATGATTCCGGGATATGAATGATTACTCTGAATGCCTCTCAATGTGGTGGAACAGTGCAGTGTTCTGAAGTTAGAGGGAACTGGATATCCGTCTTGAAACCATGCTTAGCCATGTGACCATGGGCAACTTGCTTAGCACCTCTACCACCAGGCATTCTCATTTCTAAAATGGGGAGAATACCAGGTCCATGGGTACATGGGTCTCACTGTTAGGACATTGCGTGAGATGATGCATGAAAAGTGCTATGAACAATGCTTGCAACATAACAAATGCCAGCTTCTTCTATTATTAATGTTGTTGTTAACACTATTAGTAAGAAGTAATAAAGAGGATGCCCCTTCCCTCTGAGAGGTTTAGGTAATCACCGAGTCTGTATTTGTTAGCAACACAAGAGGAGAAATCCGTATATAGCACCCTATCCCCCTCATTTCTGCTTCTTGTCTAAGGTAGGAGCAAAGACATGACAGACACAATCTAAAATATCCTTGGGAGCTCAGTGAACCCTGGGGTTAGGTTAGAGAGGAGGACTGCTAGGTCATAGGTCTGAAACAAGAGAATTTCAAGACCCTTGCATTTGTTGCAGAGTATTCCAGATGTTTGCAGCTACCTTGAAACTCTGAACCAGCCAATAGGAGGTAGGGACCCCAGGAAACGGTTTGCCGTAGGAAGCATGCTGGCTTTTTCCCTGACTTCTTTTCTGCTCACTGCAATAGCAGCTTCACTTTACAATATCCTCTCTAGTCATGCATTCTGATCAAAATAGTTATTTAAAGGCTGTGGCTAATAGGAGAGTAGATACCCCCGGTATTTCCCAGAACAGAGCTCTCATTCTGGGAATCTTGGGTCCATGTGACTTCCCGAGTAGGTGATTCACACTGAGCAAGGAGACAGGTTTGGCATGACACAATCTGCAGATTCAAGTAAATCCCCGGAGAGAGGATGAGGCTGCCCAGAGTCCCCCGCCCTTGCTGGCTGTAACTTCCAGTGTATGCACAAAGCACCCCATCCCAGGCCCCAGATGTGTGCAGGTTTCTAATTGCCAGCACTGCACTAAGATTTGAAGGGTGAGAGAGTTGCAAAATCACGAACACCGAGGGCGGTGTTAGAAGGCAGCTTCCTGCACACTGTTGTAGGTGTTAGTGAGATTATCAATTGCTCCGGGAGAGACACAGGACTAGAGGGCTTAGGCAACGTGGTGGTCCCTCTCTTCGCGGTTTCGGCTCCCTGAGGTGGTGCGTTCCTAGAGAAATGTACCCTGCACTTCCGTTTCTGCAGTGAAATTAACTCAAGCTTCGCAGGTAAGTCTTTCAGGTCACCTTTAAAAATAAAGATTTGAGAGCTGCAGTGGGGGTGGGCTGTACCCCCTTCGCTTTACATCAGACATATTTTATTGTTGCAAAAGTGGTATCTGGAAGCTTGAATGTGAAGCAGAGGTTTGCAGCAGCCAAATGAACTACGTGGCCCTGAGGGAAGGGGTAGGGGGATGAATGAAAGAAAGGGAAGGGGACTCAGGCATTTTCTCTCCAGCAAATCTCCCAATTTGCTTGGAAATTCTGCCTCCAGGCTGGCGCCCAGCTCCAGGACAGGGTCTCTGAGTGAGAGCTGTGATCTTCCTTGTTTTTCTTTTCCTTCTTGTTTTTTAATTTTTTCCCTGCTTGTTTAGTTACCACTGCATGGGAGCAGGCAGACAGAAGCAGGGTTGCACGCTGTCAATACAGGCTGTAGGAGTCAATAAGCAGCCAGACAGGGAGTGAAATTGGAGGAGGCAGCTATAGATTTCTTAGGTGATTTCTTGTGAATTTTTCAGAACTTGTGTGATTCAGGCTTGTCAGATACTATTTTGAGCTGGGCTGAGACAAACACATTCCCCTGGCGCACCAGATGTTGACTACAGCCTCCCAATTTCCAGAGGCACCTGGGTCGACTTTCTTGGGAGCGACGGAATGTCCAGGCAAGGGATAGGAGTGAGGGGATAGGAAACGACAGGGGAGAAAGTAAATGTTTTAGTGTTCCGGAGCTGCACAGAAATCATAATATGACTCTGGAGATAATTATTAGGATGTCAGTGACTGGCTTGAGGGAATGAGGAACAGTGCTTCATTCAGTGTGTGGATCAGAGTGAATGCTCCATAAATACATGTTGATGGAATATTAGTGCCAAAATGTGTTCTTTTGGGGGTGAGTTCAGATTCGTATGCTAGGTGATCCTTAGAATGTCAAGATGGAGTAATAAGAAAGGATAATGCTAATTGCTAAGTGATGAAGATATGAATTCTGCCGAATAGTAGAATACTATTCTCAAGTGGAAGCGTGGGAAAGGGAGATATAAACACACAGAGCCTGTGTGCGTATCTGTGTGTCTGTCTATCCATCCTTCTGTGTCTGTCTCTTGTTTATCAGCTACCTAGTTCCAGGAGAATTTAAGGCAGGTTATAAGACAGACTTCATGTAAGAGAGCATCATTAGAGATAAAAATGACACAAGATAAGCCTTCATCCACAGGTCGATCTGTGATTCTGCGGTGACATCACCTACAGATGGCTGAAATTTAAGAGTAACTATAATTCTTGATTTAAGCATTTATTTCGACTTCCTCTTCCACCAACCTCATACTTGATACTGCAGACACGCTGCAAAGAAGACAGATGCTCAGCCCTCCTCTCAGCAAAAGGCAGGTAACAGTGGCACAGGTGATTGAGTCATCCTTGGAAGGCTGGTTGAAGTTTGCCCTTGGGAAGTGAAAAAGCAGCTGACTGAGTGGTCTGTCATCCTTGAGCCTGGGCTACTCTTTTATAGCCACATGGTGCTTTGCTTACTTTTTCTCCCTGTATTTGAAACAGGAAAAGGAGGGTCTCCCTTACCACGGTCTCCCTACTTAATATAATATTCTCTTATTTCTTTTTCGGCTACTAAAATATTCTATTATCGCCGATCACGTCCTCCTCTGCTCAGTGTGTTTGTCACTGGCCACAGTTTACGTGAAATGAGGAGAGCTGCCTGGAGCTTGAATTGCCTTTAGTGTGAGTGCTGCGGATGGGGAGGGGGACTCCAGGTAGGCTGATGAATTCCTGCCACTGCCAGAGCTGGGAGCTTGGCTGGAAGCCAAGCGGATTGTGGACAGATGCTCCCCATGCTGGGTTGACTTGGCTCAGCTCATATTCCCAGGTTCTGACCTGGAGCTGGGGGAGGGATACAGTCATTCTCTTGGCTGGTGCAGAAATATTGACTTAACATCTGCTGTGTGTGGGGCATGGAGTCCTTGTGTGCTTGGGAGTCAGCTGCAGGGGTCTCTTCCCCCAAGAAGTTCACTCTGTTCCCCACATAGCAGGTGCTTTCCATGGTCTCTTATTTCTCTTGGGAGAGAAAAGAGTTTTATCCCATTTCACCTACAAGGGAACTGAGACACATGTTTTCACCTTACATAAGATTACATAGCTAGTGAGTAGGGGATTCATAATTGAAACTCTGTTTACTTTGAAGTACGGGTATGTTTCAGCACACATCTTGTCAGGAAAGGCACCTTCAGAAAAGATTCTTTTATAAGATATGTTAAGGGTCGAAAGGTTTACTTAGGGAGTAGAAATTAAGGTGAGCCTTGAGCAGATGACAAAGAAGCTCAGCCTGAACGAGTTTAAACAAAAAATGGTTTATTGGCTCATGTAATTGAGAAGATCAGATAACGTGACCCAGGTCTGGATTTTTCTCTGTCTGGTCTTGTTTCCTGCTGTGTTGGCTTTATCCTCAGGATCTGCCCATTGCCTCTGAGCCTTCCAGCCAGCAGCATAGGCCCCCTTCCCGCCTGGCCGAGGGGTGAGTTTCAAGACCACCCCCCACCCCCCACCATGGTTCCTGAGCTCATATTCCCTCATTGGACCCAACCGTGGTTAGGGAAAGACAGGCTAACAGACCATTCAGCACCTTCCCCCAGGGCGCCTGGGGAAGCGAGCAGAGAGGCAAATTCCCCAGAGGAAAGTCAGGGTGGGAGATGGGAGGATGGATGCCTGGCTGCGCACCAGCATCCCGTAGCAGAGGCCCTAGAGAGGCAAGGGGGGCAGTGGTGGAAACTAGGGGTGGGTGGTCTGGGTCAGTGGTCAGGATGCCAGTCCTAAAGCTGTGCCTCTGCCAGCTGGGACCTCTTACCACTGCCCTCCCACCACCATGTTGCAACTTGATAGTTCCCTCTCGGGCTCCATGGGGGTCTTAGAATAATGAGGCAGGAGTAAGTACACCTAGAGAAAGTGTTGGTCGCTCATTCATGTCCGACTCTTTGGGACCCCCATGGGCCATAGCCCATCAGGCTTCTCTGTCCATGGAATTCTCCAGGCAAGAATACTAGAATGGGGAGCCATTCCCTTCTCCAGATGTCTTCCCAACCCAGGGATCGAACCCAGTTCTCCCGCATTGCAGGCAGATTCTTTACCATCTAAGCCACTGGGGAAACCCAAGTATACCCAGGGGGGTGGGTCGTATCAGTGGAAATGGGTGGTGGTCCTTCCCCTGGTTACTCCCAAGAGTCCCCCTTTCTGCTCTGGGGCTGCATAAACTCTATACCCTGAAAGTCCGCTGATGTTGGTTCCTGACCACCAGCTCCAGTATAAGTTGGGTTGGATAGGTCACCATCTGCTCAGGGATAAAGCAAGCTGTCAGGAGAGGGAGAGAAGGTCTCAAGAACTGGGAACCTGTTGAGTGTCCTAGGAGGATACGACATTTATTGTTTCACTGACCCTCTATTAACTAATGCCTAGGTTTTCTCAAGGGACTTTTGCATCTGGTGGTTTATGCTGAAGTCGTGAGTAGGAAGTTCAGTATTTGGCCCATCAAAACATAGAGCTCATGTGTTTTTTCTTTCTCAGGAAAGCTCCACGGGTAATGAGAAAGAATATTGTCATAGCAGATATCAGGAGATATGACTTTGGTCTGGTCTCTGTATCTACTGTTCTTCACTTGACTTCTTGTTTCTGAGCCTTATCTATAAAGTGGGGGGTGAGAGTTCCTTCCCTGTTTGTGAGGATCAAACAAGAAAGCAGGCAACCCCGTGTCTGACTGCTAGTAAGCCCCCAGCAGAGTTTTTCTTCTCTTTCTTCCTCAGATAGAATTATTTTACATTCCAGCTTTGTTATTCTAGTGGAGAAACCCAGGTTAGCCTTTGGAAGGCCATTCCTGCCCGAGTTTGAGTCAGATTAGATTTAGCAGGTGCAAAGGGCTGCAGAAGTGACTTGCTGGTTGATAGAATTACAGCCAGGAATCAGACGGGCGTCAGGAGTTTTGAGTGCTGACTCTTTGTGCTCCAGGCTGCAGTTGTCCTCTGAGCTTCTTCCAGTGGGGCTCAGCTCCTTTGTGCAGGAAGTCACACCCAGTCACACCAGGGGATCATCCTGGCTCCCGAGTATTTGGCTCTCTTTTCTCTGATCCTTAGCCCCTCTGTGCTGCCTTTACACATTCCATCAACCAACAAAGTCCAATCCAGATTCCTCTTAAGCCCACACCATCCTGTTCATCCCTCACTTCCCCCCCCCCCCCCGCACCCCCCGCCGCCATTCCAGTGATGCCTCATCCCTCTCTGGACTTTCATAATTGCTGTCTTGCTGTGCATGGCATAAAGAGTACTCTACCAGTGGTTTTTGTGAATGAGGAATGATATAATGAGACAGCTGAAATTTAGTGAAACATTTAGGCCCTGAGTTCCTAAACTTCTTCTGTTTGTGAGATAGGCATGGGTCGGTATTTCTGGCAATATTTATAGGAAAGAATTAGGTCCTCTTCCCTGCCACCTACCATGAAGTCACTTCCCCCACCCCCACCGCATTTTATAGAGATGCTTAAAAAGCACTCTGCATATAAGTTAAATAAGCAGGGTGAGAATATACAGCCTTGACGTACTCCTTTTCCTTTTTGGAACCAGTCTGTTGTTCCATCTCCAGTTCTAACCGCTGCTTCCTGACCTGCATACAGATTTGTCAAGAGGCAGGTCAGATGATCTGGTATTCCCATCTCTTTCAGAATTTTCCACAGTTTATTGTGATCCACACAGTCAAAGGCTTTGGCATAGTCAATAAAGAAGAAATAGATGTTTTTCTGGACCAACCAGTCCATCCTAAAGGAAATCAGTCCTGTGTGTTCATTGGAAGGACTGATGTTGAAGCTGAAACTCCAGTACTTTGGCCACCTGATGCGAAGAACAGACTCACTTGAAAAAAGACCCTGATGCTGGGAAAGATTGAATGTGGGAGGAGAAGGGGATGACAGAGGATGAGATAGTTGAATGGCATCATCAACTCAGTGGACATGAGTTTGGGTGGACTCTGGGAGTTGGTGGTGGACAGGGAGGCCTGGTGTGCTGCAGTCTAAGGGGTCGCAAAGAACTGGACATGACTGAGCAACTGAACTGAGCTGAACTGAACAAGTACATGCCAGCTGAGGTGCTTGTTTCTATAGGGAAGACTATTGCCAATTCTTCTGATCTCTTGAGGGAGATACCCTCCTCTACTTTTCTGAGCTGTCATTTCACCATCCTCATTTAGCTGGCCTCTGGGAAATTTAATCTAAGCCCATGCAATGCTAGAAGTGAAGTGTGAAATTGGCTCAGTCGTGTCTGACTCTGCGACCCCATGGGTTGCAAATTTCCATACGGTCCATGGAATTCTCCAGGCCAGAATACTGGTGTGGGTGGCCTTTCCCTTCTCCAGGCCAGAATACTGGTGTGGGTGGCCTTTCCCTTCTCCAGGGGATCTTCCCAACCCAGGAATTGAACCCAGGTCTCCTGCATTGCAGGTGGATTCTTTACCAGCTGAGCCACAAGGGAAGCCCATGAAATGCTAGGAGTGCCCACTTAACAGCTTGGCAGGGAGGAGAGGCAATTTACTTACCCAGTTGAATTACCTGTTCATACTCCTGATTCTCCAAGCATATTTCAGAACAAAAAGATGATAGAAGAGATTTTTAACACTGTATAGGACTAGTAGTCTACACGCAAGAGAAATTTAGCACCTGAAAATGCTCTCTTTCTTTGGTGGGGAATCTTTTTCTCCATCAGAACTTCTTCCCTCCCCACAGGAGACTTGCGACTGATTTTCATTTACAGTATCTTTGCTCAAGGTTCCTTTACTCTAAAAACAGAACCCCCTAGCTGACAGCTCACAGCTCTCTACTGGTTTGCCAGCAGCCGAGGGACTGAGAACAAGCCTGTTCTGTCGGTGCCTCTGAGGAGCTGATTTTAGGAGGCTGCAAGACAAACATCAGAAAATTCTCTTGAGTGTGACAGTTCTCAAGGCAGGAAGATTTCTGGATGCTGGAGAAATGAAGAAACATGTTCAACCATAGTCATAAGCCAGGTTAACATGGAGGTTTCTAGAGTGGGATGGGGATTCCATCATAGGCTCAGAGCTGTTCCTGTGCAGCTGTTCCAACCAACTTGTTTGTTTCTCAACCATTAATAGAACTATCCCAGTGAGGATGGGTGACTTGCCCAAGAATCTCTTCCACAATGCCCTACTTTAGGTCTTGGAATTCCATTATTAGAGATCCATTCATAAGACCATGAGATGAAACATACATACAAGAATCTCTTTACAGCACCCCTGCCAAGGGCCACTCAGTTAACACTGCTAGAGCCAGACCCCAGGCTGATTATAATAATGCATAGAAAATTTAAGTCATATCATCTGCTGCCCAGAGTATGCAATCTAGATGGTAGCGTCCATGCTAAGAATAATGAGAATAGGAGCTGGCATAGATGGTCCTTACCCTCTGCCAGGCACCATCCATGTGCTCCATGTGATTGAGTCATTACATTGTCACGACACCTCTGTGAGACTCTTATCCCTATTCACAGGAGAGAAAATGAACAGCAGGTCATTTAGTGCTTTGCCTCAGATCTGCAGAGATAATATATGTACAGTACATGGTGAGAGCAGAGAGAGTGTGGTCAGGGAGGTGCTTGTGTCTGAACATCTCTACTGGCTGTAGACTGAAGCTCTCCCTAAATGGACCTTTACGCCTCCTTTGAAATAAGCATAGTTTTCTCCCTCTTGCCAAATTTAGCAACCCCTGTGAAGGGACAAAACTCTCTAACATCATGATATGAATTTAGCATTCAAACATTTGGCACCTGAGGTGGGAAAGAGCAGAGCCTAAGGAGGCAGAGCACTGGGGATTCTCTGGGCTTGCTTCTTGATTTTCCCGAAGCCAGTTCTGCTCATGAGGCTGCAGGGCAGTAGGCAATAAAATGGCACCCAGATGGAGGGAGATGTTAATTGTTGGGCAGGTAAACTTCAATCTCCCCTATTTTGACTTAGACATGGTGACCCAGAGGCCTTTTTAAATTTATGATACTCTATTAGGACTGTTTTGATTGTAAGTGTCTGGGCCAACCCAAACTACTTTAAGTCAGAAGGGGATATTAGTGGAATCCGTAGAGGAAAACATTAGAATGGGAAAGACTAGAGATCTCTTCAAGAAAATTTGAGATACCAAGGGAACATTACATGCAAAGATGGGCACAATAAAGAAGAGAAACAGTATGGACCTAAGAGAAGCAAAAGATATTAAGAAAAGGTGGCATGAATACACAGAAAACCTGTACAAAAAAGATCTTAATGACCCAGATAACCATGATGGTGTGATCACTCACCTAGAGGCAGACATCCTGGAATCCCACATCAAATGGGCCTTAGGAAGCATCACTGTGAACAAAGCTAGTGGAGGTGATGGAATTCCAGCTGAGCTATTTCAAGTCCTAAAAGATGATGCTTTTAACATGCTACACTCAATTTGCCAGCAAATTTGGAAAGCACAGCAGAGGCCACAGGATTGGAAAAGGTCAGTTTTCATTCCAATCCCAAAGAAAGGCAATGCCAAAAATGCTCAAACTACCGCACAGTTGCAGTCATCTCACATGCTAGTAAAGTAATGCTCAAAATTCTCCAAGTGATGCTTCAACAGTATGTGAACCAAGAACCTCCAGACGTTCAAGTTGGATTCAGAAAAGGCAGAGGAACCAGAGATCAAACTGCCAACATCCGTTGGATCATCGAAAAAGCAAGAGTATTCCAGAAGATCATCTACTTCTGCTTTATTGACTACACCAAAGCCTTTGAGTGTGTGAATCACAACAAACTTGAAAATTCTTCAGGAGATGGGCATACCAGACCACCTGAACTGCCTCCTGAGAAATCTGTGTGCAGTTCAAGAAGCAACAGTTAGAGTTGGACATGGAAAGATGGAGTGGTTCCAAATTGGGAAAGGAGTACATCAAGGCTGTATATTATCACTCTGCTTCAGTTCAGTTCAGTCATTCAGTCATGTCCGACTCTTTGCAACCCCATGAATCGCAGCAAGCCAGGCCTCCCTGTCCATCACCATCTCTCCCATCACTTAATGGGAAATAGATGGGGAAACGGTGGAAACAGTGTCAAACTTTATTTTTTGGGGCTCCAGAATCACTGCAGATGGTTACTGCAGCCATGAAATTAAAAGACGCTTACTCCTTGGAAGAAAAGTTATGACCAACCTAGACAGTATATTCAAAAGCAGAGACATTATTTTGCCCACTAAGGTCCATTTAGTCAAGGCTATGGTTTTTCCTGTGGTCATGTATGGATGTGAGAGTTGGACTGTGAAGAAGGCTGAGTGCCGAAGAATTGATGCTTTTGAAGTGTGGTGTTGGAGAAGACTCTTGAGAATCCCTTGGACTGCAAGGAGATGCGACCAGTCCATTCTGAAGGAAATCAACCCTGGGTGTTCTTTGGAAGGAATGGTGTTAAAGCTGAAGCTCCAGTACTTTGGCCACCTCATGTGAAGAGTTGACTCATTGGAGAAGACTCTGATGCTGGGAGGGATTGGGGACAGGAGGAGAAGGGGACAACCTAGGATGAGATGGCTGGATGGCATCACGGACTCAATGGACGTGAGTCTGAGTGAACTCCGGGAGGTGATTATGGACAGGGATTAATTTATATGTAGAGTACATCATGCAAAATGCTGGGCTGGAAGAAGCACAAGCTGGAATCAGGATTGCCAGGAGAAATATCAATAACCTCAGAGATGCAGATGACACCACCCTTATGGCAGAAAGGGAAGAGGAACTGAAGAGCCTCTTGATGAAAGTGAAAGAGGAGAGTGAAAAAACTCGGTTAAAGGTCAGCATTCAAAAAACTAAGATCATGGCATCTGGTCCCATCACTTCATGGCAAATGGATGGGGAAACAATGGAAACAGTGATAGACTTTATTTTCTTCTGCTCCAAAATCACTGCAGATGGTGACTACAGTCATGAAATTAAAAGACAGTTTGCTCCTTGAAAGAAAAGCTATGACCAACCTAGACTGACTATTAAAAAGGAGAAACATCACTTTGCCAACAAAGGTCTGTCTAGGCAAAGCTATGTTTTTTCCAGTAGTCATGTATAGATGTGAGAGTTGGATTATAAAGAAGGCTGAGCACCAGCGAATTCATCCTTTTGAACTGTGTTGGGGAAGACTCTTGAGAGTCTCTTGGACTACAAGGAGATCCAACCAGTCTATCCTAAAGGAAATCAGTCCTGAATATTCATTGAAAGGACTGATGCTGAAGCTGAAGCTACAATACTTTGGCTCTCTGATGCAAAGTGCCGATTCATTTGAAAAAACCCTGTTGCTGGGAAAGATTGAAGGCAGGAGGAGAAGGGTATGACAGAGGATGAGATGGTTGGATGGCATCACTGACTCGATGGACATGAGTTTGAGCAAGCTCTGGAAATTGGTGACGGACAGGGAAGCCTGGCGTGCTGCAGTCCATGGGGTCAGAAAAAGTCAGACCCAACTGAGGGACTTAACTGAACTGAGTCGAGTCCATAGGGAGAGACTCTAGGAGTTGTTCTGGGTTGAGGTGCAGCTTGATGTCTCGTGTGACATTGCCAAGTTTCATGTTCTCCTCTTTCAAGTTGGTCCATTCTCCTCTTGCCTTATGATCACGCCGTTAATGCAGCACCCCCAAACCTCACTCTGCTTTGCTTCTGTCTGTGGTTGGGGGAGGGTGATAAAAGAACTCCTTTCGTAAATGATCAGAAAAAGAATCCTGGGCTTTTGTTTTATTGACCCTTCTAGGTCGCCTGCTTCTTCCTGGAGCAGTCACTGTGCTCTCAAAAGAAGTTACACTGATTACCTTCAGCTGGTTTGGTATAAGGATGGAATGAGAGAGGGTGACCAGTGAATCCTCAAGGCAATTCAGTTCACCCTGGAGAAAGGTGATGACTCCTTCACTGAAAACTCCTGATGTGATGGCTTACATCTTAGCTTCTTCAGACAGTATTTTCTCTCTCTCCAGGGACAAGAACACCCACAAGATACACACCCTCTAACTCTCCTTTCCAATCAATATGTGTCCTGTAGGCTCAGTGGCATGGAGACTAGGAAGGAGCGGCTAAAGAGACTATAACACGTAAATTGGTTCTTTCAATTGGCCCTGCAGTTCTTTCACTCCTGAGTCAGAGTTCTTATTTAGAGCAGAGGGACCCAGAACATCTTCAGTCTTACAGATGGTGTTGGTTGGATATCAGCATATGGGGAGATATGTGGGTGGGAGCAGCTGATGTCAGGAGGGCTGAGCTGGAACACTGGATTCAAGTCAAGAGAAAAGTCTTGAGGTTTCAGTTGGTGAAGAGAAGCCTCCTAAACTGAAAGATGTGAATTTCTGGCAGCCTCTCTGTAGGAATGAAGAAAAAGAGGCCAGGAATGGTTAAAACTCCACCGGACACAGAGTTGAGGTGTATGAAATAGGGGCTGCTAGACGAGGAGTCAGGACCTCCTGCCCTGAGTAGCACTGATCACTGATTCCTTCTCCTTGACCGTGGCAAAGGCAACTCAGTAGACAAAGCTGACACTTCCTCCCTTTGTGACTTTGGATAATTCACTTAATCTTGTCAAGTCTAGCTTTCCTAATTTGTAAATGGGGATAATAGAAATAGCTACTTCAACAAGAAATTGTAAAAACAAGCTTAGCCCATGGTAGGAGATTTAATATCAGCGTCAGCTTTTTCCTCCCTGTCTGTAAACTGTAGATACTCAACTACTTGGAAGTTAGTCTCTCAGATCATAGTGTGATTTCATGACACTAAGCATGTTGATAATGAGTGACTGAAATGAACTTGTCATTAGTATTTCTTTCTTTCTTTCGATTTTTGGGGGATGAGGGCTGTTTTCCCCAGCCCACAGGAAAATGGAGGTGTTCTGGCTCAGAGGGCCCTGCCCTTCCCTTGGTCATTGGATCAGAGCCACCTAGCTTGGAATCCCTGTTCCACCCATGACTAGCTGTATCATGTTTGGAAGTAAATTGAATCTCTCATGTCAGAATCTTGCTCAGTAAAATGAGGATAATGATACTTGCCCACAAAGTTAATGCTAGGATTTGCGACAATTCATGGAAAGCCTGGCCTTGTTACAGTTCTGTATGTCATTAGTGCCCATTCTGTGGGATTTTACAATTCAGAATGTTACTGCATGGCAGCTCCCGAAGGAGACAGCCCTGAGGGATCCCATATGGTGTTGGGGGAGCCCCCTGAAATGGCCATACATATGTACATGTGTGTAAAATCCAAGTCTCGCAGAGCAGTTGCTTCTAAGGTGCCCCTGTCCAAGCTTGGGGCCAGGGTGGCTGCCAAGTTGCTTTTGCTAGAAGATGACCCTGCTTTCATACTTCTGTGGTGCATTTATAGAGCGGCTGCTGCTGCTGCTCAGGCACTTCAGTCTTGCCTGACTCTGTGCAACCCTGTGGACTGCAGCCTGCCAGGCTCCTCTGTCCATGGGATTCTCTAGGCAGGAGTACTGGAGTGGGTTGCCATGCCCCTCTTCAGGTGATGCCATGCCCTCCTCCTAGTGAGGTGGCCTTAAGTGAGTTACTTAACTTCTCTATTCTTTAATTTCTTGACTTTGTTGTTATTCTTCAGTCTCAAAGTCCTGTTTGACTCTTTGCAACCCCATTGACTGCAGCATGTTGGGCTTCCCTGTCCTTCATTTTCTCCCAGAGTTTGCTCCGATCCACATCCATTGAGTCAGTAATGCTATCTAACTATCTCATCCTCTGCCGCTTTCTTCTCCTGCCTTCAGTCTTTCCCAGCATCAGGGTCTTTTCCAATGAGTTAGCTCTTCACATCAGGTGGCCAAAGTATTGGAACTGCAGCTTCAGCATTAGTCCTTCCAATGAATATTCAGGACTGATCTCCTTTAGAATGGACTGGTTGGATCTCCTTGCAGTCCAAGGGACTCTCAAGAGTCTTTAGCACCACAGTTCAAAAGAATTACTTCTTCAGTTCTCAGCCTTCTTTAGAGTCCGACTCTCACATCCATACATGACTACTGGAAAAACCATAGCTTTGATATACAGACCTTTGTTGGCAAAGTAATGTCTCTGATTTTTAATATGCTGTCTAGATTGGTCATAGCTTTTCTTCCAAGGAGTAAACGCCTTTTAATTTAATGGCTTCAGTCATCATCTGCAGTGATTTTGGAGCCCAAGAAGATTAAAATCTGTCACTGTTTCCACTTTTTCATTGTATTTGCCATGAAGTGATGGGACTGGATGTCGTGATCCTAGTTTTGTGAATGTTAGTTTTAAGCCAGTTTTCTCAGTCTTCTTTTACGTCATCAAGAGGCTCTTTAGTTTCTCTTTGCTTTCTGCCATTAGAGTGGTATCATCTGAATATCTCAGGTTGTTGATATTTCTCCCAGATATCTTCATTCCAGCTTGTGAGTCATCCAGGCTGGCATTTCGCATGATGTGCTCTGCGTTTAAGTTAACTAAGCAGGGTGACAATATACAGCCTTGTTGTAATCCTTTCCCAATTTTGAACCAGTCCGTTGTTGCTTATCTGGTTCTAACTATTGCTTCTTAACCTGCATACAGGTTTCTCAGAAATCAGTTTAGGTGGTCTGGTGTTGCCATCTCTTTAAGAATTTTACACAGTTTGTTGAGATCCACACAGTCAGAGGCTTAAGCGTAGTCAATGAAACAGAAATAGATATTCTTCTGGAATTCCCTTGCTTTCTCTATGATCCAGTGGACACTGGCAATTTGATCTCTGGATCCTCTGTCTTTTCTAAATCCAGCTTGTACATCTGGAAGTTCTTGGTTCATGTACTGCTGAAGCCTAGCTTGAAGGAGTTTGGACATTACCTTGCTAGCATGTGAATTTTAGCATGAAGCTATGCTAACCCTGACATTTTAGGACAGCTGTGAGACTTAAATGGAACATGTGGGCAGCTGCTGAGCACAGGCTAGTAGGACCTCGATGCTGCTCAAGGTGACCAGTTGTCTTCTCGCGTGGATCATAGTAGAATGGTACTTCCTGGATCCCTTGTTGTAGGATGGTGCCGTGTGACCAAGTCCAGCCAATGAATTGTGGGTCAGAATGAGGTCTGTAACTTCTGAATCAGAGCATTTAGTTGCTGGTGTGTGACTTTTAGCTCAGCCACCTTAACTTCATCTTAACATTTGGGATGGTGGCTATTTAGTATGCCTGAACTCCGTACCATAGGCCAGTGTAGTGTGGGGAGGAATAACTTTTGGTGTACTGAGATTTTGGAGATGTTTTCCTAGTACATAACCTGGCCTGTAGTGCCCAAGATAACAGACAGTGTCATGGGCCCTTGCTTTAGGGCCAGACACATGTTGGTGCACACTTTATTATGATACCCTAGGAAGATGTGTCATTATTATCTTCATAATTATGTGGGGAAATCAAGGTCAACAATGTTGCCCAGTCACCCTGCTAGTAAGTGGTAGCTTGAGGATTTAAACCCACATTTTCTAACTTTAGAGCCTCTGCTCTTAATCACTATTCTGCAGACTCCATAGACCAGGCCTATGGTTTCCTGGTAAGATCAGCTGATATTAATTCTGCCTTCCCTTTTTCTTGAACTGCATCCCCTGTAGTTTCATTTGGAAACGATTTCCTCTGTTGGCTTTTCCTCTTCAGCGTGGTGGTGAGGCTGAGAAGCCAGCGGAGTGGCCTGTTGTGGCCATCTAGCTCTCAAGTTGTCACAGGGAGTCTCTCATTTGCTTTGCTTTGCTTGACCACTCTTTCGGTTTTAACCTCTTATTGAAACCAAAATCTTTGATATGGGGACAAGAAACTTCTTAAGAAAATGGAAGGCATTTTTTTTTTTTCCCATCTTTGCTGAAAGGCCTCAGAGTGATTATCTTGAGTCCGCTTCCTAGAGACAGCCTGAGATGGGGCGTCTTGGTGTGTGCTTCATTTCATGGAGTGCTTTGTGGAGAAACCTGTAAAGAAATGAGGGAGGTGGGATAGGGCAAGAAAGGAAGATGGGTGCGATCGGGGGGTGGGGGGCCAGGGAGAGAGGTCCCAGAAGGAGGGGATATATGTATACATATAGCTTATTCACATCACTGTACCACAGAAATTAACAACTAAAGCAACTATATGTGTGTGCGCGTGCTAGGTCGGTTCAGTCATGTCTGACTCTTTGTGATCCTATGGAGTGTAGCTCACTGGGCTCCTCTGTCCATGGGATTCTCCAGGCAAGAATACTGTAGTCGGTTGCCATGCTCTCCTCCAGGGGATTTTCCTGACTGAGGGATCGAACTTGCATCTCCTGTGGCTCCTGAACTTGCAAGTGGATTCTTTACCACTGAGCCAACAGGGAATCCCCAAAACTCTATACCCCAAGAAAAAAAAGAAGTTAAGCAAAGATGCAGTACAGCTGAAGCCTAGCCTCAGCCTGACTCCATGGGGGAGCTATGGTGTATGATTGTACTATACAGCTTGTTCTGCATTAAGTCAAAGAGACGGACATTTTATTCCCCTGAAACAGTTGGTCATCGGCCTTGGATGTAACCTCCCAGGGGCTTCCCAGGTGGCACTAGTGGTAAAGAACCTGCCTGCCAATGCAGGAGACATAAGAGATGTGGGTTCGATCCCTAGGTCTGGAAAATCCCCTGGAGGAGGGCATGGCAATCCATTCCAGTATTCTTGCCTAGAGAATCCCATGGACAGAGTAGCCTGGCCCATAGGGTCACAAAGAGGTGGACATGATGGAAGCGACTTAGCACACACACACATAACCTCCCAGGCATCTCCCGGTGAAGTGGTTCCCAATCGACCAAGAAAGATGCAGGTGTGAGGCCACTACAGCCACCACCTGCAGCAAGTGGGAGATGGGTGCACCTGCCAGCTAAAGGGATCTGGAGGATGTACCAGTAGCATCTATTACAGTGTTTGAGGTCAGTGGCTCATCTTTTTTAGATTTGTGCTTTTTCTGGGAGTGAGAGGGTCAAGCTAAGGGGACACAGTAAAGTGTGTAACACAGTAGTGGAATGTGACCACAATGATACCTCATTACAATGCTTTTTGTTGACATCCAAGTGTGTGTGTGCCAATGAGAGCCAAGTAGGCCAAGAACTCTGTTTTGACCTTTGGACCTGGAACTGATACCTATTGTCTATCACCTGGGAAAGTTTTTCTTTACTTTCTAAATGGGCTAGGTGACTACCAAAAATGTTTTGGCAACTCTTGGGATGTTTTCCTTCTTAGTGAAATGTGTGTGTGCGTGCTCTGTTGTGTGCTACCCTTCGTGACCCCGTGGACTGTAGCCCACCAGGCTTCTCTGTCCATGGGATTCTCTAGGCAAGAATACTGGTGTGGCTTGCCATTTCCTCCTCCAGGGGATCAAACCCTGTCTCTTGCATTGGCAGGTGGATTCTTTACCACTGAGAGCCACCTGGGCAGCTTCAAACTCAGAGACCCAGAATCAGCAACTCAGAATAATAATATTAATAATGGCACCAACACCAACACAATTTATTAAATGCCTGCTATGTGCCAGGGTTGGTTTAAAGCTCAACATTCAGAAAACTTGTCCCATCACTTCATGGGAAATAGATGGAAACAGTGTCAGACTTTATTTTTGGGGGGGCTCCAAAATCACTGCAGATGATGAATGTAGCCATGAAATTAAAAGACACTTACTCTTTGGAAGGAACGTTATGTCCAACCTAGATAGCATATTAAAAAGCAGAGACATTACTTTGCCGACTAAGGTCTGTTTAGGCAAGGCTATGGTTTTTCCAGTGGTCATGTATGGATGTGAGAGTTGGACTGTGAAGAAAGCTGAGCACTGAAGAATTGATGCTTTTGAAGTGTGGTGTTGGAGAAGACTCTTGAGAGTCCCTTGGACTGCAAGGAGATCTAACCAGTCCATTCTGAAGGAGTTCAGCCCTGGGATTTCTTTGGAATCTGATGCTAAAGCTGAAACTCCAGTACTTTGGCCACCTCATGTGAAGAGTTGACTCATTGGAAAAGACTCTGATGCTGGGTGGGATTAGGGGTTAGGAGGAGAAGGGGATGACAGAGGATAAGTTGGCTGGATGGCATCACCGACTCAATGGACATGAGTTTGGGTGAACTCTGGGAGTTGGTGACGGACAGGGAGGCCTGGCGTGCTGCAATTCATGGGGTCGCAAAGAGTCGGACATGACTGAGTGACTGAACTGAACTGAACTGATGAGAAATAGAACCAATAAAAAGACATAGATGTGTGTGTGTGTGTGTGTGTGTGTGTGTGTATAGAGAGAATTTCATGGCTCTTGCGGTTATGAAAGCTGGGAAGTCCTACAAGCTGCCATCTGCAAGCAGGAGAATCAGGAGAGCTGGTGGTGAAATTCAGTCTGAGTCTGAAGCCCTGAGAACTGGGGGTGGCATGGGGGTAGGGCTAATGGTGCAAGTGTTGGTCTGGGTCTGAAAGCCCAAGAACCAGCGTCCAAGGGCAAGAGGAGACTGAGATCTCAGCTCAAGCATCGAGAATGTATTTGCCCTTCCACCTCCTTTTTGTTGTATTCAGGCCCTCAATGGATTGGATGAGGTCCTCCCATACTGGTTTCTCTTTACTGTCTACTGAATCACATGTTAATTTCTTCTGGAAACACCATTATAGACACACCCAGAAATAATACCTTTACTGTCTGTCTTGGCATTGCTCAGCCCAGTTGATACATAAAGTTAACTGTTTCAGTGGCCATATTTGGAGACTATCTCTCGCGGAGGCATTCATTCTAGACCTTACTGTCTGACAGCATGCTACTTTTGGGCTACAGATATTTACCATGAAGGGGAATACCCTGTAGAGTGCATTAAAATTTTTAGAGATGGCTTCCCAGAGCTCCAGGGGGAACCTGCATGAAGGCAGGGAAATAGCTATGCGAGGAAAAGAAGAGGGTCTTTCTGCTGTTTTGATTTTTTGCCCACAGGAACTATGACAAACTCTGTAAGTTGGGAAGAGTGGGACCCTGATTTTAACTGTCAAATTGATCTACAGTGTCAGATGGGATAATTTAACCCTCAAATGAGGGTGATTTATCCTGTGTATTGTAATCAGATCGTCGTCTAAGTTGTTCCCCACGAGCTCTGGTAAATCACTTTTAGTACATATTGAAAGTGACAATATTGTATTTTATCACCGAATTGCCGTCTTACAGTAATAACTAATGCATGCCATCGACTTTGGCTCCAGTGCTGAATTACACTCACTTGGAGGCGCATAGATCCAGACGGGAGCTGTCACTTCTATCTGCTCGTCCATGGCCAGAACCAAGGCTGGTAGGGAAACTACCTTTGTTGCGGCCTTTGCATATTGGCTGGCTCAGAGATACTTACAGTCTTGGGAAGCGTGGAACTTCTCTTCAGTGCAGTTTGGGTCAATATGACCTAGGGTAGGCCTCGTGATTTTATCCTTAAAGGTAAGGATCTTATTTAAATGAACTGGTGAGGAATTGAGCTCAGATTCTAATGGTGGGATGGTATCACCGACTCAATGGACATGAGTGTGGGTAAGCTCCAGGATATGGTGAAGGATGGGGAGGCCTGGCATATTGCAGTCTGTGGGGTTGCAGAGTCAGACACACCTGAATGACTGAACAACTGTTTCAAACTTGTAAGTGGTCTTACCACCAGTCACCTCAAAATCGTCTTGTCTTGAAGTCTCCATAGCAATTTTCTTGGGACTCAGAGACAGCCGTGTCAGGCCCCTGGCTGGAAACCATCATAGCCCCCATTGCCCATGGGATGTTGTCCCTGGTCCCTAGCCGGCAAGGCTCTCCCTAGTTTGACTCCTGCCTACCTGTCTAGCCTCAGGTTGTTCTGATCCACATCTTGAACTTTCTGTCCCACCTGCACACACCGTGCTCTGCTTCTCTGCACCAGCGTTTGCATCCTTGCCTTTTCCTGGAATGTGCTCGCCTAGTTACCCCACCAACTCCCCTAGTTGGGGAAGATGTGCTGCAAACATCCCTCCTGGAAGCACATGCTCTTGTTGTCTTGGGCGTCTCATCCTCACTGTTTCACTCGCCACACCACATTGTCATTACTTATTTATGCTTCCAACCCTACCACTAGACAGACTGTGAGCTCCTTGAAGCCAGGAACTGATTTTAATCCTGTTGATAACCCAGCTGACCAGCACAGAACTGACTGGCACAGAGGAGATGCTGAAAAAATGTTTGTGGAATTAATGGATTTGTGAAGATACCTCTTTGGGTTGTCATGGAAATTCATGCATGGTGGAGACTTGGAACTTTCACCCTGAATTTAAGTTCCCTTTAGTGAAGGGGTTTCCTGTTTTGATATTACATATCTGTACGGGAATCAGTATGAGTATTTACTGCAAAGGTGAAATTTTTATGACTCTGAGACAAAGGCCTGGGCAAGGGCACAGAGATGGATTCGTCTGGACGAGTTTGGAGTTGTTTGCACATTTAGTGTTACATGAGAAATTAAGCAAATCCTCACACTGATGAATTTGAGTTCAGTTTTATTTCTGGAGATGGTACTGTGTTAGAAATAAGGTTGCGTATGTGTGTGCTTGGAGAAGGCTAAGTCACTTCTGTTATGTCTGACCCTTTGTGGCCCTATAAACTGTGGCTCGGCAGGCTCCTCTGTCCATGGGATTCTCCAGGCAAGAGTACTGGAGTGGGTTCCCATGCCTTTTGCATGATCATTTTATTCATGTTGGTAGATTGGGCTGTCAGATCGCATAAAACATCCCAAACCATTTGCCTTCAGTTCTTTTTCCCTCAACCTGCCCTTAGAAACAAGGAATCTGACAGTAAGTTCCAGGGATGGTAAGAGAAGGGGGAATGCATTCCCACATTTCTAACCCAAGTGCATATGCTCCTTCTTTTGAGAGAAGTGAAAGGTCACTGAGCCTAGGAACTGGCTCTCCCCTTTTGAACCACAATCTGTATGCAGATGGGCCAAGGAACCCCATGCCGGCCCAGAGAGGGACGTCAGAGTGTGCCTTGCAACGAAATAAGACAAGTGTAGGAGGGACCAGGTAGTAGGAGCCTTCAAAAAGTAGCCTTCTGCTACGTCTCTTATTCTAGGTGCATCCCTTATGAAAGGTATTATGGTCGTAATGATAATACCACTATTAATATAATAATAATGATAATGATTTATATGCATTGAAAGTTTTCTACAGGTTAGGCACCACGCCAAACATTTTACTTGGCCTACTTGATTTCAACTCAGAACTTTATGAGCAGATAAATTTAATTTCCATGTTATGGATGAGGCACCGAGAGACAAAGAAATTTGTCCAAGGTTGCATAGCTAACAAATGGAGGAGCTGGGATTTGAACCCAGGTGGTCTAACAGAGCTCTATATTCCTAACCTTTGCACTATATTACTTTCCAAGTAATAACAACAACAACAATAGTAACAGGTGTGGCTAACAATTATTGGGGGTTAACTCTGTGCCAGACCCTTGCCAGGCTCTTTACAAGGAGAGCCTCATTCACTCTTACCATAACCTTGGGGCAGATTATTATTATTGTCCTCATTTCAAAGAAGGAGTAACTGAGACTTAGAGATTCAGTACCATGTCTGAGATCACACAGGTAGTACACAATGGATCTGGATTCATTCTCAGGCTCTGCCTCTCCTGAGACCCCAGTTCTATTTTTTATTTTGGTTCAGAAGTGTTCTCTTTCCTTCAGTGCAGATCTCTTTCTCGGCAGTCAGTTCTCATCTCCTTCCTGAGGATGAGACCAAAGAGAATTTCCATCTTTTTCGAAGGCAAAAGCCCTATGTCAATGAAGAGGGTGGTAGATTCTGTCCGGGAGTGGGGCTCCAAAAACCGTAGCACTAAGGAACAGCTGAATGCTTATCAGAGAGCTTATGAGAGGGGAGAGTTCTAGAGACTGGGTGCATGGGAACTTGCTTCATCTAACTGTTTTTGAAGCCACACCACCATGTCACAACAGTGACCTGCACTAGCAGCTGTATTGCTGACCAAGGACAAGTGACCCTCTATAGATTTTTAGTTCCACTGATAGGATTTTACCTGTGTGTGTTTATGCATTTGTGTGTGTGTGTGTGTGTGTGTGTACATGTGTATGACTACCGATGGTACGACTACACAGCTTGGTTCGGTAGGAGAGATGCCTGTTGTGTATAGAGCACTCAACTTACGCTATGGGCAGGGGAGATTTAAAAAACGCCAAAGTGGTGCCATTTGCCTTAAGCTTCCCTGGAAGTCTGAGCAGAGAAGTAAGATGGATATGTATGTGGACAGTATTTTCATGGATTAACATGATCAGTTGATTTGCTAACTTTTTGAAATTATAAAACCAACAAATATTTTTTAGTGACAAAACCTTTATGAACATAAAGTTCTCGTAATCTTTGTACAGGAAAGCTAATAGAGCAAAGTTTATATCAGTTTGCAAATAGCAATTCATGTCTCTACATGTGGGTGTCAGACTTTTGAAATAACATTATTAATAAAATTAAGAGGATATTGTTGGGAGGGGTGCAATAAAACGATTCTATCCTTTTCATCATGTCTTTATCTGGATCACCACGAAGCTGATGTGATCATTCTCCGCCTCCGTGTGGAACGCTTGCTCTGCTCTCCTTTTGGCGCTTCATTTGTTGCATTTGGGAACGACTGTGCAGATGCGGGGTGTAGTTGCAAGAATAACAGGCAGGCAAAGGAATTGCTCGGACCTAGATTAAGAATGGGTATCTTTACCTAAACTAGGAATTTTGAGATCACGTGCAAAGTCCACCTGAATTAAAGGAATGTGCGGTGGATCTGAAAATTGGTAATTGTAACATCCTGGGCTTCCCAAGTGGTGCAGTTGTAAAGACCTTGCCTGCCGATGCAAGAGATGTTGGTTTGATCCTTGGGTTGAGAAGATCCCTTGGAGGAGGGCATGGCAACCCACTCCAGCATTCTTTCCTGGAGAATCCCATGGACAGAGGAGCCTGGCGGGCTACAGTCCATGGGGTCACAAAGAGTTGGACTCGACGGAGCAACTTAGTGCACACACGTGGCCTGCTGAAAGAGCATCCACGTTGTCTGGTGTCCCCTGACTTTGATCCACTGTTGTAGGCAGAAGCTCTAGGTCTTTGGCGTAGGACCTTCCAAATGGGTTCTGCAAGTTAATGCTGGTGATGGAGAGTGGAGGCATCAAGAGCAGCCTCTACACCTATGGGGCATGTGCGGCCAATGATAACAAGTGGAAACGACATCACAGTGTGGGGACTCGGCACTCCCACCTTTATGCCTTTTCTTAAGAAATGTGATCCCATTTTAGATGCTGGAGAATTATTACTGCATCATTCAGAAGAGTGACCAGTTAAGAGTATCCTAAGGGCCCAACAAGAAGGACACGCATAGATACATAATGATGTCTAATATTGGGGATATTAGGAATATTTTTCAGCCATTAAAAAACATGTTTTTTAAAGTGTATTTGATAACATAGATATAGTTAGATAAATATAGATATAAATGTATTTAGGTAAAAATTGCAAAAGTTTTCTTTCTCTAAAATATGAGCTTGACTTTGATATCTATATCCATCCCTAGAAAAAATTCTCTAAAGAAACATACATTTTTTAGTAACTGTCTCTGGGTACCAGATAATCTTAATTTTTTTATTTGAACTCATCTGGCCAAGTTATTTTCTACAATTACATATCACCTTTCCAAACATAAAATGGGAACAAATACCAGGTGTTTCTACTGTGGCATGTTCATCCCATGAACATTTCAACAGGAGCTGGACAGACTTGCTTCTGGATGCTGCGTTTAATAGTTGGGTCATGGAGGGTAAGCCTTCGCTTCCGATTGCAGGGTAAGCCAGATGCCCTGCCTTCCTCATGGGTCATGGAAGGTTGGGAGGAGTGACGCAGTCTCAAAGTGGAGGTATGGAGCCAAGGTCTCTGCTTCCACTCCACCCTTTTCCCCACGTTACCTCTTTTCAACCTCTAGGGCTTGCTCATCTGGTGCTTTCCCAGGTAATCTTCCCTAGAATAGGGGATCTGTGTTCCCTCTTTGAATATCCTTGAAGCACTTTAGAATTCTTATCATCATGTAATTTTATGTCTATTCCTGAGATTATTAGATGAATGTGAGGTATCTACTCTGACTTACGTGTTTGGTCATTTTGGACTATCCCTCGTTGTCTTCCACAAGTGTTCATTAATGAATAAATACACTCTTGCATGCAAAGGTTTGAATCAGCTGGTGGGAAGACAGGTCTAGTATTTTGAGGTGGGTTGGAGGGATGATGGTGTTGAGAGAAACCTTCCTAGCAGAGTCACTGTACCATTTCTTTTTCTTTTTTTTTTTCTGGTAAAGAGTATATGATTCAATATGCGGGAGAGCTAAGGCTTTGTATTCTAATCGGGCCAATCAATCAAGAAATCAATCAACACCTATTCATCCAGTGCCCACCATGTGCCCAGCACAGTGCTAGAGGCACTGAGACCTTGGGAAGCAGCTTTGCCTCTTTTCTTCAGCTCGTGCAGGAAATGGGGTTATTTAGACTTGCAGAATTCAGAAGGCAGGAAGGGCCAGGGGTAGGAGTGACTGGAAAAGAACCATGAAATGCCAGTGGCATTTTAGCTTCAGCATTTCACTGTGGGGTCCAGGGAAACCCAGAGTTCATCTTTTCCCCAGGAAAGACGTGGATGCACAAATGCCTCTGAGGATTATTGCAAAGGTGTCATCTTAAACACAAACAAAGATCAGGAGACGCCCACCTGAACTTAGAAGCATGAAATAAAAAAGGAAACCGTTCCCAAGTGGAATAAGTGTGCAGTTAGAGACTCTAAAGTGTGTTGGTTTAGCAGGTTTCTGCCTTTCAGGGATGGGGATGTGGAGGTTTGGTCTGGCTTAATTAGCCTTTCCCTGTTGAAATGTGAGGAAATAGCTACCCTGAAATGTTGCTCTGTGAAAATGCAAAAGGAGAATTCCCCCTCAATCACCTTTGTATGGGAATCAAGGACAGGAAGAAAAATAAGACGTGAGCTGTTAGGGGAAAGATGTGGGAAATGGATACATTTAGATACCAAGCAAATCCCGCTGCTTCCTGTCTGTCTCTGGCCTAACCTTTTTTTCCCTCCTGGAATCTATGAAGGAAGTTCACGTTTAGGGGCGGGGAGGACAATGGGCTGTGCTCATAGCCTATTAGGAATGCTTTATAACTCCCTCCCCTCCCCACTGCCCTACCACCCTGGATTTTTTCTAAGTTTCAGCAGAGCTGTCTTCAGAATGACAGGGCCTCCTCCATGTAACATTAGTAATAAGCTTGTTCTTGGGTGGGCTAGAGTTTATCCATACAGTGGATAGAGCAGGGAGTTGGAGGAAGGGAAGGAGTTTGTTAATTAAGACTAAAGGCCAACAAACTGCTCACAAGCCTACCAACCCAGTTACAGCTGATTCCTATCTGCTGGTGCCAGCATTTATAGGTTTGCCAAGACCTTTTGCTAGCTCCCTGCTTCGACTCTTCATTCTCTGAGCTAGACCCTAAGAAGACCGCGTTTATTCTTAAATGTCCTTTGATGCCCACTTCATTAGAACAGTCCAGTTAGGGCCCGTGAGCATGGTGTTACTGCATTATTGTTGGAGAAAAAGGCATGTTAGCAGTGAGAGGAAGGCTTTCCGCTTAAGGAAATATTACACCGCCCCCCGCCCCGCTCCCCAACCAGGGGCATGGATACATAGACAAGCATATGCAAAAACTTCCGCTAGGGATTCAGCGTATCCTCAGTGAATTCCAGGAAAGGTGAGTAGTGGTCTGGGCTCAGGAGAGAAATGTCCGAGAAATGAGGGTTCTTGAACAGAACTAAAGGCCCCTGTTTGGGTGAGGGGATTCTGTGCTATAGCATTGCTCCGCGCGCGCTTTCTCTGGTTGCAGCGAGTGGGAGCTACTCTTTGTTGCGGGCTTCTCATTCCGTTGGCCTCTCTCGCTGCTGCGCCCAGACTCTAGTGCGCGGGCTTCAGTAGTTGCGGTGTGTGGCCCGTGTGGGCTTCCGTAGTGGCGGCACA
The DNA here is from genome assembly GCF_042477335.2 of Ovis canadensis. Lineage (NCBI taxonomy): Eukaryota > Metazoa > Chordata > Mammalia > Artiodactyla > Bovidae > Ovis > Ovis canadensis. The sequence goes on from NC_091251.1 coordinate 99,970,259, forward strand.
TAGGCTCAGTACTTACGGCTTGCAGGCTCAGTAGTTGTGGTGCATGGGCTTAGTTGCTCCACTGCATGTGGAATCTTGCCCGACCAGGGATCGATCCCGTCTTCCCTTGCGTTGGCAGGTGGAGTCCTGTCCTCCAGGGAAGGACCCTGCTGCACGGTTGCTGTGGTTTCCTACGTTGTATCTTCTGCGTTTGGCTCCTGCCTCTGCCGCTTCCTAGACCTTTGACCTAGCCAAGCCACCGCCTCGTTGCTTTGCTCCCACCTGGGCATTGCATCGGTCCTGCAGGGGCCGCTCTCAAAGGAAGTCTGTCTAGCTGTCTTCTTGCCTGTCAGTCTTCATGTCTGTCTCAATTTGAGCCCCGTGTTGACCCTTGGACCCTTTCCCTTTACATCTCCAGTGTGAAGGCTCTTCACAGTGAGGTCTGTGCTCCTCTCTTTATCCCCCTGGGCCCCAGAGGGAATCAGCAAGTGGCTGGACAGACTGTCGGGACAACGTCCCTGCTGTCCTCCCGCAGTGGGTTTTGATCGTTTCTTTCAGTAACCAGTTTAGTTTAATTATTTATGGAAGAACATTCACAGTGTGAGAGGAAATGTCCTATAAAACATTTATCAAGGCATCAGTCTTCATAATCCGAAACATCCCCAGAGCAAAAGCAGGGTATCTGTGTGATGATTCCGGTATTCCCCCTGGGGAGAAGAAGGATGAGACGTCCAGAGATGGTGGGGTCTGAATCACTGAGGCTGACTCAGTTGATGAGCCTGGAATCTGTGGGTGGTCCAGAGTCTTGTGCTGTGTGCGTCCTCCCAGCCACACCAGCGCAGTGCTCATGGCTGTCCTCATCAGTACTACAGTGGGGAAACTGAGGCACCAGAAATAAGCTGTCTTGCCCCAAAGTCTCTAAAGTGGAGTGGAGTATAGATTTGGAAAGAGACACTCAAATGCCATAGCTGCTTTCTTAACACTCTGGAATCTGGTCATATATAAGCTGATCACTTGGTTGATCACTGTCCTATATATCCGTCATATCTGATCCTCTCCAGCTGAACAGAAGACTCAGAAGCTTTTCAGGAGTCTCATTGGGTTGATTTGGTGAAAGTGGAAGAAGATGTCTTTAGCAAATAAACCAGGTATCCGATGTGCCTAGAATGAGCCCGCCTGCTCACACCACTTTCTAGATCTTTGACTGAGCCAAGCCCCTTGATTTTTGAAAGTCTCAGCTGTCTCATTTAGAGGACAATAGCGGCCTCCACTTCTTATGGGGCTGTAAGAACTAAAGAGAAAGGGGAGTGCGTGGAAGGTACTTGGTAAACAGTTACCAAATTTATAAACAGAAACGTTTACAAATGTTAGCCAAGGCCCTTTGACTCCTCATGGCCCAGAAATCCCAGTAACCTTGGGATACTGTTTCCCAGATTCTCATATCCCTAGGGATGACCAGGGGTGGGGGTGTTAAAAGTGCAGATTCCCAGATTTCACCCCACGTGATCAGGCTGAACAAGGTGAGGCTGGTACACAGGTCCAGAGACCAGCACAGAGAACCACTGGCTCAGAGGGCGAAGAGCCCCCATTCTACTCCCTGGCTGGACCCGCCACATTCCTGCATTCTCTTCGACCCTGAGAAGTAAGTGTTAGAAGTATTCTTAGCCGAATGTCTACTACAGGCTCGGTAAGGCCAAGTAACAGCTTCACGACTACGGAAGCAGCCCTCAGCTGAGGCCATTTTCTCCCCCTCCCCCGTTTCCCAGGCTGGCTCCCTGCCCCTCTTCCCCTACCCAGCTTCTCCTTGCACCATAGTCCGTGGCATTTTGGAACCTCAGGACTCCTGTCTGGCTCGTTATTCTTTAAGCTGAGGAACTGCAGCACCTAATTAATAGGAAATTAGCTGCGAATGTAACATTTGGCCCACAGTCAAGGCCCAAGACATTATAAATAACCACCATGTGAGTGGCCCGGGAACCTGATTCCTGGCAGTCCCAGAAGTGGCACTTGCTGTGCTGTGCCAGGAAGTGACATCAGAGGGTAAAGGCCGCCAGCCGCTGGGGTCGCTTGCCCTGTGGGCCTGTCTACTTCCTACCACTTCCTCAAGTTAAATGTCACTTTAAAGGCCAGGCTGGAGAGGAAGCAGAAAGGAAATTGGAACAGGGACTGGGCAGGACTTGGAGGAGGGCTTTGGGGTCCCTTTTAGGGTGTCCCGAACACCAGTCCCCCAAAGATACTGCAGGTCTGTGGTTGTTCCAGGCACATCCATTTGGCTTCTTCCAGAATTAGGGACTCTGTAATTGAAGGCCATGAGCTGAAGTTGAGAGGTTGGAAATCTTGTCTAAGTAGCTAGGAGCAGTGCTGGAATTTGAACCACAATTTTCTAGCCCTCAAGTCTGATGTCTTTTGCAGGACCTCAGAGCTGCCTAACTACCTCAGGAGGAGAAAATGATCTTTAAAAAGTGACAGTGAGGAAAAAGGATTGAGGCGGGCAGGAGAAGCAGAAGGGTCAAGGGCAAGGTGAGATGCCCCCAAGGGTCTTGTAGGGAGGCAGAGGGGCCTTCACGAAGGGAGAAGGGTTGTCCAAAAACCAGAGCTGCAGCGATTTTTCTGTGGATTCACCTGATTTAAATTATCTCACTTTTCTTTTTTTTCAACTTCCCCAGCAGGGAAATAGAAATTGAGCAACCTGCCTTTTCCCTCCTGAGAGTTAAAAATCTGCTGATCAAAGGATCTGTTCAAATTCTAAGTCTGTTTGTCATGAGCCAAACCGTGGTGGGGAGAAAATGCTGGGTTCCTTGGCCAAGCAGGCAGGGCCAGGAGGAAAAGGCAGTCTGACTACATTAGGGAATAGAAAGCCCACAGTAAGTGCAATATTTTGCCAGCTTTATTTAAGAGATCGATCGAAGCCTCGTTAACACTGGCTTCTACCTGAGAGTGATATAATGAATCCAGCATTTATGTGTCTCTGGAAGGAGGCTTCTGAAAAACGAGAAAAATATAAAACAAATTGCATCTCTGGGTAGGTCCCAAAAGGGGCTTCTCTGGAGGAGGCCAATAACTCATCGATGTTGTCACCGAGTGGAAGATAGACAAGGGAGGCTGCGTGTCACTGAGGTTGAGGCAGGGACAGTCCCCCTGGAAGGAAGTGTGCCTCCAGCCTTGTTCAGGGAAGGGGCTTATAAATCAGTGTCTAGGCTGAAATCACAGGTGTCAGGGTTATCCTGAAAGAAAGGTAATACAGCCTACTCATCCCACCACTCCCCACTAGCCAGAGGAATTTCCTGACCCCCCACTGAAGAAGGGACCCATCCTATCTGGTTTCTTATCCTCTGGGGGGACAGGGGAGTTACCAGTTTGTTACCACCCCAGCTGGAGCTTTGGCTCAAATTGGCTTTGGAGTCTGAAAGAGTTAAGTTCAAACATCACATCCTCTACTTAGGAGTTTCCTTGTCTTTATGGGCCCTCAATCTCTTACAGTGCTAAAAGTATGGGGTGCTAGCTCTTAGAGGGGGTTTTTTAGAGGATGAAATGAGATAACAGTTAAAAAAAAACACACAGAAAAAACACAGTTGAGCTTTAAGAGCAATTTTGGCCATTTGTGATTAGTCACTCTGTCGTGTCTGATTCTTTCTGACCCCATGGACTGTAGCCCTCACAGGCTCCTCTGTCCATGGGATTCTCCAGGCAAGAATACTGGAGTGGGTTGCCATTTCCTACTCGAGGGGATCTTCCCGACTCAGGGATTAAACCCATGTCTCTTGCCTTGCAGGCAGATTTTTAAACCACTGTGCCACCTGGGAAAGCCCATTATTGCCCACATAATTATCATCAGGCAAGTAAGAGACTCGGGAATGACACTTGGTACTTGATAGTCACTTGATAATCCGTTTCTGATCTCTTTTCAAGGTCATATTGGCAATAATAACATTAGGAAAATATGTTCTCCCTCATCAATTTCTGTTCCCCAAACAATCCTACTCCACAGCCTAGGCCAATGCCAACCCCAGCCCTCTTCCCAGATTTACCTCCAATCCTAACTAGAATCCCACTCTAACCCTATACCAAACTGTAGCCCCAACTCTATGCCCTACCCTATTCCGACTGCATTAGTCAGCATCTTCCACAGGAACAGAACCAACAGGATGGATGAAAGAGCAACAGACACGTGTTTTAAGGACACTTTTTTTTTACCTTTTATCTCATTTCATCCTCTAAGAAACCCCCTGTAAGAGCTATCACCCCATACTTTTAGCACCATAAGAGACACTTGTATGATTATGGACACTGGCAGGTCCCAAGGTCTGCAGGGTGAGTGGCGAGCTGGGGACCCAGGAGGACTGGTGGTGAGGTTCCAGCCTGAATGCTTGAAACCCAGGAGACTGGTGGTATAGTTCTGGTCTGAAGGCCCACATTCTTGATACCTGATGAAAAGCTGCGTCTGAAGATAGACAAAGAGTTGGTGCCCTAGTTCTGTGACTGCAGGCAGGAAGGATTCTCTTTTACTTAGAGGAGGGTCTACCTTTTCATTCTATTCAGGTCTTCACCTGATGGGGTGAGGCCCACCTACATGAGGGAGGGCAGTTGGCTTCACTTAGTCCAGTGATTTAATTGTTAATCTCATCCAAAGTTACCCTCACAGAAGTACCCTGAATAACGTTTGAGCAGTTGTCTGGATAGGATATGACTCAGTTAAGTTGTCGCATAAAATTATCTATGATATTACCCTCCTCCCTAATCCTGTCCCAAACCCTGGCTCCAGGCTCAAGACCAAACCCAACTCCACTCTGATTAACTACTGCTAAAGTGTGCTCCATGTAGCTAGAGCCTTAGTTTTCTTCCTTGTGGTGGGGATACAAATCCTATCTTGACCACCACAATTTGCCAATCAGTGTGATGAGTTCAAAGCTATGTTTTTCCCAGTCATGTGTGGATGTGAGAGCTGGATCATACAGAAAGCTGAGCATCAGAGAATTGATGCTTTTGAACTGTGGTGTTGGAGAAGACTCTTGAGAGTTCCTTGGACCGCAAGGAGATCTAACCAGTCCATCCTAAAGAAGATCAGTCCTGTGTGTTCATTGAAAGGACTGATACTGAGGCTGAAATTCGAATACTTTGGCCACCAGATGCGAAGAACTGACTCATCGGAAAAGACCCTGATGCTGGGAAAGATGGAAGGTGGGAGAAGAAGGGGATGACAGAGGATAAGATGGTTGGATGGCATCACCGACTCGATGGATTTGAGTTTGGATAAACTCCGGGAGTTGTTGATGGACAGGGAAGCCTGGCGTGTTGCAGTCCATGGGGTCACAAAGATTCGGATATGCCTGAGTGACTGAACTGAACTGTGATGAGTTCACACCACAAAGAAGTTCAACTGGATATTGTATCTCTGGAATATGGACTTGTAGGGAAAGAACATTGAAGAATAGATTCTCATTCAGATGGCCATCCAATACGGTTAGCATCTGCCTTCGGCCTGAGGCAGACACTCAGAGTGATTTCCATTCATTGGTGCCAATTCCTACCCCATTCTCTTGGCTAAACCCTGTTTTAAACTTAAAAAAAAAAATTTATTTGTTTATGAATGTGCTGGGTCTTCATTGCTGTGCGGGCTTTCTCTAGGTGCAGCCAGTGGAGGCTTCTCTCCAGTTGTGTAGGGGCTTCTCATTGCAGGGGCTTGTCTTGTTGGGGAGCAGGCTTCTAGGGCACACAGGCTTCAGTGCTTGGGGCCCATGGGCTCAGTGGTTGTGGCTTCCGGGCTCTTCTGGGCTCACAGTCCTAGTTGCTCTATGGCATGTGGGATCTTCCTGGATTAGGGATCGAACGCAGGTCTTCCGCTTTGGCAGGCAGGCTCTTTATCACTGAGCCACCGGGGAAGCCCCTTAAACCCTATTTTAGTACGGTCTCTGTGTGGTTGGGATGACCAGGGACAGAGGCATGGAACCAACCCCCAAAGATGCCTTAATGCAAAGATTATAGGTTTAGAGACCACGGTGAGATGAAAAATACATTGGTAGTCTTTTCACTCAAAGAGATCACTTAGGTCTCTGCCAGATTCTTCTCTCAGATTGATCCCATATGATGAAAAAGGAAGCTTACTGGTTTCTAGAAAGATTCCTATAGAATCAAAGAGTGTTACAACTGAAATGGATAGTGCCGTAGCCCAGTGGTTCTCAACTTTAAAATCACGGGTGCCTGGGTCTCATCCTGTACAGACTGGTCCCTCTCTGGGAATGAGCCTGGGTATTGGTGTTTTTAGAAGTATGCTGTGGCATACCATTGCCAAGTGGTTCCACCAACCTAGTCCAAACCCTCTGTTTTACAGGTGGAAAAAAGAGATTCAAAGAAGTCCAGTAATTTTCATAAAATCAGATACCTAGGTGCAGAGCCATCACCCATAGTCTCAGGACTCCTAGTCCAGTGCTCTTCTCAGAGCATCATACCTTTTCTCATTTTATTTGTTCAGATCTGCAGCCAAAAACAGCAGGGCCATGTAGGACCCATCCTCGTGATGAGTGGTCCTCCAACTCAGCAAATGTGCAGTTTTCCCACCACACCAGAGGGAAGGCTTTCATTCCTCTGCCCTGAATAGCTCTTGTTCTGAGGCATACGGGCACCATGATGGAGACAATTCTCTACTAAACCATGTGGGACCCTTAACAAATAAATCTGACTCCCTCAACCTTGACCAGACAGCCGAAGGTTGTACTCACTTGGTACTGACCTTGTAAAGACAGATTGCAACTTTAGGGAGTGTATTTTGCTGTTATTGTTTTCCTTCTGGGCACTCAGAGTTTGTGTTCAACGACAAGAATTTTGGGAATTGTAGGTTCAGTTATTAAGATCTGCTTCATCCCTGGCCGTTGTGGCCAACTTCTTTCTTTACTAAATTTTTTAAAAAGTTTTAAAATTTTTAGTGAACTCACACTAAATAAATTGTTATTTTTAAGTGGGTGACTGAAATCTACCTTAAGTCCAGACTTGATGTACTGCGAAGACACAGAAGCCTCTGAAGCAGACCTGCAAGGCAGCGTGTGCATTTCCCCCAGGAACCCAGAGGGTCCAGAGGAGATGCACTCATTTGGTTAGTCATTCATTCAAATGGTGTGTGTAGGTTCCTCCTGGGTCCAGGGAATTTGACTGACCTTAAGGGAAAATTAAGGTGAATTGGACTCAGTACTTGACCTCAGTTCAGTTCAGTCGCTCAGTCGACCCCATGAACCGCAGCACGCCAGGCCTCCCTGTCCATCACCTACTCCCGGAGTTTACCCAAACTCATGTCCATTGAGTCAGTGATGCCATCCAACCATCTCATCCTCTGTCATCCCCTTCTCCTCCCACCTTCAATCTTTCCCAGCATCAAGATCTTTTCCAGTGAGCCAGCTCTTCGTATCAGGTGGCCAAAGTATTGGAGTTTGAGCTTCAACATCAGTCCTTCCAGTGAACACCCAGGACTGATTTCCTTTAGGATGGACTGGTTGAATCTCCTTGCAGTCCAAGGGACTCTGAAGAGTCTTCTCCCACACCACGGTTCAAAAGCATCAATTCTTCAGCACTCAGCTTTCTTTATAGTCCAGCTCTCACATACATACATGACCACTGGAAAACCATAGCCTTGACTAGACAGACCTTTGTTGACAAAGTCTAGGTTGGTCTAACTTTCCTTCCAAGGAGTAAGCATCTTTTAATTTCATGGCTGCAATAACCATCTGCAGTGATTTTGAAGCCCCCCAAAATAAAGTCAGCCACTGTTTCCCCATTTATTTGCCATGAAGTGATGGGACCAGATGCCATGATCTTAGTTTTCTGAATATTGAGCTTTAAGCCAACTTTTTCACTCTCCTCTTTGACATTAATCAAGAGGCTCTTTCATTCTTTTTTACTTTCTGCCATAAGGGTGGTGTCATCTGCATATATGAGGTTATTGACATTTCTCCTGGCAATCTTGATTCCCGCTTGTGCTTCATGCAGCCCAGCATTTCTCATGATGTACCCTGAGTATAAGTTAAATAAGCAGGGTGACAATAGACAGCCTGACGTACTCGTTTTGGAACCAATCTGTTGTTCCATGTCCAGTTTTAACTGTTGCTTCCTGATCTGCATACAGTTTTCTCAAGAGGCAGGTCAGGTAGTCTGTTAGTCCCATCTCTTTCAGAATTTTGACCTCAAGAAGTTTAAATCTAATGGGCATGGAAGGTGAATTCCCTCAAAACCCATACCATAGCAAGTTGGTGTTCCCTAAAGGTTCTATATCAGGGGTTTGGAGTGAATGAGATTACTTCTAGTTGAGGGATAAGGGAAGGTTCCAATGATGATTGGAACCCTTTAGTTTGGGTAAAAATAGATACGACTTTAGGCAGAAATGTAAATCATGTGGGCGAGGAACCGTCCTATGTAAAGAGATACAAAGGGGAAGGCAAATGTATATGTGAGGTGTGTTTGTGTTTTGTATGGTAAGCAGGGGAGAATGATCTGAAAAAAGTTGAAGTGTAGATCTTATGGACTCAAGAGTTGAAATGGGTTTTAGGGATTATCTGGTTGACTTTATTTTGTACATTAGAAAGATAATGAGAATAATAATAACAGCAGCAACGTGTGAGTTCACTTACAGCATGCATTTTGTAGGCAGTTATTGACTCACATGCTTCACATGGATTTTTCTACTTCACATAGCTTTAAGTTCTTTCCTCACAATATATCTTGGGGATCAGTGTTACTATTGTGTCTACTTTGTAGATGAAGAAACTAAGGCTCTGAAGTCAGCCATCCAGTGAGGGGGAAAAATTGGGATTTGAACCCAAGGCTATATTTTCTCTACTGCCCTGATTCTACTGTGGGTGTTCAGAGAAGGTTATTGGTTGCGGGGGAAGAGCTGATGCATGCATTTTGGATGTGTTGAGTTGGAGGTGCTCATGAGACCTCCAGGAGGAGAGTTGAGTTTGGAGGCTGGGGAAGACGTATAGAAAAGGAGTTTGTTTCGGGAAGTTACACCCTAACGTCTGCCTGTTGTGAACATCAGGTGGAATTTCCAGACAGCAACTCTAGCAGCTCATCAGCAAGGCTGCTCTGTAGTGTGTGTGGTTTTCTAGACCCATCTTCAGAAGCTGCGGTCAAGGCCTTCTTTTTTTTTTTTTTGCCGTGTTGTAGGTCCTCTCTCCACCACATGTACTAACAGTGCTTTCTCCATTTTTCTGAAGGGACTTTGCAACTTGTTGTCCTATGGCTCGCCACTGAGATGTGCCTCTGTGAGGTACTGAGTGGTGTGGCATTGGGTGAAATAAGCGCTTCTGACTCGGCGACCCTGGTAGTGATGAAAACCTCATTTTGTGGGAGGAGCTGCAGATGGTGAGCTTGTTCACAAGGAGGTGGTAGGACCAGAGGGAAGCAGGCAGATTTGGTAGCCCAGGAAAGCTCTTGTACCCCAGGATAATGAGAGAAGTTCAGAGACGCCCGTAACTACCTCCAACCCCAAGTTCCCTGTCACTTCCCGACTTCAGTGAGCAGTACCTTAATTATCGGAACCAGGAACGTCTGAGCAGGGGGCCAAACTGAAGCAAGGAGTGGAGAAGACCTAATTGAGTGTTAGAATCTGGAATTCACATTATTCTGTAAGAAAAGGATCTGAGGAATCTGAATTAGTCTTTCATTGCTGCTGTAACAAATGAATAAACTTAGTGACTTAAAGCAGCATCCATTTACTAGCTCAGAGTTGTTCAGGTCAGAAGTGCAGTAGATTTGGATGGGTCCTCTGCGTAGGGTCTCACAAGTCTGAAATCAAGGTACTGGTCAGGTCGATTCCTTCTGTGGGCTAGAAGGGAAGGGTCTGCCTCGGGCCTCTCTCCTTGGTTTACAGCTGACTGTCCTCATGTTCACATGGTTTTCTCCCTATGTGCATGCCTGTGTCCAGACTTCTCCTTTTTATAAGGATGCGAGTCGTCCTGGATTGGGCCTCACCCTTAAGATCTCATCGTAGCTAATTATATCTGCAACATCCCCTTCCAAATGAGATCACTTTCTGAGATACTGGGGGTTAGATCTGCAACACATGCATTTCAGGGAGCAGGGGACACAATTCGACCCGTAGTATCGTCTCGTATATATGTCGTGATACTGACAGTGTGTCCTGTTCGCGGGTTCTGCCCACACTCAAAGGGGAGGAAAGACAGAGTTGAAAGTCATTCCTAGGATTTTGCTTGTCACCGAGTCCTTAAACCAAGAGAGTTGCTCAATGGTTGGGATGTGAGGACAGCCGTAAGTAAAAAGGAGATCACTGGGGGCCAGGGTGAGAGCAGCTTCCACGTGATGGAGAGTGTGGAGCCTGCTACAGTCAAGAAGCAGCTGTGACCAAGAGGAGGCCAAGTGGTGAGAAGAGAAGAAACTGGGGTTGCATAGAAGAGACCTGAGCGTGTATGTTGTTTGGAAATAACCAACAGAGAGGAATCTGCAGCTAGCTAAACAGCCAGCTATTTCTGGTTGTCTACATGCCCCTTCTATGGAAACTTGACTTATTCTCCCATATGGATTTTGTAAAACTGCACGTATTATTACATGGCCTTTGCAAACAGAGATGTGTGCAATCTAACTGAGTTACAGTTACTTTGGAGACTCCTGTTTGCTTACTTGTGGCCTGGTAAATCTCAGTCTTAGTATCACGGGAATGCTTTTCTATTTGGTCTCCACTTTCTTGATTCTTTTAAATTGTTATATGATTTTTTTTGGCGGGGGGAAGGAAAGTTTTGATAGAAACTGGTAATAGTACTAGCTGCTGCTGATGGAAAATCTACCACATGACAAGTCTTATGAGAATTGAGGAGTGAAAAGTTAAAATGTTAGTTTTTTAGTCACGTCCAACTCTTTGCAACCCCAAGGACAGTAGTCCAGTAGGCTCCTCTGTCCATGGAATTCTCCAGGCAAGAATACTGGAGTGGGTAGCCATGCCCACCTCCAGGGGATCCTCCCTACCCTAGGATGTAACCTGGGCCTCCTGCATCTCAGGCAGACTTTTTACCATCTGAGCCGCCAGGGAAGCCCTAGAGAAGCGTGCATGTACTTTGTTACTCACCCCCTTCTGCAAGGCAGGCTGTTGCCTCCAAATCACATGTGGGGAAACCGAGTCTCAGAAAGCCTTCAGGGCTGTGGCCAAGGTTACAGAACCAGTAAGTAGTGATGCTCTGTCTCTCCAGCACTTTGTCGCTATCCTCACATCAAATCCTTCATTTTCTAAAGGTTGGCAAGTTTCTTCTTTTGGAAATAGTCACTATTTCTTTAGGATGCACAGAGAGAAGCAGATATTCTGTGACAACCAGCTGTAGTGCTTACCTTTTATCCCCCTCCCAGTCCAAACTCCTGGTCTTCCCAGCTTAGCTGTTTGAGAAATGACTCAAGGAAGAATGTTCCTCTCTATCCGGCATGATTCATTGCTGAGCAAAGAACAGTACAGAGGCATTTCAGCCAATGTGACTTTGCAAAGGTCGTGCACGCAGGAGCCCAGGGGTTTGTGATGGACATGGTGCCTAAGGCACTAGATCACATTTGCTTCTCTTTCTGAATACATTTTATCATAAAAGGGTTTGCAAGGCCTGTTCTCATTTCCAAAGAGTACTGTGAATCTTAGAAGACATTTCAAAGGAGATGTCAGGAGGAAGCTCCTAGAGCAATTGGAATTCAGGGTCTTGGAGTGGAGAAATGGCAGGGGTGGTCCCAAACTTGGCAGGATTGAGAAGTGATGGGTTGTTCCAGGATTGAGATAACTTTGGGGGAATGCAACAAGTTAGCTGGGTTTTGGAGGAAGTGTAGGAGTTTGTCAGGTGAATGGAAAGTAGATGGAGGGAAAGAAGGGCCTCTCAGGCAGAGGCAAAATACAAAGATTTAAAGGTCAAGGATTTTCATGCCAAGTGGCTCAAGTCTAAATGATAATGTTAGTAATGATACTACTACCTGCATACCAATAAACACAAGCACATATATGTTACCTATTGTATTAATTATATTTTAAGTGCAGGCATGCTAAATTACTTCAATTGCCATCTGACTTTTTGCCACCCTGAGGATGGTAGCCTATCAGGCTCCTCTGTCCATGGAGATTCTCTAGTCAAGAATAGTGGAGTTGGCTGCCATGCCCTCCTCCAGGGGATCTTTCTGACCCAGGGATCGAACTCATGTCTCTTATGTCTCCTGCACTGGCAGGCTGATTCTTTACCACTAGCACCACTTGGGAAGCCCATATTTTAAGTACATTAGTTACATTAACTCATCTGTTACTCAAAGCATTCATATGAGGTGGGTGCTATTATTGCCCTTGTTTCACAGATGAGGAAACCAAGGCTCAGGCGAGTTACCTTTCCAGAGACACCTCAGCTGTCAGAGTCAAGTTTTTAATCCAGCAATCTACATCTAGAGCAGTGTTATCATTCCGTTCAGTCGCACAGTTGTGTCCAACTCTTTTGCGACCCCCTGGACTGCAGTGCTATCCTGGACTGCATTGCTATCTTCAGAATGTTCTTTAACGATGGAGATGTTCTAAATCTGCACTTCATTGAAGGAGTCACTAACCTCATATGGCTGTCAGTGTGGCTGGTGTGACTGAGGATCTGAATCTTGCACTGTCTTTCATTTTGATCATATGTACATTTAAATAGGCATGTTGGCTAGAAACCACTGTATTGCACAAGGCAGGTTGCTAGTCTACTTAACTGTAACACTCTGTTGCCTTTGAAATTGGAATGTGCAGAGCTGACTGTAACGACCGTGGTGGTACTAACACAGCCACAGGAACAAGGGCTGCCATTCGCTGAGCTCTTTCTATGTGCAGGGCATTGTGCTAAGTGTTTCCACGAAGTTGTGTCCTGTGATCTCCAGGAAAATCTCGTGCATGAGGGCTATGGGCAACTCTGTGCTACCCCATAGACGGCAGCCCACCAGACTCCGCTGTCCCTGGGATTCTCCAGGCAAGAACACTGGAGTGGTTGCCATTTCCGTCTCCAATGCATGAAAGTGAAAAGTGAAAGTGAAGTTGCTCAGTTGTATCCGACTCTTCACCACCCCTTGGACTGCAGCCCACCAGGCTCCTCCATCCATGGTATTTTCCAGGCAAGAGTACTGCCTGAATACAAAACCCACCTCTGCCACTTGTTAGCTCTGCAGCCTTAGGCACATTCCTTCTTCTCTCTGTGCCTCAGTTTCCTCATTTGGGAGATGGACTTAACAGCAGCATCCACTTCATATGCTTGTTATGATGATCGCGAGAATCTATGCATTTAACTCATGCCGCATGGTGTCTGACGTGTGATAAGCATCGGACACGTGGGTGGTATTGATGTTTCCACCCACCGAGGCACACAGAGAAAGGCCTCGAGCTGGTAGGCATGGCTGATTCTGGACGAGTCGGTATTCAACCCACAGGTAGCTTGACTTCAAAGTCCACATTCTTAACAACCAGCCGTGGTTTCCATTCAGAGTTTCTGGAAGTGTCATTTATGGAGAATTGATATTGAAATCCTCCAGGGTGCTTGTTAAAAATACAGTCTCTTAGACTTACTGAGAATAAGTATCATAAATTGTTTAGGGTGAAGACTAGGAATATGCATTTTAGTAAGTTCCCCAGGTGACTTTTGAGTACAGTGTAACCAATGAGAAGCCGCTGAAAAATTGTAATGGGGAGGTAAGTAGGAGAGCACAGGTTTGAAGCCTAGAGAATATGCAGAGGATAAAGTAATTCTGCAAACAGATATATTTTTAGAAAGCTCTTTCTCACTGAGAACTCCAGCTGAAGCCTGGAGAGAGGTCCTGGGATAAGCTTGACAAGCTGGACATGTTTGGAACCTTCTGTCACCAGCAAAATGACGGGGCATGGGAACCAGGAGAGCGGATGAAAGTTTTAAGAGAAAGGCAAGGAATGCAGATTACTGTCTTCAGAGGGAAAAGCAAGAGGAGGGATGCTGGCTTGTGGAGAGCCAAGACTGACAGAGGGTTGTTTGCAGAATGCGTGAGGCTTGAGCATGTTTATAGGAAGAGGGGCAGTGGAGTAAAAGGATCTGAAGACAGGGAAGGACTGGATCATTTTAGATTAAAATCCTGGCAGAGGGAAGAGGGAATACTTGGGAAAAGTTGGAATACTTTTTCTTTGGGATAGGAAGGAAAAATAGAGAAAAGCCTAGAGGTTGAATTTACAACTGGAATTCTTGGAAGTGTAATTCTAGATTGTTCCAAATGACAGCACTGGTGAAGAATACAAATAAATATGGTAACACCTGCTCTTGAGGAATTACCTTTTTTGGAATCCCAAGAGGTAAATGTAATGGGCATACCATTCTACAGCCCACAGAAGGAATTCATTGTCCGTGCTCATGTAACTAGCAGGTATTACAGTAGAGCTGAGATTCGACCCCAGAGAGTCTAGATTCAGAGTTTGGTTTCTCATCCCGCAGCTATACTGTGTGATGAAAAGGTGGCAGTAACGACAACATGCATTCTCACGGTCCTTAAAACACCCATCTGCCCATTTTACAGGTGTGGGAGCTGAGGCAGAATTTGCCAGACATATCACATGTGTTGATAGGGCCAGGGCTCTGGCTGGAATTGGGGCCTCTTGACTTCTAGTTGTGTTTCTTTCCCAGGATGTGAACACCCACACCTAGCTCCTGAGTAGCTGGCGTTGCATGTCCGGGCAGTCTCTTTCACTCTCTCTTCTTCCATTCCAACCCCTGCTCCCACCCCTCCTCCTATCCTAACCCCAGCCCTGAAAAGGCCAGGAAGGTGGTCCAGCACCCGCTCCCTCCTTCCGGCTGGAATTGTCCTGGCCAGGTGCCACTGCCCTGCTCTAGCGCTAGAGGCCCCATGCAGGCAGGCAGCGGGTGGGAAGGCCACACTTGTTTTGCTTTTATTGTTAAATAACATAAATCTCTTGGCTGCACCACCCGCCGGGACGTGCGTTGTGTGTCTTCCCGCATAGTCGCTAATGAGACAGTTAATCATTTGTTTATTCTGTATGAAGAGAGGTGGCGGCCGTATCTCTCAAACCAGACGCGGGGCTGAGGACCCTTGGGGGAGCTGCCCGTCCCTGGCACATGAGTTGCCCATGTCCCAGCTCGATCCTGCCCTGCAGGCCCCCATACCTCTTTCCGTGAAGTCTTGGCCAGGGTGTAGGCATCAGTTGATTATTATTATTACTGTTATCGGAGCTATTATTTTTTAAAATACTCCTTCCCTGAGATGCAAAAAAAAAAAAGTAATTTATGAAAATGCTTTGTTGGGAGATAAGTAGGTTTCCTCTTGGGCACAGGGGGTTTATCTCACTAGTGCAGGGGTTCCTAGAGGTCATGCAATGCATGAGATAAAGCTCTGGGATCTTCCCTTGGGAAGACAGTCAGCATTCGCTGTTTTCCTAGTTTCAGGGTTAAAGAGGTGAAATCAACTGTGTTCCTGCCCCAGTCTCCCTGGGGCTGAGGCCACTTTTATTAGAGCAAATCGGGCTTGTCCAGGAGGCATGGGACGGGGAGAAGAGAGCCCCGGGGGATGTGAGGAAGGGGTTAGAGTGGGGATGCTGGTGCGGGAGTGCCAGCTGTCGGTCCCTGGACCACCCCCATCTGAATGATGATCTTCAAGGACTCCCACCTCTGCTATTTGCATGCTGCTAGCATCCTCCTGCTATTTTCTCGCTGTTTGGATAAGTCCTATTGCCCGAAGCCTCTATTTCAATTAACTAGGTCCAACTGTCTGTGTCCTGAGGCATTGGGATCGGCTGGAGCTGCTGTGTTTTCTGCAGGGCATTGCATCTTGACAGTCTGTCTCTCTGTCTGTCTTCAGGGTGCTGGCTCCCATCCTTGAGGCTGTGGCTCTCTACAGAACTGTTTGCATCCCCGGGGGGCAGGAGGGGGCGGAGTGGTGGTGTGTGCAGAACTCCCCAGGGCAGGGCTCATGTTTCAGGAGCAGCTTGGACAGGCAGAATAGCTATTCTTTTAGACCAGTGGAGCGGGAAGTTAAGAGAGCAAGGGTCCTCCTCAGAAACAGTGAAGCAGGTCGGAGCGGGCAGTGGAGTGGACTCAGCCCCCTACTGTGGTTGCTCTTCTGCTTTCTCTCTGCTTCACCCTGGGGCCCTGGGTGAGGTGCTTCTACCTGTAGTCTCCCACCAAGATATATTTCCCCTCTTCTCATCCTTTCTCCTCTCTGTTTTCTTCCCCCAGGACCCCTTGGCAACCTGTTTATCTTTGCTCTTGCTGTTTCTTCCATCAGAATTTCCTTCTCTTTCCTTTCCTACTGCTCCTTATCAAAACCCACCCTTCAAGGCCCAGTTCAAATGCTTCCCCTCCTTGCTTTCTGTGTTTGGGAGTGCTGTTTCTCACACCCTCTCCCTTCTTTGGGTCAAAGGCTATTTTTTCATCTGTGTGTCTCACACAACATGGCATCACACAATCCCTGTGATTATGTGTCTTTGAGTTTGTTTTGTTTGGCTCTTTAGTGGGTTTGATGGTGATTTCCCAAAAGATATGGTGCATTCTAATTTTTGAAACCTATGAATATTACCTTATTTGGTAATCGGTCATTGCAGGTGTGATTAAGCTAAGGATCTTGAGATGAAGAGATGATCAGATGAGCCCTAACTCCAGTGACAAGTGTCCTTATAAGAGACACACAGGGGAGATTTGGCAGACAGGAAAGAAATTGGGATGAAGATGGGGGTAGAGATCGCAGTGACGTGGTCACAAGCCAATGAATCCAAGAAATTCTGACAGCCACCAGAAGCTGAAAGAGACAAGGAAGGATCCTCCCTGAGAGCCTCCAGAGGCAGTAGCTCTGCCAACACCTTGATTTCAGACTTGTGTCCTCTAGAATTGTAAGAAAATAAATTTCTGTTGTTTCAAGCCACGCAGTGTGTGATAATTTGTTATAGTAGCTCCCGGAAACTAATAACAGGCTGGTAGGCCTGGGAGAACAGGAGGAACACATAAAAATACCGGTGTGGGGACTCTGGAGCCTTCCTTCCAGACTGTTTTTATGACCCCTGATTCCTCTTGCTTCTATTTCACACAATCCAGGTCCTGTTACTCCTGCACCAGGCCCTGTGTGGTTCAGCACAGGCATCGTCATAGTTGGAAGGTCAATACTGAGTAAATATTCAAGGGTCTTTGTTTTAAAAGGACTCTCTGTGTGCCTTACACCTGTTATTGTTTGGGTAGGCTACTAGAGAAACGTGTGTGTGTGCGCGTGTGTGTGTGTGTGCGTGCGCGTGTGTGTGTGCGTGCGTGTGTGTGCAAGCTTTTGCATGCATCATGCGCATACAGCCTGCACTTTGCCAGCTGTTATCCCCCTCTGGTGGTCACTAGCATAAATCCATCACCTGAGCATCTAAAATTCCAATGAGAGGAAGATCAGTGGGTCAGGAGGACGCAGGGAGAGTTAACCCGTTTAGCATGGTTTATGTTGGCGTGCTCTCTCCTTAAGAGTTTCAGTGGATGATTCTGCTCCTCAGCTAAGAGTGTTGCGTGAATGGAAAGAAAAACGGCTTTGGAGTCTCACAGACAGGTTCACTTAACTCTGCTGCTTAATATCTACGCTGGTCTGAGTTTATCTAACCTTGCCAATCCACATCTGTAAAATGGAAGAGTAACAGATACCCTCCCAGGAGGAATACAAGATTCTGTTAAATGGTGTGCTTCAGATGCCTGGTACATAGTAGGCACTTCATCATCATTTATTTCCTTCCTATCACACACACATGATTGATTCTGCTATTAAAGTTATGCTTCTATTGTAAATCATACCTTTATCTCAGGAAAATTGAGTAGTTCTGTCACATTATTTTCTGGAGAATAGGAAGATGTTCTTTTTGCAAAGGGGAAGCTAGGGATTTGAACAGAGGAAGTGAATATTCAGATGCCAGTAAACTAATATTTATTAACTCCAATATAAGCCAGGGCTTCTCTAATAGCTCAGTTGGTAAAGAGTCCACCTGCAATGCAGGAGACCCCAGTTCGATTCCTAGGTTGGGAAGATCCCCTGGAGAAAGGATAGGCTACCCACTCCAGTATTCTTGGGCTTCCCTGGTGGCTCAGCTGGTAAAGAATCTGCTTGGAATTTGGGACGCCTGGGTTTGATCCTTGGGTTGGGAAGATCCCCTGGAGAAGGAAACGGCTACCCACTCCAGTAATCTGGCCTGGAGAATTCCGTAGACTGTACAGTCCATGGGGTCACCAAGAGTCAGACACGACTTTCGCTTTTCAATATAAGCCAGTTCCTTTACTCAAATATATTATTTGATTCTTGCAACAACCCAATCAGGTTGGTAAACCGATGAGGAAATGCTAACCTAGAGAGTTCTACCTGCTGTAGAGTACATAGCTTAGGAACCTGCTTCCTCCCAGGATGCCTGACTCCTGGGCCAGTCAGCCCTCTATGCCCCACCATGCTGCTCCCCTAGGGGCCCAGGGCAAATATAGCTTATGAAGAGCCCAAATGTAAGGATTAATCAAGAAGAGCAAAATAGTCATTCCCAATTGCCAACCGAGAACAGAATATGCAGTTCCAGGGAACGGGTTTTCTCCCAGTCATTCAGCAATAAGGGATGGAGGAGTTTGCATAGAACCTGACCAGCAGTGTAGTGCTAGACCCAAGAGGTTTCCCCTCTGTCTTACTGCTTATGGATCTGATGCCCATTATCGTTTTCAGGAGGCATTGATAAAGGCTGCATACACTGCCACGTGTAAAATACATAACTAGTAGGAGCCTGCTATACAGCGAAGGAAGTCAGCTCGGTGCTCTGTGATGACCTAGAGGGCTGTGGTGGAGGGCTGGTGGGAACGAGGCTGTATGCATATAGCTGATTCACGTTGTTGTGCAGCAGAAATTAACACAACATTATAAAGCAATTATATTCCAATGAAGAAGAAAGACTACCTAAGATATGTAATACACTGCAGGTTGTTACTTGGATGAGTAGCATTGGAGAAGGAAATGGCAACCCCCTCCAGTGTCCTTGCCTGGAGAATCCCAGGGACGGGGGAGCCTGGTGGGCTTCCGTCTATGGGGTCACGCAGAGTCAGACACAACTGAAGTGACTTAGCAGCAGCAGCAGCAGCAGCAGCAGTGTTAGAGCACAGACAGAGGAAATTTTCTCAGTACTCCTTGAATTAAAACCCAGAGCTGAGTCTCATTAGCCACCTAACACTCCTGGTCATCTTGTTCGGTTTTGCAGAGCAGTGGAGGGACTTGTGGGGACATGGGTTTACAAAGGAGACAGAATTGCAAATTCACCACGGAGATCAAAGAACCACATATGAGATATGCAAACACTTGAAACTTACCATAGTTTCCTGCGTGGTTATTGGGAGACCTGTGTCCTAGTTCTTGGTCCACCAGCTTTGCAACCTAGGAGAAGTTAGTCCCTCTCTGGAATTCAGTTTGTAAAATGAAAAGGTCAGGCAAGATGATATCTAGGTTTCCTTTCAGACATAAACATATGTTGTGTTTTGAATCGGAGTGCAGTCAGAGGGACTGGGGTGTGAGAAGAGGTAGAGATCCTGATCCCCCTGGACAAGTAGAGTTTCACGAGGGTGCAGAGGAACTTCAGTGGTTCTATATAGATAGCTGTGCTATCTATATATGCAATGGGTCAAGAAATATTCCTGGATGGGGCTGATTGGCATGAGACTTCCCCATCATCATCCACAGTGCCATGGGAACATTTTTATTAAAGCATTCACCAGGCTCTAGTGACATACCCTCACTAGTTGCAAATTTCTTGATGTGTGGAGAGACTTCTGACTATTTCTTGTGATAATCAGTGAGTGGTAATGGAAAGAATGGATGCAACAGCAAAGCTCTTTTAGATTCCATTTCTCCAGAGACATTTCCTTCCTGCATCAGCTTTGTTTGGAGGAATCTCTTCTTCTCAATGGGATGGTAGATTCTAAAGCTTATATTAGGAAGGGTAGGTGAAGATGAGTTGATGTTTGCAGATATGGGTGAACATTGGAAGTTGTGCCTGTGGTTCTGGCAAAAAGAAAAAAAAAATCCTCACTTTTAGCCCCTTCCCTGCTTAGGTTGTGAAGTTACATTGAAAATGATGTGAGTGGGAGGCAAAGGCAGGACTGTTGTTCACTGGCTTATAGCTTTGTTATAATCTCTGTTTCCATTGCTGGTCTGTGGTCAGAGACCGTTAAGTTTGACAGTGTATATATAACTGACTTATAACATCATACACATTGCACCCACTGTCTTTCCCTTCCTTATACCCCCAGAGACTCCCATTAGAGGCATCACTTTTTAACTCAATACAAGTCCTACTGTCTTCAGATCTGTGAGCCGAATTTCATTTGACATACTCTCTCCCCTTTCCCAAATTTTATTTTTATCTTGATATCAAGTCAAGGAGTTGGAGGTAATCCCTGGGACGAGGAGTCTAAAGATAAACCAAAGGTACACATACAAGATAGAAAGAGAGAGAGAACTTTTACAATAGTGTCTGTTGAATAGTTACTACATGCCCAGTTTAGTGCTCTGGGCTTTATGCACATTATTTATGAACATAAAGAGACCCTATGAAGAGAGTATGATCCTAGAATTTTACATAGACAGAGGCTTAGACTTAGGACGGTGAAACAAGTGTCCCGGATCCCACAGCTAGTGAGAGGCAGATCTTGGACTTGAAGCAGGATGTGTGACTCCAGACTTGGTCTGTCTTTCAATCTAGCATCTTTATTTTCCCAAATACTTTCCTTACAGTCTCTATATCCTAGATATATTTCATACATACCACTGAACGGATCAAATGGCAACATAGTATTTAGGTGCCTAGATGGACAGAGAGGCCTGGCATGCTGCGATTCATAGGGTCGCAAAGAGTCGGACACAACTGAGCAACTGAACTAACTAACTAACTAACTAAGCCCATGCCCTGATGTAAAATGATAACTCTGTAGGCATTATTGATATTGCTATTATTTTCACATTTGATAGTTTGGGTTGTGAAGAGGGAAAACAAAGTTACTTGATTGGAGGCAGTTTGGTATTTGGATACTAGGATAAATGTTACTGATTATTAATTAATTTCAGGGTTTATGAGGAATGAGTAGCTGCTCTGTTTAAAGGTTGCATTTGCTTCAAAGGCTTGTAAAGATCTCTGTTCTAGACTCTGACTTGTTTCTAAGTGGTTATTATTGCCATCACTTTTAGGCAGCTATGCAATATTCCTGTGGTGCATGACATGGTTCAACATTACAGAATTCAGTTTGTGAACTTTGGAAACTAGCATTGTATGCCATTAAAGAATAGCTTCCGGCCCGGGAGCCCCTGTCCGTGGTGCTGAAATCAGAGCTCCTGGGAGGCAGAAGCAGATGGTACCACATGGTACCACTCATCTCCATAGCCTGCCTGAGCTCAGAGACTGAACTACTGTGAAGAGCAGGCTGGCTTGGGAGTTGAAGGATCTGAGTAAAGTTCTAATAACTTGCTGTGTGGCCCCAGGCAAACCACCTAGCCTTTCTGTTTCAGCTTTCCCACTGGTAAATCTGGATTGCTACATTCTGCCTTTCCTGTTTTGCAGTGCTGCTGATTCTGTGTGAGTAAATGATACAACAGATGCTGAGTAGGATATGAATGCACAGTATGATTATGCTGGTATTATTGTTGCTCAGTCTTCTAATCATACATTTTGACTATATCATCTTACTTTACTGAGGCACCCTAAGGCCTAATAAAATACAAAGCAGCGAACAGGAAATCAAACAAACTGATAAATTCACTGGCAAAACAAAGAAATAAGTTTTCTTTGTTTTTTGCCAGCTCCTGTGTAGTCATATAGCTCAGGGTGTGTCTCTAAGAAGAAGAAAGAAAATGACCAGTGAGGAGTCAGCCTCTTTCTGGAAAGAGGTAAGACAAGATCATATCTTGTTACCTCCACTAGCCCCGCAGGGAAGCTCTGTTCTCCTGTCACAGGGCCTGAAACCTCACCATTAGCCTGATATTCTAGCTTGGTGTTTCTTGCCCTTTGCAGAATGGTTTCATTCTCCCTTTTTTAGTTAATCATATTTGCTATGGACTGGGAGATGGATATTGAATCCCTGCGTCTAGGTTCTCTCTCTAGCTATAGAATTTTCATAAAACAAATAATTTAATTTCTTCTAAACTCAGTTTCTCAATCTGGAAAATGGGCTCAATTGTAATAATACCAGCTTTATGAGATGGTTGAGAAGATAAAATTTCTTAAAAGAGGCTTCCTAAAGTCATGTGAGCATTAGTTGTCATTATTCTCTGACATGCTGTGGTCAAAGTGTCCCATGAGTGAGTCTTAACTCTTCCCCGTTCTGTACTTTCTGTGCTATCTTCCTTTCAGGTATACCTTCTTCTCCATTCTCCTGTTAAAATCTTCAAATATCAGGTCAAACACCACCTCTTTTTAAAATATTTATTTGTTTGTTTATTTTGGCCCTGCTGGGTCTTCGATGCTGCGTGTGGGCTTGCGCTGCTTGTGGTGAGCAGGGGCTACTCTTCCTTGCGGTGTGCAGGCTTCTCATTGCAGTGGCTTCTCTTGTTGCAGAGCGTGGGCTACTGAGCCCACATGCTGGAGCCACAGCTACTGAGCCCACGTGCCACAATCACTGAAGTTCACACACCCGAGTGCCTGTCCTCCGCAACAGACATACCACCTTCTTTAATTACTCCAATTCTTTAATTACCCCAATCATAAGTGACTTTTTTCCTTCCAGAATTCCTAGAGATGCTATTGTCTTTACTATTCATCTGTAGGGTAGTTATGTTAGTACCTTTTTTTACTTTCCTCAAGAGATGATGAGATTTTGGAAATGGGATCATATCTTGCACACAGTAGAGGCCCAACACCCATTTGAATGCATGTATAAGGTGGATGTTATGCCCATTCCCTTAGGTCTTCTTTCAAATAGAAATATTGGTGGGGAAACTGACCTGGTAGGCATGAGTACAAATATATGAATTAAGAGTACTGGGCTCAGGTGGCAAATGAGGGCAAAGGAAAAACCTGGAGAGAACAAATTGAATAAGAAAGTGGGAGCTTCCAAAGACATGTTTCATCATTGTAGTAGTTTCCCCTGGCCTGCTTTTGGTCTTGGAGATTCCACGGAACCAACAAGGTAAAATACCTTATAAGCTCTGAACAGGGACTACAAGTTAGAATTCATGGACACAGGAAATTGTGCAATATCTAAGCCCACCAGAAGGTGGCTCACTGTCACTGATTCCACGGTCTGGCAGCTTTGCTCCTGGGGATCCCCCAGATTGATGTGTCCTGGAGAAGGGAATGGCTCCCCACTCCAGTATTCATGCCTGGAGAATTCCATGGACAGAGGAGCCTGGTGGGCTACAGTCCGTGGGGTCGCAGAGAATCTGATACAACTGAGCAGCTAATATACACACACTCTGATGGGTAGTTCTCATCTGTGTTTCTATGGTTCAGTGCTGCTCTCTCTTTATCCTCTCCTCTGTCCCTTCATAATGTAAAAGCATAAAGCAGATTCCATTCTGTATGCTGGAGAATGTCACCTTTGGGACTTTCACCTGTGGGAAACTTTCCACTGAGATGAAATAGAGGTCCTTCACCTTCTTCTAAGTTCCTGCTAAGGTGCAGAACCAAACTCAGATCACACCCTCCACATTTGTATGTCCTAGCTGGATTCTTAGAGGGTGAGCAGCTGGTGCCTTTTTAGACAAAGTGGGCTAAAAGGAGAAAGTCACTCTCTTTTGTATACTTTCATTCCTTGCTCTCTCTGCTCCCCCTCTATTTTTCCAAATTTCTTGTCTGAATTGCAGAGAGAGCACCTCTCTTTCTGTTTCTTTCCTGGATCACCTCATCTCACTGTCCTTGTATTTTCACAAGATATGTGGCTCAGGTATTTTTCTCTTTAAAAATCATAACGATAGCTTTCCTTTTTTATGGTTCTTCACAGTTAGCAAAGCCATTTTTATGCACCATTTAATTTGACCCTCACAATAGCTATGAGAAGTTTTGGAGCACAGCTATTGATGTTCCCATTGTGCAGATGAAAATACTCATATATAGATAGAGGAAGTGATTTTCTCAGAAAATATAAGAAATACAAGGTCTCCTAATGAATTCTTCCTTATGTTTCTTAATATGGATGATGCAAATGAGGCCAGAAGGGAACGCAGAACGTACCCCTGGTCCTACAGTCAAGAGCGGTAGAAATGGGGCTGGAATGAACATGGCCCGGCTCACAGCTTAGCGCTCCTTTTATCCCACTGTCGTCTTTCTCCGTGACCTAATAGACAACTGGATAGTTATCCAGCCAATCAATTTACCATCCAGCCTCTTAAAATTCTTGAGTTTGCATCAATCAGAATCTTGACAGAAGGTCCCAGAGGTGAATGCCTGAGGAATTTTGGAAAGCTCATCAGGAATCTTTTTTTTTTTTTTTAAAGCTAAAAGTGGATGAAAACAAAGACTGGAAGAAAATCTCTCAGAATGTTAATGATGACTGCGCTTGGGTGATGGAGTTGTGGACAATTTAGTTTTCTGTGTTTCTGTATTTTTGCATTGTCTTGAGTGAGATGTTATCACTTTTGTAATGGAAAATAAACATTAAAAAGGGAAAAAACCATTTGGGCATAGGTATTGCATGTATGTGTGTATGTGTGTGTGGGAAGCAGGGGGGTGGCAGTTACCACCTTGCATTAGATTCTGCTGAGGATGAGTGAAGCAGACACTCTGATCTCCCCCGTCGGGGAGATCTGTGTGTTTTGTGCCTGTCTGGTTCCCATTTCTCTCCCAAAGCCCCAGCTCATGGTTTTGCCAGGCTTCGCTCACCTTCTCCCTCCCTTGTGCCCCAGTTCACTACCCCAAAGCCACAGCCTGCAGCAGGGCAGGCGTGGAGGCACCAGAGCCCCCCTCTGTCTTGGCAGGGCCCTGGGCTTCTGCCCTCCTCGCTCCGCCTGCTGGGGACTTATGTAACACATTCCCAGGACTTCATTTTCCAGCAGATTGAAAGCAAAGCCACTGTTGATTTTCTCCAAAAAAGATCTATTTGGAAGTGCAATTGCCTTGAATTACATGGTGGCGTGAGAGGCCAGACCTTGCTGTAAATAACTTTCCTCTCAGCCACACAGGAGCCTGGCTGGCAGCTCAATCCAAGCTTCAGATGGTGGTGCTTGATGGGGAGGGAGAGAGAGAGAGGCAGAGAGAAAGTGTGTGTGTGTGAAAGCAAGGGTGCACACTCTTGGGGCTTTGGCTCAGCTGCTGCCACTTCTTTCATCTCTGGAGTTCTGCGTCCGCATGAGTGGTGAGGGCAGAGAAGGGGCCCGAACTGGGGCTGGGCTTCTGGGCTCTTTCCTCAGCTAGTTTATAGGACCTCCCTCTTGGTCTCCCACCCTGCCACCCAGGAGTCCTGGGGCTGTGTGAGGGCCAGTGGCTCGTGCGTGCAATGTGGGGTGGCACAGAGAACAAGCTTCAGAGTTGGACGCATCCCAGTTCTTGTCCCAGGTGTGCCCATTACAGTTTATGGGACCTCAGCAGGTTGCTTTACGTCTCTGACCTGTTTTTATCCGTTAAAAAACCAAAACAAAACAGGTGATGGGTGTGGGAGTGGAGAATATCTACGTTTCAAAATTATCATGAAGATTAAAGGGAGAGATACTGGAGAAATCATATTGCCCCATGCCTAACACTTGATCTGTGCTCTATAAATTTAGTTCCATTCTGGGTTCTGCATTGCCTTCCATGATAGACTGAAATGAGAAGCAAAATCAATGGGCTTAAAACCAGGATGGCCCAAACTCAAGTTGTGAAACAAGCAAGATTTGAGCTGTTTTACTTTTTTTTTCATATTCTCTTTCTCTATAGGTATCCATAGCTCACACATGGGATTCTCCCAGAAAAGACTGCAATGAACTGACTTATACTGTGGCAGATGGGACTTAGTGCAGGTTTTCTCCTGGTGGACATCTGTGTTTTAAGAGCCCTGCCTGGGTGAGCAGAGGGCAATCCTTAAGTCAAGATGGCAGCCTTTTAGACAAGGTAATATCTACAGACATCAAGGTAGTATCAAGGAGATCAAACCAGTCTTTCCCAAAGGAAATCAACCACTCAGTGGAAGGCCTGATACTAAAGCTCCAATACTTTGGCCACCTGATATGAATAGCCAGCTCACTGGAAAAGACCCTCATGCTGGGAAAGATTGAGGGCAGAAGAAGAAAAGGACAAGATGGTTGGCTGGCATCACCAACTCGATGGACGTGAGTTTGAGCAAGCTCCGTGAGTTGGTGAAGGACAGGGAAGCCTGGCGTGCTGGAGTCCATGGGGTCACAGAGTCGGACACAACTGAGTAACTGAACAGCAACAAGAGTATCTCCATAGGGAATCTGGATTTAGATCAGCAAGTTTGACCACTTTGGCTCTTCTTAGCACTAGCATTATCTTGCAGGCATCAGAATGGGATTCTGCACCAGCTCAGCTGGGTATTTTTCTCTGAACTTACGTGGTATTGTCCTTTTAACGTTTCTCCATCAAGTCGAGGGAATAGTGGAAGCCTAGTGAACGATGGCCTGCATCCTCAGGAAAAGCCTCACAGATGCCTCTGCCTCTAGTGGTTAAAGGGCAAGAAGCTGAAGCCAGATTACCTGGTTCAAATCTCAACTCACTCATCACCAGTAGTGGGAACACAGCAACCTAATTCTATGGGCTTCGCTCTTCTAATATTTAAGTAGATGTTTAAATAACAGTACCACTTCTAGGGCTGTAAGGCATTTAGAGGTGTGCCTGGCTATTAGTATCCCCATTTAACATCTGAGAACACTGAGGATAAGGGGAGTGGAAGTGATTTTCTTGATGATACCCAGCTGGTGACAGATCCAAGGTCAAAAATCCATGTCTTATGACTCCTCATCTAGTACTTTTTTCTTGCTCTGCAGAAGATCTGCGGGATAATTTATATCCCCCATAATATCATCCTCCTTGACAGCTGTCAGTCATAAGAACAAGGGCTGAAAACCTTGGTGAGAACAGTTGAAGCGCTGATGATGTTTAATGAAACTCTAGTCCCTGAAAACCTGAAAGTACTCACAATGTGCATGCCCACCCCAAGTTGGCAGCTGCAGCTTCAGCAGCAGTTAGTGGACTTCCTGAGTGGCACTGGGGCTAATACCCAGGCTAAGGACCTAGTGGCATTAGATACAAGTAGGTGAAGTCCAGAGAAGATTTGCTGTTAGGTGGAAACTCAGGAAGAGAGTCAACCTGTGTGGTGAGCAGAGGTCAAGCTCTGAGCTTCCACTGGGAAGAAGAGCCACTTCACAGAATATAGTAATGATCCACTGGTAGCATCAGGATCAAATGTGGAATGGAGATTATATTTGCTAAAGTTCTTCTCTTTTTAGAGGGACCTAGAATAAACCTTTACTTGGCCAAGTCCTATATGGCCTCCTGTGTTACAGACAAAGAGGGAGGGTCAGATGAGGAGGGTGTTGCCATGGAGTCCACTTTGCCCTCCCTGCTTTTCTCTATAGGGCTTCCCCAGAGGCTTAGCAGTACAAGAGTCCAGCTGCAATACAGGAGACCCAGGTTCAATCCCAGGGTCTGGAAGATCCTCTGGAGAAAGAAAGGGCAACCTACTACAGTATTCTTGCCTGGAGAATCCCATGGACCATGGAGCCTGGTAGGCTACCGTCCACGGGGTAGCAAAGAGTCGGACACGACTGAGCGACTTCACTTTCCTTTCCTTTCCTTTTCTCTATAGGGCTTCCCCAGGGGCTTAGCAGTATAAGAGTCCACCTGTGATATAGGAGACCTGAGTTTGATTTTTGGGTCTGGAAGATCCTCTGGAGAAAGAAAGGGCAACCCACTCCAGTATTCTTGCCTGGAAAATCCCATGGATAGAGGAGCCTCGCAGGCTGCTGTCCCTGGGGTCCCAAAGAGTTGGGCACAAGTTAGCAACCAAATAACAATAACAGTTCTCTGTACCTCCCCTGACAAAGTGCCTATATTTCTATCCTTAGGGAGTTAGCCTCTGAGGCATTGCTTGTGTGTGTGTGTGTGTGTGTGTGTTTTAATGAGTATTCAGTTAAATATCCAGTATCCCCCTGAGGGCAATGCATTACATTGAATCATGCAATAGTATTTTATAAAAAAAAGCCTATTCCCTCATGCTGGGATGCAGCAGACAGCTGAATACCTTCATCCGATTCGGAACTGAATATAGGCAAGGTGCCTTGGGAGGAGAGAGGGTGGACAGTCTTTGCTAATTCACATTTTGCCAAGGGCCAGCCCACTTTGTGCCTTTTTCGCTTAGCAGATAGCTGCTGGAAGAAGTTCTGAGTGCAGACAAATTAGAACAGGGAGCTGTGATCCAGGAGAGGAAAGCATCCCACTCAAGCAACATAATTAAGAGTGTGTCCTCCTTTCTCTCCTTCTCCGAGCTTAAGAAAGAGCATCCCACTTGCTATGGGATTTGTCCATCCTCCCAGAAGATGCCAACATGCTAACCCCTCATTCCTGTGGATGTGGCCTTATTTCAGGATGGTCTTTGTGGGTGATTGAGTTAATCTGAGATCATTAGGTTGGGTCCTGATCCACTGTGACTGGTGTTCTTGTAAAAAGGGGACATTTAGATCCAGAGACAGACATGCACTCAAGGACAATGTGTCTTTTAGCCAGATGAAGCTGAAAGCAGAGATCAGAGTGATGTACCTGCTGGCTGAGGGATGCCAACTGTTACCAGCATACCCCCAGATGTTAGGAGAGAGGGAAAGGTCAGATTCTTCCCTGCAACCCTCAGAGGGAACCAAGACTGACGACACTGTGATCTCAGGCTTCTGGCTCCCAGAACCGTGAAGCTTCAGTGTCCCCCAGTTTGTGGTACTTGCTATGTAGCCTTCCTACACTAACATACCACTGGACCAGGATACTTAAGAGTTTGTCCTTCCTTCTTCAAGAAAATATTTAGTGATTCCCTACTGTGTGCCAGGTACAATGCCAAGTACTGAAAACAGTGTCTTAGAGAAGATCCTTGCTTTTATGGAGTTCATAGATTAGCAGGGGTGTAGGTAAATGAACAGGCCATTATTAGCAGTAGGATAAGTATTTAATATCTCTTCTTTGCTCTGGCCTGTTGCCTTTCAACTCTAGCCAAACATTAGTATCTTTTGGGAACTTAAAAGAAATAAAGTATGTCCACTTCCCATTCCCAGATATTTTGATCTAATTGGACTGGGATGAGAATATATATCGTTAATGTTTAATCCCAAAGGCTGCCATTGTTGAGAACTACTTTAAAAAAATATTATCAGGGCCCCGCTGAACACCAATTAAATTACAGTGGTCATTCGGTCAGTTCAGTAGCTCAGTTGTGTCCGACTCTTTGTGACTGCATGAATCATAGCACGCCAGGCCTCCTTGTCCATCACCAACTCCCGGAGTACACTCAAACTCACGTCCATCGAGTCGATGATGCCATCCAGCCATCTCATCCTCTGTTGTCTCTTTCTCCTCCTGCCCCCAATCCCTCCCAGCATCAGAGTCTTTTCCAGTGAGTCAGTTCTTCGTATGAGGTGGCCAAAGTATTGGAGTTTCAGCTTTAGCATCAGTCCTTCCAAAGAAATCCCAAGACTGATTTCCCTTAGGATGGACTGGTTGAATCTCCTTGCAGTCCAAGGGACTCTCAAGAGTCTTCTCCAACACCACAGTTCAAAAGCATCAATTCTTCAGTGCTCAGCTTTCTTCACAGTCCAGCTCTCATATCCATACATGACCACTGGAAAAACTATAGCCTTGACTGGACAGACCTTTGTTGGCAAAGTAACGTCTGCTTTTGAATATGCTATCTAGGTTGGTCATAACTTTTCTTTCAAGGAGTAAGCGTCTTTTAATTTCATGGTTGTAATCACCGTCTGCAGTGATTTTAGAGCCCCCCCAAAATAAAGTCTGACACTGTTTCCATTGTTTCCCCATCTATTTTCCATGAAGTGATGGGACCAGATGCCATGATCTTCGTTTTCTGAATGTTGAGCTTCAAGCCGACTTTTTCACTCTCCTCTTTCACTTTCATCAAGAGGCTTTTTAGTTCCTCTTCACTTTCTGCCATAAGGGTGGTGTCATCTGCATATCTGAGGTTATTGATATTTCTCCTGGCAATCTTGATTCCAGCCTGTGCTTCTTCCAGCCTGGCATTTCACATGGTGTACTATGCATATAAATTAAGTAAGCAGGGTGACAATATACAGCTTTGACGTACTCCTTTTCCTATTTGGAACCAGTCTGTTGTTCCATGTCCAGTTCTAACTGTTGCTTCCTGACCTGCATATAGGTTTCTCAAGAGGCAGGTCAGGTGGTCTGGTATTCCCATCTCTTTCAGAATTTTCCACAGTTGATTGTGATCCACACAGTCAAAGGCTTTGGCACAGTCAATAAAGCAGAAATAGATGTTTTTCTGGAACTCTCTTGCTTTTTTGATGATCCAGTGGATACTGGCAATTTGATGTCTGGTTCCTCTGCCTTTTCTAAGACCAGCTTGAACATCTGGAAGTTCATGGTTCATGTATTGCTGAACCCTGGCTTGGAGAATCTTGAGCATTACTTTACTAGCGTGTGAGATGAGTGTAATTGTGCGGTAGTTTGAGCCTTCTTTGGCATTGCCTTTCTTTGGGATTGGAATGAAAACTGACTTTTCCAGTCCTGTGGCCACTGCTGAGTTTTCCAAATTTACTGGCCTATTGAGTGCAGCACTTTCACAGCATCATGTTTCAGGATTTGAAACAGCTCAACTGGAATTCCATCCCCTCCACTAGCTTTGTTCGTAGAGATGCAGTGGTAGTGATGGTTTTAAAAGCATCCCAAGTAGTTCTAATTTGTAGCCAGGTTTTTAGAACCACTTTCTCTGTTGAGGTAAGAATTGTGTATATCTTATTTAATGACATATCCTTTCCACAGTGTCAAGTTCAAAGAAGGCCATCACCAAATAATTGTCAGGATCTTTAATGAGAAATTGGAAGGATTGATGCTAAAGCTGAAACTCTGATACTTTGGCCACCTCATGCGAAGAGTTGACTCATTGGAAAAGACCCTGATGCTGGGAGGGATTGGGAGCAGGAGGAGAAGGGGATGACAGAGGATGAGATGGCTGGATGGCATCACCTATTCAATGGACATGAATTTGCTTGAACTCCGGGAGTTGGTGATGGACAGGGAGGCCTGGCGTGCTGTGATTCATGGGGTCGCAAAGAGTCAGACACGACTGAGCGACTGGACTGAACTGAACTGATAATGAGAAAAGTATAAGATACTGTTGGTGCATAGAAGTTGAGTCTTTAGGGCAATTGTGGGATAGCTGAGACCTAAAAGATAAGTCTATTTAATCAGGCAAGAAGGAGGAAGAAGACTGTTTCTGGCAGAGAGAACAGCATCTGTGTACAGTCAAGGATCTCGACACGCACAGCTGGAGTCGTCTGCGGGGGGTTAGCGGTAAGGCTGGAAACGTAAATGAATCATGAAGAGCCCTGTAAGCCATGGTAAGGAGCGTGTGTCCTGCCAGTCTGGGATTTGGATTGTCATGGGGGCATAGCCAAGGCTCTCAGCGCTGAGTTTTGCTCTCTTGGCATTGATGCTTACACAGGTCAAGCTGTGGGCTTAGAAGGTCACACTTCTTTTCTTTGAAGCCAGGAGTCCAAGCCAGAATGTGTGTCTTAGAACCCAGGCCTGCAGGCCTGGCTCACAAGAAGGGAGATTCCCCAACTTTCCAGAGAGATTCCCGAGTCAGGCAACTGTGTCATGTCCCTAACTGTGACCCCCTCGTCCCTAAGATCTAGGAGTGAGGTGTTCTCTTCACTCCTACCACAGGTCTGCATTTTGGATGGACCCCAGGACAGCTTTTGTATCCCTCCATTAGCATCCTTTCCGATGTTCATCGTGAACCGATTTTACCAGGATAAACCTAGGAGGTGGATTGGAGACGGTTCAGTGTGATTTCCTCCAGCCACCCCCCAACCCGTCCCTGAAGATGGGCCCTTCAGCCCGGCGGCTTGACGGCTGAGAGACAGACCAGACCTGCCCTTCTGGAGGTTTGCGTCCGTGGTGTCTCTTGGGTGTTTGCTTGTCTGAGCTGTGCTGTCGCAGCGGTACCCTATTTCGTACTCTGCAGATTTCATTAACAGCCTGCCTGTCCCGCTCTATGTTCTTAATGAAGACGTTAAATAAGATGTGGCGTTATTGTTGCCATTTGTACAGCACTTGATAGTTACTGAGGGCCTTCTGAACGTTTTTCTACTTCTCCAAGCAGTAGTCCCACAAACTCCATTAGCACCGCTGACCTCATCCTACGGAGAAGGCCTTTGGGAGTTCATGGATCTCTTGAGAGCCCTGTGACCTGCCGCCCCCTCCTTCCAAGGGGGAGACTCTTCTTCCTTTTGCCCAAAAAAAACCCAGCTCCTGGAGCTGTACCAGCTTCTCAGGGGGCCCAGCTGACCTCTCAGGCCTGCCCTCCAAATTGTAGGTTTCCCTCTCTGCACCTCATTCCTCTTCTCCTGTCTGACACATTTGTGTTACAATTCAGGAAAGCCTTGGTCTTCTCTTTACTCCGTCTGAACGAATTTGCAAGTACAGTTTCCTGATGGGCATCAGATGTCTTGCTGAACGTCCAAACACACCGAGTTCAGCGGGGCGTCCGCTGTCGGCCCCCGCCTTTTCTCGGAGGCCCATCAGCGGCGCTGTGACCCTGTCTGGCACAATCTGTCCTCTGCAAACATCGCAGGGCAAACAGCACTGCTGTCTTTCCGCATGTGACAACCTCCCCCTCTTACGGCGGGAGACCTCACATCCGAGGCTCCCGGTGGCAGCATCCCGGTAGGAATCGGGAGAGGAAACAGAGCTCAGAAAGACAGACTCAGAGCCACTCAGGATTGCTTGCCCCGGGCTTGTTGGAGTGACTGAATAAGGCGTGTTAATACGTTTGCTTAGTTCTCTGTGCCTTGGCGTTCTCATATGTTAAATGAGGACGCGGATAAAAATGTGAGCCTGTAAAGGGTTTCCTGCTTTAATGGCTCAAGCATTTGGGGATGGATTTTTTTTTTTTTTTTAACAGCACTATTTTTGACTTCACACTTTTAAAATCTACCTTACCGACTGATTTCCTCCTTAGTAACATACTCTTCTATCTCCATGTGGCCTTCTCTGCACATGCCTCCTTTCTAGCTCATTCTTTTTCTAGCTGACTTTTCCTTTCTCATCATCCCTCTCATTTTCATTCATGTTTTTCCTTCCCCTGCTGCACTGAACGCCATCACCCTCTTGTTGTGCTTCTCATCTCAGCCTGTGGAAGGGCCTCTGCCATTTCTAATGGCTCATCCCACAGGACAGCCTTTCCGCTCTGGTCCCCCCAAAATGCCTGATGGCGGATTTATGGTGCACTGTGGGCCACCCGGGGATGGGGGTCGGGGAATGGTGAAAAGACCCCACGCCTCCTCCAGTTGTTACTGGCTGACAGGGTGGTGGGCTGTGGTGAGGTTATGGTAACTGAGGGAACTCTGGCTGCTTTGGCTCAAGGAGCTGCTTTCTGGTAGGAGCAGGTGGCACTGAGGTGTGAAAGCAGGGGTCAGAATCGGGTCTGGCACCAGCTGCAGTGAGGGGAAGGAATATTGAGCTGAGAATTATTTAAAGTGGGGAGCTGAGCAGAGTCTGAGACTGTATGCTACTTGCAGGCTAGCAAGTGATTCTGCTTCAGATATATACTGTCAGTGTCTGCACATGCACAGACACACACACGTATATATCTGGGTTAGAGACAAAAAGCACTCGTTACGTAGGCCAAAAGCAGCAAGCAGAGCAGTCCCTTGTCTCAGTTCTCTGAGTCCCAGTGCCCACGGGATGGTGGCGGGGGCTGGCTGAAGCCTGCATGTGCCCTGGGAGTGTATCAAGAAGACCCCCCTAAGTTAGGAAACTGATTTAGGGCTGCTGGTGACCTCTCCTGCCTTACTCTGGAGTATAAGCCAATCTGCTTGCAGATGCTAGGAGTCCTTATCCTCTTGGAATGGCTCCGGGGAGGGAGATGTTGTCTATCTTTGTGTATTTTTGTCGATTTTTTTGTTTGTCTTTGATTGGTGAAACAAATCTGCCTTCAGACCTGGAGAGATGGCACGGTTGTAGCTTCCAAGGATGATTTACCTTGCAAAACACGCTTGAAAAGGTTGATGACACCCTTTGCCCAGTCCATGCAGGAAGGTGAGATATTCATAGGGAATTATCTCCTAAGGAAGACCCTCAGGTATCAAATGAGGGGCTAAGACAAATTTAGAGATGCGGACAGTAGGGGCGTGCGTGCCACGGCTCTCTCAAGCTATGCCCAAACACGTGTCGCTACTAGCTGTGGTTTCCTTCCTCAGCGCCCCCCACCCCCTCAGCAGTCTCTACTGTGCTGATCCTTTTCTAAATTACCCTAACAGTGTGAGATTACGTTTTTCCGTGCTTCCTCCTTGTGTTTCATTTTTCTCCTTTTATGAATCTGTGTGTGTATTGCCTCTCTCTATGTGGGGGAGGAGGAGAACATGTCTTTTGAAGCAGTTTTGTGATCTGAGATTTTCCTATGAGGCAAGATCCTAATCCTACCAAACAGCACTCATAGTTTAATTTTCATTCCGGCTGTCATACTTTTTCTTATTACTGGGAAGAATATTTGTATTTTTAAAAACTGAGGTATAGTTGATTTATAACGTTCTATAAGTTTCAGGTATACAGCATAGTGATTCACAGTTTTTACACTCCATTTATAGTTATTAGAAAATATTGGCTATATTACCTGTACTGTATACTGTATCCTTGTAGTTTGTTTATTTTACACATAGTAATTTATACCTCTTAATCCCCTACCTCTTCCGTGCTCCTTCACCTTGCTGCTTCCTTCTGGTAACCGCTAGTCTAGTGTCTAAATCGGTGAATCTGCTTCTTTTTTGTCATGTGAACTAGGTTGTTTTATTTTTCAGATTTGACATGTACGTGATACCATTCAGTATTTGTCTTTCTCTGTCTGACTTATTTCACGTAGCATAATACCCTCTAAGTCCATTCATGTTGTTTCAAATGGCAAAATTTCCCTCTTTTTTTCTCACTGAGTAGTATTCCATTGTATGTATTCATATATACCATATCTTCTTTATCCATTCATCTGTTGATGGACACGTGAGTTGCTTCCGTATCTTGGCTATTATAGACAGTGCTGCTTTGAGCACTGGGGTGCGTGTATCTTTCCAAATTAGTGTTTTTGTTTTCTTTGGATATACACCTGGGGTGAAATTGCTAGATCATATGGTAGTTCTATTTTTAGTGTTTTGAGAAACCTCCATGCTGTTTTCCACAGTCGCTGCTCCAATTTATCTTCCTACTAACAGTTTGTAAGTTTTCCCTTTTGTCTACATCCTCTACAAGATTTGTTCCTTGTGTTCCTTTTGATGATGGCCATTCTGCTAGGCGTGAGGTGATATTTCATTGTGGTTATAGTTTAATCTTTAATCCATGAGATCCTAAGCTGTTAACCTAGAGATGCTTCTCTTCTAACAGAGTTTACAAGCAGAATGTCCATTGTAACATCTCTTCACCAGTGGCTACAAAGGGGAGTCTCCAGATCCCACTAGAGTGCTGTGTGCAAACCCTCTGACTACAGAGAAAACTCTCAAAGAAATATGGCACAAGGGCATGTGTGCTTGGAGAAGGGACTTCTGCATCAGAAGAGATGTCGCCTGAGACTTCTTCCAACTTAGAAATTGGGCCAATGATGCTCCTTGGCCACTTGGAAGATGCCTCTATTCCTTTTAGTGAAGTTGAGTTCTTCTCTCAGGACAGGCAGCTTCCCCTGCACCCCCCATATCCTGTGCTTCACCTTCTCCATTGATTCAGTGGATCAATGCAGAGCTACGTGGCTACTGTACTAAAGTTTCTGCTCGGGACCTGGTTGCATCTTATTGTTGCTGAAATGAAAGGAATCATGAGAATGATGGGGAAAGTGTATGAACTCCGAGCAGAGTGTCAAAAGATAGGAGATGCTGATTAACTATGTGACCTTGGACCGATTACCTAACCTCTTGGTGCCTCCGGTATCCTTCTCGAAAATGAAGAAGATAATGCCTTCTTGGCTGTCTTTCTCATGGGGATATTGGCAGAGCAAATGAGTTCATGTTCAGTGTGTGAGGTGCTCAAAGGAAAGATGCTGGTGTAATGTAAAGTTTGCTCTCGCCTCACTGAAAAATGTCATCACCCTCTTGTTCTGCTCCTCATCTCAGC
Organism: Ovis canadensis; assembly: GCF_042477335.2. Lineage (NCBI taxonomy): Eukaryota > Metazoa > Chordata > Mammalia > Artiodactyla > Bovidae > Ovis > Ovis canadensis. The sequence goes on from NC_091251.1 coordinate 100,006,476, forward strand.
CCGTGGAAGGGCCTCTGCTCTTTTGAACAAGGTCGTTGACAGGTTAGCCTTTCCTCCCTGGCCCCTGCAGGATTGCTTCCTGTAAGTGCCTGGTGGAGGATTTTGTGGTGCAGGGTGGGACATCTGGGTGGGGGTGACCCAGGGACCCTCATATTGTTATCGGGTGATGGGGTTTTAGGTGTGGGGAGGTTGTGAATAACTGGGGAGACTGTGGGCCCTTTGACTCAAGGAGCTACTCTCTGAGCAGAAGCTGGTGGCAGTGGTTTGTACAGAAAGGATCAAACTAGGGCTGGCTGGGCACACAAACCAAGTGTAATGAAAGGGCCAGAGACTGGGTCTGAGATTCTGCCCCTCTTGGGTCACTAATTAGTAGAAATATGCTAGGACTATTCCTGGTGATCTGTGACCTTGGGAATCTCCTTTTTGTATCCTGCAGACATCTGAAGATGGACTGCCTGTTCCTTTTCTAACTCCTTTCTTCCCTCTCCCCACAAATATTTGTTTACACTCCTTTGTAACAGAAGATAAGCATCTCTGAAATCAGGCCCACTGGCACATGTCTAAACATGCTTTAGCTGAGAGACAGATATTCACATAAACACTTGTAAATGTCCACAGACTAACACATGGATTGTCAAATCCTAATCACAAGGTTCAAATCAGGATTCTGACACTAACGTTTTAGAACATTCTAGTATTGGTCAGCATTTTTCCTGGCAGGGCCCTCATCAGCCTCGTGTGTGTGCATGTGAATGTGTGTGCGTGTGTATGTGTGTGCATAGCTATGTGAAAGGCTTTATTAATTTACAATGCAAAGCTAAGCACTCAGTGAAAAGGTCCTGGAGAAGATATATGTGATTATTACAGAATTGTTTAGAAAGATGAGCAAATAAAACCTGTATCGAAAGAGGTAGACCTTTTCCCAGAGATGTGTAGCCAAACCCCTCCAGACATAGGGGTTTTGCTCTGACTGTCCTGGTGGCCACATGGGCATTCCTTTATCCTCTTCTTTCAGTACAGAAAGGCTCTTGCAGAGATGCTTCAGGTGAATGATTCTGCTGCCTTGGCCAATACGCAGCTCATTCCACATGGGTGTCCTCCCAGACTCTAACCCAGTTTGCATTCAGATAATTCTGGTAATGGGGCGTTCGCCTCTCCCGAGGGACCGTTTCCAGCATCCAGCATCCAGCTGTTTAGCCAGAGTACTGAGCCCTGACTTAAGGAAGGAAAGAGGTATTTGTAGAGCAGTGGGGAGAAGTAAAATATGGATGTGACACGTTGACCTATTTTAAGAACGCAGGGTGGCTTCGAGGCTTTTGCATTTGTTTTTCCCAACTGTCAGGGAAAACTGTCGGCTGTGACAATGGCTGAGGCCCAAATCCTGAGGTTATTTTTTTTCACCTCAGGAAATTCGATTAGCAAATCAGAATGATCAAAGTACCCGTTCCCAGGCCACTTCCTAAATAAAATATATATGCATGTGAAGTAAGACCCGAGCTAAGATCCGTTTGTCTTCTGTTGAGCAAGCAGCGCTTTGGGGCTGGAGAGAGCTGGTTCCCAGCTCTCGCGTTGCACTTAACAGTTGTGTGATCTTTAAATTTCCTTCTAATAAAACGAGGAGAGTAATCCTTTCCCCTCGGGCTTGCGTAAGAGATAAATGAGATAAAGCCCCAAGTGGGATGCTTGTTGCGTGGCGCTCAGCACGTGGTCATTTCTCTTTCTAGGAAGCAGGCTCAGCTGCAGATCCCCTGTCAAACCTCCCCCTAGTTCCCACGGATTCCTTCAGATGCCCCGAGATCCGTGGACGCCCTCCAGATGGGTGTGATCCTGTCTGTCTCCCCAGAAGACCACTTCCCCTACTTCCTCTGGCAGAGGCCAGGCACTTCCAGAAGGGCAAAGGGACACGTCTCCCTGCGGGCTGTCACCAGGTGCCACATCCCTGCGTGTTCGTGGGGTTGCTCTGAAAAGCAGACGGGAGATGTGTCCACTTTTTAAAATTCAAAACGGTAGAGTTCAGCGGATGAGACAAGAGTGGTGATTGTACCATCAGTTGATCATACTGCGATGAGAAAAGGCCTTCTGGACTTCTGCTGCTTCAGCCTGTACATCAGGATCTGCTAATTACAGCTCCTGTCTCTCTCCGGCTCCCGTTATCAGACATCTTAACTTATTTACTTATTAAAAAAATAAGAGGAGTCTTTGTGCTTTCTTGTTTTTCCCCTTTATTTTGCCTTCGTCGTTTTGCATCAAATGATCTTGGCAAAATGAATGAATAAGATGACTGTAATTAAACATAGTTCGTATAGGGGACGGTACTTTTCTTCCCTTGGATTGGCAGTTTTTCTAATGACAATGACCTTGTAATTCAAAGCACATCCTAGGGATGTCTGTTCTTTATTTTGAACTGCTTTGAATGCACACTGGCTGAGCAGTGGTGGTAACGAGGGGGAGAATTGTTGGCTGCTGATGCAAGCTTTTCCCACGGGTTAAATTTAGAGCAGGATGCTTTTCCCAGGATGAAGTCTCAGTGCCTCAGAATGTGTCATGTGTCATGGGCCTTCTCCTCTCAGTAATGGTCTGGAGTCAACACATTGCTTCTGCTCCAAATGGTATCAGGAGTCCCAGCCTGCAGATCTAGAACTTGGCACTGATTGGAATCCTTATGCCTTCAACTTACTGATTGTTGTTGCTGTTTAGTCGCCAGGTTGTGTGAGACTCTTTTGCAACTTCAGGCTCCTCCGTCCATGGGATTTCCCAGAAAAGAATACTGGAGTGGGTTGCCATTGCCTTCTCCAGGGGATCTTCCTGACCCAGGGATCAAACACAGGTCTCCTGTGTTACAGGCATATTTTTTTTACCACTGAGCCACTAGGGAAGCCCTCAACTTGCTGAGAGCCATTCATTTATTAGTCAACTTAGTAAATGAGCAGAAGGACTGAATGAAGTCTCTGGGAGATTTAACAGTGAGTGAGAAGGAGGCTGGAGGGGTGAGAGTCATGGGGCTCACTGGTGAGACTGGAGGGTTGGTTTGGAGAGAAAGTGGGGAATAAAGTTGGATAAGTAAATTCCCAAAGTGCAGGGATAATTCTCTGTATCTATCAATCTATCTTCCTATCTTATCTGTCTGTCTATCTAGCTATTCCTGCCCATTTCTCCTGTTTCAGAGTAATCAGAAGCTGTCTTTTTATTCCCCTCTTGGGACAAGCTCATCTTATAGGATAAAGGGTAGGGTGTAAAAGGCCTTGGCTTTGAGTACTTATGATGTCAGGGCCTATATGTCTGCAAACCAAACATCTTACTTTTCTTCCACCCTTCAAACAACACCTCCTTGCCCCTGGAGCTCTGTCCCTGAGTCTACAATTCTCCTGTTCTGCACAGTCTGCCCACTTTCCGATGGTTGGTTTGGAACATGATTTTTAAAAGTTCACTTTTTTTTTTTTTTTAACCCTTCCTACTGAAGTGTCAGTATACACCATTTGCATGCCAAGGGCTCTTTATTACCCTTGGTTAGTCCCTTGGACTGCAAGGAGATCCAACCAGTCCATTCTGAAGGAGATCAGCCCTGGGATTTCTTTGGAGGGAATGATGCTGAAGCTGAAACTCCAGTACTTTGGCCACCTCATGCGAAGAGTTGACTCATTGGAAAAGACTCTGATGCTGGGAGGGATTAGGGGCAGGAGGAGAAGGGGATGACAGAGGGATAAGATGGCTGGATGGTATCACCGACTTGATGGACATGAGTCTGAGTGAACTTCGGGAGTTGGTGATGGACAGGGAGGCCTGGCGTGCTGTGATTCACGGGGTCGCAAACAGTCGGATACGACTGAGCGACTGAACTGAACTGATAAGGCTGTGGAAGTAGTTTTGTAGTAATTTAATTGGATGATGCTCTTCACCTCTATGACAGAAATGCAGTTGGCCCCGTGACTCTGACCTACGAACCATGTTTCGTCAGCCTTGAAGGAGTGTTCCTGTGGCCCACTCACACTTCTGTGTGAAGGATGGTCTTAAAGTGCAAGAACTATGGGCTTCTGCTGGAATTCTCTGTCCTATTTCTTTAAGCAACAACAAACACACATCACATATAATGATTCTTATCACTTACGTCTGTCACCTGGTGGGTCCTTGGTAGAGGAATTTTTTCGGTCCTTTCCTCCATGATAGTGGACACAGTATGTGCTCAATATGCTCAGTATTAATTATATTAAAGGCACAGATGTACATTAGGGCAACAGAAATGAGAGGTGCCTTGTTCCTATCTCATGGAAATGGGAGACAGACCACCTGGGGTCACAAGATTCTCTTCCTATCTGATAATCATTGTGGCCACTAGGGAGGTTCTTCTAGACATAGCAGGTACTCAGTAAATGTTTGCTCAGGACCAGAGGACATTTGCCCACCCAGCCAGCCTTTACACATTAGTTTGTATAGATGATTATGCAAAATAGAGGTGTATTCAGTATTACCTCTTTTACAGAATAGTCCTTGACCTTTACCTATGGGCATCTGACTGTCACTGTTAATTTCCCATTTCTTTATTATGCCTACTTGCTTATGTGTTTATTATTATTTTTTAATTTGAAAAGAAAAATGTTTGATGAAGTACATCTGGTGATGGGCATGGGGATAAAGATGATGGGATAACTGAAAGGGGAAATTAAGGTTGTCTTATAATCTTAGAATCACATGGGAAAGAAATTCAGAGGTCATTGCCCCTTATCTCCTGAAGAGATTCTTGGAGGTCTGAAACTAGACAGTCTGATTTAATCTTTCTCTCTCAAAGGCAAAAGGTTAATTATGTTCTTGTCCTTAGTACTTTTATATTAGAAAAACAAAATTTATAAAAGCAGTATGTATATACTGTAAAAAAAAAAATTCAGATGTTTATAGAAGCAGCCCAGATGAAAATGATCCACCCTGAAGCCCCATCTTCAGTGGTGAAACTAATGTTCTGTTTTATCGCCGGGATTCGTGTATACTTTCTTGATATATGATATGTAGACATTATCTTTTGACTTCTTGCCATGAAGGATTTAGGGCTGCATCCTTAAATGCTGCCTTCCATTCATCATTCCTTCTCCAGATTGTCAAACTATTACTTATCCATTATTAAGCTATAGTAATGTGCATACCTATTCTCCAAATATAATTGGGTTTTCCATGCCTTGCTGTTGATTTTAAAACGTTCATTTAGATTGACTGACTGCTATTCATTTTTTTCTTCACTCATTTGTTTATTCATTCAGTAAATATTGAGTGCTTATTTGTGCTAAGCAAGAGGCTATGTACAAAGTCTGTGCAAGTATTCACAGTATTGTGTGCAAGACAGTTGAGTACATTTTGGGCAGGAAGAGACAGAATGCATACCTCAACTCTGTTTCTAATTTGATTTAAAAGAAAAATCAAACAAGTTAAAGATGACTCCAAGGAACTCAAGCCTGAGTGACTGAGAGGATAGTGAAGTTTCTAAGTGAAGAAAGATATTCAGCAGGAATCAGTCAATGGAGGGTGATGGGAAATCAGAGCCGTCAAAGGTGAATGGGAGAGATTTGAATTTAGAGTTTGATTTGCTGGAGTTCTTTCCATAAGGAGAATCTTTCTCCACCTGGTTGCAAATTAAAATCATGTAAGCAGATTTTTACAAATCATGTTTATTGAGTCTTAATCTGAGACCAATTAGGATTAAATTTCTGAAAATGGGGCCTGGTGTTTTTTTTTTTTAAGTAATCACAGGAAATTCTAATGTACAGCCAAAATTGGAAACTTTATCTAGATCAGTGTTCTCTTTTTGTGCTTACATTAGAATCATCTGGAGACCTATAACAAACAGTGATGCCTGAGCTAAAGAGTCTATTTCATTGGCTTAGGAGAGAGCCTAGGCAACTGTATTTAAAAAAAAAAGTCTTTCCGGGTAAATTTAATGTGCAGCTACATTTGAGAACCACTGACCTAGATAGTTAATTTTCACTGTGAATAATCCATGTTTTCAGGTTGTAAGCCATGGCAAGGGGCACTGTAACAGAGTCTACTTAAGCTCCGGGCGAGTTCAGAATTAGCTTGAAATTGTTGGGTGCCAGTCAGGACATGGGGACAAGAGCAATTGGAGGGTGAGACCAGAAACTTTGAGGACCCAACTGGGATCATACACCTAGCACTTGAAGTTCAAGGGCATCTCAGGGTTAATCCCGCTTCCAGGAGAGATGTCAGGAAGTCTCCCTGGAAAGGCACGGAATGTACAATGTCATCCAACGCCCCTGTCCTGTAACTCATTAGTTTCCTCTGTAGTAGCGCTCAGCCTTTCGCCATACCGCCTTGAATGCTCTCAGTGTCATCTGCAGCAGCGCTCAGACAAGGCACCTGGCATCATTTTTCTTTGAGGAGGGGAATTCAGAATGTCTTAGATCTCAATATGTGTGTGCTTTCCTTGATTGCAAACCAAAACTGCCTCTTCCTTGGGTTCATCCCATTAATCTGAACTCTGACCTTGTCACATCTTAGATAATTCCAGACCTTTCTGTTAATGTCACATAAATATTTTTAGACCAACTGTCTGTCTATAGGCAAGTCATTGAGTCAACAACAGAGTATTCAGAGTTTTTTTCCTGGGTTCATAGATCATTCCTGGCAGAACTTTAATCATTTGGGTTTTGGGCTGCCTCCCTGACTTTCCTCTAGTTTATTTTTGGCCTCCGTAAGCCTCATGTATTTGGAGAAATATTTAATTGCATGAGAGCAGAGTGGACTCCCGTTAGGTGTGCACTGACTATGTTCTGGGTTCAGGGTTCCTCAAAGTAGGCAGCAGAACCCCACCCCCTCCATGGAGGCAGGCTTGTGAAAAGGGCACATTTTGGAGTCCCACAAAATCTCTGAAGGTGGGGCTCAGTCATCTGTACTTTTCACATGTTTTTGGATGACTTTTATGTAGTTATAGAGTCTTTACTATAGTTATTGCTTCAAATATGCTTAGAGGAGAAGTCAGACAAGTTTTTTCTTTTGGTTGGTTAGAAGGTTTGCTCATTTATACAGATGTCATTTATAATCAAGACATAGACTGTTCCTTAAAGAATTTCCAAAAAGGTTCTGCATTAGGAATTGTCATTGCCCTCCAGTCTTCCACTATCAGTGTGGAGGGTAAGGCTTTATCTTATTTTTTAAGGTCAAGAAGCATGGACAAGGGCACTTCCCTGGTGGTCCAGTGGTTCAGAATCCATCCTCCAGTGCAGGGGACGCGAGTTCGATCCCTGGTTGGGGAACTAAGATCCTACATGCCGTAAGGCAACTGAGTTCACGAGTCACAACTAGAGAGTCTGTGTGCTATGGCTAAGACCTGCTGCAGCTTAGATAAATCAATGAAGGTAAAATATTTTTTAAGGTTGTTATGCAAGGAAAGTGGACACAACCCCTCAGCCTGGAAGAATTCAGCATTAAGGGCCAGTGGGCTAGTTTCCCCTCCTCCTTAGGCAATGCCTGTGGGTTCTGGAGGTCTAGGGGGGTTGGAGGGAGGGCATGGTAGCCTTGGGGTCTAGGGTCCAAGCAATATGTCTAGTGGTGCATTTCTGCTGTGAGGAAGTTGAGGGTCAGGGAAGTTAAATCATTTACTTGACCAAGGTCATCTCTTTCATGAGTGGAGGAGCTGGGATTTGAACTCTTGAATTGGGGCGACAATCCCTCATGATTTATCTCTTCTGCTCCCTGCCCTGTACCAGCCGTCTTATTCTTATGTGGAGAAGCGGTTCTGTTCTCTTGGGCTTCCTCTGGCTGGAGCATTGTTGTTAGAACATGAGAAAGAACCCCCCAAATGTATTTCTTCCGTTTTGTGTTTGCCCAGAGTAGGCATCAGTGTCCATGATGTGGTATGGTTTCTTGTTTAGGAAGCTTCTGGTTACAAACGGAGAGAGTTCTGTTAGATGGAGGTTATATTTTATGTCTATTTTATCTCATTTTCCTCCTTGAAATCTTGGAAGAACCAATTGCCTGTGATATTCCCTAAAAGCAGAATTGCGGTTCATTTTGGAGAAGGGGGTCTATTTTAAGCTAAAGGACAGGGGCTCCCTGTTCTGATGCTGTGCTGGCTTATTTGCACTCTGCACTCAGCAAAAAATTTAATATTCTCTAAACAATAGGTGACTCAGCCTTTGCTCAATCTTAGGTGAAATGGATTTAGCAAGCAAAGAGAGAAAATGTCTTTTTTCCCCCCTCCTTTTTCCTAGTCCCATTTGAAGATAATTCTTAGTGCTCGGTTCTCCTTTCATCCAAAGATCTGTAATTAATTAAGCCTCACAACTCCCCTGACAGGTAGAGAAGTACAAGAATGTTCATTTAAAACCAATCCTGTTTGATACAGTAGGGCTATTTCTAAGGCTCTTTAAAAGGAAAGCCTCTCTATTGTGAAACTTCTTTTTAGTAGAGTAAATTAAGGGAGGAAAGGATGGAGTAATTTTGCCTGGGATGCCTGTTCAGTTATGGCCCTGGAAAGAGCTCTGATGCCATCTTGGGTTAGACTAGGGGTATAAACTATTGTTGCATAGCAAATTGCCACAAAATGTAGTGGTTTTAAGTCACAGCAAACATTCATTGTCTCATATAGTATCTGTGGATCAGGAATTCAGGTGTGGCTTGTATTGCTGGTGGCTTTGGCTCAGGGTTTCATAGGTGGCAGTGAAGACAGATCTGCAGTCATCGTCAGGCTTCATTGGACCTGGAGAATCTCCTGCAAGGATGGTTCAGTATGATGGATAATGAGTTGGTGCTGGCTATTAGCGGAAGACCTCAGTGTCTCATCACATGGACTTTTCCGGAGGGCTTCTTGAGCATCCTAATGACATGGCAGCTACATTTCCACAGCGTGTGATCCAAGAAGGTGAAAAAATAGAAGTGGCAGTGTCTTTATTATCTGGCCTTGTAACGCTCTACCATCTTCTCAAAGTTCTGCTGACTACATGACTCTTCATTGTGGGAGGGAATCATACAAGGGCACGAATACTAGGAAGCTAGAATCATTGGGGAGCTGCTGCTTGGAGGTTGGCCAATATTAAGAATATTAAGCATGAGTTCATCTGTACTATTAAGGAAATGTCCTCTGAGAAAAACAGCATCTGTGTTGACCAACCCCACTTGATAGTCAAGAGAGTGAGAAAAAGAGAATAATAGTTAATTTCCCAGTTATTTATAGATTTAGAATATATCAGTTGCCATTACTGATAGTCATGATTAAGTGATTAAGCCTATATTGAAGTATGCATGACTGTGGTGAGTCCTCAAATATGTGGATATTTGTCCCATACTTTATACTGGATCCCTAGATCCCCATGATTGGTCTGCGGACCTGTGTCATCTTAACTGAAATGTTGTTGAAGATAAGGATACCAGGTTTCTAGTCCTGGGGATTCCCCGTTAGTACCTTTGGGACCCACTGTGCGGCTCGCCTTGTCAGGCAATGGTAGGCTCAAAGTTTGTTGCGTGAGAATCATCATTCATGACAGTCAAATTCGTTTGCATCATATCTATGCATGATCTTTTTCCTGGTCTCAGAAAAGCAACTCAAAGTTGGGCACCCAGTTGCTCAGGGCTGGAATTGATAATTACCAATGTTGTTGCCATGCCGTACTGTTAAAGCTGGCACGTATATTAGAAAACTCCCATATTGTAAGGACTGACTGAGAGATAGAGGGTGGATTTGCTCTCCAGGCGTGACAGCTTGAAAGGGCATCACTGTATCAGCAGATTCAAGGACCAGTCTCCTTAGATGTATGAAAATACTGTCAGATCTTGTCCAGTGGTTCTCAAATGTTAGTATCCAGAAGAATCACTTGGGGAATGTGAAAAATTTCAGGTGTTCAGGCCTACCCCTGGGATTCTGATTCAGAGGGTCTAGGATACCTGGGATGATTTTGATGTAAGTGGTCTGAGGACCACACTTTGAGATGTACTGTCCTAGGCAGGACTTGGCTTAGCTGCCAGCTATTGATTTCATATCTGTTTAACTCCTGGCATCAACAGTTCAGTCTGTGGAGTAAGCACAGCACAGCACATTGACTTCATATCTATTTAACCCCTGGCATCAAGGGTTCAGTCTATGGAATGGTTGATGTGTAAGGATTGCTTTGTAGACTTTGCATAGCTGACATATACTAGGTGAATTGCTGACATGCATGAAAGTGAAAGTGAAAGTGAAGTCGCTCAGTCGTGTCCGACTCTTTGCGACCCGTGGACTGTAGCCCACAAAGCCCCTCCGTCCATGGGATTCTCCAGGCAAGAATACTGGAGTGGGTTGCCATTTCCTTCTCCAGGGGATCTTCCCAACCCAGGGATCGAACCCAGGTCTCCCACATTGCAGGCAGAAATGCAGTCTCTCAGAAAACCTCCTATAGTGACACAGAACTTCAGATCCAAGTACTAACATCAAAGATTTCAAGGGAGGAAAGGAAGCCAGGTTGAAAGAAGAAAGGGGAGAAAGCGGGGTGGGGAGGGGGGGGCGCGAAAGGGGTGGCCTTATAGACGTCTCCGGCCACCTACAGACGTGCAGGTGTTAGGGGACTTTTCCCTGGGCCTCCAGAGAAGGGAGGACTGGAACTCGGCCCTACCAGAAATCAGAGCAGACCAGAACCAGAATTCGAGTTCTCTGCCAAGAGGAGGTGATCAGTCTCCAATCCTCAGCTCAAGGCCCTTTGGCCAGATTCCTGCGTCCAGGACCGGGTGACTAGAAAAACAGGGAAGGATAGGAAGGGTTAAGGAGAGGAAAGAGAGAGGGAAGGGGAGAGAGGTCAGTAAAGTCTCTTGTTCCTTACTGGTTGGGGCACTCTGGCCAGTTGTCCACGTCAGGAGGAGACCAGGGACAACAGGGTCCCAGTTGCGGCTGCTGGGTCTGGTCCATTGGCAGGCAAGCTGGCCCCTGAGTACCCCGAGTGGTCAGGATGTCAGTCTCAGGAAGAAGAGTCCCTGCCAGAGTCGCCATTTGTTGCAGGAAGGCGGACCTCTTCCAGGGCCCGAAACTGGGCTCTTGTCTAACACTCGGAAATGAATTGTCCGAGGAGACACATGTGCTGACAAAGCAAGAGATTTTATTGGGAGAGGGCACCCGGGTGGAGAGCAGTAGGGTAAGGAAACCCAGGAGAACTTCTGACATGCATGGGGTGGGGGGGTACAATGAGATGTGGACAGGGCATTTCAGGGTAGAAGGGCATTTCATTAGCATTATTTTTGTAGGCGTTCACTTTCCTCCCAGATGATAAGCTGTTGGAGGCAGGATCTAGATGCTGTGTGATCCTGCAGTTCCCCTGGAGGCTAGCATTGGACGTCACTTGCTGCCGTCTCTCCGTAGGTGTATTACTACATAGGAGCGAGTTCATTTGAAGTGTCCAGGAATTGCTGCCGGAGCGTGTTGCATGTTGTGGGGACTGGTTTAATACTGTTCAAGTTGAGTTTCTCTGGAGTATTGCCAAGCTCTCCTCTCACTTCCTTCTCTTTCCCATGTGTCTCAAAGGAGATAGCAATAATTATTGTTGTTATAATAATTTTGATGTCATTATGACAGATCTATCAATTAATATTTATTGAGTAGCTGGGCAATGGAGATTGAGTGGTAAGACAAGACAAATTTCCTGATTCATGGTGCTTTTTTCTTTTTAAGTTAGAAAAGACCCAGGACCCTGGCCCCAGTGCCCTCTCAACTCAGTCTGGGATGCTTAGCTGCACAACTGGCACCTCCTTTATTCAGATATCAGTTTAAATATCCCTTCCCTGGAGAGGAATTCCCCCGACTAGAGTAGGCTACTCTCTGATTTCTGCAGGTCAGGGTGCAGAGATAAGACCGGTATGACTTTATAAACCTGAGGAGATTGGGAACCTGGTTAAAGGAATTAGGAGAAAAATAACCTTCTTTCATAGCTATGACTTTGAAAGCCAATATAACTTCTTAGAAAACTATTTTTCTTTCCAGTTAAATCATGCCTGGTTCTTCCATCAGAGATAGGTATAACATCTAAATCCGTTGATTTATAATATGAATTTCTTCCTGTAATTAGTTCTCTTTGCTCCAGCACCCCCTGAGAAAATCCAAAATGCAGGACAAACATTATACTAATAAAATTTCATCAAGTAATATAATTAAAAAAATATCATACAGCAATGTACAGCAAGTTATTAAGTGTATTGACTCAGGTAATAACTGGGAATTTGTGGTTAATATTAGTCTGTAGATCCACTTGTCTTCTGAAATACCTTTGGTACGAAGCTTCTTTGCTTGGCTGTGTGTTTGAGATCTTGGGGTGTCCCTTCTCTGCATCCTGGGCTACCAGACCTTTGGAGCATCCGGAGAAGTGCTGTCTGCCCTCAGCTGTCTGCTTCCGCATCCTGAGTGCTGCCGTCTCTCCATTCCTGTCTAAGCGGTAGCTGTATGTTCCCATCTTGGGTGCATACATCACTTAAATTCTCTTTGGTGTCTCTAGGGAGGAAGACAATACTTTTTGTAGGTGATCATATTTTTCTTTTCTCTGTTGCTATTCCCGTGCTGTCTAGAGAAACACTCCCCGTACCACTGGGTCCTCTTTTCCCCAGTTAACCATAGAAAATATTCTGCTCACTCATCCTCTACATTTCACACATCTATAAAGCTCCATTCTATTTACACTGGTTATAGAAGTAAATGTGAAGACCGAGGGGGTAGATTGTGTTTGCATAGAAATTTACTTACATGCTAAGAATGCAATGAAAATCTTTAATGTAAGCTCACTGTATATTTGAGTGCAATGTATACTTATTTCCCAAAATATACTTAGTAACTTTCCCATTATGAATCACCAAGCCATATGCTTCCCCAAAAAAGGAAGCGTGATTTCTCAAAAATACAGTATTGTTTTTAGAATGAAAATTTAATATGCTTCATAACCAATTCAGATCAGCTTTGAAATTCGGCACTACCTCAGCCTTGATCAGCTTTAAAATGCAAATGCCACCCATAAGGAACAAATGTCTTTTCAATTATAAAACTTGAATTTCAAGATTTGTAATGGTGTCTAAGATAAAAATGTTTAAATATATCTGAGAAATAGTTCTTAAATTCCAATAATAATTAAACAGGACAAAAGCAGAGACTTGAAGGCAATACCAAGAACAAAGATTGAGTTACAAAAACTGAAATATATTTAATTTTCACAGAAATTTCAAGAAGCATTAGGGTGGGGACACTGGCACTCTCTTTCTCTCTCTCACACACACACTTACACTCACACACACACACACACACTTACACTCACACACACACAAGTCAGTATGCTTTCTGATCTTTGAGAATTAGGCTCAACTTAATTTTTGAAGGGCTTCCCTGTAGCTCATTTGGTAAAGAATCCGCTTGCAATGCTGGAGACCCTGGTTCGATTCCTGGGTCGAGAAGATCCCTGGAGAAGAGATAGGCTACCCACTCCAGTGTTCTTGGGCTTCCCTTGTGACTCAGCTGGAAAAGAATCCGCCTGCAGTGTGGGAGACCTGGGTTCGATCCTTGGGTTGGGAAGATCCCCTGGAGAAGGAAAAGGCTACCCACTCCAGTATTCTGGCCTGGAGAATTTCATGGACTGTGGTCCATGGGGTCACAAAGAGTCAGACATGACTGAGCGACTTTCACTAATTATTGAAATTAAAGATAGGATGCCAATCTTAGTTCTGCTTTTTAATTTGTAGAATATATCTGAGAAGCCAGAATAATGGTTAAATGTTTTTTGATGTTTTATAAAATAGGTGTAATGAGACTCAAATGTTTATTGGATTTTTGTTCAGTGCTTTTTGCGCAGAAATGTGCTGTGGCCATGAGGGACATAAAAGAACTAGAAGGTGTGGTGTCTGCCCTTGGGAAGTTTAGCAGAGAGCTGGAACTGAAAAATGACTTTATATTACACAACTTGAAAAGAATACATGCCATTATATGCACTTAAGCACTAGGTAGTTCAGTATAGATACACAAATAATTGCAGGAGTCAACAGAAAGAAATGTTATTAATATTGTGAGGGGCCGACAAGGAACACTTCATGGAGGAGGAGGTATTTAACTGGACCTGGAGGAAAATGCAGGATTTGGCATCATTTTCTTTTTAGTGTGTAATGATAATAACTCATTTTTACTATAATAATGATTAGCTGTCTGTCGGCTCGCAGATTAGAGGATGGAAAAGCATGACAAACCCACAGGGTAAGGATGTTTTAAAGGTCTTTTTAAAAGGAGTCAGAAAGAAGAAAGAGAAAAGCTTTCTAAGAGCCTAGGCTTTGGGGGAAAATGTGGGAGGTGCAGAAGAGAATTAGTGGGTAATGCTTATCATTTTGCACAAAGTAACCTTGACACAAATGGGGTAATTCAAAGGCGGGTAAGTGACTCCCAGCCCACTCACCCAGGTTGATGGAGGGAATAATCATGGGGTTGGTGGCAGCTTGGAAAGAGAGTGCCCGGGGTAGCTTTCCCCTTCCATTATGTATCTCTCATCTAGAGGCAGGGAGCTCAGAGCTGAAAGAATGGCTCAGAAGCTCAGCGCTTTCTACATGTAGATCATCCTGGGTAAGTCACTTGATCCAGCAACACATTAGTGGACCTCTTTTCCCTCCTCTCCAAGCTCAATGCAGAGATGTGAGTATTGTCATACCACTGACATCCGAGAGCTTGTGGTGAACAGAACAGGTTAGAGAATCCAAGATAATGGTGAATAATGTTTCGATGAGAAAGCAGCGTGTTACAGTGGGTGAGCAGGGATGTGACTATTCTTGTGCTTCATAAGTAAAATAATATTGTTCTAAGGTGGTGGTTTTCAACCATGGCTACCCATTGCGATCACTTGCATACGTGCTAAATTGCCCCAGTCCTGTCTGATTCTTTGTAATCCTATGGACTGTACTCCTTAAGGCTCCTCTGTCCATGAGCTTCTCCAGGCAAGAATACTAAAGTGCGTTGCCATGCCCTCCTCTAGGGGATCTTCCTGACCCAGGGACCTGTGTCTCCTATGTTTCTTGCATTGGCTGGCAGATTCTTTACCATTAACGCCACCTGGGAAGCCCTTGAAAAGTGAAAGTGAAGTGTCTGACTCTTGTGACCCTAGGGACTGTAGCCTACTAGGATTCCTGTAGCCTACAGGATTCTCAAGGCAAGAATGCTGGAGTGGGTTGCCATTTCCTTCTCCAAGGGAAGCCCTTGGGGAGCTTTAAAACCCACTGATTCTCAGCCCCTCCCTCTGCCCCAGAGACGTGGTTGAAGAGCAATCTCTGAATTATCTAAAGCTCCCCAGGTCTTCAAAGTTGAGAACCACTCCTCTAAGCACTGTTGTAAATGAATTGTATCTGGCCAACTTGTTAAGCCACAGACTTCCGGATCCTACCTCCAGAGGTTCTGATTCAGTAAACCTGGACTTGAACCCAAGCATGATGTAATCCTAAAATGTCCTCAGCTGACACTGATGTTGCTGTCCTGGGGACCACACTTTGAGAAACACTGTTATAAGCTATCGAAGTCAAGTCAGTCCAGGTTATGCTAAACATTTCCTTAAGTTTGGCCCTTGAACATACTGTTTAAAATGCAGATTCTGAGTACCTCCCTCTACCTGCTGAACTAGAATTCTGAGACCCTGCAGTTTTAAATGAGATCTTCAGGTCTTTATCTTGGATTCTATCATTTGTGAGCTACTGTGTAGCTTAATGGTTTTGGTTCTTGCTTCCAATCCTGTTTTATTACATAAATTGAATGTCTGGCCATATAAGGGTTTTGTTAATTGTTTTATGCTATTTTTATGAGAAAAACTCTTATAGACTGAATTGTATTAGGTACTCTGAAGTATTAACAGAGCAAACCTGGAGGAAGAAGCTTTATCATGGGGCGTGTGGTGTAATAATAGACCATGTAGTTCATGTAGTGGCAGTAATCCTAGTTGTTTGTGAGAAATAACTTCACCTAGTCATCTATTGATGGGCACTTAGGATACGTCCATATTTTGGCAATTGTAAGTAAAGGTGCAATGAACACAGAGGTACACATTATCTTTTGAAATGGGTTTTTGTTTCCTTTGGAGACTCAGGGGTGAAATTGCTGGATTGTAAGCTAGTTCTATTTTTATTTTATTTTTTGAGGAATCTCCATACTGTTTTCCACAGTGGTGGCACCAGTTTACATTCCTACCAACAGTGCATGAGGATTCCTTTTTCTCCACATCCGTGTCAAAACTTGCTGTTTGCAGAAGTAACTTTTCAAAGCATGCTTTGCAAATTCAGTATAATTAGGTAATTGTACTCAATGCAGGTAGTGTAAAGATTTGAGGAGCATCTTTCAAATGTTAGAAGATATTAAAATTACCAGGGGTATTTGTTAAAAGTTCAGGTCCCAAGTGACAGTTCCAAAGAGTCTTAATCTTGGGTGGCATCTAGGAATCTCTAACAAAAATAGGTGATTCTGGTTCAGTTCAGTTCAGTCGCTCAGTCATGTCTGACTCTTTGCGACCCCATGAATTGTAGCATGACAGGCCTCCCTGTGGGTCTAAGAAACCCATTTTAAGAAATAGTGGATTAGGGACTATGAAGGATCTGAGTTGCTGTTAAAGAATTTTCTATATCTTGACTATTTTTTCAATCAATGTCCTAAGCGTCAGCTAAAATATTAAAGTTCAGGATTTTTTTTCCAGCTGTGTGATATATTCCCCCACTTGTCTTTTTACTTTCATTGAGGTATTATGTAACTCTGCTTTTATTTTGTCCTCCTTCATATACTATTCCTCCTTTTGAAGAAGAAATGGAGGGGACATAGTTCAAATGAGGACTGGGTCAAATTTGCATTTAGCCGGGGTTTCTTCCCCTTTATCCTACTTTTTTCCTTACTGTTCCTCGTCTCTTGCTCCCCTTTTCTAGCATGGGTCCGTGTTCTGTCTTCTATCTGGGGCTCTCTCTGTGGCCATTGCAGTGGGCAGGAAGTAAAAGAGGGCCCCGGACACCAGTCAATCTATGGTTTTCTCCCCAGCAGTGGGTGGGGGTGGCAACAGGTGAGGAGGCTAGAAGGAAACCTTCACAGCTCTTCTGTGACATTTTGGTTTGTGAGTGTGGGTTTAACAGAACCAAATAAAAGAATTTTTTCACCAAACCTTAGGGTTCATGGGTGAGAGGGAGACAGGGTCAGGGATGGTGGTGGTGAGGAAATCCTACGACAATCAATGTTTTGTTAGTAAGTCAGGGCAACCTGTGCAAAATTAATCTTAACCAATTTACAGTATAGTCAGCGAGTCCTACCAAGTGAACTCTCAAGTGTTCTAAATCACAGTGGATATGAAGAATATTTCTTTTTCTTTCATGTTTCAGACTTCTTTTACCTCCACCTACTAAAATGTTAGCTTTCACCCCGGAACCCTCTCCCCGTGAGAGGCAAGGAAGGACTTTGATTGATTGAGTTGATGGCCGAGGTGTGGCAACGATGTCTGTTGTGGTTGGCTCAGCTGTTGTCATGGAAATGTACCAGGCTGGGAGAACCAGGGCAAAGTCCAAGTGTTTGGATTATCAGAATGGATGACCAGACACTGTTTTAGTGTTTTCAGTAAGAGGAGATAAGTGGAGAAGTGATATATATTCTTTACACATTTCCTCTTTTATTCTGGGTCTCGTATAAACTGTGATAAGAGGTCTAGAGCTTAGTTAATTAAAGCCGTTCTTTCTATTTCTTTGTTTTTTGCTTTCTTTCTTGAGGCAAGTGTTGAAGTGGAACTGCTGAATGTGAACTAGGTCAAAAAGCAGAGAGTGGACATAAACAGGTTCTGTATGAGGATATGGCAACCTACTCCAGTATCCTTGCCTGGAAAATCCCATGGACGGAGGAGCCTGGCTGGCTACTCTTTGCAAGATTCAGACATGACTGAGCGACTTCACTCACTTTTATGAGTCCCTTCTGGGGGTGGGAAAGTGAGATTCTGAAAGACTAAGATTTGTGATTTTGTTGAAATGTGTGCACGTGTTCATGCACTCACATGCACACACACACACATCCACACCCACCCCCCCCAACACACACACACTCCACGAAGAGAGAGCGAAAACAATAGAGAAAATGGGCTGGAGTGATCAGTTTTATGGTAGCTGAAGAGGAGAGTGAGGAAAGCAGCTAGAGAAGGGACGGTTTGAGGGAGAGAAAACCAAGAGTCACACAGAGAGAATCACACAGAGATGGTCACCTTCCGGGTGTCTGTCTTGATAGCAAGAGAAACACGGGGGATTTTTCCATGGAGGAAAACTGTGGAAAGGTTCCGTTTCAGTTGCTGCCACCAACAGAAAGGGCGTTTCTTCCTAGAACCTTCAAAGGTATCTGGTATTTTGCTCATCCTGCCCCTGAGCTCAAGACTTACTTTTTTATTAAAGCATTCTTTCAGGAAATATTTGTTCCTTAAGGTTTTCTTTACTTTTTTAAGGCATCCTCCCACCCTTTTCTCCCGGAGCCTGAATCGTTTGTGTAAAATGTATTATCTATGTAAATAAGATGATAAAGTGATTTCTTATATCAGGGATCCAACCGAAGGTTAACTGACGCTCCATGAAACAGATAAATCACATATTGTGAAACTCCAATAAAAATTTTGATTTTTGACCAAAGATCTCATTTCATCTCCTATAAATGCAAAGCTTTGGATGTATTTATATCAGTGGACTATTATTTCTTTTCCAAAACTCTAAAGTTTGAATAGTTGGTATACTCTAGTTAATTGGTATTTCCATTTTATAGATCAGGAAACCCTACTAAACTTGTTGTTTTAATGTTACTGTATATGCTGTGTCTAACTGTTATTTATATACCTGTTTATCATTCTCTTGTTCTGATTGAGGCGGAGAGTGAACCTCGCTAATCCTTGGCTTTCCTATATTCCCAGGGCTATGCCTACTTTATAACAGAGGCTTGAAAATATTGTCAAACTAGATCATTTGTTTTGTTTGAGTTCACAAAAGGAGGTAATGAGATAGCTGCGGCTAGACCTCCCCCCTCTCCCAAGCTTTTTGACTTGCAATCAGGAATTGCAGTGTTGGGCACATTGTAAGCCCTCAATGAATACCTGTCAATGGATTGACTGATGAGCTGACTCCAAACCCTATTACATTCTTTAGTACTTGTCCCATATGCTTCAACAAGGACTTTAGACCTTACTGACTTGATTAGCCACATTTGAGACTTGTTCTTTCTATTTTGCAAAAAGAATAGACAACACGATTACAAACCTCGTGACCTTTTGAATTTGTTTCTGTGGATAACCTTGAGATAAGTGAATGAAGTTTCTTAACTGTCTAATGAGACCAGTGATAGAGTGACAGGCTTCATAATTAGTCAGCATTGCCCCTTCCCTCCTTTTAATGTCATTTCTCAAGCTTTGTGTTGGTTACTAATCAATCTATACTGTTACTCTGACTTAGCTGTTACCTTACTCTCCATTGGGCTTCCCTAATGGCTCAGATGGTAAAGCGTCTGCCTGCAATGCTGGAGACCTGGGTTGGGAAGACCCCCTGGAGAAGGAAATGGCACCCCACTCCAGTACACTTGCCTGAAAAATTCTATGGATGGAGGAGCCTGGTAGGCTACAGTCCATGGGGTCGCGAAGAGTCGGGCACAAATGAGCGACTTCACTTTCACTTTACTCTCTAATTGTAGGTCATCTGTGAGTCTTTGTCCTTCTTTGATGTATTCTTATTACTATTCACTTCCCTGCTTCCATCCCTGACCCTCCAGCCTCTCACCCCTTCTCATTTCCCCACAAACTTATTTATGTTTAAAGTTCTTAATGTGCTAATTCCTGTTTTCTCATGCCTGTAACAAACAGCATTTCTAGTGGTCTGAGGAAGACTGAGCTCAATAAAAGACAGTGAACAACCACTTATTAAAAAAAATATATTCAGCGTTGGCTTAAGCAAAAGGACCCAGAGTACCTAGAACTCCTCTTCTATGTGACTCCGTCTGAATATTTAGCAGGAAAGTTACATTTCTAGTTAGCCTACTACTGGACTTGCTGGGAATGGATTGGTTAACCCTTAAATTCCTCTGTATTTCGTGTTTCCGGTAGCCAGTTCTGTGTCACAGCTGAGGTTTCCTTACTGCCTTCAGCACGGAGACTTGGCTATGGGAAGGATGAATGAGAACTTTCTGCTAACTGTACATCATTGGTGAATTAAAAAAAAAAATCAAAAATCAACTAACTTTGCTATTTAAACTGTGTTCTCTATTTTCCAAGAACTTGGCCCTCTATTATGTCTTAAAAAAAAAAAAAATCTACCAAGGTATTTAATTCACACAAAGAGGGATTCTGATCCATGCTATACAGATGAGAGTTGACCAAAGTTTTCCTCCTTTCCAATGAAATAGAGAAATTAACCAAATTCAGGCAGAATTAGAACTCAGAATGTTCAGTGTTTTCTAGCCTTGAGAAAAATCCCAGGTGAGAGAGGAGGGCGTGAAACTCACTGGCTAAACCCTAAGTAGACAGAACTCAAGGGCTTTGGAAAGAGGGTGGAGTTCATCTCATCCAACATTGTAAATGGGGAAATCAAGGCCCAGAGAAGTATAGCTGGCCAAGGAGAATATGAATTAAATGATGGCAGTTTTAGCTCCTGACTTACCTAGACTGCCAGGGTTCATTTTCCAGTGCATGCCTCCTTTTAAAGAAAGACCAAGTTACTCTTTTTAATTTTTTTCCCATACTTTAAACTTTTTATTTTGTGTTGAGGTATAGCCAATCAACAATGATGTGATAGTTTCAGGTGAACAGCGAATGGACTCAGCCATACAAATACATGTATCCATTTCCCCCCAAACCCTCCTCGCATCTAGGCTGGCATATAACACTGCTATACAAGAGGTCCGTGGTTACCCATTTTGAATATAGCAGTGTGTACATGCCAAGTCATTCTTTGATGTGAACCAAGGCATGCTCTTTGACAACCACCCTCACCTCCTCCACCTCCCCAAAAACCGTCATGTGGATACTTCTCTGTCTGCATTTGCTGGGCAGAGTTATTAATACGAGTAGACTGTCAGGAATGCAGAGTGTTGATAGAGCTGCTGAATAATACTCTAGTACCACAGAGTATAGTAACAGATAATAAATAATATCTATTATTATTAGACATCATTAGGGCATCAGAGGATGAGATGGCTGGATGACATCACATGATCTAAGGGACATGCTGCTGCTGCCAAGTTGCTTCAGTCGTGTCCGACTCTGTGCGACCCCATAGATGGCAGCCCACCAGGCTCCCCCATCCCTGGGATTCTCCAGGCAAAAACAGTGGAGTGGGTTGCCATTTCCTTCTTCACTAATGGACATGAACTGTGGGCAAATTTTGGGAGATGGTGAGGGACAGGGAGGCCTGGCACACTTCAGTCCATGGGCTCGCAAAGAATCGGACATGACTGGGCAACTGAATGGAACAGCAATAATAAAGAATACAGTTGGGGACTGATGTAGTTCGGTTGTAGAGTAAATGACATGGGATCAAATACACATTCATAGGAGCGTCTTTCTAATGGGAACACTTAGGCGATTGAGTTTAAATTGCCTGTTTCACCCCTTGGCCTCCCCATTTGAGAGGCAGGCAGGACACTCAGAGATGGGCTGAAATGGGGCTTTAGGGGGTGAAGCTGCGAGTGCCTGAGCCAGAACATTCAAGCTGTGCTCCTCGGGGCTGGTATCAGCTGGTCCTTTTCGTGCATGTATTACTTTCCTCCATGTCATGACTGGGTATGAACGAGGGTGGGGAGAGGTGCCCAAGTTTGGCTGTTCTCTCCCGTAAACCTCTGCACGTCAGGGAGTGGGGTCTGAACACTGAGCTTGAGGAGGCCTGGGGTCTGGGCGTGGGGCTGTGGGTTGAGGGTGGAGATAGGAGGTGAGAGGTGTCTCAGCCACGGTCCAGCAAGCTCGACAGTGAGCTGGCTTGCGTTTCTCTTTCTCATCTGCACCAGAGAAAGCCAGCTGCCACCCATTATTAAACCTGCATTCTCTCCCTGATAGAATGGGATATTTCCCTCCTCACTCTTTTAAAATAAGGTAGAGAGCAGGGGGTGGGGAATTAATTAATGTCAGTAAATGAAGCATGGGGTGCTTGTCCGGGTACGATAATAACTGTGAATTAGTGCAGAAGAAATAGAATAGTATAGAAAATGAACTGCACTGGCACACTGCTTTGGGACGGACTCAGCCACCCCGACAATGCATTAACCCTTCCCTTGCCTCATCCTTTGTCTGGCCTCTTGTCACTCTGGGAAAACCCGCACTGCAGTCTCAAGGCTTCAGTATTCTAGCTAGAGGTTCTCCAGTGGAGCCCCACTGGCTAGTGATGGTACACTTTTAGGATGTAAATAAAACAACTCCATGTTTACTTATTAAATTAATGAGGCCTCAACAAAAAGAAGCAATTGCCTTGTATCGGCTGGTTAGGGGCACTGCACAGTGATTCAAGAATGCCGTTAAGCCCACCAGAGGAAAGAAAGGGGAATAGTTTCTCAAAATAGGTTACTCCCTCCTCCCAAAGCCAAGGTTTACCTTTAGACTGCGATGACTAACCTTCACCCCACCTCTACTTTTTCATATGTGCTCCAGGCTGTATGTTGTTTGAAATTGACTGGGCATTCCCATGTACAAAGCCCTCAAGGAGTGGACATAGCTGAATAGTACCTCTGTGTTCCAGGAGATTCCTCCTCTAGGGCATGGTATAGTGTTTGGTATATAGTAAACACTCAACAGATTGTTGCTATTATCAGGATCATTTCACTGAATATAATTCATAGTGGATTTTTCTTTGGGGACAGAAGTTTCAGAGGTTCAGAGAGCCCTTGACCACTGTCTTTAATTTTTGTTTCTTTTTTTCCCTTTCTTTTCTTTCTTCCTTCTCCTCTCTGCTTTAAAGTTCTTGGCATACTGGTAAAATGAAGAAACGAAATAACATAGTCACCATAACCTTTAAATGTTAATGCTCAAGAAATTATTTGTTCACACAGAAACCCACTGAATGCAGTGTAGTCACAAACCAGGAATCTCTCTCTAAATTTAGAGAGGATATTAATTCACAGTCTGTGATGGGCAGGTGGCCCAGGAATGGAATGCCAGTTTAGAATTGTTTGTTGACATTTTACATTTTTTTGTACCCTCTTTAGTGGTGGCTCTATATGCAGAATCATTTGGAAGTAATACCCAAAGACTGAATTATATTCCATTTGATATTTTCTTAAATATACTCCAGAACAACAAAAAGAGAGAATTGAAACCACATTGATAATAATTGTCGAATTGAGCAATAGACTGTTAGTGAATGTTTGAACATCACTATAATTAAACCAATTTCAGAAGCTAAAATGTCGAGGAGTCCTTTGGAAATACAAGCTTGGGTGAATGTCCTCTCTGGGTCTCCCGCATAGCTGTTCCTTCAAGTCCATGGGGGTGAACGGGGAATGCTGTGTATTCCTGGGATGGGCCAACACACTTCTTAAGGACGTGGAGTTAACATGAGATGTCTCCTGTTCTCCTGGGAAGTCTGTGAGCCTTTGCTTAAGAGACTAGCTTGAACAGGTGTACACTCTGCCCCATTTAGTCTTTGCCTTTTCTTTAACCTGTTGATGTAGGTGGCAAATGGAGAGATACTTCTTTCCGGGGACAAGGGCTCTCCCAGAGCAACGCAGAGTCCATTTATGTGAACAGATTTGTTCAGCAACTTGGTGGCCTCTCTCTGGGGGCAAGAGCTGCTTGTGAGATTTGGGGCTTGTCTGGTGAAAGAAGGGGCTTAAGGAAATATGAGAAAAATAGGATCACAAAGGAGATCCCCATGTCTGGAATTTTCCTTTTCCTCCCCAGCTTATTATAGATAGCTGTACCACACAAATTCTGTGTACACTTATGTCTGTGAGGTTTTGTGGGCTTGTCTGTTAGAGGGTGATGTTGGTAATATAACCTCTTGTATCAGTGATTTGTTTGGGCACAAGGAAGCTCATAAAAGTGGGTGGGGCTTTGGTTATAATCAAGAGAGGAGCTATTCATGGGTCATTCAGATTCTGTTTCATTTATTTACCACCAAACAGAAGGGCTTCAGTATGCAGATCTCAAGACAATGTAGTAAAGGGGCTTCCAGATGAATTTAAAATTTGCCTGGGACCCATAAGAATATATGGGCTTCCCAGCTGACTCAGTGGTAAAGAACCCGCCTGCCAATGCAGGAGACATAAGAGATGCAAGTTTGCATCCCTGAGTCAGGAGATCCCCTGGAGGAAGGCATGGAAACGCACTCCAGTATTCTTGCCTGGAGAATCCCATGGACAGAGGAGCCTGGAGGGCTACAGTCCATGGGGTCTCAAAGAGTCAGACACGACTCAAGTGACTTATCATCTTGTGCAGAAGAATATGTAAATGGGCGAGTTTCTATAGGTACCTTAAAGCAGACTGATGTCTAAAGGTCCCCACAGGCTGAGTTTTAATAATCTTCTATTTCTAGTAACTTCCATGGTCTAGCTGACCTTCTGAATCTATCCAGTATTGTCTGGCTTCGGACGTATGATGTAAACTTTTTTTCTTATTAAAATTATACAATTTAATTTGTTTGTTTGTTTCTCAAATGCCTTCTTTTTTTAGGGGGAATCTGGTTGATATTTTGGGGGTATGATTATATCAATTCCACTCTGAAGAGTTTCTTTTGATACACAAGTGTCTCTGTGTCATGCCTGCATTCGGGCAGGGCAGGGCCTTCAGAATACAAGCGGTCTTGGGGTGATACCTCCATCTCTGGACTATGCGACCTGTCATAGACTTTTTTTTGGTGGGGGGAGGTAGAGGTCCTTTTTGCTTTACAAAAGAGTTCTCCTTAAACTGAAAGAATAACAGCTTGATAGGCATCGAGTTTTTGTCCAGATTCCCCAAATGCAAGAGAAGACAGGCAGATACCTGTATTTACTTCACAAATAGCCTATCTACTCCACAGAGTGTATTGACTTGCTAGGGCTGCCATAACAAAATACCACATACAGAGTGGCTTAAGTGAGGGGTGCTTGCATTCTCAGAGCTCCGGTGGCTGGGTGAACAGGGTGAGCAGGTTCCGTCTCCTCCGAGGCCTCGGCTCTCAGCTTGCAGGCGGCCGGCTCCTGGCTGTGTCCTCTCGCAGCCTTCCCTCCGTGCAAGGCCCGGTTGTCCGCACATCTGAATTTCCTCTTGTTATGATGACCCCAGTCATATTGGATTAGAGCCTCCCCAGATGACCTCATTTTAATATAATCACCTCTTTAAAGAGCCTGTCTCCCAATAAATCACATTTAGAAGCACCGCGTGGTTTAGAGCTTCAACGTGTGAAGTTTGGAAGGACACAAGGAGGGTGTGTCTTTCACACAGGGACGCAAGGGTGAGGCAGATCTTAAAAAAGCAGTGTCTGATCCCTACACTACCTCGGCTCTGCCTTCTAGAGATTCCTTCAGAAGCTTGCATTTGGGCATATCTGTAATGTCTTAGACATGGGAAATTAATTACGAGAACTGCTTTTATAACAATCATAAAAGAGGTGAGCGGAAAGGATCATGGCTCCATAAACTTTTATCTTGTTTGGGTAGCAGAGGGCAACACTAGTAGCCTTCCCCATACATTGTGGAGGGAGAAGGGGATTTGGGAGTAGGACAGGAAAGAGCAGAAAGTTGAAGGAAAACTGTCAGGTCAGTTGGAGGGAAGGGGTGGGGGGGGAAGGGACTACTGGAGAAGAAAGAAAAATAAGGGAGTGAAAGCATGGAAGAAGAGAGGTATGACGAGCGGGAGGGGCAGGGGGAGAAGGCGCAGGAAGGAAGAAGGTGTGATCAAGGGAGAATCGGAGAAGGGAGGGGAATTAGCATGGCCAGCATTTGGAAAGAGAGTTCGGGACTTCCCTGATGGTCCAGGGGTTAAGATTCTGGGCTACCAATGCAGGGGGCAAGAGTTCAATCCCTGGTCAGGGAACTAGGATCCTGCCTGCTGCACAGCACAGCCAAATGAATAAATGAATACTCACCTGCTTAGAAAATAAATAAAAAAAAATGTGAGAGAGTTTGTGCGTTTCCTTCTCCCAGGAGATCCAGGTCCTTCCATGGATGTATGCAAACAGGAGCAGAAATTAAATGTGGCCCTGGAGGCGGGGAGGTGCTTGTTTGGTGTGGATAGCTGAGGACTGTCCAGCAGTAATGAGCACGGATGTGTGCACAGGCCAGATATGTCTCTCCAGGGACTCGGATGACTCAGGCTTTGTTGGTGCCATTGGAAGCCGTGAATGAGAAAATAACTGAGTCGCTCTTTCAGGCAATTTGGTTTATGGGCCTGAAGCTCTTAGTAGCTGCCAGGCCATCTATCTCCTCGTGGCCCCCATGAGATACTCTAGAAACTAAAGCCCAGTATGGTCCTCCTTGCTAAAAAGCCTTGGCAATGGTCTTTCCTTTTTCCCAGATTCTAAGACAGGGACACATTGGGTGCTGTGGGTATGTCCGGTGGATGTGTAACTTAAGAAGAACAACGCAGAAGTGTGTGGTGCACACCCGGGGACCTCTACGTAGGTGGTTTTCACCCACCTCTCTCTGTTTTTGAGATTCCCTAGCCTCTTCCTGTAACCCTAGAGTCAAAGCTCAAGCTTAAACATGTATTTCCCTCCCTTTCCTTTGGTAATAACAAATTATGTTGACAGACAAACTCAGGGTTAAGCGGGGAGATCTGTGAGACAACAGGATTTTGGAAGCTCAAGCAAGCAGATGGCAGCATTAGGCCGAGAAGGGACAATTCAGATGGGGCGGGAATTGACAAGGATGAGTCTCCGCAGAAATGAGGCCTGTCCTGGACAAAATGAGGGTGAGGTGCAGGGAGAAACAGTGCCTAAGATGCCACGGGTGCTCTCTGTTCAGAAGCCTGCACTTTCAGATAAAGCTCTTTGGCTTTACACAAGACATTTGGCCTATCGGTGCCTCTCTTCTGTGCAGTGGCCCTGATACTTACCCTACTTACTTCCCCAGTTGGCTTTGAAAGAAAAATTCCGGTGGGAAAATATTCTGAAAGCACCATAAAACATAATGTTACTACTTTTTCAACATTGCCCTACCAATAAAGGGGTTTTTCCTGTAGCGTCTCTGCATGGGCTTGTTTCTATGCCCCCATGTCCTGCCCAGATGACTGCTGTTAGTCATGGGGAACTTACTAGCTTATCACTGCCTTTAGTGCAAGTCACTTTTTTTAACATTCATTTATAATTTTTAGGAGAAGATTTTGTATTGAGCCCAACTCTGCCTAATTTTCATCATCAAACATTGCTATAGTGCTCACCGGACCCACTTACACATAGTAGTATTTGTTACATTTATTCCTCTTAGCAATCCTGTAAGGTGGGTACTATAATTATTCCAATTCTACCTATAAGAAAACAGAGGCACAGAGGAGTTAAGGGGCTTATCTGAAGTCACGTGACTAATTTTTATCCTTGAATCCTTGTTTCTCTGGCCACAGCTGACCCATGGTATTGGAAGACTGCTGTTTTGCCCTCTCTGAGCCCTCCATTTGGCAGACTGCTTCTTAACTGTCCCTACTCTCTTCTGCTCGTGCCCCCTCTTAAAGTGTTATTCCCAAGGAGGGCCTGTTCTCCAAGAGTGCTTTGACCTATATGGAGAAGAGTTGCATTGCTGGGTTTCCTTGGGTCTGGTCTGTGAGGGGTGTCTTAAGGAAGAAAGGGTGTATTCAAGTTGGGCACCCCTGCACAGGGGTGTGCTGGCCCACTGGCCCCAGCTGTCGGATGAAGGGGACTGGGATCAGCTGTGACCTAATTAAGAGTCTCAGGAACCTGCATTGTGGCCTTCATTTTCCAGCTCATTGGCCACCCAGAGGGGGATGGAAGATGGATAGGATCCTGGTCAAGTCCTTCCTGCCACTACCATGTGGCCCAGGTCACAGGCCAGTGGCGTCCAGGGGGAGCTGGGGGCGGGGGCGGGCTCTTTGTTCTCCTTTCCCAGTGAAGCTGGCGGGGAATGAGGCGGAAGAAGAGGAGGATTAGCAGATTCAGGCCTCACAATAGCTTATTGAATGGGAATGTCTTCTCAAGTCCTTTGTAGAAAGAGGAATCCCTGATTTGGTATTCTGTGACTGTCAGATAGCAAATGAATAGGACCTCACACAATTCCCTGTTGGCTAAAGCAATAAAGAATCTCCCTGCAATGCAGAAGATGGAGGTAGACATGGGTTCGATACACGAGTTGGGAAGATCCCCTGAAGAAGGGAAAGGCTACCCACTCCAGTATTCTTGCCTGGAAAATCTCATGGACAGAGGAGCCTGGCAGGCTACAGTCCATGGGGTTGCAAAGAGTTGGATACAACCAAGCGACCGAGTATACAAATGACTCCATATATAAGAATATATATATACATGAAGCTCTCAATATCTGGCGTGTATTGTGTATGTTACGGTTCTTTAGGAACAAAGACTGAGTTGAAAGTGAATGCAGCTTTACGCTGCCAGGGAGCCCCAGCTCCTTACTCCAAATCAAACACATAATCCCGGTACCACATAGTGTGTGTGCTTTTCAAACTTCCTCCCGTTGAAAGATTGCATCCTCTATGAATCACTGGTAGAGTCTGTGGAATTCTCAGTTGGGAATGTGTCTGAAAACGTTTCCTCCTTCCTCATCTTTAAGAAGAAACTTACTAGTTTCTCTTTGAAATCCAACCAGGGGAGCCCAAGTACCAGTAGGATGTGGCGGAAAGAATATGGCTTTTGGGACCTCACAGGTGCTAGATTTAAATCCTGTCTCTGCGCTTTTATCTGAGCAACATTGATACTGGGCAACTTACTGATCTCTTTAAGCTTCTGTTTACTCATCAGTCAAATTATATATAACAACCCTGTGAGGTTGCTTTATATTGAGGAGGAAATGAAATAGTATATTGACATAAATTATTGAAGGCCTCTCACTCAGTAATGCATCAGAGAAATCCCTCCCGCCTCCCTCTGATCCAGCCGGTCGAGTATGAGACGGGTGTTACCACACGGTGGTAAGATCTCTTAGTGCAGTGATCCCCAGATTTTTAGATTCTTATTATTGGGAACAAATTTAGGACTGCTAACATTTTTGTAAAACATTTTGAAACAACTGCCACGTAGTAATATATTTCAAAAGGCATGTTAGCATTCCCAAAGTAAGGAATTCAGCCTCCGTCCAAGCGGAGTGTGGAGAATAAGGTTATGCTTATCAAGTACTTAACTGATAAGCACTTAAA
Organism: Ovis canadensis; assembly: GCF_042477335.2. NCBI lineage: Eukaryota > Metazoa > Chordata > Mammalia > Artiodactyla > Bovidae > Ovis > Ovis canadensis. The sequence goes on from NC_091251.1 coordinate 100,035,695, forward strand.
CAGTGCTAAGTATTGTGTTTTGTATACTGTTTCTAGTATTGGTATAGTATAAATGTTGAAAATCAAGTCCAAATTCCCTAAAAACGTGAAAGAAAGTGAAAGTTGCTCAGTTGTGTCCGAGTCTTTGCGGCCCTATGGACTATACAGTCCATAGAATTCTCCAGGCCAGAATACTGGAGTGGGTAGCCTTTCCCTTCTCCAGGGGATCTACCCTACCCAGGGATTGAACCCAGGTCTCCCGCATTGTAGGTGGATTCTTTACCAGCTGGGCCGCAAGGGAAACCCAAATTCCCTAAGGTAAGGTATAAACAGGCTTTTATACACAGATATACCATTTCTACCATCCCTCCCCCAATATACAGCTACTTATAGACACACCCCAACTCCAGCCTTGAGGGGGTCCCATACTTAAATGTCCCCAGGGACCAAGTCGACACTGTCATTCAGTAAGAGTACTCTGGCATGCAGTCAGCCTATCTTTTGTCTTCCATTGTAGATTTAGACGTGGACTGAAGCTCTCAATAATAATCAAAGTCAGCATTTAAATGACTAAGAATAATTTTATTTTGTTATACATCCAAGAATATGTTTGTGTGAAGGCATAAACCCTGCCAAGTGTAAAAATTAGTTTAGAAAATTTGTACAGACTCACCCATCTTAATTATTATATTTCAGCCCCGTGGTTTTGCCTTTGTATATATCTCTGACTAGTTCTGGTTCTGCACAGAAATCTTTAAAGGGAAATCCTCTCAGATGAGGCTTCCAGAGCTGTGGGGTACTGAGCAGGTAATGGAGAACTGCTTCACGTGGTTGACCTTAATGTATTTGCATGTGTTTTTCTGGGGGTGCTGTGCAGTTTATGTCCCAGTCCCCTGGTCTCAGCACTCTAAGCTTTTACAGACTCTTCCAACCAACCTGATGAGTAATTAGTTGGGAGAAATTCCAAATGAATCTCGTCTTTGGATTATCTTCTTTTGGAGGAAAAGTGTGGCTCTTCCTTCTGCTGATAGGAAGGGAGCCAGCCTTAAGTAGGAGGTAAGATCTTGGAAAAGGAGAAATTTGACGCACAGAGCTGAAATGACTATACGTGTCGTAGTAAATTTTTTTTATTTAAAAACCTCTAAATCATGACAAAATAAAAACCAAAATCAAATCAGGTTAATATAAAAACAAAACTTACTTAAAATCCAGATATGTTAAGTCAGAATTTAAGGATGGTGTCAGCATGGATTGAAGTTTAAAAAGCTGAAATAACTTTTCAGCCTGTGGGATTGTCCTTTTCTAAATGTAAGATGCCTGCAAAGGGAGTGGAAAGATATTGTTCTTTTCTTTTGCTCATTCTCCTAGGAGGTGGGCCTCAGTGCTTCTGTCTCTAAGTCCTGGCTATTTTGCAGCTATTACTACCAAGACATTCACTTAGCACAAATGTGCAGACCTGGTTTCCATCCATAGCAGCAATATATTCCATTAAGCTTTTCTTTTTGAGATATAATTGACATCCATGTTTAAAACTAGCCTTCATGTAGCTGTTGCTCATAAGACATTGTGCTTAGTTTGCCTCCTCCTAGTCTAACAGAGGTTTTGGGCAGGTGGTTTTCAACCATTCTCTTTAATTCTGTTGAAAGCAGGGTTAGAAGAAATGCTTAGCTCCTAATCACATAGAAACCCACTTCCAGCCTGTCTGGCTGCTTGGTAAAAGGAGTGAGACCACACTGACATAAAAAAAGTCTTCCAGAGATTTTTGTTGTTTTTATTTCCATTGTTCAAACATAATGATAAGGGAGCAGACCAAAAAAAAAAAATGTCTGAGTAATCAGTATGGTTTAGTTGTACCCTTAGGTAAGCTTGGAGTGTGGGAAAGAAAGCAATAGATTATGTGGCTATAGCTACTGAAAGAACGCTTGCGGCCCTGCGAACTAACTCCTTGACCATTTAGGTAATATTCCTCTTATGTCTAGAGCCAACCTAATGAAATATATGGTTCCTGCCCTGAGATGCAGATAGAGGTAACTCCAGGCTACCATATGTATTTATTATGAAGTACATGAATAAATCACTATCCTAATAGAGCAAATGCATTGCTATTAAAAATTAACATAGACTTGTTGTTTTCTGTTATGCTTATCATTTTCCTTTAATGAAACAACACTGTGGAATACTACCTGATAGCCCAAGGTGCCTCTGTGCGTGAGGTGTATTTTGCTATTTCCTTAACTTAATCAGACTGGCCTCTTTGTAGGGCGCCCAGCTCTTCCAAGTAAGTTGCTCTGAAGTGAAAGCAGGATGGATAGGTCTATAGAATTTGGAAGCAGTTGTCTAGCAGGATTCTTTTTAGAAGGTCAGGTAACCTTTTTGAGGAGTGTGGCATTCCCTGAAAAAAAAAATTCTTTTTTTTTTTTTTTCCGATAGCTTCTTTAGTGTGTGTGTGTGTGTGTGTGTGTGTGTGTGTGTGTTGAGGGGGAAGTGGATTGTTAGTGCACCCTTGAGGTGTCACTATGCTTTCTCTTGTTAGTTTCACCCCAGTTCTACTGGAAGGAGCAAAACTGACAACCTCTAGATACCCAGAAGGAGCCTTTAGATCCTAGAGAGTGAAGTACACGTTGTGACTCATTTTACTTAGGGAGATAGGTAAGAAATTCCTTAAGTGCTAAAAATAGACTCCCATCTCCTACTCTCCAAAGTATACAGATCTCAGTAGCAACGTTGTTTCTACCATGTGTGTCCCAGCAGGAAAAAGGAAAAGAGATGTAACACCTACTATATATCCGGTCTTTTTACTGTTATCTTGGTTAGTTCCAGTGAGGGAGAAACCGGTGTTTCCTATAAATGGCAACAGAAACTTCAAATCTGGAGAGCTTCTTTAGTGCCCTCTTCTTAGAGAATGATTGAAGGGACTCTCGTTTCCTTGCAACAGGGACTAGCAGCAAGCCCTGGATGGGAAAGCTGTTTGGGGATCATTCAGATGTTCTCTGGAGAACACGGCAGGCACTGAGTGCTTAGGGGTGCCCACTACTCACCCCTCACCGCTCGTTGGGGGGCAGTTGCCTGAATCCCTGAGTGGCACCGTTGTTGTTGGCCCGTTCCCTACCCCATCAGCCTGGGCAGACTCTTCACCACCCACTACGTCCGCCCATCCCTCTGCTCAACTCATTTCTGCCTCAGCACTGCATTTTTCTCCCATTGATCCCACAGTCTTAACACGAGTGACACATTGATTATGGCAGTCGGGAGGGTCTGAGCCCTCATCAGAACAAATGAGGAGCAAGAAATGAATACAGTTTTCACCACTGACCTTGATCAAATCTCCAGTATTGCTTAGGTATTTAATTTTTATTCTTGCCTTTTAACATGTTGCACAACAGAATCCCAAAACACCAATCATCCTGGCCTCTTCAGTGTTGTATATCTTAGCCAGAGGGCCGTCTACCTCTTCAGAAGATATTTAGTTGAAATTGCGGGGTGGGGGAGTCAGTCCACAAAATTTCCCCAGGTTTTAAATTAATACAATTGTAGATTTTTAAAATATTTGTTTTGTTTTGGGTTTTTTTTTTTAACCCTATGTTTTAGAGTTTTGATGTGAAATATTTTCTTTTGACGAGGGCAGCGGAGGATGAGATGGTTAGATAGCATCACTGACTCAATGGACATGAGTTTGATCAAACTCCGGAGATACTGAAGGACAGGAAAGCCTGGTGTGCTGCAGTCCATGAGGTCGCAAAGAGTCAGACACGACTTAGTGACCGAACATACATGCATACATTTTCTTTTGAATTTGGGGAACCCCTTCTTTAAGAATGGAAAAAATTAAGTTGGTGATTTTTTTCTTTCCCGTTAAAAATATAAACTGGATTCATTTATTTGACAAATAGGTATTGAGTATCTGCTGTACCAGACATTGTTTTAGGGGCCTAGAGTACATCAATGAACAATAAGAGCAGAATATTCCTTCCTTTTGTAGAGCTTACATTCTGGTAGAGGGAGGGAGAGGCAATAAAAAATAAGCATCGCAAGGAATTTACTTCTATAATATATTATATGGTGATAAGCACCATAGAAAAAGACAAAACATATCAGGTTAAAGAGTGCTAGACAGGAGAAGGGGACATTTGGTCCAAAGATGAGGAAGTCAGCCTTGTAGACATTTAGGGAAGACAAGGCCAGCACATCTGGAGCACAGTGAAGAAAGTGAAAGTCACTCAGTCGTGTCCGACTCTTTGTGACCCAATGGACTATACAGTCCATGGCATTCTCCAGGCCAGGATACTGGAGTGGGTAGCCTTTCCCTTCTCCAGGGAATCTTCCCAGCCTAGGGCTCGAACCCAGATACTGGAGTGGGTAGCATTTCCCTTCTCCAGGGGATCTTCCCAACCCAGGGATCAAACCCAGGTCTCCTGCATTGCAGGTGGATTCTTTACCAGCTGAACCACAAGGGAAGCCCAAGAAAACCGGAGTGGGTAGCCTATCCCTTCTCCAGTGGATCTTCCTGACCCAGGAAGTGAACTGCGGTCTCCTGCATTGCAGATGGATTCTTTACCAACTGAGGTGTCAGGGAAGGCCTAGAGTGAAGAAGGGGGAAGTTAACTACTGGGAGCCAGGGCAGGTAGGGTCTTTTCAGCCACTGAAGGGACTTCAGCGTTTACTCTGAGTTGACATGGAGAGCCATCACAGAGTGTTGGTGAAAGTGTTAGTTGCTCAGTCATGTTTGATTCTTCTGTGACCCCAGGGTCTGTAGGCCACCAGGCTCCTGTGTCCATGGAATTTTCCAGGCAAGAATACTGGATGGAGTAGGGTGCCATTCCCTTCTCCAGGGGATCTTCTTGACCCAGGGATCGAACCCAGGTCTCCTGCATTGGCAGGCAGATTCTTTACCATCTGAGCCACCGGGGAAGATCCTCGAACAAATGACTAGTGTGAGCTCACATGAGAGGCTGTCTTTGGCTTCTGGGATCTTAATGTACCAAAACCCATTTTCTTGCCCCATGGGTCCAGTGCTCTATGTGCAGTATGTCACCAGCTCAAACAGATCTCACTGACCTTGCCACTGAGCTGTTGCTCTACGAACCTGATGCGGTATTGGAACATCTAGGTCTACCCGCTGTTCACTCTGAAGTTCCCTAAACCACATTTTCTTGGTAAAATGCAATAGTGTATGGTGCCTAGGAGAAGGAGAGTGGAAGGGAATACATTTTCCCCCAAAGCCCAGGTTTTGATTACCTTTCTCATTGCTTCCAGCCAACACAGCCACAAAGATAATTAGTGGTTTCACAATTATATAATCACATTGCCTGAGGCCTCATTACCCCTTAACTCATAAATCTGCCTTTCTGTTTTTCCATGACCACCTTCAAGAATGCACCTACCCACCACTGACATAATGAACGAAGCCACAAGCCCAAGCCTTGGAGGGCTTGTATTGATTTGTAAGAAGAGAGAAGCTACCACTTGCTGTTCTCACAGATCTGGAAATAGACACCACATTTCTTAGGCCACTCTGTTTCCTTTTGTAGCTCTACATAGTAAATCCATTAATTTATCTGTCTGTTCATCTGTTCACCCATTCTCCGATCTTCCCATTCATTCATCTGCCCATCCAGCCATCTGCCAAATTTCTATTCATTGAGTGACTATTTTGTGCCAGGTACCATATTGAGAAGCAGTATATTTCATGGTTAGATACAGGCACTGTAGCCTCAAACTGCCTGGAGTTGAATCTTGGCCATGGCTTTAGCCATAAAGTCCTGGGTAAGTTATGTCAATTGAGCTTCAGTTTCTTCATCTGTAGGATGAGAACCGCTAAAGATGTATCACAGACTTGGTATTAGAATCACAAAGTTAATTTATCCAAGGCCCTTCCCTTTTGTCCTGGAGGAATAGCTTTTTTGTTTGGTTTAGCATTTAATCCTCTCTTCTTTCCTTTTTCCATCAGTTCACTCCTTACCAGTTCATCCAGCAGCTTATCAGAGACCCAGCTTGTGTTAAGTGTTAATGAGAGAGTTGTTCTGGGGGGAGAAATGGGAAGGGCAGAGGCAGCCCTAACACAGTGCTTGGCACACGCACTCTACCCAGTATATGATCCGTGGAACAAATGCAAGTGCCTGTCCTTGAGGAGTGTTCAGCGTGTCTGCAGAAGGCCAGTGCAAGGTGTGAGTGTCAGCAGGGCAGCCAGCCAAGGCCGAGGAGCAGAGCAGGGAAGGCTGAGAGGCAGAGGGAGATGACCCTCCAGCCGCTCCTGCTGGCATGGAGATGTAAAGCCGTTCCTCCCTGCGATCGGCTCTTGTGTTCTGCGGCTTGATTTGTCTTTGTGTCAGTGACTTGTCTGACGTTTCTAGGACTCTGTCTGGATACATGGTCTAGGCAGGTGGGGATCCCAGTGGGGAACAAAGTATGTCTCTGTGTGTATTCCAGGAAGAGTTTAACCTTGGACAAACAGGCCCAGTATTTTTTTTTTTTTTTAACCTTCAAGGTATGTTTGATATTGGGCTTCCCTGGGGGCTCAGTGGTAAAGAACCCGCCTGCCATTGCAGGAGGTGTGCGTTTGATCCCTGGGTTGGGAAGATCCCTGGAGAAAGAAGTGGCAACCCAGTACGGTATTCTTGCCTGAGAAATCCCACGGACAGAGGAGCCTGGTGGGCTGCAGGCCATGGGGTCGCAAAGAGCCGGATACGACCTAGCAACACTGCCGCGACAACAAATGTGTGATATTAATTCTGGGTCATTCCTCTTCACAGCTGATGGGAGTAAGGATAATAGCACTTGGTTTACAGGACTTGTAACTTTGCAAGATAGAGTGGTAGCACTTACGTTTAAACTTGCTGTGACCCATCTTAGTGCAAAGACATGGGGAAACATGAGAAAAATGTCACATTTAGGATGATAATTATGTGGTGATTTCAGAGCCTGTGTGGACTAAATATGGGGGACTCTATAGCCAGATAAGGACTTCCCTGGTAGCTCAGTTGGTGAAAAATCTGTCTGCAAAGCAGCAGACCCCAGGTCGATTGCTAGATTGGGAAGATTCCCTGGAGAAGGGAAAGGCTACCCACTCCAGTATTCTGGCCTGGAGAATTCTATGAACTGTATAGTGCACAGGGTCACAAAGAGTTGGACACAACTGAATGACTTTCACTTCCCTAGAGCCAGACTCAGTTCAGTTCAGTCACTCAGTCGTGTCCGACTCTTTGCGACCCCATGAATCACAGCACACCAGGCCTCCCTGTCCATCACCAACTCTCGGAGTTCACTCAGACTTATGTCCATTGAGTCCGTGATGCCATCCAGCCATCTCATCCTCAGTCATCCCCTTCTCCTCCTGCCCCCCAATCCCTCCCAGCATCAGAGTCTTTTCCAATGAGTCAACTCTTCGCATGAGGTGGCCAAAGTACTGGAGTTTCAGCTTTAGCATCATTCCTTCCAAAGAAATCCCAGGGCTGATCTCCTTCAGAATGGACTGGTTGGATCTCCTTGCAGTCCAAGGGACTCTCAAGAGTCTTCTCCAACACCACACTTCAAAAGCATCAATTCTTTGGTGCTCAGCCTTCTTCATAGTCCAACTCTCACATCCATACATGACCACAGGAAAAACCACAGCCTTGACTAGACGGACCTTTGTTGGCAATGTCTCTGCTTTTGAATATGCTACCTAGGTTGGTCATAATTTTTCTTCCAAGGAGTAAGTGTCTTTTAATTTCATGGCTGCAGTCACCATCTGCAGTGATTTTGGAGCCCCCCAAAATAAAGTCTGACACGTTTCCCCATCTATTTCCCATGAAGTGATGGGGCCGGATGCCATGATCTTTGTTTTCTGAATGTTGAGCTTTAAGCCAGATTGCCTGGGTTCAAATCATGGCTCTGTGTTTTATTAGTCATGTAACTTTGGGCAAGACTTCTCTGTGCCTTAGTTTTATTGCTATAAAATGATTTTTAATAATTATAAGCTACTTCATTGGATAGTTGAGAAGATGAAATGAGATATTTTTAAAGTACTTAAGTTATCAGCTCCTAAGAAGTATTGAATAAAAGTTTGCTATTATTTCTCTTCCTCCTCCTTACCTCCTCTTATTCTTCTTTTAGTCCTACCACTGTTACTATTTAGAATAATGTTATTATGAAGATTCAATTAGATAATCTTTGTATAGGTAGGTCATTGCCCAGCACAGTGCCTGGCACAAGTAAGCCCTCAACAAATGTTAGTTTTCTTTCATATGGACCTCTCAAGTCCATCTTCAATCTCTCAGGGATGTTCTCACCAATTTCATTAAACCTAATGAAAAATGACTGCAAGGAGATCCAACAGTCCATCCTAAAGGAGATCAGTCCTGGGTGTTCATTGGAAGGACTGATGTTGAAGCTGAAACTCCAGTACTTTGGCCACATGATGCGAAGAGCTGACTCATTTGAAAAGACCCTGATGCTGGGAAAGATTGAGGGCAGGAGGAGAAGGGGACGACAGAGGATGAGATGGTGGGATGGCATCACCGACTCAACGGACATGGGTTTGATGGACTCTGGGAGTTGGTGATGGACAGGGAGGCCTGGTCTGCTGTGGTTCTTGGGGTCACAAAGAGTTGGACACAACTGAGCGACTGAACTGAACTGGAATGCAAAATATGGACTTCTTCGTGGCTCAGCTGGTAAAGAATCCACTCGTAATGCAGGAGACCTGGGTTTGATCCCTGGGTTGGGAAGATCTCCTGGAGGAGGGCATGGCAACCCACTGTAGTATTCTTGCCTGGAGAAGCCCCATGGACAGAGAAGTCTCGTGGGCTACAGTCTGTGGGAGTCCCAAAGAATCGGACACAACTGAGCAACTAAGCACCATGCAAAATTCACATTTCTGGTGAAAGAAGAATCTCAGTTCAACTGGAAAAAAAAACTAAGTCTCTCTTCTCTTCCCACTGCTCCTTGTGACAGAATGCAGAACAGGTACTTGTTCACGACTCTATATGATTTTGTATTGAGTGAAAATTGTAACTGCATTGAAGGTCTCAGTTCCAAGTGGGTGTTGGCTGGTGACTGCCCTCAATTCCTTGTCATGCAGCTTTCCCTGCCATGGCAGTTTGCTTTTTCATAGCCAACAAAAAGGTCTGGGGAGAGGTGGTGGGGACAAGCAGGAGTGGGGAAGAAACAGAGAAAGAGAGACTGCATCAAGGTGGAAGCTGCAATCTTATGTAATCACAGAAGTGACATCCCAGCATGTTGGCCACATTCTGTTAGTTAGAAGTAAGGTACCAGTTCCACCCACACTCAAAAGCAGGTGATTATACAAGGGTGTAACTATTAGGAAATGGGGACCACTGGGGGCCATCTTTGTCTCTGTCACAACACACCTGACCTGTTGGTTGTCTTTCAGATGCTTTATTTTGCTTACATTTAGCTTTTTTTGTTGTTGTTGAACTTCAGTCCACAGAATCCAGTTTATCAGAACAAGTCTAATTGGTATCAGTTTAGTTCAGTCACTTAGTTGTGTCCGACTCTTTGCGACCCCATGAATTGCAGCACACCAGGCCTCCCTGTCCATCACCAACTCCCGGAGTTCACCCAAATCCACATCCATCAAGTCGGTGATGCAATCCAGCCATCTCATCCTCAGTCATCCCCTTCTCCTCCTGCCCCCCAATCCCTCCCAGCATCAGAGTCTTTTCCAATGAGTCAACTCTTCGCATGAGGTGGCCAAAGTACTGGAGTTTCAGCTTTAGCATCATTCCTTCCAAAGAAATCCCAGGGCTGATCTCCTTCAGAATGGACTGGTTGGATCTCCTTGCAGTCCAAGGGACTCTCAAGAGTCTTCTCCAACACCACAGTTCAAATGCATCAATTCTTCGGTGCTCAGCTTTCTTCACAGTCCAACTCTCACATCCATACATGACTACTGGAAAAACCATAGCCTTGACTTGACGGAACTTTGTTGGCAAAGTAATGTCTCTGCTTTTGAATATACTATCTAGGTTGGTCATAACTTTTCTTCCAAGGAGTAAGCGTCTTTCAATTTCATGGCTGCAATCACCATCTGCAGTGATTTTGGAGCCCTAAAAATAAAGTCTGACACTGTTTCCACTGTTTCGCCATCTATTTCCCATGACGTAATGGGACCAGATGCCATGATCTTCATTTTCTGAATGTTGAGAAACCTATATGCAGGTCAGGAAGTAACAGTTAGAACTGGACATGGAACAACAGAGTGGTTCCAAGTAGGAAAATGAGTATGTCAAGGCTGTATATTGTCACCCTGCTTATTTAACTTATATGCAGAGTACATCATGAGAAATGCTGGGCTGGAAGAAGCACAAGCTGGAATCAAGATTGTTGGGAGAAATATCAATAACCTCAGATATGCAGATGACACCACCCTTATGGCAGAAAGTGGAGAGGAACTAGAAAGCCTCCTGATGAAAGTGATAGAGGAGAGAGAAAAAGTTGCTTTAAAGCTCAACATTCAGAAAACTAAGATCATGGCATCTGGTCCCATCACTTCATGGGAAATAGATGGGGAAACATTGGGAATAGTGTCAGACTTTAATTTTGATAGCTGCCCTTGAATTTTCCAGCAGGATTTTGGAAACTTTGTTCTCCAAGAAAGTATAGTTTTCCTATACTTTTTGTTCCCTATAAATAAAAAATTATGTTTCCATTAATGAGCGTTGCAATTTCAGGCATGCTTTGTCTTCCTTCTGATTGATTGTCACTGGGCAGCCACTGCTAACAAAGAGAATGGTTTTAAGTTTCTTTTCCTCCTCAACCTGTCTGTTAAGTGACTAATGATCTGGAGGCAAGTACTCAGAGGTGCTAGGGGAGCTTCTATTTAAAGGCACACTTCATAAAGAGAAGCAGCAATCTATAGTGATAAAGTGAGGCGGGTTAACCCTAATTTATCTGTTTAGTAAATCTGGATATTTGGACCTCCAGTTTGTCTGTTTTTCCCCCTACAAATGGATAATCTGAGAGAAAAGTATGGGGTAGCACAGTATTATGAGCCTCGGAGTGGGAAAGGCTTTCTCTGCCTCCCCTTAGTATCTTAAGGGAAGATAAGCTGTATAGGAACATAGATGCAAATTAATAGAGGTGTCAGAAAAGCTCCCTTATAAGTGTTTCCATTCACATGGTTCTAGTCAGTGTCATTCAGAGTTAAATGCGAAGTTACTCACTCCTTTATTTTATTCATCAAATATTCTTGAACATTTTCTCTGACCCAGCTCCTGTGCTAGGTGATGAAGTTATAATTATATATATTCCCAGCCCTCAAAGATTTATTTGATCAGACACTATCCTTCAAATCTTAACCTGTTTTCCTTCTGCTATTAATGGCAGTAAGTAGCTCTCTATTTTCCTTCTCTTAGTGTCTAGAGAATACAGGCAAATGCAGATGATCAAGCCTCTCATATTGCCCTGTGCGGGCATGCATACTCAGTCGCTTCAGCTGTGTCTGACTCTTTGCAACGCTATGGACTGTAGCCTGCCAGGCTCTTCTGTCCATGGGATTCTGCAGGCAAGGATACTGGAGTGGGTTGCCATTCCCTCCTCCAGGGGATCTTGCTGACCCAGGGAATGAACCCACGTTTTCTATGTCTCCTGCATTGCAAGCAAATTCTTTCCCACCAGTGCTACCTGGGAAGCCCACCACTCCTAGTTTATTCTCCCTCCCTTTCTTTACCACTTCTATCGAGGCAATTACAGTATTTATCTATGGCTGAATGATGGATTAACCCAGACGTTAGCAGCTGAAAATTGCATTCTTTATGTCACAGTTCCTGTGAGTTAGGAACCCAGGCATGCCTTAGTTGGGTCCTCTGGCTCAGATAATCAAAGTGGGGCTGCAGTCACTCAAAGGTCTACTGAGAAAAGATCTGCTTCTACAGTCACTCATGTAGTTGTTGGCAGGATTTAGTTTCTTGCAAGTTGGACTGCGGGCCTCAGTTCCGCATTGGGCTATTGGCCAGAGGCTTCCCTCGTTGCCTTACCATCCAGACCTCTCTGTAGGGCAGCTCATGATGCGGCAGCTGGCTTTATCTGAGGCAAATGAGAAGAGCCAGATCTCTTCTGGCTCTTCACTCAGAGAAAAGCCAGTGTGAGTACAACTGGAGCGACAGTCTTTGGCAACGTAAACTAGGAAGTCGTATCCCATGACTTTTGTTGTATACTATTCATTAAGAGCAGCTCTCCAGACATAAAAAAGTTGAGATGATTACACTTGGGCATGAAAAAATAGGAGGCAGTCAAAGCTAAGGTCCTTACAGTCAAAGCTACGGTTTTACCAGTAGTCATGTATGGATGTGAGAGGTGGACCATAAAGAAGGCTGTGCACTGAAGAATTGATGCTTTCAAAGTGGTGTTGGAGAAGACTCCTGAGAGTCCCTTGAAAAGCAAGGAGATCAAACGAGTCAATCCGGAAGGAAATCAACCCTGAATATTCAGTGGAAGGACTGAAGCTGAAGTTAAAGTTCCAGTGCTTTGGCCACCTGATTCGAAGAGCTGACTCATTGGAAAAGACCCTGATGCTGGGAAAGATTGAAGGCAGGAGGAGATGGTTGGATGGCATCACTAACTCAATGGACCTGAGTTTGAACAAACTCTGGGAGATGGTGAAGGACAGGGAAGCTTGGCGTACTGCAGTCAATGGGGTCACAAAAAGTCAGACACAACTTAGTGACTAAACAACAAAGAACTGTTCACAAGACCTAAAAAAGTGGAGATAATTACACTTGGGCATAAGCACTAGGAGGTAAGGATCTTTGGGAGGCATTTTTTAAGTCATCTCACATGGACATAGTGAAATTTTAATTCTAGAAGTTAGTTGTTATGAGCAGTTTAAGATTAAGTGAATACCTAACAGCTACCTCTTACCCATTCATAGCTGTCAGCCCTTTTCATATTTTCTGTCTGAGAACATAGAGAGATAGGAAGATAGAGAAACAGATAGACTTGGGCTAGGAGGTAAGAGGCCTAAAGGGTGAATATTTTTTTTTTTATTACAAAGAATTATCAAATACTGAATGTGGAAAGGACATTAGAGGGCCTCATGTAAATGAAGAAACAGTGGCCAGATTTTGTGTAACCCCACTCTGGATCTCCAAGGAGATCCACATGGCCTAGAGATGTTGTCCCAAAGACGGCCTCCTCCTTCTTCTTCCAGTCCCTGCCACAGCCTCACGGGTCACATGACTAGTGTTTACGTCTACTTCCTCCAGCGCAGAAGCACTTGCCATGTTGAAAGGCTCACTCGGGAGCCTTGTCATCTGCATGCTGCCTGCCTAGCAATGCCTTTGTTACATAGATTGATTCTGCTTTCTGTCTACAAAAGACATGATGCTTAGGATAATTACTAGTTTATATAATTGACATATCTGCCACACTTTGTTCAGTCGCTCAGTTGTATCCGACTCTTTGCAACCCCATGGAGTGCAGCACACCAGGCTTCTCTGTCCTTCACCATCTCCAGGAGCTGCTGAAACTCATGTCGCCTGAGTCGGTGATGCCATCCAACCGTCTTGTCCTCTGTTGTCCCCTTCTCCTCCTCCTTTGGGTCCATAAACTTCATCATTCATCTGCAGGGCCCTTTTCCTTCTGAAAACTATCAGATCTGGAGCTGCAGGCCGAGCATGCTGAGTAATAAGGCTGCAGGTCTGCGTGTGGAACGTTGCCCAACAGTCTATGAATATTATTTTCTGTATTTGAATAGCAGTGGTTGAAAATTGCATAAAGACTTGATCAAAGAACTTTAAATTTGTTATTTTCACTTTTTTTTTTCTTTTTGGAGTAGCAGCCTACCTATAAAAGTACCAGTTTTTACTTTTTGTTTGCAATTTAAATGGACCCCATTGTGCAACTACTTTCATAGGATGCTAACCACTTAGGACAGTTGGAAGAAATGGTACCCAACGGTTAACTCTCTTGCCTCCCCATTTGTTTTTGATGTTGCAAATCTTGAACTAATCACACAGAAAAAAGTAGGCAGAGGATACATGGCCACCGGATGTTTGGTGAAGGGAGCAATAATGGTTCACTGTTCCCAAGAACTGTCTTCTGTGGCCTGACACCATGAGTCTCTGTCTAGTATAAATCTGAGAAATTGGTAGACTTAGTGTATAATTGTGAGGGAGGTCTGTTTTTGCACCAGGCAATATCTAAGAATAAGTGATGTATTAAAGCAGCTATAGTTACTTGAGAAGGAAACAGCACCATTTTATTTTATGTTTAATGTCACTGACGGAAACGTGAGGTTGGGTAAATGTCTATTCGTAACTTGTTGGCTCTCACCTGGCTTACTGACGTTATTTGCAATCTGTTTATTTAAATAATTAAATGGCATATTAAAACAGCACCTGTAGGCTAAATTTTAAATTGTTTGTTCACTCTTTCGGTTATTTTGTACTCTTAGAAATAATAAAATTAAAAAACAAACTTGATTGATAACAGGATGGTGGGATACATGGGGAGGTGCAAATTAAAAAGGCTAAAAGAAAAGGCCAAGAGAGCAGGAAGCAACAAGTGAATATCCTGGAAGCCAGCAGGTCCTTACAGGCAGGAGACAGAGGCCCTGAAGAAAGAAAGAAGAAAGATGGTTGATCTCAGGGACATCTGGTAGGTATGGGGTGTCAGTCTTTGGAACGAATCACCACGGAGCAGACCAATGTCAACAGCTTGAGGTCGGATCAAGATAGGGAAGGATGAAGAACTCTGAGGTACAAGGGCTTGGGCAGGTCAGGACCGCAATCCGCAGGATCATGATTAAGACCCATGTGTCTTGAGCTTCTTTTATTCTCCTTTACCAGAGACAAGGATGGTGCCAGGGCCTGGGACACTTGTTTGAAGGTGGGTATTATGTGATATCAAACGGAAGGAGGTACATTATTCTAGAGTCATCATATGTTCTAGTTTCTCTCGGATGGGCTCACCTTATACTTGTTGCACTCTAATAATTAATCATGCTCCTATTTCACTTAAAAGAGGCTGGTTTGGGCTCTTTTAATGATAAATGAGAAGTTATACCGTTATGCTAATCACTTCCCAAAATGTGTTCCCTAAAAAGTCTATTTTGTAGACTGTTACACAGAAGCTGCCAAAACAGAATTCTCTGGTCATATAAGTGTGGGGAAACCAGTATTAACTGGAGTGAAATGAAATTCTTCACTGCAGACTTCTCACTGCCTTTAATGTGCTGATGTAGCGTGTGGATCTCCAAGAGGGGGAGAGGGTTAGTTTCCCATCCCAAGTTCATCTGCAGGCACACTTTGGTGTCTCTGAGACTGCTATTCTATGGAGCACATTCTGGGGAAATTTAGTTAATTGAATATGGGGTCATAGAAGGAAGTGAGAATCACTCTTCATGTATTGGGGTGCTCAGTGAAGTTAGCAGCCATTGGTTAAATAAGTAACGACTTGAGAGAACAAGGGTAGACTGTGCCAGTCTTTGAGGTTACTGATTATTGACTAGTAGCAGCAGCATTATAGGTGGCTAACTGGAGTAACAATCTGAAGAAGGATTCCTTCTCAAGCCCTCGGCCAACCCGCCTGCTAGTTAGGAATGGGAAGGAAGAGAATTTTCTGCATTTATTGTTTCACTCCATGACGTCCTTAAAGGAAAGATTATTAAGGAGATCATGGGTCAGCAGGGGTGTGTGTGTGTGTGTGTGTGTGTGTGTGTGTGTGTGTGTAACTCTGTTTGTGGGGAAGTGACCTCAGGAAATAGTATTTTTTCACCAGCATTTCCGATAATTCTGAGAAGGGTGGCCTTGAAACCATTTGCTGAGAAACATTTCATGGAGGGACTCATTTGATGATCAAACCCCAAGTGGTTCTTCAGTGATTTGAGTCCTTAGATAGGCTGAGCTCCTACTGCTGTGTGCTTTCGACATGCCTGTGCCTAATGTTCTATGCCAAGGAATCATTCATAATCGCCCTGGCATCCGTCGTCATTACCCTGAGATGGATGAGTGGATGAGTGAACGTCGCTCAGTTGTGTCTGGGTTCTTTGCGACCCCATGGACTATACAGTCCATGGAATTCTCCAGGCCGGGGTCTCCTGCATTGCAGGTGGATGCTTTACCAGCTGAGCTATCCAGGAAGTCCTTTGATGGGTGGCGATACAGAAAATATTTAAAGATGGACCTTTAGGTGAGCCCGATCTCCTCATATAATGTTGTCCCCATCAGACCCAAAGAGAAGGTCTTGGCTCTTACACCTACCCCTCAACAACTCCCCAGGATATGGATGCATGAGCCAGAATACCAGTATGAGTCTCGGCCCTGAGGCTGTTACACAGACCTCATTTGGAGCCTTGACAAGCATGAGACTATTCCATTACACACAGGATCATATGCTAACACATTTTATCTGTCTGCCTAGTAGAATGGGTCAATATCACACAAGCTAATCCAAGGAGAATGACGAAGCATTGATCTCCTAGGTCTTATCAGGTGGGCAGGCTGAAGTCAGCTGACTCAGAAAAGTTTTCTTAAAGTAAGGTAGGGCAGGAAAAGGAGAGAGTGGTTTGCTGGGTTTCTGTAACAAAAATCACAATCCAGATAGGTAGCACAACCAGCTTTTTGTCTTTAGCTGGGCCAAAGAACGCCTTTTTGTTTGATGTCTTGTAAAGACCCAGGCTCTTTGTGACTGTGGCAAGAATTTTATTAGAAGCCTGCAGAATCTTGGAAGGGGCAGAGAACGAGGACGGTCTGCAGCGTGGAGTTTGCAGTGGTCACCTGAGGAAGACATGCTCCTACAGGGGACTGCCCTTTTTAGGGTCGGTGGGTGAACTGCCTCAGGGAGATAAGGTCATATGGCCAGAAATTGAAAGAGACACATGTACCCCAATGTTCATCGCAGCACTGTTTATAATAGCCAGGACATGGAAACAACCTAGATGTCCATCAGCAGATGAATGGATAAGAAAGCTGTGGTACATATACACAATGGAGTATTACTCAGCCGTTAAAAAGAATTCATTTGAATCAGTTCTGATGAGATGGATGAAACTGGAGCCGATTATACAGAGTGAAGTAAGCCAGAAAGAAAAACACCAATACAGTATACTAACACATATATATGGAATTTAGGAAGATGGCAATGACGACCCTGTATGCAAGACAGGGAAAGAGACACAGATGTGTATAACAGACTTTTGGACTCAGAGGGAGAGGGAGAGGGTGGGATGATTTGGGAGAATGACATTCTAACATGTATACTATCATGTGAATTGAATCGCCAGTCTATGTCTGACGCAGGATGCAGCATGCTTGAGGCTGGTGCATGGGGATGACCCAGAAAGATGTTATGGGGAGGGAGGTGGGAGGGGGGTTCATGTTTGGGAATGCATGTAAGAATTAAAGATTTTAAAATTTAAAAAATAAAAAACTAAAATTAAAAAAAATAAAAATAAAAATGGATAAGCAAAAAAAAAAAAAGAATATTGTATTAAGTTAATAAAGGAAAGGCAATAATTTACATAATTTTTACCACCATTTTTAAAGTGAAAGTACAATGTTTCTAGTTCAGATTGATGTCAAAAATCTTGTTCTCTGGTATTTCTTAAAAATTAGAATATAGCTATCAGATAATATTTACTATATGAAAGAACTAATTAATAAATGACAAAATATCAATGAAAAAAAAATAAAGAAAAGTTGAAAATCTGTATTTTTATTTTATACATGGAGAATTCCATGTTCTGATGTTGCCTTTAATTAAAAAAAAAATAAATGTTTAAAGCATTGTATTGGCCAAATAAGACACTGTAGACTCCCAGTCAGTGACCTCTGTTTTACTAATACAGAAAGGAGAAACTGACACTCAAACAAAGGGACAGGTTTTGGGGGTGTGTGCAATCGTTTGGACAATTTATAACACCTCATAAAGTTCTCAGAACAACTCTGGGTTTAGAAATCCTCATGCCCGTATTGCTGATGAAAGTGAGGTTTAGAGAAGTTAGATGACTGCTGAGTTCACAAAGAGGAGTAGGCTTCTGTCTACATGACTGTCTTTAGACAGAGATGAAGGTGTTTACTGTATTGTCTATAAATGGGTGTTTAATAAAGGCCTTTTGATGAGGTATGGAAGTAAAGCTCTTGAGATTCAGAGTCTGCCTGGAGTGTTTGCCTCTTTAGGGGAAGAGGGGCCGAATGTGGATGCTCATAGGAATGTGGATCTCGCTCCATAAACCGTGGCGCTCCTGGCTTGGAACACGGGAAAAGTCAGAAGGGTGTGACTAAGACAGGAATTCTGTTGATTGACACCAACACCAGACTCCATTTGGAATCCGGTGATGCATCTCCTAGGCCTCAGATTGCTTGACAAATCACAGCAAGATTTACTCGGAGTCACTGCCGTTATTATGTGTAATCACAGGCACACCAGCGCCCAAGAGGGGTGACGGCAGAGGTTAATGGCTTTCTTTATATTTGCATTATTACTTGAACTCTGGCTTTTGTGGTCAGATGCTCTTTACCAGTTCTTCCCATCTAGCTTTCTGAAGTGTTTCCAGATTTTCTATCTCAGGGCCGTTTTACAGTTTCCTTTTCTTTTATCTGTTTTGTATGCTAGGAAGTAAGGAAAGGAAATTCAAGATATGAGCTATTGATACTACGATGCCTGCTAAAGTAAATATTAAGTCTTTTGTTGAACTTGCTAAAGGCCACATTGTATTTCCTTTTTATCTAAAATGCTTAAAAAATATGGTCAATTCTAGCTGACTGCCCTAAATGTATCAAAAGGCCCTTAGAAGTTTTCTTCTTCTCCACCCAGGTGAATTCTTTAAGCACATTGATTTTGAGCTTGCAGGTCAATGTGAATATACCTACTGGCAGTGAAATGTACAGTTAAAATGTTAAATCCTATGTTTTGTATATTTTATCACAATCAGCAAAAGTTTGTTTTAAGGATCTAATCAAACATTGATGTTGTAGGTAGGTAATATTACTGTATAACAGTCAAGTGCAGACCATATTATTTTAGTTCCTCTAAATCAAATTAAATTTAGTTCTGAGCTCTCATCTGGTGGAAAGGTGTATAAAAACATCTATTGCGTTCTGTTTGAGGGAACACATTTCCTAGGGCTCTTCAAAAATTTGAAGTACACTTTCCTGAGGTCAGGAAGATAGGAGGGGAGGGTTGCATCCTTCCCAGGGGACCCCGCTGTGATTATTTCTCTATCTGCCACACGGTGCAGCTCTCCAGTGGTCCTTCGTTATCTGTGCAGGTCATAGTCTTGCTGGTTACAGAGAGGCTCCTCATAATGGCCCTCTACTGACCACCAACTTGGCCAGAGAAACACTTTCTACTCTTCTCCAGGCTTCAGTGTTGGTTGTACAAGAAGCAGCGGGAATCCCTTTCATCTTGGGCATTACTTTGAAGGGGACCTGGGACTCTGTCTTTCACAGAAACTCGGTAATCCCTTATCCCTTTTCTAACTCAGAAAAGTTCACCCCTTCTGGTTGGGCTCTCTGCTTCCTTTAGCCCCAGCACCCCTTCAGCCCAGACTCACAGACAGATTTTTGTATGAGGGAAGCTGACTTCTGGGTTCCTGCTCATTTTGACTCTATGCCCTGAGTCACAGAAGTTGTTCATAATCTGGAAAGTAAAGGATCTGAGGCTCAACAGGATGATCTAGTATCTTCTTGGTATGGGGGTAGGGGGTGCTAAATATGCTTCTCCATTTTATGAATGTCCAAGGCAGCTAGAATGTGAGATGATTATTCCAACCGTAGTGTGTTTGTTTGCTTTGCAACCATTAGTATTAGTAACAGAATAGTTGTAAGGTTGTAGCGGTGGCTTTAGAGACAGAGAGCTTGGGTTTGAATCCTGGCTCTGCTCACCCACTGGCTATGTGACTTTAGGAGAGTTACGTAGTTCCCCATACCTCAACTTCCTCATCTATAAAATGGAAATAATGATAGTATTTTTATAATAAGAAACGAGTACATCAATGTGTGTGAAATCCATTAAAACATGACGCTGGCAGGCAGAAAGCGCTCAATATGTGGAAGCCACGATGATAAAGATCGTTGTTGTTATTTTCATTATTATATGACATCACCAAGACTGGGCACTCAGTTTTAATCTTCTGGAACTTTGTTGTTCAGTCCCTCAGTTGTGTCTGACTCTTCGCGACCCCATGGACTGCAGCACGCCAGGCTTCCCTGTCCTTCACTGTCTCCCAGAGCCTGCTCAAACTCATGTCCATTGAGTTGATGATGCCATCCAACCATCTCGTCCTCTGTTATCTCCTTCTCCTGCCTTCAATCTTTCCCATCATGTGTTGGACATTGTGCATTTAATTCTCACAACCATCCAGTGAAGAGGTTATTAAAATTATCCCTTTGCAGAGAGTGTAACTGGCTTAGCTCCTACGTCGTGCAAGCAGGATTTAAACCCAGCAGAGGTCGGGAAGATCCCCTGGAGTAGGAAATGGCCACCCACTCCAGTATTCTTACCTGGGAAACCCCATGGACAGAGGAGCCTGGCGGGCTACAGACCATGGGGTTGCAAAGACCTGGAAATGACTGAGTGTCCAGGTGTAAAGACCTGAGCACACACGAGTGACAAATCCCAGGGCACTCTTACAGATGTGTGTGCTGTGTGAAGGAAGCACATTAGCTCACCTTGGAGCTAAAAGTCCCGAGTACTAGAAATAGATCTTCTGGGAGTAGGAAAGCACATAAGTTGACTTATAGACACTTTTCAAGTCTAATACTCTGTGATTCTAAGTGATGAAGGATAAATAGCTAAAAGGAAAGCTTCCGCATTTTTAAGCTCTTTTTTCCAGCACGTGAAAGTGAAGTCTCAGTCGTGTCCAGCTCTTTGTGATCCCATGGACTGTAGCTCCTCAGGCCTATAACCATGGACTATAGCCACCAGGCTTCTCAGTCTATGGAATCTTCCAGGCAAGAGTCCTGGAGTGCATTGCCATTTCCTTCTCCAGGGGATCTTCCCAACCCAGGGATCGACCCCAGGTCTCAATGCACTGCAGGCAGACACTTTACCGTCTGAGCCATAAGCATAATTTCACCTGAAGCTCCATCTCACATGCTTACTGTAACTTTTTTGCAAGACAAAAACAAGCAAACAAATGAAACTCCAAAAAGTTCCTTATTTCTTCATCTGTGGATAGATGTCCACCCTGAGGGCCTCCTTTGAAGCCACTGGTTGAAGATGGCCAAGCCTCCTTGGGTCTGGTTCTCCCACTGCCTATGTACAGCTGGCCTTCATGTGCATTTATAAGTGGAAAATTAACATCTATTTTGTTAAGCCACTGAGATTTTAATCTTCATCTGCTAATCAACTAGCATTAACCTAGCTAATATAAGCAGATATCTTTGATTAATTTTTTACATGCTTTCTAAGAGATGAAAGTGAAAGTGAAGTCACTCAGCTGTGTCCGACTCTTTGCGACCCCATGGACTGTAGCCCACCAGGCTCTTCCATCCTTAGGATGTTCCAAGCAGGAGTACTGGAGTGGGTTGCTATTTCCTTCTCCAGGGAACCTTCCCAATCCAGGGATCGAACCTGGGTCTCTCGCATTGTAGGCAGACGCTTTTGCCGTCTGAGCCACCAGGGATGACAGATGAGGAAACCGATCAAGACATACCACTGAATCATGGCACAAAGGTTATGAGCCAGTGGCTTAAAGCATGCCCAGTCTGTTCATACACTGAATTCCGGTTATAGCATGAGTAAGTGTTGGCCCTGTAGTTAGATGTTTTTCTTAGCTCTCTGACACGTGAGGCAATAAACCTTCCAGTGACATCAGAGTAGGAGACATTGGAAATGAGAAGATACTGGGATATGGAGGGAGCTACAAGTCAGGGGACATGCTTTATTGCTCTTTTTTGCCAGAAAGAAAGCACTTCTATCATTTATGAGATCCTAAGACATGCACGAAATACCATTTTTTTTCCTAAAGCAACCAATCACACATAACCATAGGGAAAGGCAAAAAAGTGGTGCTTACCAGCTGTCATGTCAGATTGGAAGTTATTATCAAGGTGGAAAAAAATCAATGCAAACAATGGGACACTGTTACTTAGAAAAGCTGGCCCTTTGCAGCCTGTCCTATCTGAGAATCTCCAGGAAGTATACCTGAAACTTAGTCAGCAAGACTTAAAGCAACCCTGGAAAGAAGTGAGACCAACACTTAAAGGCCAGGGATTAAAGAAAAATAAATAATAAATTACCCAGATCTAGTGAGGAACAGGGCTTGGCTCAAACTGTAAGTCATGTCTCAGTTTCAAACTGGCTTGATTATTTTACAAAGAAGTAATTTGCTTTCTGTGGTCCAGATAGAATTCTGATAGCAAAAATATCAGAATTTCATAAAATGATAAACTTAAAACATTTCTCTGAGATATGTGAATATGTTCAATTTCCCAGTAGGGACTCCTTCAAAAGATTCTTTGGAAGCATCTCTGAACCCATACCAAACTTAGTTGTGAGTACTTCTCTGCATTCTCAGATTCCTTGATATTAGAGCAAAGCTCAGAGTGGTATTGGAGAAGACTCTTGAGAGTTCCTTGGACTGCAAGGAGATCAAACCAGTTCATCCTAAAGGAAATCAGTCCTGAATATTCATTGGAAGGACTGATGCTGAAGCTGAAGCTCCAAAACTTTGGCCGCCTGACATGAAGAACTGACTCATTGAAAAAGACCCTGATGCTGGAAAAGATTGAAGGCAGGAGGAGAAGGGGATGACAGAGAATGAGATGGTTGGATGGCCTCACCGACTCAATGGACATGAGTATGAGTAAACTCTGGAGTTGGTGATGGACAGGGAGGCCTGGCATGCTGCAGTCCATTGTGGGGGGGGAGGGGGAGTTGCAAAGAGTCAGACAAGACTGAGTGGCTGAACTGAACTGAAAGGAATCACACTTGGGAGGTTCATACAGGCCAGATCTAGAACTGGTACTCCTTGTTTCACTGTCCCCTGGTCACATCTAACTTCAAGGGAGACTGTAAAACCAGAGAAGCCAGAGGAAAAGGAAAGAGGCTCAAAAACAGCTGGTCAGTGTCTGGCATGTCAGTGTCTGCTACACGGATTTACCTTTATTTTGTACAAAGAACCCTGAGGTAGTAATGGGTGTGTAACAACTTCTCAGGCAAGTTCCTTGGGGCAAGTGACTAGACAGTTCCTTTTAGTTTTTCCGTTTGCCACAGGGGGACAGGGGAAAGGGAACAGGATAGCCGTGCTATCCTCCTGGGAGGTAGTCTGATAAACCTCCTCCTGCCCATGTTCCTCTCTAACTCTGAGAAATAAAACTAGGGAGCTACAGACAAGTACCACAAGGTAGGACAGGTTTCAAGCCATGCTCTCCGAGAATGATAGATTTTTCTTTCTTCTTACTGAGAAGGAAGTCAGGGCATCTATCTTTGAGAGTGTCATTGATACATTTTTACCTTCTGCCCTATAGTGTTTGTCACATGGTCCCATCTAACCTCAAGGAAGCCAGAAAAAAAAGGATTGAAAAGTAAGGCAGGCTACCCCAATTCTCTTTGTTCCAGTATGCCTCATCCCAGAGAATTTGTCAGTAAGACCCTCTTTTAAAAAAAAAAATCAGTTATTTATTTATTTTTGGCTGCACTGGGTCTCTAATGAGGCACACAGGCTTTCTCTCGTTGCAGCAAGCGGGGGGCTCGTCTCTGGTTGTGGTGCAGAGGCCTCTCAAGGCGGTGGCTCCTCTTGTTGTGGGGCACAAGCTCTAGGTGCGTGGGCTTCAGTACTTGCAGCGCACGGGCTTGGTAGTTGCGGCCTGTGGGCCCTAGAGCCTTGGCTCAGTAGCTGCAGTGCACGGCCTCAGTTCCCCTGTGGCGTGTGGGATCTTCCTGCACCAGAGATCAGCAGGAAGTCCCAGACAGACCGTCTTTCTTTTCATCTCCCTCCGCCACGTGGATCTCTGGGTCTGGGGACAGGACTGTCAGAGCCTGTGAATCTGACAAGGCGGGCAGCCGGGCGGTACACAGAGCACCCTGCTTCGGAGTCAGGCTGTCCAGGCTCCCAGGCTGCCTCCACCACGCTCATTAGCTCTGTGTGATGTTATACAGCTTCTGGAAGCCTTCATTATGAGGATCAAAATGATATTTATAAGGAGGGTGGCACACAGTCAGTACTTATTAAGTGTTTGCCATTATTGTTATTTTCTGATTTCCCTTTTCTTCTTCCTTTTCATCGTGCCCATTAGTCTAACAGAGAAAAGATCACAGATGAGGGTAGAAGGCCTAGAAAGGAAGGATGGATGAGGAGATGGTGAAAAATTGAACTTATTTCCCCATTCAAATCCTAGCCCATATTTATATGGTTAAATAGTTTTGAAAGGGTTTACCTAGAAACCTCATTTAGTATGATAGTTCTATGGGATCCTTGGAATATGCAGTCTACTTGAGAGCCAAACAGTAAATACTTGGGGAGTTAAGTAACAACTGAGTTACTGAGAGTGCAATAACTTTTAAAACTTACTACCTAGGTATAATTTTTAAAAAATTCGATACAGGATACAGGATGCTTGGGGCGGGTGCACTGGGATGACCCAAAGAGATGATATGGGGACGGTGGTGGGAGGGGGGTTCAGGGTTGGGAACTCATGTACACCTGTGGTGGATTCATGTCAATGTATGGCAAAACCAATACAGTATTGTAAAGTAAAAAATTAAAATTTAAATAAAAAAAAGTATTTTGGAATCAAATGTGATGGAATTTACCATCAGCTAATGGGCTGATAGACCAAACTCTCCCAACAACTTGTGTTGAAGATTATCGATATAAATGTTGGTTTAAGATCATTATCCGCCAATTAAAATTTTTTTAAAAAAGATCCTTATAGTACATTTACTCCCATTCCCTGACATCAATGTCTCTAACCCTACTGCTACTGAGTTAGCTATTAATTAACTTGCCCCTTGTCTCTCCATATCTAGTCCATTTCCACAAGCCTGCCTTTCGTAGTGTTACTTACTAGTCTTCCTTAAGGCATGTGTTGTCCTGGGTCAGTTTTCCCTCCATCTGTGGGTAAGTTCTTACTCAAATCTAGGAATGTGCCACTCACGTGCTTCTCTGCTCTAAACCGAGCATTATTTCTCAGTGCAATTGATACCCATGTTTCCTCTGCTCACCTTGATATTTGTTAATGATTTGCAGGATTAGAGCAAACCAGAGGGTGGCTTTCATAACCAAGTGTCCAGCGTCTCTAGGAGTTCAAGGTCTCTTTAGCCAACAGTTCAAGTCATCAACAGAAGAGATGTCATAGAGTAGCGTATCATTAACTAACATTTAAGTTATTATTGCTAAAGGAGACTAGGGAAGAGAAAAGGCACTTTGGGTTGGGGATCAGGGAAGACTTCACAGAAAGTATGAGATTCGAGCTGAGTTATGTTGGTAACAAAGAAGTGGAAGATGCCGTAACTGAAAGAGCTGTGGTGTAAATGCTCAAAGAGGTTTTGGGGGGATTATTGTTTCCGACAGATAGTATCTACAGAGAGAGAGAGGATGAGATAGTTGGATGGTATCACCAGTTCTATGGACATGAGTTTGAGCAAACTCTAGGAGATAGTGAAGGACACGGAAGCCTGTTATCCTGCAGTTCCTGGGGTCGCAAAGAGTTGGAGATGACTTAGTAACTGAACAACAACAGATAGTGAGTACAAGAAAGTAGCCCTTTTGCCCTAAGAAATAATTTTGAGAGGACACTGGAAATAATTTTGCCTGGAATGGTTTCTGCATGCCAGTTATTGGATGTGTTTTGGTTGGATGTGCACGCCTGCTCATCCAACAGATAATTGTTGAGTACGTGCTCAATACAATCTAGGCATGTTTCAGCTCCCCAAATTCAGCAATGAACAGGACAGGAAAGGTTCTTCCCTTCATGCTGATTATATCCTAAGTGTGGAAAAAACAAAAACAAGATAATACATATAGTAATGTCAGATAGTCAAAGTTCTAGGGAAAATGAAAGCAAGGGAATGTGATAGAGCCTAATTGGAAGGATTAAACATCATTTTAGAGAGAGAGGTTAAAGATGGTCACTTGGAGTAGGCGACCTCTTGAATGAGGGCAGGGAGCATTCGTGTGAAGGATTTAGAAGGTGAATATTCCTGGCAAAAGGAATAGCTAGCATGAAGATTCTAAGGTGGGAATGAGCTTGGTCGGGTTAAGGAAAAGCGCATAGAAATGGGATGGGAGGTCGGATAACTGTAGGCTGCTTGGATGATATGCCCAGGTCTGGTCCTACTGTTGACCAATTGAATCAGAATGTCTGAGGTGACGTCCAGGCTACAGTCCTTCTTAGAACCTCTTCAAGTGATTCTAATGGGTAGCCAAGGTTGAGAAGCATTTCATTAGTGGGAAAGCCAAAAGGTGGCCTTTTGTTAAATAAGCAGGCAGATCACCTTGCAGGATGTGATGGAGAAGGAGTGATGTAAAGGGAGTGATCCTGCAGGAGTGTGCTGGGGCTGGGGGGATGATTATCCTTGATGTGGTGGCCAACTGGAGCCCAGGGGGTACTGTTCCAAGAATGAGGTCCCCGTGATCTTTAGTAAGCCTCCCTTGCCATTTGTGGAAGTTGCTTGTGCCAGCTATTGCAGGAGCCAACAAGTTAAGGTTTTTCTTATTCATTTTCTGCAGATCACAGAGATCCAGCTTTCAAAGCCAGGGAACAAAGCAGCTGATCCTGAGCTGAAAAGACTCCCTAGGGAGCCCCTTCTGCCTGAGGAGGAACCTGGTAGAAATCAGTTTAAATAATTACATTCTAAGCATAGTTCTACATGCCCATTTATTTTTCTGTAAAAAATAGATGTTACCTTATATGTTCTGTATAAAAAAGTAGCGTATTTCAGTAATAGGAGAATACAGATCCTACAGAGGGAAAAGACTGGCTTCAGGCACAGATGGGCGAGAGCTGGGTGGAGAGCTGCCACCAAGGCTCAGAGAGGATGAAAGTCTTATAAGATAGAGTTCAGAAAAGGAGGCTCTTGAGCTTACAGAAAATGTGATGGTTATGAAAAAGATAGTGTGTGATTATAAGGAATAGAAGAGGAAAAGATACAAGATGCAGAGAGACTTTATCTCTTTAAAGTCCTAAAACAGAACATCATAGTGAGGTGTGGTAGTCAAGAACAAAGGTTCTAACATCCAGATTGGGTGAATTCCTTAAACTCCCTAAGTCTTCATTTTCTCATTTGTAAAATGGGGAATAGTAGTACCTGAGTTGTCAACTGCTTGTGAGGATTCATGAGAAATTGTATGTTGAAAGGCTTGGCGCTGTGCCTGGCACTTAGTAAGGGCTCATTCTATGGTAGCACTCACTATAGTGTTTGCCACGTTGGCAAAGTTATCATTTAGTTTGTTCTTGGGTCTTCCCTGGTGGCTCAGATGGTAAAGAATCTGCCTGCAATGCAGGAGATCCAGGTTTGATTCCTGGGTGGGAAAGATCCCTTGGAGAAGGAAATGGCAACCTGCTCCAGTATTTTTGCCTGGGAAATCCCATGGACAGAGGAGCCTGGCAGGCTACAGTCTGTGGAGTCACAAGAGTCGGACACTAATAAGCAACTTAACACTTTCACTTTTTTAAACCAAAATATTGTGGAAATTATTTTGTTGTTGATGTTCAGTTGCTAATTCCTGTCTGACTCTTTGCTGCCCCATGGACTGCAGCATGCCAGGCTTCCTTGTCCTTCACTATCTCTATGAGTTTGCTCAAATTGATGTTCATTGATTTGGTGATGCTATCTAACCATCTCATCCTCTGCCTCCCTCTTTTCCTCCTGCCTTCAATCTTTCCCAGCGTCAGGGTCTTTTATAATGAGTCATCTCTTTGCATCAGGTAGCCAAAGTATTGGAGCTTCAGCTTCAGTCCTTCCAATGAATATTCAGGTTTGATTTTCTTTTGGACTGACAGGTTTGATCTCCTTGCACACCAAGGGACATTCAAGAGTCTTCTCCAGCACCACAATCTAAAAACATCACTTCTTCAATGCTCAGCATTCTTTAGGATTAGGAGTTTAGGATTAATAAATACACACCGCCCTTTATAAAATAGGTAATCATCAAGGATCTACTGTATGGCACAGGGAACTCTACTCAATAGTCTATAATAACCCATATGAGAAATGAACCTAAAAAAGAATGGATATATGTTTATTTATAAATGAATCATTTTTCTGTATACCCAAAACTAACACAACAGTGTAAATCAGCTATAAAATAAAATATTAAATAAAAGTTTAAAAAAGAAATTACCTTTTAGTTTTTTTAATATAAAATATTAAGTAAAAGCTTAAAAAAGAAATTATCTTTTTAGTTTTTACCATTAAGTTAAAAATGTGAAGAAGTCAAGCTATAGTTCCCAGGTATTTGAAGATAATCAGAATGTGACTAAATTCACAGTCAGCATTTATCTGGTGTCTACCACGTGCCAATCACTTGTTTCCCTTTATCCCGTTTAAGTCTGTGAAAACAAAGGAGAAGGAATGGGATTGGGCAGAGCTGCAGGGGGGAGACTGGCTATAAAGTCTATGAATGACAAATGCTGGGCCCTCACTCTCTGAGAAAAGTTCCAATATAAAAGATATAGATGAAATTTAGATATAAAAGTTAGATGGTCAATCCTCAAGCCTAGAAAATCTGAGATGGTTTCAGAGATAGCGACAGTGTCGGTAAATAGCGATGGGTGACAGGGGGCTTTTCAACCTGTTGCTTGGGTGTCAAAGGGAAGTACAAGGCCAGCAGCTATAGGTAGAGTGTAGATTCAGGATCTCTGTCCCCGGAGAGAACATTGATCGGAGCTAGTGTAGAAGGTTGGGGGAAGACCTGCGTAATGTGACCTTGAGAACCAAACAGGCAGTCGGGTTCTCTGGGTGGGTAAAAGAAGAATATTGGAAAGCACTAAGTTGAAATTCAGGAAATAACTATAGTCAGTGGATTGCAAAGAGAGAAATTAGCAGAGGAGGACACAAAAATCTTACCACTAGCTTTATATATAATAACAGTAAATTGGGAATCAGGAGACCTGTGTGCTAGACCGTGTTTCAAGAAGTTGGAATTATCAAGGCCTCGGTTTCTTTAGTCTGAAAAATGAGGGCTTTGGATTAGATGATGGCTAATCCACCTTTTTGTTTACAGTTCTATTCTGTGGAGTACAGAGAGGCTTATGATCTGGGCTTTAGTGGTGTCAAGCTTAAGGCAGCAAGTGAGAAGTTATTTCACCTTCCCAGGTTTTCAGGCCATGTCCAGCTTTGTTTTATTTGAGTGCAATTTCAGGTTTCTTTCTCTTGGGGTGAATGAACGTAGATATTGTAGAAATGTTTAAGTTGATGTGTGTTTACTGAGGTGCGGGCAGTGGCTTCATGAATAGAAGTGAGAAGGGTTATTAGGTTATTTAATATGTTGATTTAAGTGATGCTTGGTTTTGAGTGGTAGTGACCAGGCTCCTGCTAGGACATCACTTTAATAGATTCTGTCCTAACTGCCTTTGCCTAATATATGTGGGTGACTCGAATTTGGTAAGAGAGACCTGTCTGCTGAGCTACACCACTGTTGTTCAAGCACAGGCACAGAGATGGAATTTTGAGTATATCTGTTTTCCCTGTCATCATATTTTTCGTGGAAACAGACTCCCTACGCTTGTTAATGAAAAAGTCACATGTTATCTTTGATTCACATTTTGTTCACCTCTTTCTCTCCATTGCATTAGTCAAATTCATAAACTAGATGGTTAGCTGCCAGAGAGGCTGCTCTTCCTCCTTAGAGATAGGTGAAAACCAAACATTCAGTAATTCATTGTTAAAACTTACAGCTCTAGCAGGTGTTTTGACCTTCAGTTCAGTTACTCTAAAAAAGCAAGCAAAGAAGAAAAATGCCTGGGACAATCAAATGGGCTATTCAGTTATCCAAAATCAAAATTCCACCTCTACCAATTCATTTTATGTGAAGTCAGCAGAGGGAGATACAGGACGTTCACTGTCGGTTTAGACTGTCAGAAAAAACTTGCCCCAAACCTGTAAAGCTGTCATTCTGCCTGTGTTCTCACTGCAGAAACCAGAGACCCAACTTTCCATGCTTAAACTTTCTGGCTAGACAAATGGACCCTCTGGGATGATGTCTTTGATGAATATCTGAGCTGGAGTTGCAAACAGAGAAAAATGCTTTTGTTAAGTTATTGGAAACCAGGTCATATAGAAGATTAATCTATGGAGTGTGGAAAAAAAGATCTAAAACACGGTGTCTCCTCGCCAGGCCTTTATACCAAGTATCCCAATGTGATGCCCATAGTGAAGCAAGAGGAGGATAGAAGAGAGACTGAGCATCTGAGGAAATGGTAGTTTACACGGAGTTTCATCCGCCTGGAACAATGGCAGGGACGCTCTTTGTTACCCGAATTCCTCTCCAGATGGTGATCTCAGTCTGGAGTTCCAGGAGCAAGGGTTGGTTAGGGGGTGTGCTTAATCTGACTTTTGCTTTATGTGTGAAGTAAAAGAGAAAAAGTGAGGAAGATGGTTGGATGGCATCATTGACTCAATGGACATGAGTCTGAGCCAACTCCGGGAGACAGTAAAAGGCAGGGAAGCCTGCCTTGTGCAGCCCATGGGGTTGCAAAGAGGCAGACATGACGGAGTGCCTGAAAAGCAGCGATAACATAAAGGTGACTTGAGACCAATGAGAAGTGGTTCTCTTGACTCTGAGCTGTCAACAGGTCCAGCAGAAACAGAGGGGATTGATTCAGGATGTAACCAGAGATAGACATGATAGCCCTTATTTGGTTTTTTTATCCTTGATGTATATGGGGGCAAGCTTTACCAGGAGCAAAATTTTAACCAGCAGTCAGGCGGTTTTGAACTAAGCAAAATTTCACCCAGGAGCCAGGCCTATGGAAGGGCGCTGTCTCTTCCTCTGCTAGAAAGTGATCAGGTATCAGTCCCTGCTGATTGGTTCACGGGTGGACACATCCTGAAGTTGGTGGGAGTAATTCTTGCTTTATTTACTAAAGCACACCTCAGAAAGGAAAACAGTCCATTCTGGAGCATTACAGGAGGTAAGACCAGCCTGTGATGGGTTCCCTTTAGATCACTGTGAAGTTTTTCTCTGTGATGTGTTTTTCACCAGGAGCCTAGTCATGGGAAAAAGAGCCATAACCCGTAACTGTCATTCTTCTCCAAGGAGTCAGCCAGCCAGCTTCCCTCTACCCTACAGAGAGCTTGGCTCTGGTATATAATTTTCTGAAGCGTGTCACAGAGCAGTTCAACAGTTTTCCATGCAGCTTGTCTGTGCAACAGAGTAGACAAAAACCAAAATCTTGAATATGGAAAAGCCTCACAATTATATTGAGTATTAATAGGAGCAAACAACCTAGGAGGATAATTTCAGAGCCATTTATGAAATATATACTTTTGTTAAAAACCATCTTGTCAAACCAAGGGGTCTCCTCTGTCCATCACCCAGACTCAGGAAAACTAGGGCTCTGATGACCATGACTGTGTGACTGAAGTCCCCACCTCTACCAGCCTGCTGAGATCATCACGGTGTCTTCGCAAAAAAATGGTTCATTGTGTTCCATCCCATGGTTACCTCCATTCCCTGTATGATTACTTAGGAAGCGTTTTGTCGAAGTGGTTTTTCATTATGTGTAATTTAAGACCATTTATTCATTAGCTCGTTTACACAGCACACATTAATTGAGCATATATAATGTGCCTGACACTGGATAAACAGAATAACAAATCACCGTTCTCCTTGTTGCATTTACCTTATTCTGTTTGTAAAGGTTAAAAACAATTATAATGTAGAGTGAGAAGTACAAGTGAGAAAAACAAGTCAGGTGTGAATTGCTTAAGGAGATGGCAATTGTGTAGGTCGTTTGGAAAGATGCGCAGAGAAGATGCCATGTCTTCAGGGCCTTGAAGAAGCAGATTCACTAGGAGATTCCTAGTGAACCAGGAGAAGGAGAGGCCTTTGTGTCAAAGGAGCTGCGTGCATGAAGATGCAGAAGACATGGCACAAGTTCAAATCTGGATTTCACCACTTACAAGCCGGGTTAAGTCATTTAGCTTGTGTTGAAGCCTCGACATCCTTATTTGTAAAAGACAGATATATTACTTCTGGGCTACTCACACATTTATGCCGAGACTAGATAGCCCTTGTTTTTGAAATCAGTTTGAAAATGATGAGGCTGGGAATGGTTATGGGATAGGCTGGATGGTTGTCCAACTGGTGCCCTTGAAGAGGGGGGAGACGGTACACTGCCCGTCGCCACAGTGAAGGTTCGGGGCTGAGAGGACCACAGCAGGTAGGGGAGACAGGTGTTTCAGCATGGTGCTGAGAAGTTAATCTGTTTCCCTTTTTAAATAGCTTTGCATGGAAGTTGTCAGTGGGGCTCTCTCCCCAGCCAGATTTATAGCTTCTGAATGACATTGTTTTACTTTGTCATTTGGAGGCTAAACAAGGCTGGAGGGAACAAGAGTCTCATTTTCCTATCAGTGGCAAATGCATATCAATCAGTGTGACTGAGGTCCAGATGCAGTAATTTAGGGGAGACCCATTGCATACTCCCTTGTTTCTTTCTTCCTGTTTTCTTTCTCTCTCTCCTCCCCTCACCCCCTTTTCCTCCTGCTCTCTCCAGCATCTTTTCTTTCTGCCCCTTTATGGCATTCAGACCTGTCTGCTTGAAAAGCAGAAATCAGTTAGAAAATAGCACTCTCTCACTCCCTTCAGCACATTTCTTTTGATGTTTAGGTCAGTTTGGCAGCTGTTGTTCTCCAAAGGACACATATTAAAAAAAAAAAAAAGAAAGAAAGAAAAGGCATCTATCACTTTAATGAGGGCCATTTAGATATTAATCAGCAGAAGTAAATAAAGAAGAAAGATTTACTCTTCTTGAAAGTCATATACGCAGAGAACTAATTAGCCAAGTGCTATGCAGGAAGAGAAATGCCCTACCTATTGCCCAGGGTTGACTTTTCCAATAACTGTTTAACCATCAGTAATAGGAACTAAGCAACACATTATAGGCTCTTGTATTAATTATTTTGGGGGATGGATGTAGGTTTTGGGGTGGGGCAAACACTCCCAGATTATTCTTGGGGAAATGGTTCATATATTTTAATAAAATCTGGCAAAAGCTTTAATTACAGCGCATGGTAATGGTGTAAAATATAATGATATAGCTGGATAGGAGGCTGTCTCTTTGAGTGGAACTTTTATGTATATTGTGATGATGTAGAAAGGAAAGAATGTACATTTTTTTGATGATATACAAAAGAAAACTTGGGGACCAATAGAAGAGAATGGTGAAGCTTAATTGTGGACTTTCATTGTTTGAAGGAGTCTTGTGAAAGAGGATAGCAGTCTACTAGTTTTTAATCCCACTGATACGTGAGCAAGGAGGAATAGATAAGCAATGAACGGGGATGATGTAAGTAGAACTTCAGTAAGATATCCCTGTTGTTTATTTCCTGTATCATGGGGTTTTCAAGGTAGGGTTTTCTTATCTGGTCGGTATGATTTAGATATCATCTTACCACAGAAAGAGGCTGTAATGGTAGAGGGAAAGTATATTCAAGTCAGAGGATTAATATTTATAAGCAATCTCCTGTGAATGATGTACTATACTTTTTTATATACCATATCTCGTGTAACCACCAATTGTATAAAATAGGTTATCTCTGCATTATTTTGCAAACAAGAAAAGTCTGATTGAAACTTTGTGAAAACTTTGCCACCTGCCCTTGTTTCTCAGATTATCTTTGAAAAGAGGCGAAGTAACTTGACCAATGTTACATAACCATGATAGTTCAGTCAGGATTTAAATCATGCT
This sequence comes from Ovis canadensis, assembly GCF_042477335.2. Taxonomy (NCBI): domain Eukaryota; kingdom Metazoa; phylum Chordata; class Mammalia; order Artiodactyla; family Bovidae; genus Ovis; species Ovis canadensis. Next base: position 100,069,471 of record NC_091251.1, read on the forward strand.
GCGATTCATGGGGTCACAAAGAGTTGGACACGACTGAGCGGCTGAACTGAACTGAACTGAACTGAATGGCAACCCACTCCAGTACTCTTGCCTGGAAAATCCCATGGATGGAGGAACCTGGTAGGCTGCAGTCCATGGGGTTGCTAAGAGTCAGACACGACTGAGTGACTTCACTTTCACTCTTCACTTTCATGCATAGGAGAAGGAAATGGCAACCCACTCCAGTGTTCTTGCCTGGAGAATCCCAGGGATGGGAGAGCCTGGTGGGCTGCCGTCTATGGGGTCGCACAGAGTCGGACACGACTGAAGCGACATAGAAGCAGCAGCAGCACATCTGACTCTAAATTCCAGATTCTTCATATTTTACTATGAAGCTCAATAGATATTTGTTGACAGATTCACCTTTCTTTGAGGTAGGAGGGTTAACCCACTGGTTTCTCCTAGACTTTTCTATTAATCTATTATCAGAAATAAGTTGACTATAAGAATAATAATTCCTAGTATTACTACAGCAGTAGACATCTTTGTGTTACCTAACTAGCATCTTTGCCCTTTCTTTGGGCAATGGAATTTGTTTTCCCAATGAGTATTAAAAACTACATTTTTCTGATGGAGGTGGGAAATCCTTCTACCCCAATTCACTTCAAGTTATAAGGCTGGGCACACAGTTTGGACCTGATCAGTCAGTGTAGCCTGTTCTGTCCACAGCTATTGAGATTTCATGCTTTCCAAGCTGACTTTACCTTTCTGCTGGAGTCATCAGGGAAGATGCTCTCTTTCCAATGCAGTTGTTAGGCATATAGGCTGCAAGGCTGAGACTATTAGTAGGATTCATTCTCAGTAATTTGAAATAAAAGAGTTTGAGTTATAATGAAGTAAATGAGAGTCAAGCCCTATTAATACTCTTGAAGATCCTGGTTCAACCTCTCCTGAACCCCAATTTTTCAATTCTTTAAAAGGATGTAAATCTGTAGTGTTTTCCTTTTATCTTGGTTTATGTTATTTGCAACCAAATTAATTTTTAAATACATAAAAATCTGGCAATGACTCTTATTTTGTGTGAGTGGCTGATAAATTATATATCTATAGTCAGTGAGATAGCACTGATTACATTCCATAAGTCTGGTTGAAACTTTGTGAAAACTTCGGCACCTGCCCTTGTTTCCCAGATTATCTTTGGATTGCTTCCAAGGATAAACTGGTTGCCCAGCAAATATGTTTAGTGCTTTAGGCTCAGTGTAACACTTGGGGGGATGTCTGGATTGGCCTTGATTGAGACATCTCTCTTCCCTGTGAGGTTCCAGAGGCTGCTGTAAATTCAGGGAATAATGCCAAACGGGAAATGAGGTGCTGATTTATTATCAGTTGTATGTGTGTTCAAAACTCCCAACAGCTTTCTAATAAACTTGTTTGGAGCATAGGTTTTGGGTTCAAACCTCAACCCTCCAATTCAAATATTAACTCTAGCCGGTGTTAAGACCACAGTGTCCAGTAGTGGTTAGTAAGACATATAAAAGGTGATCAGTAGATCAGACTTCAGTCAAGACTCTAAATGTGGGTCAGCTTCCTGCACAGCCAGGAAGAGAGCCACATGCAAATGAATGAGCTTTCAATTTCAGTGCAAGCTTCCACTAGAAAGCACAGCCCAGTCATTGGCCTTTTGAATCCAGGGAATCAGATTGGGAAAAAGAAGTACATCATCCACAGATTTTGGTACTTTATTCTCAACATCATCAGCAGCATCAGCATGTACGGCTAGCAGTACCCTTCCTCTGTGATTTCTGACATTAAGATGTGCTGCAAACACAGGGCTTGAGAACTGGTCGGCATTCAGCCAGTCACTGCGCTGTCTTCCCACATTTTGCTTCTTTGTATTTACCGAATGTGTTTATATTTCCACCTAGGTGTGGCTCTGCTCTCCAGGGATATACCACCGTGGGAAAAACCTCTATGTAGTGGCACAGTGATCTACTGAGGAGGAGAACCACACGTGTGTTTTCAGGAAGTCATGTTGCAGGATGTGTATGTCTATTAATGTAATCACTGAACCAGAGCCAAGGTCCTGAGGGACTATTTGAGATCATCTTTCTAACCCAGTAATTCTCAAGCTTAGCTACATGACAGAATGCCTGGAGCGCTTATTAAAAAACACTGGTTACTGAGTTCCACCCAAGGCCTACTGAATCAGAATCTCTTTAGGTAGGAGGGTGTGGTATATGAATACATATTTGTACAACTTTCTCAGGTGATTCTTATGCCAGTCCGCAGACTAGCCCTTGGGGATTCCTTTATCTTTTGCCTTCAGGTTATTTAATAAAAAACATCACTCTGAAACCTCATGAACCATATAAGAATCTAACTTATATTCAAACATGTTAGAAAAATGTATTTGCAACCTCTGTCAACAGTGAATTCTTTGGTTCAGTAAACCTCACTTTCAGACGCTCTCTCTCCTATCTCACAGAAAATCCTGGCACTGCAGAACAAGTCAGTTTCCAATCCCCTGCTTATTGTCGTTGATGTTGCCATTTTGTGCTGCTGCAGAAACCATGTGACTCAGATTGGGACTTATGTGACCTACCTTATTATTATTATTTTTTTAATGTACCGTCTTTTGACTGATATCACACACTTGGTTTCAGGACTTAATGAAGCTCAGGTTCTTGATGTTTCATTGCAGAAAGAATTCAGTGAGACACAAAGTGATAGATAAGAAGTGGATTTATTTAGAGAGAAGCATACTCCACAGATAGAGTGTGAGCCATCTCAGAGAGAGAGAGTGGCCCCAGGGTACTGGGTTGTCAGCTTTTATGTGCTAAGTTGCTTGAGCTGTGTCTGACTGTTTGTGACACTGTGGACTGAAGCCTGCTAGGCTCCTCCTTCTGGCAGTTTTTATCAGTTCAGTTCAGTTCAGTTCAGTCCTCAGTCCTGTCAGACTCTTTTCAACTCCATGGACTGCAGCACACCAGGCCTCCCTGTCCATCACCAACTCCTGGAATTTACTCAAACTCATGTCCATTGAGTTGGTGATGCCATCCAACCATTTCATTCTTTGTCGTCCCCTTCTCCTCCCACCCTCAATCTTTCCCAGCATGAGGGTCTTTTCAAATGAGTCAGTTCTTCGCATCAGGTGGCCAAGTTTTTATAGGGATGGTTAATTTCATAGGCTAATGAGTGGGAGGAGTATTCCAGCTATTTTGGGAAAGGGATATAGATTTCTAGTGGAAGTCGGCTCTCTGCCTTCTCGGATCTATTTGGTTCCAATCGGTTTATGCTGTGTCCTTCAGCTGTGTGCTAAGTCCCTTCAGTCATGTCTGACTCTTTCTGACCCTATGGACTGTAGCCTGCCAGGCTCCTCTGATCACGGGATTCTCCAGGCAAGAGTCCTGGAGCGGGTTGCCATGCCCTCCACCAGGAGATCTTCCTGACCCAGGAATTGAACCCACATCTCTCATGCCTCGTGCATTGACGGATGGATTCTTTACCACTAGTGTACATGTTGTTCTTTTAAGGGTGCACCCTTGCCCCTTCCCTCCCGTTTCACTGCTGAGGCCCAGGTGGAGTACAGTTTAGGTCACAGACATGCTTTCTTCGTTTCTTCTTGGTTCTTTGTTCTGTTTTATTTGACTCCAGACTCCAAGGTGTCCATGCCTGGGATGTTTCTATTTTTCTTAATAAGATTACTTGAACGTCCTCTGGACCTAGGTAAAGTGGCTGAAAATGGCATCAAAATGAATCAAGATTTGCAGCAGCAGAGAAGAGTTAAGAGTCAGGAAAGGAAACAGAGAGAGCGTCTGGGAGCCTGAATGTGAGTTTGTCTGAAGAGGAAATGATAATTCCAATAAGTGTCTTTATTTTTTTCCCCCTTTCGCATTCTCCTGGTAGCTAATCTGCTTGGCATAATCCTCTTAACTGTGTGTGTTCTATCAGCGTTTTATCTGATCTACTTCTCTGACAATCATTCCGAAGGTTTGCTAGCTTCCTCCTAATTTCTGAGAACCTCCCAATATTACATGGAAAAATCAACACTGTTCCTCTATTTTTATACAAATTTGAGTTCTGGGGGATTCTTAGAAATTGAGAGCCCTCTGTATAGTTTGGAGTTATGTGAAAAGTCTGGGAGCAATGTTTCCAGCTTTCAAAATTTGGTAGGGAGATCCCTGAACAGTCTTTCTCCTCTGTCTGCAGGTTGACTCCTAGTTTGTACACTGTTGGTATGGGCCAGGGGGTTCTGGGCTGAATCAAAGGATGGAGAGAGAGGGTAAAGGAAACCTTGCAAATATATTAGCCTACGTGACTAGGTGCTAACAATGTTAATTAGTGGCTATTAAAAGTTCTTTAATAAGCTTGACTTTGCTTTTGTTTGTGTCATCAAGGAAATGAGAACATGATGAGAAGCATCCTTCATTTACCATAATAAAGGCTGCTTTTTCTTCTTATAGACCCAGCTGGACCGTGTTCTGCCTAGAGAATGACCTCGGGATAAAATGTTGTGACCACTTGTCCTAGTACTTTGGTCCCTCTGCTTACATTATACCATGATTACTTCATCCAGTTGGTTGGGAATGCAAATCTCTCTAAAGTAAAATACTCCTGAAGAAGGTCTAACCTTAATCCCTTTATCAGCTTACTCTGTAATTATCAATTAATACTTTGGGAGAGATTTACTTGCAACCAGTGGAAATCAAGATAGTGGTGGTGTAGTGAGTTCTCCAGGTCTGGGCACTTATTAGCAGTGTGACCTTGATTTATATATTTCTTTACGTCCTTAGTTCTTCATTGTTTTAAGTAGGACTAGGTGATAAATTCTCCAGATGCATTCCTGAAATGGGCCCTGAAAGAGGGCTAGTAAAGAACTTCCTTCCTTCATGGCTCTCTGTATCTGGTTCGTAGAGCTCAGGCCACACAATTGTGCAGCTATGAAACAAAAAGATAGTGTGGTTAGACAGAAGCCTTGGGAAGCCTAGATTACCATAAAATTGCTTAGTTGCAAACTCCGAACAGCTGCATCCCAGAGATGAGTTTGTAGAGGAGGAGTATCTTATGGGATGTCACAGCTCAACAACAGAAAAATAGGCTGATCTGATCAGAAGGCATGCCAGGACAGTGTAGACATCTGCCGTGCAGGGTGACATCAACTGGCTGGCTGAACAAGCGCTGCGATCCCTCTCCTGACTTGGAAGACCCCTGGGCCTCAGACTTCAAACCTGCACAGATAGCACAATAGCCAGGAGGCTTGGCTTTCTCCTGTCAACACAATACAAACGTTTCTGTGGATACAGGGTTTGGAGTCACCAGAACCGGATTCCAGTGTGATCTCTGCCCCTCCCCCCTCCCTTATTATTAACTTTGAGGTTCACTGTATCCTAAGCCCTGAGCTGCTTTACAAGCTTATCTCATTCAGGTTGTGACCTTGGGCTCTAGATTTCTGTGGATCTTCATTTTCTTATCAGTAAAACTGGAACATTGCTGCCTTATCCAGTAATAGTAATTAACATTTACTGAATGTTTACTATGAGCCCCACACTGGGGAGGGCACTTTTTATGCATTAGTCTCTTATTTCCTACTTTCAGTAATTTTAAGAAGTAGACAGGAGCTACAATTATTTCATTTTTACAGAAGGGCAAACTGAATTGAGCTAAGAGGGATAAGGCAGCTCTGAATGGAACCCGTAGAAGGAAAGGCCTTCATGTTTCCTGATCTTCCTGAATATCCAACTCAGGGGACTGCTTTTTACTGATATAATCTAGAAATACCCACCAAGGGGGGCTTTCTGTTTTGTGTCCTGGCTGTATGAAGCCATTTCATTTCAGTAAGGGCCAAATGGAAGGCTGTGCATGGAGGTGGTGAGGTGGTCATGAGAAATAGAATCCAAGGGATCTTCTAGGACTGAACAGGAACTGCTCGTTTGACAGTACATGCGAATTCCAGAGTCTACTTACGCTGCAGTTTTATTGGCAAACTTCCAGAGTCACCAAGGATAACGTCAACACACTGAATTCATCCCTTTTCTTCTCCCTGTACCTTCCTTTCTGCATCATCGTTCAGAGTTGAGCCTCATTGAATGTTCTAAGCTCCAGTTTTCCTGATCTGAAAAATGGGATTAATAATACTTTAATTGGCTAGTGGGGGAGGGGACACGGGAATTAAATAAGATATCAGGCGTGAAAGTATTCTGTCAGTGATGAACTAATAAAGCTGTTAGGCCTAACAGCCACCATGTTGAAGGCTGATTTATTATTTGTCACTGACTACAGGACTACACCTTTCTTATCTGGAAGACACGCTTTCCAATATTTATTCTCTTCGTTAAAAAGATTGTCATTTGCTAATTTTCTTCCTTTTCTGTGAAATAAAATTAGATCAAGGAGAATTGATTTTTTTAAAAAAATATGCATTAATTGGTAGGAGAACGATAATAAGAAAATCAGACAACTGTCTGCTGTTTAGCATATCTGTGAGTGTGTTAATTTAATTAGAACTGCCCTGTATAAATATTAAACACAATTCACTTTCTTTTACAGCTTCTTTGCTTTTCAAAGTATTCCCAGTTAAAATTATCTTTTAAAAATTCTTCTGTGAGTTTGAGGGAGTTAATGGCAGAAAGACAACTCAAATTTAAATGAACTGAGAGCTTTTCATCTTATCATACTTTGTCTCTCTCTCTCATTTTGGTTTGCCTAGCTGCTGGCCCAGAGACAAAAGGAATGCTTGATTTTCTTGCCTTCCTCAATGGAGGCGATACAACATCTTCCATTCAGTGGAATGTTTATGTGTTGCTTTCCTAGGAAGGGAATTGTATTATTTTATATTTCCAAACTCTCAATCATCTTTAGACAATCTGTAGACAATCATCCAACTTTTCTAGGTCATTGCCAAAATATGAACTGTTTTTTGGCTTGTTCTTTCTTTTGATCCTCCTATCAACCCCCTGAAGGGAGGTTAACATCATCCCCATTTTACAGGTAAGGGTGGAGTCAGTATGTGAGAGAATCAGACATGTTGGGCCTCTAAGTATTGTTCCTATTATAAGAAATGGTGGACCTAGCTCCTTCATTAAACTTTTGATAGATTTGGGATAAAGGTAGTAAAGAAAATTGCTCATGGAATTAGTTTGAATTGAATTCATGAGACTCACAGAATCCCATAGGCAGGCGGTCCTCTCTTACAGGACTAACCTTGTAGGATGAGGTGATGTGAGGGAGTAGCATGCAAGTTCAGAGCTGGGTCCTGTCATTATTTAAAGTTTTGGTTTTATTCATCATGGACTTTTGCATCCATGTAATTTCTTCAGTGTTGCACTAAAATAATTTTTATCCTGAGGTGTTTTGGGCACCCCTTGCATTTTGCACATAAGATGAGTGAGGCACTTGATTTAGCCTAGTCTGAGCCCTGTAGAGCAGGCCCACTGCTAGGTCGGCTACTAGTCATACCGCTTCATCTCCCACACAAAAAACTGAGGTCCAGAATCGCAAAGCTGGTAGCAGTGACTCAGGTCTGCTGACTCACAGTTCACTGCTTTCCCTGTTACACCAAGTGGAACTGACGCAGCGTGGCAGATGAGCGTCAGGAGGGTGTGAGCTCGTAATAAAGCCTGACTAAATGTGCCAGGGCAGAAAGTGTAGAGGCCTTGGGCTGCACATGCCTGTTTAGTACCACGTATTCCTCTGACCCATCAAGTTGCAACAGGTAGCATTTAGATTAGGTAGAAAGAACTGCTTGCTGGTGTAGAAAGTGAGGTGTTGCACTGGTTCCTAGAAAGACATAAAATAGAGTGGCGGATGCCAATGCCGTGGTGTCAGTAGGTGGTGAGACTGTAACACACGGGGGAGAGAGACCAGTGTGCCAAGTGGAAATGAGTCCTCCAGTTCCGTTCATCCCCGAGAGAAGCAGTGTCTTGCTTTCTTTCTGGGTCTTGGGCACCCCTTCAGTTTTAGGTTAAAAGTATTGTTTTGAAGTCTCTTAAACCCTAGTTGGGTAGCATCCTCTTCTCCCTCCCCACAGAAATTCCTTCATCCTGGTTCTTCTTTGTTTTATCTTTGTAGCTCTAATCAGCAGAAACTGCTTCCTGAGTTCTCTATCCTTCCCTCACTTCAGTTCAGTTCAGTCGCTCAGTCGTGTCCGACTCTTTGCGACCCCATGAATTGCAGCACGCCAGGCCTCCCTGTCCATCACCAACTCCCAGAGTTCACTCAAACTCACGTCCATCGAGTCGGTGATGCCAGCCAGCCATCTCATCCTCTGTCGTCCCCTTCTCCTCCTGCCCCAAATCCCTCCCAACATCAGAGTCTTTTCCAATGAGTCAACTCTTCGCATGAGGTGGCCGAAGTATTGGAGTTTCAGCTTTAGCATCATTCCTTCCAAAGAACAACCAGGGCTGATCTCCTTTAGGATGGACTGGTTGGATCTCCTTGCAGTCCAAGGGACCCTCAAGAGTCTTCTCCAACAACGCAGTTCAAAAGCATCAATTCTTCGGCACTCAGCCTTCTTCACAGTCCAACTCTCACATCCATACATGACCACTGGAAAAACCATGGCCTTGACTAGAAGGACCTTTGTTGGCAAAGTAACGCTTCTGCTTTTCAATATGCTATGTAGGTTGGTCATAACTTTTCTTCCAAGGAGTAAGCATCTTTTAATTTCATGGCTGCAGTCACCATCTGCAGTTTCCGTCACTTATCTGCTCCTGTAACCCTGGATTCTGGATTACAGCATCTGCTAGCCCTTGAATTGACTCTCTTCTGCTCAAGACATTGGCTCTTTCACAATTATTGTCCCCATTGAGGCATTTCTAGCCTCCCATGTTGGGCCATCACATTGCTCATCAATAAGTCATCTTGAACCACATTGCTTTTTCTTGAAAGTGAAATTAAAAGTGTTAGTCACTCAGTCTGGTTCTTTGTGACCCCATGGACTGTAGCCTGCCAGGCTCCTCTGTCCATGGGATTTTCCAGGCAAGAATATTGGAGTGGATTGCCAATTCTTTCTCTAGAGGATCTTTCCACCCCAGGGATTGAACCCAGGTTTCCTACATTGCAGGCAGATTCTTTACCATCTGAGCCACCAGGGAAACCCAGGGAAGCCTTTTTATTGGGTGACTTTTATTTAGGACAACATGCATCTAGATTGGGTAAGAGAATCACGTAGGCAGAGTCTTTGCTTTGCTCTGCACTGAATACTCAGCCTCTAGCATGGTTCTCTGCTTCACAGTAGCAGGCCAACAATACTTCCTGAGTGAATAAATAATTACAGCAGTGCAATTCAGTTCACTCCAAATTGGGTATCTCTTAAAACTCACATAGGAATTTTCAAAATGACCAAAAAGCAATACCTTTCGTAGCAAAACTGCAGCATGGGTAATCAAGGAGGTGAAAGAAATTTTAAAAATCGGAGACATTTTGCATGTGGACTGATAAATACCCATGTACTCCACTGATCAGGATGGTGGATCCTGCCTTTTTTAACAGGCCAGGCATTTGCTGACGTGCCCTGGGCGCATTTGGAGGTTTTCAGCACCAAGGTCAGAGGCATGTTTCCTTTTATCTGTAACATGCTGAACATCCGAATGAAGAAATACTCAAGGCCTGGGACAGGGATCTCAGTGACTGTGGTAGAAATTACCCCCTTTTAGCAGAAGGAAATTCACTTAGAGCCTTTTTATTCCTCTTTTCCCTTGGCAGGCTTGCATCTTCCAGCTGTTAAGGCTCTTAGGCTTCTACAGGTTGTTTTTCAGGTGCCTGGAGGATGGGGAGGAATTACTATGGAAATTGATATCTTCTGAGTTTGATGCTCCAGGGCAACCACCAGTGGTAGGTGTCCCGCTGATGGCTGAGGTGTCTCCTGTGCTAGGCATGGCTCTCGTCCAAGTGACCAAGTGTATGTAGGAAGCTGGCACATTTCTTCATAGAGTAATGGCTTGAGGTTTTGACCTGTGGTCATCCGATTGCCAGAGCACGAATTAGGAAAACAAGTAAAGTCTGCCAGTGCTCAACTGATGAAATATACTCATTTTTGAGAATAAATCCTTCCCAGACTTTCAAGTTTTATTGTATTTGGTTGTAAAATCCCAAAGCCAGATCGACTCACTCTTAGATCCTATTAAATCCTTTTTAGGGAAAAGGAGATACACCCTCGCCACCTCTACCTTTCCTAAAGACTCCTTTTTGTCTTCTTGTTAGCTATATTCAAAGCCATGCAGACTCCTCTGATGTTTACTGATTTCCCATCATTAGGAATACCATGGCCACTTTGGAAGCTAATATATTTTATGCTTCTTTTCAAGAAGGTGAATCTTCTGGGGAGAAGGTTTTATAGATGGGGAAATGGTCTCACTTACATTAGTTGAGGGAACTAAAATGAAGGGCTCTCCCTTGACTCTGTGTGCTCAGCTCAGTCGCTCAGTCATGTCCGACTCTTTGCGACCCCATGGACTGTAGCCCACCAGGCTCCTCTGTCCATGGAGATTCTCCAGGCAAGAATACTGGAGTGGATTTGCCCTTTCCTCCTCCGGGAGATCTTCCCAACCCGGGGATCAAACACTCATCTCCTATGTCTCCTGCACATGGCAGGTAGATTTTTTACCACTGAGCCACCTGGGACACCCCCTTGACTCTTTAGGGGTAGTCTAAATACATGTCATTATATATTAACAATCTCAGCTCATCCTAGGATTCTGTCCATCCTCTCTTGCTCCCAGTTGACTATGATAGCAAATATTGGTCATGTCTGGGCTCAGAGGATGGCCAGCATAGCCATGGAAAAAGGCATGGGATTACCATGAGAACAGGAGAAGCTTATGAACATGGAAGAGCTTTTATATTAATAATCATTCTCAGATTATTAAAAATCATTCTTGGACTTTTATGTATACCCAGTCACTTCAAACCTTCCTTGTAACCCCAGGAGATAATAAGGGTTATCTTCAACCTCAGCAGGGATCTCAGTATTTTCATTCAACTTTACTAGTATGTGGTGGTCTCCTCACTTCATCTCCTTCAGTGATGATTCCAAACTATCACCACTCTCCTATTTCTCTTTTTCAACTCTCAATTTAATTGGAAAACCTTCCTCTAAATCATGGAGGAAATTGATGCTATTTTATGGTATCTCCTTCAATTCTCTAGCCCTCTCTTACTTATAACCTTTTTTTCTAATTTATTCTATTTCCTTTTCTTTGGGCTTAGAGGTTTCATCTCTGGTGTAAAACCAGTCCCTTCTGTCTTCCAGGATTTTTCTCAAAACATCTAATCCCCTCCACCCACTGGATAACACCTCAGCCTTTCCCTTTCTACTTGGCTTCCTGCTATCAGAGTAGCCTTTCTGATGACCCCACTTATCAGATATCCCTCTCTTAATATCTCATCCTTTTAGCTCCCATCTTGAATCTTTTTGCTTTCTTCTTCTCCCATCTTTTCTTTCTTTTTTTTTTTAACCCAAATCACCATTCATTATTCAACTCACTGAAATCTGAATTATCTTTTTTTTTTTTTTTTTTGGCTCCAATGAATCCTTCTTAGGCCAATGATTTGTCTTCTCACCAAGCTTGCTATTCCTCCAGTATTTGCCATTTCTGAATGTGGCAACACTGTCATCTAGCAAGCTAACCCAGACGTTCCACCCTGCCTCTTTTCACATCTTCTACAGTCAACCAAGTTCAATTAATATGTATTTGTTTCTGTCTTGACAGCTCTCACTGTCACCTTGCCCTTAGTATTCCTGCCCCCACCACCATGGTTCAGATCCTTGTAGTTTGCTATTCCACTGCATCCTCCACCTCCTAACAGCCCCTCCTCCAGACCTCTTGTATTCAAGCCCCTCCTCCCATATAGCAAGAGGAAGTCCGTCCACATTCACCAAGTAAAACAGAAAGCTAATCTGATTAAAACCCTTATTACCTCCCTGTTGCTATAGGATAATGTTATATTATCTGTATAAGGCTTTCCATAGTATGATTGCCAATTTTCCAGTCTTGGTGCCCACCAAATCTACCTTACTCTTTACCTTCCAGCAACACCCAGTCATTGATTGTGCCCCTTATTTAAAATACTGTTTCTCAAATCTGTGCTTTGCTTGGGCTTTCCCTTCTGTTAATATTAGCCTTTCCCTGTTTACTTAGTTAATTCACACTCATCCTTGAAGAATCAGCCCAGGCATCATCTCTCCAGCGAGCCCCCCAGATGTTTCTCCCACTCTCTCCATCCATCCCTTACCACACTAGGTTAGTTGCCCTGCTTTCTTTTGGTGTCAAATGTTGTGTATATGGGCTACTATTGTACTCAGTATATTGAATTATGGTTTTCTTTTCCTATATTTGCTTTCCTCAATCTGTCTCCATACTTCCTCAGTATATCATTTGCATCTATAGCACTGAGCAGAGTTCTTGACACCCAGGAGGTGCTGAATCAATGTTAAGTTTAACACATTTATGCAGAGTTTAGAGCAGTTTGAAAAAAAACAAACAAAACACTAGCCTTTTCCCCATAGAGTAAGGGGGAATTTGTGGGGCCATGCGTTAAAAAGTTTTGCAAATTGTTTCTGTAGCCTATTTGTCCCTGTTGTGGAGATACTGAGTTCAGTTCAGTTCAGTTGCTCAGTTGTGTCCGACTCTTTGCGACCCCGTGGACTGCAGCAGGCTGGGCCTCCCTGTCCATCACCAACTCCCACAGTTCACTCAAACTCATGTCCAGTGAGTCAGTGATGCCATCCAACCACCTCATCCTCTGTTGTTCCCTTCTCGTCCCTCCTTCAATCTTTCCCAGCATCAGGGTCTTTTCCAGTAAGTCACTTCTTTGCATCAGATGGCCAAAGTATTGGAGCCTCAGCTTCAATGTCAGTCCTTCCAATGAATATTCAGGACTGATTTCTTTTAGGATGGACTGGTCAGATCTCCTTGGAGTCCAAGGGACTCTCAACAGTCTCTCCAACACCACATCTCAAAAGCATCAATTATTCTGTGGTCAGCTTTCTTTATAGTCCAACTCTCATATCCATACATCACTACTGGAAAAACCATAGCCTTGACTAGATGGACCTTTGTTGGCAAAGTATTGTCTCTGCTTTTTAATATGCTGTTTAGGTTGGTGATAGGTTTTCTCCCAAGGAGTAAGCGTCTTTTAATTTCATGGCTGCAATCACCATCTACACAGATTTTGGAGATACTGATGTAAATCAGATGACTTCTAGAGACTCTTGCCTTTTCTCCACCACAAGGAGACAAGGAGGCAACACGAAGCTGATCTTCTCTCTTTCGAATAACTTGGATTCCTCGTGGAGACTTTTAAACATATGGTGGTATTTGCTAGCAAAACTGAGATAAACAGGAAGAAATGTTCGCTGACAATAATGACTGTAGATAAATCCTGTTTGCTGGAAGAAAATGTTAATCACAGATTGTCTCTGGATCTGTGAAGGCCATACTGAATTTTATGCAAATGTAAATTTTCTTAAATGAGATTTCAGAGGAGGTCATAATCACATTCAGAGAGTGAGGTAAGAATGTCATGTGCATTTGAGTGGCTGCCCAATCCATAAAGAATACTCTGTAAGGTAGATAAGAGCTAGATAAATGCGGTCGTTGTCATTGACATAAGCTTACTTTCTAGATCCTGTTTTGAATCACTGTCAAGGCATAGGCCCTTGTATTTTCTTGCTTTCTCTTTAAAATGTGAAGCTGTAAACCAGGTTCTCATATAGAATTCTGAGATGGTCCCTATCCCACCGTCATGCTCAGTGTTCCCACATCACTTTATAAAGGGTAAGCGTTTTTATTTCCCCTAGGACTGCTGGATTCTCCTCCTTTTAAAAATTTGATTTTCACCAGAAACAGGTGTGCTCCAGCCTGTATTTGTGTAGTGAGTTTTGTAGCAGGCAATTATATGTACTTTTAGTGATAATAGTTGTTTTTATTTACATTAGCAATAGTTGTATTTTAAAGATTAGTTTCTCCCCTTCCCCATACATGTATGTACACAAACAAATGCAAACAAGGGCAGGCCTGATTGTTCCTTTGTTATAAAGACCATCGAATTGTAATAAAGCACATTTAATAATTGTGTATAATGAGCAAATTAGAGCAATAATGCAAGAAAATGAGAGCCAGTTCCTTGAAATGTTTGTCTTGTCTTATAATTGAGAAGAGACAGTTTTCCCTGAAGTTGGAGAGACTGCTGAGCTGCCTTGCTTCTGCCAAGTGTGGGGGTATCTGACCCTTCGCTGCTCTTGTGGTAACTGGGTGGAATCCTGGAGGGAGGGTGGCAGGTGGAAGGGAAAGCATCTGTTGAATGTGGGGCTTAGTTTTACTCTGGAGTATATGGCAGGTTGATTTTAACAGACACTCAGCAGCAGGCACTCATTCATTCATAACTGTGTGACTTTCAAATTGTACACAAAATAGTGTAAGGATCAAGAGCTGGTGCTCTGGTGTTAGAAAGACCTGGTTTCTGGCCCCAGCTTTGTCGCTTGACTAATCTGTGATTTGAAGAAGTTGGTTTTCTAAGATTTAATTATTCCAGCAGTACAGAGAGGTTAATGAGGGCGCACGCATCATAGGATTTCTGTGACTATGAAGTCAATGTCCTAGTGTTTACTGTAGCACCTGCTATATAGTCAGGGTGTGGTAAATATTTCCTATGAGGAAAAGGAGGGGAGGAAGCCACTAAGACATCCAAAGTTTGATATGATGTAGTTGAAAGAGAGTAGACAGTTGAAGCCTTTGTTTGTTTATTTTTTTCTAGCTGTATCATGTTGAATAAAACAATTTGAACTTGAGGGCCTTCATTTTCCAAAACTGTCTCTCTCTAGGTGTATAAAAAGGAATGTGAATGCCTATTTATAGGTCAGTTCTGAGGATTAAATAAGACATTGTATTTGTATAAGTGCCTGGTGGCTAAGTCCCGTTATCTTTTCGCTGGTAGGAGCTAACTAAATGCTCATTGTGGTGATACACTACTGATGCTGAGTGGCACTTAGCTATGATTTGTGTCATTCTTAGGTGACTTTCTATGGCATGAGCCCACGTGTCCTGTTCTGCTTAATGTTCCCCTGAGACTCGCGATTCCCAGTTTTCAGAGCAGAGTTTGATACCTGAGAGTATTTTATGGTATAGTGGTTGCGGTCAGAGTCTCTACAATGTCCCGTTATTTTTACCAGTTCCATGCATTTCAGCCCAGCTTCTACCGGCCCATGTATTCCTCTGCTTTTTGTCCTTTATGTACCCCTCTGTGTATCCTGTCCTACTGGCAAGACGTACACAGGAATTAATAGCATCCCTCAATCAATAGCTGGCAGCATTTTTCATTCACTCTTGGACTTTCCTCCGTGAGTTTGAGTTCTGCTTGCCCTCAGTGGGAGGCTGGATTGATAATACACCCTCTAGTGGCTGCTGGCTTCTCCTTGTGTCATATCCCACAGCATCTTACAAGTAAGTGGTTTGCATTTCAACTCTGCTCTCAAAGTTTAATTCTGAAGAAACTCAAACTAAGACACTCAGCCAGTAAGCCAGCCTAAGTGCTGCTTTCAGAGTATTGTTATATCTAGATCTTGATACCTGGATTATTACTGTAGGGAGCTGGTTAGAACAGAACTAGCTTCGTCAGATCCAAGGCTTATTATGTAGGTTGGAATAAAAATGGGGCTTATTAAATCTTTCCTATAATGATCCCTGTCAACGTGCTTAGATTTGTAGGGGATATGAGAATTTTATTTGACCTTCTTTATCAGAAGGATTAAATTAAAAGACACTTGCTTCTTGGAAGAAAAGCTATGACAAACCTAGATGGCATACTAAGAAGCAGAGACATCACTTTGCTGACAAAGGAATAGTCAAAGCTGTGATTTTTCCAGTAGTCATGTACAGATGTGAGAGGTGGACCACAAGGAAGACTGAGAGCTGAAGAATTGATGCTTTCAAACTGTGGTGTTGGAGAAGACTCTTGAGAGTCCCTTGGACTGCAAGGAGATCCAACCAGTCCATCCTAAAGGAAATCAGTCCTGAATATTCATTGGAAGGACTAATGCTGAAGCTGAAGCTCCAATACTTTGGCCACCTTATGCGAAGAGCCCACTCATTGAAAAAGACTCTGATTCTGGGAAAAGTTGAGGGCAAGAGGAGAAGGAGGTGACAGAGGATGAGATGGTTGGATGGCATCACTGAATCAATCAATATGAGTTTCAGCAAGGTCTGGGAGATAGTAAAGGACAGGGAAGGCTGGCGTGCTGCAATCCATAGGGTCTCAAAAGAGTTGGATACGACGAAGCAACTGAACAACCACAGTCAGAAGGATGGTGCAGTTTTATGAGAGGAGTGAGTTAAAGAGGATCATCACATTGATTCCAGGGCTAAACTTGGGGCTGAGGTTGTTCTGGGGAGGTCTGGCTTTATATGAGATTTTGAGGGCCATGCTGTCCTCAAGGGCACACAAACTTCAAAGTCCTTCCAATTAGGGATTCTCTAAACCTGGATGCCCTGAGGTAAGGTGGTCTGTCTGTGATTTGCTGAGGACCAGATAAACCTGGAGAGGGTAGAGACAACCTGCCCAGATTTCCAGTTTCTAGAATCTCTCTAAATCTAGCCAATTGGGATAATGCTTTTGTGACCTGATGTCATGAATGAGTTTCACAGGGTCCATGAGCTGACCTACTGGTGTTTGTATCAAAAACTTTGTGCTTTTAGTGAATTATTTTTCTGGGGAAGAAGTCATGAGCTTGGTAATAGGGATTCTCAAAATATTAAAATTATATTGCTAAGGATAACCCAAAGGGATGTTTTTGAGCACTGATCACATCAGTTGTGCCCTCTGGTGCCCCACCTGGGCTCAGACCTGGAGCCCAGGTGGGACCTGGAAGTCATCAGTCGTCTCGAGGGACATTCATTTTCTCATACACCCTGGTTTGCTCATAGGCCCTGCAGGTTACTGTGGGATTCCCACGTGCTGGTGGCAGAGAAGCCCCAGGGCACAAAGTGAGAGAGAGAGGATGTCGTGACGTGGTGGTGAGATACCTATGCACAGTGTTTGCAGGAGCGGTCACTGGAGTGTCACAGCAGGCAGAGAGGACAGGATGCAGGGTCAGAGGTGCCTGATACACCTCAAGCACCTCTGCACACTGAGACTATGCTCATCTTCACATTGTTGCCACATAGGGATCTTAAGGATAAGGAAATGGGGTGGATAATTCAACTTGATCATTGGGAAAAGTGCTTTCCCTACAGGCTCTTCTATTTGATTCTCAAATAGTCCTCTGGTTATATAGAGTGTCTAGTGGAATTCCTGTTTTTCTTTTTTTCCAGACAAGAGAATTAGGGCTCACAGGGGCTATCAATGAGAACTGACTAGGGTCCCATAGTGAAAGCATCATGGAACCTATTCCTCCTTTCCTGAGTTTTCTGAGACATCATTCAGCTCTCTGGCAACATATCAGCCAGTAAGTAGCTTTGGGAATGATATACTGATGGGGACACTACAGTTTCACCATCTTACTGAGAGGATACCTGTGTATGACCTGACAAATCTTCACCACAAGGAACTTGGGATTGCAGGTGGTTTGAGCTGCAGCGTGGGCAGAGGTGGCAGCGGAGAGATGACCTGGGGAGAGATCACCCGAGAGACTGCAGGGGCCGCTGGGTGTAGGTGTTGGGTTCCCAGGTTGGCAGTGAAGCATGCTTTTGCTGTTGCACTTTCATAGGCTGCAGAGGAGCCCAGTTGATTTTAAAAACTAACTTCCACTGTTTTGCCCCTTAATAATAGTTTCAGAGGATGATCTGTTGGCATTGCTGCAGGTGTAATTTAACCCTGGTGATACTGATGAACTGGTTCTTCTCTTGTGAAATTTGGAAGGAAGATGGAGTCTGGGAGAACCAGGATGTGCAGAAACAATAAGCTGCACTGCTGATGGGTGCCATGGAATCAAAAGAAAACGTGTGCAGGGAGGAGGTCTCTGAGAATAAGTCTATGAGATATTCCTGCTTTCACGTTAAGACCCTTCCGCTGCAAGCAAGTGAACTCAGTGCAACGACGGATATTCTAGGAGGCTAGAGACTAGGTGGAAATGAACTTCAACTGTTTTCTTCCTTTCTTGTACCCTCCTTTCCTCTCTTCCAAATCTTAGTTCTTAATTACCTATGCATAAACACACAGTTTTACATAAATGTATAAACATGATGATTTAATTAATATTTTTACAAGTGCAGTCTTCCTTTCCATTTTTGTGTGATTTCCCTCTCTTCTCCTTATTGCCTACACTGGTCCCCTAATTTCCCTCCAAGATAGTTTATATTAATAACCTTTTGTATATCTGCCATATTTTCCTCTATACTCATATAATTTATCTGTATAGACATCTATACATGTTTTTCAGGTCAGTGCTTTATACAATGGGGTATTACCTGCTAAGTTGGTATCCTGATTTCCTTTCTAGAGAAAATTTTATTGTGAAATATAGAAAAAATGTAGAGGAGGTTTTAAGATGTATTGAAAAGGTTTGAAGAATAGGAAGGCAAACACTCATGGTGTGGCTTTCCCCTAGATTAAGAGACAGAAGATTACAGGTGCTTTAGAAAGTGCCTCTGTGCCACTCTGCAGTCTCTTCTTTCTCTTTCCCTTGAGAACATTACTCTCTGGAACCCGTCCTGTGCTTCTCTTTAGACATTATTTTCTTGCTCCGCTTTGCCTCATGGAAATCCTTCTGTCAAAAAGCAGAGCTCTAATTGGCTCCCTTCAGTGGGTGACTGATATCCCATTGTGGGCTCTATTACACATGTGGCATTCTCCTACTGATTGTAGGTTCATCTCCAGCTTTTCCCTCTAGCATGTACCCTGGACAGTGTTGCAATAGGTCCCGGTGCATTTGCAGTGGACCTTGATGAATAGAAGGGGATGTGTTCTTTAAATCTGAATGGATGCTTTCCAAAATGGCAAAAAATGTGACAGTCATGAGTTGCTACCTCAGGCAGGATATGGCGCACCCTTTACACACATTCCTGAGAATAATGGGAGCCATTGCTCTTTTTAACTATGCCAATCTGAGGAGTATCAAGCGCTAGCTCATTGTCAATTTAATTGATTTTCTCAGACTATTAGTGAATCTGCACACATTTGCTTGTTTGTAGGCCATTCAGCTGAGCATGTCTGTGACAGGACTGTTCATGGCTTCTGCTCATTTCTTCAGTGGAGATGTTTGGCTTTTCTCTTGTTTTTCCAAAGTCTATTACTTACTCATTTTGTTTAGGGTATATTTTACCATCAAACATGTTGCTTTTTTATGTAGTCAAATGTCTGCATTTTAGAATTTTATAGCTTCTGGGTCTCCAGTCTTGGTAGAGAATGTTTCTCCCATCTCTATCTCTAAAGCATGTGATTTGTTTTTTAGGTTATAAAGAATTTTTTTTTTAATTTGGCTTTACTTTTTACAATTAAATCTTAATTCTACCAGGAAATTTATTTCTGTGCTTAGTGTAAGGTGGAGTTTCACGTTAATTTTATTCCGCATGAGAGTTTACTATGTGCTACATTGTTGCATGAGTACTTTACATGTATTACTATTTTAAGCCCTGCTTGTCACAATGCAAAGAGTTTCTTACTTATACCCCGTTTTCCCAATGAGGAAAATGAGGCACAGAGAGGCCTAGTAACTTGTTTAAAGGTTTGGCTGTTCTTGTTGCTTAGTTGCCGAATCTTGTCCAACTCTTTTGTGACCCCATGGATTGTAGCCCGCCAGGCTCCTCTGTCTGTGGGATTTCTTAAGCAAGAATACTGGAAAGGGTTGCCATTTCCTTCTCTAGGGGATTTTCCAGACCCAGGGGTTGAACTTGTGTCTCCTGTATTGGCAGGTGGATTCTTTACCACTGAGCCACCTGGGAAGCCCTGAAGGTTACCTTGTAGATAAAGTGGTGAGACTGGGATTTAAATCCAGGGACTGTGGCCCTGAAGTCCACACTCTTTACTATAGTGTTTCTTGCTTGGCTAACCAGTGAACCAGGACCATTTGTTAAATAATTTATTCCTTCACCCTGAATTCATGCCTTATTTTGTTATTTACTAAATTCTAATATATACCAAAGTCTCTTTCTAGATTCTCTGTTCTGTTCCCTGATCTATTCATCTATTCCTATAATAATTCCTTATTGATTTGAGTATAGTAGTTTTATAATCATTATTATCATATACTCCAAGCCTCCCTTCAGTGATTTTTTTCATTAATTTATCGACTATTTTCAGGCATTCATTCTTCCTGAAGTTCTGTTCATTTTTAGTCCCTTAAAATATCTGATGGGAGTCTTATTAAAATTATATTACATTAAATATTAATTTGGGGACAACTGGCATGTTCATGTTAACTATTCCCATTTAAAACATGGTATGCTTTCTTTTGTTCTTCACTGGTAAATATAATTTTTATTGTCCTTTTTCGCCGGGTCAATCTTCTGTACTTTGTTTTTGTTGGACTCTTTTGACTTTGCTCATGGGTGTGTATGTATATGTGTATAGTCCATTATTTTAATTATTACTTGCCTGATTTTGTAACTACCATTTGTCTGGGGTTCATCTTTGCTTTCTTGTTTTGTATATTTGTTTTAATCTCACTTAATGCCACAAAAAAACCACTTGTGGAATCTTCGTTCCTGACCAGAGATCAAGCCCTGAGTCTCTGGAGTGGGAGCACTGACCCTAGACCCCCAGAGAGCTAACCCTAGGGAGTGTCACATAGTGAGAACTCACACAGGGGAAACCAGTTGAATACAAGACCCAGCCACCAGTAACACCCTGTGCAGGATGCCTCAGCTAAACAACAAACAAAAGGAAAATACAAACCCAGGCATCAGCAGACAGGATTACAGCCTCACTCAGCCTTGCCCATCAGAGGAGAAACAAAAACTCAGCACAAATCTCACGCTATAGAAAGCTTGCATAAACCACCAGACCAACCTTAGGAGGGAAGAATCCAAAAGGAAGAAAGAATTCAACCTTTTTTAAGGAAAGAATTCAACTTTCCTTGAAGCCTTGGAAAAGGAGACCTCAGGCACAATAATTAAAAAAAAAAAAAAAGGCAGAGAAATACTGCACAAATGAAGGTGCAAACTAGAAACACAGAAGTCCAAATCAATGAAGAGGAAATAGGCAAATTATCTGAAAAGGAATTCAGAATAATGATAGTAAAGATGACCAAAAGCCTTGAAAACAAAATGGAAAAATCCAAGAATCAATTAACAAAGACCTAGAAGAATTAAAGAATAAACATACAGAAACAAACAACACAATTACTGAAATTAAAAATACTCTAGAAGGAATCAATAGAAGAATATCTGAAGCAGAAGAACGAATCAGTGAGCTGAAAGATAAAATGGTGGAAATAAATTATGAAGAGCAGAATAGAGTAAAAAGAATGAAAAAAACTGAGGATGGTCTCAGAGACCTCTGGGTCAATATCAAATGCACCAACATTTGAATTATAGGGGTCCCAGAAGAAGAAGGGAAAAAGAAAGGGTATGAGAACATTTTTGAAGCGATTTTAGTTTAAAATTTCCCCAATATGGAAAAGGAAATAGTCAAGTCCAAGGGGCACAAAGAGTCCCATAAAGGATAAACCCGAGGAGAAACATGCCAAGACACATACTAATCAAACTAACAAAGACTAAACACAAACAAAGAATATTAAAAATAGCAAGGGAGAAGCAACAAGTAACATACAAGGGAAACCCCATACACTTAACAGCTGATCTTTCAGCAGAAACTGAAGGCCAGAAGGGAATGGCAGGATATATTTAAAGTACTGAAACGGAAGAATCTACAACCAAGATTACTGTTTCCAGCAAGGATCTCATTCAAAATTGATGGAGAAATAAAAAGCTTTTCAAACAAACAAAAGTTAAGAGAATTCAGTACCACCAAATCAGATTTACAACAAATGTTAAAGGGACTTACCCTTATATAGTCAAGAAATATAAGAGATGATAAAAGATCTATAAAATCAACCACAAACAATTAAGAAAATGAGAATAGGAACATATATATCAATAATTACTTTAAATACAAATGGGTTAAATGCTCCAACCAAAAGACACAGACTGGATGAATGGATACAAAAACAAGACCCATATGTATGCTATCTATAAGAAACCCGCTTCACACCTAAAGACACACATAGACTGAAAGTGAGAGGATGTAAAAATATATTCCATGCAAATGGGAAGCAAAGAAAAGCTGGAGTAGCAATCCTCATGTAAGACAAAATTGACCTTAAAATAAAAAAGATTACAAGATATAAGGAAGGACACTACATAATGATCAAAGGAGCAATCCAAGAGGAAGACATAACAACTGTAAATATCTATGCACCCAACATGGGAGCACCTCAACACATAAGACAAACACTAACAGACATAAAAGGAGAAATTGACAGTAACACAATAATAGTGGGAGACTTTAACACCCTACTGTCACCAATGGGCAGATCATACAAACAGAAAATTGATAAGGAAACACAAGTCTTAAATGATACATTAGATGAGATGGATCTCATTCATATCTTCAGGACATTCCATCCAAATGCAGATGAATACACCTTCTTCCCAAGTGCACATGGAACATTGTCCAGGATAGATCACATCTTGGGTCACAAATCAAACCTCAGGAAATTTAAGAAAACTGAAATCATATTAAGCATCTTTTAAAGATATGTTTATTTTAATTGGTAGCTAATTACTTTACAATATTGTAGCATCTTCTCTGACCACAGTGCTCTGAGACTAGAAATCAATTACAAGAAAAAAAGTGTAAGAAACACAAACACGTGGAGATTGAACAACACATTTCTAAATAACCAACAGGTTACTGAAGAAATAAAAGGGGAAATAAAAAAACTTTCTAGAAAGAAATGACAATGAAAACACAACAGCTCAAACCCTATGGGATTCAGCAAAAGCAGTTCTAAGAGGGAAGTTTATAGCAATATCCTGTTACCTCAAGAAACAAGAAAAACATTGAATAGACAATCTAACTTTACACCTAAAAAAACTAGAAAAAGAACAAAAAACCTGAAAATTAGTTGAAAGAAGTAAAGGATAAAGATCCGAGCAGAAGTAAATGAAAAAGAAATGAAAGAAACAATAGTAAAGATTAATAAAACTAAAACCTGGTTCTTTGAGACAATAAGCAAAATTGACAGACCTTTAGCCAGACTCATCAAGAAAAAAAGAAGAATCAAATCAACAAAATTAGAAATGAAATAGGAGAGGTTACAACAGACAATGCAGAAATACAAAGGATTATAAGAGACTATTATGAACAACTATATGGCAATAAAATGGATAACCTGGAAGAAATGGACAGATTCATAGAAAAGTTCAATCTTCCTAAACTGAACCAGGAAGAAATAGAAATTATGAACAACCCAATTACATGCACTGAAATTGAAGCTGTGATCAAAAATCTCCCTAAAAACAAAAGCCCAGGACCAGATGGCTTCACAGGAGAGTTCTATCAAACATTTGGAGAAGAGCTAATGCCTATCCTAACACTCTTTCAAAAAATTGCAGACGAAGGAACGCTTCATCTCATTCTGTGAGGCTGCCGTCACCCTGATACCAAAACCAGACAAAGACAACACACAAAAAGAAAACTACAGGCCAGTATCACTGATGAACATAGATGGGAAAATCCTCAACAAAATTTTAATAAACAATTCAGCAACACATCAAAAAGTTTATACACCATGATCAAGTTGGGTTTATTCCAGGGATGCAAGGATTCTTCAATATATGGAAATCAATCAATGTGATACACCATATTAAGAAATTGAAAGATAAAAACCATATGATCATCTCAATAGATGCAGGAAATGCCTTTTTCAAAATCCAGGACCCATTTATGATTAAAATTCATCAAAAAAATGGGCATAGAAGGAACCTACCTCAACATAGTAAAGGCCGTATAGGATAGGCCTACAGCAAACATTATTCTCAATGGTGAAAAACAGAAAGCATTCTTCCTAAGATCAGGAACAAGACAAGAGTGTCCACTTTCACCCCTGTTATTCAACATAGTTCTGGAATTCCTAGCTACAGCAATCAGAGAAGGAAAAGAAATAAAAGGAATCCAGATCAGAAAAGAAGTAAAGCTCTCATTGTTTGCAGATGACATGATATACTGTACATAGAAAACCCTAAAAATAGTATCAGAAAATTACTAGAGCTAATCAGTAAATTTAGTATAGTTGCAGGATACAAAATCAATACACAGAAATCACTTGCATTTCTATATACTAATAATGAAAAATCAGAAAGAGAAATGAAAGAGTCAATCCCTTTCACCATTACAACAAAAAGAATTAAATATCTAGGAATAAACTTACCTAAGGAGACAAAAGAACTGTACACAGAAAATTTTAAGACTCTAATGAAAGAAATCAAAGATGACAGATGGAGAGATATTCCATGTTCTTGAGTAGGAAGAATCAATATTGTGAAAATAACTATACTACCAAATGCAATCTACAAGTTTAATGTGATCCCTATCAAATTACCAATGACATTTTTCACAGAACTAGAACAAAAATTTCACAATTCATATGGAAACACAAAAGACCCTAAGTAGCTAAAGCAGTATTAAGAAACAAGAATGGACTCGGAGGAATCAACCTTCCTGACTTCAGATTATACTACAAGGCTATAGTCATCAAGACAGTATGGTACTGGCACGAAAACAGAAATATAGACCAATGGAGCAAGATAGAAAGCCTATAAATAAATCCATGCACCTTTGGGTACTTTATTTTTGACAAAGGAGGCAAGAATATACAATGAGACAAAGATAGCCTCTT
Source organism: Ovis canadensis (assembly GCF_042477335.2). NCBI lineage: Eukaryota > Metazoa > Chordata > Mammalia > Artiodactyla > Bovidae > Ovis > Ovis canadensis. Next base: position 100,094,282 of record NC_091251.1, read on the forward strand.
CAATAAATGGCGCTGGGAAAACTGGACAGCTACATGTAAAGGAATGAAATTAGAACACTTCCTAACACCATACACAGACCTAAATGTAAGACCAGAAACTATAAAAGTCTTAGAGGAAAACATAGGTGGAACACTTGATGACATAAATCAAAGCAAAATCCTCTGTGACTCAACTCCTAAAGTAATGGAAATAAAAACAAAAGTAAGCATGTGGGACTTGATTAAATTTAAAAGCTTTTGCACAGCAAAGGAAACTATAAGGAAGGTGAAAAGACAACCCTCAGAATGGGAGAAAATAATAGCAAATGAAACAACTAAGGATTAATATCCAAAATATACAAGCAGCTCATACAACTCAATACCAGAAAAACAAACAACCTAATCAAAAAGTGGGTAAAAGGGCTAAACAGACATTTCTCCAAAGAAGACATACAGATGGCTATCAAACACGTGAAAAGATGCTCAACATCACTCATCATTAGAGAAATGCAAATCAAAACTACAATGAGATATCACCTCACACCAGTCAGAATGGCCATCATCAAAAAGTCTACAAACAATAAATACTGGAGAGGGTGTAGAGTAAAAGGAATGCTCTTGCACTTTTGGTGGGAATGTAAATTGATATGGCTGCTATGGAAGATGGTATGGAGATTCCTTAAAAAACTAGGGATAAACCACCATATGACCTAGCAATCCAATTCCTAGGCATATACCCTGAGGAACCCAAAATTGAAAAAGACACATGTATCCCATTGTTCATTGCAGCACTATATACAATAGATAGAACATGGAAGCAACCTAGAGGCCCATCAACAGATGAGTGGATAAAGAAGTTGTAGTACATACACACAATGGAATATTACTCAGCCACAAAAGGAAGATATATGAGTCAGTTCTAATGAGGTGGATGAACCTAGAACCTATTATACAGAGTGAAGCAAGTCAGAAAGAGAAAAATAAATATCATATTCTAACACATATATACAGAATCTAGGAAAATGGCATTGAAGAATTTGGTTTCAGGGCAACATTGGAGAAATAGACGTAGAGAATAGACTTATGGACTTATTGGGAGAGGGGAGGAGAGGGTGAGATGTATGGAAAGAGTCACATGGAAACTTACATTACCATGTGTAAAATGGATAGCCAATGGCAATTTGCTGTATGGCTCAGGAAACTCAAACAGGGGCTCTGTATCAACCTAGAGGGGTGGGATGGGGAGGGAGATGGGAGGGGAGGTTCAAAAGGGAGGGGACACATGTATACCTATGGCTGAATCATGTTGAAGTTTGACAGAAAACAACAAAATTCTGTAAAGCAATTATCCTTCAATTAAAAAAAATGATGATATGCTTTCTCTTCATTTAGATATTGGTTTACATTTTCCAGTAATATTTTGTATTTTTCTTTGTTTTGCCCTCTGCATTTTAAGTTAAATTTATTGATAAATATTTTGAAGGTTTTATTGATATTGCAAATAAAATACTTTTCTCATTTCTACTTTTTGTGACTATTACTGAGGTAGACAAAAGGTATTGATTTTGTATCTTTATTTGATATACAGTCAATATGAAGAGAACTATCAAGATAATCTTTTACATTAACTAGTTAAAAGAGAAAAATGATCATATCAATACAGGCTGAAATGGCATTTAATACATTTCAACAGCCATTCTTAGTAAAATCTAGATAAAAGGGATATAAGACATGATTGCTTAGCTACATGGAGATTATTGACTAAAACAACAGCAAATCTGACAAATATGGAAATCATTTCAATTAAAATCAGGAAGAATTCATGGATGCCCATGTTAACAATAATAACCATTACATTTGCTAGAATCTCCAAGGTAATAAAACAGTAAAACAAAATAACTGATATAAAAATCAGAAGAGTTAAGATTATCTCTTTTTGCTGATACTGCGATTATATACCAAGAAACTTAAGTACTATAGTTAACTTGTAAGCTGGGTGGTTATAAACTAAGTATTTGATATCAATAGCTTTCTCTATTCTATCAGTAATTAACTATTTGTAGTTCTCAAGATACAAATTCTAGAGAGAGGGAGTATCTGCCGTAGCTTGGATCATTTCCTGTTCCTCGGTTAGGGAAGTAAAAGATCCTGAGGACAAGCTCCATTAGACTCTGCTCAGCGGAACAAGGGTGGTTCCTTAAGGTGAAAGATTTGAGGGTCAGGGTTTTTTCTTTTCTTTTTGTAAGCTGAGTGCATTTTATTTTTTTAATTCAGAGAAGCCAGGCCCAAGCTATCAAGTTTCATCCTCTTTGTCTTCTTCACCCTTTCACCTCTGCACAGCAGGCAGGACCATGTCTTACACCTAGTACGTAGGTCTTTGTTCCTCCAAACAAAACTATGTTGAGTTCGCACCTTTATGCCTTTGCTGGGTTGGTGTTCCCTTTCTCCAGAATGCCCTCCTTCTTCTCTCTTCGTTCACTTTCTCACGCTTATTTTTTAAGATCTTTTGTCATCTCCCCTGGGAAACCTGTCCTGAGCCCACACTCCCAGTCTACATTAGATGTCTCCCCCCAAAACTGCTACCAGCTTACCGCATTGATTCCTATGATTATCTGTTCATGTGTCTTTTGCCTCCGCTGGACCATCAGTGCCTTACCAGTGTGCTCTAGAACAGTGGGTGACCCCTGTGAGTCTTCAGTGGGGTCCACTGTAACCCAGGGAGTATTTTCTAAATTAACAAAATAATGCACGAATGCAGTGCTTTGATAGCAGTGATGCTGGTCACATCTTTTTATAATTTGCTATCTAATTTTACCTTTTCTAATTCCACTACCCTTCTAGCTCTCGTCTGTGAATGGGGCTACTGTGTACTTGGTCAACTTTTAGACTATAATACATTTCTTCCTTGCATCCTGGGCCCCATTCCCTTCTGTCATGTGTTATTTTGATCTTATTTGAACATCAAGCTGCTCCCATTGCCTCAACCATATCACCCTCATTTCTCCCTGTTGGACAAATACAATCCAATAGGAACCTCTGAGACTCCTTCAAGTTACTAGAGAGGACTCCTAAAGGCAACAACAAAATTGTTCCTGCGAGCTTCTTCCTCCATGCTCTTCTGTTTTTCTTGGTTGCTCCCTGACAGTTAGCCTTTTGTGCCCTCTGATGCAGCTGAGGTGTGATGCCCCAAAGGAGGCTACCTACTAGAGTCACACACACAATTATTAGGGATATTCAGAGAGGTCTTCTACTCTTTGGATGACAATTGTATTTTAAACAAAAACCAGAGGAATCATTTTTGTGCGTTTTTTTTTTTTTAAAACTATTCCAGACCAGGTAACCAGCAGTTGGGAAGATATTTTGGGGTGAGCAGGCATTTACTAGTAAGCTTCAGATTGCTCTATGGAAGGAACGGCAAGCTCTGCCTGAGACACCTAAAAGAGCTTAGCATGACTTGGGAATGAGCCTGGGGGTAGCATAGGACATCAGGATTTGGAGATCTGGGGTACAAGTCTAACTTCCATTCATGTACCAACCATGTGACCTTACACAGTTCTCGTGACCTCTCTGGGCTTCAGTGTCCTCCTTTGTAAAATGAGGAGAGCATTATGTATCTTATCTACACTGTCCCTTTGCTATAAGAAACAAATGAGATGAAAGATGTAAAGCCTCTTGGAGTCAGTGGTGGAGCGTGAGAGTTGCAGGGTCTGAATGGATGGGCTCACACTCTGGTCTTGATATTAATCAAGGTGTCAGTGACCTTGTATAAACTGTCAACCTCTGTGTGCCTCCATTTCTCTATCTGTATAGTCCGGATCAGATAGAACCTATCTCCTAAGATGGTTAAAGAGAGATGAGAATTTATGTGAGAGCACCAACATGTATATCACATCGCACTCAGTTAATGAGGCTCTTATCCACGTTACAGACCAACAGAGGGAAATGGAGGGCCCAGTGACACCGGAGAAGAGCTAGTCTAAGCCTCTCTTGGTTTTAGCTGAAGGATCAAAATTGGTTTTATTCCTGTTTATGAATGGATGAACCTATGAAATTAAAACTCCCTCTCAGTTTATTTTCTCCCCCTTATATCTGTGTACGCTTTCTTGCTTTTGCCCCCTTTCCAATCCAAATGCAGAACTTGGCTTCTTATTGGTTTCTACAAGAAATTTCACACCCTCCCTCTTCCATATTCCCTTTACAAGCCTCCTCCCCCACTCCCTGCCCCCCTGCCTTCTTCCCCTCTTTCCTCTCCTGTCTTTCCTCTCCCCTTCAGTCTTCCCCGATTCTCTCTTCCCTCTATCTCCTTCCATTCCTCTCCGGAGCTGCTTTCGCTTCTTTCTTTTCTGTAAGCAGGCTCATCAAAGCATCTTTTTGTTTTAACAAAGGCAAGTCTGTCCCTAAGTGGGGCGGGGGGTGGGGGGGTGGGGAATCACACCAGCTGTTAAGAAAGTGACATTTTCTCCTCATTATAGAATACTGGGGCTGGAAATGCCCTTGGAGATCAAGCATCTCAGAGGTTCCCAGACCCAGCTAGTTGGTGATGATACCCTGGGCACCATTTAAAAAGCCAGGCTCTGCACCCAGGGACACTGGATAAGAAGGTCAGCGTTTGGACTTGGAGTGACATTCATGTGGGGTGCCCCAGACTATATATATATTTTAATTTAGGCAAACTTGGATTTCAGTCCTAATTTGACCACTTACTAATGGACTCATTTTGGCTGAGCTATTAAAACTTGCTGATCCTCAGTTAGATGTGTTAGATATGGGAAATTATACCTTCCTAAAGAGCAAGCAGCGATTGGCAGATTGGTGAGCACACAGTAGGTGTTAATGATTGTTTCTTTTCTTCCTTCCTCTGGGAAACAGTACAGAATCCTGACTTCCTCTCTAAACACACAGAATGATGATTGAGGAAAGGGGAACCTAAACATTTCTGGGCCTTGGAGCACGTGTCAAAAGGCATTCTTGTTTCTACTCAACCCCACATGCCTGCCTCCAGACTTGATCAGGAAGTCCCAAACACTAGCAGGGAATAACCATATACAACATTTATTGTGAATTCACTTTCTCAGGACCATTGGAATTAATTTCCACAGCCAACCTATGAAGTAAATGCTATTATTATTCTTAACCACATAGACTGTAACATTTCTGCAGGCAGAGGCTTTTTGTGGGGAAGGGCGGCAATGGCGGCTACTATTTATGTCTGAATTATTTATCCCATCCTTTGTCTAAGTTTGCAGATCCCAGATAAGTATTGAGGGGTCTTGGATTCATTTCAACCACAATGTATTGAGCAGCTGATATGGAAGAGCTAGTAGCCAGTGTGGAGCCCCAGTTATGCAGAGTGTGAAGCTGTGACGGTCTGGGGTTCTTTCTCTCCTACTTCTCCAAACACCAGAGCCCTGGCTGGTGAGCCCCTCTGCAGTCCCCACAGGTTTCCAGGCCTGGTCTTCTCAAGGGTCCCCAGATTGTATTTGCTCCCAAACCTTAGCTCCAGAAGCTTTGCTTCTCCTACTGGGGGGCTCAGTTCTATGTACCTCTCCCCTCTCAGGCTCCTATCAGCAAGAATCCAGGAGTTTATTCATCCATGGGAGGCTTGGCAATGGTGCTTGTTTTTTCAAGGAGGAAGAACATCTGTGAGTTCACAGTAAAAACTTCCATTTTTGGTCCATCCAGGGAGTTGAGCGGCACTGTCACAAATCCTGTCTCTCTACCCTTCCACACCTCCCCCTGCCCTGGGCAATTTATCTAAATTTCACTCCTTTTCTTTCTTCATCACCCATTTAATTCTATGCTTAAACTCATGGTCCAAATAAGCCCCCCAGATTAGCTGGGCCCACAGCGACCAGCTTATCAACATTTTCTAGCAGGTGATAAGGTCAGGAGAGCGTGGGTAAATGCAGCCGCCGTGGGATTTATCCAGTTTCAAAAGAGAGGGGAGAAGACATGCGTAACATTTTTTTAAGAAAAGAACGAGGAAGACAGAGGGGAGTGTGTGGACCTAGATGAAGGGTGCTCTTGGATGGGAACAGCTTGTCCAAAAGGCAGGGGCTGGCAGAGAGTAAAAATAACAGGGAGTGACCAAGCCTTCATTTTGTTTGCAACCCTCAGACTTTAGGGAGATATTGAAACTGCTAATTTTGTTGGCATGTTGACGCATCTTCCTAATTAATGAAAGGCTTGTTAGGAGGGCGACCAAGCTGCTCACAAGGAAAGAAGGGTGGACACGTTGAGCTGACTCAGCGTGGCAGTCATGACCCACCGAGGTGCCGCTGGATGTGTGGTGACTGTGGGCGAGCCGGGGCAGGCCCCGTCTGCTGGCTTCTGCTCATCCCGGCTCCAGTGGCTGGCTGCTGCCTCCCTGGTCCACCCTCAGAGAGGCAGGGCCCAAAACAGGCTGGGGCTTTGGGAGGACAGAGGCTGTGTGATCTGGCCTTCCAAGGAAATGAAAGAAAGTAAAATTCTTCTGACTTCTACACACTCTATCAAACAGAAGCTCCTACACTTTTGAATCCTTTAAGTTGGCCACCCTTGGGAGCACCAGACGCTCTTGCTGCTAGTGTGTGATTCCAGGTCCCCAGCATCATCTTTGATTGGGAACCTTTTTCACCTTCAGTGTACTCAGAGCACCTGGAGCTTGAACAGAGGGGAGCTGGATGCTGGCATTTTAGCCTTTGTGGGCCAGTTTTCTGACATCAGCCAAAGGAGTAGTCTGGGGGATTATGTTCCATGGTTTTTCAGACTTGGAACAAACTAGCTTCTTTACTGGGGGGATGATAGTCTACTTAATGTCTCTGGATCTCACCTTCCTGTCATCCACTGAAGCCACACGTTTTTCTTTAAAATTCTTTAGGCAGCCTTTTATTAATATATACACAGCATAGAGCAGTCAAGAGCACAGGCTCTGGAGCTGATGGGGCTTATCCCTGAACCCTGCCACTCCCCAGTCTGAGTGGTCTTGGGCAATCACCTATCACGTCTGTGTCTCTTTTTCCTCATATGTAAAATGAGGGCCCTGATGGCATCCATCACCAAGGACTCTTGTGAGGGTTCACAAGAAGATAGTGGCCAGTGCTGTGCCTGGTACATACTGAGCACAAAAAAAAATAGCGCTGGAAAGATTCACTTAAAAAAAAAAACCTTTATATTGTAGCAATATCCCGATGCACTGAGCAAGGCAGAGTTTTTAAGATCGTTCTTTTATAAGCTGGAAAATTGGGATTGGTGATGTTCCCAAGGTTTACAGATAAGAAGGGACAGAGTTGGCCCAAGAGCCCAGGACTTCTGGTTCCAGTTTATTTATTTATGCTTTTCTGGTTTGCCATGCAGACATGCTCATACTATCCCTTAGCATCCTTCATCCTCTGTCACTAGTGCAACAGGGTGCAGAGGAGGTGGGAAGTGGCACAGAGCTGCCCTGTTCCAAGGATGTGTGACTCAGGGGAAAGAACCCTTGACTTGGACAGTCACCATGCTTTGTGATCTTGGGCAGGTCACTTTATCTGACTGACCTTTATTTCCTGTTATGTGTACATCTTAGGTACATATTATGTAGCTAAACTAGAAACTCAGAATGGAATATCACTAAGGGCCAATGATGGAATGTTGTTGATCCTGGAGAAAGAATAATATTCTTTTCAGTGTCATGCAAGGAAAACAGACCTGTGTCTTAAAAGAAAGCAGAAGAAGTTATGTCTCTAATTATTCTTTTGTTGTTTCAGATTTGGGGCTTGTCTTTAACAAAATGAATAATGCAATTGGCTGTTATGGAAAGATGTTAAATTTTGATGATATTGACATGAGAGACTGCGAACCTGGATATGAACTCAAGAGCTCTTTCCAAGGGGAGAGTTCCTACATGTGCGTCCACATGGACCTGCCCTGCACTCATTGGCTAAAAACTCCCTTCTAGCCCAGACTCTTACTGATTAGGTGGGTAGAGGCCATTTTCCAAGGAGAATGCAGAGGAAGTGATATTTTTCCAGTACCTGCCTAGGTTTTCTGCCATCACTAATCCATACATCTATCCTGTGATACCTGCCAAGAGGCTGATTAAACTGGAAATTATTCTTTAATTTGCTAACAAATGGTAGCATGATGGCCTTTCCATTTTTCATCTTGAAATTCCGAAATTCTTGAAAACTGAATGAAATCTTACAAGGTGTCATATAAGGATTGTGCTTGGACTCTAAAGGGAATGGGTGCATGGGTGTGAACTTCCCTGGAGTTTCCTAAACTAGCAGCTATCAGTCTTGGTGCTGGAACATGTTGGTGTGTCATAATCAGTCATGAGTCAAATGTTGGTAAATACTAACTCACATTCTTAAGTTTTGCCAAAGAGTAACCAGAAATTTAAATTAGATCAGACTCGGGGTTACTGCTGAAACAGTGTCACTTCCGCCCACCCGCATCCTGATTGTGCTCTCTGGAGAGTCTTTGCCATGGGAGTGTACCTGGCATATTAATATCATTCATCATCTCGGTTGCACTAGAAACAGAAAGGGATAAATCAACTTTAACCTCCTCTGTGCTAACAAATGCCTGATCTTCATTTTCAAAGACCCTAAGGAGTAGAATTATGGAGATTGAGCTTCTTGTCAGTTGATGATAGCAAGAAAAGACATTGCGGAGATCTCCCATTTTAATACTCCCGTGGCACCCCCACCCCTGTGTGCCTGGGTAAGGAAGGGGCGGTATAATTTAGTGGAAAGAGCACAGGACTTGTTTGGAGCCAACGTGACGGACATGTACTAGGCTGTGAGGCCTTGAAGGAGTCACCTAACCCCTCTGAGCTTCAGCGTTCTCTTTGGTAGAATGGGGCTTATGGAGGAGATCTGAAAGGCATCAAAGTCCAGGCACCACGTGCCAGGCACCTCGTGGCCTTCAGTTATGACAGTTACAGGATCACTGTGGTTGCTGTGATTGTTCCATCTCTCTCCAGTGTCTGGTAAAAGGGGTATATTTTATATGTGCGAGGATACAGGGTCAGCGTCTCTCTGTTCACAGGAGACCCCTTTGCCTCCCTCACAGCTGGTACTTAAAGCATCAAAGAGTATCTGTGCTCCAGGTACTTGTTAGGTCATTCAGTTAGAATGGACTGCAATTCAGCACCTTTCCCAGGCTTGCCTACCACATGTGACATTTATTTGTTCATTTACTTAGCATGTGCCCATATAGCTCATGTAGTGCTTGCCATGTGCCCTGCCCTGTCCTGAGTGGCTTAAGAAGACTCATTTAACCCTCACAGCTAGGCTATGATTTAGGCACCTGTCACCTCCATTTTACAGATGGAAAAACTGAGGCACAGAGAGGCCAAGTAAGTTCCCCAGGATCACAGAGCTAGTAAGTGGCAGAGCAGGATTTGAACCAGGTGGTTTGGCTCCAGAGCCTAGGAACTTGGCTCTTATACTATGTGGGAAGGATGGTCTGAATGGTCATGTTCAACAACTGTTCTTCCAGAGTCATCACATTCTTTCCCTGGATTTAGTTAGATTCTCAGAAAGCAAGAGACCCAATCATAGGATTTTAGTATCCTTCCTTCCCCCTTCCTGAACAATTTATGGCTCAGCCTTCAATGCATGAAGTCACCTGCTCAGGTGGAGCTTTCTTTGTCTTTGGCATACCTGTTGCAGGTGTTATGTTCCATGTGAAACAATAGCCCTCATGTGAAAACCCAAGTGATAAAATATACAGGCAGAGTATGTTTCTGCAAAGGCTTTTGTCAGTTTCACCTGCCATGTAATGAAGACTGTGAAGCCAATACCGTCCTCTTTCTACCTCTGCGTCCGTTGCTCTTGGGCCCAGTTCTGTGCCAAGGTACAGTTACCAGCTCAGTGCAGGTACTTGCTGATATTTACTTTTCCGGCTTCTTTTAGAGGACATCTGCTCTGTTTTTATCCCTGTTGTTCTGTTTTTCTTATTGATTAATCATATATAATTCCTCCAAATCTCTTGGATGTAGGGAGGGTATAAACCATAAGCCAATAAGAAGCTTATGATGATTTTCTTACCATGTAAAATGTTTCAAGGTGTGTGCACTAAAGTAGAAGGGAGATAGAAAAAAATAATGATAAATTACATTACCTATTATGAATAGCTACCATTTACTTATTGCTTGCTTTGCAGCAGGCACTGTGATAAGTGCTTTACATACATTATCTCCTCTTAATCCTTGCAGACACGGTTAATAAGCGATAGGGCTCTAATTCAAAAGCAGGTCTCTCTGCCATCACTGCCTGATCTCTTAAACCACTACACCGCACAATGTACAAAATTAGTTCAGACACAAATCTCATATTTTACTCAAGTCAAGCAAAATATTTTTTCTCCTTTTGACCTCTGGTAAAGAAAGTGAGTATATAATACACAGTCACTGACACTGCAAGGCTTCCCTAGTTTTATTTATTTTTCTCCTTCATCTTTAATCAGACTTTCTATTCTCTGTTAGCTATAGAAGAGAATTAAAGCATGTGTGTGTGTGTGTGCATGTGTAGTTTTCAAATATGTGTGAAGTGAAATGAGTCACTCAGTTGTGTCCGACTCTGTGACCGCATGGACGCAGCTCATGAAATTCTCCAGGCCAGAATACTGGAGTGGGTAGCCTTTCCCTTCTCCAGGGGATCTTCCCAACCCAGGGATCGAACCTATATACTTAAATAAGCTTCTTTAAGATATGTAATGTGATTTTGTTGTTATATGTTTTAAATTTATGTTAATAGCAATTGGTTCTACCTCTTGATGTACTCATCAGCTGAACTTGATGTTCTTGTTATTTGATGTATTTTGTTTTCATTCAAAACTATATGTTTAAGATCTTCTCACGTTGCCATTTGTTATATTTAGTTTCTCCTTTCCTGGCAGCAGCACAACGTCCCCCTATATGTATCCACTGTCTTCTCACTGTTCCAACTCTGCTTTTACCAACTGATCCTTAGATGGTACCCACTGAGAGACTGAGCGCCAAGTCGCTTCAGTTGTGTCCAACCCTTTGCAACGAACTGCAGCCTGCTAGGCTCCTCTGTCCATGGGATTCTCCAGGCGAGAATACTGGGGTGGATTGCCTTGCCCTCCTTCAGGGGATCTTCCCTATCCAGGGATCCTATCCACACCTCTTATGTCTCCTGCGTTGACAGGCAGATTCTTTACCACTAGCGCCACCTGGGGAGCCCAGTGAGAGCTTCTTGAGGTTTTATTCCCAGGAGTGGTGTTGCTGGGTTAGAGGAGCTACACATGAGGCTTCCATATTGTTTTCCAGAAAGGCTATACCAACTTTAACGCCCACAAGCTATGCCTAAAGAAAAGTTCCACACTGCCACAACCTTGACAATAGTTGGCATTATCCATCTTTTTCTTTTCTTCTTTAGTTCAGTCGCTCAGTTGTGTCTGACTGTTTGTGACCCCATGGACTGCAGCATTCCAGGTTTTCTTGTCCATCACCAACTCCCGGAACTTACTCAGACTCATGTCCATTGAGTCGGTGATGCCATCCAACCATCTCATCTTCTGTCATCCCCTTCTCCTTCTTCAATCTTTCCCAGCATCAGGGTCTTTTCTAAGGAGTCAGATCATTGCATCTGGTAGCCAAAGTATTGCAGTTTCAGCTTCAGCATCAGTCCTTCCAATGAATATTCAGGACTGATCTCCTTTAGGTTGGTCTGGTTGGATCTCCTTGCAGTCCAGGGGCTTCCCTAATAGCTCAGATGGTAAAGAATCTGCCTGCAATGCAGGAGACCACAGTTCGATTCCTGGGTTGGGAAGATCCCCAGGAGAAGGGAAAAAGCTACCCACTCCAGTATTCTGGCCTGGAGAACTCCCTGGACTGAATAGTCCATGGGATCTCCAAAAGTTGGACAGGCCTGAGAGACATTCACTTTTCTTCTTCATTAACCCTTTATTACAAGTTGGGCTCTTATAGACATATACATGTGGACTTAAGGTGAAAAATTCAATTGTATCAGGAATAAAAACAAAGCACATAAAGTGATAGATGCTTTTCTGTGTTGGCGGCAGAGGCAGCGTGTACTCAGGAAAAGCTCTTCTAGAACAGTCGGCTCCAGGCAGCTGGGGGCCAGGGTTTCAGCCGTTGGGGTGGGTTTCAGAGTCAGTGGAGGTGGGGTACAGCCCGAGCTCCAGGGGTCTCAGGCCAGAGGGCACCCCAAGCCTCAGGGCACCCCTTCGGCCAGGATAGTGGCAGCCACATGTGGCCCTCTGGGAGCAGCAGCCATAACCTCGCCGGTCCGTCGGGTTTAAGGGGCATCCAAGGGTACCCTCAGAAGGCCTCAGCATAGTTGGCCTTTTCAGGAGGATCTCGCTCAGAATGACCCCCGCGGGCGAGTATGTGGACGGGGAGGCGCGATGCTCCCAGAGGGTCCTGACATGGGGCTGTAGAAGGAGCCGAGCTGGAGGGCCCCCAGAGCCCCGAAGGTCCCTGGTGTATTGGGACCTTCCATCAGGCTGGGGTTCCCAGAGCGATGTTGAAGGCCTGCCTTCTGGGTGCTTGGTGCTCAAGATGCGCAAGAAGCGCCGCCCCAGACACAGCGGAGGAAGCCGAAGAGGGTGGAGCCCGGGGCGCCACTTGAAGGCTCCCAAAGATGCCCACGCAGGTGGACCTACCCCTGGGGAGAGGCTAGAGGTCCTGAGGCTCCTCCCAAGGCTCGTGCTCACCCCAGCCCCACAGCCCGTTTCCCTAAGGCCTTGTCCATCAGGGTCCAGATCTTACCAGCCAGTTGGGGCGCCCATGTGCCGCGAGAGGGCGGCTTGCAGCGAACCCACAGGTTAGCCTTCTGCCCATCCTTACCCACTCTGGGCATCGCAGGTTTTCACCCGCAGAATGTGGTACCCGAGCCAGTGGATGGGCTTGTTGGGGTGGTACATAGATGATACTGCGTACTTGAGCAGGGTCTGGAGGCATCTTGGAGAGCCTTGGTGGGATGTGGTTGAATAAGCAGCAGGGGAGCCCAAGCCTTTGCTCAAACGCCACACACACACACACACACACACACGCACGCACGCACGCACACGCGCACACACACGCGCACACACACACACACACACGCCCCAGCAACTGGTTTATATGTTTCTTGAAACAGCGAACATTGCAGTTTCTTCCCACAGTAGCTATTTGTGACCACCTTATGGGCTGTGAACTTTCTTCCTCACTTTCGCATGTCCTGCAATGCTTCAGAGCAAGACCCTCAGGAACTGTTTTTTGGAAATGAATTGTCTGAGTTTCTGAAAGTACTGCCTGCCAATAAAAGGGCTTTGGCTGGGGAAGGGTGGGGTGGAGCTAGGCTAGAAAGCCACAGGTAATCTGGCTCTGTCCTATTGTGATCTATCTTTGCTTTCATGGACTGTTTCCCCCCATACTTAAACCAGAGGTACCTCATCTATGAATCTGCTCTGGTAAAGCCAGACTGTGCCTCCCGCAGCGTGTTATCCCCTAACTGACAGCTGAACAAGAGGCCGGGCTATTGACTCATTGTCCTTTCTGGTGACCTTCTGGCTGGGCTTGAGGAGGGAAGTTCCCAGAGAGGGAAGATCCTTTTAGCCCAATCAGGGACTCAGGTCCCAACCTTGCTTGCAGAGTGGATGGTGTATTTCATAATGCATGAGTGTTTATTTAACAGACAGCAGCATTTTCTAATTAAACTCTTGGCAAAGATATAGACAGTGCAACCTCTCCCTCAGGGTTGGATACTCACTGGCTTTTCTGAGATGCTGACCCTTCACAAGCCCAGAGGCCTCTGGGCAGTACATGCTGTGGGGGTTATTAAGTGCGTACTGGGTCAGTGTGGCCACTTATGTTGAATCATTCAGCAGCTGAAGTCAGGGCTCTGGTGTCGAGTTTGTCTTCTTCACCTTGAACTTCTCTTTATACGTAAGCTGTTGGAGTGCAGGTTATTATGCTCCGAGCCCGTATCTCCGAACCGACCGAGAGAGAGAGCAAGTCCACCATGGTACTGCAAGGGCAAGAAGGGAGTTTATCTCTAGCGCGCTAGGGCCCAAGTCTCATCCCACACAAGGGAATCCAACAAGAGCCCCGAACAAAGGAGTATGGCGGCTTATATACAGGCAGTTCTTTGTCTCAGTTACAGGAGTAGCTGGCGTTACATGACTGGCCAGGCAGGATGAGCGCATATCCTGTCTCTTTCTGGTAAACATGACTCAGGTCCTAGAGACCGTCGTTTGGTCCCTAACATTCCCCCCTGTCCTTAGATCATATAGAGGAATCTTCCTCTCGGTCCTGAGACACAGTTTGATATTGTTGTCAAAGCACAAACAGCTGTACTGTATTTATGCGTTCCTTTACAAAGGCTACAAGTCTACTGATAATACATGGGCCGAAGGTAAGCATTAGTAAAAGTACTAGCAGGGGTCCTAGCAAGGTGGAGATTACGGTAGTCAGCCAAGGGGATTGTTGAAACCAAGATTCAGACCATCCCTGCTGAGCCTCACGTTCTCGTTTATGTTGGGCTAGTCCTTTTCTCACTTTGGCCATAGATTCTCTAACTATTCCTGTATGATCCACATAGAAACAGCACTCTTCTACTAGGGCAGCACAGAGTCCCCCTTGTTGCAGAAAGAGCAGATCTAATCCCCTCCTGTTTGCTTTTTTCTGATTTGAACCTTATTTTGACTTGTGTATAATTGCAACTTTCACAGCTAAAAGTTGGATCTCTGAGGACCCTAGGGAGGGGCTTGGCGAATGAAAAATTAAGCAAATCTCTTACTTCCCAGCGCCAAGGTCCATCATTAGAAGTAACACAATCCCAAGTTTTACAATAAGAGTCTTGTGCCCCCCCACAGGTCTTCCAGTCATGCCTGGGTGCGCCTGGGCATGCCCAGAACCCTTGTTCTCGGAGATAACCCCTAGCCCAAGGCACATTTACCATCGGCTTAAGGTCAAAGTACAAGTCTGGCCACCATGTGTTTGGTGGATGTATTGCGGTAGTGGAGTTTAGCACCTCTCGTGTTAGTCCATTTTGCAGCTTTCAGGTGATTTTGACGGGTTGTTGCGGGTTCACGCTGGCAACTCCGGAGCAGAGTAACTGGGTCATCCACAAGATGGCCCAGCCGAGTTGTCCTGGTCCCGTTGGCGCCTTTGAAGCTTTAGCCTCAGGGGGTTGGACGGGTGCAGAGATGCTTTCCATTTTTTCTTAGCATCTTCCTGCTCTGCTGAAGCAGCTGGGCGTACGTGGTTGCAATGCACCCAAGGCCCGATACCGTCGACCTTTAGGGCAGTTGGGGTGGTAAGAAGAACAACATAAGGACCCTTTCATTTGGGTTTTAGTGCCTTGGTTTGGTGCCTTTTGACCCATACCCAGTCTCCTGGGCCAATGTCATGTGAGGGAATAGTTCCCTTATTTTGACCCACATGTATTTTCCGGAGCAGTTTCCAGACACGAGAGTGCACCTTGCTTAAGGCCATCAAGGCCTCTTGGAATTGCCCCAACGTGGGAGGCGGTAGTTTCTTTCCTTTAAATATTGGACACACAGGGGGAGGTCTCCCATACAGAATTTCAAATGGGGTCAGATTAAGTTGATAAGGAGTATTAGGCGCATGGAAGAGGGCGAAGGGAAGGAGGGTCACCCAGTCCCCGCCAGTCTCTATAGCCAATTTAGTTAAAGTTTTTTAGAGTCTGATTCATTTTTCTTACTTGCCCTGAGCTCTGTGGACTGTATTTACAATGTAACTTCTATTTAGTCCCCAGGGCTAGGGCAAGGCTCTGAACTATTTGACTCACAAAAGCAGGTCCATTATCAGAGCCGATGGTCACTGGCAGGCCAAACCTGGGAACTATTTTTTTTTTTTTTTTATCTTTTTTGCCACTATCATCGTGGTTTTTCCCTTTGTAGGAAAAGCCTCCACCCACCCTGAGAAGGTATCCACCAACACTAACAAGTACCGGTAACCATACTTGCCTGGCCTTACCTCGGTGAAATCTATTTCCCAGTGTTGCCCTGGTCCTTCTCCCTGATACCTCAGTCTTGCATGTTGTCCTTTTCCTGGCCTCATCTGTTGACACACCTTACAAGCATGCACTATGTTCTTTACAGTTGTCTGGTGCTGGGGAAATCGCAGGCACGCAGTCTGAAACAGCATCAGAGTCTTTTTTTTTCTGAGATGAGTAGACAAGTGCAAATGCTCACATAGTTGCTGTCCCAACTGAGCAGGGAGTATCAAGTAGCCGTTTGAGTCTCGGTACCATCCATCTTTATCTTTTTGAAGGTTGGTGTGTTTTTGGATCCAAGCAAAGTCTGTGGATGAATACTCAGGGGTTGGGGGCAGAGTTCCCATACCTGGAGGTGGAAGTCCGATCGCCAACACAGGGGTGATGAAATCTTCATCAGCTACTTTCTGAGCTGCCAGGTCTGCGGCACGATTCCCTCATGCCGTGGGGCTGTCACCCTTCTGATGTCCAGGTACGTGTACTATTGACACAGCCTGAGGCATTTGTACAGCCTCTAAAAGTCTACGGATTTTAGGCAAGTTTTTAATTTTTTTTTTTTTCAGCTGTCAAAAACCCCCGTTCCCAATATATCGGGCCCTGGATGTGTACCGTGCCAAAAGCATAGCAACTGTCAGTGAAAATAGTTATTTTTTTTTCTTTGGCTCTCTCTAATGCTTGAATCAGGGCAATTAACTCTGCTTTTTGTGCTGAGGTATCCGGGGGAAGGGCCTCTGCCCATATCGTCTGTCCAGAGTCATCTACTACTGTGGCTCCCGCCCATCTCTGTCCATCTTTTATATAACTGCTGCCATCTGTGAACCATTTTAGCTCACTGTTATCCAGGGGAGTATCGGTTAAGTCTTTTCGCATTGCTGTTACCCCGGCCAGTATCTCATCACAATCATGGAGGGGACTATTTTTTTCCGGATTGGGCAAAAGAGTGGCCGGATTTAGAGTGCAGGGCATTTGGAAATGAATCCGTGGGGTGTCAAGTAGCAAGGCCTGGTAGTGCGTCAAGCGGGCATTAGAAATCCATTTACCTGGGGGTTGCTTTAAAACTCTCTCTATGGCATGAGGAGTGTAGACCAAGAGTCTTTGTCCATAAGTCAGTTTATCAGCATCGTGGACTAAGAGCACGGTGGCCGCGATGATACGGAGGCAAGGTGGCCATCCGGCTGCCACTGGGTCCAATCTCTTGGAAAGGTAAGCTACAGGTCGCTTCCATGGTCCCCATCTCTGTGTTAGTACCCCTTTTTTTATCCCCCGCTTTTCATCTACAAATAATTGGAAAGGCTTAGATGGATCAGGGAGGGCAAGGGCAGGAGCTTCTAGCAAGGCTCACCTGAGCTCTTGGAAGGCCTCTTATTGGCTCAGTCCATTCCCAGTCCTTGTTTTCTTTGGTCCCTTCATATAGGGGCCTGGCCTTTTCTGCAAACCCCAAGATCCAAAACCGGCAATAATCCACAGTTCCCAGAAATTTTTTCACTTGTCTAGGGTTAGCCGGCTCAGGGATCTGGAGGATGGTTTTTTTAATAGCCTGTGTTAGCCACCTCTGGCCCTGTTTTATCTTATAACCGAGGTATGTAACCTCTTGCTTGGCAATCTGGGCCTTTTTGGCACTGGCCCTGTAACCTAAAGTCCCCAAGGTTTGGAGAAGGTCACCTGTTGCCTCTTGGCACTCTTTCTCTGTAGCCGCTGCCAGCATAAGGTCATCAACATATTGTAATAAAACAATGGTAGGGTGTTCAACCCGATACTCATGGAGGTCTTCGTCCAGGGCCTCATTAAATAACGTGGGCGAGTTTTTGAAACCCTGTGGTAAGCGAGTCCATGTCAGCTGCGCAGGGGTCTGACTACCGTCTTCCTGCCATTCGAAGGCAAAGATCTCTTGGCTTGCGGGGGCAAGAGGCAAACTGAAAAAGGCATCTTTTAAATCTAAAACAGTGTACCAGACGTAGTTTGGAGGCAAGTTGCTTAGCAATGTATAAGGGTTAGGAACCATAGGATGAATATCATTCAACCGTTTGTTGACTTTTCATAGATCTTGAACTGGTCTAAAATCAGTTCCCCCAGGCTTTTTCACAGGCAACAGCGGAGTGTTCCTTGGGGACTGGCACCTTTCCAGGACCCCAGCATCTATGAGGCGTTGTATATGAGGAGTAATTCCTTGTCGAGCCTCTTGACTCATGGGATACTGTCGTACCCTCACCAGGGAAGCACTGGCTTTCAGTTCCACAATGATAGGGGGCCTCTGTTTGGCCAGTCCCATTTTTGCTGTTTCAGCCCAGGCCTGAGGGTATCTTTGAACCCATGGTTGTACTTCGGGGCTTACTGTCGCTGGGGCCTCTGGCAAGTAGAGTCTGTATTCATCTTTTAATGCCAGACAGAGGACCTGAAGAGGATGCCCAGTCCCATCTAAAACCGACACTTGTCCGTGGTCGAAATGAATTTGGGCATTTACTTTAGACAGTAAATCTCTTCCCAACAAGGGCGCTGGACACTTAGGTATCACCAGAAAAGAATGGGTTACCTGGTGGGCCCCCAAGTTCACATGCCGTTTTGTAGTCCATCCATATCATTTAGTCCCGGTTGCTCCCTGCACCCAGCTACTTTTTTTAGACATGGGTCCATCTTTTTGGTTTAAGACTGAGTATTAGGCTCCCGTGTCCACCATGAAGCCAACTGGTTTCCCCTCCACATTTATAGTTACCCAGGACTCGGGGTTTTCTTCAGCTCTAAATTCTCTTTCTTCTCTTCTAATGCGGTCCTCTCTCTCTTCTGGGGTCTCTCTATGATTAAAAACTCTCCCAGCTGCCCTCACTAGATCTTGCAAGGATTGTTCATTTAACCTCTCTATCTTTTGTAACTTTTTTTTAATATGGGGGGCTGCTTGATTTACAAATGCTAACATAACTGCCGCTCGTGACTCATCTGCCTGTGGGTCCATAGGGGTATACTGTCTAAAAGCTTCCATTATCCTTTCCAGGAAGGCTGCTGGGCTCTCATTTGGCTCTTGTCTCACTGGATTTATTTTGGCCAAATTAGTTGGCTTTCTGGCAGCCGCTCTAAGGCCAGCCATGAGAGTCTGACAGTACACTCGGAGACGCTCCTTACCTTCAGCGCGTTCGAAGTCCCAGTTGGGTCGCACCAAGGGGACCCCCTCCTCAATGAGGTGAGGCTGTATTGTGGGCCTCCCATCCACCCCTGGCACATTTTTCCGGGCTTCTGACAGGATCCGTTTGTGCTCCTCTGTAGTAAAAAGTACCTGTAACAGTTGCTGACAATCATCCCAAGTGGGATTGTGAGTAAACAGGATAGACTCTAAAAGATCAATAAGACCCTGCGGTTTTTCAGAGAAGGAGGGAGTCTGGGTTTTTTAATTGTACAAATCACTAGTGGAGAAGGGCCAATACTGATATGTCCGTTCTCCACCCTCTCTGGCTGGCCCCGCCCGGACCGGAAACGCATGAATGGTGGAGGAGGGAACCTCCGGGTCTTCTTCTGCTACGCCGGCCATTTTTTTTTTTTTTTTGCCTTTTTCTAAGTTTCCTAGGCGGGGCCCCCTTTTTTGGGAGGAGCTGAAGGCTTGGTTCTCTTTTTGGCTTCTCCCGATGAAACCTGTGGAACCTGTGGAAGCAAGGGCGGGGAAGAGGGAAGGGAAGTGAGGGGCTGAAAAACAAAAGGTTTTAGCCAGGCCAGGGGGTTTTCCACCAGGTCCTGTCAGACCAAAATGTATGGAGTTTGGTCTAGCTGGGTGTCCTGAAGGGTAGGGGGTGAGCACCTTTTCTCTGACCGCTTGAATAGTAGGCAGGCTGAAGGTGCCTTCTTGTGGCCAGCTGACATCAAAAGCAGGCCACTCGGCAGAACAAAAAGTTACTAACTTGCTTTTTTTCACCAGCAATGATAGATTCTGTGCTCTAGACTTGAAATCAGAGAAGTGGTTAATCATAAGAGATAAAGGAGTAGAAGTTGTTTGTCCCATGATCACAGAAAAGTACACTGGGAGCCGACAGAGCACACAAAGAGCAACACAGACACCACGAATAGACAAACATAACAAACTCAAGGTGGCCACCGACAATGCACTCAATCTTACCTGCAGGATGTTCACAGAGCCAGCCGCCTCCCCAGCACGAAACTGGGCCCCGGCCTTACGCTGACTTAATCCAATATCAGAGCCAGCCGCCTCCCCAGCACGAAACTGGGCCCTGGCCTTACGCTGGACTTAATCCAGTAACCAGAACCAGCCGCCTCCCCAGCACGAAACTGGGCCCCAGCCTTACGCTGACTTAATCCACTAACCAGAGCCAGCTGCCTCCCCAGTAAGATACCGGGCCCCGGACTTAATCTGGGCTTCTGCAACGTTAGCACCGGTGCTCAGAGCTCTTATCTCCTAACGAGGTTACTCCCTTCTACCAGGAGAGTTGTCCTCCCCGGCAGGATGGAGATCCCGGACGAGCCCCCAGATGTTATGCTCCGAGCCCGTATCTCAGAACCGACCGAGAGAGAGAGAGCAAGTCCACCACGGTTCTGCAAGGGCAAGAAGGGAGTTTATCTCTAGCGCGCTAGGGCCCAAGTCTCATCCCACACAAGGGAATCCGACAAGAGCCCCGAACAAAGGAGTATGGTGGCTTATATACAGGCAGTTCTTTGTCTCAGTTACAGGAGTAGCTGGCGTTACATGATTGGCCAGGCAGGATGAGCGCATATCCTGTCTCTTTCTGGTAAACATGACTCAGGTCGTAGAGACCGTTGTTTGGTCCCTAACACAGGTGAGTGTGGAGACCCTTATACTGGAATTTTTGGGGCAAGGAGAGCGCTGGGTAAGCTCCTTCCAACTTCTGGCTTTCAGGGGTAACTCGTGATTCCTGCCAATTGAATCTAATCACTTCAGAAACTACTATGAAATATAGTTGCATTTAGGTTTCAGGATTTCCATTAGAGAGCTGAGTCCCTAAAAGATTAAACACATTTCTGAGTTATGCTTTCAGGATGATACTTTTTCCCAAGATGCTGATTATGTTAGTCAGCATAGACTTGATCCTGCTGCAGTAACAGCAGGATAATTAGCCCCCAAATCTTGATAGCTTAAAAGAGCCTAGGTTTACCTCTCATTCATTTTACATATTGAATACTGGTAACAATGGGGCTCTGTTCATCATTGACTGAATAGCTCCTTTTTTTTTTTTTTTGATGGGGCCATTCCACACAAGGCTTTAGAAGAGGAAGAGAACAAGGAATATTTGCACTGGTTCTCGAATGCTTTCATTTTGCACTGGTTCTTGAATGCTTTCATTGGCCAAAGCAGGTCACATGACCCTGCTTAATTGCAAGGTGCTGGAGAAGTGTAAATCTGTCCTCCCAGAGAGAAAAAAGGACTGGAAATCGTAAAGAATATTTTTAATGTTCCTCACTGTGGGAAAATGGGGACAGCTTTGTTAGATGCCAGAAAATTTTATGCAGTAAGGATCAAATACATTCCCTTGCCACCTTATGAGAAGAGTTGACTCATTGGAAAAGACTCTGATGCTGGGAGGGATTGGGGGCAGGAAGAGAAGGGGACGACCGAGGATGAGAGGGCTGGATGGCATCACGGACTCGATGGACGTGAGTCTGAGTGAACTCCGGGCGATGGTGATGGACAGGGAGGCCTGGTGTGCTGCGATTCATGGGGTCACAAAGAGTCAGACACGATTGAGTGACTGAACTGAACTGAACATTCCCTTGCAGAGAAGAGAACCAGAGACTTGGAATGTAAGTATCTTAGAGGGGACCTAGGCCAGTGAGTTCAAACCATATATCTATGTGTGATGTGAGTCTCCAAGGGGACACAGAAGGGAAGGTGTGAGAAGCTCAGATGCAATCCTGTCTGAATCTTCGAGTAGTGTTGCTTTTACAACATACACTTCTAGAATGATATAATTTTCAGTTAATGATAATACTGATCACTCTCCCCAGAACATGCCCCAGTTTTTTTCAGTGGCCCTTTGTAAACTTAGTACTTAGCCATGAATGTACTTTTCTGTCCATATGTGATTTCATCAGTGCAGAAGCCAGAAGACCTGTTGGTTTTCCTTGTTTTGGATTTGTATTTTGGCAGTTAACGTTTTTGTTGGTCTTTCTGACCATCATATTATACCTTGGGCTGATTATAAGCATCATATATGTTTTCTAACTCAAGGAGGGATATGAGTTTTTTTTTTTTTTAGTAGTAGATTGTGGTAGATTCTATTTTTTCAAAGATGTTTACAGTGATATTTCCTGTCCCGTACACTCCTCTGTGAGGTATCCTTGACACTGTCTCATTGATTTCAGGAGGTAGAGCCTCTCTCCCCAACTTCTTGAATCTGGAAAGACCATATCATGGCTTTGATCAGTAGCACATGGTGGTTTAATGCTGCTGTGGTACTGAGAGTAGCCATTCCCTGGCCTGATGGCTTCTCCTTTCTGACTTGGAAGCCAGCGAAGAAGCATAACTGCCAAGAGAAGCTCAAGTTTGGCAGAGAGGCCTTGGAGAATGAAATGTAAACTGCAGAGAGAGAGAGGCCAAGGAGACACCAGGTGTGTGAATGAGGAAGCTGTCTTCGATGCCTGCTCAGTTGAGGCTTCATCCTATACCAGCTCCAGCTGCAATAACTTGAAGCCACATGGGAGCCTTCAAAATTAAATCACCCAGCTGATCCGAGTCAACTCATAGGGCCATGAGAAATGCTACATTGTTTTAAGCCATTACATTTTGATCTAGTTTCTCATGAAGCAATAAGTAACCAGAATAGAATTTGTTACCAGAGGCAAACTCTGAGGTTCTTAAAAGTCATTTTGTCTGAAGAGTGTTAGAAGATAGAACCTTATGGTTCTAAGAAGTCATTTTTCTAGTTAAGAGATTCTATAAGGCATCACCTTACTCTTTCTTAGGTATAAACAAAATGTCTTAGGTTGTACCTTTGATCAAAATGCAATCTTTAGGCTACATTTTATAGAAAGGTCCTGAATTTGATCTATACTATGAGCCTATCTCTATTTTTAGAAACGTTTGCTGGTTGGAAAGACTAGGGATGAAAAATTCCTCTATTTTCAAACACTTTTAAGTCCTGACCCCTCTATATTTCCTCTAAATTCTGTTTGAAATTTTAACAGTTCTTTCCTTAGCTCATTTCTGCGTGTACTTTGTCAATAAGAAATAAAAGAAACTAGTTAGCACTTTTGATAATGTGCCTGGAAAGTTCCTTAGCCAGTTCCACCAGTTCAGAGAGTACTTTTTCAATTTTCATGTTACTGTAGGTGACAGTTTGGCTAAACTTCAGGCCACTTCATAAGGCTTGTCCTCTTTCCTCTAGCCTCTAGTAATACATTTCTTCCTGTACTTCTGGAGGCCCTTCACTCTGTTTCTTGCCTGGTTCCAAGGCTAATGCTAAATGTTTTCGATGTTTGTTTTAGCAGCACCCTACTCTTAAATCACTTCTGTTCAGATTATTGTCACAAAACAAACTGCTGTAAAACTTGGTGGATTCAAATAGCAGACTTTCTATTCTGCATCACAGACCTGTGTCTTGACTGTGACCCATTGAGGGTTTTTTCTCCTCTGTGATAAGAACCAGGGACAGTCTTCTGGTGTCTTGATCAGCTGTAACTTCGGAAGTATTTATTCATATATGTGGCTAGCAGTTGATGAGAAAACCCAGCTGGAGAGAACCTACATGTGACTGTGATCTCTCCAAGTGATCTAGGCTTCTTAAAGAAGAGTGGCAGGGTTCTGAGGTGGGGGAGTACCCTAAGAACACACATTCTCATAAAGCCAGATGGACACTATAAGACTTCTTAGGACCTCACTTTGTCCTGCTGATCAAAAGCAAGTCCCAGGGCCAGCTCATATTCAAGGCCAGAGGACTATCAGTTCAGTTCAGTTCAGTCGCTCAGTCGTGTGTGACTCTTTGCTACCCCATGAATCACAGCACGCCAGTCCTCCCTGTCCATCACCAACTCCCGGAGTTCACTCAGACTCACGTCCATCAAGTCTGTGATACCATCCAGCCATCTCATCCTCTGTCGTCCCCTTCTCCTCCTGCCCCCAATCCCTCCCAGCATCAGAGTCTTTCCCAATGAGTCAACTCTTTGCATGAAGTGGCCAAAGTATTGGAGTTTCAGCTTTAGCATCATTCCTTCCGAAGAAATCCCAGGACTGAACTCCTTCAGAATGGACTGGTTGGATCTCCTTGCAGTCCAAGGGACTCTCAAAAGTCTTCTTCAACACAGATTTAAATACCGTAAGCCATGGTTCACTGGGAGCCCATCCTTGTAGACCAGCTACTTAGGTGTGCAGAGACATGTTAGAAGCAGCTTTGATGAACATTTGGTTAATAGGAATTGTACTGGGTCTGACTGTTGGTTGGCAAACTGTCTTATTTAGAGTCTTAGGTGAAGAGAATGAGTGGTGAATTAGCCCGTGTCTAGATTCATCGTTTGAGAAGTAACAATATCCAATTAGCAGTGGACAGGGCTTGCTGGCCATTAAGCTCAGATAACCTTTAGTCTTTTCCCGTGTTTCTTGCACAGTGGCATAAAGCAGAGTTTTAATGAGACCTATTGAGATGTCCTGACAGATCTTTTCCTTTCCTTTTTTTTTTTTTTTTTTGTGGTCTTGCCTATCCATCTGCATGTATCAGGAAACAAGCCTTATCAGGAAACAAGACCTAGGATTTTGAGATGGCTATGTAAGAGCAAAAGAGAACTAGAATGGTTTTCTTTTTTAATCTGCCCCTCAGCATTCCCAGGGGCAGTGGGGTGGGGTTCTAGAAGCAGAGCAGAGATGGTTTCGAATCCTGTGGCAGGGGGTCTAGGGAGCAGGGCCCTGGGGGATCCAGCAGCAGGGAGACAGAGCTGGAGGATGTTTCCATCCCATGAACGTGGCTTTTGCTTTTGAGGCAGCAACAGTTATATTTCATGTCTTCCATGGTGTCTCCTACCTTTAAATGTCAGTCTCTGTAACTGCCTTATCTCTTGTAGCACATTTCAATTAGGTATTCCAAATCATACTCTTTTCTTCCAGGACAAATACGCTTGGGGTGATATTTACTCTTACAGCAGCATTTTAAATACTTAGGGCGGAGGTGGGTAGGCCTGTGAATAGCAGTTTTTCCCTTATAGTAACAATGAAACACAATAATACTGGAGAGAAGAGGTGAATTCTGGGTTTGATGCTCATAACTGGCGAACTGAACATCTTTGGTCTCCACCCTTTCTTGTTCCCCTCCTCCCATGCCTGCGTCAGTGTGAGGTTTGCCAATTTTGGCTCTGGAAGTGTAGCCTCCCACCGTGACTTCCTGGGAGGATCACGAATGTATCCTCGAAGCCCTTGTTTCAAGAGATAGCTGGGCTTCTGGTTCACCCACTACCTGTTCCTTCCTTGTTTTGAGGAACGTTTGCAGAAAATGAGAATCCTGTTTCTTTAGTAATTTACCAGGCTCTATTACCTACTCCTTATTTACAGGCATTTTCAACTCTCAATGGAACACCGTAAACCCCACCTCCAGGAGGCAAGTGGTTGGGAAACTTATGCATTGTATGTTTCTGCTGCTTAGAATCCAATGTCATTTCCTTGACCTGGTACTGAAGCTCTTTCAATCAGGTCTGCATTTCTCAGCCCACCTCTTCAGTTCAGTTCAGTCGCTTAATCGTGTCTGACTCTTTGCAACCCCATGGACTGCAGCATTCCAGGCCTCCCTGTCCATCACCAACTCCTGGAGATTACTCAAACTCACGTCCGTTGAGTCGGTGATGCCATCCAACCACCTCATCCTCTGTCATTCCCTTCTCCCCCTTCTCCAGTCTTTCCCAGCATGAGGGTCTTTTCAAATGAGTCAGTTCTTTGCATCAAGTGGCCAGAATATTGGAGTGTCAGCTTCAGCATCAGTCCTTCCAGTGAATATTCAGGACTGATTTCTTTTAGGATGGACTGGTTGGATCTCCTTGCAGTCCAAGGGACTCTGAATAGTCTTCCCCAACACTGCAGTTCAAAAGCACCAATTCTGCGGCATGCTGGGTTGATGTTTCCATTGCCCCCTTCGTAGGTTTTGCGCATTCCTCCATGCAAACCTCCTACAGGGCTAACACAGTGCTGGGCGCATGGTGGTAGTAGGGGGTTCTTAGTTATTGTTCTCCCCCACTTTGGGAATCCTTCCACTAGATCTCTTCTCCATATATCTGATTCCTGCCCACACTTATGAGAACAAAGTAGGTCAACTTCTTCCATTAGGTCTTCTCTGACCTCCCTTAGCATTTGGGGCTTCCCAACTACCTCTTCCAAGATTTTAAAGTGTTCTTTATTGTCACTGCTCATTTGGTACTTGGCATGTACTATTTTATGCTCTTTTTAATGTCTTTATGTTGTCTACCCAATTCAATTACAAGTGCCTTACAGGCAGGGATCGGCTTCCCTAGTAGCTCAGCAGTAAAGAATCCGCTTGTGATGCAGGAGCCGTAGGAGATGCAGGTTCGATTCCTGGGTTGGAAAGAGCACTTGGAGGAGGAAATGGCAACCCACTCCAGTATTCTTGCCTGGAGAATCCCATGGACTGAAGAGCCTGGCAGGCTACAGTCCATAGGGTTGCAAAGAGTCAGACCTGACTGAAATGACTTAGCAGGCAGCAGGCAGGACAGGCAGGGATCAGTTTGTTGCTGTTTAATGGCTAAGTCATGTCAGACTTTTTGAGACCACATGGACTGTAGCACACCAGGCTCTTCTGTCCATGAGATTTCCTAGGCAAGAATACTGGAGTCAGTTGCCATTTCCTTTTCCAGGGGATCTTAATAAGACAGGGCTCAAAGCCACATCTCCTGCGTTGGCAGGCGGGTTCTTTACCACTAAGCCACCTGGGAAACCCAGGGATAACTACCCTGTGCTTATTTTATATCCGTTCAGAGTCCAGGATAGTTCCTTGTACATAGAAGGTATTCAGGGGAATTCCCTGGTGGTCCAGCTCTGGTTTGATATCTGGTTGGAGAAGTAAGGTCTCACATGCCACTCAGTGTGGCCAAAAGATTTTTTAAAAAATTTAAAAGAAGGTGTTTGGTTAATATTCTTTGGCTAAACGGACAAAGTGAAAGTGAAATGTGCTCAGTCATGTCTGACTCTTTGTGAGCCCATGAACTATACAGTCCATGGAATTCTCTAGGCCAAATACTGGAGTGGGTAGCCATTTCCTTCTTCAGTGGATCTTCCCAGCCCAGGGATCAAACCCAGGTCTCCTGGACTGCAGGTGGATTCTTTACCATCTGAGCCACCAGGGAAGCCCCAAGAATACTGAAGTGGGTAGCTTATCCCTTCTCCAGAGGATCTTCCTGACCCAGGAATTGAACCCGGGTTTCCTGCATTATAGGTGGATTCTTTACCAGCTGAGCTTCTAGGGAAGCCCCTAAATGGACAAATCAAGGAGTAAATGAAAGCCAAGATTCTAAGAAGCCTGCCTTTTGATGCCCGTCTGTTCAGTTTGGAAATCATAAATGTGCCTAAAACAAGACCTTTGATTTGAATATTTCCCCTATACATATAGGTCTACTACTTGAATTTCTCAGAGGTAAATACTCTTGCCCCAGTTTGATTCCTGAAGCTAATTGTTTAGGCGCAGAGCTTTCGTAGTGCGCGAGGTCCTCTAACTTTGAGCTCATACTCACTGGGGCTTATTCTGTAGGCAGCTCTGCACCCAGTCTCCTTGTGCAGTAGTAGACTGACTGAGGAGTTTGGCGTTCCGTAGGGCCTGGACACCGATCCACAGATAGACGAAAGCGAGAAAAAGGACTGCGGTGCAGCAGTTACTTGTAAAAGTTTAGCAGTCACAGGTTGACCAGGTGAGCTGGGAGGCTGAGTGTGTGGCAGACATTTGACTTGAGTGTGCCTGGAACACTTTGGATTTCAGCAGAGTCTACCCTTTACACATTTCAGAACACTGTGATTTTGCTCCATTCACTGAAAGCTCTGCCTCTGTGAAGATTTTCAGTTTCTTTGTTTCAGTTCAGTTCAGTCACTCAGTCATGTCTGACTCTGCGACCCTGTGGACTGCAGCACGCCAGGCCTCCCTGTCCATCACCAACTCCTGGAGCTTACTCAAAGTCATGTCCATTGAGTTGGTGATGCCATCTAGCCACCTCATCCTCTGTCATCCCCTTTTCCTCCTGCCTTCAATCTTTCCCAGCATCAGGTTCTTTTCCAATGAGTCAGCTCTTCACATCAGGTGGCCAAAGTATTGGAGTTTCAGCTTCACCATCAGTCCTTCCAATGAACACCCAGGACTGATGTCCTTTAGAATGGACTGGTTGGATCTCCTTGCAGTCCAAGGGACTTTCAAGAGTCTTCTCTAACACCACAGTTCAAAAGCATCAATTCTTTGGCGCTCAGCTTTCTTTAATGTCCAACTCTCACTTCCATACGTGACTACTGGAAAAACCATAGCCTTGACTAGACGGACCTTTGTCGGCAAAGTAACAAAGGCAAAGGACCTTTGTCGGCAAAGTTTCTCGGCTTATCTGTTGCATTTGACTTCCTAATCATACTTATGTCTCCAAAGTAAGCCTGGGAGCGTGTGCTCAGCCTGATTCCGCCTGATTCAGGATGCTCTGAAAGCCAGACGCCGCTGCCGGATCTCACAGGGCTGCTGGCTCTGGGGGCAGCCTCGTAAGGATGGAGGAGGAACAGTGACTTTAGTTGCAGGGAGCCTGCCATCCTAGAGCCCATTTTCATGTAAATGTTGCTGCCACGAAAGGAATCCAATGTAGAAAATACCTGCTGTGGAAGCAGAACCATCTCTGACTCAAACATAGTTGGGATTTTTTTTTTTCTCCTCTCCTTTTTCTTCGTGTTTTCCATGTGGCATCAGCAGCTGAATAAGGGAAAGCTGAGAGGTTTCAGTGTCCTGTTGCTACCTGGCCAGATTAATAATCCAGTCTTCCAAACCAGCCGTTCAGGGTAAGACAGACTCACCAGAAAGCACTGGGTTGTGGGGAGCATTGGCTGGAAAACCAGCCTCCCCCAGAAATGCGAGCGCATGGCGGAGTGATGGGGTGACTGGCGCTCCGCGCCTCCTCCCGCCCCCAGCCTGCCTCCTCCCCTGCTTCTGTTTCCTCCCAGTTTTTAGCAGACCTGCTCCTGAGATGGCTGCACACTCAGTCGCTCCAGCCTCTGACAGCTGCTGCCCTCTGCTGGAAAGAAAGCGTCACTGGGGTGGGAAGTGCTGAGCTGGATGAGGAAAACCAGCCTCCAGGCTGACCAAGTCCAGTCTGTGGTTACTTTGTGATTATCCTTGAGGGGAGGGCAGAACCAGTCAGAAAGGTCCTTGCACCAAAATGTTTCCCGAGGAGTCTCAGCTGGGCACTGGGCTTTGGAATGCAACTCTCAGGGATTCCTTTGAGTTCCCTGTTCGAGAGGTGCATTCCTGGGAATGGTGATTCCTGGCTTCTTCTTGAGTCAGACCTTGTGATCTTGGGTTTCCCACTGTGGGTGGCCCCTAAACACCATCAGTCACTTTGCTTACTGAATTAGCTGGACCCGATCCTTTCTTCAAGGAAGGTGATGGAGGAAAATGGTCTTCAGGGGGCTGTAGTAGGAGGGGTCTAGAGATGGCCTCTTGGCTCAAAAGGATCCCTCAGAGAGTAAGGGTTCTGAGTGTCAAAGAAGCAGAAGAAGAGTAGGAAGAACCAGAGAGAAGCAGAAAACACAATCCATAGTGGGGAAAGAGTGCGCAGGAGAGGTGGTGATGAACGGCCTTTGTCATTTCTCAGGCTGGGGCTGAGAAAGCCCACTCTGGGGCTTTGCTGTCAGGCTGTGGCCAGTTGGCTTCAGAAGGTATAGAGCCAGGTGGATTCCTGTCTCCAGCATAACTATAGAGTGAGCCTGGTGCATTGCTGGGACTTCAAGCTAGAGTACAGCGCTGCCAGACAGGAGCTATGACCTCACTGACCGCACAGTAATTCTACTTGAGGGATTTATTTTTCCTTCCATGAGCTGTTGCCAAGACTCCTGGTTAGAGTTAATGGGGCTCCCCTGCCAGCAAGTGTCTCCTAGTGATGTGCGTAAACAGTGCCAGGCAGGAAATAGCTTTCCTATTCTTAATGGGCTTGTTAAACCTCTTATTGAGTGGGGTTTAAATGGCTTTATTATGAATAATAATAATAGTAAGTAAGCATTATTAGTCGTAGTAGAGAAAAAATGATGATGTCAGCTCTGACTGCCCCTTTGCGTTTTCACCTTGCCAGCCTGCAGGTCCTTTTGCCAACAGTGTCCAGAGATGGGAGGCCGATAAGACTGGGACTGGTAATCGGGGTAGATGGCAGACTTTGTTCCCTGCAGCTTCCCAAGTCTGAGCTCCTGTCCACTCCTGTAGAGTCATTCCTGCTCGCTGTGTCTTTCAGGGTTTCTAGGCTATTACCCTATCAGATGAGATAGAAGCACAAACTCCTCTCTCTTAATTTTAATTTGTGTTGAAAGCCATGGACAAAGGTTCTAAAGTTAAGTTTGGGCATCATGTAGAAGAGATTTTCGAAAGGATAGTGGGTCCTGTTCTCAGTGCTAATTTACAGCTGGGACTGGAGCTATGAAGTGTATCCTAGACTTTAGTAATTTATTTATCAGGTTCAGTGATCTTACTGTAACTTTCTGCAACTGTGTTGGTTTTCTGTATACTGATGCTCTTATTTGCCTTAAGGAGATTTGACATCTCCTTAAGCAGTATGTCTGTGAAATCATGGGTTTAATGTGTGAGCTTTTTTTTTTTTTTAAACCAATCCATATTAAAATGGTTACATCGCAGTTACAGTTTTAAAAAGTTCATCCATGTGGCAAATGTGTCATACCCTCAAGGGAAATCGTGCCACGCTTCTGCAAACACTGCTGTGGAGGTGTGGGCCTCACACTTTAGTGGAAGTCAGAAGCACAGGCACAGCTGGTTAAATTACAGGTTGCTTCTCCGCTCCCTCTGAGATTCTGATTCAGCCGGTCTGAGGTGGAGTCTGTGACCTTGTACTTCTAACAGTTTCTCTGGAGATGCTGACGTCCAGGGACCACGCTTGTGGTAGCTCTGTCCTGGAGGACTGGGGCTCAGGCTCCAGCTCCTCCTCTCACAGTGGGCATAGTATCTGCGTTCAAAGGTCTGTCTTAGTTCCTCCAGACTGTACCATTGACACGGTGACTTAGACAGGAAACAGCTGTTTCTCACGTGTCTGGAGTCTGGGAAGTCCCATATCAAGGTGCTTGCAGATTAGGTATCCTCATATGGCTGACAGGAAAATCAACTCCTCTCGTGTTTCTTATGGAGGCATTAACCCCGTTCCTGAGGGCTCACTATCATGACTTCATTACCTTCCAAGGGCCCTACCTCCTGCTTTTAGCATGTTGTGGTTTGGGATTTCAAAAATGGGAATTTTGGAGGGCTACGAACTTGTGGTCCAAAACAGTGTTTGTTAGCATGAAATGTTACCTACCAGTGTAGAATTCCTGGCACAGACTGGATGCTGTACCAGGCGGCATGGTTTTTCTTGCAGCCATTCTAACCATTTGTCCTTTTATTTATTTTTTCAAGCTTTAGAGCTTTTTTGGTTCAGTGTGAAGCTCAGCTAGGAAATACAGGAAATTCTGTCAGGTTAATTCTGGTTCTAGGTTCTAGTACTAAATTGAAGTCCGTTATGCAACTCTGGGTGGCCAGGCAGTCTTGCAGCGGTGCCTGGCCAGTCTTCCGTCTTACAGAGCTCTGGCAGAGAGTCGGGGGTGGGTCTTCATTCCTCTGTGTGTGGTCAAGAGCTGTGTTGATGGAACAAAGCTGCAGGAGAGTTCATCCTTGTCATGCCTACCACTTCCGAAGACAGAGGTTAGCAAAGAGGAGCTTAGGATTTTATGAAGGTATGCACTTGTGATTTTTTTTTTTTTTGAGGCTGCCTAGTAGCTGAGCTCCCTTTCTATGCTTGAGCAGTTTGCTGAAAGGCAGATGGGCCCTCATTCTTCTGCTGAAGCCCCCAGAGGCTAGTTTCGCTTTCCCCAGCCTCAAGAGAACCCTGTGAGCCAGGCTAAGTGGATGGGAGGAAGAACTCATGCTGGTGATGCCCAGGGAGGGGGGCAGTGGCCCATGGCAGTGGTCCAGTGGTAAGTGGGACCCCATCAGGCTGTTCCTAGGACATCACCCTTGCTGCTGTTGCAGCCTCCTGGCACCTCTGGTCATCTTCCATGTATGATTCTCAAGTTCCTTCATCAAGTCCGTTTCCACTTCACCTAGTAAAGGATGCTGAGCCAGTGATGGTTTTTAGAGCAGTATAGTGTCATATCACAAGTCATTTTAAAAATAACTGACCACCATCTGGAACATGGATTGGAGGACACGTGACCAGGCGAGGAGACAAATGAGGAGGCAGTCACCTGAGAAAGTGGGGATGGAGGTGAGATGAGAGGAGAGAGAGAAAGAAACGTTTAAGAGGCAAATTTGACCAAATCTGATGATTGGAGGCCTGATTTTATCTTCGAACTCGAAAGATAAAAATGAATTTTCAGTTTTGTGTGCAGCATTAGTTGCCTTTTGCAGAAAGTAGTCATTTTGTTGTCAAGATAGATACTGCCGAGTGAGTGAGAAAATGAGATAAAAGGTTATTGAACAGGGTTATGTTTGGAATACCGCTTAGCTGTGGTCATCTCCATTTCAAATCTTTTTAGTTCAACAAACATCGAGCATTTACTGGATATTAGACATTAACAGTTATTTACCAGATACCATTTCTTTTTCTTTTTTTTTTTTTTGGTCAACAAATTTATTTTAATATATTATATATATATACACACACAGTCACAGGGCCTGCCTGGGAAAGGGCTCCATCATACTCCAGCTCCTGGAGACTCTCCAGAAGGAGTCCAGGCCGGGCAGTCTTCACAGATGCCCAACGCAGGGCACTTTCAGGAGACGGGTGGAGGGTGGGGTGCACCTCAGGGTGTGCCGCCGCACCTCACACAGGCCCAGAACTCTGCTGCGCCCTCTTCATCAGCTCCTCATCCTGCATAGACAGCTCTGTCAGCTTCTTGCCCATCCGCTCGTGGATGTCCAGGTACTTGGAGACGCAGCGGGCCAGGCACACGGACTCGCCCTTGGACAGCTCTGCTTCCTTGTAGTGGGGAGGCACGCACTTCCGGTGGCAGGCGCTGGTCATTCTGTTGTACATGTCGGCCATCATCTCTACCTCCAGCTCTGCGGCCAGCTGCTGGGCCCTGAGGGGGTCCATCTCAGCCCTGCGCCCTGGAAGAGATCTCCAGCGGGCCTCCTAGTTCCTGGGTTTGGGGGTGGGGGTCAGTGCTGGTGGTATAAAACGTGAACCAAGCTGGGTGGAGAACGGAATTGCAGTTCACGTCTGGTGTTTCTCCGGACA
This sequence comes from Ovis canadensis, assembly GCF_042477335.2. Classification (NCBI taxonomy): domain Eukaryota; kingdom Metazoa; phylum Chordata; class Mammalia; order Artiodactyla; family Bovidae; genus Ovis; species Ovis canadensis. The sequence continues at coordinate 100,127,605 of NC_091251.1, forward strand.
CGATGCTAGGCTGCCTGACTGCGCTGCTTGCCTCTGTGGCTTCTCTCGTTCTGTCTTCTCGGTGCCAGGCTCACCGCCCCCACCTTCTCTTGCACTTGCTCTTTGGTGTGTCCAAGTGACACTCGTCTGACAGCTACCTGGCTTCTCATGGCCACCAGGGAGCCTTGTTTAGCTAGGCTGCTCCCCTCTAGTGTGTCGCATGCCCCGGCCTGGGCTGGCTACACGGGGCCGTCTCTGGTGTGTTCGGTTCCTAGTGTCCCGATGGGCTGTCCTCTGCATCTAGATCTGAAACCAAACCTCCCCTTGGATCAGACCAGTCCAGGAGCTTCAAATGGTTATTTCAGATCGTGGAGACTTTTAATCTCCCTGAAGGCCTGTTTGCTCTTTAGCTGATATTAATTTCTGCCTCTATGTGTAATGATGTAATGTGTCAGGACTTGGCGACAGGTACATCCATACCCATATATCCTGAGACAGAGGATGCATCAGCCTTTCCCTGTGGCCATGATACCACTGCTGGCGGTGGAAGGAAGCCGAGAGTGGTGATGGTCTGACTTTTGAGTTTGAGAATCACATTGTAAAACCGGAACTTCTCTGGTGGTTCAGTGGTTAAGACTTCACCTTCCAATGCAGGGGGTGCAGGTTTGATCCCTGGTTGGGAAGCTAAGATCCCACGTGCCTCATGGCCAAAAAACCAAGACATAAGACAGAAGCAATATTGTAACAGATTCAATAAAGACTTTAAAAATGGCCCACATCAAAATACATCTTAAAAAAATATATATAATCATGATGACCAACATGGTACTGTCAAACTAAGGATCTTTTTTTTTAAAAAAAGTTTTATCAGCTATTATTGCCACTGTGTCATAAAAGAAAGGGACATTTTAGCTCCAAAATGTAGGAAAGAGATTTTTTAGTAAAAAGGGAGGTTCTTTATAATAAACAACTAGAAATCTGAGCGCCAGAGAATTGATGCTATTGAACTGTGTTGTTGGACAAGACTCTTGAGAGCCCCTTGGACTTCGAGGAGATCCAACCAGTCCATCCTAAAGGAGATCAGTCCTGAATATTCATTGGAAGGACTAATGCTAAAACTGAAGCTCCAATACTTTGGCCACCTGATACGAAGAATGGACTCATTTGAAAAGACCCTGATGCTGGGAAAGATTGAATGTGGGAGGAAAAGGGGGCAGCAGAGGATGAGATGGTTCAATGGCATCACTGACTCAATGGACATGAGTTTGAGTGAGCTCCGCAAGTTGGTGAAGGACAGGGAAGCCTTGCGTGCTGCAGTCCATGGGGTCACAAAGAATTGAATATGACTGAGTGACTGAACTGAACTGAAAGATTCATTTTTTAAAACTCTGATCTCTCTTTGAGAGGAAGAATACTTTTTCTTGAAATAGTAGAAATGACGTCATGTGGCTTCCCAGACCTGGGGAAGGGACAGCAGGGAATGTCTGCTTTTTCTGTGTCTTCAGTAACTTCTGGTGCAGTGCTAGGCATCTCATGGCCCATCTGTTGCTTCTCCCTTCCTGTTTGCGTCTCAATTCCTTCAGCCATAGGGGCTTAGTAACTGTTGTGCTTTATTCATTGAACCTTTACATGCATGGATATACACACATCGTCTTTATTTCGTAAACATACAAAATACTAAAGCTTTTGATTTCCGTACTGGTAAAAAATCATGAGTTCTCTTTTTGTGTGATTGCTGTGGTTATAATCACTGTAACCATTTATAAACTGTCACTTACCAAATAATAATGACATGCTTTTATCAGTTAATATTGCTAGCCACATGCCATTTGCACAAGAAAATGCTAGGAAAGAAGTTTGGCAGATACATAGTAAGCTCATTTTGCGGCATAGCAAGTTTGAAGTTACAGCCACAGTTGCAGATGACATCACATTCAGAGTTTTCTTTTTCCAACTATAGTTTACGTATCTGCCATCAGAGCCTATGTTGTTCCCCCTTTGTTCCTCCCTAGTGATGTGTGATGTGATGAAAACAGTGTGAGTTATGAATAAATGCTTATTGATTATCATTTTTAGGAACTATGTAGATGGAGGCTGGTGAAAATTTCCAGGAATCCTGGCAGCTGAGAGTTGGTGAGCAATGAATGATTATGGGTTAGCGATACAATAGACACACGGCGCAGCAGGGGAGTGCAGTTGAGGGTTTTTAAGAGTAAATATGAAACAGGAGATGAAAAATGAGTGCTTGAATGATGCACCTTTTTGAAAAGTCTGTTTTGTAATGGGTCATTCTGTAGGTCGCTAAGAACTTGGGATTCAGAAAATCATATGGTTTAAAGGGAATAAACTGTTTGGCTGGAACACTTCACCTCTGAGGATTCTGAGAAGTCCACTTATGCGAAGTGATTCTTGCATTCAGCATTTACCAAACACAGCTCAGTTGGTAAAGAATCCACTGTAATGCAGGAGACTCTGGCTCGATTCCTGGGTTGTGAAGATTGCTGGAGAAGGGAGAGGCTACCCACTCCAGTATTCTTGGGCCTGTCTTGTGGCTCAGCTGGTAAAGAATCCACCTGCAATGTGGAAGACCTGGGTTCAATCCCTGGGTTGGGGAGATCACCTGGAGAAGGGAAAGGCTGCCCACTCCAGTATTCTGGCCTGGAGAATTCCATGGAGTGTACAGTCTCAGTTCAGTTCAGTCATTCAGTCATGTCTGACTCTCTGCGACCCCATGAATCGCAGCACGCCAGGCCTTCCTGTACATCACCAGTTCCCGGAGTTCACTCAAACTCAGTCCATCGAGTTGGTGATGCCATCCAGCCATCTCATCCACTGTCGTCCCCTTCTCCTCATGCCCCCAATCCCTCCCAGCTTCAGAGTTTTTTCCAGTGAGTCAACTCTTCGCATGAGGTGGCCGAAGTATTGGAGTTTCAGCTTTAGCATCATTCCTTCCAAAGAATACCCAGGGCTGATGTCCTTCAGAATGGACTGGTTGGATCTCCTTGCAGTCCAAGGGACTCTCAAGAGTCTTCTCCAACACCATAGTTTAAAAGCATCAATACTTTGGTGCTCTGCCTTCTTCACAGTCCAACTCTCACATCCATATATGACCACAGGAAAAACCATAGCCTTGACTAGATGGACGTTTGTTGGCAAAGTAATGTCTCTGCTTTTGAATATGTTATCTAGGTTGGTCATAACTTTCCTTCCGAGGAGTAAGCATCTTTTAATTTCATGGCTGCAGTCACCATCTGCAGTGATTTTGGAGCCCCCCAAAATAAAGTCTGACACTGTTTCCAGTGTTTCCCCATCTATTTCCCATGAAGTGATGGGACCGGATGCCATGATCTTTGTTTTCTGAATGTTGAGCTTTAAGCCAACTTTTTCACTCTTCTCTTTCACTTTCATCAAGAGGCTTTTAATTCCTCTTCACTTTCTTCCATAAGGGTGGTATCATCTGCATGTCTAAGGTTATTGATATTTCTCACAGCAGTCTTGATTCCAGCTTGTGCTTCTTCCAGCCCAGCGTTTCTCATGATATACTCTGCATAGAAGTGAAATAAGCAGGGTGACAATATACAGCCTTGACGTACTCCTTTTCCTATTTGGAACCAGTCTGTTGTTCCATGTCCAGTTCTAACTGTTGCTTCCTGACCTGCATATAGGTTTCTCAAGAGGCAGGTCAGGTGGTCTGGTATTCCCATCTCTCTCAGAATTTTCCACAGTTTATTGTGATCCATAGTCAAAGGCTTTGGCATAGTCAATAAAGCAGAAATAAATGTTTTTCTGGAACTCTCTTGCTTTTTCGATGATCCAGCAGATGTTGGCAATTTGATCTCTGGTTCCTCTGCCTTTTCTACAACCAGCTTGAACATCCGGAAGTTCTCGGTTCACGTATTGCTGAACCCTGGCTTGGAGAATTTTGAGCATTACTTTACTAGCGTGTGAGATGTGGTCTCAAACAGTCGGACAAGATTGAGTGACTTTCACTAGTATATTAAAGATTATTCTAGGTGTTGGTAATATAGCAGTAGATAAAAGAAAAAGACAAGATGGTTGGATGGCATCACCGACTCAATGGACATGAGTTTGATCAAGCCCTGGGAGATGGTGAAGGACAGGGAAGCCTGGTGTGCTGCAGCCTTGGGGCTGCAAAGAGTCAGACACAACTAAGCGACTGGACAACAACAAAACGGAAATTCCTGCCCTTAATAGGGGGTGATAGGCAGTCAACAAGTAGGTAAATAGACCATATTCTGGGTGATCATGAGTGTTCTGAAGAAAAATAAAACAAAAAGTAGAGACAGGGCAATGCAGGGTGGTGGTGATAATTTAAAACTTAAGTAGGATAAAGAAGAGGACACGGATAGATGGGCAGCCTTGATGTAGTGTTGTTTCCCCGGGACCAAAGAAAGATGTTCAGGCAGCCGGTGGCCTCAGATTCTCTGGGTGCAATCTAACTTTGCATCCCAATTAACAGTGACAGCTTACGGCTTTAAAATAGGAAATAAAATGGAAGGAAAGCAACTGCTTGATAGTTGACCTGACATTCACTGTTGCAAGATTGGGAACGTACAATAAATGTCACTGACGGAGCAATATTCATGAAGTAAAAATGTCAGTTTTCAATTTGGTATGAGGATGGTTTGACATGTATTAGTCGCACACAGAATATTATCATAATTAATGCATTAATAATGCAGCTGTCCTTTTTCTCCCCATTCCAGATTTAAAAGGAGGAAATGGAGAGAGTCAGGTGAAAGAGCAGCTCTCGCCCTGTTCAGACCTTTCCTGCTAGCATTCGTCTCTTCCGGTGCCCTCCCCTCTTGGTGGCCTTGGCTCCTGATTGGTGTCGGTTCAGATTTATCATCTCCATTCGTCACTCACATTTCCAGGAACAATACCAATGGCCTTTTCTGCTAAGGTCTTGCTTTTTAATTTTCAGCAGTACTTTTAAAAGTATTTTGAAAGATACAAGTTTACTGAAGAAAAGGCATATCGGCTAAATCAGAAATCTAAAAATCTCCCACAAGCACACCACCCAGACAAAATACTAATATTTTGGTGTTTATGCGTCAGCCTTTTTTTTTTTCATAACTGTATATATTTATAGATACAAGATCATTCTGTACAGTTTGCTGATTGACTTAGCACCAAGTAAATATTCTTTTTCATCTTAGGAACTGCTCTTCTGCAGTGTGACTGGGTGGTATTGCATTATACAGACGTAGCATGATATGATTAACTAGTCCCTTTAGTTGTCATGTAAATAGTTTCTATATTTTTGATAGTATAAAGTGTCATGATGAGCATATATGTAGCCAGGCCTTTGTACATATGTATGAGTATGTATGTTTATTTTTGACAGATTTTTAGATGTGCAGCTGATGGAAGTATTAGTTATCTATTGCTAGAGTAATCCTGCAAAGCAGGGCTTCTGTGGCACAAATGATGAGCATTATTCACAAGATTGGGAACAAGTAGGGGTCCACTCGCTGGCTCTGCTGATCTTGGTTGGGTGGCTCCTTACCTGGGTATCAGTTGGCTGGCTGTTGGCTGATCGAGACTGTCTGGGACCCAGTGCCTGGGGGAACTTGACTCTATTCCATTGCTTCCCATTCTCTGGCAGGCTGGCCCGAATGTGTTCCCATGTCATTGGCAGAGGCATAGCAAGCTTGTTCTTCCACATATTTTCCAAGTTTCTGCTTAGATCACATTTACGAACATCACAGAGTAAATTATGTGACTGAGCCCAGCATCAAGGGGCAAAACAGTTGGAGGGGACTGCAGAATTATACAGCCAAGGTGTGCATTCAGGACGGGGTGAAAAACAGGGGCCACATTGGCAACTTGCCCTGTGGGGTCACACGGCATCCTTATTTTTAAAGCATGTGATAGATATTTCCAAATTGCTCTCTGGGAAGTCTGAACCAGCTCCACTAACTGTATGAGACTTCACGGTTTTCCAGTTCTCTTGACTCTTGCTGACTCTGGGGATGGTTTATGACTCTCCACCTTGGCTGTTGTGATTGACCTCCCTCTCGGTCCTGCGCGTTTTTCTCTTTGGGCTGATTCTTTCCCTGCAGAGTGACTCCAGAGCTGCCCCAGGCTCTGGTCCACACATCCCTTTCATTCGGTCTTCTGCCCACTTGACCTTGTACATGTTCCGACCACATCTCACCTCTCTGGAATGTTCAGTGATCCGTAAGAGCTCTTTTCCAGCTGTTCTGAGTCAGCAGGCGTTTACTGCATGTCTCTGCCACCTACACCAGTAGCAGGGTAATTGTTACTTCTCTTTATTCCCAGAATCTCCAAATTTTGGGGGGCCAGAAAAAAGCTAAGAATTCAGTCTTTTTTTTTTTTTTAATACAATATTGTTCCAAGAAGATAGTTACTTATATGGGATGTGTGTGGATGAAGACATGGATGCAGATAAAAACTTGCCTGGAGAAAAGGTTGTTAGTATTTTAGTATATCTGCATGTAGAGGAATTATGGTGAATTAAAAAAAAAAAACTAACATGTGTACAGCAACTGAAAGTCATAGGAGTTAAATGACTTGCCTCCTATTCTATAGGTAAATACTAGCAAGCTGACTGCAGCCCAGTTCTGCTGATTCCTGGTTTAACACTCCCTTGAGATGACACCACAACACGAACTCTGGGGCCCAGCTGTCTTTTTGTTTGATTGTTTGGTTCCAAGCAGCATTGGTGGTTTGGTTTGGTTTGGTTTTGCAAGAGTGCTTTGCTTTCTGTGGGTTCATAGAGAAATTAGGAATATTTTTAAGTGATTGAGTCATCTAAACCAGCTATGTGAATGTTGGGTGCGTAGACATATGTCTGGGGGCATAACTTATCCTGGGTTCAAAATTTGACAGGTGATTCAGGTAAATAGTGGATTTTATCTGTTAAATCATATTAAGGTTCCCAAGCAGATGTATCTTGAATTCTGAACACATAATTTATCGGAGGTATGTGGCAATATTAATTATTTAGTATATACAAAAGGTAAGCTTTGCAGATTTAGAGTAGAATCAGATAAGCTTTTAAGGGACATCTCAGTTGTTTAGATTGATTAAATTTCTTGCTGTGAACCAACTGAGGTGGGGTGACTGTGATACAGTGTTGTTTTTTTTCTTCCCCCCGGAACTTACTTTCACTAGAGCGATTCTGAAGACCTGGAGGTTGGTTAGGAGACCAGGGCATGTGCTTCTGTCCATGGAAATGGTGGGTTAGTCTGCTTCGAGATGAATCTTTGATTTGGTTTTGCTTGCCCTTTGTCTTATTTCCCTTTTATCCAAGCTCTAAGATATCCAAAAATAAAAAGAAAGCTTTATTCCTCTGGAGAGTAAGGATTGGCTCCAGTATTACTGTAGTGCTGAAGAGAGAGACATACTTTGAAGAGCTCTTAACCTAGAGAATACCCAGGAGATATTTGTATTTTGAATGTATTGTCTGAGTCAAAGCCAGATGTTAAATTGAGGCATTTGGGGCCTGGAAGCATGTTACTGTTGCTGAATTAACTAACACCTTTTACCCACTTAGAGCTTTCTGTAAGGCTTCTTAGATCACAGAGGGTGCACATACTCAGAAATGGACACCAACCAGTGGGGACAAAGAGACCGGGATCTGAGGCTGCTTCACCAAGCAACAGGAGGAAGAATCCAAGCCTCTGAAAAATAAGCATCTATAGGTTCTCTTTCCTAGTGCTTCCGTGGTGTTTGTTTTGCTTTGTGCCAGTTGGCTTGCAGAGAACAACTGCCCTGGAAGCTGAGTTTTTGCAAGCCTGTTACGGGATTCAGATGCAGGCTTCAGCCAGTCAGTGAGGGTTGCCGGGAGCCAGTGTGAGGAATCCCGCCCGTGACAAGGTCATGAGGAAGGAAGCTGACATACGCAAGGCGTGCTCAGACTTCAGGGACCCCTCTGGAAATTCCTAAGCATGTACCCCAATAAAAATCTGCCGGCTTTTGTGCTCTGCTTTTCTACTCTTCTGACATTTTCTGGAAAAAGTCAATTCAGGGCTTTAGTCTTCTGCATTTGAAAGAGTGTTTCAATCTAAAAAACCCTCTGATGGCTTTCTAGCCTGCCTGCAGGACTCGTACAGCTGCGAGTGTGATTGTTTGAGGCCTCCTGACCGCAGGAGGCACAGGAAGCTTAAAACATCCTAGGAATGTAGAAGCTTCCGAGGAGTCAAAATCTTTAAAATAGGACTGATTAAAAGTTTCATTTGTTGAATCAATGCTTGCTGCCAAATTTTCATATCCTTTATTTTTAGATATAGTTGGTATATAGAAAAACAAGTAGTAGACCTGGTATTAGCAACATTAGATCTTTGAGTTAAGTACCTTCTTTGTTATAACCCACTGCACCTTTGTTCTATAGAGATGTAACTTTAATGCTTTAAGGAGATGCAGATTAAAGAAAAACACTTCAGGGGAAACAAAATTAACATTCATTAAGGAAGAGAGCCAAAAAGTGTTAACAAGCCTCTTGGCCAGAAGATAATGTAAATCACCTGAGACCTTTTGTATACCAAATGATGTATAGAAAGTGTCTGAGCTGCGAACGCTACATAATCTTGTGTTACCCATTGACCTCTGTTTTATCAAAAGTATAAAAGGCCTTCTGAACAATAAAGGATGGGGCCAGCTTCTCGGACCAGTTTCTCGGACTAGTCTCTCGGCCTGGTTTCTTGGGACTCTGGCTCCCCCCGTGTCTTTCTCTCTCTTTCTTCTTCTCTCCCTTTCCTTCTCTCTGCTCTTTACTTTAACTTCAGGCTGAATCTCCACCTGGGGCGCGGAGGCTCGCCAGGTCTACTTACTTGCCCTGGCTGTTAAGACCCGCACGAAAGGGAGTTTAAGGCGAGGCACCCTTAGATATTCAAACGGGCGCCGGTGGCCCAACGTAGATGGTGCAAATTCCTTGTCTGGAATTTTATTGGCCTTCCGCGTAAACAAAGCTATTCAGCCCTCTTCCTCCACTTAATCTTCTTACTACACTATAGTTTCTTAATCTAATCTTACATTAATAAATAAACAAGTCTTTCCACACCAACGCCGTCCACCCTTCGAATTCCCTGGATCCACCGGGGCTGGACCCCGGCAGAGGGTCTAGTCATTCTATGCCTAGATGGACTCCAGTGACCCCTGCTTGTTTATGCTAGGACTCAGGCATCACACCGCTGTCACTGTTAGCCCCCAACCCCACCTGTACCCCCCCACACCTGCTCCTGGGCTCCAGCTACTCATGTGCTTTACTTAAGAATATCTCGGAGTTACCCTCACACAGCTGTTGGCTGCTTCTGGATGGAAAATGCTCAGTTAGAGCCAAACAAGCATGCTACTAGAACTGAGTATATTTTGATAAAATCGGTTCAGTTAATATGTCCCTTAGGGTGAAGTACATCTCCACTTCTCTTGCTAAGGAAGTCAGTAGCTTCATTTCCAGCCTGGGTTCAAACTCAGATTGAACTCTTAGAAAGTATTTAAGACCACAGTGAGATCCACCTGGGTTCTCATCAGTGTGTGATTAAGACATGTGTGGGGAGGGATGGAGTAAAACAGGAAATGATGGGGCAAAGGGCAAGGAAATAAGCTGGGGCACAGGCCAGTGAGAGGAAGGAACAGCCGTGGACACGTCACCCTGCTCAATCAAGGTCAGCACGGTGGCCCCCAGTGTCTTGCTCCATTATCTCAATCCTCTAGAAGATCCTGCTAATGAGGCCAAGGGAGGTACACAGAAGCTCACCTGAGTTGTTTTGCTCAAGTCTTGCTTGCACTGTAAGTTGTAGCTCTGGCTGGAAAATCACTAGCATGGGGCATGAGAAGGAATTTGAATGATAACAGTGGGCATTTGTCAACAAGTTCTTCCAAGTCAAACCCTAGCTGCTTATTTCACCTCTGTATGCCTGTTTCTTCTTATGAAAAACTATGGTAATATTGGAATAATATTCAATCTCATAGGCTCTTAACTTCCTCTACAGGTGTATAAAAAGACTCTTCTGTCTTTTAATATTCTTTTAATACTTTTCTTGCTTGAGCATTTGTTTTCTTCTCTCAGACAGGGACTTTTTTTTTTTTTTTTTTTTAAACCATTCCTTCTGCTCTCTGATGTTGTATTGATTTCACTGTGCACAACTGGGCTCTGAGATTGTACAGCTGGCTAGCCGTGTACCCCCACATGATGGCTTACTGGGAGCTTAGTTACTCCAGAGCAGGAGGAGCTGAAGAGAAAGAGCAGGAGTTACCTTGACACGTACACATACCTGTTGCAATTTATACTTTGCTCACACCTGAGCTCAGCCCATCCTAGGACCAACCCTGGTAGGGTCTCCAAAGGGCTCAGCATCTGTATCTCTTCATGAAGGTCCTTTTGTAATTTTCTTTGATCCAGTATCTGTCCTTCTTCAAATGTTTATTAACTGCCACAGCATCCTGCTGAATGTTCTTAGGTCTGTTTTCTGTAAGGCTGGAGTAAAAGAAACAGGTGGCTCCCTGGCAGCGAGGTATAGTTCAGGGCATTCGTGGGATGACCCCGTGGCTGTTCCCATCTGAAGGGCTGGAGTGAGACGCTTCAAGATTTCCCGACTTTCAGGATTTTGGAGACCTGGAGTTTAGGGAACTTGGGAGGCCTTGAGCAGTTGCTGGCCAGCTCACGCTGCATTTTAGGGCACATCTGTAGTTTCATGGTGTGCCCACCCCGACATTGCAGCCCCCTTCTTATTACTGCTTTGATGCGTGAGAAGCACCTGTGCTGATTCTCTATCTTATCACCAGTCAGTATCTCTTTTTAGATGCTTATTATCCAGAGAATAATACATAGGCATGCTATAATATTAACAGATGATCTAGGAAGTGCTATATAAATATTTGTTAAATAAATTTTTAAAAGTAAATGCAATGCAAGGAAAATTTCAGTTCTCTTCTGTGGAAGTAACAACCATCATCAATTTCATGAAGTCCCTTCTAGAAATTGTCCAGGTATACACAGACGTGTCTGCATACACGGATACCACCCCGCTTTGCCTTAACATGTGCAATAGGCTGGGAATGTGTAAATCCCACTGTTTACCGTCCTGCAAGGAACTTCTGAATGGGGCCTCAGGGATACAAGCATCCACACAGGGAAACTACTTTCCCTTCCTGTTGTCTCTGGGGCCCAGCCAGGGTCACCAGGGAGACCAAAGCTTGGGAGGTCAGTTCCCTTATCGATCCAGAGCTCTGGTGTTCTCAGAAAGATGACAAGCCAGAATATGGAGTTAAGATTTACTCCTCCTGAAGCTCACCAAAATTTTAATAGTGTGTGGGATGGAGGAGGGAAGGCTATAATTATTTTCTTCTTTTTACATTTCCTTTGAATAAAGATCACATATTAACAATGAAACATTTATAATGAAAAATCCCAATACCCTTAAGTATTCCAATTCCCCCTGAAGTGGAATCTTAAACCCTCAATTTATTAAAGGTACTAGTGAAGTTTTTATTGGTTACAAGCAGGTAACCTCTTTTACAAACAGGCAATCTCTTTCTAATGTCTAAGAACACTCAGAGTACAGCTACCTGTGTCTTGGTATAATAGAAGTGGTTCTTAATGAGCTCGGCTTACAGACACTAGGAACGAGATAAGAGTTGGTTCTGAGTGTATCTGTAGTGAGTGAACACTGCTTTGAAAACTCTCCTGGACCAAGATGCTGGTGGTGAATGATGGCATCTCCCAGGGGGCTTTCAAAGTTGCCCCTTCGCTTGTTGCAAGTCAGCACTGTAGGGCAGAGGTTCCCACATAGTGGGCTTTGGACTCCTCTGGGGCTGGGAGATTGCAGCGAGTGGACCATGGATCCTTCTAAGCATAGCACACTGTTTGCCTCAAATAACACAGTTACCAGTTTTTCCTGTTTTTTTTTTTTTTTAATTGGGGTATAGTTGCTTTACAATATTGTGTTAGCTTCTGTTGTACAATGAAGTGAATCAGCTATATGTGTCCATATATGCAATTATCATTGATGACAATTTCTCATGTGCCAGGCACTGTTCTGGAACCTTTCATATTTATTTACTCAGGCAATTCAGTGACCTAGTTGAAGCCAGTAACATTTCAATCTCCTTATTGAGGAAACTGAGCCCCAAAAGGGTGAAGTGAGCTATCTCAGGTCTCTCTACTATTATTAATAAAGTCATGGTTCTAATCCATGCCGTCTGGCTCCAGAGCCCCCTCCTAATCACTGAACCACCATCCTTCTCAGAGAAGCAGATCATGTTTCATGTATGTGGGCTATCTGTATGTTGAGTGTATGTAGGTCAGTGATGATTGTGGTTTGGACCACAGTGTTAGTGGTGAAACAGGTGGGAGAAGAGGTCTGATTCCAGCTGGATTTTGAAGGTAAGCCTGACAAGGTTTATTGAGAGAGGGGCAAACTTGATACCAAAAACATCAAGGTATTAAATATTTGGCCTGAGCCCCTGGAGGGATGAATTAATACTCACTGAGGTGGGAAGAGCGGAGAGAGAAGCAGATTTGGGGGGAGGGTGGAAGTTAGGGATTCCGTTTTGGACTTGCTGAGTTTCAGTCCGAGATACCCAAGGAGAAAAATGAAATAGGTAGTTGGATACAGAAGATAATGAGTTTAGGGAGAAGTCTGGAGTTCAGAATTTGGGAGTCATTAGCATAAACATGCCACTTAGGGGCCTGAAATTTAATGGGGACACAGACTTGACTGTGGATAATCAAGAGGTTGAAAGGCTGATCCAGAGGAAGGCTTGGGGACCTGTTGTTTAGAGGAGGAGATGGTAGACAGCAACTGGATTGTTTTTGCTTTGAGTAAATAAAGTTTTATTGGAACACAGCTCTTTGCCTTTCTTTGTCTTAAGGCCTCTTTTGAGCTACAGTGGTGGAGTGGAATAGTTGTGACAAAGGCTTACAGCCTGCCAAGCCAAGAGAATTTACTGTCTTTATACAGGCAGGTTTGTTCAACCTGGATTAGAAATCAGGGAGAGGATGGGGGTCCAGCAAAGGAGACTCAGAAGGCATAGCCAGGCAGGAGGAAGGGGCCCCAGGAGCTCTGCAGCATAGACCAGGTGGGGTAAGGCTTTGGGAACGTGTGACCTGGGCAAGTTACTTTACCTGTGTGGATAGCAGTCATGCAGAGTTATTGTGAAAATGAACCAGGATGATAGAGGTAAAACCCTCAGCTGTGCCTGACCGATAGGACGTGCTCATATGTAAGTAACTATCTTACAGCACCCATTTTCCCTCGCTTAGTCTGCAGTCCTTGGCCTCGGCTCTGTGCTAGGGTGGTGACTGTCCCCAGCCCACTTGAGTAAGCCGTGTGACCTGTGCTCAGGCCCTGAAGAAGCCGGAGGAAGTTGAGCCAGCCACCCTCCAGCCTCTGCTTTTACCTTCCATCTTTGACAAACAGTTTTACTGAAAGCTTTTGAGCAAATGGCAAATCCAGTTTCATACATGTCATTTACCAGTGACAACACATTCTGTGTTTCAGGATTTGATAGGCTCCCGGGGGGCTATGTCCCTGACAACACTGGTTGGCAGCTCTCTCCTGGGCAATTAAAGCCCATACCCCTAATGTTAGAGAAGGGCCTAGATATCCCATCCATGCCCTGGGACATTTTCTCCCAGGAAGAGCCTTAGATGAGAAGCTTGAAGAGGGAGTGAGACCTGTTATTCAGTCGCTCAGTTGTGTCCAGCTCTTTGCAACCCCATGGATTACAGCTCTCCTGGCTCCCCTGTCCTCCACTGTCTACTGGGGTTTACTCAAATTTATGTCCATTGAGTCAGTGATGCCATCCAGCCGTCTCACCCTCTGCCACCCGCTTCTCCTTTTGCCTTCAATCTTCACCAGCATCAGGGTCTTCTTCAGTGAGTTGGCTCTTCACATCAGGTCGCTAAAATATTAGAACTTTAGCTTCAGCATCAGTCCTTCCAGTGAATATTTGGGGTTGATTTCCTTTAGGGTTGACAGGTTTGAGACCCACTGGGGCTTCTCTAAAGACCCTGGCTCCAAAGCTTGGGTAAGGAAAGAATTACCTTGCATCATGTAATGGTTTGGAATTCAGCACCCCAGCTTCACCACTGGCCCCCTCTGGGTCCAGAGTCTCAGGAGTACACAGAAGTGGCTGTCCTTTTGGGCAGCTCATGAAAGAGAATCTGGCCTTTCCCATTCACTTGTTCTTGTATCTGTTATAGGTCCTCTTCTTTCTGTTATGGCTATATTCCCTGGTTAGTCTCTAAAGCAGTACTTCTTCAAGTGATCCGTGGACCATCAGTATCACCTGGAAAGTTGTTAGAGGCACCAGTCCAAGCCGTGGAATCAGCAGTTTCTGGTGTATGACCTTGGACAGGTTAGTTAGCCTCTGAAATGTGGTGCACCCCCGGTGGAATATGGGAATGATGATAGCGCAGGATTGTTGTAAAGCTTAAATGAGACGAGCAATCCACTGAGCTCACCAAGTCCTCCAGGTGATTCTCATCACGCTCAAGTTTGAGAACCACTCCTCTTTAGATGCTGCTAAAAGATCCCCATTTTGAGACAGACATTCTTGCCAAGAGAATTTTTCAGATTTTATCCCTTTATACACCTCAGACCATTTTTACTCTGAGCTAATCTGCCAATTATCTTTCCAAAATGAATGCTTTCTCATTTTCTTAAAATTGTTACAGGATAGCAATCACGGTTTAGCTTTTCCGTAAAGACTCAGGGCGTAATGATGAGTGTGATTATTGCTGTGTTGAGTATAGGGCTTTTTCTACCATATGTCTGTGTTTGTGTATTCTTTACTAGTTTTTTAGCTTATTTTTTTTTCAGTCGTGTGTGGCTTTCTTCTTCATTGTCTGCATATCAGCTGTTCCTACCATAAGCAAACTGGTAGGAGCCCTGTCACTTTCTAATTTTATTTTTAAATTGATTTTTTACAGGAACTGAAATAATCAAGATGGTTAATAGGGTGTGCAAAGCAAGAATAAATGAGTAAAAAATAAGAGTAAATAACCAAATGAAAATCTGAGGGGATTTTTTTTTCAAGTATAAGCTTTTGTACCTGAATTCTCTAGGGTAGAATTTGGATTCTTGCCTGCCTTGCTGTTTATTTCTGATACTTTCTCAATGATTGGTGTTTTGAATGATGAAAGTTGTGGTACAGTACTTACCACCCCATCCTTCTTCTGAACATTTACCCCCATGTTATACTGTCTCTTGTGTCTTTCTTCAGTATTGACGTATTTTCCTAAAAGATCTAATTCATAACAGAAAATTCATTCACATCTAAATTATTGCTCTTTGGAATGAAAGGGAGTATTAAATGTGAGGTACCCCCTCTCCCTTTCTCCCTTTTTCTCTTATTTTACTTTCTTTGGGTTCCTAAGTCAGCTTGGGAGAGAGTACCCAGGGCTGACATGTGAAAAAAAATCTGTATTCTAGGTTTGGTTCTACCACTAAGTGACTGGATGGGATAAGGGAAATCACTTGGCTTCTCTGGGCCTGGAGCTACAGCATTATAAATGCAGATGATAATAATAATGATAATAATCCTCCTTCCTTGGAGCAGTGTAGCAGGAATCCTAGTAAATAGTGTAAGTGGAAATGTAACACCATATACACCTGATCTGCATGGTGGTCAAGGGGCATCCAAGATATTTTGGCCGCATGGAGGCCTTAAGGACGTTTCTTCTGTTTCCCTTGCCCCAGGATCCAGCTGCCTTGGTCCAGAGACTTTGGGGTCTTGCTCTGTTTTTTTATCCTATTTCAGAGTATACCCAATCAATAGAGATGTAAAATAAAGTCACAAAGTGGAAGCTCATACTCACTATAGAAAATGTTGGCAGGAAATACAGCAATAATGATAGTTCCACAAAAAAAAACACACAAACAAACCCGGATTGTGGAATGCACAGTGTGTGTGGATGGTGGTGTTTCAGCTCTGCTCATTGCTTTGAAATCTGGTGCATTCTGAGATGAGGATGTGCCGAGGGTTTAGACAGCGTGCCTGCTTGGCACCTGAGGTTCTTGGAAGGGACTGGAGGGGGTCTTTCAATGCAGGCCTGCCAGCCAAGATTCTCAGATGGGGCATGCCTTCCACTGATTAAGGCCACTCTGGGCCTCAGCACTGAATAGATCCAGGGGCCCAAGAAGCCCACACCTCTGAGATGCAGAGGGACACCCCCTTTCCTGAATAGCTGGTTCCCTTCTATTCTGTCCCTTTGCGTGTCTTCCTCTCCCAGGAGAGATTGCTGACAGCTACTGTGCCTGAAGACACCCAAGAAGGCTTCCACCCTCTGCAGGAAACTTCTGAAAGAGCGAACCCAGTCCGCCTCACTTTTCTGCCAGTCCTAGCCCTACCCTCTCTTTACAGCCCCGTGTAAGTCTGACCTTACTGGCATCAGCAAATCCTTCAGTCTTCAAGACTCTCTCATCTCTGGCCTCTGCCAGCACTTGTCACACGAGATTATCTTTGGCACTTACCGTCTGTTGCCTGGTTCGGTATATGTATGAGGGATGTGTCTCTCAAATCTTGAGAGTGGTGCAAGGTCTTTCTGCTAGCTGTGCTCTGGGCTTCCCCGGTGGCTTAGACTGTAAAGAATCCACCTGCAATGCAGGAGACCCGGGTTTGATCCCTGGGATGGGAAGATTCCCCTGGAGAAGGGGAAGGCTACCCACCCCAGTATTCTTGCCTGGAGAATTCCATGGACAGAGGAACCCGCTGGGCTACAGTCCGTGGGATCCCAAAGAGCGAGGCATGATGGAGCAGTTACTACAACTCACACCAGTCTTCTATAAGCAAATATACTAGTTCTGGTCTTGAGCCAGAGCCACCTGGAGCAGTAGGATGTCTGCCCTGGCGAGGCTTAGGAACTGTGTCCTTGGGACTGGGCTGGTTCCAAGGACACAGTTTGGGGGCAGCCAGAGACAGCACAATGACAGGGAGGAATTGAGTGCCCTTAAAAGCCTGGGCTTCTTGTCCAGAGGAGGAAACATGTCAAAGGCAAGGGTACAGTCAGGGTTGAAAATCAAAGGATGAGGAGTCCCGCAAGTGGCTCAGGACCAAGGCTGTGAAGAGTCCCCTGCCAGGGCTAGGAGGCCTTGTTAATTAATATTGCCTCGTGCTCTTTTTGACATGGAAACAGGCCATTTCTTTTCAAGAACTGCTCCCAGGCATGTGGCCTGTGGAAGTGTCACTCTTTCATCTGGCCCCTGACCACAAAGACCACAGCGTCCCACTCCTCTCACCCGAGATGCAGAAGGTGGACTCGGTCCTTTCTTAGCATATGAAAGGCTTAGCATATGAGTCGAGGGAATGGGGAGCAGACCAACCTCTTATGTAATGAATGAATGTTCCGACAAGTACCTTTTTAAGGCATTATGGATATAGAAACATTTCATTTCCCAAACAGTGGAGACTTGAGACCAAATGCTGGACCAACCCTAAAGGGAAGTTAAACGTTTTCTTCATCGAGAGTGAGCATCCTATACATTTAAGAGCAGAAAGAGAAAGCTTGCTGGGGTTTGGGAATGGGGGATTGAGTCTATTTCTTCTTAGGATAATGAACTGCAATAAATTAAGAGGAGATGGAACAATATGGTGTGTAGTGACTGTTATCAGAGAAGTAAAATGCTGTTTATATAAGAAGACAAGGTGATGGGACCGTGATATGGACAGACCTCTGGCTTTAATTAGGTGACACCTTAGTGCTATTGATACTGGGCAGTCTACTTATTGCCAGGAAGAGGTCTGTTTTCAGAGGCAGTGAGCTGTGTCCACATAAAAACATTTCAAAGACCAGTGCAGAGCAGGAGGGCCAGTGGGAGTTGAGTTGGTCAGTTGCCATGGTGAACAGAGTGCCTGCTGAGAAGTTGCCCCATCTTCACACAGGGT
The DNA here is from genome assembly GCF_042477335.2 of Ovis canadensis. Lineage (NCBI taxonomy): Eukaryota > Metazoa > Chordata > Mammalia > Artiodactyla > Bovidae > Ovis > Ovis canadensis. The sequence goes on from NC_091251.1 coordinate 100,145,461, forward strand.
CAGGGCTGGGTAGGATGATGCTTCTCAAACTCTAATGTGTGTATTTTTCAGCTGAGGGGTCTTGGGAACAGTGAATTCTGATTCACAAGCTTTGGGTGGGCTCAGGGCTGTTTCTAACTAATTTCCAGGTGCTGTTGATGCTACTGGTCTGTGGACAGTGTTTTGAGTGGCCTCGGGCACAGTGGCCATTGGCTGAAGAAGCAGTAGATCTTAATTTCAGCCCTGTGTGTGGCCCTGGACAAGTCATGAACTCTCTGAGACCCAGTTTCCTCAATGGTAGTGAGGGAGGGAAATAGACTAGCCCTCTCCACTTCTGCAGTGCAGTGTTTCTGTTTTAGTGCTTGAGAGAAAGACGTGTGTATGCGTGCTCAGTCACGTCTAGCTCTTTTGAAACCTCATGAACTGTAGCCCGCCAGGCTCCTCTGTCCATGGAATTTTCCCGTGGGTTGCCATTTCCTCTTCCAGGGGATATTCCTAACCCAGGGATCAAGCTCGCACCTCCTGTGTCTCCTGCCTTGGGAGGCAGATTCTTGACCAGTGAACCACCTGAGAATCCCCAGGGAGAATGGAGACCTCTGCCTTATTCTTCCTTAGAGTAGCCTGGAGGTTGTGTCCATTGGTCTTGCAACCTGGAAATTTACATGGTTCCTCCACCCTCTGTGTGGGTGGTTTGGTCAGTGTCTGCTCAGTGCCTCTAAGAGTGGATACCAGATTCTGTTGTTCTCTTGAAGGAAAAGAGAACCAGAGACTACAGTTGAGTGACTCCTGCCCCACATCCATCTTCGGTTCACAGGTGACTTCCCCTCCCCACGTATCACTTGTTTAGATTCAAACTGTGACCTCTAGGAATCTCCTGTCCTTTCTGCCTGGGTAGCTGGCTCATTGGACACCCTGAAAGAATACCTAGGCCTCAGACCTCTGAATCCGTTTCTCTGAGATGAGATGTCCAGTTTGTTCATGACAACAATAGCTGCCAGGCCTCTTACAGTTATGCAATAGGTTTCTTTTTTTAACCAGGTCTTGAAAATCTGTGCATTATCCTTTAGGTAATAAATGAAATAAAAAATGACTGAAAATAAATTGGCTTTGCAAAGTGGGACTGAAGCTTTTCTCCTAACTCCACCTGTTTTTTTTGGTTCTTATTGCTTTTTAGGGAGCTGATGGCAAGTGATTTCTTATTAACCCTTTTTCAGGGCCCACTTCATCTTTCACAAGTGGTTGTCGGGACTTTGGCCTGATGCCGGAGGGATCCCCCATCAGTTACTCTCCAAATGGGGAGGTGACTTAAGGAGACATTATCGTGTGTCTTCTGGTGCGGGGTGGCTTTTGTTCCTTCCTGGCCTGTTTCCACCTTGAAGAATCACTTTCTAACTGTCATGGTGGCTGTATTAAAGAAAAATATGTCTTTCTACCCAGATTTTTCAACTGAGGGCTGGGAGGTGAGAGAATAACCCTTCTGTCTAAGCATGACATCAGGATCAATTTCCCATGGATCCGCTCAGGCTGCTACCTCTTTGCCTCCTTAAAATGTCATTAGCACTTTATTTTGGCCTGTGCTGGGGTCTTCGTTGCTGCGTGGGGCTTTCTCTGGTTGCGGCGAGTGGGGGCTATTCTTCGTTGCGGTGCATGGGCTTCTCACTGTGGTGGCCTCCCTTGTTGAGGAGCACAGGCTCGAGGCTTCAGTGGTTGTGTCTTGAGGGCGCAGTAGTTGTGGAGCACAGGCTTAGCAGCTGTGGTGCATGGGCTGAGTTGCTCTGTGGCACGTGGAATCTTCCCGTCCCAGAGATCAAACCTGTGACCCCTTCATTGACAGGCAGACTCTTCACCCCTGGATCACCAGGGCAGTCCTCGTGAGCACTTAAGTGCAGCCCAATGCTTTAGGAATGGTGCAGTCTGCTCCGTGTGTGGCAGACCCATTGTTTGGCTGTCATCTGTCTCTCTCATCTGTACTTGTGATACCTTCCTTCTGGGCATGGGGTGTGACACCTGGGGGCTGGATAACTGGCAAGATGGTCTGGAACATGGATCCCTCTCGCGAGGGAGACACTGACAGAGTCCCTACAGTAAGTCTAACTGGAGATGCCCTCTTGGTTTGCAAGTGGTAGGGGGGAAACCACAAGGGCAGGAAGCGACCCCTGCCCCTTGTGTGCCCACAGAGACTTGGATTGGTTTGATGGAGGTTTTCTTGAGTCGTCTGATTTTGCTTCTCATTAGTATCTCTTCCCTGCGTTCCCAGCCACACTTCCGTCCTCGTTGTGTGCAGAGCTATTAACCATGCTCATGAGTGGCACATCTGTGGAAACGTGGTTGCTGCTGGAGCGCTGTGTTTGTGTAAAATATTGAACAGTCTGTAAAGATTTATCCTGGCTTCCCGTCCTGTCCCCTACACTCCCCTCTTTTCTTTACTTAAAGATATGCTAACATCTCTGCTTCTATGGGGAGGAAAAAACCTTTAAAGTGAGACAGCATGAAGATAAAATGCCCTTCTCTGACCGTCTCCCTCTAGAATGAGCTTGCAGACCTTACGGGAGGCCACGGGGTGGGGTGGGTGGGGGGTGGGTGCAGCCCACAGCAGTGGGGGGGGGGTGCAGCTTCACTGCGAGCCCACCTGCCCCCGTCTCTCCCTCTCTCCCTCTCTCTCTCTCTCTCTCTCGTTCCTCTCTCTCTCTCTCTCTCTCTCTCTCTCTCTCTCTCTCTCTCTCTCTCTCTCTCTCTCTCGTCCCTGTCCCCTGGGAGCCAGCTCCCCTGAGCATGGGCTAGGTACGCGGGAACCCACCAAGTCTGCCTTGCTCATTCGCATCCCAAGATACAAGCCTCTCACTTCAACAACTTGGGTCCGTTTTGGTTGTAAGGGACCCTCTGATTTCCTAAAATATTAATCTCTGCTCCTCTGTTTGGTCACTGGAGATGCCAGGGGCTGAAATTTGGTCCTGGGCGCAGGTGAGCCGGGGCTGGGGTTAGGAAGTGGGCAAACAGTCATTCTCACCCCGGGCATAGCTGGCAGGGGCCTGGCTTAAAGGGGTTTGCAGACCACTGACCTCACCCTTCCTCTTGTTGGTGGCTTAGAGCTCAGTTTCTTGTGAGCAGGCTGAAGGCTCTCCTCACCCTGTCCTACCTTTCTTCCATCTTCCTCCCAGCTGAGAGGGGCCCGGGCCTGTCAGCTACTGCACTCTGTGGTGCTCAGGTGGCATGCGTGGTGGAGGAGGGCCCGGGGCTAGGGGCTGTGGGTGCCCAGCTGCTCTGGTGGCTTCCCCTCTCCTTCTGCCCCCCGACTCCCCCAACACACCCTACCCCAGCCCCCACCAGCAGGCCCTGGGCGCTGCGTGCTCCAGGAGCGGACAGGAACATGAAGCAATGTCTGTGGCTGAGGGGAGGACGTGTGCTGAGCCCTGGGAGGTGCCGATTGGCTGGTGGTGAGGTAATGCGATGCAGTCTAAATGTGGAAGTGGCAGCCCCGGCGTCCAGGGCGTGCCTGCTCCCCAGCCAGCCCGTCGGCCGCCGGCCCCGTCTGAAGGACCAGGTCTCCGAGGGGTTCTGCAGACCTCAGGGGCCCTTGCTGCCTCACAGGGCAGGGTTTGTGCGCCAGAGACCAGAGGCAGCATCTATGAGGTCGTGACGGTTCCCTGCCCCTAAACACACTGCAGTTCCGACCTCTGCTCTTAAACAAATGGGGACCTCCTAGCAAGGGTGTGTGACGGGGACGGACTGGGCTGCCCGCACAGGTCGTGGTGAGTGGCAGTCAGGATGGCTGCTGAGGACCTGGCTGGTTTCCAGGACAACCGACAGTGTAACTCCTTGGATGATGTGGACGTCCCTACGGTGCTTCCTGGGTACCCCTATGGGTACATAATTGGGCCAGGAGTCCACACCCGAAATCCCCATTCCAGCCCACTTCCTAATACTAAGCGTCAGCGCCAGATTTAGCTATGAGGGATTGAGGAATTCCAGAGGACACTGTAGGCTATGCTTTCCATCCCTTTGTTTTCTTTCCTCGTCAAGGACAGAGCTGGCCTCTCAGGAAGAGTTTTCCGAGGTTTAGCAGCTTCCAGAGATCACAGTTGGTGCTCAGTAAATACTGCAGGTCAATTGACTAGTCCCTGAGCATCTCCTGCCAACCAGCGTCGGGTGTCGTGGGAGCTGTAGGGACACGGGACTTGCCCTTCAGGAGGCTGTTTAACCATTCATCCAAAAAATATTCTAGACTATTTGCCCTGGGCCTGACACAGTTCTAGGTGTTTAGGCTATGACGGCAGACAAAGGAAAGCCCTTGGCCTCTTGAAACTAACATTGTGAGGGGAGATGCAGAGAAAAAGCAGGAGAGTTGAGATGAAAGTGAGGGAGGGTAAGGTGACTGAAGGTGGCTAGAATAAGGCTACTTGGAGGTCAGGGGTGAACTCTGTAAAGAAGTGACATTTAAGCCAAGAGCTCAGTGAAGCCACAGAGAGAGAGAGAGCATTCTAGGGGCAGAGTATTCCAAGCAGGAGGCCCTAACTATGAGACCAAAACCAAGCCAGGGCCAGCTTGGAGATTTCAGGAACAGAAAAAAGAGCAGATGAAGGGGAAAGTGGTAGGTGGGTAAGGGTGGTAAAAAGGGCAGTGGCCAGATCTTGTAGGCCACAGCAAGTAATTAGAATGTCAGACTTCGGGCAGGTCACAGAGGTGCATATCCAAGGATAAACGTTCTTGTCATTAATGACAACTTGTGCTGGGTCACCCAAGGAGAGGCAGAGCCTGGTAATGGGCTACTAAGTCCTTCATATTCACAGTGAAGTCACTGCTCTCCTCCCAGGTGCACAGTAATTCTTCTGGGACAGTGCCTTGTAGGAGGGGGCAGCTGGAGCAAACTCTACCTGAAGGGGTCATCCTCAGTTATGTATCATCTAGTCCAAATCCTTTCCTCCAAAATAATACTGGCTATATATTATTGGATGCTTGGTTTGATTCAGACCTCATGCTCAGCCTGTATGTACATCATCTCATTTCAGTTCAGTCTCTCAGTTGCATCTGACTCTTTGCGACCCCATAGACTGCAGCAGCATGCCAGGCTTTCTCATGAAAGTCCTAGAACGTAGGTGGTATAATTTGCATTTGACAAGCAAGGAATCTGAGGCTCCAAGAGATAAGAGAACTCTCCCAAGATGGCTCACTGAAGAAGAGATAGAAGTAAGCTTCAAACTCCCAAGTATGGACTTTTGGCCATCTTGGCTGGGGATGAATAGCCCAGCAAATACCTCCTAGGGCAGGGGTAGGGGTGGGAGAGAAGGAGACAGAAAGATTGAGAGAGAAGCTATATACATCATAATATCATGGATTCAACCAAGAGGAATTTTGCATCCCGAGGGGATGACTGGCAGTGATAACTGGGGGCAGTTTTCCTTGTCACACCGGGAGGCGGAGAGGGAGTGCTGCTGACATCTAGTGGGTAGCAACCAGAGGCGCTGCTCATCTCTCGTGATGAACAGGACAGCCCCACAGCAAAGAACTGCTGGACCCACATGTTCATAGCACCGAGGCTGAGAAACCCTGAGTGAAGATCTTACTGGGCAAACTGCTCTTTCGTTCCTCCCTCTTACTTATATCAGTATCTCTGCCCTAGGGGTTACTGCCACAGGGTATTTCCAGATACTGAACTAACATCCAAATGGTTATTTGGGGTTCCAGTGGGATGGTGTTTTCCCCCAGGTCTCCTTGTCGTTTAAGCTGTTGTTTGGGGTTCCCTGGTGGCTCAGATGGTAAAGCGTCTGCCTGCAGTGCAGAAGACCCGGGTTTCGATCCCTGGGTCAGGAAGATCCGCTGGAGAAGGAGATGGCAACCCGCTCCAGCATTCTTGCCTGGAAAATCCCATGTATGGAGGAGCCTGGCGGGCTACAGTCCATGGGGTCGCAAAGAGTCGGACACGACTGAGTGACTTTACTTACTTGGGGAGAGAAAGAGCTAGGTCTCAGGGTGAGAGGGCCCCGGGCCAGTACTGCAACAAGCCTGTAGTTGAGGGAAGGCATCAGTTAACCGCCTCTACTGTGGTTTTGCCACCTGTGAAACGGAGGTGACGAGACCTCCTCCAGCTACCCTTCAGGTTTGTCGTGAGAATTCTACAAGACAACAGACGTGAAAGTGCGTTCTTGAAAGTACTATATAAGTGTGTTATTACTAATCCTTCTACCACTAGTCAAATGAAACCATCATCATTCTGCCTCTGACAACACTGATCTGTGGAACCATTAGAGTTCTTTATGTTATATTCTTCAGGGGCCTGAAGAGATGGCTCACAGGAAAAGAGCCAGAGACACCTGGGAATTATTAAAGTGAGGTGGGGAGACATGCGGTCTCTCATTCAGTTACTCAGATGTCCTTTGTTCACTTTCTTGCATCACAATTACCTCTAGATGTAATATAATGACTTTATTAATAAAGTTGTTGCCCTCTTCCCACCCGTCAGAGCTCTGAGGGCGCAGTCGAAACAGAATAATTAATTAATGGAAATGAAGAGAAAACAGATCTTGTAACGGCTACGGAGATCACATAGCAAGGAGGGAGCTGCAGAAATTTCTGGTCGTCTTTGATACTGGCCAATGCAGAGGAGGCTGGGCAAGTCCTAGGATTTCAGATAAATAAGCAGAATATCTTGGGAAGACCCTCATTTCTCTTTCAGCCTGAAAGGCATAGAAGATAGGAGAGCAGCCTCTAGACCTCTCTCTGAGGCAGCCGGCATGTTACTAAAGAAGACTGGGGGCAGCTGAGGCAGTCTGGGATGCTGTAACCTGTGTGGGATCAGTTCCACAGAGAAGGGCAGAAAGAAAAGTTACCTTAGTGGTCTGACTTCAGAAGTATGTAGATGAGTCCCCTATAGAAAAATCTCCCTTTGACCTGTTCACTGGTATCTGAAATTCCTTTAAGAGTGTGTAACTCTTTCCTATGTGTATTTAAAGATAAAATCCTATTCTTCTAGAGATAGAGAAGTTATACTGTCTTAAATTTATCCTCAAATGTACTGTGTGATTTCAAAAACTGAGGAAGTTTTTGTACTTTCCCTAATTCCATGGTTTGAGCCTAAATAAAGGCTGTTTTGCTTTGCCTGAGTATCTAAATTAAACTGGCTGTAACCACACACCTTCCTTGGGATGTCACTGGTTGACATCATTCTCATAACCCTAAAACCCTTCGCTGTTTCCTTTTGGGCATCTGAATCTGGTTGCATAGGACTTGATGAACTCCTTGTCTTTTATCTCACCAAGAACTCTGCAGAGGCTCCCTGGGGTAGGGGAAAGAATATGTCAGGGACCAGGAGTAGGAGTAGGCCAGCCTTTGTCATTAAGGAGTTTGACTTTGGGCAAGCCATGAAAACTCTTTGGACCTTAGTTCCTCTGCCTGTTAAGAGGGAAAGAAAGAAAGTAAAAGAAAGTGAAGTTGTTCAGTCATGTCTGGCTCTTTGTGACCCCATGGACTATAGCCTACCAGGCTCCTCTGTCCATGGGATTTTCCAGGCAGGAGTACCTGGAGTTGGTTGCCACTCCCTTCTCCAGGGGATCTTCCCGACCCAGGGATGAAACCCAGGTCTCCCTCATTGTAGGCAGACGCTTTACTGTCTGAGCCACCAGGGAAGTCGTTAAGAGGGAGATTGGGATTAAATATCCAAGGGACTTCCTTACTCTAAGATTACAGATTGACTTTTCTTCATTTTGTTTAGGGAAGCCTCTTCATTGCCACCATCTTTCAACCCAAGTCAATATTTTCTCATCAGTCCGAGTCCTTTCTAGAGAATAGGAAGTGTGGCCATGATTCAGGGAGATGCAAGGAGCATTCTTGGCCAAGGGTGTGTAGAGGGTGGCTACAGTTCAGGGGGATCCAAAGGGTGCCCTTAGTCCAAGGGGTTGCTGAGACAAGGAGGGGCAACAGGTCCATGAATCAACAGGGCATGGCTGATCCTTCTTGGCAGATTGTTGTCATCCCAGAAAGACTCGGGCAGTGGGCTACTGATGCTGACTTCCGTGGAATTAGAAGCAGGACCTTAACACTCACCCTTGGGGAGGCAGAGCTCCAAGGGTCACTGGCTCACAGCTGTGAGCCAACTAGTATAGACATTTTGACAAGACAAAGCAGAGGCTGGACAACCGTACAGAGTAGCAGACCCTGAGTTCCACGTTTTCATGGATAATTACCGTAGCCTTCAATTTCAGGCACAGGGCAGTGTATCCGTGTACAATTGACTCCTCTTTCAGGTGATGGAAACACGGCCCTTGGAGAGCACAGGACTCTTGCCCTCTAGTGGTTGAAGCGGAGCTGAGTGCACAGCTCCTAACTCGCAGTTAGATTTCTGCTGGCTTGGCAATGTACCTGAGCTTGAGCCAGGGTTCACAGAGCCCCCCAGGAATACAGAGCATCACAGGGAGCTCAGGGAACCCTTTCAGCACCCCTCTTGACTCGAGATGATGCAGAGGGCTTACCAGCCCTCCTATTTCTGCAGGCGAGATTGGCTGCGCAGAAAGGGCTTTGGTTTGCCCAGAGTCAGCTGCAGAGCTGCAGTGTGCCGGCTTCTTCCGAGGTCAGGTGTCGGTGTTTGGGGGGTAGCTAAGGCACCTGGAATCTTCTCTTAACAGTCACACGTTTGCTTGTGTCACTTCTGCCTCGGTTAGATGTTGTCTCCAGCAAACAGATATCGTAATGTGGTTTTCCAATTAACGCTTCCCAAGGGGAGCTGGTTAATATGGATGAGGCTTTTTAACATTTGGCTTTGAAAAGAGGGTTTATGCAGTGAGAGCAGAAGGAGCCAGCATCTTAGTAACTGGCTAAGGATTGCAAGGGAGGAAGGCAGTCTGGGGGCACTTGTCACTGGGGGCATTCAGGGTCTTTGCAGAATATATTATCATGGTTCAGATTTTAAATGCTTTTTCAGGTAAAATTGAAGATGGGTCTAGGTGGAGATTCTTCCAAGAAGGCTAGAACCCTAGACACTAATTGCAAAAAAAGGAAAGAAAGAAATGAATTGCTGAAGGTCATATGCATCTTGTTGACCTGGGGCTTTAGGTAGAGGGTTCTCAGTAGGGTTTCCTTACTCTGACTTCTGCCCTTGGCAATAGGCAATTAAATAAGAGAATTGATTTATGGAGAGGCCAAAGAGTATAGTGGGGTGAATAGATATGCAATATGACCTCTACTGCCAGGAGAGTCCAAAAGTCCACAGGGCATGGTCAAGGTGACATTTGGTATGCCAGCACCCCTATCCTTTGGGAAGGAATGCCCAAGGACCTAGCAAAACTCCTCTTTGACTTCCCCCTCGACAGTATAAGCCAAGGAAAGGGAATGGGTAGAAATAAGACATTTCATAGTGTTGAATAAGAGTTCTATGAAAGCACAGAGGTGGCTTTCCATCATGAACTTTGGAGTGTAGTTTACACCAGTAAAGCTATTGAGTATTCAAACGATCCTCTTTCAGAGCGAGTTGCAATTCTTCCTTTGTAAATGAGGAGCTTGGATTACATTTATTACTTTAAAATAGAAATTCAATCTTAGTTTTCATTCCCTACCCTTTCCATTGCACAGTTAAGGTACCTTCTAAGGAGAGTTTACCTACAGGAATTCATTTTATACTGGAGCCTTGGCTCCTTGCCTGCACACTTTGTGTCTTACAAGTTTTAGAATCACCATCGGTTATTCCTTGTATCCACCTTTCTCCAGCCCCCATTGCTACTCCAAACAGCACCAACCTCCAATTCAGCCATTCACTCAGTCCCGCTGACTTGTTTTTACAGCCTGAGATTAGGATTGTTTTAGAACTTACTTTACTGAAGTATAGTTGGGTTACAATGCTGTGTTAATTTCTGCTGAACAGCAAAGTGATTCAGTTATCCATAAACATATTCTTTCACATATTGTATTCTATTATGGTTTATCACAGAGAATTGAATCTAGATCCCTGCGCTATACAGTGGGACCTTATTGTTTGTCCAACATATGCGGGTTTGCATCTGCGAATCCCCAAGTCCCAGCCATCCCTCCCTTGCCCTCTCTCCTGCTGGCAACAAGTCTGTTCTCTATGTCTGTGATTCTGTTTCTATTTCGTTGGAAAGTTCATTTGTGCCATGTTTTAGATGCCACGTGCAAGTGATATCAGATGGTATTTGTCTTTCTCTTGACTTACGCTTGTTGTGATAATCTCTAGATCCCTCCATGTTCATGCAAATGGCCTCATTGCCTTCTTTTTTATGGCTGAATAGTATTCCATTGTGTACAGGTACCACATCTTCCTTACCTGTTCATGATATTAGTTTTTAACCAGACCACTCTATTTTCTCTCTATGCAAACATCTCTTCAACTTTGGAAAGCCCTCGTGAGCTAACACACCAGGGATACCTGTGGTGATTCTCAGGTGTTTGCTGGGACAAGGTTAGATGATGGGGAAGAAGAGAGGGAATGGGCAGGGGGGGATGGGACCCCATGTGGGGAGGCTTGATGGGTAGTGGTGGGAAGATTGGTGCTGCCAACTGCAGGCTGGCCCAGGCAGTGGACGGCAGGAGGTGACTTATGGGACTTCTGGAAGCTCTCCACTGCATATCATACTCTCCCTTCTCAGCTCACAGATGGCTGAAGTAACACCTTTAACTAGTTTCAGTGATGGGTACTTTAGGAACAAGAGAGGGAGAGGCACGTGGAGGAGTGTATGGGGGGTGGTCTTAAAGAAAAAACTTGCTTATTACTCAGTTTTTTCCTGCACTGATCATGGTCCTGGGTGCATGGGAACCGCTAGAATTTGACCCACTTCTTACCCAGCTTTCATGCTCCCAATCTTGTTGTTACACGGCAGCGCTTGGAGAGCAGGTGGCTCCTACCAGCTGGTGCTGAAAGTGCCCCACCTTCAAGATATTTATATTTCACTCACGACAACCTTCCCGATCACACACATTGTGACAAAGTCAAGAGTGTGATCACTTGTCCTTTTGGGCCTCCCTTCCTCTCCTCCAGGTAACACTGGCCTCTGTGTTCATACCTGATGACAGTGCTGAGCAGCTTTATAGCGGGATCTGCTTCCTCTGCCTTTGGCTTGTGGGCTGTCTGATTGCCCTCCACTTCTTTTATCCCCTTTCAGAGCTTCACTCCTTTCGGCTGCTTATGAAATGCTGGTGCTCCTGAAGGTTCTGCCCTTGGCTCCCCTTTCCTTCTCCTGTGATCCTTGTTCTGGACAAGTACAAGCATCCTCTCAATGCTAATGAGCCTCAGCTTCAAATTCCCAGCCCCTGTCTCCTTCTCCTGGGCTTCAGACCAGCTTCCTATTAAACATTTGAACCAATTTGCCCCACAAGTACCTCAAATAATACATCTAAATCTAAACTCATTCTCTGGTCCACAAAAGTTGTGTCTCTGTTTCTCAGTAGAAGAGTAGAACTGAATGGAGAGAGTGAAATACTTCATTGACTCTCACCTGACCGTTACCTACACTTCTTCCCCCTGCTCATCCTATTTACCCCTCTACCTGTTAGCTCTAATTTGCCACCCAGTCTCGGAATTCTACCACTCAAGTATTTTTCTAGGCTGACTCCACACTGCCCTCATTCAGGGTTTCATCAGCTTTATTTGTCCTTTGACATTTGCCTGACTGTGTCCGGGAGCTGTGTAAGGTTAGTCTCTAAAAGAAAATCTGGATACAGTTTTAAAACAAAATGTTATTTTAATAGCGTCTGGATTCTTACACAAAATCTTCAAACACATTCTTCTAGGGACCCACTAAAAGGTGTTTGCTGGCCTTTCCTATACTCACTCATGATACTGCTGCTGCTGCTAAGTTACTTCAGTCGTATCCAACTCTGTGCAACCCCATAGACGGCAGCCCACCAGGCTCCCCTGCCCCTGGGGTTCTCCAGGCAAGAACACTGGAGTGGGTTGCCATTTCCTTCTCCAAGGCATGAAAGTGAAAAGTGAAAGGGAAGTCGCTCAGTCATATCCGATCTTAGCGACCCCATGGACTGCAGACTACCAGGCTCCTCCGACCATGGGATTTTCCGGGCAAGAATACTGGAGTGGGTTGTGCTTCATGATACTAGAAGAGTTTAAAAGAAATCCATCTGTGAGATAACACACTTCCTGAGGCTCTCAAACAATGCCCAGGGCCATTATTTTTGGTCCTACAGTAACTCTGTGAATCAAATACAGAGCTTCTTCATGGTAATTTCCTATTATGGTCAGCTAATGAGCTAGTGAAGGTAGTCTTTCATGAAAGTCTTTTGTCTGTCTGTAACCTGAAGAGTATTGATACTTTGATCCCTTTGGCACCCTCATCTTCTTCCATCTTGGCCCCTTCCACCAATAGGTCTAGATTTGTGGATTTCTTTTAAACTGTGTACTCAGTCTCTCAAGCATGTCTGGCTCTTTGGCGCCCCAGGGACTGCCCCATGCTGCAAAGGTTTATTCCACTTGTGTTCCTTCCCATCTGGGTTCCTAACATGCTTGGCTGAATTCTCCCCTCCTTGGGTTTCTCCTTGAAGATTAAGATCCTATCTCAGAAAATCTGGTCATTGAGAAGTTTGCGAAAACGGTAGCAGTTACTTGGAAGTTCCCTTTCCCTAGCTCGGGATGGTGTTCATAGGTGGACTCAGCTTTAAGAGCTGCTGTTCTGCGTGAATCACAATGAAGTCATCTGAGATGAGCTGCCGACCTGCAGAGCTCATGAGGAATCTCAAGGTCTCCTGTCATCCTCCTTTCAAACACTCACAGTGATTAATTCTATAGAAATCACTCTTGGTGCTTCACCTTCAGAAAACAATTTTCTTTTTGAATACCTATGGGATATAGAGGCTTCTCGCAGGGAAGAGAAAATCAGGTTTGCTTTTCATATCAGCTACTTTTTTTTAATTCTGAAGAAATCTACCTCTAAAAGCAAGAAAAGCATCCTTCTCCCACGGAGAAGGTTGTGCCTTAGGTTTTAGAGCCTCGTGGTTTTATCAGGCCTGCTCTCCTCTCTTCTTGCTTGGCCTTCTATTCAGGTCACCTGGGTTCTTTCCTCTTTGCTGATGGCAGGGACCGATCTGAGTGAGCAGGGTTGATATGGGAAAGAAAAGTGAACTGTTGTTCTAATTCTTCATGTCTGATGTATCATTGTGGGTCAGTACAGCTTCTGTTGAGAGAGTAGTGAGCTGAGGAGGAACCACGGGGCTCTAAGGGGTCTCCAGTTTTAGGAAGATCATTTTCTGGTCTGTGAGTCGTGGTCCCACCTGTGTGTGTCTGAGGGAAGGGTTTAGACCCAGATGGAGTCAACCCCGTACTCTGATCTCTCATCACCCTGAACCTCTGGCCAGGGCTAGGATCATTGAGTGACATTCTGAACCAGCCTGGTGCCTTTGGAGTCCTTTGAGTAAAGTTAACTCTGGTCAAGTCATAAATCCACCATGGTGCTCAAAGGGGAGAAACTTTCAGAATGACCTTAGCTGCAGAAGAAGTCAGATGACCACCTCCCTTCATCCATGGCCCCAGGTCCGGAGTTAGGGTCAAGGGGCATCAGAGCCTGCTGGCCTGTTTTGTGCTCAGCCTGGGTGGCAAGGCAGCAAGTTGTCCCCCTGGAGTCTTCCAGTTCCAATTCAACCATTCATTTGCAGTCTTTTGCCCCCTCTTTTGAGGGGCAGTGGAAAGTAGACTTAAACACACACACACACACCCCACCCCCATCCCCCCCCCCCCAGAACTTCCAAATAAAATGCTAGGAGCAGCATGCCCTTTGCCTGTCCCCAGGATGCCCAAAAGTTTTCTCCATTGCCCCTTATTGCTTTCCTTTAGCCCTATTTGTTCTTATGCCATTAAAGCGCCTGACTACCTACTTCACAAGGATCCTCATTTCTTTATCCATCATATTTTCTTTCTTTTCTTTTCTTTTTTATAGTCTTAAGGTCTGCAATCAAGAGCACTTTAACTGAAATCCTGGGCTTCCTGCAGCAGCTGTGGGAGTTCCCAGCCAACTGTCTTGTCCTCTGAAGAATAAATTCCGTTTGACAGTGCCACTTGTGAGGAAAACAGAGCCAGGGTGGAGGATCTTACCGATAATTTAGGAAGCAAGAGGAGTTATTGGCGGGTGGTAGGGGAGGACAGAAGATGGATTAATATTTTTTGCTTTATCGCTTGGCATGTTAAACTTAATTATATTCCTTGGGAGACCTCTAAACAGTCATAATTAGGAATTATGATAATAGCTGCTGTGGCCTTACACATGTTCATTTTACTGCCTGCCTCTTTGTGACTGTGGGCTGTGATTAATTCCAATCAACATCACTAGGACAAGACCTCTCCCTGTCTCCTGGGACCTTTTTGACTTTGGATGGCCAACCACAAGGGTCAGGAGCTCCTAGACTAGCCCCATGAGCTAAAAAGAGTGACCTTCACAGACTGCATGCAGTCATAGGAAATGCTGTTGGGAGTGTCAGTCATGGTGATGAAAATGAGAATTTGGTCCCAGATTTTATACTTTCTCTTCTTCTGCCTTTGCTATGAATTTCTTTCCTTTTTTTTTTTTTTTTTTGGTGAACTTGAAAATATCATTTTTTCATTTGTTTTGTATAGAGAGGAAGGAGGGTTACCAGGATAATCCTTCATGCTTATGAGTTGATGGTACAGAGGGATAACCCCAAGAAGAGTGTGAAAAGGAAACCCCCTAATCAAAGGTCTCAGTTGAATACCAACTACTGTAATAGGAAGTTTCGTTTTAAATCGAGGCAAGATCCTCTTTAGCATTTTTGAGATCCATTCTCCTTTTGATCATGAAGGCAAAAAAGTAAAAACTTGCTTGCTTTTAACACAGCTGCTTGTCGTCCCTAAAAATGACTTGAGACATCCTTTGTTCTGTTGATTTTATTGGAGATTAGTTTGTGTCTAGAGGAGATAAGGCATTAATTGGGCAAAGAGTCACAGCATCTCGAGTGCCATTCAGAGGCTTGCGACTGGCCATCTCCAATGGGAGTATCAAAAGAAACCCCTTTACCCTTAGGCTGATCAGCCTCAGACCCTTATAAGAACCCTTCACTAGCCCAGTTTAGAATAACAATATCCATGTTAAAAGTCAGCCCTCAGCCCTGTTTTTAGTACCATCCTTACATCCTGGATGTCATGACAGACCAGAGGCTTGAATACCAAGTCCTACCTCTCAAGACTCTCATCTCAAACGATACTCAAGATCAGATTCTGAAACCACATGGTCCTGAGCTTAGGAAATTCACCATCAAAGGCTTTTCTCAGAACCTTTCCCTAAAACCATGGTTTTAAAAGGCACAGTATCAGGCAAAGGATTTTGATTTTCTTTCTTCTCCCTCCTCACCTTCCACTCCGCAAGCTGACTTGGCGTTGTCTCTGCTTCTTTTAAGTCATAATCTTCCCTGAGGCTCAAGAGGAGCTCTGCCGTATTCTGATGAGATGAGTCACTTTCAATGCCACCATCCTCACTCTCCAAGAACAAGGAATCATGAGTATCTTGATATCTAATTGTATAAGTTATAGCACCTCCTTGGAGCTCTGAGGAAAAAGCTGAAATCTCACACATAGATTCTGCTAGAAATAGATGGCTGTGTTCTATAAAAGGAGAGAGAAATTCTGTTTGAGTGATGGCATTAGAATGTTTAAAAGAAATCCAGAGGGGGAAAAATAATGCAAGTGAATAATATGTATTGGGTCTCTGGCCCCTAATTTGACATTGAGGTCAGATCAAAACTAACCCTGTCAGATCTTGGAATATAATGTCATATAAAAATGCTACCAGGCAAGGAGCTTTATTATACACAATAGTGAAAAATATGGGAAACGCCGTCTCTGGGTATTTTTCTATAAAACCTTTACTCATTTCACAGCCTTTACAAGCACAAGCTAGGAGTGCCATGTTTAAACACCTACATTTGTTGGGATTTCTTTTTTAAAAATAAACAGAAGAGTCAGATTTCACACGTGTTAAGTAGTATAATAGTAAATCGTATTTAACAAATTGGAAAAATGTCAGTTTTCATTGGTGTACAAAATGTCTACATGTAAATACTGGACTCACTATTAAATGAAGGTGCTGCCATCAGCTTTTTAAAAATAATAAAATCATCATGCAGGTCAGCATATGGAATCTTCATGTGACTGCAGGGGTGTGTGTGTGTGTGTGTATGTGTATGTATCTGTCTGTCTGCATACTTTTAATTCCTCAGGATTAGTGGAATGACAAAATGTGTGAAGGAAGATAAATGGTGACTATTTTAAGCAGCACAAAAATGTGAGGAGGTGGAGGATAAAAAAAAACGATCAAGCGGGAAGAGGGACACGGGTATAAGACTAGAAGAAAAGATGAGTTTCTTTAAACTAGAAAAATCAAAGGGATGTCTTTTCCCCTTACGGCAATAACCACTTTTTTCTAGGGCTTTATGCATTAACACCTAAAAAATAGATTTGCACTCTAAATACAAGCTGTCTCCAATGCATATCTTTGGAATTATTTTCCCTTCTGATTCCTTTGTGGTCTTATGACAAGGCCATACCCTCGTCTGACATTTTCAGTTAAGAAATACCAACCTAAGTTTTCTTTGATCATGCTGTTTTCCCTTGCCTGGAGACTGTTTCTTTCCTCACTAGCCAATTTTTACCACTCTTCCAGAGTGGCTCAGCTGTTTCTCCACCCCGTCTGTCTTAACCCTCCTCCTTAGCCTTGCTGTGTTTGCCGGCTCTGTATTCTCAGATCATGTTATATTTGAATGAATACTTACTGTCTTTCCCATGAGGCTGCTAACTACGAGCCCCAGAAGGATACGGCCATGGCTTGTTCCAGGCTGTATTCCAGTAGTCTAATGAGATGTCCTGGGTGCTCAATAAATCTTCTCTAAGCTCAAGCGTATTAGCAGTTTAATGTTCCAGTCCTCAGTGAAGCTGAGGCTTACTTTCAGAGGAGACAGTCAACTAGGGTTCATTTCTTATCTAGCTCCTGACTGTGTGTTTACAAGGGGCTTCCCAGGTGGCTCAGTGGTAAAGAACCTGCTTGCCAACGCAGGAGATGCGGGTTTGATCCCTGGGTCAGGAAGCTCCCCTGGAGGAGGAAATGACAACCCACTCCAGTATTCTTGCCTGGAGAATCGCATGGACAGACGAGCCTGGTGGGCTATAGTCCATGGGGTCAGAAAAGAGGTAGACACAACTGAGCGACTGAACAGCAACAGCATGTTGACAGCCATTGTCTGCTCTCTGCTGCAACGTCAGAACATGTCCTTTTCCACAAATGCAGTAAGCTCTCGTTGGGGAATAAAAAAATTATAAAATTAAATTATAATTTTCCAGTATTGTATATATGTGAGTGGGAGACTAACGCTGTGGTTCTTTGTTTATTGAGGAGGAAGCATTTTCCTTAAGGCTCCATGGCTTTAGGTAATTCTCATCATTTCCTGCTTCCCATTGTCCAAGGATGGGTTCTGTGAGATTCTGGTTGGCATGGCTAGAATTTTTACGATCGTAGTCACGTGGTCTGCTGAGTCTCAGACTGTCATCAGCTTTTGTGAGGAGGCTTCTGTAGGTTTCTGAGGTGTGTAGGCAGAGCTCCGTCTCAGCTCGGGGGGAGCACTGCTTTCCCCGCACCTCAGGGTGCCCCGTGATGTCTCTACTCGTGCAAAGCATTCACTGCAGTGGCATAATTTTATTACAAGAAGATCAGTAGTTTGAGGCTTGAGAGATGAATCTTAACATAGGAATTCTTCTCCTGTTAAGCTTCTGTGGCTAGCACCCTATCACCCTATCCTCCTTGCCTGTCTTTTTTTCTTTCTTTTTTTTTCTTTTTGAGCTGGCTCCTTTTATTAATCCCAAGCGACCAAAGTCTAAGCACTCAGGACAACTGCCTCCTTAGGCAAACCTGACCTCTGGCCCAGTGTCCTGAGATGGGGAGCTTGCTTCCTTTCCCTCAGTCTCCTCCACCCTCCTGCAGCCATGAGGAGTCTGCAGGTCCTCCTAATTGCCTCTTTAGGTCAGTTTTGTTATTTTCCACTTTCCTATGTGCATTGTGCTAGAGGCTGAGGATCCAAGCCTGTAGCAGGCAGAGCCCTTTCTTAGTGACCTGATCATGGAGCTCCTTCCCATCGAATCTGTTCCTATCAAATGTACTTTGAGTAAAACTGGATAGTTCCATCCTGGTAAGTGATGGTGGATCCAGGCATGCTATGATGCTCTTCTCCAGTTCAAATGTTGGTTTGTGTTGAGGTTTCTGTGACTGTGTGTTTATTTAAGGACATGGCAAAGGAAAGTGAAGTCGCTCAGTCATGTCCGACTCTTTGCAACCCCATGGACTGTAGCCTACCAGTCTCCTCCAGGCAAGAATACTGGAGGGGTTGCCATTTCCTTCTCCAGGAGATCCTCCCAACCCAGGGATTGAACCCAGGTCTCCCACATTGTAGTCAGACGCTTTACCGTCTGAGTGACCAGAAGGACGTGGCAGTCTATCCTTATTCATGCCCTCAAGTATCCATAGCCCCTCTTCTACGAGGGGACATCTTTGGGCTAACATTTGTAAGATGCTAAAGAGCTGGCTTGCCAATAGTCCCGTGTTTTCTGGGCACTCTGAAGCTAGTAAGAACATGGCTGGCTATTAGGGGAAGCTTGAAGTTGGTTACTATGTAAGTAATGTGGGAAGATTTTGCTTTTAAGCCTTTGAAATGAAAAATAGAGACAGGAGGGGAAATGGCCCTTTGCTAAGAGAAAATGTTGAGGCATAAAAGGCACCAGAGACGAGAGACAAAAGTTGTAGAATGTTGTTGGAGATGCTAGTGGTTCTGTGTATTTTTCAGATGGGAGTTACAATGGAGTCCTTGATGTCGGTCTGAGGTGTCAAAACTCCCCATCTAGTTGTATTATGGACTTCTTGACCCAGAACCCACGTTCAGCCCAAAGAGATGTGCTACCAGTGTTGCCATCCAAAGCCACTCTGTGGAACCAGTATATCCTGGATGTGTCTGTGTATTCAGACATTTCTCTTTCCTGTTTTTAAACAAATAGACCCACTTATTTATGTATGCATGTATTTATATGCATACTTATGTAAATACCGCTCTGAATTCTCGCTAGTTGGGATGTGGTGATTGACAAGGAAGCACTGTTTTAGGAAGTCTGGTGTGAGGTGTAGTGTGGGCAAGGAAACTCTTCTTATTGATCCCTTTGTCACTGATCAGTTAGTTGTATTGATGTCTGGGAAGGAAGTCAGAACAGATTTAGAAAATAACCTTATTTCTTTGTCAACTGAGATGGGTAGCTCATTCAATCAGTAATCAGTTAGGACAACTGACAGTGTGCCATGATATAGAGGTGAGTGGGCCAGGGATGGTCCCTGACCTCAAAGAACACAACAACATGGTATGACAATACTACCATTAAGGTGTCGGGGACCAGAAACACTTGGAGAAGAGGCATCTGACTTAGACCAGACTTCACAAAGGCGGCCTGGAGGAGATGGGGCTTGAACTGTGTTGCAAAGGATGAGGAGGGCACAGAGGGACAGGGCAGAAGAGAGAGGAATTCCAGGAAAAGGACTGACCATATGGAAGCAGGCAGCCATCAGCACATTTGGGGGCTGTTGCTGGATGGGGACCGCAGCATTAATAAATTCACAGCCCTGTTTACCTCCCACTGTGTAATGGAAAGAGAGGGAAAGAAAGAAAGGTGAGAGGGAGGAGGGAGACAAATTATGGAAGCGCAAGTTATATTTGGGAAGACAGAGAGGTGGATCTAGTTTCTTAGCCTTTTTAAGCCTCATTTAAAAATCACATTCAATTGCAAACTGACAGTCCATGCATCTGGCATGCAGAAATATATATTTTTTTAAGTTGAGCCAACATTTAACAATTGGAGATTTTACTCAAAGATAGAGATGCCTGGATTCTTTTTTTTTTTTTAAATCAGAAGATCTGGCCAACCAGGTTCCTGTTCTTCCAAGGACATAAGAGCTGTTGCCCCTCTTGGGTGAAGAGTCAGTTGTCTTCATCCTCCGCAGGCCCATCGCCCCGGGGTCTGTGCTGGTCACTCGTGCCAGCCTCACCTCTGTTATGCATCACTAGACCCATTCAGTGATTTCTAAAGTCCTACGTAAATTTACAAATCCATCATTCTGTGGGAAAAAGAAAAAGCTCTGGAAGAAAATATACAGATTCTGAAGTGCCCAGGTCTGAATGCCTTATGTGAACTGGTTTTTGTCTTCTGCATGGCGAGCATTCAGGGGTCGAAAACGTTCTCTAAGGCGGGCACCAGGGGACAGGTGAAGGGTGGGTGGGATGGGGGAAGAGGATGGAGCCTGTGATGAGAGAGGAATCTGTGATGAGCTCAGGATGTCTGCTGCGCCCCTGTAGGGCCTGAGAGGCCCCGGGGGCGGAGGGTCTGCTGCCTGGTGAAGTGAAAGTCGCTCATTCGTGTCCGACTCTCTGCGACCCCATGGACTGTGCAGTCCATGGAATTCTCCAGGCCAGAACACTGGAGTGGGGATTCATTTCCTTCTCCAGGGGATTGCCTCAGCAATATAGATGGTGTTTTCGAAAACGGCTGACACTTCCAGCCCCTGCCCCACGCCTGCCTCTCTCTGCCCCTGACACCCCATCCCCCAGCAGCACTTGCTTCCCCTCCACCTGCCTCCCCCTGGCTTCCCTGGCAGGTTCACCAGAAACAACTGGGTCTCCATGGCAACGTGAAGACAGCTGAAAAAATGGCAGCTACATGCAGCTGCCCCTCATTTAATATCGACTCTGGCACTGACAGAACAGATAATGGGCAATAACACACCATTATGTTGTGGGAAAATGAAATGCTTCAGCAGAAGGCTGTCGTGCTGGGGGATTTATTTGTTACTGTACCGGCACAGATTTCTCGTGACTTCCCTTCTTTTCTTTTTATTCCTCCTTTCCCATGGCAGAGGTTTTTTCTCTCCCTCCTTCAGTTCTTTCCCAGTCCTCTCTCCTGTAGCTTCTCTTTTTGTACTTCTTCTTTCCATCGTCCCTTCCTCTTTCCTTCCCCCTCTGAATCACTTATGAATGTATATGAAAGCGTAGTATACAATAGTCACATCAATTATTTGCATAATGACTTACAAGTTACAAAGCATTTTCAAATACCTTTTGTTTTTTCATTTGGATGATGAGACAGCTGTGTGAGTTGACTAGGACTTGGGTGCTGATATTTATTTTCCAGATTTTTTTAAAAAGGGCTCAGAGAAGCTGAATGATTTGCATGAGGTTGGATAAGCAAGGTAAATGTCAGAACCTTCACTTCAACCCAGATTGCTTGGACCCTAAAGAGGGTTCTTTCCTGTTTACTAACTGGAAACTTTAGAGTTACCAATCCCTACTCATGTTAGCGGGGTTTTGTTTCTAACTAAATTATCCTCCGTCCCAGAACAAGTCCCCCAGGCATTGGGATGTAGAAGGACAGTCTTTAGATCTTTAGTTTAAAAGCCTCTTGCAGATCTTGCCTGCCTGCCAGTTGGCCTTGAGTTGTAATGTGGATCATGTTTGTTTTTGTTTTAATTTTTTAAAATCCAATGTACCTCTATCCGCTCATTACCTGTCATTGCATCATTATGTAATCATGTAATCTTGGCACACAGAAGGGACACAGTGAACTCTTTGAGTTGAAAGTGGGGGCATTTTGGGGTGTCAGCTTGCCCTTTTGCCAGAACACCACATGGTACATTGAGAAACAAGGGGCGTGGCTGATGGGCTTGGAATCTTCCTCTAAGCTGTTGTCATTGCTTAAGATTTCTGTCTTACATCTGCATACAGCGTCCATCTTGTCTTGAACATTATTTAGGGGACTTCAAAGTGTAGAGAGAATCAAGTTCCGGAGTTCATTTGGTCTTGAAAGGTTTACAAATAAAATAAGAATGGATATTCCAGTTATGTTTTTATTTCTGGTAATTGTGACTAAGGAGAGAACTGAATAACGTAAAATGTCTGAGCATCTAGAGGAGGTATAGTGTAAATAATATAGTGGCTTTTGAATCCTAGGAAAGAGTGCTTTGTGCTGATAGAGAGCAATGCTTGTATTTCACAGCAGAGGCTTTTAACCTAGGATATCTAAACTCCTTAAAAATGGATGCAAAACTTTATATGGACAAGGTGATACAGTGAAGTGGCTCAGCCTTCCAGCTTTGGCCATAGCAATGTCTTTGCTGTGCCACTTGCCTGGTCTATAGCTTTGGAAAAGTTACGCTCTGGAGGTTTTAGATTTTTCAACCTGTCTGTGACTCAACGGTTGCTGTTGTGTATTGTTCCTATTCTATAATTTTTTTTTTTTTTTGCTTTTTAAAAAATTCCTGCACACTGAATCTCTTCCTGCAGTTTCTCTTCTCTGGCAGGCATACCCATTTTTAGCTATGGAAACTCAAATAGGCCTCTGGCAAAATGCTTTCTAGGTGGTAAGGAAGCTGAGGAAACCAGGCTGCTAAAATTATGACAGTCCTGGGTTGCTGCTGCTTGGTTTCAGTGCCAGTGTAGTTATTTTCCTGTGGATAGTTCCTTAGAGATAGAACCTGTGGATAGAATCTTGATGTCGTATCATGCAATCATGGACTGCTAGAACCAACAGGAGCCAGAGGTTTTTCCACTTCTGCAGCTTCTCATGCCAAGTCCTCCCTGCATGCAGAGCAGTTCTGTGGCTGAAGACCTCCTTTGCTAACCAACCCCCTTGCTCTCTTGTCTCTCTGCCCCCTTTAATTTGCTTGACTGTCTGAAGTTGTTAAATGGATTTACTGCCATCCTTCATCGAAGGGTGGTATAATCTAACAATAGAAACATATTTATTCAGTGTCTATACTACTCCAGTCGTTGCAATTTCTTTTTAAAAAGCAAACATGGCTGGTTCGTAAGATGAGTGCCTTGGGGATTGAGAAATATTTGTAAATGTTTTATCACTTTAATAAATTTTAAAATTAGATTTTAACATTTAGAAGAGTATTCAGAAATTGCTCCATTATCTGATTTTTTTGTTCATTATTCAAAGGAATGTGAGAATAATAAGCCTCTTATCTAGCTATTGAAATTTGGAACTTCAAGACAATCGTGAATCTAAAGTTAGCAAGAGATAAGGGGACACAGTCGTTAAACCAGAAGGAGAGTTATCTCATGGTCCGTGTGCTTTCTTTCCATGGGAAAGACCTGGAGTTAGCCAGAGAATTTGGACTTAGTTTTTTTTGTTTTTGTTTTTTAAATTTTAATTGGCAGATAACTACTTTACAGTACCGTGTTGGTTTGTGCCATACATCAAGGATATGTCCTCTCTCTTTTAAACCTCCCTCCCACCTCCCATCCCATCATACCCCTCTAGGTTGTCACAGAGCATCTGATTTGAGGTCCCTGCATCATGCAGCAAATTCCCATTGACTATCTGTTTTACATACGGTAATGTATGTTTCCATGCTACTCCCTCAATTCATTCCGCTGTCTCCTTCCCCCACAGTGTCCACAGTCGGGTCTCTATATCTACATCTCCACTGCTGCCCTGCAGAGTCTCTCATCAGTACCATCTTTCTAAATCCCACATATATGCATTAATATATCATGTTTGTTTTTCTCTTTCTGACCTGCTTCACTCTGTATAACAGGCTCTAGGTTTATCCACCTCATTAGGACTGACTCAAATGTATTAGGACTTAGTTTTTATATCAGGCAGAAGAGCCAAGAGCTGGACTGGGACAGCAAACAGAGTTAGTGGAGAATGTTGGAAGAAGTCAAACCTGCTGTGAGCTAGGAGGGCAACAGCAGGGACAGAAGTGCCCTGGGGGAGGCCATGGAAGGAAATCCTAATAAATTCAGGATTTAGGATGCTGGCCCAGGGGACCAGGTCTGTTGGGTTTAAGCAAGAGCATCTAGAGAATAGGAAAATTGAATGTACTCTTAAACCAGAGAAGCACACTCAGAAATCTCAGAGGACTCAACATTTCTTAGGGAACCAGCATTTCTTAGAAGCTTCATTAAAGCATCAGTGAAATAACTGATGTTCATCAAGATCCCCAAATTCTAGACTCTTTGGTTTGAATGGATCTTAGACATCATTCAACTTTGGGCTACTCAAGGTGTTTCCTACAGATCCGTGCTGTCCATGGCTCTTTATTACTTATCTACGAGAATAAAATATGGAAGCTGAGAGGAAACGTTGAGGCACTTTGATAGTTGTTCCATGTTGGGGCATATCCAGGTCAGTGGACTAGTTTTGTTGAACAGGGTATCAACCAGTCAGTGTTTTCAAACTCACTTGGTGAGTCATACGTGGCATGAGCCACTAGTTTTTCGCTGTTCCCATGTACTGGTCTGGATTGATTGGGAATTTAAGGACAAGCAAACAAAAACAGACTTGGTTCCTCACCACGAAGACTTTGCAAATCCCTGATCTCATTAAAGAGCCTGTTTTACATATGAGAAGATAGATGATTTATTCAATGAAGTTTAGAAGGATAGTGGCAGAAACACAATGATACTCTAACAACAGTTTTTTTCAATTAAGCAAATTATGTCCAATATACTCTATTTTCTAACATAGGGAAAGCATACAATATGTTTTAACAATATTTCTGTAAAAATATCAACCATTTGAAATCTTTGGGCTTTTAAAGGTTTAATCTATCATCCACAGAATCCACCAAGTGAGGTTTTGCCTTGTATAGACACAACTGTCTCACCCCACAGAAGATGGATCTAACACTCAGACTTTGTTGTTCTCTTGAGGCATTGTTTTGTTTTGGGGAATTATTAAAGACTATAGGGTCATGCTAAATGGCAATTTTGTGGGTCTGTTTTGTCCAAGGCTCTCTCTAATAGTGAGCTGGATATTGAAGGAACTCTTGTGGGCCCTTAAGATGCTGTTTAGGGAACACTTTGTAATAACAGTCTAAATGGGGGCTCCACAGCTAATGGAACTCTAGGGGCCTTGCAGCATGTCTGAACCTCCTTCAGTGCCCAGTTTATTCCATTGAGGGGTGTGGGTCCAGGGAGAGCAGAGTGTAGGTGTGCCCGTGGACACCCCTGTACCCACTTCCATGAGGTTCAGAGACAGATCACACAGTAAATACAGACACTTCTCCCACTGCCCTGCTTAGGTTAGGCTGGTTTTCTCTTACGAGTTGAAATTTTGAACCAGCTGGAAGTAGATAATATCATGGTGATCACACCACCACAAAGATAACCATACCTCACCTGTGAAACGTTACACATGTATCTCATTGGGTCCCCACCATAATCCTATAGGATTGACAAGGCAGCTACTCTTCCATGCTTTGTTAAGAGGAAGGACAATAAAGGGCGCAAAGAGATAGAACAGATGCTGATTTTATCCCTCAATGCAAACTCAGACCCACGCACACGTGTCCTTCTCCATCGTCACTGTCCGCTTCTCTGCCACCATCATCCTGTCACCTGGGCATTTGTGGAAGCCTAGCAACAGTCTCCTTGCTTCACGCTTAGCCCCTCCGGTTGATTGTTTACGTAAATGTCAGAGTGCCTTTTTTAAGTATAAATCACACCATATCACTGTAAGTTTAAAAGCCTTTCATGGTTCCTACTTTTTTTTTTTTGAAGAATGAAGTCCAAGCTTTATGACACGGTTTGCAGAGCCCACCATGCTCTAGCACGTGACCGCCTTTGCAGCCTCATCTCATGCTGCTCTCCATTCACTCTGATCCGTCGGTGCCATTAGATTTCAGGCTCATCAGGTTCTCTTCTGCCTTCCCGAGTCTCTCCCCACCCTCCCTGCGGCTAACTTGTGGTCATTTGCGGACTCCACTTTTAATTCTGCTTCCTCAAGAGGGCATCCCTGCAGCTTCAGTCTCAAACACCCCCGCTCACTTTCTCTTTGTTTGTATCCCAGCCTGATCTTGTTGAGCTGGACATCATTCAGTTATGTCTGCCTGTGGTTCTCTCTGTTTGAGGGTGATTCCCCTCACCTGACTGCAAGGTTGCTGAGGACAACGTTGCTTCCCTGGTGGTTCAGATGGTAAAGTGTCTGCCTGGAATGTGGGAGGCCCGGGTTTGATCCCTGTGTCAGGAAGATCCCCTGGAGAAGGAAATGACAACCCACTCCAGTTACTCTTGCCTGGAAAATTGCATGGACGGAGGAGCCTCGTAGGCTACAGTCCATGGGGTTGCAAAGAGTTGGACACAACTGAGCGACTTCACTTTCCTTCACCTGACTGCAAGGTTGCTGAGGACCAGGTCCAGGGAAACTTGTTTTACCAGTGACCATTCAGCCCATAGCTCACTGCCTTCCTCACAACCAGACCACTAGACATATTTGTTAAATAGGGAGGGGATGATGGACCCAAGACGGCACAGATGGGCAACAGTGGTGTGAGATGGTGCCGCTCTGCCTCTGAAATAATTCCTGATTCCCTCTGGTTTTGTTCTTGCTGAAAACATGACCGAGGGTTCCTGGCGGAGCCTGTAGCTGGGCATATAGTAGGAGCTTAATACACCTCTGAATACATGAACTAGTGTGTAATGAAAGAGCAAGTGGTAAGCATGCATCCTGACAGACCCCACGGCTGGGCTTTCTTTGTGCAGATGGTGTTAGAATGTCCCAGCCCCCAAGTTGCACTACCCTCCTCCCTGCTTTAGTGGGCTGGATAACCGCCCCTTCCCCCCGCCACCTGCACACACTGCTGCCCTTGCACCAAAGAGCCTCTGACCTGTCATTGTCCCTTTCTCTTGCCACTGCTGAAGTCTGTTCTGAGTGAGGAAGCAGCTTGGTTATAAAACAAAAGCCCCGGTGTTTTTCTTTTCCTGAAGAATACCATCAGGGCGAAGGCTATGATTAATACACATAATTGAAACAAATGGCAGCTAACTGCAGAAAACCATCTCCCAGCTGTTGGAGGAAGGAAATTGCTGACAGCCGGTCCCCATTGAGTGGCTACCAAATGAGCGGAGCTGCTAGGAGCAGCGAAGAATACACATCACCCTCCACGGCCCTCCGGGGCTGCTGCTCGGGCCAGAGAGGGCCCAAGGACTCTGGCTCCTGTGTGAGCTTCACCATCCAACTGTGATGTCATTGGCTCTTGGGGCCGGGGCTCGGAGTGGGGCGTTCTGTGTCTGGAGGATGTCTCGGCAGGAGGCGGCTCTGTCCTGCAGGACGGGCTTATAGAATCCTTCTCTCCCAGGCAGCACTACTGCAGATTCCGGGATGAATCTTCTTATGAGGAGAGAAGTTGCTTCTTTCACACTTCTTCTCTCCTTCCTCTTGTCCAGCCATCCTCTGGCAGTGGGGTGGGGAAACTGGTAGGAAGAAGATTTGGGTTCTTGTTTTTAGTCTGCTTCTTCATCCTGATCAGACCTTTGACCTTCTGAAGCTCAATCTGTAATGTGAGATAGCAGACTGAGAGATCTCTGTCTTTTCAAGTTTGGGAGAATGACATTCTAACATGTATACTATCATGTGAATTGAATCGCCAGTCTATGTCTGACGCAGGATGCAGCATGCTTGGGGCTGGTGCATGGGGATGACCCAGAAAGATGTTATGGGGAGGGAGGTGGGAGGGGGGTTCATGTTTGGGAATGCATGTAAGAATTAAAGATTTTAAAATTTAAAAAATAAAAAACTAAAAAAAAAAAAAGAATCAGTGAGAAAAACAAGGTATATATATATATATACACACATATTGTAAGTGTATATATGTATTTATATACTTTATCTATGTAGATATTTATCTCCTATCATCCCTCTCTGCCCACCATTTGACAGCACCCCAAAAGTTATATGGTCCTTGGGTCAGGGTTAGGATGTGTCTAGCTAAGCTCATACCTAGTTCAGGTACAGGCTTTTGTCAACACATAAATCAGAAGCCAAGAAACCTGAAGCCAGACACAGTCAGTGCACTCAAGCTTCTTTAGGCTGCCATGCCAGGAGTTAACACATGTACTTTGTCCGTGTCATAATTCACTCATTTATTCAATAAGTATTCAACATGTACAATTAATATATGCAAGATGGAGGGAATCCCAGGATCAGCAAATAAAATTGGTTTCTATGTGATACAGTAAGTACGAAAAATATCCATCTGGCAAACTAAGTGTAGGAAAGATCTAATGAACACTCCCTCCCCTGCTCTCTGTCAACTTTCCTTCTGCTCCACACTAACAAGTGTTCCAGGGCAGCTTCTGCCGACGACACACGAGCTAAACGACAGCCATGTCTTACTTGCACATATACTTTTGCTTTGACAAAAGCAAAACATCTCGGACACCAAACAAGTGAGAAGCAAAGCCCTGGGCTAAGGTGTGACATGGTATTTGATGCGGCTCCTTCCTCTGGGTCTTCAGCAGTGAGAATGTTGTCCTGTGGCACACCTACCCCAGCATTACTAAGAAAGTCACAGTGCTCATCGCCCAGTCATGTCTGACTCTTTGCGACACCATGGACTGTAGCTCGCCAGGCTCCTCTGTCCATGGGATATTCCAGGCAAGAATACTGGAGTGGGTTGCCATTCCTTTCTCCAGGAGATCTTCCTGACCCAGGGATCAAATCCAGGTCTCCTGCACCGCAGGCAGATTCTTTACCTGAATCTGGTGCACATCTGAGCCACCAGGTGTGATCATTAAGGTGAGTGCAGAACTCGGGCCCGCACGTGCTGGGAAGTCAGCCGAAGGGCAGTAGCAGTGGCAGGCCAGCTTTGGGATTGAGTCCACCGTATCCCCCATCCCGCTGGAAGCCTGTCTGCTCTGTGAATGCTGACTCTGGAAGTGCATGCTCCCAGTGAGTATCAGGGCCTTGGAAATAGACTGGAGAGAAGGTTCTCCCAGAAGAACTCACCTTAGTGAGTTTCCTCCTGTGCTCCCTGCTGTTCATCATCTCTTTATCCTCAAACAATCCAAGATGTAACGCTCTCTTCTTTGTATGAATAAGAAAACTGAGGATCACAAAAATTAGATGCGTTTCTTCAGGGTAACCCTGTTAGTTGCAGGCATCAATAGTAACATTTTTTTTTTTTTCTTAGTGCTTTGGTGCCAAAGAAGAAAAAACAATTTCTTTCTTCAAATAGAAGGGGACTTCGGTAGGGATTAAACGGGGAAAGAGCATTATTAGAACTTTGGGAGTTTCACTTCTATCTCTGCCTTCTGATTATTTCTGTGGCTTTTATGTGTGACTCCCTAATGGGGTAGCCAGTCAATTTTGGAACCTTATATAAGTGACCTTTAAACCCGTTTACTGTTTGCAACCAAGATCGTCTCCTTGAGGAATTCCATCAGGGAGGGAGGAGCATTATCCAGAAGCCAGAAGCCTTCACGTGCTGCTTCGGTTTTCTCCAGGGCACCTCTGCTACCTCAGGTGAGAGTCACAGGATGTGACTGAGATGAAAAGCCACTGAACGTTGGGCAAAGCTTGAGGAGCCGTGCCCTCTTGTCACACTGTCACTTTTCACGTGGATAACCTTGCTTCTAAAATTATATTTTGAATTTTCCATTTACTCTCACTGCTATGGAGTGAATGTTTGTCTTTCCCCCAGCCCCTCGAATCCACATGTTGAAGCCCTAATGCCCAATATGACTGTATTTGGAGAGGAAGTCTTCGAGAGGGATCAGATTTAGATAGGATTATAAGGGCAGAGTCCTCGAGATGGGATTAGTACCTTAAAAGGAAGAGAGGGACTTCCCTGGTGGTCCAGCGGTTAAGAGTCCACCTGCCCAGTGCCAGGAACATGGGTTCGATCCCTGTTCTGGGAAGATCCCATAGGCCACGAGGCAACTAGGCCCTTGTGCCAAAACTGCTGAAGCTCACGCAACGCTTGAGTCCACGCTGTGCAATGGACTCTGTGCATTGCTGTGCAAAGAGCAGCCACAGCAATGAGGAGCCCACGCACCACAGCAGAGAGTAGTGCTCACTCACTGCAGCTGAAGAAAGCCATCACACAGCAATCCGACCAGGCACAGCCAAGAAGAGGAAGTCGCTCAGTCATGTCCTGTCCCACTCTTTGCAACCCCAGGGACTGTCACCTGCTGGTCTCCTTTGTCCGTGGAATTCTCCATGCCAGAGTACTGGAGTGGGTAGCACGCAGTTCCCTTTTCCAGGGGATCTTCCCAACCCAGGGTTTCGAACCCAGGTCTCCCGCATTGCAGGGAGATTCTTGACCATCAGAGCCACCAAGCTAAAAATACTACTAATAAAGAAATCGATAAAACTTACATAAAAGAAAAAAGAGGAAGAGAGACCAGAGCATGGTCATTTCTCTCTGTCTCAAGTGAGGATTCAGCAAGAAGACAGCCGTCAGCAAACCAGGATCTTACCAGGCACCTGGTCATCCGCCAGCACCTTGATCTTGGACTTCTTAGCTGCAGGACAGAGAGAGACACGTTTGTTGTTTACGCTACTCAGTCTATAGGATTTTGTTACAGCAGCCCTCGGTGACTAAGAGACCTGCCTATTAGGTAAAACAGGGCTAGGAGGTACCTTCCAGGTGTGTGTGTATGGGTCAGGGGGCGGACCTTAATTTATTCCTTTGGGAATCAATTAGCAAGTTGGCATCCTGATGGTAGGATCTGATGAAAGGAGTAAGAGTGCATTTGAAATTGTTTCAACTTTGAGACACTTTTTATCATTTCAGACACACACAGATAGAATGTTTACTGAGGTGTTGCCCTGGCCCTTTGCATAATATTTGGATAGCACAGTCCTTCACTGCATGCAGATAACGTGTTAGATGGCTAGAAAAATAACCTGCTTGAACTGCTTCTCATTTATTCCCCCTCCCTCTCGTATCGTTGTTCACAGTAAACACATCAATATAGAGCAGCCAGAAAATGAATACTTCCCCAGCAAGGGTGCATGTGGGTTTTGGTGGGTGCTATTCCATCTCAGAACAGCAGATATGGCAGAAGGGGGAATCGCTGAAAAAGCAGGCACACATTTTCCTGGAGTGGACAGTGGTGGTGGTGTTGGTGTCCGGGCCTCAGAATGTGGAGGAAGATGAGAGGACCATATTAAGTTTATGGTGCTGGAAATGACATTGAAAGCCAAGTCAGAAGATGAGGATGGTGATTTGTCGAGTGCTTACTATATGCCAGGTTCTGTTGTAAATGCTTTCCATGTGTTCATTTATATCTCACTGCAACCTCAGGTGAGACTGGCTGTTATTATTCTTATACCCATTTTATAGATGTGGAAAAGGAGGCTTAGTGAGTTTAAATAACTTCCCCGGTTCACATTGGTTAACCATGAGGGTCAGTGTTAAGAGACCCACAACTCCCCACAAGATATCAAACAAGTTAAGGGTTCCCATTAGTTTGCGAGGGACTGTGATTCTGGAAATTCTAGTCTTTCAACTTCAGAAGCACCTGCCAGCATTTTAAAGGAATGTTTAATTCCTCTGCGTTATCAGCTGTCAGAGTGAGGAAGAGCATGGACTACTCGGGTGAAGATTGAATCGGAGCCACATGCCGTCTAGTTCCAGAACCCAAATGGCAAAGAACCAGCAGCATTTAGAGCATGAGGAGATATTTTTGGAGCCCTATCTGCTCTTGCATTGTCCCCCAGTTATGTGAAGCACCTAGAAAAAAATTTTTTTCTGTTTTTCAGAAAAATAGATTTCTTTCTATTTTCATGAAGAGATAAGACACTTAGTATTTTCTCCTCCTTAATAAAATCCCTTAAATGTTGACTTCACTAACTATATAGTTTCCTAATTTAGTCATGTTAATCTGAAATTAACCTTTGAACATTGTGGATTGGGGAGGATTTATAAAACCACGTGAGAAAATGGCCATTCTGTTTTGTGGGGTCAAGTCAGTGAATTAGTACCTATCCCCACTATTCAGGGCTGTTATTTATATTCAAGTAAAAAGTACACTAATTACGAAAGAAAATTCATTTTTAAGTCTCTTGCAAGATTTCCACATACATACAGCAGAGATCTTTTTTCCTTTATATCCTTAAAGATAATAAAATCAGCATTTCTTTCAAAGTGCATTTGTTCATTTTTAAAAATTGTCGTACTGACCTTTCTTCCAATTAGGATGAATTAGTGAGACTTTTGTTCTGTTAAGTTGTATGTTAAGTACCATTGTCCTTGCTTGAATTTTCTACCTCAGAGCCCTCCGTTTTTGCTTGATGCGGTTACTTGCTTCCATCTATTATTTGGGATAGCTTTTTAAAAGCTGCCACTTTGGAGCAAGGTGGACTGATCTCTGAAATGCATTTGGACATTTGGACACTTATGACAGGGGTTGGCATAGGTGGGTGGTAGACTCTTACAGATTTAAGTACAGAGGGCATACTTATAGCCTATTAGTTCTAAAGCATTGGTGCTCTGAGAGGAGACTTTTCTGGGTGGCAATAAAATGTCATTTTGAAATGTAAAGTTAAAAGGTGAAATGGGATGGAGCTGGGTCAGTGCCTTGTGATCCTCTGAATTAGTGATTACTTGGAAATTCCACCTCCTGCCCTCCGGGGGTGAACAACCTTTGAGACAGCATCCACTGCCCACAGTTGTCACCCAAGACAAAACCCATGTGTGACTTAGGACAGTAAAGAGACATAATGCAAAATGGTGATGGCAGAAGTGCTGAAAGGATGCTCTGGTGCAGCTCAGTCACTTCCTGCAGGCCTTTTGTTCTCTGATGATTTTGTGATCACGTAAAATTCAGCTGATTTGTCTTCTGGTCCTGCTGAACCTTTTCACTCTGGCCAGAGAGCATGCTTGGGAATTTGGGGCCTGGGAATCCCTTAGAGAATTTTTCTCTCTTCCCTTTGGCCCCCGAAAGTAATCTTGAGCTTTGGGGAAAAAAAATCCTAGGAAAACTGAATAGTCTTCTGTTGGTTTTCATACTCTCATAGAGCTTACAGTCAGCACTGCTTTTTTGGTTTGCTTATTTAATTAATTAATTTAGTTTAATTGGAGGCTAATTACTTTACAATATTAGTGGGTTTTGCCATACATTGACATGAATCAGCCATGGATGTGTGTACATGTGTCCCCCATCCTGAACCCCCTCCCACCTCCCTGCCCATCCCATCCCATCCCATCCCTCAGGGTCATCCCAGAACACTGCTTGCTTCTTAATGTGGTACAAAGACACCCCCACACACACTCCCCCTCCCCCGCAATGAGTAGAGGGTGATTTGGGCAGAGTAGGGAAGACACTCGGGGTTATTAGCAAGTGCTTCTCTTCCAGCAAGGCCATGAGCTAATGTAATTAGTGGGAGAAATGTTCGGGATTGTGTATTTCTTGACTTTCACCTATTTTCATTTCTTAAACCTTGCAAGGCAGAAGCTTTGTCTTAGAAATTGCTGTCCTCTTGCATTAAGGTTCTTTGAAGCAACTGATGTGACTTGTTTTAAGATTTAAAGTGTAATTTTTCATAGGCTGTTAACAGTGGGCATTGTTGCTCTGTGGTCGCTAGGTTGTGTCCGACTCTGCAGCCCCATCGACTGTAGCCCACCAGGCTCCTCTGTCCCTGCGATTTCCCAGGCCAGAGGAAGTGCTGCTTTAAAATAGGTGGCCATTTACTTAAGAAAGGGCTTTGGCTGTCTCTAAAATGTGGGAAATTCTTTTTGTCCAACAACACGTGAAACTCTCAAATTGTCTGTTGCCTTGTGTGCTGATGTATCTTAGTCCCCCTCTCTTTAGGCATAGCGTGTATAAAGGACTGGCGGTCGTAGATTCCATTCTCTACGCTAGCACACATGCCCCTCCTGTGCAGCTAGGCAAATAACAAGGACCTGATTGGAAAGGAGGTTCATGGTTGTAGGGCTGGACACCCAGTAGACATTTAATGAATCCTTTGATTATTGTGTCTTCTCCTTGGCTTTCAGCCCAGGGTAGATTTTCTCTGGCCTGTAACTGAGAGCTGATACCTGCAGACTTGTTTTTTTACATACGTAGCTAGTAGTCAAAATGCTTCCTCTACTCATATGAAGGCAGGACAAGCATTAGGCACAGTCAGAACTGGCAGATGCTAGGAGATGGGATATGAGGGACTCCGTGGAGTTCCCCCAACCAGAAGAAATAGCCTTTCTAATCCCTGAAATATTACAATTATGGGTTGATTCCATTGGATTGAGCAATGCCCCTTCCTTAAAGAAACGCAAGTTCTCTCACATGGGGGAATAACTGTTGTGTGCTTAATATAATCTTTGATGGGGCTTCCCTGATAGTTCTGCGATAAAGAATCTGCCTGTGATGCAGGAGACAAGGGTTCGATCCCTGGGTTGGGGAGATCCTCTGCAGGAGGAAATGGCAACTCACTTCAGGATTCTTGACTGGGAAATCTCATGGACAGAGGAGCCTGGCAGGCTACAGTCCATGGGGTCACAAAGAATTGGACGTGACTGGGTGACTAATCATGTACGTAATCTTTGGAGCCCACAAAGTGAGCTCCACTAAGTGAGCTCTAAGTGAGATGCACTATGCTTTGTCAGGGAAGGTTAGGGTTGTGTTCTTGTTTGTTATTTGATTTTTTTTTTTTAGTTTACCCTCTCATTGATGGAAGACCAAGGATGCTAACTATCCAATGCCAACAGAAGGTCCCTGGCAACTTCTGTGCACTTTGCAGGGAGGCAAGCTTGTTTTGAAATTAGCCTGGCTTGCCTGCATCTGGGAAGGACTCAGGCAGAGAAGGCCCTCCATGCAGGATCTGAAAGGGAGCGTTTCGTACCTCCAGACTCACAGGACACAGGTTATCCCTGCCCCCCACTGCCCCCCACCCCGCCACCGGGAAGTGAGGTGGAAATGAGTCCTGGCCATCAGCCACAGTTTTAGAAGTTCCTTTGGCCTGAATCCTTGGCAGATCGAAGTGGGCCTTGAGGCTTCAGAGGAGGGATCAGTGATTGATCTCACTCCATGTGTGTGTGAGGTTTGAGGTTGCCTGATGAGGCAGTACACGGTGGTGGTGAAAAGTGAATTTGGGTCAGCCAAACCCGGATGTGAGCCTTGATGCTGCCTCTTACCAGCTGAGCCACCAGGGACAGATTACAGAGCCTCTGCTCTCATGCCAGGAGAACACAGGCCATGATGACCATGCTTTTCTCTCTGGTTGCATAGGACCAGTCAAGGAGGGGAGTATGGTGCTCAGCGCATGGTCAGATCTCCAGAGCCAGTTACTGCCATTATTATTAAATAGTGAAAAGCTAACAAATCAATGTAAGGGGACAAACCACTTGGAGCTACTGCGCCAGAGGGTCCGTTTAGACCTTGACCTCCAGCAATACTCAACTTCACCTTCCTTTGTATAGCTTGTTAGATGGTGAGTTCTAACCAGGGCATGGAGCTTTCCTTCACTTCTGTAACCAGGGCAGGGTGGGGCGGGGTGGTATTGAGACCCAGCTGTGTCTAAAAAAGCATCCTGTCAGTATAGTTCATGGCATATTCAATTGGACAGAGAAATGAGGTCCATGTCTCACAGATCTGTAGAAAGCTGGCATCATGGGTGCTCCCTAAACTATCCAGAGGTGAAGGGGTGTAGCATTATTTTTCCCCCTTCAAAATCAATGTAAAACTTAGAAAAAAGAATTCTCTTTTGTCTTTAGACATGTTTGTTTGTTCTGACCTCTCTGTGAAAGTGAAGTTTCCTCAGTTGTGTCCAACTCTTTGTGATTGTGTGGACTGTGTAGCCCGCCAGGATTCTGTGTCCATGGAATTTTCCAGGCAAGAATACTGGAGTGGGTTGCCAGTCTTTTCTCCAGGAGATCTTCTTGACCCAGGGAATGAACCTGGGTCTCCCTCATGGTAGGCAGATTCTTTACCATCTGAGCCACCGGGGAAGTGGTTGGATGTATATATTCATCTCCCCAGATGTGGTCTAAGTCAGTGTTGGATAAAAGTTACCAGTGCATTTCAGATGAGATGGGGAAGGGATGCTGTTTGCCAGGTGGGAGTGACACGAGGCGTGTGTCCGTGGGGTCTTCGGAGGGCCTTGAAGGATGGATTTGAGGCTGTTGACAGATGGTAGGCTCAGCTGTGTTATTGAGACAAGGAGCTCTGCATTCAGGGAGTTCCTGGACCACTTGGCATGCTTGTCAGGGCTGCAGGGAGTGGAGCGCCTTTTTATATGTCACCAGCTATTGCATGCCATCGCTGCTTCCTTTCTTGTCCTTTTCATTTTCCTTCACCAGCATGGTTCTCAGATTTATTAACAGCCTTTTCATGACTTCTGCAGCCATCAGGGTGAGCAATAAAGAGGCCGGAGAGAATCCAGTCTTCTCGTGCTTGTCCCTCTCCACTGTGTTGGCTTATCTTTTGTTTCTCCTGTTTTTTCTTTTAAAGAAAGTTATGTGTTGCTGCTCTGCATCAGGCTAGAATCTCTGCCTCCTCCTTCATTCTCTTTTACTGCTTTTAATTGTCGTGGTGCTTTTGTTTTTCCCTGGACGTGAGCACGATGGGAAAGGTCAGCTGTCAGAAGAGGGGCTGAACACGGCTGATAAGGCTTTCAGGAGATTGCAGGGAAGTCATTCAGAAGCGTTCCCTCCCTGAAGTCCTAGAGTCTCCACTGATGCAGGGGGAAAGAAAAGGAAGCTCAGAGTAGCAGAGCTACTTTGAGGGCGTGGCTTAGCCATGTGAGCTCTGGGCAGAGTGCTGCTTACCCAGAGCCCTGCTTACCCAGAGCCCTTCTCCAGAGAAAGGAGTTGCCCAGTGCAACTGGGCAACTTGGGGACTCTGGGACATGGATGTAATGTGTATCTGGATGTGACACATGTCCAGGAGGCCTTGGAGAAAAAACTCAGATGAGAACTCGGCATCCAGCATCTTGAAGATCAAACTTCTGGAGTTGGCCCTTCAGTTACTGGGTTCACATGTCCACCTTGTTGTTCTTTTGCAACTAACTCACTTACATAAAAACCAGAAAGCCTGGGCTTTGGTCTTGCCTCAACTGCTAATTCCTTTGGACAAATGCTGAACTGTGCTAGGCTTGTATAAAGAAGTAGAAAATGATTTTCAAAGTACCTTCCATCGCTAATGGCTAAATTTCACCTTACCAATTCTACCTGCAAGCTATCAGTGAGGAGCATATCCTTCCTTGGACATGGATGTGAAAACGTGTTAATTCCTTTTTCCCTCAGTGCCTTGAGGTAAACCCCAAATCATGGTTCTTGGGATTTATCCGTGTAGCCTGTCCATCAGGATATTCATGGTGAGCATTTAAGGAAATGGTACACCTCTTCTGCAATGGAAAAAAAGAGAATAGATTGTATGAATAGTAATATCATCAGGTTGCAATAATTCTCTATGTTTTTTCAAAACCTGGTCACACTTCAGGACGACCCAGTTGGAGGATACTCTCCACTGTAGCCTACCCTAGAAATGTGATAGGGCTCTTCTGTTTTCACTCTTGACCTCCCACATGACTAATGCTCTCAAAATGTGGTGTCTGAATCAGGTGAGTGACTTACAGGCTTCAGGTAACACACTGTCAACTCTCTTTCTTTGACTGTCAGTAATGATTACGCGAGGCTTCTCAGGTGGCTCAGTGGTAAAGAATCCATCTGCCTTCAATGCAGGAGACCAGGTTTGATCATTGGGTTGGGAAAATCCCCTGGAGTAGGAAATGGCAATGCAGTCTAGTATACTTGCCTGGAGAATCCCATGGACAGAGGAGCCTGGCCGGCTACAGTCCATGGGGTCCCAAAGAGTCAGAACTGCCTAAAAGACTAAACAGCAGCAACAACGATTGGACACAATGTGGGCTTTGGGTAGATAATGCCGAATGTGAAAGGTGTGTAATCCGGTTATATTGGTAGGTCTGCTGTCTGGCTATAGAAACCAGCAGGAGATGAATAAATCTTAGCTAGCTTGAGACAGTCATCAAAGAGGGTTCCTATGCAAACTGACTACTCCTGATCTCAGGAGAAGGGCTTTTATATAAAACCTGACTTTTTTTTTTTTTCAATTGAAGTATAGTTGGTGTATAGTATTACATCCATTATGGGCATACAATATAGTGATTAAAGATTATGTTCCACTTAGTTATTGTAAAATATTGGCTGTGTTCCCTGTGCTGTATAACATATTCTTGTAGCTTATTTTATACATAATTGTTTGTATCCCTTACCCCTCACCCTGAAATTGTCCCTCTTTAGTTCCTTCTCCCCACTGGTAACCACTCATTTGTCCTGTACATCTGTGAATCAGCTTCTTTTAAAAAAAGATTTATTTATTATTTGGCTCCGTTGGGTCTTAGCTGGGATACTCAAATCTTTGATCTTCATTATCTCATGTGGTATGTCTAGCTGTGATATGTGAGATCTGCTACTGCTAAGTTGCTTCAGTTGTGTCCGACCCTGTGCGACCCCAGATGGCAGCCCATGAGACTTCCCCAGTCCCTGGGATTCTCCAGGCAAGAACACTGGAGTGGGTTGCCATTTTTATGAAAGTGAAAAGGTCTAGTAGGGATGAAATCCAGGACCCTTACACTGGGTGTGCAGAATCTTAGCCACTGGGCCCTCAGGGAAGTCCCTCTTTTTTTTTTTTTTTTTTTGCTATATTCACTAGTTTGTTGTATTTTTTTTTGATTCTACAAATAAGTGATATCTTACAATTTGTCTAATTTATTTTACTTAGCATAGTGCCCTCTATGTCCATCCATGTTGTTGCAAATGGCAAAATTTCATTCTGTTTTTATGACTGTGTAGTATTTATGTGTGCATGTAAATATATATGGGTGTGAATATATATACACACTTAGCAATGTAAGTATTGCTAAGTCCCTCCAATCATGTCTGACTCTGACTGTAGCCTACCAGTTTCCTCCTTCCATGGGATTCTCCAGGCAAGAACACTGGAGTGGGTTGCATTTCCTCCTCCATATTTGTGTGTGCACACACACAGCATCTCCTTTATCCATATATCTTTTGATGGACACTTGGGCTGTTTCCGTATTTTGGCAGTTGTAAATAATGCTGCTATGAACTTTGGAGTTCATGTATCTTTTCGTATTAGTGTTTTTAGGTTTTTTGGATATGTATATAGGAGAGGAATCACTGAGTCACGGTAGTTCTGGTTTTACTTTTTTGAGAAACTGCCATACTGTGCAAAACCTAACTCTTGTTGCAGTAGAGGAAGCAATGAGATTGAAGTTAGACCCAAGTCTACCTTCATTCTAAATGCCTTTCTTGTCAATTATTGTAACTGGATAGCCTTGAGTCTGTGAACCTCAGCCCCCACTTTCAAAACTGCAAAGAATAGTACCTGAATAGATTATTGTGAAGATTGTGTTAAATGTCATGTGCATAATAGTTAAACCAGAGCTAAAGCCCCTGAAACACAGTAAGTTTCAAAAATGGTAGTTGTCTTCATCATCATTATCACCATCACGTTCAGCTCAGGGACTATGGACATTTTCTGGTATGTAAAACAGTGAGAATGCCTACTCTCTAAGGCATCGTAGGATTGAAAAAACAATATTTGCAAAGGGACTCTCACTATTCCAGGCACATCGTAGAGGAGCAGTTAAGTTCTAGGTTCTTTCCTTCTCCTGTCTTTGATGACATCATACTTTTCTATTTCATCTAACAGTGGGGCACTATTGCTGTTTTGTAAAGTGGTCCAGTGTCATTGAGGGGTGGTCCAGAGGCCCCTGTTGTTTGGGAACCCATGGTTAATTCCGAATCTGTGAACTGCAGGATATTTCGATGGTAATTTAAGTTGTGATAATGACGTTCTGCTGTCGGCCTGAGTCCCATGTTGGTTTTCGTTGATGTAGTCCATCTGTCACGAGAGGATCACTCCTGAAGAGAGATAAGACCACATTTCTGGGCCTTTAAATCACAGAATGCGATTCAATCAGCTTCTTCTCAGACTTCAATTGCCACCATATCCAGATGCATCTTTGCTGATAGCTATATATGGGTGTCACCATATGAGGGACAGGGAAGCCTGGCGTGCTGCAATTCATGGGGTTGCAAAGAGTCGGACACGACTGAGCAGCTGAACTGAACTGAACTGAACTGATGTCTGGCAGGAATGAGCCAGCAGTTCTACTTGTTTTTTTTTTTTTTTTTGAGTCTTGGATGGTGTTTTTGTATGTCTTAAGTTTCCTCACTTATCATTGTTCTGATTCATTCACTGACAAATTGTCAGAAGCCTTGATCAGCTGGGGATAATATGCAAATATGTCTGGGATAGCCTGTGTGGCCTCTTCATATCATAGTTGGATATCTACATTGTTACTGATTGTATCATAACCCATGGACAAAAGATGCCATTGATAAATCTTACCCATTAATTAATGTCTGAAGAGGATTACCATTTTGGTTTTATTGACATCATGTTGTTTAGTCACTAAGTCATGTCTGACTCTTTGAGAACCCATGGGTTGTAGCCTGCCAGGCTCCTCTGTCTGTGGGGTTTGCCAGGCAAGAATACTGGAGTGGGTTGCCATTTCCATCTCTTGGGGATCTTCCCGACCCAGGGATCAAACCTGCATTTTCTGCATTGCAGGCAGATTGTTCACTGCTGAGCCACCTGGGAAGCCCTTTTATCCACATCATAAGAACTGTAAATATGCATCATAAATGGCTACACAAGAAAACTAAACCAATTTGAGCATCTCTTTCAGAGTCTTATAATCTCAATTTTGTGTGCCCTTTCTAATAAGAAGTCAAATAATTTTTCCCTCCCTGTGAAACTTGAGCACACTTCTGGCTGTACCCTCTGGGCTCAGAGTCCAGCTGTTTGGCCCTGGAGCTTCAGTGAGCTTGCTGGAGTGATACAGCGTCTGTAAATGGTTTATGAATCATCTGACTTAGAAGGAAGGTTGCCATTTTAGATTCAGTGCATCAGAAGGGGATTTCCTTTTTATGCTTTCATAATTAAGGGCTGTTTTGTTAGCATTTATGTATTTGCAGTGTTTCAAATTTAGAGAATTCTTACAATTTTCTCTGTTATTCTAATGATCTGTATTCATATCCCAGGGTATGTGGTTCATACATCTAAATATGGAAAATCTACCCTTGTTGAGCAGATAGAGGTTACTATAAAAGCTGCAGAAGGATGCTTTACCAAATTAGATAATGTATATGAAAGTGGCTTGGAATATGTGACAGGGTGTGCAAATGTGTGTGTGTGCGTGTGTGCATGTGCACGCATACACACGCACGTGTATTTAAATTAGTTCGTCTCCCACAGGAATACTGTTGACAGAGGCCTTTGCAAAATATACCCAACCCTCAGCAGGAGATAGCATCTAAAAGAAAGCATACAGTGTTTAGAGGTTGACCTTGGTGTGTATTTTGAATCTGCTTCATACTAGCTGTAGTATTGAACATGTATTTCAGCCCTTGTGAATGTCAGTTTAATCATCTGTGAAATGGGGCTAATAAAACTTTATTTCATAGGGCTTCTATGAGAGTTAGATAAGGAACATACCAAGTATTCCAATAAAAAGGCTCTCCTTCCAGATGACATATGAACACACAGAAATGTTATTTCTGTTAATAATACTTTGGTTCTGGTGGTTAGTGTTTTGAATTCTTGTAGCTCCGATCACCAAAAAAGTCTTGGTCAATTCTTGTCAGATACTATGTGTGTAGTGTTTGTTTATTTAGACTCTCTCTGTGTTAAAGCCTGGACCATAATACAAATTCAATAAATATTAATACCTGGCCTTTTTACACGATGGCAAAAAAAAAAAATTATGCCTATTAAAAAAGCTCTACTAATAGTCTGAGGTGAAGTAATGATGCAAATGAAATAAGCAATTTAGTTCAGTTTATAATTGAATTTGCAGTCACTGAAGATTTTCTCCTTTATTTAGGTTTCCTGAATTAAGTCACTGATTTGTAAGTCTGCCTGCATTTTAGAGAACCTTCCCTCTCCACCCTCTTTCAGCATACCCCATCCTCACCCACCTTCAAGTTCACTAAAAACTAAACCCTTTTTTTTCAGTTATGCAGGACCCTGAGCATCGTCTGTCCCTTCCTGAGAGTCCTGGTATGGGACAGTTTTCAATTTTTTCAGGATCACACCCCGTCTCCTACTGGAACCGGTGTTTCTACAGGAGGAAAAGGAAATTCACACTCAACATAAAGAAGATGCAGCCCATGTCTCCCGGATTTGTGCCTCTGCACTGGCATATTTCCGCAGTCTGTGTCTCTGAACGGGGTTTTAATCACCTTGGCTGGAGTGCTCAGCACTGAAAGCTTTAAGGGTACTGCAGAAATGGTAGATTAGCTACATTTAACAAAATAGAAAGTTTTCATTGTGCCATAAAAAGCCTTATTGATCTTGTCCAGGCATTGACTCCAGGGCCTTTTAACCAGCCATTCTGTCTAGACTTGCAGGCTAGCGCCCCCAGGGCTAACAAAGGAGGGCTGGGCTGCCTGCTGCCCTGGAAGGCCAAAGGGGTGGGCAAGGATTCAGGTTTCTCAGTGGGCATTTTCTTAAAGAACTAGAGTGATTTTATTCTCTTGTTGGGAGGCCTTTGCGGAGACTTGTCCCCCAGACCCCAGCTGGCTTTCTCTGCCCCCAGCATTGGCTGCGGGGGCCGTCACATGGCGGTAAATACAGGTGTCTTCTCTCCCCTCACTTCCATCAACTTTTCCCTTCTTTCCTCCTAAGAAGCCAGGCTGAACCCTGGGATGCTGAGGCACTTCGCAGTGGGTCTTCAGGAGTGGGCAAGGCAGGAGGAGAACCAGTTACTTTAGCATTGCTGTCATCAGTTCAACTTCATTTCAATTCAGTCTTCATTTAACACATTTTGGGGTACATGGGAGATTTTGAAAAGCTATAAATATCTGCCACTCACAAAGATACTCTGGAGGAGTTGACATCTACCTGTAAATAGCCAAAGGATTGTTCAAGATTGATCTGGTGATTTAGGTATTTTATCAGAATCATCTGCAGGGATTTAACTTTTAAAAAATGAATGCTTATATTTCAAACATAAAAGAGAACAGACCCTGTAGTAGAGGATATTATAAACACTGGCTTAGTTATCACCCATATGGAACAAATCTTAATGTTTTGCCATTTTTGCTTTATGTCCTTTCATAAAGACAATCCTGTTGAATATCTCCCTGTTTCCCTTTCTTCTCTCCCTTCCCAGAAGTAAACGCTATGTGAAATTGATGGGTAGATTTTTTTCTATTTTTGTTGCATATGAATAGTGATGTAATATATAATGATCAGTGATCATTATGTGTGCGTATGTGTGCATAAATCAGTGGAAGTAAAATTTATTGGCTACACACAGTTTATACTCATTATTTTCTGTTTATCCTGGGCTGAATGAAGGAAATATTTGGTAAAAGTCTTTAATACCTTGTATTGATTAATTCTTCCCTGTTGATCACCCAAATGAAGCTTGGCAGTCTCTCAGTATCCTTTAGTCATTTTGGACTAGTAACCATTTGAGCTCCTGAAATGTCTGTAGGAAATTTCACATAACACCAGATCATCTTTTTTTGTTTTGTTTTGTTTTTTTTTTTTGATACTTAAAGGTGGAGAATTTCAGCAACAAGGTGATTTAGATGTAGACTTATTAAGGTAGGAAATAGATTAGGTCATCTTCCAAGGTTTCTTCTGACATTACAGTGCTGATTTATTATGGAGGACTTTTTACTTGTTTTCATCTTGAATGAAAAGAGAAATTTTACAGAAGTAAGTATTTTAAAATTTCACGTGAACTTAAAAACCCATGTATTGCTTCTACATATCTTAATGTCTGTTTGAATTTTCCCAAATTCTGTGAACTTTTTGTGAC
This sequence comes from Ovis canadensis, assembly GCF_042477335.2. NCBI lineage: Eukaryota > Metazoa > Chordata > Mammalia > Artiodactyla > Bovidae > Ovis > Ovis canadensis. The sequence goes on from NC_091251.1 coordinate 100,189,088, forward strand.
ATTTATATTCCTTCCTGAACATTATGTTTGAATACAGTGAGTATTTAATTTAGTTAGCAATTAGGGTTAGTACCACTGTAAAAAAAAATTCATTTTAGATGATCTGCTTCCTGTTCTGGGATCATTCTGGATGCGTTTCATTGTTATTAATTTTGTTTTTATCAAAATTACAGTCTTCCATCCTCTTCTCTCCTCCTCTGTGTCCCTAGTAATTTTTTTTGTCCTCATCAACTCTGTAGAATATAGTCTCACAATGAGATGTTAGGTACTCCGTACAATTACCTTAGTTGTTGTGGAACTTTGAGAAAAGATGCTAGTTAAAAAAAATAAACATGCAGCGTATTCTTTGAGGGCTGGGCCAAGGGTGAATGGTTATGTAGGTCTGTGGATATGTGTGCTTTCTGTATATTTTTATTCAAAAACATCAAAACTCAATCTAAAATTTATCTTCAAGTTTGTGACCCTGGTTAAATTTTCACCATTCTATTCACCCATGTCCTTGCTGCAAGTTCAAGAAATGCATCTTAGTAACACAGTGGCACAGAGCTGGCTTTAGTATTATTGATATAATCATCATACTTACTTATCATTGCCCTCATGCAGTTCCAGGTATGTCTGTTATCTTCGAAATCGGAGTGTGAAGTCAGTCCAGGCACTGGTCATTTGAGGTGACAACTGACAACCATAGTGTCCTGAATTAATTGAGGAGCAGACACAGAGTGTCGCTGGCAGTCAGGTCAAGGATCCAGACATTATTTCCAGTGCTGGGAGAGCTGGGTTAGAGAATGTGGCTTTGATCTGCAGTCCTACTGGGCCTCCTGGTAATTTTCCCCCTGAATTAAACTCAATCGCTCAGCCATAGGTTGAAGAGTTAGAAAACCTCAGGCCTTCCTTCTCATGTAGGGGCAGAGTCTACCTTGATAGATTTCACTGCATGGGAGAGCCTAGAGGGGAATGCATGATTATCTAAGGAGGGGCAGAGCTGAAGGAGAGAGAAAGACAAGTCATATGGAAATAGTGACCGCTGAATTAAGAAATACCGATCTATGGGCGTCAGACCGAGCAGACGATTGACTTCTCTCCTTGGAGGATTTGAATGGGTGAAGGAGAGAAGGTGCATGTGTCACTCCAAATGACTGCCTTCTGGAGAGTTGAGGGGAGGGGGATTCTTTCCTGAAGGCATGGGACAGGAAAATGGAGTTCCCTCTACAAGAGAGAGTGTGTTGTGTTCAGTGATGGTCTGACCCACAATTAAAATGAGAAGCTGGTAGTGAAAGAAGTGTAAATACAGTTTAACTCATGTAGATCTGGTGGTTATGGGAAATAAAAGGCACAACATATCACATAAATTATTATCAGTGGGCCTGCAGGGAGATGCAACACAGTTGCTTCAGGCCAGGGCCCCTCTGTCATCTCGTTCTCTCTTGGTGGTGTCTCCTGGATTCCTCTTTACCTCTCTAGGTGTTAGTCCATCCGCTGGACCTGCTGATGCAATGCAGTCATGAGCTGAAGCTCTTCTCTGCTGGTTCTCCAGCCCGGTGCCCCAGGAATATGACTCATAAGGCTCCTGCCTGCAGCTTGAGCCTCAATGCGCCTGCTACTCTACCCACACTAAATTTCTCACCATCCCCTGGGCACCCCATGCTTTTCTAATGATCCTACCAGTGAATCCATTGTTTCTGTTAAGTAGAACGTCATCCCTTCATTTGTATGGTGAACTCTTACTCATATGTCAAGACCTATATCACCTCTTAAACGTTTACGACACTTGTAATCACTTTTTTATATGTGCATTAACAATAACAACAGCAACAGCTAATGTATCTAGGGGTGGGGACTGGGCCGGGAACTTTATCTGATTCATGTCTCACAGTGCATCTATGAAAGATGTACTGTGGTTTTTCTCATTCTGTAGACTAGGAAAGTAGGAATTAGAGAAGTTAAGTAATAAGCTGAGGTTTCACAGAGTTAGGTAAATTCCAGGGCTGGCTGTAAAACCCAGGTCTGTCCATTTCGAAGCCTTATTTTTAAATTCCGTGTTATCAAGTCCGCAATTCCCCTGCACTCTGAGCTACAGGAGGGTGCCCTGTTTAATGCGAGTTCATGGCAGGGTCTGGCATTCTAGTTTCTTCAGCTTTATAATTTCTCTTCTTCAGTAAAATGGAGGTGAATTATTCCTATTCACATGGTACCTCACCTGATGCATACTAGGTACCTGGAAATACTTATTCCTTGAATGAATAAACAGAAAATTTAGGTTTTATTATAATACAATTGAGAGCTATGAGGTCTTCAGGATGCTGTTAGCTTTCTAGTGATTTCAGTGAAGCGTGATTTTCCCGGCCATTCTTTTGTGGACTCGAGGCAGCTCCCCTCGCCAGGATCCTGGCTGTTTATTTTCCAGGTGACAACTTGATTTACTATTTTCCTTCTCGTCACTTTCAAGGAGCATCTGCAGGCTAGTGAGTGACCCAGGCAGCGTGAAAAAGTCCATTTATTTCTCTGCTGTATCTCTCCTACAGTCTGTGGAGGAGGATTAGAAATGGCCTCAGGAGGTCAGGTTTCCTGTGTGTGTTTTCTTTTGTAGTGCAGGATTGCTCATAACAACACAATTTGCTGTCTGCTGGTGCACTCTGCTTTTCAAATACCTGTTTGGGGGGTGTGGCAGGTAAAGGGTTCATCGTTTGTCCTTGGTGGATGGCTCTGCGGTTTGGTCTATGCAAATGCTTTGGTTGGCCCTAAAATACATTGTTAGGGAAATGGGACTGAAAGAAGCAAGAGGGCAGTCACTTGTGCAGTCCTTGGTTTCCTTCTTACTCAGCATGTTCCTTCCCTAATTCTAGCAGGAGATGTCCTTGGGTGATGTCTAACAGAATTCCCTCTAGGAAGCAGATTTCTGCTTTTCCCTCATTTTTGCAGATATGGTCCTCTCACAGCCCAACCGCTAACTTGGGTGTCTACACATAGCTTGTAAGAAGCCCTTAGAGGTGGAAGTTGTTCTGTATGTTGGATGCTTAGCAGGTTGCATGGAAAACAGAATTGTGTGTGAATAGACTCACACCCATCCACCTTAACTTGTTCCTTTGCCAGCAAATGACTCAGACGGGCATTTTCCCTCAGGGAGACTTTCAGATGGAGTGGAGATGCAGCCCCTATAGTAACGAGTAGAATGGTTGTGGAATCGTGGCCTTCTCAAGGAGTTTATTTCTGGTTTCTGTACCCCCCTGCCTTGGGCTCCTGCCTCTCCCATCCTCCTCAGGGCTTCTTCGCCTGGGTAGTAGAATTGCATGATGTGTTAGTTTTCAACATAAGACCCTGACACCTCTCATTGCAACTGCACCCACGGAGGAGGGACAAAACCCTGCTGAATCTGTGGATCAGAGGAACGGAGTCAGCATGTCAGCCTCAGGACCACCTCCCTTTGTCTGCCAGGGAGGGCAGCAGTAGCTCATATTGTGTTTTGTGGCTCATTAGCTCCAGGGTGGGCCAGGCTGGGATGGCCAGCTGGGGTTATCTTTGCATGACTGCAGAATAAAGTACCAGGCTGCTGCAGAGGCCTATTGAAGGATGAAGAATTCAAAAAGATGAGAGCAGGGTTTTTTTTTTTTAAAAAAAAAAAACCTTTTATTTTATTTTGGGGTGCAGCCGATAAATAATGTTGCGATAGTTTCAGGTGAACAGCAAAGGGACTCAGACATACATATATCTGTATCCATTCTTCCCCCAAAACTCCCCTCCTGTCGTCCAGGCTACCACATACCACTGAGCAGAGTTCCATGTCTATACAGTAGGACCTTGTTGGTTATCCATATTAAAATACAGCAGTGTGTACCTGTTCATCCCAAACTCCCTAACTATCCATTTTCCCCATCCTTCCCCTACCCCTCAGCAATCACTGTGAGTCTGTTTCTGTTTTGTAAGTTGGTTTGTATAATTTCATTTTAGATTCCACATATAAGGGATGCCATGCAATATTTCTCCTCCTCCTCTGTCTGACTTAGTTTACTCAGTATGGCACTCTCTAAGTCCACCCATGTTTCTGAAAATGACATTATTTTATCCTTTTAATGGCTGCATAATATTCCATTGCATATCTGTGTATCTCATAGTCACCTATTCCTCTGTCAGTGGACACCTAGGTTGCATGCTTGTCTTGACTCTTGTAAACACTGCTTCGGTGAACACAAGTGAAAGTGAGGTCGCTCAGTCCTGTCCGACTCTTTGTGACCCCATGGACTGTAGCCTACCAGGCTCCTCTGTCCGTGGGATTTTCCAGGCAAGCATACTGGAGTGGGGTGCCATTTCATTCTCCAGGGGATCTTCCTGACCCAGGGATTGAACCCCAGTCTCCTGCACTGCACGCAGATGCTTTACCCTTTGAGCCACCAGGGAAGCCCTTCCAGGTGAACAATGGGGTGCAGGTAAAAGAGGAGAACAGTTTTGCCTGTGTCTCTGGAATCTGTCCTCAGAAAGCTGGCTCCTGCTTCCTTTTCTGGAACATAGCAGGTGCTCGGCTCAGGCCCAGTAGTTACAGCTGCTGCCCCAAAGGGGCTGGCATTCTAACAGGCTCTCCTCAGTGGTATCTAAGCATTCTATTTCTAAGGCTCTTTTTCTGATGAGGGTGAAGAGTGTGGTCTCGGTCTGGCTTTTTCCAACCTGCTCCCACAGGGGATTCTGAGTTGAGCTGGCCCCGCTCCCGGATCCCCTGCTTGGGCCCCTGCTGCCTGGGTGCTCACCTGTCATTGTCGGAGGTTTTTCCTTTTGACAGAAGGGACTTCATGCAGTTGCAAGACATCAGATACAGGGTCACGCACCTACTCCTCCGGGAATTTGAATTCCTGGCGAGGGTGGTGGTGGGCTATGGTGGCAAAAGTGATGGAATGAGAATTGAGAGTTCTGAGGTTTTGGAACTGCTCTAAATGCTTCCAAGTGCCTTGGATAACCTATATAAGCTGTGTGTCCCTCTTCCTTGCATTGGTGTAATCATAGCAAAGTAACCTCACAGACCGTTGAAGGAATACAAAGCAGGATTAAGAAAGCATTTGGAAATATAGAATATTATTTAAAATGGTGAATAGAATCCCCCTTTACCCATTCCTGAGTTTCCCTGGTGGCTCAAATGATAAATAATCCACCTGCAATGCAGGAGACCTGAGTTTGATCCCTGGATCAGGAAGATCCCCTGGAGAAGGGAATGGCAGCTCACTCCAGTACTCTTGCCTGGAGAATTCCATGGACAGAGGAGCCTGGTGGGCTACAGTCCGTGGGATCGCAAAGAATCGAACATGGCTGAGCGACATACTTTCATTTTTCACTTTTCCCATTCTTGACCTGTTCTCACCCGAGCCCTTTCTTGCCCAGTGCTGTGTCCTTGTCCTCAGATTTTAACCTCTGGCCCTTGGCTTTCCATGGCTGCATTTGGATTTAAAGTAGCCAAACTTTGGCTTCTTCCTGTGGTCTCCAGGTTTTTAGAATCTCTGTCTCTCAAGTCCTTAGGCTGTCCCTTCTAGGAATGTTTGCTTCCATTCTTATCCAGTGAAATGCAGACCCCACTAGGTTGTATCAACATTTGGGATGAAGCAGTTTCAGGCAGCCCCTGGAAGAGTAGTTCAAATGTGTTTTCTTATTTTCACTGGGCCCTCTGACTTCAGCTGTGATTTCTTTCCAGTTCACTCTCAACCCAACAGAAGCTGGATAAATCAGACCCTCCATCCTGTCAGTAAAGTTAGGCATTGGTTCCTCAGGACCTTTAGAATACAGTTCCTATTTCTTAATCTCACAGCCTAAGACATCAAGCCATCAGTAACTACAGGCCCAATTCAACAGAGATACGTATTTCTTTACACTTCTCAAGTTCCACAATAAAAAAAAATGCTATTTTAATCTATTTTGGAATTTCTCAGAGAAATAGTTATTGATATATAAATCAGTAGTTGGATTTTGGGGGGGGAGAAAGTAGAAAACAGAACTGAGTAAATGCCTATTAATGCTATGTATATATCAGTCCTTGGATTAATAAGTCATTTGAAAGATCAGTGCTTTATATGTCTATACAAACTGATTGAAAACCTCGAGTTATACTTATCTTGATTGCATCTAGTGTTTAATCAATTGTACACTTACAAGTAATGGGCAAACGATTTGTTGTCATACAGGGCCGAGCTCTGCTTTTCATGCAGTGAGAGTAACATTTTTATTTTAACACTTATGCAATTGATTGTAAACTTTGGAGTGATAGAATCTAAATGAATGTACACAGTCCATTAGCCATTTCAGCACCTACCCCCTTGCCAAGCTGTAGCTTTATGCTAAGCTATTGTATGCTGTGTTACATAATCCCCTGCATTCATTTTCTCTACCTATTTAGCCTGAATACATGCAAGGTGACTGCATTGTCTCTTCAACCTCCTTCTCGGTGTAAACACTCACTATAGAAAGCAGATTTGGGGGCAGTATTACATCTTTCGAATGGAGAGTTTGGAGAATTGAATTGGCTTAGAAATGTGTTTGTCACTATTTGGGTTTGCACCCTTTAGTTATATTCACTATCAACTTAGTATGGTTTTCAAGGTGATAAGAAGGTGCTTGAGCTTTAGCCACTGGAAGGAAATTAAGACAGTTCGGGCTCTTAGGAGACAAATGTCAGTTGTGAGAGTATACAAAGGAACAGTTTCTTCCAGGTCCTCAGTCCTTCTCCTGGCAAGCCCCTGGTTTGCTCTTTTAAAGACTGGGTCATGCAGTGCTCATGCCTCTCCTTCCTGAGATGATAAAGGGGAAAGGCGCCTATGAATTAAAAATGATGATTTTGCTTATCTAGAATACGATCCAGGGAGTAGCTTTCAGTGGTCTACTCTTCACTGACGTGTGAAGGAGATACACGACATCTGGGGTGACATCCAGCCCAGAGAAAGGGTTAAACTGGGGAAATTCATCATTGAAGGAAGAGAGTTAGAGCGTTGTGAACTGTTGCAGCAGTTTTCATCGTTGTTGTTGTTTAATAGCTAAGTCCTGTCCGACTCTTTCTGGCCTCATGGTCTCTAGCCCACCAGGCTCCACTGTCCATGGGATTTCCCAAGAAAGAAGACTGGAGTGAGTTGCCATTTCCTTCTCCAGGGGATTTTCCCGATCCAGGGATTGAACCCATCTGTCTTACTCGCCAGGTTCTTTACCACTGAGCAGATATTTGCTAAGTAATATACTCTCAAGCATGCATACAATTTTCATTGATGGATTTACATGGGTATTAGCATAAATATGTGTGTGGTTTGCATAGTTTTTTCTCTCATTTATTTCTTATTTATTTACTGTGATGGCCTCTTAATGATGTCATTTTTCTCCTGTGGCCTTCTACGTAAAATGAGCTCTTTAGTTTTAAATACACTGCTTCCAGGAGGAAAAGAGAAACATTTCTTTTGGTGAGAAAGTGTGATTTACGTGGGGGTAGGAGGAATAGGTCTCTCGCTTAGTTTATTCAAGGTTTGGGGTGGTTTGTAAAGCAACACATGGCTCAGTGGAACCATTCCTTCCCTTTGAGCAGCAAAATAAGGGCAGGTGGTAAATCCAGAATGAAGGGCGAAAGGAGACTGATATTTGGAGAAAAGTTTAAAGGCAGCAGAAGCCCAGAGTAGGACAAACTGTCTGGTCTTGGGCAACTCACTTATTCCTAGTCATCAGTTTCTACTTTAATAAAATACAGAATGTTTTAAATCAGGCAATCTCTAAAATCCTTTATAGCTCTAAAATTTATTATTTTGACAGACTCCTTGGTCTAATTATGTGAAAAATATTAAGCACCACATAGTATATTAAATAATATCCTGGGGCCTTGCTGTTCTTTGTCAGGCCTTTCCCCTTTGAAGGGTACTCCATGATTAATTGAGGCTTCTTTTTACAAGCCCTCCTTTCCTTGCTCATTTATCTCGGTTCACTGGGCACACAGGTGTAACTTAAATGTTTATAGAAAACACCCACCAATACACCATGTTGGGTGCCAAGGACAGGCATAGTAGTTGGTTGTGCGCACATTTGCATTGTTAGGAAGAGAGCTTAGTGGAGATAACTGCATTTGATTTGCCATCTTTTGCTGTAAATCAGGGTCACCTCCAGTCTACTGTACAAAAGAGCTTGTCCAGTTGAATTCTGACAAAACTATTTCTGCAGAAATGGGAAGAGAGCTAATGAAAGTAGGGCACTAGGGGATTGGATGGATGGACCTGTTTGAAAGATGTAGTGCCAAATATCTACTCTGATTTTGGAGGGGGGGGGGGTCTCATTTTGGTAAAATACATCTGGCATGGGTTATGTGCTGAGTAGTACTCACTGCTTAGGTGTGCAAGCAACACCACGGTCGCTTAGAGGTGGACAAGTCCCTTTTGCTTATAGCAGTGTGTGTGCAAACAGAAATGGGCAGGTGTGTACATATCCCTGAGGCCCTCTGGAAGATACAGGACACAATCTCTTTTTTCATTCGTTGGAGTGTGACATTGAGTTCACATTTTAATGATGTGGTGATGCTATGATGAACTTAATACTATATATTGGGTGGTCATCTCTTCACATTATGAAAGTGATGATTATCTCGAGAAAATATTTATTTGTTTTTCCTTAAGCAGCTTACCAAGGGCTATGATGGTTGATAAGGATCTGAGTTACGGTGGATTAGCTTTGGTTAGGTCTAGAAGGAAAAATAGAATTTCCTCAACTTTACTTTGTAGCCCCACCCTACCCTATCCCTCTTTAAAGGGAAACTGCATATCTAAATTTGTATTATCGCTCATTTCCTTTTATTGAGAGGTACTTTTGACCAACCCTGATACGAAGTTGTTGTATAGTGTCTACGTCGTATCCCACACTTTATGAGCCCATGAACTGTAGCCTACCAGGGTCCTCTGTCCGTGGGATTTCCCAGGCAAGAATCCTGAAGCAGGTGGCCATTACCTTCTCCGGGGGATCTTCCCCACCCAGAGATTGAACTCTAGTCTCTTGCATTGGTAGGCAGATTCTTTACTGCTGGGCCACCAGGGAAGCCATCCACTCTAAGTGGGGTTGCCTGACAAGAGGACAAATGGGAGTGTGCATGCCGAGTGTCTAAGTTATAAATCAACAGATAATTAAATCAAATACTTTCTATCCTCTTGCCTTAAAAATAGATCCTCGAAACTACTCGGTTAAGTCAGGTTCACATGTAGCATTTCCAGATTCCTGGGAGTGCTGCTTCGGGAAATATCCGCATATGCAGAGCCTGCCCCTCTGGTTGGCTCTGTCGCTTTCACCCCTTCTCAGCTCCATCGCTCATCACACGGGTCTAGTATAAATGCACATGGGTTCCTTCACCCACATGGCCAAGGTCTGCGTAGACCTGTACAAATAGTCCCCGGGGCTAGTCCTCAGACCTTGAGGTATGTACACTGGCAAGCATGATTTGCCTTCAGAAAGTTGATCCAGGGAAGAGGCCAGCACAAGCCCTGCGAACACACTTGGGGCTCTTTCGGTAGCAAATCATAGTCCCCCAGTGTCTAGAATATGGTCTTGAAAGAGAGTCTGGGTCCCAGTGGGATACCATGTTGGCTCTGTGGACCCCTGGTCCTATGGAGAGATGTTCCATAGGACAGTCTGACCAGGCCACCTCAAAGACCTTCAGGGAGTGGTCCCTTGGAATAAAGGGAGGCATTGCTGTCTAGTGTGATATCAAAGCATATTCTCAAAGTCCGTTCTGTTCCCTTTTCCTCATCTGCTCAGTCATTTCCTCAGGTTCAACCTTTTTAGAAACCCAGTCCTGTTCCACTGGGTGCAGGACTGTACCATGGAAACCAAACTTAGCCATGTTACCGATGGATAGAAATTAGAGCCAAATCTTTCAGGGTAATTGATTTTTATTTATTGGTCAATAAAAGGTACCTGGAGCTAAAGAACACTCTGTCAGAACAGTTAATTATCCATTCTAAACCAGCCCTTTTACAGGCATTGAAAAGCCGATATTGATGCAAAAGCAACATAAGCTTCACTTGACTGTTTTGCATGAATTTTCCCTTTAGTTTCTTCTCTGAGAAAATTTGAAGGCAAGGCAGCAAGCCTTCCTGCATCATCGTTTTAGTCTTCTGCCCTTGTGTGAACCCACGGCTTCTCTGCTAGTTTCCCTGGTCCTTAGATACAATCCTGTGGAAGAAGTGTTGTCCTGGCATCAGGTCCCTGGCAGGGCCAGTGCCCTGTAGGTGTGCGTGCCCTCTTTGGTATTTGCGAAGACCAGGCTCCTGCCAGTCCAGTGCTGACCGCTCTCCCCTTTTCTTTCCCTGCAGCTCGAGAGGAGAATGTGGCCACTTTCCGAGGCTCAGAGTACCTGTGCTACGACCTGTCTCAGAACCCGATCCAGAGCAGCAGTGATGAGATCACCCTGTCCTTTAAGACCTGGCAGCGGAATGGCCTTATCCTGCACACGGGCAAGTCGGCTGACTATGTCAACCTGGCTCTGAAGGATGGCGCGGTCTCCTTGGTCATTAACCTGGGGTCCGGGGCCTTTGAGGCCATTGTGGAGCCAGTGAATGGAAAATTCAATGACAACGCCTGGCATGATGTCAAAGTGACACGCAACCTCCGGCAGGTAATGGCTGAGGGCAGAGAGTGCCCGGAGGCTCCTCTTAGGGGGCTGGGGAGGGAGCGTGAAGTAGGTGATGGGTTAGGGTCCATGGAGAAGGGTAGAGGTACCATATGGGTGTGCATTTGCCAAGCTTTCTCCCAGCCTTTACAATTTCACAAGGATAACGATTAAAGTATGTTTCTCCTCTTACTTCAATTCTCCATGTGTGCTTGTTATTTAAGAAAAAAAATTCAGTTGTATAGATAATAATAGTTACAAATACTTTTCTTTTATTCTGCTTTCTTTTTTTTTATCATCTTCTTGATTACATTTGTACCTTGTATTATTGTTAAATTCAGTTAGGGATAGCGTTTTATTTCTATAGCTTGGTAGATTTTCCTCTTTCTTTGAATGTATGTTTTGTTTTTTAAGTAAGTTAGCCATTGCCACGATGCCATAATTTTAATTTCTTCCAGAGAAAGATTTTCTTTTTCTCTTCCTTTTGATTTACCAGCCCCTCACCAATATTTTTTTCATATAAATTTATATATTTTAATTATAGGTTAATTACTTTACAATGTTGTAAAGTAATTCACCAATATTTTTATTCTTTAATTTATTCTTTTGGTTGTTGTGTTAACCTCTAGCCTTGGAGGGAATTAGCTGGAATCTTTCTGAATTCCTTTGTTTCTCTGTTCCTTGCTGCTACTTTATTGCCCCTTTCTCTACCTCCGAGACTCTTCAGTTGACTAGGAGGCCTGGAAAGTGGAAGGACCCACATTAAAAAGTCAACTTTGGAGCAGCCTTTCCTGGTTCTGTACGTGCTTGAGAACTCCCATCGCTTGCTGATGCTAAGCAGGCAACTCCGTCAGGTGACAAAACTCTCAGAAAACCATAGCCAAGTGAAGTTGTTTACTGTTCATAACTAATAATAATAAAATGACAGCAACAATAATAATATTTCACCAGCCCACATCAGGAAAAGATTAAAATCACTTCCAGTAAAAGTCAAGGTCTGTCCTGAGGCTGCCTTTTCCAGGTTCTGTTTTTCCTTCTTGTGAATTTGTAATTAAACCCAGTTGGACAGCATTCATCCTTTATTAATCAGAAAGCATTATGTAAATTTCAAGAAGGTGCTTATCAAATTTTCTTCTGCAGTATGATTGATTTAATGCCTTCTGTAAACATGAAGGCATAAGAAGTGACAGGTATTTGCATATATTTTCTGTTTGATAAAAGTGTAACTCCTTTATAACGCTAAATAAATGGAGAAGGCCCACCCACAGCAGAAACATACAATTTTTGAAACACCCATTTCCACACTTAAGCATGTCAGGGAAGCCCCAAGTTGGCTATTTTATTTTATCTATGGTGCAGCTGCCAAATCATAAGAGTCCCCAGACATCCTAATACACACAGATCAAATATTTTTGAATTACCATTTTATATTTCTCCTGCAAGGCCAAAGAATTCTATTGCTGACATTTTCTCTCATCGTTCCCCACCTGCACTTACAGGGGAGACCCTCTCAGCTGCCAAGAGAGCCCAAGTGAAATGTCCATTCGCTGACATATAAGGGCTTGAAATGTTTGAGTTGCAGAGACTAGACCAAAAAGTGAAATAGGACCTATTGTTGGTTTCCACTGGCCGGTACACAGTAATGCCCTTCTGGCATCAGTCAGTGGAGGGGGAGATTTTCCTGTCCTGGGCAACAGAATCCGGTTGTATTTCTCACCAGCTGCTCTGCTTCTATATCTCTCTCCCACCCCGCATGCTTCCTTGCCATTCTAGAATGATTTCAAATAGCCAGAAAAGGCTCACTTTCATTTCTACTAAAAACACTTCTCTCAAATAGAGTTGGGCCTTAATTCAGTCCTTTACACTGAAATGGGGACAGACCAGACTGTGATTCAAATATGGGTTGTGCTCTTTGAGTCTTAATAAGCAGAGGAAAGCCATGCTGGAGGGTTTCTCTTCCAAGTTCTGAGCCCCAGCTCTACTCTGTGCCCTTGGACAAGCCATTTAACCTTCCCACTCCAATTTCCATTTGCGAGATGTTGATTACAACCCTCCCCAGCCATGTGTGGTGGCTAAATATGCAAAGCACCTTATGTTCAAGGAGGGTTATGAGCTCATCTGTGGTCTGGGTGCTAGACTCTCGCTGGGACACGCACATGATTTACAGGCCGAGCGTTCTGTCCGAAGGTGATTGCCTCTGTCTGTCCTTAAGGATGCAGCTAAGAAGAGCTCTCAAGACAAGGCTAGTGAGGCTGGAGGGTGTTGGGGGCATTTCTTGGCAGAGGGAGCATGAATCTTTTTGATAAAGTGCACCTAAATTCAGACCTCGCTGAAATTTGGACTGAATTTTGCATCCAAATGCAATTTATTGAAAGAGGAAATACTTCAGAAAAGCAGAGTTGACTTTGCAAATAGAATCCTTTCAACCCTGAGTCACCTCAGATGATTATTTTTCCCATAAAATACACTTATAACAACTTTTTGAGTTCCCTAGGATACGTTTGAAGGAGTGGGAAGCCCTCGTCTATTTCAATTAAACGTAATCACTTCATGAATATTTGATAAGCTGATGGCAGCCATATCTGCTTTTTTTGTAAGGGTGAATGGCTTATGTGGTAAAGGTTGACCTGAGGAAATTTTACTGGAATTTCCTTACCAAATGGAGCAGAGCTTTTTCCCATTCTTCCTTCTTGGTCATCTACTCGTGGTTCTGCTTTGGGGCTAAAGTCAGTCAGTGAAAGTGTTGTTTGCTCAGTAGCTTTTAGGTTAAGTCAGGGCCAAATTCGGGCTTCCCAGGTGGTCCCTAGTAGTGAAGAACCCGCCAACCAGTACAGGAGATATAAGGGATGAAGATTTGATCCCTGGGAAGATCCCCTGAAGGACGAAATGGCAACCCACTCCAGTATTCTTGCCTGGAGAACCCCATGGACAGAGGAGCCTGCCAGGCTACAGTCCATAGGGTTGCAAGGAGTTGGAGACAACTAAAGCGACTTAGTGCAGGGCCAAATTCAGGTACTTGATTGAGGGTTCTGAGTAATGAAGAGAATATGGATTATTTGTTCCAAACCATCACCAGGATTAGCACCCAAGGTAGTAAGGAGTTTTTGTGGGGTTTTTTTTTGCTTTGGTTTGGTTTTTGGTCCATGACCTTGAGTCCAAGGTCATGACCATCACAGGACTTGCTTGACCTCGATATGCCACTTTAATCAAACCTCAAGCATAAAACTGAGTTACCCACCTTTATCTGCTCCAGCTTCCCAGCTCAGGGTGCACTGGCAATTTAACATTTGAAAGCTGTGAAGAAGAGACTAATCATAGGGCTTCTGTAATCACGTTTAACCTGCCAGTCCTCTCTGCTACCCATGCAAGAAATTGCTTCAAAGCTTGAAAGACATTCCTAAGAAGAATGAGGGCAGCACGATGCCAACAGTAGGCATTCCAGCAGAATACACCAAATAATGGCATCGCTGGATAATGATGAAGACTCGAACTATTTTGACACATTCTAACGACACAGTTACTCTAACCCAAGAGGGCAGGAAAGAGAAGAAAGTTCCCCTCCTGCCTCACAAAGGCACCCCAAGTCAAGGCAGTTGTGGATCTTTAATTTACCTCTGGAAACGCAGAGTGAGCTACATTATGTGGCCTTCATCTGCCCGATGTGAACTGGAAACATTCTAAGCTCTTTTTGTTCTTGGAGAAAGTCATGATCGTCTATGCATGTAGTCAGAGTCAGATGTGAAAAATAAAAAATCCCCAAAGGACGGGTATTTCAGCTCTATTTATCGATTTACCGAAGTTCAATGATAAACTTTGGGGGTCTTTTCTTTCAGGAGAGGTGGATTGTATATGTGCTGAGGGTGGGAAGGGCGTGGGGGCAGTGTTCATTCAGAAGAGCCCTTGGAAAGTAAGTATGATGCTAATTTCGACCTGGGTGAGGTCCGATCTGGTGGTGGTTTGGAGAAGCGGGGAGTTTCGGACGACAAGGTGGGCTGCAGCTCCTTGCCTGGCTGCGAGCCGGGCGCCAAGGTTTTCCATAGAGTCCTGGTCTCATTGTCTTCCCCCACTCTCTTTTTCTGTGTTGGGTGCCTTTTTTTTGAAAAACTAACCCAAGATCATTCATGCAATGTGTCATTTTACTAACCGACTAATGTACTAACACCCTAACGACTCATCTTTGTTTTTAGTTTTTTTAATTAACAATCGTTCTGTTCACAATTTTTTAATTTCCTTTCTTCCCCCTTTTCCGCAAAGCACTCAGGCATCGGACACGCTATGGTAAACAAACTACATTGTCTGGTAGATATCATTCTTATTGTCTCTTTTTTTGGGTTTGCCGTGTGTTGCCCCCCTTTTCCTCCCCAAACCCCCCTTTTATCCTCTTTAGACTTGTTTCTTTTTAAAAATTTTTTGTTGGTGGTGTTGAATGAAATACAAGCCTTTCTTTTTCTTTAAAAAGAAAATGGAAGGGGACGCACCTGTCCTGACAACATTTGGATGACTTTGGTCGGGACAGTTTCCTTTTCTCCACTATTTTTTTTTTTTCCTAAAAAAAAAGTTTTTTTTAAAGAAATATTCTTTGTTTAGCTAAATTCATTTTGTTTTCTTATTTTGCAACTTCTAAGTTACAGACTAGGGGCAACTGAGATTTCTGGTGAGGACTTTCTTCTCTCCGTGTCTTCCTACCCCCTCTTCTTCCTCCCCCCAACCTCCAAACTCCTGAATCCCCCTTTTTTCTTTCCCTTTTGTGTGGCCGTGGCTGCCACAGGTGATCTGGGGAGGAAAGTACTCTGCTTCCTGTGTTCTTCCTTTCCCTTCTTGCTCCTTACTTCCCACCTCGGCCAAAGGGAGCTCCGCCAATTGTGTGCTCCATACAAACTCTGCATGGCATGTTCCTGTCTCGTGAATTCCCCATTAGCATCAGAACCTGTCTCCTCATTTTCCTCCTCGCCACTAACAACCTACCAGTCATCAAGCCTACACCACTTTCTTTTCTCTCTCTCTGTCTTTTTTTTTGTCTCCACCCTTCTTTGTTCTCCTCTCATCCTTCATGTATTTTGGGGTTGGGTTTGGACTTTTTCTTTTCTTTTTGTTAGTAAGGGAGGTGGCAGGCACGGGAAAGATGACCCTTTGGTGCTGAGTGTGTTTTCTTTCCTCACTTCCATCTTGTTTTCCGGTTGATTTAGTGCATGTAGGTGTGAAGCGGATTTTGGTTCTTTCCTTTCGTTCTCTGCACCCGGTCCCACGCCCCTCCCTTCTGTTCTTCTGCCTTCTCTCTTGGCTCCAGATAAGTTCCGCATGGGTGTGTCAGCGAATGGTGTGTGCACGCTTTGGGGCCTCATCTTTTCTCTGCGCCCTCTGCTCCTTTCATGGATGTTGGGTGTGTGGGTGCTATTTCTTTCTGGTGGGCATTATGATTTATTTATTTGGCTCTTCTGCCTCATCATTCCTTTCTTTTTGTTAGCAATGCCTTTTTGGTTTGGGTCATTTCTTCCCTGGGTGGTGGTGATGGCAGTCAAGGGAGGACAGGGGTTGATGTCCTGGGTAGTCCACAGCATGTATCACCCATGACTCATCAAACTCAAGACCCTTTTCCTTCCCTCCCTGAATGCATGTTTGTCAGTGTGGTGTGAGCCCAAAAGGAAACAAATTTTAAAAAAAGAAAAAGAAAAGAAAAAAAGAAACAAAACCCATCAACAACCAAAGGCCAACCCCCTCACAAACCCCATCGTCTAACGTCTCCGTCGCTGTTTCTCACGGCCACCGTAAATTACAGTCATTCAAAAATAAGCCATCATTCTACCAATGAACCGAGACAAGTGATGTCGTCTGAGGATCGTTCCATTTTCTAGCCTGACTGAAGAGGGCATTGGGCAGAGCGAGCCGCTCAGCTTGGCAGTTCTGAGAAACTCTCCCGGGAGTCTATAGGCAAACGCCGGAGGCTTGGGCCACAGGGAGGCAGACCAGAAAATGGAACTTGGCTGCACATATCAAAATCAAACCAAAATTAGAAAGAATACCTCACCCAAATCTTAATGAAAGTGATGCCACAGGTAGGGCAAGCCCCCGGATTGTGAAAGGACCTTAAGGTCATTGTTGGGATTTCTTTTGTCCCTGTGTCCCTCCACCAGGTGACCATCTCTGTGGATGGGATCCTTACCACGACAGGCTACACTCAAGAGGACTACACCATGCTGGGCTCAGATGACTTCTTCTACGTGGGAGGAAGCCCAAGTACCGCTGACTTGCCAGGCTCCCCCGTCAGCAACAACTTCATGGGCTGCCTTAAAGAGGTGAGTTCACCCATTCTGACTGTCTAAGCACAAATGAAATTTCTGGTTCAATGACTCAATCTGTCCTCTGATCTATGAGGTCAAAAGTTGTAGCAGAAAAGACTCTGGACTTGGAAGTGGAGGCTCCGGGTTTTGATCCCAGCTTGGACCGGTTACAGGACCATGGGTTTGCCACTTAAATACCCTGTGATTCTGTATGCTCATCTATCTAATGAATCACCTGATCCCCACAGGTAGCTGTGTTTCATAAATGAATTTAAATAACTCAGATGAAAGGATTTTGAAGTCAGAAGGATATAGACCTGTGTGAAGTTTGATTTTGTACTTTCGACTCGGCAAATCAGGAAGCCTTAGCTAAAAGTGGCTCCATTTACAGTTGTGTGTCTTGTCTAAAACATAACATATGTATTGCTTTACCTTTGCTGAGCTTGGTGTTCCCAAGAGTCTCATTATTTGAGATGAAGAAAAATTCTCAGAATGTAATATTAAGGCCCAGAAAACTGGTTTTTCCTTTTTTTTTTCCTCCTGGAGAGCTAGCTAGCTGTGAGAAAGCAGTGGGGTTTTGACATTACTCATTTATTACTATTGTAGCTGATATGTTGAGACCTCTGTCTGAGAGCAAGGGAGCTTGAGTCGAGTGTAAGTTCAATCTCTAAGGTCAATTGTTGAGGCAAAAGGAATCAGACTTGATTTGCTGGATTCTTTCAGCAAACAGTGTCATCAGCACAGCGCACTGCACTTTTTTTGCTTAATCTAAGCTAAGCTTGGTTGCCTAAGATATCTATACCATGCCCCTGGGGAAATTCCTTGAGAAGCTAACAGTGTTCTTTCTTGTAAATAAAGATCCCTTGTGACATGTTATAAATCTCCTCTCGGGGCACATGTTTCATTCTTATTCTGGTTACTTGAAATTGGTTGCATATTAGTCATGTATGAGACAGCATCATGCATGGATTCACTCATGCCACTCAGCTGTGAGCTGTGTCTAGACAGGAGTTGCGTCTGTCATGCGTGGCATAGAGCAAGTCCATAATAAGTATGCATTGAATGGATGCACTTATCAAATAATCATCATTGGGTACCTTTGTTTTTTGGCTATAACTAAATATAAAGGCTTTTTGTAAACCATGATCTGCATATTTGAGGAATTTATAATGTGGGAAAGGAGATGAAACTTCTAAGGAAACAGTTACAGTTCAGGACACTGTGTGTGCAGTGCCACAGATGAAATGCTCTAACTGAGTAGAGGAAGCAGATACATTCTAGGTGGGAGTCAGCATTGGAGAAGAAATGATGTTTGAGCTGGGCCTTGCTGCAATAAACCATGTGTATGTACATTGAGAGGAAGGGGTAAGACAAACGTGACAAAGGAGGGGAAAATCCAAGTACAGCTGCGTATTGTTCTTGGTCTGAAGGAAAAATGACAGGGGAGAACTCATAGTGTGTTCTCCTCTCTGCTGGACATGATCTAGCCTTCTGCTGACCACGGGGACCACACAGGTCATTCCTGTCGGAATTGTGGTGGACAGCATGCTTCTTCCCTGGGATTTACTCCCATTTGAATAGGATAAAGGTACAAACTTCTCAGTGACTAATGAACCTTGAAAGAGTCTTAAACACTGTTAAATTACACAGCGTTGGAATTGCCCTCTCATCAGAAATAGATGGGTATGTTCTGTTTCCTTGTTGGTGGCTCAGGAATGAATGAGGCTTTGAGTACTGTGCAGAGCGCATCGGTTTATGTAGTGAAATAGCCCTGAACCACCTGGAGTCTCTCCAGGACAGCATCTAGGGGTGGCCTCTAGGACTCATCAACCCCCTTAACTGCCGCCCCCTCCCACCCCAACACAATTAAGCTTTTTGAGACAAGGAGCAGTTTCCCAACTGCAAATCTATCAGTCAGTCAAGAAGGATGCCCCTGAATATTTTGAAACAAGCCTCATAAAAGTATGAAGATATCTCTGATGTTTTTATCCATGGAGAGCCTTAAGTAAATGAAATTTACACACATACATACCACTGTCTCCATGTAGAGAGCAGACAGCTTCAAAAGTCTATGAAAAGTAGCACTTAATAGCTTAAAAATTAAAGATACTTCTGAAAACCAGTGTCAATGACAGAAATAAAAATAACATATTTTATTTATGTGTAAATAAAAATATGCACATCTTAGCTAGTAGCTAAGCAGAACTTAAAGCCAGATCAAGTCACAAGGAATTCCAAAACAGTGAAGAAATTGGTAAGCAAAACTAGGACTTAATCTAAAATTTTGCCCCCTCTCTCATTTATATATGTATCAGATAGTCTTTCTAAGGGACTTGGGAGGCTTCTTATTTGTCTGAGTTTTAAACAGATAACTTTGAGTCTAATGAAATCCTAGCATATTCTTTCTTTCCATTTAATTATTAAAATTCACTTTTCTGTGGGCAGGTCTAGTAAATTCTTGTTCTTGGCATTTCTTCTCGACAGTTTAGTAAACAATAAAAGCTCCCAGCTATGTTGGGACTTTGCTCCTTGATAAATCCCACTTACCCACTTCCAACTGTTTTCCTTTAGGACAGTCTCCAGTTATTTTCCAATTTCTTCTTCCCTTCTATATCTCTTTCTTCCCCTTTCTGTCATTTTTGGCCATTTGTGGTTCTAGGAGCTGGGTGCTTTTATGTGTTTTTGTTTGTTTCAAAATGGGGACCTGGGGAAGACACTATGCTGCTGCTGCTACTGCTGCTAAGTCGCTTCAGTCGTGTCCGACTCTGTGCGACCCCATAGATGGCAGCCCACCAGGCTCCCCCATCCCTGGGATTCTCCAGGCAAGAACACTGGAGTGGGTTGCCATATCTTTTGGACCATTGATAGTTTGTAGCACAAAGTTGTTTTTATCTTTGGAACTACAGTTACTTTACTCAAGGTTAAGTTCTGGCTCCACACTTGGGTCAAAGCATCTGTGGATTTCACCTGTGTGCACAGCTTCTAATTTGATACCAGTGTAAAAGCATGACGTAATCCAATTATTGCGTGCTACTTGGCACATCCTAGTTATCAATTCAAGGTTTGTATCCACTTAAACATCACAAAATCCATACTTGTTCCTCTTCGTGTTTTTGTGTTTTAATGTGTCTGTCTTACTTTTGTTCTTGCCGTGTCCCCAGCTCCTAGAATGGTTCTTAGCACCTAGTGGGCTCTCAATAAATATTTGCTAAATGAAATCAGATGTTTGTAAGTAAAGAAAAAAACAAACAAACAAAAATCTTTAGATAAATGCTCTTAGGCACACTTGACTATGCGACTTTCTTGAAATCATTAAAGAACATCCTGGCATGGCAATAGTCGAATCTTTCAGCAACCTGCCAGCTATCTGATATGAGATAAGTGTTACATAGGAAAGCCCAGCATGGCTAAAAGAAATACGTTGGCACCCCTTCTGGGAAGAACAGGATTGAAAAGATTTTGAGGAGGCATCATAGTATAAGTGAAAAGAATGCCAAGTTTAAAAATCAGAAAACCTGGTTAGGAATTCCAGCTTTCTTACTGCCTGTATGGCCTGGAGTAAGCCACTGATCTTAATTGAGCCTCAGTTTCCTAAGCCATAAAATGGAGATAGTAAGACGTCTGTTGTGTTCTTAAGAACGAATGGGATAATGTATGTACAAGTGAAACCATACATAAATATACAATGATGTTTTTCTACAATAATTAAGGATTATGTAATGATTCTTATAAAAACAGTTTGTGAATATAAATGTAAGCACAAGTGAATATTCATTAGCACACGCAGTATCTGTATTTCCCATATTACCAAGTCACCGTTTGGGGGGAGAACGACTTTATTCTGAGGTTTGCCTTACTAAAATTCTCTTCTTTTCACTGAAATAGGGATCGTCCATCTCACCCACACTCAGTCTTTACCTAGTCTGTTGCCTTTCGAAATTTATTTGACACCTGTCAATCTCCCTTCCATTGAAATGTGAGCTCCATGAGGACAGAGGCCTCATCTGTTCACAGATGTTTCACTAAACACCTAGAAGAGTTCTTGGCTTAAAATTATGCATTCAATAAGCATATCTAGAATGAGTAAGTTAATTAATGAGCAGACCTCATGGAGCTCTAAAATCTGAATTTTGGATCCATAGGCATAGGCTGAAAACCTACAGTATGCCAAGGATATGCTAAGATACAAAGATGCATCAGAATCCTTGCCTTAGGGGACCTCACAGTTAGTGGGGGACACACAGATATATTTTCAAGAAAAAGCATTTAATGCACAAAAAGAGGCATTCCCAGGTGCAGTGGGGCTGCTGAGAAGAACTTAGAATATCACGGGGTTCAGGAAAACTCTGGAGGTGATGATGCCCAAGAAGAAGCTTGAAGACAAACAGAAATGAACAGGGAAACACTGATGCTCTGGATTGCTGGGACAGCATGAGCAAGGGCCAAGTGACAGAGCAGATCATGGTGTATGGGCGAGGAACTTGCAGACGGTTTGCCAATGTCCAGGAACAAAATACAAGATCTGGAGTTTTGACGAAGTATCGGCAGAGTTAGTTAGGGGCTGAGTCATGCTCTACCCTCGGAGTTTAGGTAATGGGGAGCCATGGGAGGATCTGAAGTAATAGAAGGACATGGACTGGCAGGTTGCCCATCAGACTTTACATTCCCTGAGAACTGGTTAGTCCATCTGCTGCTTCTGCTCGATTTGTCTTTCTCTCCCAGGGTCCTGAGGAGCAGTCAGAAGGCTAGTCCGTTGGCTTTAGCCCTGGGTGAGGAGAGTGCGTCTCTGGATCTTCAGGTTTCTGCAGAAAAGTGCTTCCTTCGGACTCCCATTTCATTTTCCAGGGATCTTCCCTGTCAGGACATATGTTTACTCTTTCCTCCATCCTTGGCATTCCTGAGCTCTTGTAGGATGAAGCCCAGGGCAGGAGAGGAAAGCTAAGTTCAGTGCTGAGTTTCAGGGTCAGCGTCTCTATCATCAGGACCAGGGGGCCAACTCACGCCCATCACACTTTCCTCCTGTGTTGCGGGATCTGGTCCTTTCTACCCCATCCTCAAGCTGTTACCTCTGCACTGGTATATTGCTTCTCCACTTGCCTCTCTATTGCCCAAGGGGAAGCTCATGCAGTGCTGAACCCTCTGAGATCAGCCAGTCTAGCTCACTTCTCCTTTCTGATGGCATCTCTAGTGGGGAGGAAGGAAAGCAGGCAAATGGGGAAAAGTTAACACATATTTAAAGGAAAAAGGATTGGGTAGACCGTCATTGTGCACATTACATTCCACATCCCTTTGTGATTATTAGCCATTTAAACCTGAATGGGATTTTGCAGCCAGAGATAGTCTCTGAACAGATGATTAATGGTTTAATCTGTAATAACTTTACATTTTATAGAACCCTGATAGGAGTCCACATCTGGTGAGCCAAGCTATTTAAGGCGGTGTTAATTCTGTTAATTGCTATACGTTTATTTGAATTGCTAGCACCTGCGGGCTTTGGGATAATGTGTTTGTTGTTGCTTTTGAAAAAAGAATATACTTATTTTATCTAGTCTCACTATCTTTTGCTGCTATCTATTATTTGATCACAATTTTTCTTCTGGTTTTTCTTTTGTATTGTCCTCTTTTTACTTCCTATACCTTTCCCCCTGCCCCATTCTCATTTTTCCTTAACTTTATGCTTCTCAATCTCTTGTTTTGGTATCTTTCATGATTTCTCAGGTGATGCTAACTCATTCTGTCCATAACCAGGTAAATTTAGGCCATGGCATTGGGCCTAAAAATTCCCTTTTCCCTAGAGTCAGAAGAGGTTGGGAAATGAGAGGAGGGTTGGCTTTAGGAAGCACAAATCCAGGTTTTGAGTCTTGCCTAGACTTGCTCATTACCAGCTGCAAGACTCTCAGCATGCTACTCGACTGCTCCCAGTCAGATAATAATTCAGGCATTTTTTTCAGATAATTCAGGCATTTTTACATGGGGGGGGGGGCAAATGTGGTAAAAAATGGAAGTGCTTAGTAAACTGTAGAGCACTGTGAAAATGCCGGTGTAACTGTTTATGTTATTAAATGAAACCAAACTCATCTGTTTAAGGAATCACTTGCTGCTCTTTGCTGTTTCTGCAACTAATAATAATAACAAAAAAGACAGCAGAAGATGGGAGAGTCCAATTACTTTAATAAAAAGAGCAACTGAATTAGAACTTGGCCACCAGGTCCATTTCTGGTACTGACTGGAAAGCCATAACTCCTCTGTGGACACCCATGTCTTGATCTGTCAAATGAGGATTGTTATCACTGTCACACCAAACATACCCTACTATGGAGCCCTTCTAACGTAGAAAGACAAATTGGATAGCGACACAGAATTTATTTCCTTCCTGTTAGGAGGATATGCAGAAAAGAAGGGTATAGGTTTGGAGGAAAGAAGGCTTTGGCAGAATGGAAGGGCCGATAACAAAAAGGAGACCGAGAGGAACAAGATTCCAACAAGGGAGAAAGAAATAGAGACGTGAGTCAGAATCTGGGAAACTGGAAGAAAGCAGCAGAGGAGGACACGAAGGAAGAGACACTGTCTCAGGAGCTTTCTGTTGGGTTGACCATAGAAACTGCCGTTTTCCTGGGTTAAAAAGTCAAATGTTGACAATGTCATGTGATTCAGTGTAAGAATGAAAGTTGTGAAAAAGAAAAAAAAAAAAGAAAGAAAGTTGTGGACTTCTCCAGTGGTTCAGTGGACAAATCTGCCTGCCGATGCAGGAGACGTGGCTTCGATTCCTGGTCCGGGAAGATCTCACGCGCTGCGGGGCAACTAAGCCCGTGTGCCACACGTACTGAGCCCACACCTAGAGCCCACACACCGCAAAGAAGAGTAGCCCCCTCTCGCAGCAACTAGAGAAAGCCGTGCCCACCAAGGAAGACCAAGTGCAGCCAGAAGTAATCAATAAATGCATTAAGAAAAAAGAATGAAAGCTTTTTTAAAAAAAGAGAATAAATTGGATCTTCTTGAATTAGGGCTTCCCTGATAGCCCAGTTGGTAAAGAATCTGCCTGCATTGCAGGAGACCCCCATTTGATTCCTGGGTTGAGAAGATCCTCTGGAGAAGGGATAGGCTACCCATTCCAGTATTCTTGGGCTTCTCTGGTGGCTCAGCTGGTAAATAATCTGCCTGCAATGCAGGAAACCAGGGTTCAATCCCTGGGTTGGGAAGATCCCCTGGAGAAGGGACAGGCTACCCACTTTCTGGCCTGGAGAATTCCATGGACTGTATAGTCCATGCAGTCACAAAGAGTCAGACACAACTGAGTGACTTTCACATTCACTGAAAAGAGATTAATCTCTGGATTACCAGGAGCTGAAACAGGCAGGGGAGAGAATGGCATACAGTGTCACAGAGGAGGAGCTGAAACCCTGGGCTACTAGGGATTCATGGTGAATGTGGGGCTTATGTCACAGAGGAGCAAGGTGTGAGCACTTAGCCCAGGGTGGCTGTAAGAAAGCAGTGAGAGGCTGAGAAAGAGTATCCGGAGGGTGAGCCTTCCAATACTCACTACTGCAGTGCTGTTAACAAACAGGGAGAGGCTCTTCAGTTAATGCTAGGAGAACATGTTAAAGAATGGTTTGCTCCTTATGATTGATGGGCTATTGGTGAGAACTAAGATATGAAAAACATTTTTTAAGAGACCTGATACTCATTTTCCCTTATTTCAATGACTGTTTTCTTGATTTTTATTCTCCCTTATGTTCAGTCCAGCGATTTAATGTCATCGATTCCTTCCTGGCTGCCTTGGTGAGCATGTGAGCTCCCAGGCCGTCAGGAACTTCCATTCCTCTGGCTGGAGTTATTTTGTTCGTAGCTGGACACCTAACCCAGTTTGTATCAGGGACAGATATTCAGTTTCAGGACTTTGTGTCTTGTAGGGAAGTACTTCTCCTTCTTTTGAGCTCCAACTTGGGATGGTATAGAATTTGAGCTTCTGGCTACCATCTTGCCACCCCATTGGGACTAAAAATGAAGCTAGAATGGAGAAAAGCAGAGCTAAAAGGTGGGGAGAAACTAGGTTCTGGTGTCATTTTTGAGACCCCGGATCAAACATTGTTCCACCTAGACCATCCCTGACTTTCCAGCCATCGTTGAACACGTTCCTCTTTTGTCTAAACCAGCCTGAGCTAGATTTTTTATCATTTGCAACAGACCTCTAAGTGATGTGAAAGAATTCCTTACTCCTATTTTACCCCTGTCTTCTCTGATAAGAAAATAGGTCTTTGGCCAGGAGAAGATTAAGTTAGGAAATTTAATATCAGAGCTTGTTAAGTAGCACCTAATTGCCGTGCATTAATTTAACTCTCTTGGCTTAGATGAATGATACAGAGAGAATTTGAAAGTAAGATTTTTGAAATCCAGTTGATAGTTTTTGAGAAACTGTAGAGAATGGAGGAGGTTCCTAGTGACGAAAGATGGAAAAAGTGTATATCCTGCACGCTATGGGCTTATGAGCTTCAGTGGTATCCAAGGAAGATTTTGAATTTCCTAATGAACAGAAGCTATGAGTCCACAGAAGAAAAAAAAAGAGAACTGTAGTAATTCACTAAAAACAAACCACATAAGGCTAAATTCACAAACATTATTCAAAATTGATGCTATGCTTAAAGCTCAGAAAAGTACTGTGGACCTAGCATTACTAAATATCAGCAAGGCATTTGACAATACACTTTGTGATATCCTCATCAACAAGATGGGAAAAGGGATTGGATAGAAGAGCTATTCAGTAAAGGAGTAACTCTTGAAATACACAGCCGAATCCTGGTGAATGGGTCTCACATGGAAGATTCTGGTGAATGTCCATTGGTTTTCTCACTCAGCATTTATATTGGGAGCTTGAGGGAAGGTAGGAGAGAATGCTCCTCAACTGTGCAAGTGGCACGGAGCTGGAAGGATAGAAGTTATGTGCCTATATGTTCTGAGACTGAATTAATAAAGGTGTGAAGACAAAAGAGATTTTGGTTCTATAGTATAATTGATTGGCTGAGAGAGTAGACTTTGTAGCTAGAGTTCTGTTCCCACTGTGGCATGCCAGGCAAGTTCCCTAACCCTCTTTGTACTTTACTTACTTTTTGAGTGGGGAGAATATACCTACTTGATAGGGTTCTTGTAAGTATTGACTGAGATAATAACTGTAAAATCCTTAGCACCATGTCTGGCATACAGAGAATGTTGGGTAAGTTGCATTTATCAGCATCATCGTGATCAACACTGTGTGACGATGTGGTTACTGGGAATATTTCTCTGGAGTTCCGGATGATAAGGACTTAAACGTTTAGCTGACTAATTGACAGATTAGAGTATGTTTAGAGCTGAGCTATGAAAAAGATACCAGTGTACTCAAGAGTCTGACATCAAAATGAGTTGACTGATGGATCCAGAAACACTTAACCTGAGGGAAGGATGCCTGAGCCCATGGGTTGACAGCTGTCTTCATACTTGACTGTCTTATGGATGTGGATTTAAATGTGGTTCATATATCCTTAGGCAGAAGCATTAGGGCAAGTGAGTGGAAGCTGGTACTAAATATAAGGCAATCATTTCAATGAGAGCTAGTCAAAGCTACTTTTAAAATAATGTTTTCTCTCTGACTCAAGGCATGCAAGCAAAGCACCAAATGAGTAGCCAGTCTTGATTTTTCTAGCTTCCTTCTAAACATAAGATTCTATATACATATATATATATAGCCACTAATTTTTAGATTCTAGTCCCTTTAGGCCACTGTGATGACCTGTATTGAGTATTGTGTAGAGTTCCCTGTGTTATACAGTAGGCTCTTATTACTTATCTGTTTTATATGTAGTAATGTTTATATGTCAATCCCAATACTCCAGTTGATTCCCCATTTTCCCCCTTGGTGGGCTCCCCTTGTGGCTCAGCTGGTAAAGAATCCAACCTGCAATGCAGGAGACCTGCGTTCGATCCCTGGGTTGGGAAGATCCCCTGGAGAAGGGAAATATTCTGGCCTGGAGAATTCTATGGACTGTATAGTCCATGGGGTCACAAAGAGTCAAGACATTTTCCCCCTCGGTACCTATAAGTTTAGTTTCTACATCTGTGACTCTATTTCTGTTTTATAAATAGGTTCATTTTTACTATTATTTTTAGATTGCGCATATAAATGATCTCATGATATTTGTCCTTTTATGTCTGACTTTCTTCACTCATCATGACAATATGTGTATCCAATTATTATATTGTACATCTTAAGCTTATACAGTGTTAAATGTCAGTCATATCTCAGTAATGCAATTACTGAAAAATATTTTAAAAATCCCCTAAACTCACATAAGATCCTATAGCTCTATAGAAAGTGAGCCTTCTGAATAGAATGAGACTAATTAGACCAGATTGACTGAAGACTTTCCTGATTAATCTCCAAAGCAGTTGACTACCCATGTCCCACAGAGACTCAGGGTTGCCCTTGTGGTAGGATTTGAGGTTCCCAGCCACTGTCATCACTTATTAGTCACTTAGAAATATTTCTCTTTGCTCAGACCTTCCCGGGCATCATCTCCATAACCATTATAACCACAGCAATTATAATCATAATAACAATAAAGAATAACAGTTAATGAGCACTTAACAGTGTGGGTGCCTGTGAAGTACGGGCCTTTGTGGTTAAGTGCTGTGTATATATTTCCTAATTTAATCCTCACAACAAACTTCTGAGGTGGATTCTGTTCTCGTTGCTAATTTGATTGTAAAGATGATGGATGCTTGGTCCAGGGTCCCTCATTTAGCAAGGCTTGGGGCTGAGATCTAAACACTGTTGCTTTCTGGACTCCTACCAACATCTCTACCAACTCAGTCGAGAGACTTGGTGAAGAAGGAAAAGAAAAGGCTTTTCAGGAAAAGGTTGGTAATTCTGTGGCTAACCCCACTCTAGGGAATGGCCTTGCACTTCTATTTAGAGGCTTCACTTCAGAGGAGAGAGAGGTCATTTAATTCAGCAAAAATGTCTTGCTGGGAGACTGGATACAATTGCCTTTTTCTCTTACCTTGCCACTGATTGTTCTGAGCAGAAGGCAGTTACTGCTTGATTTCCAGCTCTGACTGGACAAATTGATATCACTCAACCTGTTAATGGAGGAATGATTTTCGTTATGGGACAAGAGTGGGAAGTGGCTCCTCTTGGCGTAAACGCCCAGCGACGGAACACCTTTGTCTTGAGATGGGAGCGCGTCTGTCCTTTTATGCCTTCCTAATATGCTATGTGAAGTTGGAGTTATTTGCCTCCAGGGCCCCCAGAAAGCCAGAATGAGGAGCTTTTTAGGCTTATGATGAATTTTCAGGCTGATCCTGGGCATCTCTCATTTAGTTTTGCCATCTTTTTTTTTTTTTCCTGTTCAGGATAAATTCGGTGGAACTCATTGCTTTCTAAAAATGTCACTTATTTACAGCAAATGTAATCTATCACAACATTCCCACTGAGACAAAATCTCTTGTGTCTTCCAATGCCTCAGAGGAGACAGAAAAAGTAGTCTTTGTACACATACACCTACAGGGATAAAGTCATCACTGAGCTTATTAATTAGCTAATGCTTTTTAAAATTGCTTTGCAAACGCTGAAATGACTCTGACATTAGCATTACGTGCTGTTCTAAGCTCGTGTTCCAATACCCCATATGGACGGTATGCCGTGACTATTTTCTGCATAAATTTCAAGAGAGGTAGTGGGACACATTTTCCACTTGGCAAATCAGTGGAGATGCAGCGGGAGGAAGCAACACTGCATATGGATTATTGATCAGAGAAATTCTCCGTCTTCCCCCTCCTCCAGCTTCTCCCTCACAGCCAGTATCTGCAGATGGCCCATCTCATACTCTGGGGAGAAAATGGGAACACTTTCACTTTTGCTTGGTCAGTTCCTCTTCCTCCACTTGTAGATTGACCTTCAAAGATAGTGGCTCAGCTGGTAAAGAATCTGCCTGCAATGTGGGAGACCAGGGTTCAGTCTCTGGCTTGGGAAGATCCCCTGGAGAAGGGAGAGGCTACGCACTCCAGTATTCTGGCCTGGAGAATTCCATGGACTGTACAGTCCATAGGGTCGCAAAGGGTCGGACATGACTGAGCAACTTTTACTTCGCTTCACTGCAAAGATAGTCATCGCTACCTTCTCTCCGCCTGTCTTATAGGATGAGCTCTGCTTTTCTCTGAGTGTAACTGCTGTTCTCTTCTGCCTCTTTGGAGATTTAGCCCTTTTAGGGAATCTCTTCCTTTTAGTTACCTTAGCTCTTCTCTTCACCCCTTTTCTATTCCCTCAACTAGAGATATGCTCAAAATCATTTTCTTGATCCTGTCTCCTGCTGAATCTGCACCTTAGCTCATTCCCTGTTACAATTAAGGACTTCTTAGGAAAATTGCAAATGTGTCCCACCTTCTCTGCCTCATGGTTACTCTATACCCTCAACAAGTGCATGCCGTACACTGAAGCGCTACACTTGTCCTCAGCACTTGAGCAGGGTCATCACTGGCTTTGTCTTGCTTAAGCTGGGAACACTTTACTGTATGATCTGTGGTGCTCAGTTCCTAACTGTATTGTATTCTAAGTGCTTTTATACTTTATACTACATTGTATTGTATTTTAATGATCCTCTGCTCATAAGTTTCCCCAATAGTATGAGCTTCTGGAAGGCAAAGACTAGGATTTCTACAGATTGAGTACTCACTGTAGCATTAGACATAGGTCCTGGCACATTAGTATCTGGAAAATATTCTTCAAAAAATAGATATTTGTGCATATCAGTAATAACATTATTGCTTTACGTTTGCAATGTCTGCTATATCCATTTTGTGAACAGTGTATCATTCGCTCACTTCTACGTGACTGCAGTAAATACTCATGGAGTGCTCTAAGTGTTGGAGTTTGTGATAAATGAGACCCTGTATGAGATCCCTGAGCTTATGGAATTCATGTTATGGCTGAAGGAGACTAATAGTAAATGTGTAAACACCTAATTAAGATACTTTAAAATAATGATATGTGGTATGAAGTAAGTAAAAGAGAATGTTTGTTATTAGACATCAGGCTTCTCTTCAAAGGTCCAAGCTAGGCAATATCAACATATCAAGCTACCTCCACCTTGGGGTCTTCGTGAGTGGCAAGGAGATCGGGGCTCTGTTTTTGACTGAGGGGTCAGGGAAGGGCTCCCTGAAGAGGTGACAATTAAGCTGGGACCAAGAATGCAGGAAAGAGCCACACAAAGACCTGGGAGAGACTCTTTCAGTCTAAGGAAGCTGTGAGAAAGAAAAGGACCCCAGGCAAGTGAAGGGTGGTGTGTTCCAGGCATGGCAGGGATACTGATACAGAAAGCAAACTAGTGGTTACCAGAGAGCAGTGGAGAGGGGTTGGGGCAAGTTAGGAATATTGCTTAAGAGATACAAACCACTATGTATAAAGTAGATAAGAAACAAGGATATGTTGTACAGTGCAGGGAGGGTTGTAGCCATTCTCTTTTAATGACTTTCACTGGAGTGTGTAATCTGTAGAAATACTGAATCACTGTGCTCTACACTTGAAACTAAAATAGTTTTGTAAATAAAATACACTTCAGTTAAAAAAGAGAAGTGATCAGGAAACCACTGTGACTGTGGCTCAGAAAGAGGTGGGGAGAGGAGAAAACAGACATCAGGCTTCTCTTCAAAGGTCCAAGCTAGGCAATATCAGCATATCAAGCTGCACCTCGGGGTCTTCGTTTGCTGTTTGTCTCCTGTCTAGGCTGACTTTCTCTCTCCCTCTATTCAAGAGAGCAGGTGTCTCTCCAGGTGTCTAAGCTCACCTGTGCAGAGTGTCTCCTTCTCTCCTGTCACCACCTGGCATTGACTGTTATTCCCCCTTTCTCTCGTACCTTTCATCTTTACTTTTCCTTTGCAGGCTACAAACATGTGCTAGTCTAGCCTATCCTTGCGTAAAACCCTTGCCTTTCCTTGTACCTTGTACCTTCTTAAACTCAGAGAAAGTATATTTCTTTCCCAGAGATTGTAGGTAAGGAGAAAAGACACAGAATGGTTTTGAGATTTGAGAAAGGACTGATCTCAAAACATGAACTCCTTATTGCCAAATTCAGACTTAAATTGAAGAAAGTAGGGAAAACCACTAGACCATTCCGGTATGACCTAAATCCAAATCCCTTACAATTATACAGTGAAAGTGACAAATAGATTCAAGGGATTAAGTCTGATAGAGTGTCTGAAGAACTATGGGCAGAAGTTCATGACATCGTACAGGAGGGGCAGGGATCAAGACCATCCCTGAGAAAAAGAAGTACAAGAAGGCAAAACGGTTGTCTGAAGAGGCCTTACAAATAAGTAAGAAAAGAGAGAAGTGAAAAGCAAAAGAGAAAAGGAAAGATATACCCATTTGAATGCAGAGCTCCAAAGAATAGCAAGGAGAGATAAGAAAGCCTTCTTCACTGATCAGTGCAAAGAAATAGAGGGAAAAAGTAGAATAGGAAAGACTAGAGATCTCTTCAAGAAAATGAGAGATACCAAGGGAACATTTCATGCAAAGATGGGCTCAATAAAGGACAGAAATGGCATGGACCTAACAGAAGCAGAAGATATTAAGAAGAGGTGGCAAAAATAGACAGAAGAACTATAAAAAAAGATCTTCATGATCCAGATAATCACAATGGTGTGGTCACTCACCTACAGCCAGAGATCCTGGGATGCAAAGTCAAGTGGGCCTTAGAAAGCATCACTATGAACAAAGCTAGTGGAGGTGATGGAATTTCAAATTTTAAAAGATGATGCTGTGAAAGTGCTGCAGTCAACATGACAGTAAATTTGGAAAACCCAGCAGTGGCCACAGGACTGGAAAAGGTCAGTTTTCATTTGAATCTCAAAGGCAATGTCAAACAGTGTTCAAACTATCACACAATTGCACTCATCTCACACACTAGCAAAGTAATGCTCAAAATTATCTAAGCCAGGCTTCAACAGTACATGAACTGTGAACTTGTAGATGTTCAAGCTGGATTTAGAAAAGACAGAGGAACCAGAAATCAAATTGCAAACATCTGCTGGATCATCAAAAAAGCAAGAGAGTTTCAGAAATATATCTACTTCTGTTTTATTGACTATGCCAAAGCCTTTGACTGTGTGGATCACGACAAAACTGTGGAAAATTCTGAAAGAGATGGGAATACCAGACCACTTGACATGCCCCCTGAGAAATTTGTATGCAAGTCAAGAAGCAACAGTTAGAACTGGACATGGAAAAATGGACTGGTTCCAAATAGGAAAAGGAGTACATCAAGGCTGTATATTGTCATCCTGCTTATTTAACTTATATGCAGAGTACATCATGTGAAATGCCAGGCTGGATGAAGCACAAGCTGGAATCAAAGATTGCCAGGAGAAATATCAATAACTTCAGATATGTAGATGACAGCACACTTGTTGGCAAAAATCGAAGAACTAAAGAGCCTCCTGATAGAAGTGAAAAAGGAGAATGAAAAGGTTGGCTCAAAACTCAACGTTCAAAAAATGAAGATCATGGCATCCAGTCCCATCACTTCATGGCAAATAGATGGGGAAAGAATGGAAACCGTGAGAGACTTTTATTTTGGGGGGCTCCAAAATCACTGCAGATGGTGACTGCATCCATGAAATTAAAAGACACTTGCTCCTTGGAAGAAAAGTTATGACCAACCTAGACAGCAAATTAAAAAGCAGAAACATTACTTTAGCAACAAAGGTGCATCTAGTCAAAGCTATGGTTTTTCCAGTAGTCACGTAGGGATGTGAGATTTGGATTATAAGGAAAGCTGAGCATGAAGAATTGATGCTTTTGAACTGTGGTGTTGGAGAAGACTCTTGAGAGTCCCTTGGACTGCAAGGAGATCCAACCAGTCCATTCTAAAGGGAATCAGCCCTGAATATTCATTGGAAAGACTGATGCTGATGCTGAAACTCCAATACTTTGGCCACCTGATATGAAGAACTGACTCATTGGAAAAGACCCTGATGCTGGGAAAGATTGAAGGCAGGAGGAGAACAGGACGACAGAGGATGAGATGGTTGGATGGCATCACCAACTCAATGGACATGAGTTTGAGCAGGGTCCGGGAGTTGGTAATGGACAGAGAAGCATTTTGTGCTACAGTCCATGGAGTCACAAAGAGTCGGACATTACTGAAGTGAACTGAAGTGAACTGATGAGAAAACTCACATGGATGGCCCATGTCCTCACTACAGTAGAGGCAGGTCACAAGTGTATTAAGTGTGAGAAGAATGCACGGTTATATATAATCCAGTAGGTTTAGAATAGCTGACACTACGGTCATCAAAGTGAAGTTGCTCAGTGGTGTCTGACTCTGCGACCCCATGCACTATAGGCTCCTCCATCCATGGGATTTTCCCCGCAAGGGTACTGGAGTGGATTTCTATTTCCTTCTCCAGTGGATCTTCCTGACGTAGGGATTGAACCCGGGTCTCCCACATTGCAGGCAGACACTTTACCATCTGAGCCACCTGGGAAGCATCAACCTTTCACTCGAATTGGAAACGTCTGGGTGAACCCTGATCTTTCCTTCACACTCCCCTTCTTCTGCTCTGCTCTCATGGCATCAGCCACACATCCCATTGACACGCCCCCGTTGTATTTCTCATTCACTCCTTTCCTTTCTGGGTGGTTGGCTCCCTCCTTTCCCCCTGCCCTTGCCTGTTGTCATGGTGTCATAAGGAGTCTTCCCACCTCTGGTCTCTCTGCTGGTTTCCAATAGTCCGCATCCTGCCCCACCTCGTGTTCTCTGCTGCACATCAGCAACATCCGTTGCCCACTGAGAGCCCATGTTCTCCAGCTGCCCGCTCATGGCCTTCTGTAGTCTGGCTTCAACTTTCTTGCCTCTGCTTCATAGCTCCTCTCCCTGCCGAACCAGAGTGGCTATCACATCGTATTCGGAATATACATTTTGAGTTCTTGCTTCTTGACCAGTCACCTTGGTCAGCAGTGTTATTTCTCACTTCTGAATTCTCCGCTTGTGTATATGACATGTATATACCATCTGCATATGTATATATGATATGGCATGTGAGAGCTCAGACTTTGGAGGCAGACTTCCAGACTTTAAATTTTTGTTCTGCCACTCACTATCCACATGTCCTTGGCCAAGTCAGTTTGCTTCTCTGTAACTCAGTTTCTCCATCTGTATGCTTTTTAATTGATGTATAATTGACTTGCCATGTTGTGCTGGTTTCTGGTGTACAGCAAAATGATTCAGTTATATGTATATACGTGTGTGTGTATATATATATATATATATTTTATTTTTTTCCATTATAGTATATTATAGGAAAATGAATACAGTTCCTTGTGCTATACAGTAGGACCTTGTTGTTTGTCTCTTTTATATGCGGTAGTTTGTATCTGCTAAACCCAAACTCCTAATTTATCCCTCCCGTACCCCCTTTCTCCTTTGGTAAACGTAAGTTTGTTTTCTGCGTCTATGAGTCTCTTTTCTGTTTTGTAAATAAGGTCATTTGTGTCGTATTTTAGATTCCACATATAAGTGATAACATGGTGTTTGTCTTCCTCTTTCTGACTTACTTCCCTCACTATGATAACCTCTAGGTCCGGCCATGGTGTAAATGACCTTATTTCCTTATTTTTATGGCTGAGTGGTATTCCATTTTGTGTATACACCACATCTTCTTTCTCTATTCACCTGTCAGTGGACGTTAATGTCGATTCCATCTTCTGGATATTGTGAGCCATGCTGCTGTGAACAATGGGGCGTGTGCATCTCTTCGCGTTACATTTTTCTCCAGTTTTATGCTCCGGGGTGGGATTGCTGGATCATATGGTTGATGCATTTTTAGTTTTTTAAGGAACCTCCTTACTGTTTAGCATTAGTAGTTGCACCAATTTAAATTCCCACCAAGAGTATAGGAGTGCTCCCTTTTTTGCTCACACCCTCTCAGCATTTGTTATTTGTAGACTTTTTAATGATGGCCATAAAATGGATATTTTAATAGTACCTACCTCATAGAATTTTTATGAGAATCAAATGAAGTGATACAATACCAGTACATGGTAAGTGCTCAGTAAATATTGGCTATTATTGCCATGTATTTGGTCCTTAAAATGCCCTGCATTTGTTAACTTTTCTGGCAGACATATAATCCCTTTGAGGCAGAGAGGTTTTTGTAATTTCAGCAGTAAAGTTTATACTATAGGTTTATTCATTAAAGAGAGTAGGAAATAATATATATCCCTTGAATGAATTTCTTGATTGACTGTAATGAAATTGCTTTTTCTCCATATCACATTTTGACCCCCAATTAAAATGATCCCATCTGCAAAATGAAGATAATAATTTCTTCTTTATAGGTAGTGCACAAAGCAAATTTCATTCAATAAAAGGAATGCACATGTATGGTATATGAATTCAATGATCTCATATTTTTTGAATTGCTGGTAATCAAATGATATTGTGATGGTATTAGCATGCTTTTTAATTCATAGACAGTTTTAATGAAACAGTTCTGGAAGTTAATGTTTAAAATGCTAAAGGAAATAAAACTTACAACATCAGATATTAGCTTGATGCTCACCGATGTCCCTTTCAAGTCTAAAATTTGTATTAATTATTAATTGCTTTAAAATGTCTTACAATCCCCCAGTTACCTTTAAAGGATTGATTAGATGAGCCTCTATTATATTCCAGGCATAGTGTCTGGAATAAAAAGTGAACTGGGCACACATCCTTCCTTGGGAGATCTTTGAGTTCAGAGGTTGGCAGCTTTTTCTGCAGAGGGCCAGGTTAATGGTTCTCCACTGGTGGCAGTTTTGACCACAGGGAACATTTGGCAGTGTCTGGAGACACTTTGGGTTGGTAAGAGTGGCATGAGGGGATAGATGGAGCAAAGCAAAGGGGTAGTGAAGTGATGGAATTGGAATGGGGTCCAACTGGCATTTAATGGGTGGAGGCCAAGGCTTATGTTACCCATCCTGCCACAGAGAGGACAGTCCTTCTATGGCAAAGAAGTGTCCAACCGAGAACCTCAATAGTGCTGACATGGAGACTCTGGACCAGATAATAAATAGTAAGTCAGTAGTATAGATATGGTTTTGTGGCCCAGGGGTCTCTGTCACAGCTACTGAATTCTGCCTTTGTACCAGGATAGCAGCTACAAATAATAGGTAAACGAATGGGTAAGTCTGTATTCCAATAAACTTTCTTTACATAAGAAAATAGAGAGTGGGTTGGATTTTGTCCTAAGACAGTAGTTTATTGTCCTCTGCTCTAGGTGACATGGTAAACAAAACTGTATAATTACAATATCTTAAGCTGTGTGGTCCAAGTTTTCACAGGTTTTCAGTAAAGCTCAAAATATGGGCAGTTTGCCTAACCTGAGATATTAGAGATGGTTTCTTGAAGGAGAAAGACTAAAAGTTTTTTGTTTAATTGTTTGTTTGTTTTCTTGAGTGAAAGTGGGAAAGTGAAAATGTTAGTCACTCAGTCACGTCCAACACTTTGCGACCCCATTTACTGTAGCCCGCCAGGCTCCTCTGTCCGTGGGATTCTCCAGGCAAGAATACTGGAGTGGGCGGCCATCCCCTTCTCTGGGGGATCTTCCTGATCGAACCCAGGTCTTCTGCATTGCAGGCAGATTTTTTACCATCTGAGCCACCAAGGAAGCCCCAGAAGAGGGAATAGCATCAGCAAAGGCATAAAAATGTGAAACGTGGAATAGTGTGGAGAGTGTGGGGAACTATGAATAAGAATAACGGACGTAGGAGAGGTAGTAATAGCAATACTAGCAGCCAACACATAGTAGGTGCTAACTGTGTGCCAGGAACTCTTCGTAGTATTTCACATATGTTGATTCATCTCCTAGAAACAGAGCTCGTTGTGGCTGAGGTTATATGAAATTAGGTTGAAGACGTGAGTATGTTCTAGAGCTAGGATTTTGTTCAACACTTGGATAAAATTAAGAATGAGAAAAGCATCAAGGAAGCGATTAGTAAGACGTCTCAAATTGATTGAACCTTAAGAGTCAGAGTAGAGAGAGGTCACAAGTTTCTGGTTTGGTGAGATTAATAGAATATAGAAGTGCTGGGGGAGAGGTAAGCTTAACGGGGAAAATGGTTGGTTTAATGCTGAACGTGTTGTATTGGAGACACTTGCGTTCTCTGGAGTTCACAGTCAAGTTCAGATAGATGGAGCTGTAAGTGTAACATTATTTGAAATTGATGAACTCAGGTAAGAAATCACGTCAAATAGAAGAATGGATTAAAAATATAAAAGAATCCTGAGGGTCATTAGTATGAAAAAAAAAGTGGATTTAAAGGAAAAATCTAGGAGGTAGGAGAAGAATCTGAGAGTGATATCATGAATGGCAATAAGAAGAAAGTTTCCAAGACTTAGTGCTAAAGTGAGCACTGGGAAGTTGAGAACTGAAAGGGCCATGTAGCAGAATTCAGAGTTCAAGGGTAATTTTATTTTGCTTTTGAATCAGTGATACGTAATCATTTTGAAATTCAAAGGAAAAGAAATCAGTACAAGTGGAGAAGCTAAAGATATAAAAAACATAAATGTTGAAGCAGTATTCCAGGAGAGAATTCCAAATTTTTCTTAAGTATTCATTAGGTAAAGTATGTACAAGAAATCTCATGGAGAAATAGTTTGTGGGCTTATTTTGAGTTGCGATACAGTTTTAAAAAAATGCATTTTATGTAATCTTTTGAAAATTAATATTTTGTAGTTACATTCTCCTTCCCCCTCATTGATTAGATCTATCATTAGATTTTACTGAAGTTGTGGGCTTGAGAGACTCAATATCTATGTGTTATAATAAAATCTAAAAACCACAATTGTAGAACAGCAAAACTTTGGGATATTATTATGTGATTAGCAAATAGGACACCAACCTCATAGATGTGAAATTTTAAGACACCAAAAATTATGTAGAACACACTGTCAGTTTCAGTTCAGTTCAGTCGCTCAGTCGTGTCTGACTCTGCAACCCCATGAATCGCAACACGCCAGGCCTCCCTATCCATCACCAACTCCTGGAGTTCACTCAGATTCACACCCATCGAGTCTGTGATGCCATCCAGCCAATCTCATCCTCGGTCATCCCCTTCTCCTCCTGCCCCCAATCCCTCCCAGCATCAGAGTCTTTTCCAGTGAGTCAACTCTTCGCATGAGGTGGCCAAAGTACTGGAGTTTCAGCTTTAGCATCATTCCTTCCAAAGAAATCCCAGGGCTGATCTCCTTCAGAATGGACTGGTTGGATCTCCTTGCAGTCCAAGGGACTCTCAAGAGTCTTCTCCAACACCACACTTCAAAAGCATTAATTCTTCGGCGCTCAGCCTTCTTCACAGTCCAACTCTCACATCCATACATGACCACAGGAAAAACCATAGCCTTGACTAGACGGACCTTAGTCGGCAAAGTAATGTCTCTGCTTTTGAATATGCTATCTAGGTTGGTCATAACTTTTCTTCCAAGGAGTAAGCGTCTTTTAATTAGTTAAGTTCAATTCACTTTTAAGTCTTTCATTGAATGCCATGCATTTTTATGTACAGTGATGTGGCAGAATGTTTTGCTCTCAAACAGCTTGCCATCTTATCTGTTTTGTATGTTTATTGCACAAAGGATTTACAGCAACTAAATGTGTCGTTGATGGGGAAAGATTTACATACACAAAAGCATTTGAATTCTACTTGTGAAGAAATGTAATGAAATGCTGTTATCACATGTAGAATCAGTGATGCAAGCAATGTGTATTTTCAGGAAGGGAGAGTCTAGCATGTACTGGAATACTGGAAGGTAAATCATCTCCGTTTACCAGCTCTGTGTGATGTTCTTCTCTGGAGAGAATTTTGTTAACTAAAGTACTTTTCCAACACAAAAACAACAGTGATAGAGAAGCAAGGGGTGATCCAAGCTACCTTGGCTCCTCGAGGACAGACTGTTTCTTACCTGTGTGTTTCCCTGGGCCAAGGCACCATGCATTAAGTGCATTGATGACATTTGGCCATTGGATTAGTGCAGCAGAGGCAGGTTGGAGCCTGTGCTTTGTGGACGCTCTGCAAATAATGGTGCTAATGGCAGAGAGCTTAAAGCTCAAGAGAAAGTGACTTGTGAGAACTCCATCTGTAGAGGACTGGGAGTGAAAATGTCTTTGTAGAAGAAGAGAAGGCTAAGTGTTGGATTCATTATCAAGTGGGAGTTGGGCACACCCACTGGGTTCTTTCATCTCTTGTAACAGCACTGGCTCATATGTGCTTTCCGTATGAATGGTCCTCAGTCAGTTGTGTCCCACTCTTTGCCACCCCATGGACTATAGCTCACCCCGTGGACTATAGCTCATGAGGCCTCTCTGTCCATGTGATTTTCCAGGCAAGAATATTGAAGTCGGTTGCCATTTCTTACTCATGGGGATCTTCTAGACCCAGGGACAGAACCAGTGTCTCTTGCTTCTCCTACATTAGCAGGACGATTCTGGGAAGCCACAGAATCTACAGAATGGATGAACCAGTTCTAGCTGAAGATGGACAGATAAAAAATAAATGCTCAGTAATTCCACCATAGCAGTTTCTTATGAAAGAAATTTAAGGTTAAGGTAAAAGTGAAAGGTGCTCATTCATGCCCGACTCTTTGAGACACCATGGACTATACAGTCCATGGAATTCTCCAGGGCAGAATACTGGAGTGGGTAGCCTTTCCCTTTTCCAAAGGTTAAGGTAACGTTTTATTTAAAAAACTAATGAAATCCGTAAGACTTTTGGTTCTCACCTCTAAGGGTTAATCACGTTGGCTGTTTCACAAAACGGCACTGAGAATGAGTGCAGAGTAATTTTTGCTAGCTTTTAGTCCCTATAGGCAAAAAAGCCTTTCTGAAAGAGATTTGAAAATTGTGGAGTCTGATAACACTGGTAGTTGTCAGGTTTTTCTCTAATGAACAGCTTATCAGTAAATGTGCTCAGTGGTTAATTACCACATTAGGGCTTATTGGTATGAAGTGTAGTAGAATGCCCATTATCCTTATGCAAATAGGGATTTACTGCAGGTTAAATCCTGTGACCTGAAATCTAAGTCGCCTGTCATAAATGAGGAGATCTGTGTAGTAGCCCTGCTGGGATTGGCAGTGACAAAGGACCCTGGGAGCGGGGTGCATGAATCATGACTGGGTGGGTGGGACTTGCTGTTTGGAATGTCTCACAAAGGCTAGTAGAGCTAATTGTGCTTCAGAGGCTGTTGGGTATTTTTGTTTTGCTTTGATTTTGTTTAATTTTTCAGGGCAGCCAGGTGGCCCAAGCCACTCATGATGCCAAAGGGTGTCCTTCAGCAGATGGCCTGGGACATTTGGGATGGTGGGAATCAGATAAAGATGTGTTATGCTTTCAAGAGACCTGCCCAATTAGGGTGTGGATCCTCAGATAAAGATTCGAGATTCCTAGGTGTTTCCATCAGCTTTCAGTTCAGTTCAGTCAAGTCACTGAGTCGTGTCTGACTCTTTGAGACCCCCGTGGACTGCAGCACGCCAGGCCTCCCTGTCTATCACCAACTCTTGGAACTCACTCAAACTCATGTCCTCGAGTTGGTGATGCCATCCAACCATCTCATCCTCTGTCGTCCCCTTCTCCTGC
Organism: Ovis canadensis; assembly: GCF_042477335.2. NCBI lineage: Eukaryota > Metazoa > Chordata > Mammalia > Artiodactyla > Bovidae > Ovis > Ovis canadensis. Next base: position 100,229,595 of record NC_091251.1, read on the forward strand.
CTTCAATCTTTCCCAGCATCAGGGTCTTTTCCAGTGAGTCACTTCACATCAGGTGGCCAAAGTATTGGAGTTTTAGCTTCAGCATCAGTTCTTCCATCAGCCTAGATTTCTATAACAAATGCCATAAACTGGGTGGCTTAAGCTACAGACTGCTCCTCCTAGTCCTGGAGGCTTTGGAATCTAGGATCAAGGTTGCCACAGATTTGTCTAATGATTTCCTGGTTTGCCAATGGCCATCTTCTTGCTATGCTCTCACGTGGTGGAGAGATAGATCATCTCTCTTGTGTATCTTCTTATGAGGACACTAATCCCATAGTAAGGGCTCTACTGTCTTGACCTCATTACCTTTCAAAGGTCCACCACTAATATTGTCACTCTGGAGATTAGGCCTTCATCATATGACTCTGAGTTGGGCAGACACAAGCATTCAGCCCATCGCACCTGGAAAGGCTTGGGACTCAAAGCAGAGAAGGCCAGACTCAGCACACTAACATTCACAGCTGCCTCTGATATTTCAAGAGGAATGAAGCTCAAGGCAACATAGTCAAGAGAAGGCAGGTCTGCAATAGAACAGGGTGAGTGTCACACAGTGGCCACCTGGGAGCCAAGCTCCAGAGTGCCCCTGGGTTTACAGATCTAATCCCATACCCTTACAAGAAGCTGGGACAGAGGTGGCTGTTGAGCCTCCTTTCCCTCACGGCTGACTCAGGAGAGAAGGTCACTTGGGGCCCCGTGGGTCTCTGAAGTTCCACTCTGCTGACTTGAGGTTGAAACCAGGCAGGAGCTGGTCTGACATAGTCAAAGCCACATTCAAATCTATTTGCTTATAAAAGGAGGTTGGTGTTTGAAAGTGAAAGTGAAAGTGAAGTCGCTCAGTCGTGTCCGACTCTGCGACCCCATGGACTGTAGCCTATCAGGCTCCTCTGTGCATAGGATTTTCCAGGCAAGAGTACTGGAGTGGATTGCCATTTCCTTCTCCAGGGGATCTTCCCGACCCAGGAACCAAACCCAAGTCTCCTGCATTGCAGGCAGACACTTTATCGTCTGAGCCACCAGGGAAACATTTATGGGCACTGATTGATATTTCTGCAAACAGTGGGGGCTCTTTGTGAAGCCCCAGAACCCTGGCTAATATCCCCTACCCCTGGCCTATTGAAATCCATAACTAAGAAGAAGAGGCTCTCAGCATCTCAGGGACAGGAAAATCTTTATTTCAGAGGTCTCTTAAATGAATCATTAGTGCCCAGAAAGGAAACTAGAGCCTTTTTGTGCCTAGGGCTTGTGTCCAGGTAATTAGGGTGGGGAACAAGATTTCTTACCACACCGAGAGCATTTGTGTGGCTGGGCAAAGGGGTTGTGGTTTCAGTGCTTATCCATTAGCAGTGTGTGTGGTGGGTGAAAGTTCTTTAATTGGTCCCCCGGGAGAAAACAGCCTGGCATTTATAGGTTATCAGCAAAAGGAGGTTGGGGAGGCTCCAGGTGACTTGTCAGCTTTATCCCAGTGACTTTTATGTCTTTCAGATCACATTAAAATATTTCACTCGAATCAGGAAATCTGTTGTCCTTTTCAGTCCCATCCTGAATTCATGGTCTTAGTTGTTAGAAGCATCCATAGAAAGCACCCTTCCATCCTCATAATTCCCCATTACAAAGAGTAGCATGGCGTTCTCATTTAAGGATAGTACAAACTGTTTTAGCTGTAAGATGTAATCTGTGAATTACCGAGGCAGACAAGGAGCATGGAGCAGCGGTGTGTTTCCCATACAGCAAGTACTCAGTGGAGTGAAGAACAATTAGAGAGGCAGCCAAGAAGCTGGGGCCAGGCTCAGAAGCACTTACTCACTTGTTCAGAAAATGTTAGACCAAATGCAGCTTTGAGGTACCAGATACCCTATCTGGTATCTTTGTCCTACAAACTGTCTTAAAGTCTAGGTGAGAAGCGGAACTGAGGGACCTTCTTTTCCTTGAACCTCACCTTGACTGCTTAGCCTTCTAAACATTGGAGGCAGGAGGGGTCTCCCAAATGAGAATCAGCCCAAGATCATTTTATAGCAACCAATGCATGAGACATAAGAAATGAAGCAATGAAAAGAATCTAATTCTCATACAAACAAAAGACACATGAGGTGGTTCTCCTGAGAGCCCATTATACAGAAAAGAGGCCCAAGTGGAAAGCTTTGTGCAGAGATCCAGGAGAGTAGCTGACCCACTTTACTTCCATTTATTAAAGCTTTATCCCTCTTAAAGGGCTTCCCAGGTGGCGCAGTAGTAAAGAATCCACCTGCTAATGCAGAAGAAGCAGGAGATGCAGGTTCAATCCCTGGGTCGGGAAGATTCCCTGAGTAGGAAATGACTCCCCACTCTGGTATTCTTGCCTGGGAAATCCCGTGGACAGGAGAGCCTGGCGCGCTCCAGTCCATGGGGCAAAGAGTAGCACACGACTTGATGAGCAAGCACACACATGCCTGTCTAAAAGCTTTCAGTCCTTCTTAAGTAGGTGCTGGCTCACTGATGAATTAATTTTGCCCTCAGCCATTTCAGAGCTTGGAGAAGAGGTGAGAAGAGAAGCTCTGAGCTATCCCTAGTGAAACTATAGGATAAAATAAATTTTCTCATTATGCCAGCTCAGACGTATTAGTGGTAGAGTTACAAAGGATTCTGTTTCACAGGAAACAATTTTCTTTGTATTGCTATGTTGCTTTGTAGTTCATGTTTTACCATTTTACTGTACATGTTTATATCCTTAAGCAAATTTTCTATAATCTGCAAGTTTAAAATTTATACAAATGATGTCTTACTATACATATCTTTGTACAACTTGCTGTTTTATTCAATACAACATTTTTAAGATTTATCTTAGAAGATTCACTTAAAGATAGAAGATGGTAGACTTCAATTATACATGTTAACTTCTGTTTAGCGTCCCACTGTCGGAACATACTTTGTTTTGCTTATTTCATGCCATTTTCTAGTGTGGCTCAATATTTAGGTTGTTTCCAGTTTTCAGCATTTCAGTTAAGGCTAGAATGAATGCCCTGCATGTGTTTTTATTCATGTCTGTGCCAGAAGTGAAGTTGTCTATGGGTATATCTATAATTTTACCAGATATTGCCAAATTGCTCTCCAAGTTAGTATGCAAATTTGCACTCCCACTAGCAGCAGGTAATGTCTCCTTGATCTTTGACAATATTTGGCATTGACTGTAAGTCGTATAGTATAAACCAGCTCAATAGAGGTTAAGCAAGATTTATCCTATAAAATACTGTATAAAATAAATACCAACAGCTTTCTCTCATTTTAAGTTCCTCACTCCTACTGAGAATCTGCAGACTTTGAGGGGAAATAAACTGTGTGTTTCCTGTTTCCTTCTTAACTCTGCGAAGCCCCAGTGCGAAGTTTCCCATTCAGTTCTTAGTTTGGAGCCCATCTCTTTATCAGAAGAAACTTGTCTTTCTGCTTGAAAATGATGTTGTTCTTCTGAAAAGTGAAAGTGTTAGTCGCTCAGTTGTGTCCAGCTCTTTGCTACCCCATGGACTGTAGCCCACCAGGCTCCTCTGTCCATGGAATTCTCCGAGTGTTTTTGCCATTGCCTTCTCTACGGGATCTTCCTGACCCAGGGATTGAACCTGCCTTTCTTATGTCTCCTGCATTGGCAGGTGAGTTTTTTATCCCTCGTGCCACCTGGGAAGCCCAAGATACACACTACATTATATAAAATAGATTAACAGAGAGCCACTGTATAGAACAGGGAACTATATTTAATATCTTGTAATAAATTGTAGTGGAAAAGAATCTGAAAAAAGAAAAAAATCTATATATGTAAAAAACAAAAAACTAAATCACTTTGCTCTCTACCTGAGACAATGTAAATCAACTATGCTTCATTTAAAAAAGAAAAAGATAAAACACAACAAAATCTCCAAAGCAGATAATTATTACTGAGCAACCAAAAATGAAGGCATCAAAACTGTTAAAAAAAAAAGGATGTTTTCATGGAAAATATTATTCCCCAAATATGTTCCTTCTTTCCCACTTTAGGATTTCCTTTTCTGGGATGTTGATGGGTAGCTAGGAAATTCTTGAGTTCTCCTTAGAGATGAGTTTAAAATGTGTAAGCAGCATTTGAGTCTCTTGGAACTATGGCTCCCAACAGTTCCTTTCATGGAAAGTCGTAAAGTTATGTCTTAGAGTGGACTATGTAGTTGACCTCATCTGCCATTACCATTGCTGTGGACCCCCTCATGTGCCTTTTTCTTGCATTTTCTACAAAAGTTAAAGCAAAATATTTATTTTGGCTGCTATGTGACAAAGAAACAAAACAAAGCTTCATCATGTAGTTTAGCTTAAAGACTCAGATGTGTGAAAAGCAGATTCCATCTCTCAATTATTAATTTCAATTTGATAAGTTAATTTTAGTAGCATACCAATGTATAGAAAGCTATCTGTTCTTTCAGGATCATGGTGTTGAGATTTTTCTACCAAGAACGGTGTCAGTTTTGCCTCAGTGTTTTTGTTAATAGGAAGTGAAATTTGATGCTACAGTGTTCTTCTCAGTTCAGTTCTGTCGCTCAGTCGTATCTGACTCTTTGCAACCCCATGAACTGCAGCACGCCAGGCTTCCCTGTCCTCCACTATCTCCCAGAGCTTGCTCAAACTCATGTCCATCGAATCGGTGATGCCATCCAACCATCTCATCTTCTATCGTCCCCTTCTTCTCCCACCTTCAGTCTTTCCCAGTATCAGGGTCTTTTCTAATGAGTCAGTTCTTCAAATCAGATGGCCAAAGTATTGGAGATTCAGCTTCAGCTTCAGCATCAGTCCTTCCAATGACTATTCAGGACTGATTTCCTTTAGGATGGACTGGTTGGATCTCCTTGCAGTCCAAGTGACTCTCAAGAGTCTTCTCTGACACCACAGTTCAAATGCATCAATTCTTTGGCATTCAGACTTGTTTATGGTCAGACTCTCACATCCATACATGACTACTGCAAAAACCATAGCTTTGACTAGATGAACCTTTGTTGGCAAAGTAATGTCTCTACGTTTTAATATGCTGTCTAGGTTTATCGTAGCTTTTCTTCGAAGGAGCAAGAATGTTCTCATAGACGACTGAAAGTAGTTTGACGAGGATGGAAAGTTTGAAATCACTGAATTATTGGGCTTGAATAAACTGAGTATTTCTTGATTAGTTTATCAAGTAACTACTAAGTGCTTCTCTGTTGGTATATGTCAGGCACTGTGCTAAGTGTTAATGATACATTGATGATCAGAGAGAAGATATCCCATATCTTGTCGAGATCTGAGGTCTAGCTTTTATCATCTTTTTATAAATGTGGTTTTTAAGGATACAGAATTCCATAGCCAAGTGGAAGGATCTTTGATCTTTATGGCTTTAACATTTAACTTGAAAAGTAACATAAAGGATGTGTAATATGTGACTTAAGACTACTTGTGTATGCGTTCTATTAGGTTTCAAGTATTTTGACTGCAGTATGAATTTTTATTATAAATGTGTTTTGTAGTCAATGGTAAAAAAGAGGAAGGTGGAGACAGACATACAGAAAGAAACCATAGAATGAAGTGACCATTTTTAATATGCAAGTACATAGAAAGAAGTGGAAGCAAAGGCTGAAAAGTGTGATAAAGTATATAAGTTTTGCAAGAAAAAAAATCTTCAATTAGTGTTAAAAAGCTAAAAAGACATTTTTTCCTTAGTGATATTCTGACTGTATCTTTCTCTGCTTTAGTTTTGCTAGCCAAAGGGATACAGAATTAATATAAAATTGTTCCTTCCTCCAAGAGGCCCAAATGAGAAATATTGGCAAGCATGTTGGAAACAATTGTAGTAATTATGGTGAAGAATAAAAGATGCCAAATGGGAAAGATGTTTAAAAGACTAGGTAAGATTTCTGTTTCTGGTGGATAAGCTTGTATTAAAGTGACCCTGTCACTAATAGCAGCTAGAAAAGCCAGACAAAGCCTGAAAATGATCAATCTGTAGACATCAGAGACCTACCAAGAGAGAAAGGGCTCAAAGGGCCAAGGTCCTGTAAAAAGAGAAGAAAAACACAGAAAGGTGAGACCAGAAGTCTCACCAAAAAGCATGTATTTTCCCCTCAAGATGTTTCCTAAGAAGCCAGGCAGGAAGTGGCATCCTCGAGGCTGAGAATGTGAGCAGGACCTTCAGTAGGAACCTTCAGTTTCATGGAGCTGGTAGACAGAAATTGAGTCCAGATTTATCAATAAGAAGGAGCCTTGGCAATATTCCATTCCTGAGTATATGCCAACGGAAATGCAGACATATTACATCATAGTCTCTACACAAAAATATTGATAAACACATGGTTTAAAATAACCCCAAGCTAGAAATAACCTCAGGGCCATGGCCAGTAGACTCAGTAGACTGTGCTATATTCACAAAATGGAATACATTTGATGACTACAATGTTGATGTATCTACAACAACATAGATACATCTTATAAACAGAATATTGAGTAAAGTAAGTCAGATGAGAAGGATGCATATTATAATTCCCCCTTACATAAAGTTTTAAACAAGATAAACTATTCTATGGTGGTATAAGTCAGTTATCTTTGAAGAAGAATGGAGTGAGTGAGGAGCAGGAGGGAGGCTTCTGACATGTTGGTGTTTTTATATTTCTTGGTCTCGACATTGAGTACGTATAGGTGATCACTGTGAATGTTATTAGAGCTCTTGATTTGTGTACTTTTCCAGATGTATGCTTTAACTAAATTAAAAATAAGTCAGCCAAGAGATAAACAATATGTTTTGCTTGAGAATGCCTGAAACAAATTTGAAAATTGGCCATGATTATTTTGCAGAAATAGATGGAAGAGATAGGGAAAGAATGTTCCATTAAAGGAACAGTCTAAACCAGATATATGTAAGTGTAAAGATTTATGTTATTCTCAATTAACAAGTGTTTGAGTGTGCCTACAAAATTCAGTATGTCTGGGGAAAAGAGTAGGAGATTAGGCTGAAGATATAGGTTGGATCCTGTTTGTAGAGTGTCATAAATTAATGGCAAAACATAAAGAGATGGCAGGTTCTTGAGCAGAAAGTATAACACAGAATTTTGGATCAGGCTGCGTTTGAAATACTAACAGCTCGAGCAGGTTTTGCCAGTGAATTTTGAGTTTGGAATTTGACTTTCCATTTCCCACAGACTGCTTCCTTCCCAGCATATATGTGAGTGCAGAGTCTCTGTCTCATTTTAATTAAGTCTTTGACTTTTAGCAACGCAAGGTAGAGTGCTTTGGTTTTCATAAATTTGCATAAATGACTCCTTTTATATAACTCTTGCCTGTCGTGGTCCCTCTCCTTTGTAGATGTCATTAGGTGAATTCCCTGGCTTTAAGAGGGCCTACCCCAAGGATCTCAGTGGCCAGTCCATGTTTTGACGCAGATAGTCCACATTCTGAGGAAATGCACCCTAAACTATACTGTATTCCAAATGGTCTATGGATTGGCAGGAAGAGACCATAAACACACATTTCATTTAATTTCTTACTTATTTAGGGATAAAAGTGTTGGGTTGGCCAAAAAGTTTGCTCAGGCTTGTCCCATGGATGTTCTAAAAAGCCTGAATGAGCCTTTTGACCAACCCAAAATTATCCCAGACATGGTGACCACATAAGACAGAAACAGGTGTAATGTCTTCTAATGCAGATTTGCTTGACACCTGAAGTCGTTTACAGCAGCAAGCAGCAGCAGGAGATACTGTTCATTTGGGGTTGAGTCCTTCAAAGTTTCTGGAACACTCAGGCCTGCCCTGTATGCTTGGGACTTCTGTCACATTCTAAAAGAATTGATACCAGTAGCCTATGCATGTCTGTTTAAAAGACTGTTTTCAAATACTGGAATCCCTTGGCTCTTTACCCAAATGAGACATAGCAAAGCCACTTCATCTAGAGGGGAATCAGCATCTATGTGCGGGACAGGCAGCTTTGCTTCTAGCTTTGAGGTGTTCTGGAAGACATTTTTCCATATTGAAACCAATACCATGAGTATGTATTAAGTCGCTCCAGTCATGTCCAGCTCTTTGCGACCCCATGGATTTAGCCTGCCAGGCTCCTCTGTCCATGGGGATTCTCCAGGTAAGAATACTGGAGTGGGTAGCCATTCCCTTCTCTAGGGAATCTTTCCTATCCAGGGATCAAACCAAGGTCTCCTGCATTGCAGTCAGATTCTTTACTGTCTGAGCCACTAGGGAAGCCCCCTTTGGACCTTGGGCGTGTTTTAATAATAGGCTATGGCTGTGTGGAGTTATGTACGTCTCTAGAGGGCTGTGGCATAGAAGAGTCACAGTTTATGTGGAGATTACATTCTAAAATTGATTCATTGGTTAGAAAAAATGCTTTTAATTAACTTTACCCTTAACAAGCCTTTAAAATCATCCCCTGAAGTCCAGGACCCTTGAAAGTTTGAAAACCAAGAGCTACATCCTGACATCTCTGTGCATTTCTGTTAAGGCAACTCTTGCCAGAAGATAGAAAAGCCAGAGCTAGTTGGAATGAGGCCAAACATCAGGTGGTAAATAGACAATTCTCTCACCCCCTCTCATTTCCTTCTGAGCATGGGCAACTGAATTTTAGTGAGTTACTCTTTCAGTTCAGTTCAGTTCAGTTGCTCAGTCGTGTCCGACTCTTTGCGACCCCATGAATTGCAGCACGCCAGGCCTCCCTGTCCATCACCAACTCCTGGAGTTCACTGAGACTCATGTCCATCGAGTTGGTGATGCTATCCAGCCATCTTATCCTCTGTTGTTCCCTTCTCCTCCTTCCCCCAATGCCTCCCAGCATCAGAGTCTTTTCCAGTGAGTCAACTCTTTGCATGAGGTGGCCAAAGCACTGGAGTTTCAGCTTTAGCATCATTCCTTCCAAAGAAATCCCAGGGCTGATCTCCTTCAGAATGGACTGGTTGGATCTCCTTGCAGTCCAAGGGATTCTCAAGAGTCTTCTCCAACACCACACTTCAAAAGCATCAATTCTTCAGTGTTCAGCCTTCTTCACAGTCCAACTCTCACATCCATACATGACCACAGGGAAAACCATAGCCTTGACTAGACAGATCTTAGTTGGCAAAGTAATGTCTCTGCTTTTGAATATGCTATCTAGGTTGGTCATAACTTTTCTTCCAAGGAGTAAGCATCTTTTAATTTCATGGCTGCAGTCACCATCTGCAGTGATTTTGGAGCCCCCCAAAATAAAGTCTGACACTGTTTCCACTGTTTCCCCTTCTATTTCCCATGAAGTGATGGGACCAGATGCCACGATCTTCGTTTACTTGTGCTAATAAGTAAATTGACTTGTGTTATGCTTTAACTGTTTTAGGTTCATTGATTCACTTTTTTGTAGGTAGCGTGTGGTGACAAAGGTAAAAATGCAGTGACGATGCCTTAGTGAAGAGATCTAACGCTGGTCAAGGAAACTGAAAAATAAACAAATGCCTGTCGTGCAGTTTGTGAAGTGCTTTAATGAGACGCTGCTTCAGGGTTTCAGGATCATAGCAAAGGGGCCAGTAAAGCAATCAGAAAGGGTGTAAATGGGGGCGTGTGGTCCAAGCCACCCTCTTTTCTCATGCGATTACTGCGTCAGCCTTCTAAATGCTCTTCCCACTTCTGTTTTCTCTTCTGGTTTTCCCCTTTCCCCAAGTCTATTCTGGCTCCCTAGCATCCAGAATTTTCCCCTTAAAACATTAAAAGAACACACCCCTCTCTGCACAGAACCCTCCAAATGCTTTCCGACTTGCTCAGCAGCCGGGCTCAGGTTCTTAGGAGGCCTGTGAGACCCTGCAGGCTCTGCCCTTACCACCCCTCTGCCCTCACCACCCCTCTGCCCTCATCTCCAGTTTGCCCCTCACCGTTCCCCCTGATCCAGCCATACCAGCCGCCTTGATGATTTTTGAATGTCATTTACTTGACTGCTCAGAACTTAAAGAGCTACTGTCTGTCTGCCTGGAATTCTCTTTCCCTAAATGAGAATTAGGGCCTGATCCCCAACGATTTCAAGTTCTTGCTGAAATATCACAGTATTTTAAAGGCCTTTCCTGGCTATCCTGCATAAGTAGTAGAAACACTCCATCCCATCCTAGCACATGCATTCCCTTTTAGCTTGCTTATCACCATATCATATACTATATGTTTGCATATTTATTTGTCCCACACGCTTAGATAGTAAGGTCCATGTGGGTAAGATTTTATTTTTACTTCAGGACCATGCCTGTGCATAACAGTATTCACTCGATAAATATTTGTTGAGTCGATAATTTATTTTTCTTCTCTTACAATGTCTTCCACATATGTTTACCTAATATGGATGGATAGATGAGTGATGGATATATCCTCTTGGCACCAGCAGAAGGAAATATTCCCTAGTGGACTGTTTCTCTGGAATAACGTTAACAGTCCTTAATGGGAACAGAAGATTTAGTCAGAACTTGTCAGGAACTCTTAGGTTCTGCTGAGATAACACCTCAGTCACAATTGGAAATGCCATTTAATCATTTACAATGATTGAAAGCAGAGTTTGGTTTAGGGGAAGGCTTTTGCTGGGCAAAAGAGCCTCTGTCATATTGAAAAATTTGATTGGTAATACCTGGTTAGCTGTTAGATTAAACATCTGTATATATATGGGCTTTTCTGGTAGCTCATCTGGTAAAGACTCTGCCTGCAGTGCAGGAGACCCTGGTTCAATTCCTGGGTCAGGAAGATCCCCTGGAGCAGGGATAGGCTACCCACTCCAGTATTCTGCTTCCCTGGTGGCTCAGATGGTAAAGAATCCGCCTGCAATGCATGAGACCTGGGTTTGATCCCTGGGTTGGGAAGATCCCCTGGAGGAGGGCATGGTAACCCACTCCAGTATTCTTGCCTGGAGAATCCACATGTACAGAGGATTCTGACAGGCTACAGTCCATGGGGCTGCCAACAGTTGGACACGACTGAGCAGCTAAGCACAGCACAGCACAGGGTGTATATATATGTATGTGTGCATGGGTGTGCACCCATCTACTTTTCTTTGTGTATATTGTGTGTTTAATATGTACTTTTGTATATGTAAGCATAATATGTATATACATGACCTAAAGTGTCAAAGGATCTTCAAAGTCAAAAGATTTGACCACCGCAAAGAACTCTGAAGGTTCTGTAGAACCCTTGATGCTTGAAGAGCTAGAAATATGAGGAAGGCTTACAGAATTCCCCTATGCACTTTCAGCTTACTAGTTACTACTTCTGGCTGAGGCTAGACCTACGGCAGTGAATAGCAGCAACAACAAAAGTCCCTGTTTTCATATAGCTTATGTTATGGTAGCTGGAAACAAGGAGTAAGAAAAGAAACCTAAAGTATTGTATATGGTGATACAAATGCTTTGAGGAGAGGAAACAACATAGAGCATGGTGAGGGAGTGCAAGATGACGGAGTGCCATTTTAGAAAGTTGGGTTGGTAGTGAGCTGATGTTGCTCGACAGGAAGTCAAGGATCAGTAATTGCAAAGACCTAAAAGGAAGTGACTATCGAATTCAAGGGATATATAAGAGAACATGCTAAACAAGACCAAGCTGTGTGGAACCTTTAAGCCATGATAAGGGATTTGGATTTTATCCTAACTACAGTGAAGAACCATTGGGCACTTTTTAGCAGGGAAGCGATTGATCTGCATTTAGAAGCATCCCTTTGACTGGTCTATGGGAATGGATCATAGTACGCACTAATAGAGACAGAAGATGGTCAGGTGGCTGCTGTTACCAGGCTGGCAAGAAAATAGAGCCCTTTGAACAAGAGTAGTTAACAATGAGATGGTAAGAAGTGGATGCATGAGGGGTGTATTTTGGAGCTGGAGGCAGTAGGATTTATTGATGAATTGAGTATTGGGTATGAGAGGTGAGTAATTGAGGATGTATTTATTAGGATGTTGTAATATTACAAGCTAAGTTGTAATATGGCAACAAATAATTCCAGAATACCAGAGGCTTACAACTGTTCACCAACACTTTATATCCTTTGTGTGTTGGCTGGAGGCCTTGGTATTTTTATTACTGTTCTCACCTTGGAACATGGGATGACAGGGTCACCACTCGTGGGAACATTGGTGGTTGACACTGAAAATGGAAAAGAGAAATTTAGAGGATTTCAAACCTGGAACAATGAAATGTTTGGCCTGAAATGACACATCACTTCTGCTCAAAAGGAATTGGTCAAAAGTAATCACACAGCTCCACCTACCACAAGCAGGCCAAAACATACAATCCTATCTCACGCTAGGGAGGTAAAGAGTCAGAATTTCAGACGGCAGCACTGTGAATCCATGACATCGTCCAGATTAGAATAACTGTTAATAACATTGTCTAAGTGGGGATGCTTAGAAGAGTGAGCTTGGGAAAGGTGAAATCAATATTTCTCTTTTAGCCATGTTTAATTTAAAAGCCTGTTCAGTGGAGATATCAAGAAGACAGTGGGAAATGTGAGTCTGTTGACCAGAGGAATGTTGTGGGTAGAGATGTAACTGTGAGCATCAACCACATAATTATAATATTGAAAATAATGAGACTCACAGATTGTAGCTGAATCAAAAAGAGGGCCGAGAGCAGAACTCTGGGACTCTCAGTGGGTAGAAGTCTTACAGAGGAGTAATCAACAAAAGAAACAGAGACATTATTTAGGTAGATAGAGACATAAGTACAGGAATCTTAAAAGAACTTGCGACGCATATCTTGTGAGAAGAACACTGAGAAGTCAAGGGGCATGAGAGTGAATCATTGGTTCTGGCAAGGCATTGCCCACTCCTGGGGTGTGCCATGGGCAAGAGACTAATTTGAAGTGGCTTGAGGAGAGACTAGTAAGTGTGGAATTGATGAAAGTAGCAACAGACAACTTTTGGAAGAGTTTTTCTCTAATCAGAGAAGTTACATGGGGTCTTTAGTGAGGAGGAACAGGGCATCAAGAAGAGAGGGGCTGAGAAGAGGGAGAAGATGTATAGACAAGAGGATGATTTTGTCTCTTGAAATGCTTTGACCTAAAAGAAAGGCAGCTGGATCAAAAATCCTCAGATATTAGTTGGAGATATGAATCTGAACAGAGAGAGGAATCAGAGCTGGCCTGAATATGGCATAAATATTTAGAAGCCCTCTGTTTAAGGAGGAGGTAAACCTGGGAATGCAGATGAGTTGTGATGGAAAATGTGTAGAGAATGAAGCGTGGGAAGATGAAGGTTGTGCCTTAGGGAACACACAGTAATAAAATTAGGAGAAGAAACAGTAGCTAGTATGAAATGGGAGAAATAGGTTGACTAGGTTATGTGTCATAGAATTCAAAGAAAGAGAGTTTCAATATCTTTTAAGAGGTTTTTCCTTCACGTTCCATGGTCTCATAAATATACAGTCCACACTCTATACCTTGATGCCAAATTCTCTGTAGACACTATTACAGTTGGTTAAATATATCGCTAAGAACTGTGGAGGGCTTCCCGGGTGGCTCAGTGGTAAAGAATCTGCCTCCAATGCAGGAGACTTGGGTTTGATCCCTGGTTGGGGAAGATCTCCTGGAGATGGAAATGATAATCCATCCCAGTATTCTTGCCTGGGAAATCCCATGGATAGGGAAGTCTGGAAGGGCTATAGCCCATGGTGTCACAAAGAATAGGATATGACTTAGTGACTGAACAAAAAACTGTGGAACAGTTAGGATAACGTTTTTTTTGTGTGTGTATCAAATACATGGGATTGATGATGTTCTTTCTGCTGTTGTTTCCTCTCACTGTCTTGAAATTTCTCTAATGAAGTTGACTTAAAATATATTGTTAGTACCATAATTATCCCTGTCTTTTCTTCTCCTCTTTCTCTTCCATCTTCACCATCATCACTTGCCACTATCATCATTATCAAAATAATTGTCATCACCATTAAAACCTCATTAAAGTAATTATTTTGGTATTTTAATAATAATTGGGCTAGAGCTACTGAGAGGCATGCATTTTAGAATAGCAGGGTATATTGACAGCACTCTTGATTATATGTTGAGTACTTATGGAGTGCTTATTTCAAAGGTGAACTTGATTCCTGTCCTAAGTTCTTTCAGTTCAGTTTCTAGGAGAAATAACAAAAAATCAGGAAAGAAAAGAAGTGCTCAGACAGGAGGACAGAAGATTAAGGCCTCAAGCTTATGGTGTTGCTAGATTACTTGGGAGAAGTTTTTCCACATGCTCAGGTTGCTGTCGTTCAGTCACTTGCTGCTGCTGCTGCTGCTGCTAAGTCACTTCAGTCATGTCCAACTCTGTGCGACCCCGTAGACGGCAGCCCATCAGGCTCCCCTGTCCCTGGGATTCTCCAGGCAAGAACACTGGAGTGGGTTGCCATTTCCTTTTCCAATGCATGAAAGTGAAAGTGAAGTTGCTCAGTCATATCCGACTCTTAGCAACCCCATGGACTGCAGCCTACCAGGCTCCTCCATCCATGGGATTTTCCAGGCAAGAGTACTGGAGTCGGGTGCCATTGCCTTCTCCGGTTCAGGCACCTAGTCGTGTCCAACTCTTTGCGACCCCATGAACTGCAGCACAGTAGACTCCCCTGTCCTTCACTGTCTCCCGGAGTATGCTATAAGAATCATATGTAATAGTCCTGGAATGTAAAGGCAGAGCAGAGTGCTGACTACATATCTTAATATCAAATGGAGTCAAACTGGCTTGTCTCCATCTTCAAGCTAGGGATAATGTGGCTTTATGACATGCCTTCTCTGGAGTATAATTTGGTTCATTTTCAGTTCTGGTGCTTTTTGGGGCTTCTTAGTCTAACCATCTCCTCCCTCCCTCTTTCTTTTTCCACTCCTCCTTCCTTCCTCCCCAGAACTTCTTACTCCTCCTGTTGAATTTGTTCTATCAGTGACTTGATATCTATCTAAATTAGCCAAGCCAGACTACTGAAAGTCATTATTGGTCTCCCTTTCCTTAAACACTCCTCCAAGAGTCTTCTGTCCCTAAGCCATGTTGACTAGACTCATTGTCCGTCTTACCTCTTGCCCCTGTCTTGGGTCAGCTGTTCATTCTCTTGTAGATTATGGTCATGCTGTGGATCACAGACCACGTGTAGGACAGCAGTATGAAGAATTGATTGGAGAAGGAGCCATTGGAGTTGGGATTGGGGCTCATTAGGAGTCTGTATCATACAAGTCCATGTAAGATTTAACCCAGGCTCCATTTCTCCAGAGCTGAGTTGACCATTCAGCCTTGAGAATCCACTGCATCCCTACAGATTCCTCTTCTAACATAGCTGCACGTATATATGTCTACATGTGTAACACTTCTAGTAAAAAGTTCCGTAAAGTCAGGGACCCTACTTAAAGCCTAACATTTAGTAAGTCCCCTATGTTTGTTTACTGGATGATTGAAGAAAACGGAGGTCTGAACAGGACCAGTGGAATGGAGTAGAGAAAATCAATATGAAAAACTTGTTGGATATGGAACCGAATGGACTTGGTAACAAAACGATACTAAGGACCGTGAGGAGGGGAGGATCAGATATATCTTCAAAAATTTGAACTTGAGGTGACTATTAGCAGATGCAGGGGAATCTGAGATGAGGAATCTGTGAGTTTGTTTTTAAGCAGGTTGATTCTAAAGTTCTTCAGAGAATTTTAATTTTAGGTGAATGATTGTCCCAGTGGACAATTCAATTAGGGTTGTGGGGCTTTGGAAAGTGTTTGCTTTAGGGATAAATATGTGTGAGTGGAGGATATTGCCAGTTGAGATAGAGCCATGAAAAAGGGAAAGAGCGCCTCATCAGATGCTTGGGGAAAGCCTCTTTTTAAGCAGTTTGGAAAAGATGCTGATGATAGGAAGAAAGTGAGTCATCAAGGAGTTACTTGGAAAGTGTGCAGTCAGGAAACCCTGGAAAAGAGAATTTTGAGGAGAAAGTTATAGACAAGAAATAGCTACTTCACAGATATTGACTGTTCTGAGCCTATTTAAATTTAGTTAATTGGACATTTGTAATCTTGTTTTCTTTTTCATTAAGAATAATTTAATCATAAGTTAAAAATGATTTCTCTTAGGAAGCCAGTAAGTTAAAGCATAGTATTTTAAATGCTGCAACAACAAGGGGGCAAAAATTCTCTCTTCTTTCATCCACGATTAAATGAAATACCTGCTATTGATTTTCCTTGGAACTGTGTCCTCTAGCCATACAGTCAAGTGGATAGTGGTAGAAACCAGAGATAAAAACTAAGTGTCTTGACTTATTCAACTGCCACTTGTGACTTTCTGAGCTCACTCTAAGGTGTTAAGCAGTAGATGTTGGTTTTCTGATAGAATTCAAGTTGATGTCTTGCCTTTTCTTTGTGCTGGATCTAGGGGCATTCGAGTTTTCTGTTGACTTTTCACCTGTTCTGTACCTTCATAGTTGGAACAAGAGTAAGAGAGCCCTAGAGAGATCCCAACAATCTTTTTGGTGCAATAGTCCATGGTATCAGCATTATCTTCAGGCCATCCCACAAGGAGACCAGGGAGAAAGATGCCATTCTCATGTCTTGTTCAATCCTTGGATTATCATAAATACAGAAGACATTAGTTTGTCAAAATTATATTAGGCAGAAGTGTTAAATACAGATGTTTTTGTTATTTTATTTTCCATAAATTTGTGTGTTTGCAGTATTTCATAATAAAACATTTCTAGCACCTAGCAATAGTCAGTTAATATTTTAACATTAACTACTGTAAAGTTCCAGATGTCTACTATGCATATAGAATACACAGAAGAACTATACAAAAAAGGTCTTAATGACTCAGATGACCACAAGGGTGTGATCACTCACCTACAGCCGTACATCCTGGATTGTGAAGTCAAGTGGGCCTTAGGAAGCATCACTATGAACAAAGCTAGTGGAGGTGATGGGATTCCAGATGAGCTATTTCTAATCCTAAAAGATGATGCTGTGAAAGTGCTCCAATCTATATTCCAGGAAATTTGGAAAACTCAGCAGTGGCCACAGGACTGGAAAAGGTCAGTTTTCATTCCAAACCCAAAGAAAGGCAGTATCAAAAAATGTCCAAACTACCATGCAATTACACTCATCTCACATGCTAGTAAAGTAATGCTTAAAATTCTCCAAGGGGGGCTGCAACAGTATGTGAACCAAGAACTTCCAGATGTTCAAGCTGGTTTTTGAAAAGGCAGAGGAACCAGAGATCAAATTGCCAACATCCGTTGGATCATAGAAAAAGCAACAGAATTCCAGATAAACACCTACTTCTGCTTCATTGACTAGGCTAAAGCCCTTGAATGTGTGAATAACAATAAACTGTGAAAAATTCAAGAGATGGGAATACCAGACCGCCTGACCTGCCTCTTGAGAAACCTGTGTGCAGGTCAGGAAGCAACAGTTAGCAACTGAACATGGAACTGACTGGTTCCAAATAGGAAATTAATATGTCAAGGCTGTATATTGTCACCCTGCTTATTTAACTTATATGCAGAGTACATCATGCAGAATGGTAGGCTGGATGAAGCACAAGCTGCAATCAAGATTGCCGGGAGAAATATCAATAACCTCAGATATGCAGATGATACCACCCTTGTTGCCGGAAAATGAAGAGGAACTCAAGAGCCTCTTGATGAAAGTGAAAGAGGAAAGTGAAAAAGCTGGCTTAAAACT
This sequence comes from Ovis canadensis, assembly GCF_042477335.2. Classification (NCBI taxonomy): domain Eukaryota; kingdom Metazoa; phylum Chordata; class Mammalia; order Artiodactyla; family Bovidae; genus Ovis; species Ovis canadensis. The sequence continues at coordinate 100,247,256 of NC_091251.1, forward strand.
CAGCATTCAGAAAATGAAGGTCATGGCATCCAGCCCCATCACTGCATGGCAAATAGATGGGGAAACTATGGAAATGGTGGCTGACTTTATATTCTTGGGCTCCAAAATCACTGCAGATGGTGACTGCAGCCATGAAATTAAAAGGCGCTTGCTCCTTGGTAGGAAAGCTATGACAAACCTAGACAGCATATTAAAAAGCAGAGACATTACTTTGCTGACAAAGGTCCATCTAGTCAAAGCTATGATTTTTCCAGTAGTCATGTATGCTCGTGAGAACTGGACCGTAAAGAAGGCTAAGTGCCAAAGATGCTTTTGAACTGTGGTGTTGGAGAAGACAATTGAGAGTCCCTTGGACTGCAAGGAGATCCAACCAGTCCATCCTAAAGGAGATCAGTCCTGGGTGTTCATTGGAAGGACTGACACTGAAGCTGATGCTTCAGTTCTTTGGCCACCTCATGCAAAGAGCTGACTCATTTGAAAAGACCCTGATGCTGAGAAAGTTTGAAGACAGGAGGAGAAGGGGACGACAGAGGATGAGATGGTTGGATGGCATCACTGACTCAAGGGACATGAGTTTGAGCAAGCTTCGGGGGATGGTAAAGGTAGGGAGGCTTGGCATGCTGTAGTCCATGGAGTTGCAAAGAGTCTGAGACTGAGCAACTGAACAGCAAAAACTCTACATATAAATACAAATATCTAAATTCATGTTTTCAACAGTATTTAGCTCATAGACTTCATAGTACTTTTTCTACATTCTATTTTCACTCCAAGTATCATAAATAGCTTTTATGTTAATGCATATATATTTAAAATACTTAAACGGCTTATAATATTTCATAATATATTTGTATGAAAATCTTAAACCAGTCTTATATTGTCACATATTTGCTTCTAATATTTCATCATCATAATCAGAACCACAATAAATATTATTTAATATAAAATTATGTCAGGCAGGAAAATAAACATTTTCTACCTTTGGGATGAAAGAAAATGTAGACAAGGGCATGGTCAGTTAAATGGTCTATTAGAAATGGTAAAATAGTGAACATGTGGTCAGTGCTATGGAAGTTCCAGGAAAGGTCTTTGGTAAACTCTGCAACCATAATTTTGTACTATCTGCTTTGCTTACAGGTAGAAACATCCTTTGTTAGTGCCAGGATGCCCTTAGGAAGCTTTTAAAGAAATACCTGATAGTGGTTACTCCCATGCTAGTCCAAAAATAAACTCTAAAGATTAAAGAGTCAAAGGTAAAAGTGGGTAGGGTTTTTTTCGCAAGTCTTAGCATCTTTCAGGATACCTGTTAGACCTTTAGTAATAGGTCCTTGCCTGTTTTTTGTTTTGTTGACCATTCTAGTTTATCTTGATTAGATGGTACTAAGCTTTCTAGCTACTGATTTGGATTTCAGGGGGCATTGGTAATGGAGTGATACACTGATTTAACTATGCAGCAACAGACAAGTCTTTGTTGAGGTTTTGTGTATGATCAGAGGAGTCCCTAGATGGGAATAATTTTTCTGATAAACAGTAATGGCATTGTGGTTGAATAAAGGATTTTTCTAAACTGTTTCTTCCAAAGTAATTGGAATATAGGAGTCAACCATGGAGCTTAATGGTTTTGTGAATTCATCTGGGAGTCAGGTGGACTTGAGTTCAAATCCTAGCTTTGCCACTTGAAAGGTTTGAGAGCCTGGGTGAGTCATTTAACTCTCCAAGTCTCAGTTTTCTCATCCATAAAGTGGGATGGTGATGTTACCCCCATAGAACTGGTGATTGTTACAGGGAATTCTAAATATAAAGCATTTATCATCACGCTTGGCACCTAGTATATATCCTTTATTATCAGTATTAGATGGAGACAAGTGGATGCCTTAACAGAACAGTCCAGTAAAGCCTTCCCCTGTCTTCCAACAAGTCATCAAGCCCTCTAAGCTTTATTTTTGAAAATTTTCTAGAATCTTTCCCTCCTATTTTTGTCTTCACCTCTCTAGACCTGGACATTACTTTCTATTATTTGGACTTTTTTTTTTTAATATGCTGCACACAGTTGCCATGTTGATCTTCACAAAACTTGTTTCTGATTATGCCTTTCCTGCTGTGGATCCTCAGTGCTTAATCTGGTTTTTAAGACTGTGATTTGGCATGAACTTATTTTATCAGCTTGATTATCTCTTTTTCATTTTCTTGATGCAATTCTCTTCCCCGACACATACATCATCACCAAGCCATAATCATTCTATTCATTGTACTTTTTATACTTCTCATTTTATATATGTCATGCTGCTGTAGATTTTCAAATTGTTTTTCTGTTTTTTAATTCATTCCTGTGGCCATCAGAGTAATCTTTTATGTAATGCCAATCTGATCTCATCACTCTCCCACCTGAGTGATTCCCCACTGCCTTTAGGACCAAGTTCAAATTTTGTAGGAGTTTTTCTGGGGTCTTATGCAGTTATTCTTCTTTACCTCCACCCCTCCCACAACTCTGTGTAATTCAGCCATACTGATCACTCTCTATTCTGTGAATACACCAAGATTTTTCACCCTTGTCTCTCTTTCTCCATGTTGCTTTTCTTACTTTCCTCTTTCTTCTGGCTGATGTAAGTCATATATCAAGCCTCACCTTAGACTGACCCTTCCTCCTACTCACAGGTTGAATTAGTCCTCATCCTTACTTTCATGGTGAGTAGGAATAGTTTTGGACTTTACAGGTGGCTCAGACAGAGATGGTGATGGCACCCCACTCCAGTACTCTTGCCTGGAAAATCCCATGGGCAGAGGAGCCTAGTAGGCTGCAGTCCATGGGGTCACAAAGAGTCGGACATGACTGAGCGACTTCACTTTCACTTTTCACTTTCATGCATTGGAGAAGGAAATGGCAACCCACTCCAGTGTTCTTGCCTGGAGAATCCCAGGGACGGGGGAGCCTGGGGGGCTGCCGTCTCTGGGGTCGCACAGAGTCGGACACGACTGAAGTAACTTAGCAGCAGCACATGGCTCAGCAGCCTGCAGTGCAGGGGACCTGGGTTTGATCCCTGAGTTAGGAAGATCCTCTGGAGAAGGGAACGGCAACCCACTCCAGTATTCTTGCCTGGAGGATCCCATGGACAGAGGATCCTTGTGGTCTACAGTCCATGGGGTCACGAACGGTCAGACACACCTGAGTGACTGACACACAATAGGAATACTTTTCACAAAACCCTTTGTCATGCACACTGCTAACTTTTCTGTCTCTCCTTCTATCAGAGGACTTCTTTGCGGTATCGCCTTCATCCTGTGTTTCCCTGGAGCATGACACTGAATGAATGGATAATGAGCATGTGACTAACTGAGTAAATGTGTGTGTATCTGTTTCCTTTAATGGAGTGAAATCTTTGAGGGACAAGTCAATGCCTTGTTCTTCTTCAGACACTCCACATTTCCCAGCATGGTCCTTTAGAGTAGTTGCTCAATAAATGCTCAGTGTATGAATAACGATATACATGCCTGTCTTCCCCAAAACATGGTGAATTCTTCAGGAAAGAGATTGTGTTATAAAAATTAGACAGCTTCTAGCACAATGAATCGCACATAATCCATGCTTTAATTCTTGTGTTTCATTTTTTGCTTTGAACTCTGGCTTTGGTGGCTTATGAGAATCAAGCATCCTCTCTTATCATATAAGCACATACTTGATTGAACTGTGGGATCAAACACCTGATAGCTAAGTACAGCTGGTCATTTAAACTTCAGAGACAGTGCGTCCTAGGATCCGAGTACTCGTGTTGATAGGCCTGCATAGCTTTCCATTCTTATTTGATTCTTCCTTGTCAAGCCTGTTACACAAAGTAAGTCAGAAAGAGGAAAACAAATATTGTATGTTCATACATACATACATATATAGATATGGAATCTAGAAAAATGGTATTGGTGAGCCTCTTTGCAAAGCAGGAATAGAGATGTAGATGTCACGGAGGGTTCTGTGGACACAGCGGGGAAAGGAGAGGGTGGGCGAATTTCGAGAGTCACATACATACGCCACCGAAGAACTGATGCTTCTGAACTGTAGTGCTGGTGAAGACTCTTGAGAGTCCCTTGGACTGCAAGGAGATCCACCCAGTCCATCCTAGAGGAGATCAGTCCTGAATATTCATTGGAAGGACTGAAGCCGTAAGTCCAATACTGTGGCCACCTGATGCGAAGAAGTGACTCATTGGAAAAGACCTTGATGTTAGGAAAGGTTGAAGGTGGGAGGAGAAGGATACCACAGAGTCTGGGATGGTTGGATGGCATCACTGACTCAGTGGACATGGATTTGAGCCAGCTCTGGGAGTTGGTGATGGAAAGGGAAGCCTGGCATGCTGCAATCCATGGGGCTGCAAAGAGTCGGACACGACTGAGCAACTGAAATGAACTGAACTGAACTGGTGTGTAAAATAGCTAGCTAGTGAGAAGCTACTATATACACAGGGAGTCCAGCCCAGTGCTCTGGGACGACTTAGAGGTGTGGGATAGACAGAGACATTGGCAAGGAGGCTTCAGAGGGAGGGGAAATACATTGACTCATGACTGATTTGCATTGTTGTATGGCAGAAACCAACACAATATTGTAAAGCAATTATCCTGAAAAATTTTTAAAAAATCCAAAACCAAAACAAACCTGAGGAATCTGTGTATGGCAGGCATCAAAGCAGGTAGCCCTTGCCCTGGGGGGAGAATTGCAATGCAGACTCTAACAGGGGCTGGGGAATGAGAAGAGAGAGTGTGTATGCTTCCTTTGGCTACTGTAACAAAGGATCATGAACCAGTGGCTTAAAACAGCAGCAGAAGTTTATTGTCTTATAGTTTTGGAAGTCAGAAGCTCAAAAATCAGTTTCACTGGGCAGAATTCAAGAGGTCAGCAAGCCCCTCCTATGACCGCACCCCAGAAGCTGCTGGGCAGAACTGCTCCTCTTTCAGTTTCTCTTGCTGCTGATAACCCTTGACCTGTGGCCGCATGTCTCCAACCCTGCTATCACCTTTACATCGTCTTCTCTCTGTATGTCTAATCTCCCTCTTCTTCTTATTAGGATACAGGTGATTGTATTTAGGGCCCACCAGGATAGTACAGAATCATCTCATGTCAAGAGCCTTAATCACATTTGCAAAGACCCTCTTCCAATAAGGGAAAGGAAGGAAATGGAACCCTCTCTGGTACTCTTGCTTGGAAAATCCCATGGAGGGAGAAGCCTGGTTCAGGCTACAATCCATGGGGTTGCAGAGTTGGACATGACTGAGCATCTTCACTTTCACTGTTCCAATACAGTAGCATTTTATAGGTTTTTAGCAAATAGGGCCCATTATCTTGGAGAAAAGAAAAATTCAGCCTTCTGCAGAGACAGAATTTTTCCCCCTTTGCAAACTCCAAGTGCTTATTCTTCCAGGATCTTGGTTTGCTTACAGACATCCCTCACGAGTAAACAGCTTCCAAACTGAGGGCCCACATGAAGGAGCCAGGGAATACTGTCAGGAAGGATCTAATTTAGGTCAGTCTGATGTCACTGGACAGGTGGCTAGGGTAACGTTCCTGATTCTCATTATGAAAATAAACAATTCATACTTACTGAGGAGCTGAGTAAGTACTCAAGGAGCTGGCTGGAGGCCTGGGCAGGTTCGCAGGCATGGCCAGGTCCTATGACCTAGCCCCGTTTTGGATGGGTCACGGTCTAGTTCTGGGGGAACAGATGTGCTTGGCTAGCCTGGCACTCGCTCTTCTGTGTCCAGCAGTCACTTTTGCCATCCTTCTCATGAGGAAGGTCACAGGGGATGTTGGTGGTCACTGGGAGGGGAATTCAGGCCTGGTCAAGAGAGAGGCGCTCTGGAATGGGCCCTCATACACAGTCAGAATGGGGTCTTCACTAAGTTTTGAATTAGCAAACTTCAGCAGTTGAGTTTGGGAAACAGACTCACCCTGGCTCCTGCCCACTTCCTTTCCTCCTCTCGCATATAGCCTGGGGAGGGCCTGGATCCCAGGAGAAATCTTCCACAGGGCTCTGACAGGGGCCTTGAGCATGCTTCATTCAATGTACCTACTTGACCATAACCCGCTAACCTAAACCTCAGGCAGGAGAGCCTCCCATTTCTAGCGATTCTCTTGTGGTCCAGCTCGTTGGAGAAGCTGGATTATACTAGAGATCTTAGGGAAACATTGTTTTCTTCTGTTGTGTAGAGGCAGGGTAGTCATAGTTACTGAGCACAGGTTCTCAAGCCAAACTTGCATTTGATTCTGGCTGTAGTATGTAATAGCTCTGTGACCTTAGATATTAAAATCTCTGATTCTCCTTTTCTCTTCTGTAAACTGAAGATAATAGTAGCCAACACTTATATTTACCAAGAACGTCTAAACACCCTACATGTACTTACTCTTCTAGTTTTTACTAGATAATCCTAAAGATAATCATACTATTATTATCATCGTCCCAATTCAAAGATGAGGAAGCTGAGGTACACAGAGGTGCAATAACCTGTCCAGCAAATGTTTGAGCCCACATAGTTTGACTTCAGCAAATGTCTTTTAACTCTAGGTGTGGTTAGGCCACTCAAGATGGCCATTCTTTTGCGCTCTGGACATCTCCTGCTTGAGCCGGCCCTGGTTCACTCACAGAACTCTCCAGTCCTCTTAATGATAGGGCTTAATCCATAACTGCCTTCAGGCTTGGCCCCTGCCCCAGAGGCTGGTTTCCCTGGTAACTCTAATGAGCCACCCTGACGTCAGTACCCCCTATAAATGGCAGCGCCCTCCTCCCCTGAGTAGGTAAGGTGGCTGCCATGCTCTGCCTCGTGCTCATGGTGAGTGTGTTGCTCCAGGACCGTCTCTGTGCACAGGTGAGACCCAGCCCTGTCCAGTAAACCCTGGGTGTCTCTGTCACTGTCTTCAGGTGACTGTTTGGTCCCCAGTCTGGGCAGCTGCAAGGCTTGATGGCCTATGTGGTGCCACTCAGCAAGTGAAGAGTGCTTCACGAGGCTGGGGGAATGCCTGTGAATGCTGCATTGTCAAGAGATAAGCACGGGAATGGGAAATGGCAGGGGTAATCCCGAAGTGGCTGTCCACCAGCATGCAGGGCCCTGTGGCAGCTGACCACCATGGGAGACATATTTCTCTTCCATTATATTGGAGGCATCCTCTTAAACCTCAGAGTCTCTTTCCCGTTGAAAAGTAGCAGCCCCAAGCTCCTGGCTCATCTGACTGCACGGGGGAGGCTAGTGAACACAGACAGAGTCTCAAGGACTGAGGTTATCTGTCCAATACTTAGATATTATTTGACCCCTCAACAGTTATAGACACAGGCTTTAGGGATATTAATTGGGGGAACAGACCTGTGAGTTGGACGTGGCCAGTTACCTGGAAGGGCTTGCTTGGGGCCTGTGGCAACAGCAAAGTAGTAAGAGTATCCTTGGGCCTCTGGGGCAGCTATGGATGTGGGCAGAGCTGCCATACAGTGTGATGGGCACCAGCCCCGTGCATCTACAGAGCACTACAGCAGGTGGAAGACCTTACTAATGGTCTACCTGGGTCATCAAGTGATGCAGAAAATCACTATTCAGGGTCTGAAACAGCTGTGTATGATATAAGGACCACCTCCCCCCCACCATGGACATTGGATAGCGACCCAGGAATCCACTTTACCAGCCACGAAGTTTAGGAATGGGCTGATAAAAATGATACATGCTGGCATTTTCACCTGTCCACAGCTCCACTGATCTCTGGCTAATTGAAAGGATGAACAAACTGCCTTAACAGTTGAGAGGGAAACCCACTCTCTCGACACGAGGACCAGGGGACTGACTGGAGCCCTGCTGCTGTCACTGAACGTCCCAGGAACAGCCATCCCAGTGTCTGTGGCATGTTAACCAGCTGGGCTCAACCGCTAACCACTGAGGGACCCCTGCCCACTATCAGTCAGGACAGTGGCTCAGGTTTGCCCTAGCCACAGGACCCACCCAGGGGGATCACATTATAAAAAGCCGTGGGGTACGTCCCCGGTGGTTTGGATTTGCACCTCGTGGGGAACAGGAGTAGAAGAGAACTTAGATTTCACCTGTCTTCTACCTGCCCCACTTAAGACCATTGAGATGGTTAGTCCGGGCCCTCTACTGGAGGAGGGCACCGTCATATTAACCCTGCGCTCTGCTGTTAACCCGCCTCGCCAGTACTTGGCATCAGCTGTGGGGACTGAGGGTGCTGGCCAGCACAGAGACCTCAGGCAGGGGCGGTGTGATCTCGGAGTGCTGCCGTGGCTTATATTTTGCTTAATAATCATAATCTTCCCTGTTTTGTGCCTGTGAAACACCATTAATTTCCATTTGCCTGCTAAACTTCCATTTCATCCCTAGTCTGAACCAAGGTTTTCTGTTTGCAGACTGGGTGACAATGGTGACCTCACTGTGAAATGAGTCTGATGGCTGGGTCTGCAGTGAGATGCCGTTGTTTTCCTCTTCTGGACTTGCATGAAAAATTGACCCAATAAGTGCCTGGCTTCCTCTTTAGCTGCTGTTATTGTCTTGCATTTGTGGTCTTTGGGTACAGTGCACCTCAACATGCCTGACCACAGGGGTACTGCAGGAGAGGGCTGACCAATATTACTAGGGTCCCGCAGGGCATGTGGGGGTGGAATGTGTGGTCAGGCAACTCAAGATGGTTGCTTTCTTGCTCCTTATATATCTTCAGCTTGACCAGTCCCTGCTTCACTCACATGGCTATGCCATCCTCTTACTTGTAGGCCTTAATCAGGAACTGCGTCCCTGCCCCCTGCCCCAGCCCTGGTTTCCCTGGTAATTGATGAGCCAGCCTGGTGTCAATTCCCCAGCCTCCTCCGCCCCTGAATAGGGAAGGTGGAGGCCGTGTCCCACCTGCTGTCTGCCGTGCACAGTGGGATGTTGCTCCAGGACCTTTTTCTGCAGATGTGTAAGACCCTCTGGCCAATAAAGTGGTGTTTCTGTAGCTGTCTCTGGGCTCTGTCTTTGGTCAGGAAGCTGGGCAGCTACAAGGCTTGCAGTCCAGTACCCTAGTTATGCTACCTCTCATTCTCAGGTTGATATGAGGCTCCAAGAGGGCGGCCATCCACCACAGGTAGACTTGGAACGTTCTGGGTTACCTGTTGTCCGGGTGAATTATTGCCCTCTTTTACTCTCAAAAGTAGTGTTGTGTCTTGGTTTGGCTATTTGTCATATGAGGATTAAATTCTTTGTGTAGAATACTGAGAACAAAATGTGTCCCACGAAAGGCCTTCCATCAAGGTTAGCTGTTGCTGTGTCTAGTACTGCTACTCTTACCGTCATCCTTGTCGCCCTGGCCCGTGGTCATTCTGAGTCTGGGAGGCTTTGAGCTAGTCGGTTCATTCAGGTTCTGCAAATGCAGCATCGTGGGAGTCACCATTCCCCATTTTCACAAGCATATTAGGCATTGCCCATGGGTCACAGCCCGGCAATCTTTCCCATTTTGTGCCCTAGGCAGCCTCTCTTAATTGATCAAGCTTGACATGTGAAATTAAAATTATTTGCCATACCTAGTTTCGTTGAATCTAAGATCCCAATGTAAGGTAGCTGAATTTAAGCTGAACTTGTGGGTTACTCCATTTATATTGAAGCTTATTTGATTCCTAATAGTGATAATGAAATTTGAGTATATTTAGGCACCCTATATTCCTTTCCTGAAATATTCCTCTCTGCCTATTTCTCTATTATTTTTACCTCTAAAAGATTTTTAATTCGTAATAGTTCTCTATTACCTGCCTGCAATTTAATATTTCATTGTAAAAGACTATTGAAATGCATAGAAATGGACAAAATATAAATAAGGAGGAGTGAGTTGTGATAGGAATTATAGTTGATACCTAAGATCCAAGACTTAGAAAAGCTTTCTTTAAATGTGATTTGTGTGACTGGTAGTGAAATTCATGTCAGGTTGGTTTTATGTGGCATAAGGGACATCTAGTGGTTATGTGGTTCTCTGCAGATGACAGGTGTAAATCCTGGGACTAAGGGCCATCTCCTTGAAAGGGTGCCCTCCAAAGGAGGTTGGCCTCATATTTTCCACAACTCTTTATTTTGATGTTAACAAAGGGTACAGACACCTGTTTAGAAAAAAAAAATCCACTTGAGTTCTAGAATTTCTGTCTATATTACTGTTAGTTTGAATTCAACTCTTATTTGCCCATTTGCACAAGGTTAGAAATGGTTCTGTTATCAGGCACCTGCCAACCTGGCATATTCTTCTTATACTCTCCTTACCCCTTCTGCTGATTGCAGAGGGGCTCCTCTGGACCACTTTGAAAGGCCATCTGATTAGAGCCTTTATTAGACTGGTAGCAGAGCTGCTTAGCAGGCCAGGCAAGAAACAGGTGATAATTGCTTCTGACAGCAGAGCCCCTTTTTAGAAAGGTGGGGGACCATCAGGAAGCCATGCCTCTCTTATATAAAGCCCATATGTAATTTATACAGATGAATGGGCTTCACGTTGTAAGAGAATGAACTGCAAAGCCCCTGTGTGAGCATGCCATCTTGGTCCTCCTGGAGCTTGTGTGTTGGTCAGCGCCGCTTGGAATTGTCTGTCACTGTCCGTGGTTCTGAACCCACTGCTTCGATTTTTCTGGGCTGCATGGAATTCTTGGCTTTCCTGATATGCTGCTATTGTTGCCAGCCACCTATGTTAGACTTCTTCAAGGTTCTGTTTCATTGAGTCCTTTATCGTAGTTCTGCCTTTGGGCCTTTCATAAAATCTTTCTTCAAAAGCTATTTGGCATTCCTCCTGGAATCTATATTTTTGCAGGATAGTTGGTAGCAGCTAGAAGTTGCTAGCTGTGGTCAAAGGCTTCACTGTTGGGGATTCATTCTTGTTCCTTTTTTTTTTTTTCCATCTCTGAGTGCAGGGGATAAGGGCTCTGAGGTATTGTTTCAAAATCTGTTTTCTCTGACAGTCCAGTCTACATGGTTGTAAAGAGGTGAGCAGTCATCTCTTAGCAGGCTGCAGAGTGAGAGGCAGTTCTGGTGCTGAGCTTCGTCAGGCAATCTCCTGGAGCATCTTGCTAGAATTTGCAATTGGGCTTTTTGCTGCTGCTTCTCTTAATGTTCTGCCAAGACACACAAACTAATGACAGCTGCCATTCGAGGGAGCAGAAGTTTCCATATTTATAGCTTAAAATATAAGCACATTTCCTAAGCATACACAATAGGGAAAGCAACTAACTATTCAATGGTTCCACCAGATGCTTTTAACTGTGTGATACTTCAGTTTTCTACATTCTTGTCTCCTCACTTACTGTCAAGCAGAATGAATGTAGAGGCTTCTTTTTGCCTTAAAGTCCTCTTTGACTTAGAGGCATCAGGATATAGACTGATTTTCCTTGCCCTTCTTTCTCTCCATTCTTCCCCATTCTCCTAAAATATATATACTGACTTTGTGCCAGGCACTGGAACAGACCTTGGGAAACACAGGAAAAACACCAAGTCTTCCACTTGAGAAACTCCCAGTCTCCTGGAGATAGACAGACAGTTACAGCACAGCATGATAAATTCTGTAATAGCAGATTATGGAGCTATGGGAACAGGGGGAAGGGAATCAACTGTGGGTGGCAGTGGAATGGGCGAGAATGTCGGGAAAGGCTTCCGAAGTAGGTGATACTCGAACTGTGCCTCTCATGTGAGCAGTAGTTATTCAGATGGAGAATCTAGGTGAGGCTTATGCCAGAGATGGTTTATTGGAAGAACCGCAGAACTTTGGCAAGGTTGGTGATGATGAAGATGGATTAGATCAGGAAGACTTTTCTGTAATGCTTAGAAGTCTGCATTTGATTCTGAAGTTGGTACAGAACCATTGAAGAGTTTCAAGCAGGAAAGGACATTTTATCCCCAGAGAAAACAGTAAGATGATCAGAGTCATTTCTATTCCTTGGAATAAAAATAACAGTAGATTCTTAGTGATTCAGGAAGGCACATTTTAAATTTTGTCACCTTTCTAATCAAACTGCTAAAGGCTTCCTTTCTACTCTAATGGTTCCTTTTCCCCCAACTGCATAACGATTGTATTTTTAGAGCTTTTCATAATGAAGTACCACCTACTTAGCTGATCTTAGTTCCCCTCTTTGTGACATGTAACTTTCACTGTCAAGTTGGTGCCCTCGTCAAATATTCTAAGACAGAAAGAAACATAGGCATTCATGGGGATAGATCTGTGTAGTACTTAAGAAAATATCAGAACAAGAATTAAGAGTGTATTAAATTTGTTGAGCCTCAACTGTGTGCCAGACACTGGGGATCCTTTAGTTGCCCAATCAGAAATGCACAGCCTGTTTATAATGTCATTCCTAAAAAGCAGGGGGAAGAGAAACACAGTCTGGGCCAAGTTTCTGATTACAGAGCTAGGCACACTCATTAATTGGAGTGACAGGTAACTCATATAAAGCATCCTCCAAGATTTCCAAGCCTTTCATATCAGATTGTATTTCATGTTACCTTTGTCTTCCATGGTCTAGAGATAGTCATTTAACATATTTACATGAATTTTTTTTTGTTTCCAATATTCTCAATTTGCATTAGTCAAAATGTTAGTCGCTCAGTCATGTCTAACTCTTTGCGACCCCACGGATTGTAGGCCACAGGCTCCTCTGTCCCTGGGATTTTCCAGGCAAGAATAATGACGCGGATTGCCGTTCCCTTCTCCAGGGGATCTTCCGAACCCAGGAACTGAACCCAGGTCTCCCGTATTGCAGGCAGATTCTTTACCATCTGAGCCACCAGGGAAGCTTACTTTAAGCTGGCTTAATCTTCATTTATGTTACGTTGGCTTTCATCCTAGAAAGTGACCAGAGTATAGGTGGGTTCACCTCAAGTTTCAGCTCTTTGACTGGTGATAACTTCATAGAGCACTGCCTTGAATTCTGAGGCTTCATTTGGGTTCAATGAGAAAGGGAGTAGAATAGAATTAGATCAGTTAGCAATGCCATCTTCCAGAAAGGAAGAAGAGAAACGTATATTTGCTAACGTGGCGCTAAGAGATGGGAGAGTTTTCTGTCCAGTTGTGGCTTAAAGGGTCACCTGGAAAACTTTCTTAAATTTATCTACAAACCTTTTCACCATTCACTGATAAGGCCTATCTTGGAGAACTATGGCCCATATATGGACATTCACATCTTATTTCTTTGCCTGGTTCTGGTTATGCCAAGTATATGGTCTGTCTATGCCATGTTCTTGGTTCATTAATTTAGTAAAATCTTAGAAGGTTCTGGAAGAATGATAAAGCCTGAATTGGTACATCTTACCTCTTGTGATAGACTGGACTTTTATGGTATAAATACCCCACAGATTTGGTTGGCTGGAAAACTTATCTGTGGAACACATAGACACATGTGCCTAATTAACCTTTTAGCTGAATAAAAGTCCTAAGACTTCCTGGTGGTCCAGTGGTTAAGAATCTGCCTGTCAATGCAGGGGACACAGGTTTGATCCCTAGTCTGGGATGCTTCCACATGCCACGGGGCAACCAAGCCTGCGCATTGCAACTATTGGAATCTGCATGTTGTAGAGCCTAAGAAAGTTCTCTTTCCTGAAGAATAAAATTGAGAGATTGGAAGTCTTAAACTTAGTGTTTCTGTCTGTAGTTGACCACAGACTTACATGGTCATTGCTTGCTCTTAATGAATCCGTCAAGGGAATAAATGCTTGCCTAAGTCTTCAGGCTAAGTGGTGATGACTTGCGTCATTCATGCGGCTCTGGAGCTGACGCCCATGGCCCTAGGTTTATAAGGTCAGACTAACTGGCTGCTGCGCAGTGCTTGCTCATGTGTTCGTCTCTCTGCGTCGAGCTTTTTTTTTTTCAAATGAGGAAGGATCTGAGGACTTTGCTGATTCAATTTAAGTACTGAAGTTTTTCTGGATTCTTCCTATGACTCCAGCTTGCTTTCTGTCCCTTTTATTTTTTCCTGTCAGTCTCTTGCAAATGGAACCTTCACTTCAGTTGCTCAGTCGTGTCCGACTCTTTGCGACCCCATGGACTGCAGCACGCCAGGCCTCCCTGTCCATCACCAACTCCTGGAGTTTACTCAAACTCATGTCCATTGAGTTGGTAATGCCATCCAGCCATTTCATCCTCTGCCGTCCCCTTCTTCCCCTGTGTTCAATCTTTCCCAGCATCAGGGTCTTTTCAAATGAGTCAGTTCTTTGTATCAGGTGTCCAAAGTATTGGAGTTTCAGCTTCAGCATCAGTCCTTCCAGTGAATATTCAGGACTGATACTCTTTAGGATCTGGTTGGATCTCCTTGCAGTCCAAGGGACTCTCAAGAGTCTTCTCCAACACCACAGTTCAAAAGCATCCATTCTCTGGTGCTCAGCTTGGAACCATCTACCAGGGATTGTAAACTGGTAGTCTTTGAGATCCAGCTTTCAGATATGTATTGTTTGACCCACAGATTATTGGATCACCAAGCCTTTTTAAATTTTATTTTTTTAAATTCATCTCTAATGGAGTATAGTTGCTTTACATGCTGTGTTAGTTTCTACTGTACTAACACAATAAATGAACGAATGAATCAGCCATGCTGCTGCTGCTGAGTCGCTTCAGTCGTGTCCGACTCTGTGCGACCTGAGACGGCAGCCCACCAGGCTCCCCCGTCCCTGGGATTCTCCAGGCAAGAACACTGGAGTGGGTTGCCATTTCCTTCTCCAATGCATGAAAGTGAAAAGTGAAAGTGAAGTCGCTCAGTCATGTCTGACTCTTTGCGACCCCATGGACTGCAGCCTACCAGGCTCCTCCATCCATGGGATTTTCCAGGCAAGAGAACTGGAGTGGGGTGCCATCGCCTTCTCCGTGAATCAGCCATACATATACATATATATTTCCTCCCTTTTGGATTTTCTTCCCATTCAGGTCACCGCAGTGCATTAAGGAGAGTTTCCTGTAATAGACAGTATGTTTGCCCAACTTTTAAAACAAATTTTTTTAAAATGTATTTAATTTTTAATTGAAGGATAATTACTTTACAGAATTTTGTTGTTTTCTGTCAAACCTCAAGTTAGTTAATTGCCAGTATTTCTCCTACAGGTTTCAACTTTCTCTGGAGTCTTTTCGGCCTTTACTTTGAGCCTCAGGACTCTCATATTTCTTGGCTCTTGCCTTGTGATTCTGAAACTCCATTCCCATTTTCTATTTCTGGGGCTTGGTTTTTATCTTTGGCAGACCCTGAGCGCTGTGAGCAGAATAGCAACCTTGGAAATGATGTCTGTAGTATGCAGCGGTCGGGGCTCAGGGCCCCAGCCTGGGTGTCAGCTGCAACTCAGCAGGCAAGTGAGTCTGCTGACCCCTGTTAGCCAGACCAGAGGTGCAGATGTGGCCTCAGCCATGCCAAATATCAGCTTCTCTGGCTTTGGAAGCTAAGAGGACCATCTGCTGCCCCATTTGTTCTAGAAGTTCACTGTTGGAATTTGGTCAGTGGTACACTGCGGCAGAAAATGATGTTAAGGATCATGAATCCTAAATCTGTAGAAGGGCCTGGTATGTGCAAAAGACAAAGAATAGATAACCACTAGGTGTTTTCATATCTTATAAATGCCACACTAGGCAACTATTTAATTTTTTTTTTTTCCTAATTTGGCTGCATCAGGTTTTAGCTGTACGTGGACTCTCTGCACAGGAGCTTTAGTAATTGCAGCCCAGGGGCTTCATTGTCCCAAGGCTTGTGGAATCTTACTTCCTTAACTGGAGATCTGCATTGTAAGCAGATTCTTAACCCCTGGGCCACCAGGGAAGTCCCGATTTTGTTCGTTAGACTCTTGAGTGGACATGTGGCTTAGAACTTACCCTCACAGGGACTCTTCTGTGTCCTTTTTGTTTTTAAGTAATGTATTTATTTTAATTGGAGGCTAATTACTTTACAATATTGTAGTGGAATCTTCCCTTTCTAATGATTCCATGTCAGGCTATCCTCTCTGTTGATCTACTTATGGCTTCTCACAGAAAATAACAAAATGAAGAGAAGCACCAGAAACTGCTAAAGCACTTTGTAGCTATGACATATATTACCTCACATACCTCTTACAGCCCTGTGAAAGGAGATACGTTACCTGTAAGTCTTCGACGTGAAGAATGTTAACCATTGTCCAAGGTCACACAGCCGGCAGGGGTGGAGCTGGACTCACACTGTACTTACTGAAGCGGGAAGTCCGTGACGTTGACCTCTACCTTGCGCTGCCACCTGAGTCCAACATCAGATTTAATGAAGATATGAGCGTTTATTAAGCACCTCTACAACTAGGTGCTGGTTCAGATTTTTAAAGCTGTAATGCATATATTTAGCTGATAAGATATTTGAGGTTTACTTAAAACAGTAAGACCCGTGCTTACTGAAAGGTAACAAGGTTGGATGTTTTGAGTGACAGATGAGTTGAGTAGACACTCCCTAGGAAAGAAAATCACCACCGACCAGAGTCATTAGTTGCCTGAAGGGTGGAAGGGGAAGTAATAGAGAAAAAGTAGGATATGTGATTCTGTGACTGCCCCAGACACAAGGTGCTTTCCCAGGGCTTCTTATTTATTTACGCAGAGTAGAAATGTCACACAATAACAAGATTACCCCCCGGTTTATCTAGAAACTGCACAATCCTGAAAGCTGAAGAGAAAAAGCTCATTTCATTATTATCTATTGTCAAAGGATTATGTTGGTGTAGGGAATAAATCTTTGTCTGTTTCTGGTCATATGTAAACTGCTCTGCACACAGGTATAAAGTCAAAAGGCTTTACTGGGATTTGTTGTCAACACTGTTCCACCCCAAGGCCCCGACACTGGCTTTTTACCACTCTGTTTAGTCGGCCCACATACTCCAGAGGATGTCCCCCAGGGTCCTGACTTCAGACACCCTCCACTGACCTGGCTCAGAACAGTGGCGCTCTGTCACCAAGTCATGGGCCTGTGAGTCACAGTCCTATAAGACGGTCTGGTATGTTTTTTTTAAGTTGAGATTGCCCTATATGTAGACACATAGAGGATTACAGGTACTTAAAAAACAAGAGAAAAGAAAGGCCATGTGGTAAATCTGCTCTTCCTGAACAGAAGAAATGGAACCACAAGGCCATCTGGGCACTGCAGGGCACAAACCCACACTCCCAGATTCTTTCTGGGTCCCTTGCTGGAGAGCCCAGGGATGTGGCATTTACTGCAGAATATGTGGACGTGTATTCCCAGAAAGCTGAAAACAGAGTCCAGAGTGTCCTGGGATGAGATGGAATAGGGAGGAAAATACTCCCACGCGTTCTTGATAGGTGGTGACTCTTTTTATTGTATTGTTCTTGCTATCATAGCTTGTCTTACTCCTGGTATTGTTCCTGTGTTTCTCTGTATCAAAGATTGGGGAGACATACAAGAGGTGTTGTCCTCAGTTCAGTTCAGTCCCTCAGTCGTGTCTGACTCTTTGCAACTGCATGAACCACAGCACGCCAGGCATCCCTGTCCAAACCCATGTCCGTTGAGTTGGTGATGCCATCCATCCATCTCATCCTCTGTTGTCCCCTTCTCCTCCTGCCCTCAGTCCCTCCCAGCATCAGGGTCTTTTCAAATGAGTCAGTTGTTCTCAGAGAGTGTTTTAACCCTGAGCTTCTGTCCACAACTGTTTTACTGTCTGACCTTCTAAGTACTCCCATGAACTGCTACCCCTTAGATTCATACTCCTGGGCTTGCCGTGTTCCTTGAGCACCATGGAAGAGTTTAAAAAGCACAGCATGTAGATTAGAATAACCTCTCCTGGGGCTTCCCAGGTGGTCCAGTGATTTTGAATCTGCGTGCCAGTGCAGGGGACATGGGTTCGATCCTTGGTTCAGGAAGATGCCACATGCCGTGGAGCAGCTAAGCCCGTGCACCACAACTGCTGAAGCCTGTGCACCCAGAGCCCGTGCTCCACAGCAAGAGAAGCCACCGCAATGAGACGCACGCCCCCTGCAACTAGAGAGTAGCCCCCACTCGCCACAACTAGAGAGAGCCCGCACGTAGCAACGAAGACCCGGCACAGCCAAAAATAAACAAATATCAAAAGAAGAGCAGTTTCTTTTCCAGTCAAGGCCAATGGTCTCAGCAGTCAGGCAAACAGCTCCGTCATAGGTAGGCAATGAAAGGCTTCCAAGCTTATCAAATGTTGGGTATGAGCAAGAACCAGAGTAGTCAGAGAGGGCCTTGAGTGGGTTTGGGGGTAGATCCTGGTGCAGAATCATCATTTAGAGGTTGGAGGGGAGAGGAAGGCAGTGTAGGCTGGGAAACCTACATGATGAGCAAGTATGCAGAAACCCTGACACCAGAGTTCGCACAGAGGCCTCCAGGTGCCTCCAAGTGGGGAAGGGAAGGGAAGGGTAGGGATCCATTAGAGAGGGCAGCCCAGATAGGAAGGGCTTAATAAGGCTGGATGCAGCTGGGTGTGTTTTTTTGTGCCTGATTTAAGGAGTTTCTACTTTATGGGTAAGCCTGCATTACTAGAGAGCTTAGAAATGGCCACCCCCAGAACATGACCTTGCCGCAGTGCAGTCAGGGAGATCTGGGTTCAAGTCCTGGTTATGCCCTTAAGGGACTGTGATGTTAGACAAGTGCCGATCCTCTCTGAACCTCATTTCTGCAAAATGAGGCTAATGTTACCTGTGTCACTTCCTTAATGTGGAAGATGCACATTAGCATTTTTAAAGTGTCTGGCACATAATAGCCTCTTGGTAGGTGGTGACTGTTTTTACTGTATTGCTCCTGCTATCACAGCTTGCCTTACTCCTGGTATTGTTCCTGTGTGCCTCTGTATCAAAGATTAGGGAGACATACAAGAGGTGTTGTTCTGAGACAGTGTCTTAGCCCTGAGATTCTGTATACAACTGTTATACTATCTGACTTTCTAAGCATGAGCTGCAAGTCCAGTTCAGTTGAGTTTACTTCGGTCACTCAGTCGTGTCCAACTCTTTGTGACCCCATGGACTGCAGCATGCCAGGCTTCCCTGTCCATCACCAACTCACAGAGCCTGCTCAGACTCATGTCCATTGAGTCAGTGATGCCATCCAACCATCTCATCTTCTGTTGTCTCCTTCTCCTACTGACCTCGGTCTTTACTAACATCAAGATCTTTTCCAGTAAATCAGTTCTTCTCATCAGATGGCCAAAGTATTGGAGCTTCAGCTTCAGCTTCAGTCCTTCCAGTAAATATTTAGGACTGATTTCCCTTAGGTTTACTGGTTGGATCTCCTTGCAGTCCAAGGGACTCTGAAAAGTCTTCTCCAACACCACAGTTCAAAAGCATCAATTCTTCGGTGCTCAGCTTTCTTTATAGTCCAACTCTCACATCCATACATGACCACCCGAAAAACCATAGCTTTGAACAGATGGACCTTTGTTGGCGAAGTAATGTCTCAGCTTTTTAATACGGTGTCTAGTGTAGTCTTAGCTTTTCTTCCAAGGAGTGAGTGTCTTAATTTCATGGCTGCAGTCACCATCTACAGTGATTTTGGAGCCCAAAAAAATAAAGTCTCTCAATGTTTCTGTTGTTTCCCCATCTATTTGCCATGGAGTGATCGGACCGGATGCCATGATCTTACTTTTCTAAATATTGAGTTTTAAGCTAGCTTCTTCACTCTCCTCTTTCACTTTCATCAAGAGGCTCTTTAGGTCCTCCTCACTTTCTGCCATAATGGTAGTGTCATCTGCATATCTGAAGTTACTGATATTTTTCCTGGTAATCTTGATTCCAGCTTGTGTTTCATCCAGCCCAGAATTTTGCATGATACACACTACATAAAAGTTAAATAAGCAGGGTGACAGTATACAGCCTTGACAAACTTCTTTCCCAGTTTGGAACCAGCCTGTTGTTCCATGTCTGGTTCTAACTGTTGCTTCTTGACCTGCATGCATGTTTCTCAGGAGGCAGGTGAGGTGGTCTGGCATTTCCATCTCTTTAAGAATTTTCCACATATTGTTGTGATCCACACAAAGGCTTTGAAATAGTCAATGAAGCAGAAATAGATGTTTTTCTGGAATTCTCTTGCTTTTTCTATGATCCAAGGAATGTTGGCAATTTGATCTCTGGTTCCTCTGCCTTTTATAAATCCAGCTTGACCATCTGGAAATTCTTAGTTCACGTACTGTTGAAGCCTCACTTGAAGAACTTTGAGCATTACTTCATTAGCCTGTGAGATGAATGCAGGTGTGTGGTAGTTTGAACATTCTTTGGCATTGCCTTTTCTTTGGGATTGGAATGAAAACTGACTTTTTCCAGTCTTGTAGCCACTGCTGAGCTTTCCAAATTTGCTGGCATATTGAATGTGGCACTTTCACAGCATCATCTTTTAGGATTTCAAATAGTTCAACCGGAATTCCATCACATCCACTAGCTTTGTTCGTAATGATGCTTCCTAAGGCCCACTTGATTTTGCATTCCAGTATGTCTGACTCTAGGTGAGTGATCACACCATTGCGGTTATGTGGGTCATGAAGATCTTTTTTGTATAGTTCTTCTGTGTGTTCTTGCCACCTCTTCTCAATATCTTCTGCTTTTGTTAGGTCCATACCATTTCTGTCCTTTATTGAGCCCATCTTTGCATAAAATGTTCCCTTGGTGTCTCTAATTTTCTTGAAGAGATCTCTAGTCTTTCTCATCCTATTGTTTTCCTCTATTTCTTTGCATTGATCACTGAGGAGGGCTTTCTTATCTCTCCCTGCTATTCTTCGGAACTCTGCATTCAAATGGGTGTATCTTTCCTTTTCTCCTTTGCTTTTTTTTTTTCCTGTTTCTATAGCTTTATTTTTTTAAATTTTAATATCTTTAATTCTTACATGCGTTTTCACTTCTCTTCTTTTCACAGCTATTTGTCAGGACTCCTCAGACAACCATTTTGCTTTTTGCATTTTTATTCCCCTTGGGGATGGTTCTGATCACTGCCTCTTGTACAATATCATGAACCTCCATCCATAGTTCCTCAGGCACTCTATCAGATCTAGTCTCTTAAATCTGTTTCTCACCTCCACTGTATAATCATAAGGAATTTGATTTAGGTCATACCTGAATGATCTAGTGGTTTTCCCTATTTTCCTCAAGTTAACTCTGAATTTGGCAATAAGGAGTTCATGATCTGAACCACAGTCAGCTCCCAGTCTTGGTTTTGCCGACTGTATAGAGCTTCTCCATCTTTGGCTGCAAAGAACATAATCAATCTAATTTTGGTGTTGACTATCTGGTGATGTCCATATGTAGAGTTGTCTCTTGTGTTGTTGGAAGGAGGTGTTTACTATGACCTGTGTGTTCTCTTGGCAAAACTCTGTTAGTCTTTGTCCTGCTTTATTTTGTACTCAAAGGCTAA
Organism: Ovis canadensis; assembly: GCF_042477335.2. Taxonomy (NCBI): domain Eukaryota; kingdom Metazoa; phylum Chordata; class Mammalia; order Artiodactyla; family Bovidae; genus Ovis; species Ovis canadensis. The sequence goes on from NC_091251.1 coordinate 100,268,576, forward strand.
ACTTGCCTGTTACTCCTTTTGACTTCTTTTGCATTCCAGTCCTGTATGATGAAAAAGACATCTTTTTGATGTTAGTTCTAGAGGGTCTGATAGATCATCATAGAACTGTTCAACTTCAGCTTCTTTGACATTAGTGGTTCTGGCACAGACTTGGATTACGGTGATGTTGAATGGTTTGCCTTGGAAACGAATAGAGATCATTCTGTCAATTTTGAGATTGCCCCCAAGTACTGCATTTTGTTGGCTATGATGGCCACTCCATTTTTTCTATAGGATTATTGCCCACAGTAGCAGATATAATGGTCATCTGAAATAAATTCACCCATTCCAGTCCATTTTAATTCATTGATTTCTGAAATGTCAATGTTCACTCTTGCCATCTCCTATTTGACTACTTCTCATTTACCTTGATTCATAGACCTAACATTCCATGTTCTATGTAATACTGTTCTTTACAACATCGGACTTTACTTTCATTATCAGTCACACCCACAACTGGGCGTTGTTTTTACTTAGGCTTTGTCTCTTCATTCTTTCTGGAGTTATTTCTCCACTGATCTCCTGTAGCATATTGGGCACCTACCGACCGGGGGAGTTCCTCTTTCAGTATCCTATCTTTTTGCCTTTTCATATTGTTCATGGGGTTCTAAAGGGAAGAATACTGAAGTGGTTTGCCAATCCCTTCTCCAGGGGCCAATGTTTTGTCAGAACTCTCCACCATGACCCATCCATCTTGGGTGGCCCCACATGGCATGGCTCAGAGTTTCATTGAATTAGACAAGGCTGTGGTCCTTGTGATCAGTTTGGTTAGTTTTCTGTGATTATGGTTGTCATTCTGTCTACCCTCTGATATATAAGGAGTCCTAAGCACATCTTATTTGATAATTCAAAATCAAAACACTTTTAAAAGGATTCAAAATTGTACAAACATACTTACACGTGATCAAAGAATAGAAGGTAGTATGCAGAAGGAAAACATCCACAAGATTGTCAGAATTATGAGGCGCATCGTGCAAGAAAGCATTCCTCAAGAAAGCAGCATCTCAGCTGAGATCAGAGGACCAGGAGTGTGTACCGGATGTAGATCATAGCAAGAAAAGTGTTAAGTAGGGAACAAATGGCTCAGATGGTTAAGAATCTGCCTGCAATGCAGGAGATCCGGGTTGGATCCCTGGATTCTGAAGATCCCCTGGAGAAGGGAATGGCAACCCACTCCAGTATTCTTGCCTGGAGAATCCCAGGAACAGAGGAGCCTGGAGGGATACAGTCCATGAGGTTGCAAAAAGTCAGATACTAGTGAGCGACTCACACACACACACAGATACAGACAGACACAGGGGAGAGAAGAGGATCGTTAAAATAATCAAAGAGCCTTAAGTTGTCTGGATTAGAGAATGAAAGGATAGGGGGAAAGAAAGGGAAACAAGTTGGGAGAGAAACAGGGACAGATCATCCTTGTCTGCACTGAGGGTTATTAACCAAATGAATGCCTGATCAGATATAATGGCTTTGGAAAATTCACTGTGGAACTGTGGAGAACATGAGGGGAAGGGGCAGGGGGTTCTGTTAGAAGGCCGTTGCAGAAATCCAGAGGAGAAATGGTGGTGGACAGAGTTTGGCCCTGCTGGAGTAGGCGAGGGGCTGGTTTGAGAGATCCTTAGGACTTGACAACTGGACAAGCTGTAAGTCCAAACAGCAGCTTTTATAAACCTGAGGTTGGAGTTGTCACTCTTTGGCACTCTGCCTCTGTCATCCCAGGCTGTGTGGCATCTCCCATTGGGAGATGTTTCCGCTTTGTCTCTCATTGCTCCTTGGGGCTAGTTGTCAACCAAGGTGCTCATTGCCACATCTTTTCCTAGTTCGGTCATCAGGCAGGGCTTTTCATTTAGATGAAAGTCTGAATTTACAGAAAATATTATACCAAATTAATGCTTTCAAATTGTGGTGCTGGAGAAGACTCTTTAGAGTCCCTTGGACTGCAAGGAGATGAAATCAGTCAATGCTAAAGGAAATCAGTCCTGAATATTCATTGGAAGGACTGATGCTAAAGCTCAAGCTCTAATACTTTGGACACCTGATGCGAAGAGCCAGCTCATTGGAAAAGACCCTGGTGCTGGGAAACACTGAAGGCAGGAGAAGAAGAGGGTGGCAGAGGATGAGATGGTTGGATAGCATCGCTGATTCAGTAGAACTTGAGCAAACATCTGGCGATAGTGGAGGACAGGGAAGTCTGGTGTGCTGCAGTCCATGGGGTCACAGAGAGTCAGACACTACTGAACAATAGCAACTATACTAATTTGCCTTGTAAGGGAGTGCACTGGCGTTTCTTGCCATCATGCCCTCCCCAAGGTGCTGCTACAGTTGTGCATGGCCATGCCATGGTCTTGCAGTGGGCAGGTTGGCAGGGGTTGGGGTGGAGAGGTGAAGATGCCAACCATGGAGCTTCTTAATTGAATATCACTGGGCTACAAGGTGCTGTCCTGTCCCTTTCTTATTGGTAGGAGATCCTCAGAAGAACATCAGTTCAGGCCCCTGCCAGTTTTTAATAGTACCCCAGTACTGCTGGAAAACATGGTGTACTATTGTGTTCCTAGGTTTGTGTACCATTTAGGATTCTCTATGTTCTACCAGGTATAATATCCCATTTAATCTTGATAATTGCTCTGGGGCTGGAAGGAAAGGGCAACAGTTCTGAAACAGGTATTGAGTCTCCTGCCTTTGGAAATAAATACAATGGGACTCAGAGAGGTTACTCAGCTGTCATTGGGAAAGGTGTGGAAACTGCAAATAAATAGACAAGTAATTTCAGGGCCATGGAGTAGCTAGAGAGTTCATTTCCAAAGAGCTTTTGAGAGAAGTCTTTGTCTGGCCAGTTCCCAGCTGGGATTCTCTTGTCTGTGTCTGTAGAAATCTGCATTCTAGTTATTCACTGTCTGTCCCAGTGTTGGTTCCATACCCTTCTCACAGAAGAGTTCCTCTTCATAGGATGCTGCATTCTTTTAAAAGGCCCTTTTCATTTTATCCTTCTGCCTCCTGTAGAGATGTTTGAGTTCTTTTTCCATTTATTGTTCAATGGAGCTGAGCCTCAGTCTGTCCCTGTGGGATCCCCTATTGTTCTACGTTAATAATTAACCTTTACAAGAACTTTGGTCATAGGCATTTAACCCAAATGCAAAGAAAGCTGAAGTTAGGTTATGACAGAGAGCTCTCACATGTTGTTTCATGGGGATTAGAAGGGAGAAGCTGCTAGCCATTAAACATTTTTCATTTCTTTTCTCACTCACTTGAGTGATTGCCTAAGAATCTTGCGGTTTTTTTTTTTTTCCTTTTGCACATGGTCAGTCCGCTAGAATTAAGAAATTTAGCTTTTGAACTGGGAAGTTGCACATGCGTGATTTCCAGCATGTTATTACAGATGAGCTCATGGGTGCTGGTGGTACAGCCTTGTGCTGAATGTCCGTAGGTGGCAAAGCACATGGACTCTGGAGCTGACTCCCTGGGTTCAGGTCCTACTCTGGCACCTAACTGGCTGTGTGACCATGGGCTGGTTCCTTAACTACTGGCCACGTCCGTTTCTGCATCTGTGAAATGGGAGAATGGTGGTAGGTACCTCAAATGGGTGTTGTCAGGATCTGATGGGGTGCTAGACTTCAGATCCTGAGTACAGAGCCTGGTAGGAGGTGCTCAGTAAATATTAGTATTGTTCCTGTTCTCAGTGTTACTGACTATGATTTCACCCATGGCGAAGGTCGTATGGTAGGAGAGACCTTTTCAATTCTTTGTTGTCAATCAATGTGAAAAGGCATACATCTTTGCTTGATTCTCTCCTCATGTTGGGAGATAGAAGAGAAGCAATTCTACAGCTAGATGTTGGGGATTAAATGATATATACTGGAATGACTCACCCAATTAACTTTTTATCACTGAGATGAGTTGTAAGAGTTTAGCACTTAAGTCTCGTTATTTTACTGAAAATGGAGATAAGACAACTTTCTCAGGGCTGCAGAAAGGACCAAGTGAGTTAACAGCCACACTCAAAATAGCTGAGAAATTTGTTCCCATCCTCCGTGTCCTTTCTAAGCGCTTCCCATGTAGTAACTCATTCCATCCTTAAGAAACAGTCTATTCCTATATTCCCATTGTCAGAGGAGGAGGCAAACCAGAGGACATTAAATAACTTTGAAGTTCACACAGCTTGGAAGTAGTGGATGTAGGACTGGAACCTAAATGGAGGTCTTGGTTTAGAATTTGAATAAGACAATGTGAAGGAGATATTAAAGTGGTCTACATAATCAATACTCAGATGCTAGCCCCTTTGCCCTCTGTTTTCCCCTGTTTATTGTTATGGTATGGATGTGACATTGCCTAGAGATCAAAGGACCAAGACCTATCTGAGGGCCCTGCATCAAAATCCAGTTTTAACAACAACAAAACCTCTAAAATTCTAATTTGGGGAAAAAGATTAATCCCTACTTCTACACTGATTATATGAGGTTTGGAAAGTCATAATTTAAAAAAATGTTTTAGGGTGTTTCATTCTCTTACTTTGTGTATATAGAGGATACATGCAATGTGGAGAAAAATACAGATCTTCCCTCCCAATGCTTAACACTCAGTCATCTTATATATTAAAAAAAAACCTGTACAACAAGATATATTGAAAAGTAAGTCTGTCTCCACTCCTGAATATTAATTCTACAAATGACCATTTTATAGTTTCTTGTGTTTCCTTCCAAAAATGTTTAATGCATTTGCAAACATATATACATAAAATGCACACTTCCTGACACACACACCCGCTTTGCATAATGATAGCATAATTCACATGGTTCTGTTCCTCGCTGATTCACTTAGCAATATTACTCAGAAAATCCCCATCAGAACTGGGAGCGCTGCTTTGTTTTTGAGGGCTGCCTCATAGTCCATTATACGGATGGGCCAGTCTGTCATTGATGGTCATTTAGGTTGTTTCTGGTCTTTTACTGAGGACACTGCAGTAAATATCTCTGGAAGTATTTGTGTCTGTGCAACTCAGTCTCTCTTGATTTCTGCTTGCGTTGTGTAACTTTCTGATGCTGCAAAAAAATCAGCCAGAAGGAAACAGACAAAAGGAACACAGCGGAGATACAGGGGCTTCTTCCCGGCTTGTGCGCACCTCAGAGGTTTGTGCAGCTGCTTTTAAAGTGCTGTGGCTCCTGTTTCTCATATTATTTCAGACTCTTGTGTCCTGAAGCTTCTTCTCAGGCCTTTTCCCTGAGTTCCCAGTGAGCGATGGGTGGTTGCAGCTTGCAAGATTGATTCATATGGCACTTGTTTGACTTTTGACAGGTTGTTTATAAGAATAACGACATCCGTCTGGAGCTGTCTCGCTTGGCCAGGATTGGGGACACCAAGATGAAGATCTACGGCGAAGTGGTATTCAAGTGTGAGAATGTGGCCACACTGGACCCCATCAACTTTGAGACCCCAGAGGCTTACATCAGCTTGCCCAAGTGGAACACCAAACGCATGGGCTCTATCTCCTTTGACTTTCGCACCACTGAGCCCAACGGCCTGATCCTCTTCACTCACGGCAAGCCCCAAGAGAGGAAGGATGCTCGGAGCCAGAAGAACACCAAGGTGGACTTCTTTGCTGTGGAACTCCTCGATGGCAACCTGTACCTGCTGCTTGACATGGGCTCAGGCACCATTAAAGTGAAAGCCACACAGAAGAAAGCCAACGATGGGGAATGGTACCACGTGGATATTCAGCGAGACGGCAGATCAGGTAGGAAGAGGCAGGGTGTATGCACACTTCCCCTTCCTTATAGGTTTTTTTTTTAGTGTTTGTACTTGCTGATTCTTCTGCTATTCTCCTTAATGCTTGTTGTAAGATGATGTTACTGAACAAGACACGTGGCTTATCAAAGGCTGACATTCTTCTCATCTCCCTTGTCACTCACTGCACAATGGTTTCAGTGATAGCTCTGAGACCCTGGGACTGAGAATGGTTTTACAAGGAGCATTCTCACTGCTACCAAAGTGACTGTCATGTCACTGGTGTGATGGGTTTTTTCCCCCTTCTCTTCTTATTCTCCTTTTTCTTATCACCATAGAAACCAACTGTGACATCACAGATGCTGCTCTATGTGATTACTCTTGTAGAATAAGCCACACTGTGCAAGGGTTTATGCAACGATTCACCCTTCAATAATTGTCAAGAGTCATATTGCAGGGGAAAATTATGACAAGAAAGGAAAAGACAAATTGATTTTTCCTGAAGTCATGTTCAATTTAAAGCCTTGCTTTGGTGTGAAAGCCTATATTTCACTGTTCGCTCAGACCTCACTAACTCTCCCTTCGTCTTCATAACCTTCTGCATTTGCTTCAAATGGCTTTGTTTCTGCAGCCGTGGATCAAACAAGCTAGCCCCAGGCAGTACATAGCCACTCTGGAATAGTAACAAAGGATGGGAGTGGGGCAACACAAATAGAGAAGCTGAGGCTTCAGAATGCCTGGACAGTCTGCCTGCTTTCTGTGGACATGTGGCGATGAAGGTCACATCCTGTGCCATCAGAAAGGACATTTCACCCAGAGTAGTAATTAGAGCATCTGAATTTTGCATTTATTTCCTGATTTTCCATTTAGGTAGTATCATACTCAAGAAATGTCTCGGCTCTGTTTGCCATATTTTGAAGGTTTTTCTCTCCTGGTGAACACAAAAATGCCTTCCTTTTGGACTTTGTTTCTGGGTGCATTTGGCCAATAACAGAAAGCAGTAGGTTCCCCTAACAGGCTGTAGCCAGGGATGGCCAGGCATGCGTGGATGGCTCTTCCGCATCCTCCCAGAGCTGGAGGGATGGCAGAGATGAGCAATGTTGCCCTTAGGAGGAGCCGCTTAGGTTCCGTGCAAAGGGCAGACGGGTGGCAGATTGCAGACCTGGATGGTTTATTGCCAAGAAGGCTGCCTTATTGAGTGCCTGAAATTTGATCGGAACCAAGAGACTTCAAATGAAATGTGCTTGTTGGGCAAGAATGAGCATTTTGTTCTTTTTAAGCAGAAAACACACAAATTTAATTTCTTCTGAGGCCAAATCTTTCAAAGTTTATCCATAAATGTCGGCTGGGGCTGAGCGAGAAAGCTATCTGAGAATTATAAAGGAAACACTCCTGCTAGTTTTTAAGACCGTGCACATTGGGTTTTCGGACGGGTCATGGTTGATGGCTTTCATGATTGACTAACCTAGACCTTGGCACAGCTTAAATGCCACCTATCTGAGTCACAGGGAGGTTAGAACATGTAAAATTGCCACATATCTATTTCTGTTTATTTTCAACACTAATTGCTTTTTCAAGTAGGGTGTTATTTTGTCTGGTTAGAACCATCAGACCCATTTTGACAAACAAGTTTTGATTACAAAACACTTTAATTTTATACTTGGGTGCTATGGCATTGGTTTGGAGAAGGAAATGGCAACCCACTCCAGTATTCTTTCCTGGAGAATCCCATGGACAGAGGAGCCTGGTGGGCTACAGTTCATGGGGTCACAAACAGTCGGACATGACTGAGCGACTTCACTTTCACTACGGCATTGGTTAATACTTTGACATACTGATAAATTTGATCAAGACCTATAAAAGTTTACTGAGTAAACAAAGGGGCGACAGAAGATGAGATGGCTGGATGGCATCACCAACTCAACGGACATGAATTTGAGCAAACTCCAGGAGATAGTGAGGAACAGGAAGCCTGGTGTGCTGCAGTCTATGGGGTGGCAAAGAGTGGACGTGACTTAGCTGCTGAATACAACACACACTGATAAATTTGATTAAAGCCCATAAAAATTTACCGAGTAAGCAAGGAGGTGATAGAGGATGAGATGGTTGCATGGAATCACTAACTCAACGGACATGACCTTGAGCAGACTCTGGGATATAGTGAAGGACCTGGAAGCCTGCATGCTGCAGTCCATGGGGTTGCAAGGAGTGGACATGACTTAGTGACTAAACAACAAAAAAATAATTTTCATGTATAAGCAGCATAAGAACATTTTAATATGTTTTTTAAATGTAGATTTATTTTTATTCAGAAATACTTTCATAATCAATGTTAATTAGAAGTTTAAAAATTCAAAAGGGACACAAAATAATTAGTCTTAGAGACACAAAAATGGGTCTTAGATGTTATGTCAAACTTACAAGTTTTAAAAGTGACATTTATACAGTGTAATTTAGCTCTCATAAGTAATTTTTATAATCAAATTATTTCAGTAAGAACACAAATTATCATATTACTTTTTAGATTATTTTTTGTTTTACAATATATTCTTGTCAATAAATTATTTAAAAATATTTAAACCTGATAGAAACTCATTTTTTAAACAACGTACCATGGAAGAAATACAGTATCAGAGACACTCCTGTCCTTTACATGCTGTGGAGATGGGGAATACTACAATTGGGGGAAAAAAAAAAAGGCTCTTAACGCATTTCCTGGGGAGCACATTTATATTTACACTTGGATCTATTGTTCTTTAAACAAGTTTAGATTTGAAGAAATTTCAGACGGCTTTTTTAAGAAATGAAGAACTTCATTTCTTCCTGAGAGTATTTTCTGGTATGTCGTTCTTATCAGTTCAGTTTAGTCGCTCAGTCAGTTCAACTCTTTGCAACCCCATGGACTGCAGCATGTCAGGCTTCCCTGTCCATCACCAGTTCCTGGAGCTTACTCAATCTCATGTCCATTGAGTCAGTGATGCCATCCAACCATCTCATCCTCTGCCATCCTCTTCTCCTCCTGCCTTCAATCTTTCCCAGCATCAAGGTCTTTTCCAATGAGTCAGTTCTTTGCATCAGGTGGTCAGCATATTGAAGCTTCAGCATTAGTCCTTCCAATGAATATTTAGGGTTGATTTACTTTAGGATTGACTGGTTTGATCTCTTTGCAGTCCCTTGGACTCTCAAGAGTCTTCTCCAATACCACAGTTCAAAAGCATTAATTCTTGGGTGCTCAACTTTCTTTATGGTCCAACTCTCATATCCATATATGACTACTGGAAAAACTGTAGCTTTGACTGGACGAACCTTTGTTGGCAAAGTAATGTCTCTGCTTTTTAACATGCTGTCTAGGTTGGTCATAACTTTCCTTCCAAGGAGCAAGTGTGTTTTAGTTTCATGGCTGCAGTCACCATCTACGGTGATTTTGGAGCCCAAGAATATAAAGTCAGCCACTGTTTCCATTGTTTCCCCATTTATTTGCCATGAAGTGATGGCACTAGATGCCATGATCTTAGTTTCCTGAGTGTTGAGCTTTAAGCCAACTTTTTCACTCTCCTCTTTCACTTTCATCAAGAGGCTCTTTAGTTCCTCTTCACTTTCTGCCATAAGGGTGGTGTCATCTGCATATCTGAGGTTGTTGATATTTCTCCCAGCAATCTTGATTCCAGCTTGTGCTTCCTCCAGCCCAGTGTTTCTCATGATGTACTCTGCATATAAGTTAAATAAGCAGGGTGAGAATATACAGCCTTGATGTATTCCTTTTCCTATTTGGAACCAGTCTATTTTTCCATGTCCAGTTCTATCTGTTGCTTCTTGAACTGCATACAGATCTCTCAAGAGGCAGGTCAGGTGGTCTGGTATTCCCATCTGTTTTGAAATTTCCCACAGTTCGTTGTGATCCACACAGTCAAAGGCTTTGGCATAGTCAATAAAGCAAATGTTTTTTTGGAGCTCTCTTGATTTTTTGATGATCCAACGGATGTTGGCAATTTGATCTCTGGTTCCTCTGCCTTTTCTAAATTCAGCTTGAACATCTGGAAGTTCTTGGTTCACTTGAAGAAGACTGGCTTGGAGAATTTTGAGCATTACTTTGCTAGCATGTGAGATGAGTGCAATTGTGCAGTAGTTTGAACAGACCTATATTAAAATGAGGCCTGGTGTGCTGTGATTCATGGGGTTGCAAAGAGTCAGACATGACTGAGTGACTGAACTGAACTGATATTAAAATGAATAGTTATAAAAACATTTTGTCTTTGTTTTTTAGTCCCTTAAGTCTTCTCTGACATTTCTGTGACCCTGTGGACTTTAGTCTGCCAGGCTCTTCTGTCCATGGGATTTTTTAGGCAAGAATACTGAAGTAGGTTGCCATTTCCTACTCCAGAGGATATTTCTGACCCAGGGATCAAACCCACATCTCTTGTGTCTCCTGCACTGGCTGGTTGATTCTTTACCACTGAGGCTTCTGGGAATCCTTATAAAAAGTTAACTGTATCTAACTGTGGTGCCTGCTGCTCATCCTGAAGAATATGACTGAGAGGTGATCTTGGGAACCTTTTATTTTCATTCCCCAACTGGAAGACTGACTCTCAAAACAGCTGTGGTCACACACTTAGAGGAGGATTTTGCTCAGGATGGATTGCTTAAGGCTCCACTATTTAAATCGGTTCCAGGTGCTGTTCTTCACTTGGCAATAGAAGCTCCTTGCTGTTGGTGATCAGATTATTTCAGTGGAGTGTAGTGAGTAAAGAAGGCAAACTGTGCAAGAGAGAAGATGATGAGGCTTGAGTCCCTTTCTTCATTTCTAAAATAGGGGAAATATGAACGTCAGCCACAAGATTATTCTGAAGCTTGAGTCCAGAAAAGCACAGAGAGTACTAAAAATGGTGGCCAGGACAGTCTTATTGTTATGTAGGGTTTTTTTTTTTTTTTTTTTAAGATTTAAAAGCAAAAAGGGAAAGCTGGTTTATCCAGGAGAAACTGTGCAGGGGAGAGTTGGGAGAGTGGGCCTAACTGAGCTCCCCAGCGGCCCCTCGTGCTCTGCTTTCTGCTGCTGGGTGTCCTTTGCAATTTAGAGTGTGCCTCACTTTCTTGATCTCATTTGATCTCCCAGGCCCTTCATGCTGTCCTCTGTCATAGCCGAGGGAATTGAGACGCAGATGAGGGAAAGCTGGCTGATGGATGGCCTTGTTATCCTGGTACCAATAAAGGACTTTGAGAAGACTAAAGTTTTGAAAGTTTTGGCATGATGTTCAGATATCAGTTTGATTTTTCAGTTAGGAAATTGATCTGTAACTGGGTTCAGGGACTGGTACAGGGTTAGAAGGGCATTTAAGACTGGAACCCCAGTTCCCAAGTTCCAGGTCAGGCTCAGGGTTGCATCTGTGAGCTCGTGTGACCAGTCCAGCTCTGATCTCATCTCTTGTTGACATCCTCTGGCAACCTTGACTCTAGGCACACTCCTGCCTACCCCAGGGCCTCTGTAAGTACCATTCCCAGTGCCAGACACGTTTCTCTTCCCCCTGGACTTGGCATGCCTGGATCCTTCTCAGCATTCTGGTTTCAGCTTACATGTCACCTGCTTAGAGAAGCCTTTACCAACCGTCCACTTGAAAGCAGAACCCGTCTGCTGGGGCTGCTGCATCCATTTATCTGCCTTCCTCCCAATTGCCATTTGTCCGTCTCTTTTGTTTATTTGGTGACTTGTTTATTTTCTCTTCCTTTACTCTGGAGCATCAGCTTCATGAGAGCAGGGACATGGCTGTCAAATTCGTGTCTGTGCCTAGAATTATACTAGAGATAGAACAGGTTCCGATACATACTTGTTAAGTGAACGCGTGAAGAAACATGTTCCAGTTAAAATTTATCAAAAGCAACAAGTGTTGAAAATACATACTGGCTGGACTGGTACCTAAGACAAGTACAAAGGATATCAGCGCATGGAGAGAGAGCAGAGAGAGACAGACAAGCAGGTTCCATCCTTCTGGCAATGGTGAGCCAGTGGTGAAGACTCAGGCGGGACTTATAGACTCTGTCCTAGGTACAGAGTAAAAAGCACCTTGCATATATGAGCTCATCCGCCTGCAATCCATAGGGTTGCAAAGTTGGACGTGACTGAAGCAGCTTAGCATGCATGCACGCAGCCATCACGGCAACCTGTGAGGTGGGACAGTTCCTTTCCCATTTTACAGATGAGGAAATTGAGGACCAGAAAACTGAAGTCAGTTCTTCAGGTTTATCTGGCTAGTATGTGGCAGAGCTAGGATTTAAACACAGGAAGGGATGGTGCTGCTGTCAATCTATATGGCATGCAACCTTTCAGCCAAGGCTTTTAGGTAGAAAAAAAAAAGTATTTTAGGTACTGGCCACTGGGATTGTCCTGGATCTTGCTCTGGGCTCAGCTGTCTTAGCTGCCAGGGACCAGAACCAAATGACCTGCGTTGTCCTTTTTTACCATCTTGTGGCCTTTCACTCCCCGCTCACAGGGTACTCTCCTGGCCGGGCCACACTGGTCTCCCACTTCACCCGCTAGGTTCCTTTCATTCGGTTCATCAACTGGGAGGCTCACCTGGGATGCCAGGAGGGCTGTGAGCTCACTCTTTGTCTCCATCCTCCCATCCCAGGTACCATATCAGTGAACAGCAGGCGCACGCCGTTCACCGCCAGCGGGGAGAGCGAGATCCTCGACCTGGAGGGGGACATGTACCTGGGCGGGCTGCCAGAGAACCGCGCTGGCCTCATCCTCCCCACCGAGCTCTGGACCGCCATGCTCAACTACGGCTATGTGGGCTGCATCCGCGACCTGTTCATCGACGGGCGCAGCAAGAACATCCGGCAGCTGGCGGAGATGCAGAACGCCGCGGGCGTCAAGTCCTCCTGCTCGCGGATGAGCGCCAAGCAGTGTGACAGCTACCCCTGCAAGAACAACGCCGTGTGCAAGGATGGCTGGAACCGCTTCATCTGCGACTGCACGGGCACTGGCTACTGGGGACGGACCTGCGAGCGGGGTGAGTCCAGTGGTGATGCGCTGGGTTGAGAGTGGGGAGACGTGCCCGGGCTTCCTTTGCTATCGCGGACACTTCCTTTGAATCTCCCTGTGCTTGCGTGCTTCCGGGGGAGAATTTTCTTAGGTTCACTGCTTTCCAGATGACACTTTCTAGGTTTGGATGTTTGGTTCGATTTGGCTAGGATTGGATCGTAAAGAGGGAAACTAGCATCAATAGGAGCTAGGTCATGATGCTTTTTGGATGGAATGTTTGACATCTTCTCTTTGAGAAGGCCAATATTTTTTCTTTGGGGATTCTGGGTGGGCTCACCAACTGGCTGTTTCATTTGTTCCTTGAACTCATGCTTTTTGGGTGCTTTCTCTGGGCTAACTCTCAGATTAGGCTAAAAATAGCCCCAGCCCTGTTCTTTGGAACTTGCTGCCTAGTGGAATAGTTAGTTGTTAAATAATCACTTACATGTTGAGTTTTATGAGGCAATGGTGTGTTGGTTGAGAACATGAATTCTGGGGTAAGACTGGATGAGAAACGTGGCCTTTATAGAGTGATATGAACTCAAGATAATATCATTGAGACTTGATTTCCTCTTCTTTAAAATGGAGATAATCAGGTTCCTTCCCTCATAGCTCAGTTGGTAAAGAATCCGTCTGCAATGCCAGAGATCCCCAGTTTGATTCCTGGGTCAGGAAGATACCCTGGAGGAGGGATAGGCTACCCACTCCAGTATTCTTGGGCTTCCCTTGTAGTTCAGCTGGTAAAGAATCTGCCTGCAATGTGGGAGACCTGGGTTTGACCCCTGGGTTGGGAAGATCTCCTGGAGAAGGGAAAGGATGCCTCCTTCAGTGTTCTGGCCTGGAGAATTCTATGGACTAAGAGTCCGACACGACTGAGTGACTTTCACTTTCACTTTTGTTACCTGCTAAGTGAAGTGAAGTGAAAGTCACTCAGTCGTGTCCGACTCCTTGTGACCCCACGAACTATACAGTCCGTGAATTCTCCAGGCCAGAATACTGGAGTGGGTTGCCCCTTCCCTTCTCCAGGGGATCTTCCCAACCCAGGGATCAAATCTAGGTCTCCCACATTGCAGGCGGATTTTTTACCAGCTGAGCCACAAGGGAAGCCTCCTACCTACTATTAATCAGGATTAAATGAGTCAACAGATTCCTGCACTATGGAAAGCGTATAGTCAATGTCAGTGATTGTTATGGTTATAATGATTGCCATCAACATCATTATCATGAAAGTACAGAAAAGCTTGGGATTCCTTTTCGGGGGGATCCAACATACTGTAGGGATTCATAGAAAGCTTCTGCAGAAAGAAGTATGTAGGTTGAGACTTGAAATATGAGTAATAGGTAGCTTGGCAACAAGGTGGGAGAAAACCATGTGTCTTAGATTGGAAGGACGTTGTGTGCCAAGAGGTAAGAGACCATGGCACAGTTGGGGAACCAAACAAAGTTGATAACTGAATGGAGGGGGAAGTGAGGGTGGGGGGAAGGGTGTGAGAGGCGGCTGAAATGTTGGGGAACAAACAGTGGGGGCTGACCCTTTAGAAGAGACCATCTACCACTTTAACTTCTTACATTTGCACTCAATTTACAGTTTGGGTACAAGGCAGAGATAAAGGTAAGCAAAGAGATAACATCAAGGTACAGAGATGCCAGTCTATAAGCCATGTCCAGATTGCAGCTTGGTTAATTCTTTTGCATGCCAATGACACACAATTTAGCTGACTGTCCGTGAATTGTCTACCTTGATTTTATATGAAAGGATACTTTAGACAGTTAACAAATTTTTGCTGAGGGCATAGCTCTTTAGAGCTTCGAGAATACTGTGTTTGGAGTAGACATAGCTTCTGCCTCCAGAAGCTTATCATTTATTTAGCTGAGGTGTTGAGACATCTATACAGGAAGCATAGATGTTTAGTTCTTGTGTAGATGATGAAGGACAGCAGCATGGGCTGGACCACTAGGAGAACATGGAAATTTAAGGAAGACTTTCCTGATTTGCGACATACAGGGCCTCATCTCTTAAGTATATGAGTGGCCAGACTTGTTCAGGTTTCAGAAGTCTGGTGATGAGAAGGGATCCTGGAACAGGCTTGGGTAACCAGGAAAGGGTTTTCAAGGACTCATTTTTTGAGGTCAACCATATAGCTAGCTAAAGTGCGTTTCAAGAGAACTGCAAACCTTCCCTACAGCTGGACTGAAAAAGAGAACATAGGATATTGGAATAAAGGAAAAGGAGCTTTCTTGAGGCTCATAGAAGTTAAATTCAGATTCACTGAATTTTCAGAGCAGCGACCCCAGAACATGAGCTGAGATGAGGAGGCTGCCACCTGGAACAGAAGTGGGCCTCATTTGGCTGGCCAGTCTGTCGAGCTCCTGAATGCTTTCCAAATCTCTTTTTTAGGGTAGACGATCTCAGTTGCTGGTTTGGGGAGACAGAAAGGTCATTTGACCACTGTGATACATGAGACCATTTGGATAGAAGTCAGGATATTGTGGATGGTACACCATCAAGGAAGGTAGTGTAAGAACCCAAGGTCCCATCAGACATCCCTTTCCAACTCAAGGGCCTTGTGATTACTGAAGACAAGCAGCAGTGACTGGAGACAGCTGTGCAGGGTGTCCCCAGGATCACCTTTCCATGGGCAAATCAGAGGAGGTTGGTCCAAGGTTTGCCAAATACAATGAAAGTCATTGCACCTTTTATGTTGTCACTTTTGACTAGTCATTAAACGGCAGCTGATTGGGGATATATGAGGGACAATTATTCCTGCTACAGTGCAGCCAAAAACCATCCATTGTGGCCAAATGAGAAGGAGCTAGCAAATTAAAGACATTTGATCTATACGTCGCTCAAACCCCAGACGGGTCCACTGGTTGTTTTGTTCCCCGGCTAATTGTCTTCTGGTCCTGTATTGTTCCCGACACCGTGTTCAGAATGAGTTAGTGGAGTGTAAAAATGATGGGACTCTACTTTGCTGGCAAAGAAAATAGTTTCCCTGTGACATTGTTTTTCTTTATTGAAACTGATTCATCAGCGGAGATGCTTTGAGTCTCTTTTGTTCATTTTTTCATACATGCGGCAGACGTTTGTTGAAATCTGAATTCGCTCCAGGCACTGTGTTAGAGGCTGGGAATGAAGGGGAAAAAGAAACTGACATAGGCCTTGATTTTGATCACGGGGTGTATAGTCTTTGGGGAGAGGGAAAGGTGGGGAGCGTGCTAATGTGTGGCAGATATCAGGCCTGATGTCTTAGGGGATCGGGAGGGCAGACAGATGGGAGAGGCCACGCCTATATGGGTGAGTGGTTGGGAAAGGGGGAACTGAGGTTACTTGGATTTTTTTAAATCTCCTTTTAATAACAAAACTGTGGCCTCTCTCTGTCTGTGACCCTCAAGATCCATTACAGGCACTTCTGAAGAGTGGTAAAGGGTGAGTGTTAACATCCCTTATGCAAGACCGTCATCCTCGTTGGCAAGGAGTGCTACCCCACCCACCATAACACCATCAGTGTGTTCATCCCATTTACAGTTCTCTAATTTTTTCTCCCTAGAAGCAGTACTAAGCTTGAAATTCATTTGTACCAAATTTGAGAAGACTAAGACAATCCCTGAGGCAGTGTGTCCCATCTAACCCCAACTCTGTTCTATATTTGGGCTTCATAGTAGTGTCAGTCCCCTGGTGCCGTTGGCCACACAACAGAAATGGTGGCTGAAAGAGGCAATTGTCTACATAAAACGGAGAAAGCATAGGCAAGATGCTGAAAACCAGTATCCAGAGAAAAAGCAGAGTTAGGAATGGCTCTGGGAAGACGCCAAATGGCCAGGAATCCAAGCAAAGTGAACAAGCGCACCCGTCTTGGATACAACTCCCAGGTTAAAGTTGTCAGCCAGAGACAAGGGAATAAGGACAAGGGAACTAGGAACCATATGAGTACCTGGAAGTGTTAGTCACACAGTCGTGTCCAACTCTTTGTGACCCCGAGAGTACTTCTGCTACATATGAGGACCAGCAACTCTAAATCTGACATATAACAATTGGCTTCCAGTTGCATTTAGATTTTCTTTTTCACCAGGATCTGCTACTATTCTAAGGAGATGCAGATAGATTCACCCATCCCAGATGTTCAACTGTGGCTGTTCTGGTTTCTTCTTTGTTAATCATAGTGTTGTGGGAGACCTGTCCATGACCTAAAAAGCTAAGGCCTTCCTGCTGTAGCTATTTAATGCCTATTTGTTTGATTGAAGCGCATCTGCTGGAAGACTGCTTGCCATTTTAGAAGTCCTACTATACAGAGGAAATATTCTATCTTACCTATTGTAGGATGATCAGTTGACATGGGACAACATAGGCATCTTCTCCTTGTCAGTGTAGCCAAACCGTAGTTTAATTAGTGGGGACCAAGTGTCCGTAGGCAAGGTTGTGGGTTTATTTGTGGACCATCAAACTTTAGTTTGAGGCTGCTGCAGATTCTATCCCCTTCCCTAGATGGCTTTTTCTGAATGCATGCCATCATTTATTTAGCAAGAAATAAAACAGGGCTCAGCACAAGCTCATTTCTATGACAAAAATAACCTGTACTCCAGTACTTAGACTTGGGATGACCTAGTGGTTAATAGCATGAATTTTAGAGTCAGATGGACTTGCTTCCTAAAGTTGGTTCTCTCAATAGCTAGGAAGTATACAACATATTTCTTATTTTTCCCAAGTCAGTTTCCTTATCTGTAAAATGGGGAGACTGATACTTACTAGATAAGGTTCTCTTGGTTGCAAGCTTCAGAACTGACAGTGGCTAACAGAGTCAAGGAATGAGACTTACCACATGATTTGTTGTTCAGTCGTTCAGTCGTGTCTGACTCTGCGATCCCATGGACTGCGGCACACCAGGCTTCCCTGTCCATCACAGCTCCCGGAGGTTGCTCAGACTCATGTCCATTGAGCCAGTGATGCCTCCAGCCATCTCTTCCTCTATTGTCCCCTTCTCCTCCTGCCTTCACTCTTTCCCAGCATCAGGGTCTTTTCTTATGAGTCAGCTCTTTATATTAGGTGGCCAAAATATTGGAGCTTCAGCATCAGTCCTTCCAAGAAATATTCAGAACTGATTTCCTTTAGAATTGACTGGTTGGATCTCCTTGAAGTCCAAGGGATGGTCAAGAGTCTTCTCCAACACCACCGTTCAAAAGCATCAGTTCTTCAGTGCTCAGCCTTCTTTATTGTCCAACTCTGACATCCATACCTGACTACATACTGTAGCTTTGACTATATGGGCCTTTGTTGGAAAAGTAATGCTTTTGCTTTTTAATATGCTGTCTAGGTTTGTCATACGTGATTGCCTAGAGAGTTATTGATCAAATGATGACCTCACAATCTATGTCTTGAAAAAGAAGCAGAGCAGCTCGGGGGAGCCCAAGGTGCTGCAATTGAAGTGATGTGTCTCTCTTGACCTACAGTATCTGGAGTTTTTCATGCGAATTGACATTTTTCAAAAAGAACCTGATTGGCTCAGTTTAGTTCATCTGTCTGTTCTACCAGTCAGCTCTGTCCAGGTGGGCAACCACCTAGAATAGATATAAACAATCACCTACTGTGTAAGTAAGGGATCTTACTGAACCGCTTTCTTGGTGCCCTTTCATGGTTAAGCCTGGGGTACCCTGACCCATAAGGCCACCTACCTGGACTACTTCTATCTGATAAAATACCTCCTAGGGTCATGAAAATTGGATACCTTTGAGAATATTAATTTGTAGAATCAAGAAAATGTGATAGAGAGGGTAAATCTGCTCTTCTTACTGGTCCCCAGGATTCCAGTGATCTAACGTAAACTCCAACTGAAAACCAAGAATGCAGATATTTTGAGTTCTGTCAGATGACCCTGTTCCAACAGGAAAAGCTTGCAGGCAGCAGTTGCTCGGGGACTTCACTTTCAGCCATCCCCTCTGATGGCTTCTGTGCACTTCTGGAGCAGCAACGAGTGGTACCCTGCCTTGCGAGGGGCCTGGAGTGTGTCACTTGGATGCCACATGGAAATCAGGACATCGGGAAATAGTAGAGCTGGCAAATTCAGCTAATCCTTATTTCTGTGAATGAGGAATTGGAAACCCTGAGAAGTTAGTTACTTTAACTTGGGACAGCTGTAGAATGGTTAAAGTTCGTGATTCCTGACTCCTAACTCTCTGTACTTTCCATTACATTGACTAGGCTTTTATTTTCTTATAGCTGAAAGAGGTTGTGTTATAAGGTCATTGAAGGAAAAACAGCACTTTGGGTATTTTTGTTTGCCACAGTTTTCAGCACTGTGTTACACACATACCACAGGGTTAGTAAGTATTGGAGGGAGGGTCCCAGTTCTCTATCCTGGGTCTCCTCCTGGTCTGTACATTGCCCTTTGTATCCTCATCTGTTGCTATGGTTATCTACGTGTCGGTAATTCCCAAATAAGTTCTCTAGCCTAGAACTCTCTCTGGAACTGCAGATTTCTATGTCCAGTTGTCTTCTTGATGTTTTCATTGGGATATCTGATAGCTATCTTAATCTTAACATTGAAAAGTAGAAATCTTAAGTTCCTCCTCCCTGACTTAGACTGCTTGATTTCCTTGTAGTTTTTCCCTTCTCAGAAAATGGCATCACCACTCGCCTTGGCCTTATCCCTTGGTTTTGTCTTTTCCCATCTCATTCCGTCTCAGCAAGTTCCTTTCATCTCCTCATCTAAACTCATCGTACATCCGTCCACTTCTCTCCCTCTCTACTACCGTAATCCTAAGTCAACCTGCGTTGATCTCTTCTTTGGAAAACTGGATAGCATGTCATATGTTATGAAAAACTCAAATTTGTTTCATGCCTTCCTTAGAGTATTGAAGTGAGATTGTTAAAATGTTTAAATATTCAACACATTATTAAGTAACTTTAGTTCCATTGGCTTTTGGTCCCTCAAGTTGTAGGAAATGAAGCTGTGATACTTCTTTGGAATTAACTACAACATTCATGTAGTTAGGACTTCCCTGACAGCTCAGTTGGTAAAGAATCTGCCTGCAATGCAGGAGACCCCGGTTTTTGATTCCTGGGTAGGGAAGCTCTGCTGGAGAAGGGATAGGCTACTCACTCCAATATTCTTGGGCTTTCCTTGTGGCTCAGCTGGTAAATAATCTGCCTGCAATGCGGGAGACCTGGGCTTGATCCCTGAGTTGGGAAGATCCCCTGGAGAAGGGAAAGGCTACCCACTCCAGTATTCTGGCCTGGAGAATTCTGTGGACTGTGTAGTCCATGGGGTTGCAAAGAGCTGGACACGTCTGAGCGACTTTCAGTCACTTCACTTTCATGCGGTGATTCCATACCTTTTGTCTCTACAAGGCTTAGTAAGCTAAGTTGTGAGGATAAAAGTTTGTAGAAGACCTGGTTTTAGTTCTTCATGAGCTCACAGTCTAATGGAGGGGTTGGAGGAGTAATCTGCAAATTGTTATCAATCCACCAAGGGCAATGATCCAGGAATAATCATAGGAAAGAATGAGATAACAATTAGAAAGCACAATAGGTCCAACATGATATAGTACTTTAAAAACAGCTCTGGATCTATTGGGGTCTGCTGAGACTGACTCACTGATGTGGGAACAGAAGAAAACCTGGTCTCCAAGGTCAAATATAAACATGCTTGTTGCTTTCCCTTGTTTCAGTACCATTGAGGCCCTGCCCCATTTCCCTAGGAACACCTGGGCCCTTTATTTAGATCTGTGACTTTGAGATTCTTACTTGGATCCTCTGGCTTCCTTGTTCTGAAAAAATAAAATGAGGCAATTGGGTTTCATGCTCTCCCAGGGCCCATTCAATTATAAAACTCTGTGATTCTTAAATGTCATCAGCTTGGCAATGTCTTCCCTTATCCTGAGTAGAGGGGTAAAGGCGAATGAAGGGCAGAGCAGGGATACTAGTCCTTGATCCTTGCAGTTTGCAGTACTTTCTGGGTTAGGAGGCTAGGTTTACTTATATCAGCACTGCAGTGAAGTTGTCACTTCTCTGATTCATTCATCTAAGAAAACAAGTACCTTGGTATACTGGGGATACTTCAGGTCCATGACCTAAAAGTTTTAATTGATAGATTAATGAATAGACTCTTGGATTTCTTAAGATCACTAAAAGGCTGTCTCTTTTTTAGTTCATTTTTTACCCCCTTTCAGTGAGTAAATACATGTATTAGAGAAAGGAGGCCCCCATGCAAAATGTAATTCATCAACCAACATGTCCCCGTCACTTTTTTAATCCATTGATGCTTTTAAAATTTTTTATTTTATATTAAGAGTATAATTGATTAACAATGTTGTATTAGTTTCAGGTGTATAGCAAAGCAGTTCAGTTATACACCTACATGTATCTATTCTTTTTCAAATTCTTTTCCCATTTAGCTTATTACAGAGTATTGAGCAGAGTTCCCCATGCTATATGGTAGGTCCTTGTTGGTTAATCTGTTTTAAGTATAACAATGATTACATAATCATCCTAAAGTCCCAGTCTGTCCCTGCCCACCCCACACCCTTCACCCCTGGTAACAGTAAGTTCCTTCTCTAAGTCTGTGAGTCTGTTTCTGTTTTGTAAATGAGTTTATTTGTATCATTAAAAAAAATATTTTGCAGATGAACTACATCATATGATATTTGTCTTTGTTGCTCTCATTTCACTTAGTATGATAATCTCCAGGTCCGTCCAAGTTGTTGCAAATGGCATTCTTTTTAGAGGCTGAGTAATATTCCATTGTGTATATGTACCGGCTCTTCTTTATCCATTCATCTGTGAATGGACATTTATTTAAGTTGGTGCAAAAGTAAATATGGTTTTGCATTATTGAACTTTGCTCTTTGATATTGGAATACTCTTTAATAAATGTGGTTATGTTATACAACATTTTAATGTGCATTTCTTCCTTTACGTTCTTTTACTAATGACTCATTACTTGCTGTTTATTTTACGTTAGGGAAATGATGTTAGGCAAAAAGCAAGTTTGAGCAGTTTTCTTATTTGGGTTCAAATTGGGTCATAAAGCAGCAGAGACAACTTGCAATATCGACAACACTCTTGGTCCAGGAACTGCTAACGGACATGCAGTGCTGTGGTGGTTCAAGAAGTTTTGCAAAGGAGATGAGAGCCTTGAAGGTGAGGAGCACAGTGGCCGGCCATCAGCAGTTGACAGTGACCAGTTAAGAGGATCACTGAAGCTGATTCTTTTATAACAACATGATAAATTGCTGAAGAATTCAGTGTCTACCATTCTGTGGGCATTGAGCATTTGAAGCAGATTGGAAAGGTGAAAAAGCTTGATAAGTGGGTGCATCATGAGCTGACCACAAATTTAAAAAAAATTGCTATTTTGAAGTGCCATGCTCTCTTATTCTATGCAACAATGAACCATTTTTCGATCAGATTTCAACAAAAAGTGGATTTTATACATCACCTGAAATGACCGAATCAGTGGCTTGACCAAAAAGAAGCTCCAAAGCACTTCCCAAAGCCAAACTTGCACCCAAAAAAGGTCATGGTCGCTGTTTGCTAGTCTGCCAGCAGTCTGACCCACCACACTTTTCTGAATCCTAGCAAAACCGTTACATCTGAGAAGTATGTATGAGATGCACCCAAAACTGCAGTGCCTACAGCCAGCATCGGTCAGCCAGCCAGAAAGGGCCCAGTTCTCCGTGACAATGCCCAATTGCACATCGCACAACCAGTGCTTCGGATGTTGAACAAATGGGGCTACAAAAATTTTGCCTCATCCTCTATGTTTACCTGACCTTTCGCCAACTGATTACCGCTTCTTCAAGCATCTCGACAACTTTTTGCAGGGAAAATGCTTCCATAACTAGCAGGAGGCAGAAAATGCTTTCTAAGAGTTCATAAAATCCTGAAGCATGGATTTTTATGCTACAGGAATAAACAAACTTATTTCTCATTGGCAAAAATGTATTGATTGTAATAGTGCCTACTTTGATTAATAAAGATGTGTTTGAGCCTAGTATAATGATTTAAAATTCACACTCTGAAACTGCAATTTGTTTTTTCTAAAATGTATATATTTTATTGAAGTATAGTTGACTTAACGATGTTTTAGGTGCACAGCAAAGTTATTCAGTTATACAAATACACATATATTATTTTTGAAATTATTTCCATCCTAGATTATTACAAGATATTGACTATAATTCCCTATGTAGTAAACCTTTGTTGCTTGTTTCATATCTATTTTTTAATTAGAAATCTAGCATTCTATTTATGCTAAATCAAACAAGTAGAATCAAAATGTTAATTTTTTTAGATAAGCAAAAATTAATGTTTTCTGAAATATATATCATACATATGTACATATGTGTAGTAAAGCTTTTCTACTACACTTGATAAATGCTTTAGGAAATACATCAAAAAAAAGAAGAAATGGGGAAATTGGAGAACATAAACTAAATGAAATAGAAGGACTGCATATAAAATAGAAAACATGAAACATACTAGGTAATAGAAGTAAAAGATAATCATATAGTCCACTTGATTTAAACATGACTGCTCATTAGAAACATACCTGGAGCTTTGGAGAAAAAAACAATACCTTAGCATTTGTTGTTTTATTTTTTCATTATTGGGAGAATTTTATTTATTTTTTTAGCTGAAGGATATTTGCTTTACAGAATTTTGTTGGTTTCTGCCAAACATCAACATGAATTAGCCATAGGTATACATTTTTCCCCTCCCCTCGAGCATTTGTATTTTACAAAAAATTTCCAGATAATTCTGATATGCTTCTGGATTTTAAAAAGTGATTACAGGTTTTTCTATTAGATCCTAGTTTTAGTGATATAAAGTGCTGTTATTTTTCTGTAGACCGTTCATGATACAATATTATTAAGTGAGTAATAGTTACATAATCACAGGAATAAAAGATGTTTATCAGTTTTCACAGTCAAAACCAGACAAAAAAATAGAAGATAATTACAATTGCAAGCCATACTGGGAACATGGTTAACTTAACAATATAAAATAGTTACATACAATTTGAGGAGGTCAAGCAGAATGATGTGGTAAATGGAAGTGCATACATGCACATTTTCCATCCACCAGCCAGTCTATGTCTTTTGCTTGGTGCATTTAATCCATTTACATTTAAAGTAATTATCAATATGTATGATCCTATTACCTTTTTCTCAGTTGTTCTCGGTTTACCTTCTGTAGGTCTTTTCCTTCTCTTGTGTTTCCTGCCTAGAGAAGTTCCTTTAGCATTTGTTGTAAAATTGGTTTGGTGGTGCTGAAGGTTCTCTTAACTTGCTTCCCTGAAAAACTTTTGATTTCTCCATCAAATCTGAGGGAGTCTTGCTAGGTACAGTATTCTTGGTTGTAGGTTCTTCCCTTCCATCACTTTGAATATATCATGCCATTCCCTTCTGACTTGTAGAATTTCTGTTGAGAAATCAGCTGATAACCTGATGAGAGAGTTCCCTTGTATGTTATTTGTCATTTTTCTCTGTTGCTTTTAATATTTTATCTCTGTCTTTAATTTTGGTCAGTTTGATTACTATGTGTCTCGGTGTGTTCCTCCTTGGGTTTATCCTGCTTGGAACTTTCTGTGGTTCCTGTACTTGGTTGACTATTTCCTTTCCCATCACTGAGAAGCTGTCAGCTATTATCTCTTCAAATATTTTCTCAGGTCCTTTCTCTCTCTCTTTTCCTTCTTGGACCTCTTCAATGTGAATGTTGGTGCATTTAATGTTGTCCCAGAGGTCTCTTAGGCTGTCTTTATTTCTTTTCGTTCTTTTCCTATATTCGGTTCTGCAACAGTGATTTCCACCATTCTGTCCTCCAGGTAATTTATCTGTTCTTCTGCCTCAGTTATTCTGCTGTTGCTTCCTGATAGTGTATTATTCATCTCTGTTTGTTTGTTCTTTAGTTCTTCTAGGTTTTTGGTAAACATTTCTTGCACCTTCCCAATCTTCGCCTCCATTCTTTTTCCCAGCTTCTGGATCATCTTCACTATCATTATTCTGAATTCTTTTTCTGGAAGGTTACCTATCTCCACTTCATGTAGGTGTTTTTCTGGGGTTTTTATCTTGTCCTGTCATCTGGGACATAACTTTCTACTTTTTCACCATGATTAACTTTCTGTGATATGATTTTTGTTTTAGCCAGTATAAGACTGCTTCTTCTTGCTTCTTCTGTTTGCCCTCTGATGGATGATGCCTTGTGTAAACTTCTTGATGGGAAGGGCTGGAAAAAACTGAGTCTTGCTCTGATGGGCAGGGTCTTGCTCAGCAAAGCTTTAATCCAATTATCTACTGGTGGGTGGGGTTGTACTCCCTCTATGGTAGTTGTTTGGCCTGAGGATACCCATCCCTGGGGCTCTATAGTAGGGTTAATGGTGAACTCCAAGGGGGACCTTCAAGTGCCCCTGTCCCTGTGGTGAGCCCCTGCTGGCCTACACCTCCACAGAAGGCCCTCCAACACTAGCAGGTGATTTTGATTCAGTCTCCTGTGGGGTCACTGCTCCTCTCCTCTGGGTCTTGAGAGCAAAATTTTGTTTATCGCCTTCAAGTCTGGAGTCTCTGTTTCTGCCAGTCCTCTGGGAGTCCTATAATCAAATCCTGCTGGCCCTCAAGGCCAGATTCCCTGTTGATTCCCAGTCCCTCTGTCAGATCCCCAGGCTGGGAAGTCTGATGTGGAGTTCAGAAACTTCACAGCAATGCTGACCTTCTTTGGTATTTCTGTTCTCCAGTGTGTGGGTCACCTGTGCAGTGGGTATGGGATTTGATTTTGTCATGATTGCACCCCTCCTACCATCTCACTGAAGCTTCTTCCTCGCCTTTGGCCATGGGGTATCTTATTTTGGTGGATTCCAGTATCCTCCCGTCCATGGTTGTTCAGCATCTAGTTGCAGTTTTGGTACTCTCATAGGAGATGAACGCATGTCCTTCTTCTCCACCATCTTGAACCAGAAGCTGAAACCACAGTTACTTCTTTAAGAAACCTAGCAGGTTGCTTGCATTGTCTTGGGTACTGTAAACAGTGGTGCAGTGAACACTGTGGTGCATATATCCTTTTGAACCATGTTTTTCTCCAGGTATATGCCTGAGAATGGGATTGCTGGATCATAGGGAAGCTCTATTAGTTTCTGAAGGCCCCTCCATACTGTCCTTCAGAGCAGCTGTACCAATTTACATTCCCACCAGCAGTGTAGGAGGGTTCCCTTTGCTTCACACCCTGTCCAGCCTTTATTGTTTATAGACTTTTTGTTGGCCATTCTGACTGTGTGAAGTGATACCTCATTGTCGTTTTGATTTGCATTTCTCTAATAATTAGCATATGATTTAGCGACTGAACAACAAAGAATTAGCGATATTGCACATCTTTTGATGTGCTTCCTGGCCACCTGTATGTCTTCTTTGGAGATATGTCTTAGGTCTTCTGACCATTTTTTGAGTGGCGATGATAGCACTGCTCAGATTCAGCCTCTTCTTGTTTCTCTTCCTGTTCTCCAAGTTTCCCTTTCCACAGACGCAGGGTTGTATGATCCCAGGAAATTGCCCCAGAGTCTATGAACCCTTAAGTGTTATTCTGTCAGGTTGGGATCTGAGATACCATTGATCATGGATCTTTCTGTTACTCTAAAGAAGACAGCAAGTAAAGAAAGTTCTAGCTGTTTTAGAAGCTTGAAACTCCTGGAGTCTCAGAAGGACAGACTGGGGACTCTGGAGATCTTCAGAAAATCTGCAGCTAGGCCTGTGTGCAGCCTGAGAATGTACGGGTCAGTACTTTGAGGCAGCGTGTCACAGCTGCTCAGAAGTGTGACACACCTGCCATTGGCTGGGATTCTGTCAGATGCAGAGACATGGAGGTCACTTACATTGCCACTTCATACCTTTATTGCTGCCTTGGCTAAAAGCTGCTTAACTGTCAGAAGACATCTGCCCATTATGGATGCAATAAATTGAGATGTCACAAAATTATGAGAAACAGGTGCTTCAAAATACAACACAAGGGGATTGTCATAGCCCTTTTTTTTTTTTTTTTTTTTGCTTTTTAGCATCTCTGGCTTCATGTGTCTTTTCACAGATAGATGAATCCTTCCTTGCTCCAGTCTGAATTAAAAGGAAAGGAAAATTAACCTTATTGAGAGATATTATTAATACATGCCTGCTCTGTATTCTTAATACACACTGGGCCATTTAACCCTCACATCCATTCTGCAGGCTGCATAAGCTCAACCTCATTTTCTTGATGAAGAAAATAAGGAAGGCCCCAACTCATTCATTCAAAAAGGCATCCATTGAGTACTGTGTGCCAGTGACTTCATGATCACTAGAGATACAAGAGAATTGATTGTAATATATTTTTCATAAACATATCAATAATGCAAGGAGAAATATTAAGCACAGTGTCAGAGGTTGGGTGACATTCGTGCTGAGGCTTGGTGGTATAGCAGGAGTCTCCTAGGAAGATCAGGCAGGGTATGTATTCCAGGCAGAAGGAACATATATGCAGGGATAACTTCTGGAAACAGTACGTTTTCCTCATGGATGGAATCTAAGACTTAGGGAGTGAAGAGAAGGGATTTGAGGGGATGTTTTAGAAGGTGTGGCTGAAGGAGTGGCAAGGCCAGTCATAAAGCAGCTTATTTTGTTCTCCCCACAAATTTGGACCTTACTTTATAGTGGGCACGCCATTTTTAGCAATCAGATAACTAAGACCTGGAGAGAAAAATGGCAACCCATTGCAGTCTTCTTGCCTGTGAAACTGCATGGACACAGGAGCCTGGCAGGCTGCAGTCCACCAGGTCACAAAAGAGTCGGACACAACTTAATGACTAAACAACAACAAAGTCAGGTCCCTCTGGCAAGTGATGGATGAAATGTGGGAGATAGAAGGCCAACAGACCAGTATAAAATAGTTCAGTTTGCATTTATATTAGTTCAGGGTGGGAAATAAGAGTCCAAAATGTGATGGGAGAGTGGAGGTCGAATTTTGGGGATACATCCAATAGATATTTAAGGGACAGTGTTGATAGGATTTACTAACCAGTCATACATAGCTAAAGAGTGACCAAGACTGGATAAGAACAAAGGTTTGGTCTTAGAAGCCTGCTTTTGTTTTTGTTTTCCCTGAGCTACTCAACCATCTCAAATGAGTTGGAGGGACTTAGGACGAGTTGGGAAGAGTGAGGTAGCAATGAAGAGGATATAGTTAGGAATCACATACATATACTGGTCCCACTCTGAACATGTCTAATTTATTTTCTCTCTGTGCCTCAGTTCCCATATTTACCCCTGAGAATATCAACAGTGGTTTCAATAGCTTTGGGGGCTCCTCTTTTATAGAGTCAAAGTGTATGTTGTACTCAGAGATCATAAGCCAGTGTGTCCATTTCTGAATCTAGAATTCAGCGATTCAAGAATAATAAAAAAAATGTGTATTTACCCTCTAATGTCCCCATGGATTACTAAGCAATAGAATGATGCATTGTAACACAATAATTCGGTTAGTCTCCAGTCTTGTTCTTGTTGCTAAATTTATTTAGAATGTTGGCAATTGATTTGGAGGAAAGCAATATGGAGAGAAAAGGCATGTACATTTCTCTTCTTTCATCAACCAATCCACATTACCCCATATGACAAATAAATCCAGCTCAACAGAGAGTTTTGAAGTGACAAGTGCAACTGGGACTTGGGGCCAAAACCCTGGGTGTACAGCTCTTTAAAGGCCCCCTTCTGTGGGCTATTGGGCAGCTGTCTCCCTGGCAAGAAGATACAATCTTTCTTAGAGATCACTTCATGTTTCTTAGCATGTTTAACCTTTACAACAAGGCTTTCTCATCAAAATGACAAACCCCCACAGAGCCATCTGAGAGACTAGTAAATCAGAAACCTTATGAAATCTGTGGGATTAGCATGCCCCCTCTATTTTTTTCCTCCAGGGAAAGAAAGCCCTGTGCCTTTCAGATTTCAATCTTCTCTGCCAGCCCTTTGTCTGGAGCTTCCTGCTGGGGCCCAGTGGTATTTGAATATTGTTTTCATATGGCCTCCCAGGGTCTCAGACTGACTTCAGCTAAGGCTAGCACATTTGTAACCTCCATCAGCAACATAGTAAAGGAAAGAGAACTGCTCTGATATTTGCTTAGTTGAATTCTCCCTATTCCTGAAGTCTTTCTTTCTGGATCTGAAAATAGTGGCGCACTCATTAAAAAAAAATAACTTTTTATTTTGTTTTGGGGTATAGGAGATGAAAAAACCATGCTGTGATAATTTCAGGTGAACAGCAAAGGGACTTCGCAGTACATACACATGTATCCATTTTCCCCCAAGCTCCCCGCCCATCTAGGCTGCCGCATGACCTTGAGTAGAGCTCCATGTTCTGTACAGGAGGTCCGTGTCGGTTACCCATTTCAAGTGTGATAGTGGCTCACTCCTAGTTTCACCACATGTAGTGGCAGTCTGTTGCTGACAGCCACCTCATCTCCAGCTGACTGTCTCTGCTCCCCTTGTCTCATTTCTCAGGCTTTCATGGAATGTATTTCACAAGCAACTCAGTTTTTCCTGCTACTGTAATATGAAGCCTCCTGCGGAAATCCACAGTCAAGTCTATGTTGAGAGTAGAGTTGGAAAGAGAAAGGATGGATGAGCACAAGTCATGTAACTGTACAGGTTTTGTTGTTCTTTAGCCGCTAAATCGTGTCTGACTCATGACCCCATGGACTGCAGCACGCCAGGCTTGCCTATCCTCTGTCTCCCAGAGTTTGTGCAAACTCATGTCCATGGAGGCAGTGATGCCATCCAACCATCTCATCCTCTGTTGCCACCTTCTTCTCCTCCCTCTTTCTTTCCCAGCATCAGGGTCTTTTCCAGGGAGTCAGCTCTTCACATCAGGTGGCCAAAGTATTGGAGCTTCAGCTTCAGCAATAGTCTTTCAAATGAATAGTCAAGGTTGATTTCCTTTAGGATGGACTGGTTTGATCTCCTTGCAGTCCAGGGGACTGTCAAGAGTCTTCAACATCGCAGTTCAAAGCATCAGTTCTTTAGCACTCAGCCTTCTTTGTGGTCCAACCCTCACATCTGTATGGAAAAAATCATAGCCTTGGCTATATGAACTTTTATTGGCAAAAGGGTGTCTCTGCTTTTTAATGTGGTGCCTAAATTTTTTTTTTGTATGGTGCCTAGATTTGTCATAGCTTTCCTTTTGAGGAGCAAGTGTCTTTTAATTGGATGACTGCAGTCACCATTCACAGTGATTTTTGAGCCCAAGAAAATAAAATCACTGTTTCTACTTTTACCCCTTCTTTTGCCATGAAGTGATGGGACCAGACACCATAATTTCAGTTTTCTGAATGTTGACTTTTAAGCCAGCCTTTTCACTCTCCTCTTTTACCCTTACCAAAAGGGTCTTTAGTCCACTTTGTTTTCTGCCAGCACAAGTGAAAGTGAAGTCGCTCAGTCGTGTCCTACTCTTTGCGACCCCATGGACTGTAGCCTATCAGGCTCCTCCCGCCATGATATTTTCCAGGCAAGAGTGCTGGAGTGGATTGCCATTTCCTTCTCCAGGGGATCTTCCTGACCCAGAAATCGAACCCAAGTCTCCTGCATTGCAGGCAGATGCTTTACCGTCTGCACCACCAGGGAAGCCCCTTTCTGACATTAGAATGGTATAATCTGCATGTCTAAGGTTGTTGATGTTTCTCTTGGCAATCTTGATTCCAGTTTGTGATTCATTCAGCCTGTCATTTCTCATGATATACTCTGCGTGTAAGTTAAATAAGCAGGGTGACAATATACAGCCTTGATGTACTCCTTTCCTCATTTTGAACCAGTCTGTTGTTCCAAGTCTGGTTCTAACTGTTGCTTCTTAACCTGCATACAGGTTTCTCAGAAGAAAGGTAAGGTGATCTGGTATTCCCATCTTTTGAAGAATTTTCCATGGTTTGTTGTGATCCACACAGTCAAAAGCTTTAGCATAATCAATGAAGCAGAAGGAGATGTTTTTCTGGAATTTTCTTGCTTTTTCTATGATCCAGCAAATGTTGGCAGTTTGATCTCTGGTTCCTCTGCCTTTTGTGAATCCATCTTGTACATCTGGAAGTTCTTAGTTGACATATTGCTGAAGCCTAGCTTGAAGAATTTTGAGCATTACCTGCCAGCATGTGAAATGAGTATGATTGTCCGGTAGATTGAACATTCTTTGGCATTGCCCTCCTTTGGGATCAGAATGGAAACTGGCCTTTTCCAGTTTTCATTCTGAAAAATGTGACCACTGCTGAGTTTTCCAAATTTGCTGGCATATTGAGTGCAGCACTTTCACAGCATCATCTTTAAGGATTTGAAAGAGCTCAGCTGGAATTCCATCACTTCCACTAGCTTTGATCATAGTGATGCTTCCTAAGGTCCTCTTGACTTCACATTCCAGGATGTCTGACTCTAAGTCAGTGACCACACCATTGTGGTTATCTGGGTCATTACGTCCTAGACATTTAAAAATATAGTTTTTCTGTGCACAATTCTTCTGTGTATCTCTTCCAGCTGTACAGGTGGTAAAGATTTTTATTGGGATGATGGTGGGATTGATTCTGTTATCAGAATTTATAGATTCATACTTAGTTAGAAAAGACCTCTGGGATTTTTTAATCTAATCCAACATCTGATGTGTAAATACCCTTGACAAAATCTCTAAATGTTATATGGACTATATGGAAACATCTTCTGTCTCCATATGCTGTGCTCTATGCATAGCAGTGGGTAGCTTAGTTAACCACTGCAAAATTGTATGAGATAGATAACTATTTCATTCTCAACTTACATCTGAGGAATGGCAGTCACGGATAGCTTAAATAACTTGCCCAAGGTCACCTAGTTCTTCTAGACCTTACACTCCAGGGCCTACTCTTTTGTGATCAATATACTCTACTGCTCCCCATGACAAAAGAGCTCACTTTTCAAGAAGCAGCTGTATTCAGTTTTGAAGATACTGTAGGTTTGGTTCCAGATCACCTCAATGTAAATTGAGTCACGTGAACTTTTTCCAGTGGATGTAAAAGCTATGTTTATGTTCTACTGTATTCTCTTAGGTGCAATAGTGTTGAGTCTAAAAAATGTATATGCTGCTGTGTAGTTGCTAAGGCATGTCCCACTCTTTGAGACCTTGGGGACTGGAGCCTCTCTGGCTCCTCTGTCTGTGGGATGTAATTTACAAATACTTTATTGTTAGAAAATGCTAACCATCATCTAATCCTTTGGTGAATTGTCATCTTCTTGCTGGTGGAAGTTTTGAAATACTGCAAAAGGTGACACAGAGACATGGAGTAAGCAAATACTGTTGGAAAAAGCGCTGTTAATAGACTTACTCGACACAAGGATACCACAGATCTTCGATTTGTAAAACATTCAATGTCTGCTAAGCATAATAAAACAAAATGCAATAAAATTAAAAGTGTTAATCGTTTAGTCATGTCTGACTCTTTGTGACCCCATGGACTGTAGCCCACCAGGCTCCTCTGTCCATGGAATTCTCCAGCCAAGAATATTGGAGTGGGTAGCCATTTCCTTCTCCAGGGGATCTTCCCCACCCAGGGATCGGACCCATGTCTTCTGAATTGCAGGCAGATTCTTTACTGTCTGGTGTCCCTTTATCGTAAAAATCCCCCTTTTACCATAAATTGAATTCTCTATTCTTCTAATACCTTTCTTTTGATCTTGGTTCTAGCTTTGGGAACTATACAGGATTTAATCTCTCAGTTAATATTTACTTGGTACTTGCTGTGCCAGGGACACCTGGGTTATATAGAGGTATAAGCATATACCCTTTTCTATAGCCGACCTTTAGCTAGCTAAAGAGGACTGTCAGTTTTCCAGTGAAATGCGGTCAGTCATTCTCAAGATAAACATTGTTCGTTTCGTGAACCAGTTCTCAACTGTTGCGGTTTTGTAAGGCTCTCTCAGACAACCACTTTGCCTTCTTGCATTTCTTTTCCTTGGGGATGGTTTTGGTCACTCCCTCCTGTACCGTTTTATAAACCTCGGTCCATAGTTCTCCAGGCACTCTGTCTGTCAGATCTGACCCCTTGAAGCTTTTTGTCACTTCCACTGTAAAATCATAAGGGATTTGATTTAGGTCATCCTTGAATGGTCTAGTGATTTTCCCTACTGTCTTCATTTTAAGCTTGAATTTTGCAATAAGGAGCTCATGATCTGAGCTACAGTCAGCTCCAGGTCTTGTTTTTGCTGACTGTATAGAGCTTCTCCATCTTGGGCTGCCAAGAACATAATCAATCTGATTTCAGTATTGACCATTTGATAATGTCCATGTGTAGAGTCGTCTCATGTTGTTGGAAGATGGTGTTTGCTATAAGCAGTTCGTTCTTCTGGCAAAACTCTGTGAGGCCTTGCCCCCACTTCATTTTGTACTCCCAAGACCAAACTTGCCTGTTACTCTGGGTATTTCTTGACTTCCTGCTTTTGAATTCCAATCCCCCATGATGAAAACAACATCTGTTTTGGGTGTTAGTTCTAGAAGGTCTTATAGGTATCCATAGAACCATTCAACTTCAACTTCTTTGGTATTAGTGGTTGGGGCATTGACTTGGATTACTGTGATGTTGCATGGTTTGCCTTGGAAACCAACCGAGAGCATTCTGTCATTTTTGAGACTGGACCCAAGTACTGCATTTTGGACTCTCTTTTTGACTGTGAGGGCTACTCCATTTCTTCTGAGGGATTCTTGTCCACAGTAGTGTATATGATCATCTGAATTAAATTTGCTCATTCCCATCCATTTTAGTTCACTGATACCTAAAATGTTGTGAGTTCCTAAAATGTTGTGAGTTCCTAAAATGTTGAGTTTTTAAATGTTGAGAACCTAAATGTTGAGTTCCTCCATAATCTAGAGGTCACTGAAGGGAATGGAGGAAGGTGAGGAGGGGCTGTGAGTGCAAGCATGACTTCCAGGACCAGAGATATTTGTGGTGTTCTGTCCCCTTAAGCAGCAAGAATTTGTTACTAATGTAATAACCCATATGATTATTGAACATTGTGACATCATATGGAGTATGGATTTGTGAGGCCAGTGGGATTCGCTGATATATTTCTGAGGACTGATGGCAGTTTCATATCCTGATAAAAATGTCTTGAGCCCACAATAGGCAGCATCACATTTACTTCTTAATCTTATCACTGAAAACAGTCCTAGACTGAGTGTGGTTAAATCAATTATTTCCAAAGCAAGGCTGCATTTATCTTTGGCATTAGGACCATCTCAGGACATCACTTGACAGGAAAACCATAGTTTTGCCAAATATCAGCTGATATAGAATCATTGGATGCTAGAGTTGGTCAGAAACATACAAGTTCTATATTCTTGTGCTGATAATTTAAAAGGAAAAACTGACGTTTATATGGTTATGTATCTATATGGTTCAAAGTCACACAAGTAGTCATGATGAACTTGTAACTCAATATTTTGAATCCTGGACCAGAGTGCTCTGTCCTAAAGCAATGTCAGGAGATACTCTAGCTTTGTGCCTTTGGGGTGGTCTGACAGCTGGATCCTTGTGCAACCCAGCTGAGAATCTTTTTGCATGAGCTCAGTAGGTCCTTTGTGATTTTTTTTGTATGTAATAGTCCCTTTATTTATTGCAAATAGGCTAGATAGTTAATTCACAATTAGCAACTTATGACCTGGAAAATCTCATTACCCAAACCATTCATTATCAACACATCTGTTTAAAAAGTAATGCTTAAAGAAATGCTCTAAATATTCAGATTCCTGGTCATCTCCAAGAATGGGGAGACTACTGAAAGACATCTTTGGAGAAGTGTAGGGTTGTACCAAGATTATCAAACTCACTGACTTGCACACATAAGGGGGTATAAAAAGGTAATTCACATTTATTGAGTATCTATTATACAGCAGGTATAACTTGATGTTTAAGGTGCAGAGGCTTTGATGTCCAACAGAGCTGATAGAAATCCCAATTTCATCAGTGATTTTTATATGACCTTTGGTGTGTTTTTAACCTCTTTGAACCTCTGCTTTCTAAAACAAACTTCTGTGAGGTTTTTGTGAGGATTTAAGAACATGATTATGTAAAAAATTTAGCACAACACCTGTAACTTTCTAAGTGTTTAATATCTGGAGGAGTATTAGTCTCATTTAAATTTTAGAATAAGTTTATGAAGTTTGTGGTTTATGAAGTTTGTGGCATCACTGACTCAATGGACATGAGTTTGAGTAAACTCTGGGAGTTGGCGATGGACAGGGAGGCCTGGTGTGCTGCAGTCCATGGGGTCACAAAGAGTAGGACACGACTGAACGACTGAACTGAACTCATATTTTTAGACGATGAAACTAAGGCTCAGATAGATTAAATATCTTGTTGTAGTCACAAAATTAGTGAGTAGTGGAGGTAGTACTTTTAAAACCCACTGTATCAGATTTTCTATTCTACTTTTCCATTCCTTAAAATAGAAGGTCTTGAAGGTGGGATCTGGTATCCCAGGAAGGGATAGAGCTGTGGGAAATGGAGAGATCCTTGTTTATCTTCCAGCCCTGTCTGTTCTCTACTTCAGGACGTTGTAAGTGAATCTAAAGTGAATCTAAGGAATAAGCGGAGATGGAAGCTGTGCGTTTGAGGTAAAATTCAGAATTTAGAAGAGTCATCAGCATCTTCCACATGCCCTGGCCTACATTCTTGATTCCTAAGTAAAGGAGAAAAACTCTTCAAGTTCCTCTGGTCCAAAAAAGCACAAAATCTTTACCCTTTGGACCAGTGAGATAGACTTTGCCATATGACAGTAAATCCAGGGCCACCATGTACCCAAATTCACACCTACATTCATACCCATGCATACACACACATGTACAGACACACTTCACTTTTCAGCCATAAACCTGGATCTCTCTGTATTTTGTTTTGTTCATCTGTCCCCTGCCATCACGCATGCATTGAGTATCCCACTGCCAAGGAGAGAAAAGAAGCTCAGGCTGTGTTTGTGGAGGAAAGAAGAAAGGCTGAATAAACACATAAATGAGTGGGTCTAACCCTGTTGCTCTATGGAGCCTAGAATTCTGGCTTACTTTCTGACAAATGTTGAGAAACTTGGGGCCTGAATGTCCCTCCCCTCTGCCCTCAGATGCACATAGGTTGGGATTTTCTGATGGCCCGTGGTACAGATACAGCTGGAGGAGAATAGTCTAGCAGCTCCCTTAGACTGGGGCCTAGTGTCTTCCCCCTATAAACTTGTATTATCTGTAGAGGGGCAACAGTCAGTGTTGGCTTAAAGTGGACTGATGGGCATGGAAAGAATGAAGCTCAGACAGAAGGAGAAGCAGGCCTGGGCATCCTGGGCAGGCACTTTTGCCATCTGAAACAGGGAGCTGAGCTTGCAGCTGTCTTGGTGAGAAGAGCTCCTGATGGGTGATGCCCTTTTGCTCCCTCCCACTCTTTTCCCTTGTCCTCCTCTGTTGCCCTTACCCTTACCCTTCTATTCTCCTTTATTCCATCTTCTCCATTTCCTCCTGAATCAGTCTCACAGTCCTTCCTTCCCTTGTCTATCCATCTTTTAAGCTTGATACAGCAATGTGTGGATGCTCAGTCGCTTCAGTCTTGTCTGACTCTTGGTGGTTCTAAGGACTGTAACCCACCAGGCTTCTCAGTCCATGATATTCTCCAGGCAAGAATACTGGCATGGATAGCCATGCGTTCCTCCAGGGGATCTTCCTGACTCAGGGATCAAACCCACATCTGCATTGCAGGTAGATTCTTTAACTGCTGAGCCCCTGGGGAAGGCCAGCAATCATGTCTACCTTTTAATAGATAGTTCCCTCCCAGAGGCATGAAATTGACTCTTATTTATTCAGAATGATTGGCATGGGGGCTGCCATAAAATGTAGACTGGCCCGTAGGGGCTGCCTAGACAGGTGCCAGAGGCAGAGGGAAGAACAGTCACCCAAGGCTTCTGCAAGCACATTGTCTAGCCTGAAAGGCTTCTCCATTTGAACAGTGATAATGAGAAGGGATCTTGGCAAGAGGGAAACATGACTCTGCAAAACCAAATGGCTAAGATGTTCGTGGGGAACGCAGAGCAGTGCACTGAGATATCAGTCCCTACTTGAGGGTCTGACTTAGCTGCTGCAGGTGAGGTCCTTTCTGCCTCATGTTGGCTTTGCTCCCTGGGACTGTCTATAAATGGAGATTGGCAGTGGTGTGAGGGTGAAGTAACGAGTCCTCATGGGGAAGCTGATCAGAGCGGTTTCTTCGTAAGTTTTCTTTTCCCCTTTCTTCCTTTGTTCCCTCAATTCTCTCACGTCTTGCTCACCTTTCTTTCACCTTCCTGCTTTCCTGGCCCTTAATCCCTTCAGAACACTCATCCTTTGTTTCCTCTGTATATGGCTTGCTTGACCTATCCCATTTCTTTTCACTATAGAGACGTGTTCCTGGGGGCTCTGCTGGAACAGTTGATAAAATGAACCTTGACTTTGGTAGAACTCTTATTCTGTCTTTATAAACTGCTAATCAATAAACCGTCTCTAGGTTATAGTTCCATCAGGAGTGTTTACCACTGTTGGGAAGAAGCCTCATAAAGGATTGTCCCCACTGGATTATCACCAAAATGCTAGGTGGTGGACCTCTATTTTTAAAAAAGAAACACTTTTATGATTACAAAAGTTATATAGTTCACTGTAGAAAACATGAATGTATGGAAGTTTACTTGTTCAATGTTTTGCTTGGATAATATCGCATACCTGTTTCATGACAGATAATAAAAAGTAAAATCAAGCATAGCTATACCAAGTAAAAATGGTCATTGTTAACAGATTGGTATACTTTATTTTATTCCTTTGGGAAATGTATATAAAATATATTTTAACATCATTTTATTTAATTAATATTATTTTTTAATTTTTTTGCCATTGTGGCTTGTGAAATCTTAGTTCGCAGACTGATCATCAAAGCCTGGGTCCTAACCAGTGGACTGCCAGGGATTTCCCTTAATGTTATTTTAAAAGTAATTTTCTATCAGTTTTTCAGTTAGCATTCATAAATTCAATTATATCATAATTTCATATCGTAATTTCAATTTAGCATTATAACTCCTGTCTCAAATTATTTAAAAAATCTTAAAAATATGATTTTTTGGATGACTTTACAGTAGCTGTATTTGCCAGGTCTTGCCTTAATAAAGTTGTTAACAAGTCAGTCCAGAATGTAGTGGCTTACAACAAACAGCATTTAAATTTTATAATTATGGATCTTTAGCTGGCTTAGGGTGGCTCTCCTCTGAGCTGTGAAATGACTGGACACAGCCACAGGTTTTGAAATTAGATCTGAGTCTGTTCCATGGTCTCCACATTCTCTTTGGACCAAAAGCTGCCAAGGGATTATTTTCTTGGCGAGATAATATTTATGACCATTATTGTAGAAGGGCTTAAGGAGAAGAAGCCTGAGACCTAGCAAGGTCAGCTTGGGAAAACCATCAGCTTTAGCCTTACAGGTGAGGCAGTAAGATTTAATACCTGCTTTATGGGAGGTTCTGAACTTCTCTGTTGACTCAGATGGTAAAGAATCTGCTTGCAATGAGGGAGACCTGGTTTTGATCCCTGGGTCAGGAAGATCCCCTGGAGAAGGGAATAATTACCCAGTCCAATATTCTTGCCTGGAGAATTCCATGGACAGAGGAGCCTGGCAGGCTACAGTCTATGGGGTTGCAAAGAGTCAGACATGACTGAGCGACTAACACTTTCACTTTTCACTTTGAATGTGGTTCTACAAAACATGATGGAGGCCAGGATGGGGTAAGGGGCTCAGGTGTGTGGGCTCTCTAGGAACAGAAAGAAATGATTGCATCTCATTTTCGTTTTTAGTTTTTAAAATTCAGAATCATTGAATTTATGCTCTTGTGATCTGTGCTGGTTTACTTTTTTATATCTGGAATTCTTTTCATGCTTGAGGTTTCATCAGGGCTCTGAATGTGTGCTGCTTAGTGTTCTGGTATTCAGGCTACTGTTTCCGGTACTGCTCTGCTCTTAACGCTCGGTATCCTGGTTCTCTCCTGATGGACCTCTTAATTTTGTTTCTTTTGTATCTGACCTTCTGCTTTTAGTTGGTATTTATTTCTTGAAATACATACTCCATTTTGCACATTAGATAACATGCTCTGGGAATGCCTTCTCCGCTGCCCAGGGCCTGGTTTATAGAGTGTGCTCAACACATGCTTGTTGATAATGGTAGATTCAAGGCACAGGTACCGTCAATCTTTCCATTAAAAGACTTGATGGATCTTTTTTTAATCCATATATTCTTCCTCCTGTGCACATCGTCTTGCTCTAGGCTTATATTTCATGCTTAAAGCCAAAAAGTGCCTGTAGAAAACCTAGTTTAGGTGTTTATTTCAAATGTAATTTTCCAAAGAAGGAGCAGGATTATACAAGCAAAATTTGACAGTGTCAAGGCATCAGTCAGTGCTGGAAGAGCTAGATGCTCAGTGGTAACAAAAAGACTCATGAAACTGATGAGGCTTAATAACCTGTATTGTCTCCAAAGAGAAAATTTCCTAGCTAGAATTTCATCAGGTGCTTGTTGCCCTAAGTCAGCTATATGACATCAAGACACTGTGCATGTGAAGGAAAGGAGATATTGATTTGGGTTGGGGGAGTGGAAGGGATATTGTGTGGTTAAGGCTAGTTCCATAGAATGTCAGCAGAAAATCATCTACTACCACTGTGGTTTACTATCATTCAGCAAATATTGATTGAGACCCTA
Organism: Ovis canadensis; assembly: GCF_042477335.2. Lineage (NCBI taxonomy): Eukaryota > Metazoa > Chordata > Mammalia > Artiodactyla > Bovidae > Ovis > Ovis canadensis. The sequence continues at coordinate 100,308,095 of NC_091251.1, forward strand.
TCACATGACAGCCACTAGGTTAAGAACAAAGGATGCAGAGGGTAAAAGATGGCTCCAGTCTTCAGGAAGCTCAAGGTCACCACGATAGTAGGTGACTGCTTCCAGGAAGACAGATTGGACATAAAGCCCATACAACCAAGATCTCATTTTTACTGTTGGGTGAATGGTCTTATATAAGATCTTATTTAGGATGGATTGGAGGTGGAGAGGGGAAGAGAATGGGCCTAGATCTGAGTCAGAACAGAACTCCAATTTCTCTGCTCCCAGAAACAGTGAGTATGGTAAGACTTTTCTCTAAGGTGGCAGAGAGACTTAGGTTAGGTTAGGATCAGGGTATTAGTGTAAAATATTAAAAGAGACTCAAATAATACACATCTACATCTGTGAAATCAGTGAAGCACACACACATCCTTTCCAGGTTACTAGTTCATTTATTTGTTATATTGGTTGGCTGATAAAATAGTCACAGATGCAGAATCAAAATAAAGTTATTTTAACATGACTATAGTTACTATGTCAGAGCTGTAGTTTTTCCAGTAGTCATGTCTAGATGTGAGAGATGGCTGAGTGCTAAATAATTGGTGCTTTTGAACTGTGGTGTTGGAGAAGACTCTTGAGAGTCCTTTGGACTGCAAGGAGATCCAACCAGTCCATTCTGAAGGAAATCAGTCCTGGATATTCATTGGAAGGACTGATGCTGAAGCTGAAACTCCAATACTTTGGCCACCTGTTGCAAAGAACTGACTCATTTGAAAAGACCCTGATGCTAAGAAAGATTGAAGGCAGGAGGAGAAGGGGATGACAGAGGATGAGATGGTTGGATGGCATCACTCAGCAGGCATGAGTTTGAGGAAACTTAGGGAGACAGGGATGGACAGAGAAGCCTGGCATGCTGCAGTCCATGGGGTCACAAAGAGTTGGACACAACTTGGTGGCTGAACAACAACAACAATAGTTAATATTGCTGTGTGGTAAAATGAAGGCAGTAGATCTTAAGATGTCTCATAACAAGGGAAAAAACAATTTTTCTTTTGGGGGAGAGTATCTATATAACATGATGAATGTTAACTTACTGTGATCATTTCACAATGCATGTAATTAAATTCATTATGCTTATATTCCTACAGTGTTATATATCATGTATATCTCAGTAAAACTGGGAAAAGTCATTTATTCCAAAGATGTACCATTTCAAAAGTGTATCATGATATATAAAGAGAGCTCTTGCATGTTATACTGTTCTTGACACCGTCATTTAAAATGATATTCATTCATATATTACTTAGTGCTTACAATATGCCAGAGAGAATCTGACAGCTTCTTAGTAGGACAATGGTAGGCAAAAACTGACCCATTCTTGGCCTCATAGAACTTATGTTCTGGAGAAAGAAGAGAGACATCAAATAATCATCAACTAAACCTAGAATTTCAAACTTCCTTAAACTTGAGAGGTGTGAAAAGCCTGTCCTAGTTGGGGGTGGGGAGCAGAAATATTTTCCTGAAGTCATGATGCTTGAGCTGGTATTTGAAAGATAAGCAAGAAGCAGCTAGGCAGGGGTAGATGTAGCCTTCCAGGCAGAAGGCTTGCCCAAGGGCTGAAAAAGGAGAATGTCAAGTTAGAGTTTAAGGAACAGAAGCTGGGTTGGTGGGGCTGGAGCATAGAGAGGGAGAGTGGAGGGGAAGTCAGGGGTATTGTCATATGCTTCCCTAGTGGCTCAGATGGTAAAGAATCTGCCTGCAATGCAGGAGACCTGAGTTCGATCCCTGGGTCAGGAAGATCCTCTGGAGGAGGAAATGGCAACCCTGTCCAGTATTCTTTCCTGGAGAATTCCATGGACAGAGGAACCTGGCCTGTACAGTCAGTCCAGGGGTCGCAAAGGGTTGGACATGACTGAGTGACTAACTTGCTGTGCTGTGCCCAGTTACTCAGTTGTGTCTGACTGTTTGCGACCCCGTGGACCCCATAGAGTGGGTTGCTATGCCTTCCCCCAGGGAATCTTCCCAACCCAGGGATTGAACCCAGGTCTCCCACATTGCTAGCGGATTCTTTACCAACAGTCATTAGGGAATGACCAAGAATACTGGAGTGAGTAGCCTGTCCCTTCTCCAGGGAATCTTCCCAACCCAGGAATCAAACTGAGGTCTCCTGCCTTGCAGGCAGATTCTCTACCAGCTGAGCCACCAGGGAAGCCTGGTCTAACACTGCTACTACTACTGATTTAAACTTTATCCTAAAGGCAAATTGTTGAATGGTTGTAAGCAGAGAAGTAACGTGACTATGACTTATAAAGATCACTTTGGCCGTAGGATGGAGAGTGGATTGGAGGGGAATAAGAATCGATGCTAAAATTTTCATTCTCCAGGAAAGAGTCAATGGTGGACTAAATTTAGGCTAGGGCAGTGGCTGTGAATGTGAAGGGAAGTGAGGGAATCTGAGATATATTTAGAAAGTTGTGTATTCATAGCAGTTGAGATGTCAAAAAAAAAAAATAAATCAAGGCTTAGTAAGGAGAGACTTTTGTTCAAAAGGATTATTGCGAGGGAGGGGAATGCACAATAGGGAGAATGCTATGGCAGGAAGATCTGAAAGCATTGGAAAATCAAATAAAACAAAATAAGAGGTTTTCTTTTCTAGGGTAAAAAAGGCAAGCAGGAATAAGCACAGTCTTTGGAGGGGATGTTGGACAAGCAGTGGGAAATAACCATTGGGTCTGAGAGCAACAAGGTCTCACTATAGTTGGCTAATTCCCAGGAGAAACTGACAAGGGGCTATGTTCCACTTTTGGTGTCTGTAGTCAGGCTCTGAGACAAGCAGAATTCCAGGTCAGAGACCTATAGGAGTGATTAATTTTGGTCAAGACAAAGCAGAGTATGCAGCTGCTGCTAAGTCACTTCAATCGTGTCCGATTCTGTGCGACCCCATAGATGGCAACCCACCAGGCTCCGCCGTCCCTGGGATTCTCCAGGCAGGAACATGGAGTGAGTTGGAATGGCAATTGTGAAGGCTTGGTTCGAGAACGCCGCCATGACCCACAATACAGTGCAGGGGCATATGGGAGAGGCCAAAGGTGCTCAGTGGGTCAGTGAATCCTTTTGCCCCTCTCTACGGGAGAGTCATGTATTTATTTTATGCTAGGGGTTGTCTTTTCATGGCCCTGAGTTAATTTACCCTTATAACACCCAAAGAAGTAAGTGTGTTAGAGCGGCAAGGGTTGGATTAGCAGTCTTCCTGTCTGTTTCTTTTTCAGAAGAGAAACCGTAGTCTAGAGAGGGAAATTGAGTTACCCAAGGCATCACAGCTAGACGGTAGAAAGGCTATGAAGTGGAGCCAGAACTTCCAACACCCAATCTGGGAACAGTCCTACTCCCTGTGGCTGCTTCACTTCACATCAGTGGAGCATTGCAGATTCCTCCCAGGGAGTAAACTGAAGTGCTTTCTGCCTTCCCCATCTGCTGTATTGCTATATCCACAGATATTTACTACATACACACATATCTTTATCTGAAGGATCCACAACCTCACTTTAAAGTTTGCTCAGTCGAGTTTTCAGTTCCTGTCATCGTGTTCTGGTTTGTGCTTAGCTTGGCTGTCCTGGAATTCAGGATGGAGTTGAAAGGCAGGTATGACTTTGGCGTGATAGATTGATACAGTGCGGGAAGTAGACTGTAGGCTTTGGAGGCAGGCAAAACCTGGTTGGAAACCTATGTCTGCCTTTTGCCGGCTGTTGTCACCTAGGTCAAGTTATTTATGTTATCTGAGCCTTATTTTTTTCATTTGTTGAGTCAGATAATTCCAGTCACCTCCCTCGATTGTTGCAAGAACTCGATGGGGTGTGGTAATATTAGCCGTCATTTTGCTGGGCTTGTAATATGTGTCAGGCATCGTGCACAGTGCTTTACAGAATTATCTTTTTTATTCACTTATTAAGTGCATAGTATGTTCTAGGTATCCTTCTAAGGACACAGAGAAAAAAAATCTGATAAATTTCCTGCCCCCAGGGCAGTCTAGTTAAATTAGAAGCAGAACACATTAAAATATGTGTATGTTTTTGTCAGTTAAGTGCTCTGGAGAAAAGTAAAACAGCTAAAAGAAAACCAAAGTAAAACAGAAAGGGGATGGGAAAGTGCCTGGGGGTTGCTGAGTGTGGTATAGCAGGGGGTCGGTCATGGTGCCTGCAGAGACTGTAGGCACAATTGAGCTAATTTGCTTTTTGGTGCAATATACCAGTTGGTAGCTTTCCCCTTCCTTCCCTTGCCCGCTTCCCTCTCCCTACTTCGCTTCATCCTTTGATGCATTGAGCATCTGTGGTATTGCCTAGTTAGTCCCTAGGGAAATGAAGACGAATGTTTCTTTTATTCCTGTCTCCACCTAACCTTCTATGCATTTAACCCCCAATTTGTTCCACAAAGATTTAAGATAAATAAATAGGACGTGGTCTCATCTTTTAGTTCCTAAAGATCTACGGCATGGTTTGGGATCTGGGAGCTGAATTGTCCCATTGGTACCCAGGGTGCCAGTGCATTTCTCAAGGGCATAGTAGGACATTGTTGATCAGCGCTAGTCTGTACCTGTGCCTACACCCCTGGGATGAGCCCTAAAAAATCTGCCTGGCCTATTGTGGGCCTCCTGTCGAGCTGACCCAGCCTGTGTTCTTTGCAGATGGTGAGTGCCCTCATTTAGACTGTAGGTAGGGCCTTGAGGCTTGGAGCTGTAGCCGCATCCTCAAGACCCACCCATCTCGACCCCCAGGAGAGAGAGGGAAAGGACTGACCAGGATGCAGTAGAAAAGGGCATAAGATGAGGAGCATTTTCAAATTATTTTCAGAAATCCAGTCTTAGCTGTAAACGACAGCTGTGCGTTTAATCACTGAAACTCTTTCCATTCTGGAGCAGCCTGTGTCCCCTGAGGAGGGGCGCTATTATCCAACAGTTGAGTCGTTAGAGGCTTCTTGGGAAAGGAGGGGATGAATCCCTTTGTTACAGTGACCTGCGTGTCCCAGTACCCCCTGCGTCAGACCATCCCCCTAATCTCGCCATCTGTGAGGATTGCTCTGATATGTCTGTCACTGAGGAGGGTGGGAGGTACCGTCTCTCACAAGGGAAACTAAAGGAGCCAGGGAAAGCCATGCTTCTGCGTCGCCTTCAAGAACCGAATGGACTTCTTGATTTTTAAGGATTGCAGATTCGGGAAGGAACTGTGTGTCTCCTGTCTCCACCACCACAATAACAGCAGTAAGGAGCCACATGACAATTGATGATGCTTCTGTGATGGTGGTGGTGGCTTCGTTGCCAAGAAGTGTCCGACTCTTCCAACCCCATGGGCTGCAGCCCGCCAGGTTCCTCTGTCCATGGGATTCTCCAGGCAAGAATCCTGCAGTGGGTTGCCATTCCCTTCTCTGAGGTTCTTCCTGACCCAGGGATCGAACCCGAGTCTCCCACATTGCATGCAGAGGATGGCTGGAAGACAGGGGCCCAAAGAGACACCCTTTGCCTCTTCTTCTCTCCTTCCTTACGGCGTTCTCCTTCTTTGATTTTTGTTTTATGTATTTTGTGGGTTTATTTTTCATTTTAACACCGTGGGTGGGCTTTTAAGTCGGAGCCAGAAACACCCAGGCATTGTATCAGGAGAATATTGAGAAGGCAGACAGATGAAGGAGCTCTGAGGAAAGCAACGTGCTGGGTGGAATCAGCGTGGACTGTGCCATGCTCGCAGGGCTAATGGTCCCACGGAAGAAGCGAAAGCCGTGCAGCCACAGAGTGAAAGCCCTGTTGACTGTGAATATAGATTAGAAGGTAAAAGACGTGCAGTGGCAGTAGCACCACAATGCGCTTATACATCCCGTCCATTCCTCTCCTGGAGTCTGCTTGCAGACACCAAGCCTCCACTCGCCTCCCCAGATCCTGTTCTCAGTCAGGAAGTCTCCATTAGATCCTCACTTCTTCCATTCCCATCTGGCTTAACACAGGAGGCAGGCATTGTCCTTTTTCATCATTTTCCTTCTGCCAGGACCTTTGCTTCTTTCTGCTTTCCTCCTGTATAAATTTAGAAATGCCTCCAGCTAAAAGTGGTAGAAAAATGGTGATTTGGACAAATAAGGATGCTTTTTTCTTACGTATCTATGAATGCCAAGCTAGGCAGTCCAGGGATGCTCCCACAGTCTGACAAAGCCATTAGGAAATACACTGTTTTCAGTCCATTCCATCATATGTTGACTTTTATCCTCAGGTTTGTTGCCTCATGGTCTCAGTATGGCTCCTGCACATCCAGGCATTGCACCTTCATTCCAGGCTGGAGGAAGGAAGGAGGACAAAGAGCCTTCTCTGAGTGAGGCATTAGTGGTCCTTCATGGCAAACCTCTCATTTCTGATGAGCCCACCTGCTCATCCCAAGACCAGTAATTGGAGGAAGGGATGCAATTACTCTGCCTGGTTTAAACCAATCATGCTTCATCTTCTCATGGGGATGTGGAAGTAGGGGCCTACTTTCTCTGAGAACAAGGGTCCTCTGCCCCTGCCTGAACAAACCAGGGTTCTGTTGTCAGGAAAGAAGTGAGGTGATGGCTCTTGGATGACTTCTGCCACCCTTCTTTTCTGAGGTCCTCGTTTTGCCTAACTTTGGTGGCCTGGAGTCTCTGAATTTGAGGGTAGATGTGGGAAGGGGTGTTTGTTAATGCAGGTATTTTTAATGTCCAGAAGAAGCTCATGTGTACTTTCTGACATACCATTGCATTTTGGAATCCTCAGAGCCCTGCCTTGGGCTCTGAATTACAGTTCTAGATTTGGAAGCTTGTCTAAGCTTGCTTCTCCAGAGGAAACCATCTGATTTTTGTGGCTGTGTTTGAATGGATCATCTCTCACTGGTTAAACTGACCCCATTTGCTTGAATGAACATCACTCCATGTCTTGGGGCTTCAGAACACGGACAGTTCTTCATTCTTTTCTCCTAACAGGTAGTGACAAAGCATTTTCTTGTATAGAAAAGCACTGGGAATCAGTTTCCCCCACCAGGATAACCAGGCTGCACTTAGCAATTGGCAGTGGCTGCTGTGGATTTCACAGCAGGAGGAAGGAGATGCAGTGTTTTCAGCTTAGAAATCTGGGGATCCTTATTTTCCATCCATACTGAAGAGTTCTAGGGCAGAATTCCCTTCCCTACAGGCCTTGTTCCTCTGCCTTCTCTACTCTTTGACAGTAAGTGGCAAGATATGATGGAAGGGAATGAGCCCTTTACCTCAGTGGAAAAGCATCAACACTTAATTTGGTTTGGAAGGCAGAGCAGAGGGTGAGAAGCTGACCAGGATTTCGAGGAAGTGATGCAAGTGTTGTTACATCTTCCTTTGTACATCTTACATCTTCCCTTGGTCTCTACAGAACCACAGGACGCCCCTGGGTGTATGTGCTGTGGCCTCCTTTCAACACACCAGGTTGTCAAAGAGGCTAATTGTGTTTTGTTTTCTCGTGTTAATCTTTCCCTGTGAGAATTATCTTTTTTTAGGAATGATGGCATCTGGCTCTTATTTACTTCTAAGTCTTCATCTAGCAATAGAATGGTGCAGGAGTGTCTCAGGGAACAACATTTTTGGAGAGACCAAGACCACACACACGCACACACACACGTTGGCGGGCAGGCGTCCCAAGCCCATGAGCTGTCTCCAGGACTTGGCTCTGAACGTGGCAGAAGGTAGTCGCGCCACAGTCCAACAAAATGTTGCGCATTACATTCTGGCAGTTTCAGTATTTGTCCCCAAGAGCTTGCATTAGACACTAAATGATAATAATGAGCAAATTCAATTAGAAACTACTTCTGAGCTAGAAAACTTAATGACTATAAATAAGAAAGGGAATAAGCCATATCACCTGCTGCATGTAAACTGCATAAAGAGCTTGTTTTAGTTAAACATTAGTTAAGCAACATTAAATTTGAAGGTGCTTCCATTAGCCAAAGGTATGTGCTGGGTGACAGAGTGATTATTACAGATTTGACCAGGCTTTTTGTCTGGTGTAAGAGGAACTCTGGCTAGGGTATGGCTGACAGGTTAATTGCAAATTTCTGATGTCCATCAAAAGTGGAATTATGACTTTCATAATGAAGGCTTGCCTTTAACTATGTAATACTACGCTTATTTCATTTTACAGGTAATGAAAATTTATAGGCAAATGAAATTTTAAGCTTTACTCTATGCTTAATTACCATGGGAACTGCTTGCCCACAGACTCTGAGGATGACAGCACTCTCCTTTTAGCTGTAACTCCTTAATATTTTAATTCTTGCAAAAAAACCATTTAGTTAACTTAAGGAACCACCATTAACCAATTCATTGTGTGGATATGCTAATTCGCTTCAGTTGTGTCCAACTCTGTGACGCTATGGACTGCAGCCCATCAAGCTCCTCTGTCCATGGGATTCTCCAGGCAAGAACACTGGAGTAGGTTGCCATTGCCTTCTCTAGAGAATCTTGTGACCCAGGGATCGAACTTGCATCTCTTACGTCTCCTGCAAAGGCAGGTGGATTCTTTATTACTAGTGTCACTTGGAAAATCCAACCAATTCATTAATTAAAGTGTAATAGTCCTTTTATTATCAGTCATAATCACTTCTTTATTTACATTGAACCTTATTTAATTTATTGCTTCTAGCATTGCCTGCAAGAGATGACAGATATTTCATCATCAGGCTTATTCAGGAGAGTGTAATTTTAAGATGATGAGCTAAAGTGGAAAAGAAATATGTTTGGGTATAAGCCCCAGCTTCGTCATTTACCAGCCTGACCACCTTTCTCAAATGATTATAGCTTCCCAAAGTCTCAGTTTCTTTTTCTGAAAAATGGGTTATCTCTTCTGTGTACAGTTGTTACCGACATGGAAGGATGATCTTCCCACAGCCTTTCTGCCCTCTTCAGTGTTCACCTTGTAGAATGTTTCATGAATTGGGCTAAAATGTGTGAAGTCTTTAAATGCTGGTATTTGTTTAACCAACATTCTGCTATCAGCCTGTCACTGTTTGCTTTCTGCATAGCATCCTAGGTGATCACCTCCACTTGCATCACAGAGTTAATTTTTGTCTATTCAGCTGACTTCAGAGTTCATTTCTGTAGCTGAAATTTCCCATGAGCCTCAGACACACAGGTCTGCCTGCTTACCTGACATTTCTAACTAGATATTTCACAGTCAACTCAAAAGAGAATTCTCTGCACATATCAAGGCATCCACACCAGATATCTGGGGACCATCTGTAGCAGAATATCATTTCGTAAGACTAAATCACTAAGTATGTATGGAGGAGAGAGAGGAGAAAGAGAAAGCAGAAGCCAGATTGTGGCGAGAGGAAGCTTTATGAGACAAGCAGAACATATTTATTTTTATTTTGAAGGCAGTGAAAGGCTCTTTTAATGGAAGCCTTCTTAGAAAATATGTAACATGGTCAGACTTAAATTATGTTACAGTTGTAACATAATTACAGTTACAATTCTCAAAAATACAGTTTTGAGAATCATACAGGGCATGGTTTGAAGAGAGCTTGACTGAATTCTTGCCTGGAAAATCTCATGGATGGAGGAGCCTGGCGGGCTACAGTCCATAGGGTCACAAAGAGTCAGACGTGACTGAAGTGACTTAACCTTAGTTAGGCAGTGTTAATTGCTCAGTCGTGTTCGACATGACCCCATGGACGGTAGTCCACGAGGCTCCTTTGTCCGTGGGATTTTCTAGGTAAGAATACGAGAGTGGGCTGCCATTTCCTTCTCCAGGGAATCTTCTTGACCCAGGGATTGGACCCATGTCTCCTGTATCTCCTGCATTGCAGGCAGACTCTTTTCCCGCTGAGCCATTAGGGGACTGGACTTAGCATTAGCATTGCTGAATTCAGGCAAAGCAGAGAGAAAGCTGTTGGCTGTGATCTGAGCATTAAACAAGCACAGTTCATTTTGGGCAATGAAATCCTGATTACGTTAGATTCAACACCTCAGAGTTGGCAGAGCCTTCTTACATAAGACGTAATATTTTCTTTTACAGGCAAAGTAATAGATACCCCAGAGTTTCTCAGCTTGCTCAAGGTCGCTCTGCTGGCAGATGGCAAACACCAGACTGGCATCCTGTGGTCCTGAGAGAGAGTTTTGTGGGTTTGTCCTGGAGAAAAAGAGTTTCAATTGTCTATCTTCATACATTTTTATATGGCAGGTTTTGTTTTTTTTTTTTTTTTTAAAAAAAAAGGTCCAAAATTTGAAGGGCTTTATTTGGCAACATTATACTACCCATTTCACAGATGTGGGGTTTTAGGCTTGAGGAGATATGACTTTTCTAATGTCACACAGTGAAATGGCAAACCTGTCACTTAATGAACTCAAATCTCTTAATTTAACCTCCTGGGCATTTTCCATATTACTGCACTGAGGTAGTTTCCCTCTCTTCTGTGCTATAACTGCACAGAGGCCTGCAGACTGAACGGAAGGTACACATGGAGATGAGAGACATTGAGTTAAAGGCCAGCTAGGAGATACGGGATGTCCAGAGGATGCCTTATCATGATGCCTTACTTGTGGCTTTGGCCCGGGCAGCAGCCTTACAAAGTCCCAACAACTGTTCTGATTAACAGTCTTGGTTAGTACATCAACAAGAGTGACTTCACTTCCAAGCCATTGACTCACATTAGTCAAGCTCCAAGAGACTGATGTATAAAACTATAATGTACTTTTGCTAAAGTATAATAAGAAATAGAATCTCAGATAGACCTAAGCTCGCCTGTTGGCATGACTTGTACTTTAATTGTACTTTCTTTTTTTGTAGAGAAGCTACATTTTAATCACAAATTTGCTTTGTGAACTTGGAATTCAGAAAAGGAGTTTAGGTGTTCTTGAGCAGCTTTCTTCTGCTAAAATAGCTTATCACTGCTGTCTTTCTGCACTTTGTCAATAGTGCCAGAATGCTCATTCTGCTCATCAAGATGCTGTCTCCTGCGAGGAGAGAAAGTCCATCAGAGCTGACTTTGCTGACTCTCCCTCCACCCCCTCCATCTTCCATTGCTGACTACTTCCCTTTCTGATTGACACATCATTTCTGTGGATACATTAATAAGCTCCATAATGTCATCATGGAGTTTATTAGACTGGGAATCATTCTGTTTCTTTGATCTACTTGGTCTATCTCTGCATTGAGTCTTTGTGCGTTAATTTATAGTTGTTTTTTTTTTTTCATGAAGAATCTTCCATTTTATCTATGTGTCCATATTTATCAGGAGCCATCTGCTTTTGCCCACCCCCCCCCCCCCGACCCCTTTTTTATAGGACTGTACAGGGTATGGTGCCAGGAACAGTGTTTTCTTCAAATGATATGCTTGATTCTCATCCAGAGTAACAGGGGCACTTAGGAGCTCTTCTCAGCAATTGATTTTGTTTTGTTTAGATGAAAACATATTTGTTTTCCAAGAATGTTTATGTTAGAGTGAAATTAGCAGAAGTTACTGAGTCAGTTGGACTTGGGTTGAGATCATAGTTCTAGGATTTCCTCAACCTCTCTGTAAAGATTGATTTAACTGCCTTAGTGTGTGTGTGTGTGTGTGTGTGTGTGTGTGTGTGTGCGTGTGCGTGTGTACTCAGTTTTGTCCAACTCTTTGTGACCCCATGGACTGTAGAGCTCCTCTGTCCATGGGGTTTTCCAGGCATGAATACTGGAGTGGGTTGCCATTTCCTACTCCAGGGTTTAATATATTTTGTAGGAACTCAATCAATGTTAGTTTATTCCTACTTAAACTCAGATACTGATTTATGAAAAGGGGATTAAGTGCATTGTGGAAAAGGAAAGGTATTGCTAGGCTCTGATTCTGACAGCTCAAACCATAGGCCAGTACATGCTAGAGAAAATGAAAGTGCCCAAGGCTCATTAGATTAAAAGGCTGCTGGTATCCTCTAAGCTGTAAGCTGCTTTTTGCCCATGTTTCTGAAGGTTGGTTTCTAATGGGGTCAGAAATGACTTAGGTTGATGGCACCGTCTCTGTGCCACAGGATTCCCAGGATACCCATCAGATCGTGTTGGGTTGCTCTAAGTGAGAACACACAGAAACCTTTACAAATCTCACAAAGGCATGCTCTTTGCCTGGAGCGTGTAGCTCTGTGTGCGTTGACCTTTAGCAGGGCAAGTTCTTACAATGGAGCTACTCTGGGGACAAAACCTCATGACTTTATTAACTTCAACAAGATTGCACTGTTGATTGACTTTCCCAGTACACTCTGGGAAATGATTTGTCAAAGTGGGAATCTTTGAAGACAGGAAATATGTCACACCGTAAGTATTTGTACCTGCTGACCTTATCTAAAAGACAATGGAAGGAGTCCCTTCAATTTAAGAAAAATTGGAAACATGAACGAAGTAGGGAAGTCTACAGTAGAGCTGCTTGACCGCTCATGGCTGTGCTTACTTGTATTATACTTGTGCAGCCTACTTGCACAAGCCCATCACTTTTGCTCCTCATACCCTCTTTATTCTCCAGAGCTTAGTGAGGAAGGGAAATGAGGGAGCATATTTTCCAATAGGAATGCCTGCTCAAAGCATCTTCCAACTAATGCTGCTTTTAAGACTATAATTGGGGAAGCCAGACCTAGACTCACTTGCAAAGTAGATAAATCCTGACCTTCACTCATGTCGTGGTCCCTGAATGTTAAGATCTGGTTGTGTCTCTGCTTATAAGGATTATGTGGGCAGGCAGCAAGGTGTGGCCATTCCTCTTGTAGAGAAGAGGAAAGCCAGTGCCAGGGATGATGTTCAGTGAGTTGTCAAAACACCAAAACTCATAAATGGCAGAGCTAGGACTCGGGGTTGAGAGTCCAGTGTCCCACACTCCCTCACCATAGCCTCTTGGGCCCGTTTTGTGGATGAACTTCAGAGATCAACAAATGAGCTCAAATCCTTACTTAAATGTCAGTTTCTTAACCCTCCCTCCTCCCTCCACAAGCCTCACTTTTCTCATCTCTGATGTGAGTATTGTAAATCTACTTTTAAAGCAGATGAAGTGAAATAACATACGCAAGTGAAGTATCCAATAATTGTGGTTATAGTTCCTTTCCCCTTCCTGTTACCTCACCAAGGAAACCAAGGTGCATTGAGCTTCAGTGATCTGATGAGGCCACGTGACTGGACGTAGTAAGAGAGAAGATCAAGATTCAGCCTGATTTTGCTGAGCCCAATTTTATGTATGGTGGTGACAGAACCCAGTGCAAGAGTTTCTCTTTGTTCTTGGAGTAGATTTCCTTTTTATAAGGAATTTCCTCCTTTAATTCAAACCAGAGACCCTGCTTCTCTCCTTCCAGTCTCGGAACTTTTGAGTTCTTTTATCGTGAGTTCTAGTGAGAATGGCCCTTGCATCTGGTCTCAGTTATAGTCTTGAAGGCTCTTTGACTTTCTGCATGATAACCGTCATCTTTCCAGTCATCTCCTGAAACATAATCTCACACTGTGACCCTCTCACAGCTTGCAGACCATTTCCCCTTCTGCTTGGAGACCTCTCCTGCCTCCTTTAGTTGCCCTCCTGATACATCCCTGTCTCTTCTCCTTGAACCTTGTCCTGTATGTTGGGGAATTTTCTCCCAGTCTGCTTCAAAGTCAGGCACTTTTCTATTATACATGTACTTATGTAAACACTTTCATTTTCTACAGTAAGAAAGCTTCTGGTAGGGGGGAAATGATTGATAAAGCCCATACTCTGGGGAGATACGAATGAGGGGGTATTATACATCTCATCTTTCCCTCTCACTCTTTGCAATTTAATTCCATATAACAAACGTTTGTTGAGCACTTACTCTGGGCTAGAGATGCTGTGTCCCATTCAGGGGTTTTATTATATAACTGAATAAGACATAGTCTTTTTCTTAACAAGTATGATGATATTACCATAGGTGGAATATGGGGGTCAGGGCAGGTCTACTTGGGTATAAAGTGAGGCGTGAAGGCTGAGTAACAGCTTTGGGAAGGAGCTAGAGGAAGAGGGGAGTGTTCAGACCAAAGAGAATAAAATGGTCACCAACCCAAAGCCAAGAAAGGGCATAGCACATTTGGAAAATAGAAAAAGTATGACCTGAGGACTGAGGTCAAGGGAGGGAGACAAACACAGGGATAAGGTAGGAAAGGTAGACAAGAGTCTGAGAGGAAGTTGGGAATTTTCATCCTAAAGACAATACAAATCATTGAAAGGTTTAAATGAAAAGCTGAAATTTATGCAGAGTACGTCACAAGAAATACTGGGCTGGGTGAAGCACAAGCTGGAATCAAGATTGCTGGGAGAAATATCAATAACCTCAGATATGCAGATGACACCACCCTTATGGCAGAAAGTGAAGAAGAAATAAAGAGCCTCTTGATGAAAGTGAAAGAGGAGAGTGAAAAAGTTGTCTTAAAGCTCAACATTCAGAAAACGAAGATCATGGCATCTGGTCCCATCACTTCATGGCAAATAGATGGGGGAACAGTGGAAACAGTGAGAGACTTTACTTTTGGGGGGCTCCAAAATCACTGCAGATGGTGATTGCAGCCATGAAATTGAAAGACACTTGCTCCTTGGAAGGAAAGTTGTGACCAACCTAGACAGCATATTATAAAGCAGAAACATTACTTTGCCAACAAAGGTCCATTTAGTCAAGGCTTTGGTTTTTCCAGTAGTCATGTATGGATGTGAGAGTTGGACTATAAAGAAAGCTGAGCGCCGAAGAATTGATGCCTTTGAACTGTGGTGTTGGAGAAGACTCCTGAGAGTCTGTTGGACTGCAAGGATATCCAACCTGTCAATCCTAAAGGAAATCAGTCCTAAGTGTTCATTGAAAGGCCTGATGTTGAAGCTGAAACTGAAATACTTTGGCCACCTGATGCAAAGAACTGACTCATTGGAGAAGACCCTGTTGCTGGGAAAGACTGAAGGCAGGAGAAGGGGAGGACAGAGGATGAGACGGTTGGATGGCATCATGGACTTAATGGACATGAATTTGAGTAAACCCTGGGAGTTGGTGATGGACAGGGAGGCCTGATGTGCTGCATTCCATGGGGTCACAAAGAGTTGGAAACGACTGGGCGACTGAACTGAACTGAACTTTAAAATGAGTATCCTTGGTGCAGTGTCCCAGTAAGGGCGGCAAGCAGAGAAAGACAAGAAACACAGTTAAGAAACAAGCTTTGTCTCAGATAGAGGGAGGAGATCTAGATAGAAGTAAATGGATTGGAAAAGTAGGGATTTGAAGTGGGAGACCATACTGATGCCGCAGCGATAGGAGGTGAGGGCCAGAAAGGGAGCCACGTTTCTGCCTGTTCTTGGGGTCAAGATAATTATCAGGATTGAGCTACAATGTGAACACGCATATGCTATGGCTGGAGCGGCTGTAACTAGTAACTAATGGTAGCCTTGGCCCGCTCTGCTGAGAATCTCAGACACCAGAGTAGAACCAAAGGCCGGAAGCAGGTGGGCAGAACTTCCTGGAACCACAGATTCTAACTCTGCTCTCCTAAAGGGCAGCGTGTGAGGCATAGCCGCCCAGCTCAGAAATGTCTTCTCTCCGCTAGAAGTGGTTGCTCTTTGCTCACAAAACCCCAAATGAGAGAGTCAGGCCACATTCTGTTGATTTCTCTTAGAAACCTAGAGATGGGGAGGAAAATAATTTCCCAAGGAAGTGAACCAATTACCTTGTCAGATGGACTGAGCAGCGACTCCTTCCTGGCTCTGCCGCGGGCCTCCTGATGGATGGACGTGGGCCCTGTGGTAAAGAGGTGGCTCTAGAAATGCACAGAAGCTATTGATTCCAAGTTGACAAACGAGAAAGAAATCCAATCTAAGCAGCCAATCAGAACTCGTCGTTTGTCCCCAAACAATACCTAGAGTGCTTGGCGCTATTATTAAGAAAAGCTTTTATGCTTATTTCACCTTCAGTGCCCTTCGTCCACGGTCTCCGGTTTCTCCTGATTACATTTTCAGTGAAGTCCTGATTTGTTAAAACAAACTGACCCCTCAGCTGATTTGTTTAGACAGCTTGTTAGTTTGGTTTGCGTGTGTGAGGTGTAGTTTGCTGTAGTTCAAGAAATGGGAAAAAATAAGAGTCGCTGTTTTAACAGATCACAAATATGAAGCTGATGGTCTGGGAAAATCAGACCCATTAGTTTACTTCATTTGACTGCTTTTATTTCGTTAGTTCACTTTGAATCCTAGTGTGTATACCTCTCAGTTCTGATTGGAATGTGAGATGGTTTGGGAGAAGATGGAACAGGAAGGAGGAAAAAGCATGCAAGCCCTACCCCTCTGGGGTTCCATCTTTCTGGGTTTCCTTTCTCTTTTTCTCCAACTTTCTGTTCCTTTGGGCTTGGGAGCTGGTGCAGAGTTTACCAGAAACACAGCTGCATGGCACGCCACTCCTGCACGTTCATTTCCCCATCGGAGTTGTGACAGTGCTGTTTCTAGGATTCTCCTGTCCTGTCCCACCAAGAAAATCCTCTGTAGGTATGAACGCCCCTTGTCATCTTCTCTGCACTAAAGTTAGGTTGAAGTACTGACCTCTAGCTACTTCCACCTCCAAAAGCCCTGCCCAGTCCTTGGTTTTTGAGAACAGCCCCTTTATAGATGGATCAGAGAAATTCTTTGTCTGGAATGTCATGGAAGGCTTTGTGAATCCAGCTTCAGTTAATGCTTCCTTCTCTACCTGGCGCTCACCCATCAGTTGATCTGAGGAACGTTTACAGATCAGTGTTTCAGGTTGGATCACTTTTTGGTGAAGGTGGGTTTTATCCCCTGGTTTTCTAAGCTTTCCTCTCTGGTGTCCATCTGTGTGCATACATACTTTGCATCACTCCCTCAGTCTTGTCTGCTAGCCCCAGGGTCTCTGTGTTGTGATATGGCATGCCTTTTAAGAGACCCACCAAGTTTCTTTCTTGCAGAATGACACCTTTAGCTCCAAACGTTTGCAGAGTAGATACAGCTGATGCATCCTGGGTAAATGAATTAGCCAACCTTTCCTTATGCCAAGAAGGACCAACATCACAAACCTCAAGTTTAGAGGAGGAGGCCGCAAATATAGAAGTGCAGGTGACCTTGCTGTGCTTAATGCCTGGTGTGATGCTGGAAGAAGGGCAGCCACAGTAGGATGTTGGAATAAGGTCTGGTGAGAGTGTTTTCTCCATATTTTTAGAGGGTAATATGCTGACTCCATGTCATTGAAACTGCAGTGGTAAAGCGATTGAGGAACCTGTATTAAAACTAGGCCTTGAGATACCCAGCAGAGTTAGACAAAGAAGAAGAAAATGTTCCCCTGTTCTCTTCCCCTTCTGATCTCTAGCAAGAAAGAACACAGGCCCCATCCCTGACTCTCCATCTCCACTGTTAGCACCTGGCCAGGCATGCTGGCCTTAATCATTAGGGCGCTTGTGTAGGCACAATCCCAAAAGCAACATTTTCAGTTACCTCATTGTACTTTCATGTCTCTCCATGTTGATAAAAGGCCAAGGACCTTAAAAGCTTAGGTTGCTTCCTCTCTCTCTGAGGACCAGAGTTCCCAGAGCTCAAGTAACCAGTGCTGACTCTCTTTCCAATTGTTTTTTTTGATAGCTCATTACTCAAGAACCCCAGAGGAACAGTCTTCCAGAATCGTACCATGACAGCTTCACTATGTTGAATATATATTAAACTGATACTCAGAGTGACAGGCAGAATTCCTGCCAAGGAGGGGCACACTGTTCTGTCCTGCAGCTTAGCATGAGGAGAGACAACGAAAGCTATTAGGCTCTCTGAAGCCTCTTAACAAAACAGAAATCCTCAGCTTTGTGTATAATTCTAGTTTTGCTTTTGTCTTTTTTTTTTTTTTTGGTAATACATTCTTTACAGTTTCACAGTTAATGTCCACACTGCGGTCTCTGTGACCCAGAACACCCTGCAGACAGGAATTTGGCGGAAGCTTGAGTTAATTTGATGGGTTTAGGTGTTAAAGGGAAGTCAGCGGCTCTCAAGGGCATCCCTGGGATTCAGAGCAAAGGAAATAGGACAGATTTTTCACCTGCAGATAAATTCCCTTTCAGCTAATTAATTATCAAGTTGCCTTCAGTGTGGTGATGCACGTTTGGGGGTAGACTAGCTCAGAGTGTGAGTCTAGCTCCTGCTTAGCTCCTGTTTTTCCCTCCGTGTGCCTCCTGGTGCCACCTCCTTCTTCACCCTCTTCATTCATGTAGACTGTGTCTCCTGTCGCTCTGTTTTTACAACCAGTGCTAATCTGAAAATCACAGTTATTAGGCCACATTAAGCTTCTGAGAGTGGGTGGAGTGGCTGTGAGTGTCTTGTGAAGTCCTGGATGGTCCTGCTACCCTTCTCCTCTATTTAAGGGATCTTCGCACTTCCTCTACCCCTGGCTGTTGCTGGGGAGTGTGCATCTGCCCTGGGGGGATGGAAGTGGGTGAGGAGAGTGCCCTGGAAACTTCTCCGTGGATGAGGATCTTGACTAAAAGCCCCCTGAGCCACTACAGCACCTGGGAACTGGTCAGAAATGCAGACTCTGGGCCCCACACAAGGCCCATTTGATTGTGTTTTGTAGTTTGATAAGATTTCCGGGTGATTCATAAACACCTTACAGTTTGGAAAGCAATGGGCAGGAAATAAATAGATGGGTGTTATGGGATGCGTTTTTGTGTCCCTCCAAAACTCAGAGGCAAAATCCCAACCCGCAGTACTAGGAGGCTGAAGCTTTGGGAGTTGACTGGGTCTTGAGGGAGGAGGCAGTCATGACCTGAATGGGATTAGTGTCCTTCCAGAAAAGACAGTAGAGAGCTCCTTTGCCCCTTTGCTCTGTGAGAACACAGAAGACAGCTGTCTACAGAAGCAGGCTCTCACCAGACACTGAACCTGTTGGCACCTTGATTTGGGACTTTCAATCTATAGAACCGTGAAAAATAACTGTTTGTTGTTTAAGTTACCTGGGACTTAAGCTAGGAGAATCCCGGGTGTTAGGAAAATCATGAGCTACTCTGTAGAAAGAACTCATCTCTATAGAAACTGAAATCCCTAATGGCAAATAAAGAGTAAGTATTCATGACATTCCTTAGGAACTCTGTGTGTGTGTGTGTGTGTGTGTGTGTGCGCGTGCGTGTGCGCATGTGTCTTGGCCTTGTGAAAGAATAATAATGTCGTTGGATGAATATTTATTTAGAGCCCCAAGCAAACCTGGTACCCTTCTTAAGGAATTTGCAGGGAAAATGTATACTGAATAAGTATCCCTGTTCTGGGCTCTGGGGGGATTCTTAAGCACTGAGGTCACTTCTGAGAAAAAGAGGTGTTAAGCTGAGACTTGATAGATGGACAACGGTAGGGGTTAGAAGGGTGTACCAGGTACCAAGCAGAGCAGGCAGTGGACAAAGGCCCAGAGACTTGGAGGAGCCCCGTTTTCAGGGCCAGCTGAGGTGGGCTGGATGTGGAGCCCGTCAGGGAAAGGTGAGAAGAGATTGGAGGGGTGGGCCAGGGTCACTTGTACAGGGGTTTGTAAGCCTGGTCATTTATAGCTTTATTCTGAGGGTGCTGGGAAGTTGTGAGGGGGTTGGAACAGAATTTTGAGCAGAAGGGGGGCCAGAGAATGTCCTGAGTATCGTCCCCAGGCTGGCTATCAACTCAGCATTCGAGGCGCCCAGCCCTCCTGGGCTACAGGGAGCGGTGTGGTCACTGTGTAGCTTTCAGGGAGACACTGCCCACACTGACCGTGTGGTTAGGCACAGTGACCCCAGTCATCAATTCACAAGCAGCATGCTACACATTCCTCACTCCTTAAGTGATGGGAGGGAAACGGAGGAGAAACAGAGCCGTGAGTTTTCGTGTCGGTGATGGAATGAACTGCCTCTGATTGACCGCAGCAACACTGAAGGGTTCTCATTCTCACTCAGCAGATAAGAGATGAGTTAGAGACACTCTTCTAGGTACCTGGGGTGTGGCAGTGAGCAAAACAGAACAAATAAAAATTCTGTATCTCTGGAACTTGTATTTGAGGGCAGGGCGGGGAGCGATGTTGATTTCTGCCATTAAGTTCTTAATTTCTTGGATGCTGAAGCTGCTTGGGTTTAGGGCTGTTTAGAGACTCTCCTCTTCCTCTGTGGTTTAAGCGGTTGTCACCTTTGCAGTGAGATAAGTTACCTGCAAGGGCTTTTAAGAGAGTGAGCTGTCTTTTCTCCTGTCCTGTGGATGTAACGTTTGGGAGGAGGTGTTCTCAGTGAAGCATGGAGGTCATGGCAGCTAACATCTGAATGTTTACTCTGTGCCCGGCACGGGTCTAAGTGTCAGACTTGATTAATTCAGTCATCTGCACAAAACTTACTGGAAAGGAGTTGCCAGCATTTTCCAGGTGAGGAAACCGATGCTTAGAAGAATGTGTGACCCACCCAAGCTGTAATGGCAGAGCTGAGGTCAAAATGAGAGACGTTGGGTACTGACGGTGGGACAGTGATCCCTGGAGGGAGTCAGGAAGATGTCTCGGGATCGAGTGATCTCGCTGTCACTTCACAGCACACCAACAGCCTTCCTGGGCCTCCCAAGGCGCACAGAGTAAGATGTCCCTGCGGTGGGACTCTGAGGCCCTGCACCCGTTAGCCCCTGTTTCTCTCTTCAGCCCTGATTCTGGGCACACCTCCCACTCTTTCCCCTCTGGGCCATACAGACCTCCTTTTTTTCAGTCCACGGTGCTTCCTCTGGTCCTTTGCCCTCAGAGCCTTTGCACAGGCTACTCCTGATGCCTAGAATTATCTTCTTCACTCTTTTCATTGTTGTGTATTTTCTCTAACACCAACTTAGATCTCATTTCAGAGGTCCTTTGCTTTGGGAAGCCATGTCTAACTTCCCTAACTAGATCACATGCCCCCGTTACCATTTCTGTTAATTCCGTGTCCCTCTGCATTGCAACACTTAGGAAAATCGCCTTTGCATATCCACTAGTGCAGCGATTCTCAAAATACGATCTTCACATCAGCAGCAGCATCACCATCGGGGAACTTGTTAGAAGTGCAGATTCTCCCTCCAACCCCCAGAGACTCTGAGGATGGGGCCCACCAGTCCACGTTTCTCTAAGTGTCTGGATGATTCTAGAAGCAGTGTTTCGGGGTCCTTTTTTAATCACTGTCTTAATGGGTGGGGCCTCGTAGGCTCCATCAGACCAGAACCTGAGTTGTTATTGTTTTTCTTCACTTTCTGTATGGCCCATATCAGCTATTAAGAGTTGTTTAGTGAATAAATGAAAGAGCACATTTGATTTTTGTACTAACATTTAAAAGTGGTATTATTTTCAACTTTACAGATAAAAACGGAAGCTTTGGAGTTCTAGTGGCTGCTAGGCTTGTCCAGTGAATTTGCAAGTTTTCCCTTTGGAGGAAATATCAAAGATAAGGCAGCTTTAGGTACAAAACTTCAAGCAGATTCCATTGATCTTTAAGGGATACAGTAAGGAAGAGATGATGGTGCCCAGACTGAAATGAACATGCTTTCTTCCTTCCTTACCTTGGTGTTTGACTGCACTGTACTCGGTGCTCTTGGGGTTACCCAGATGAGCACTGTGCTAAAAGAGCCTCTGTTGTCCGTGTGTCTACCTGTATATTGTGTTTATGTACACTCTGTACACATGCATATTTTTATATTAAACTGCTAGGTAGTGTTGTGCTCTGAAAAAAATGAAAATGTTAGTTGCTCAGTCATGTCTGACCTCCTCTATCCATGGAATTCTGCCAGCAAGGGTACAGAAGTGGGTAGCCATTCCCTTCTCCAGGGGAACTTCCCAGCCCAGGAACCTGAGTCTCCTGTGTGGCAAGCAGTTTCTCTACCATCTGAGCCAGTGCTCTAGAGAATGATAAGCAGAGGACAAAATATTTTCAATTAAAAAATGTTGTTTGCCTTATGGATTTACATGATGTTTTTGGACATGGAAATGATGAGAGAAATTTCTCACAAGGCTGATTGTAGCAACTAAAAAGATGTTAGAAATATTCTGTTTCTTGTTGAATTATTTGCTCTACGCCATTGGATACCCTGGACAATATTTATGCATTTTGGGTGGGAAATATAGTATCCAAGGGAAACAATTTCCTCATTAAACACTTCAAACTGATTGGACATAGAATGAGAGTTTGGTTGTACTTGCTGGTCTAAATCATTTATGCCGTTTCTCCCTTGCTCCTACTTTAAAAAATTGCCTTTGTTTAAGGGAAAAAAAATAAAACAGCTGTACTTGGCAGCTGGTTTGGACTCATGGCATTGAGGAACTGGGGAATTTGCAAAATTAAGAGCTATATATAGATCTCAGCTCCAGGATGAGACTGTTTAACGGTGTGCCACCAGATCTGGTCTGTGAGATAGACTGATTAAAATCTTATTTACATTTCTTCTAAGTTCTTACAATGTCTATTTTTCTTCCCTTAATTTTTCATTTGGTGGGTTGTCAGATTTGGTGGAAGGGAAAGCTGATGCGGTTTAGTGTTTAACGGACTGTTTTCTCTTTCCAGCTGATGTCTGTTATATTTTGTATTTACTCTGCATTTGGAAATTAGCTTTGCTGTGTCAGCCAAAGGTGTTGCTGTGTTTTTGAACATGCTCCCACTCCACCTTTTAAAATATACATACATACATATATATATATATATATATATATATATATATATATATATATACACACACTTACCTAGATTTTAAGGTTGATGGCTCAGATTTTCATAATGATGATTAAACTGGGGTTCTGTGTAGCTAAATTCATTAACAGACATCACACATCTCCAGCATTCTGGGCAGAACTAGGCACCGGGAAAGGCATGGGGTTTGTCTTCAAAGTAGTGAGCCTCTCAGTTGCACAAAGAAGGCACAAAGAAGGCACAAAGGATAATCGCTAAATAACGTGGTCCATGTAGTGGAATTTTCAATGCTCTGTGGTGTCCTAGGATGGATCCTGGAACAGAAGGAGGTCATTAGTGGAAAACTGCTGAAATCTCAATAGTCTGAAGTTTGGTTAGTGGTAACGGGCCAATGTTAGTATCTCGGTTTTGACAAAGACGTGAACATTAGGCAAAACTACGAGAACTGGCTGTGCTAGACTTGTAGTTTTTTTGTGGGTCTAAAATTATTCCAAAATAAAATGTTTATGTTTAAATAAAAGCACTAGGGTTCTGGGCTTCCCTGGTGGCTCACCTAGGAAAGAATCTGCTTGCAGGAAACCTGGGTTCAATCCCTGGGTAGGGAAGAGCCCCTGGAGAAAGGAATGACAACCCCCTCCAGTATTCTTGCCTGGAGAATTCCATGGACAGAGGAGCCTGGTGGGATACAGTCCATGGGGCTGTGAAGAGTCAAACATGACCGAGTGATTAACACTTGCACTGGGGTTTTAGTAGGAACTTCATTGAAAATTCCTGTGATATTTGTGGGATATCATAGCACCCTATTCTTGTTCCCTCTCCCCCAGGGCCTTAGAAGATGTGTGAGGAATTGACTGACCATTGGGGAATGAATTGGCCTTTTGTAGGTCAGGGTTGAGCAAAATAACCATGGTCTTGGGAAGCCACACTAAGGCTTGACTTCATGACCCTGACTCCTCTTTGCCACTCTGTGTAATCTAGGGGCAGTGAATTCATCTGAGGCTTGGGCTTTTGGTGTGTATAACGAACATACCTAGAAGAAGCATAAACTGGAATCAAGATTGCCAGGAGAAATATCAGTAACTTCAGATATGCAGATGACACCATCCTTATGGCAGAAAGTGAAGAGGAACTAAAAAGCCTCATGATGAAAGTGAAAGAGGAGAGTGAACAAGTTGGCTTAAAGCTCAACATTCAGAAGATGAAGATCATGGCATCTGGTCCCATCACTTCATGGCAAACAGATGGGGAAACAGTGGAAACAATGTCAGACTTTATTTTTTGGGGCTCCAAAATCACCGCAGATGGTGATTGTAGCCATGAAATTAAAAGATCCTTACGCCTTGGAAAGAAAGTTTTGACCAACCTAGATAGCATATTCAAAAGCAGAGACATTACTTTGCCAACAAAGGTCCATTTAGTCAAGGCTATGGTTTTTCCTGTGGTCATGTATGGATGTGAGAGTTGGACTGTGAAGAAGGCTGAGCGCCGAAGAATTGATGCCTTTGAACTGTGGTGTTGGAGAAGACTCTTGAGAGTCCCTTGGATTGCAGGGAGATCCAACCAGTCCATTCTGAAGGAGATCAGTCCTGGGTGTTCTTTGGAAGGACTCATGCTGAAGCTGAAACTCCAGTACTTTGGCCACCTCATGCGAAGAGTTGACTCATTGGAAAAGACTCTGATGCTGGGAGGGATTGGGGGCAGGAGAAGAAGGGGATGACCGAGAATGAGATGGCTGGATGGCATCACCGACTCAATGGACATAAGTTTGGGTGAATTCTGAGAGTTGGTGATGGACAGGGAGGCCTGGCGTGCTGTGGTTTATGGGGTTGCAAAGAGTCAGACATGACTGAGCAACTGAACGAACATACCATTTTGCTGGTGTGGATGTTGGGATTACTGTGCATAGTGAATTTTTTAAAAAATGTTTATTTATTTATGATTGTGCTGGCTCTTTGCTGCTGCACACGGCCTTTATCAGTTGCGTGGGGCAGGCGCTACTCTAACTGCAGCGTGTGGGCTTCTCACTGAGGTGGCTTCTTCTGTGGAGCACAGGCTCTAGTGGGTTGTGGTGCATGGGCTTAGGTGCCCAGCAGCATGTGGGACCTTCCCAGACCAGACAGTGAACACATGTCTCCTGCATTGGCAGGCTGATTCTTAACCACTGAACCACCAGGGCAGCCCCTGTACAATAAATTTAAAATGAAGTAATGCCTTGAAAGTACTGTCATTGCTGTGCTCTGGAAATGTGGGAGAGGTATTGGAAGACGGTCCAGCCATGGCGCAGGTGTTTAATGACAGATGAGAGCATTACTTCCCAGACTTGCACCATCAACAGCCTGAAAGCTGATTCTTTATCGATGAGAGACAAGTCCTTCCTTGGGAAAATGATATGTGCTTTATTCTCTACTGGGGACTGCATAAGTATCTCCGCCTCCTCTCCACCTTTGGTGTGCCTGCATAGGGCAGTTTCGGACAGCGGTCTTTTGCATCATTTCAGTAGCTCTGCTCTGGAAGTTCCACCTTGGGGCAGCTCCATCCTTTTATGTTCCTCTCGGTGCCTCAAAGGGTCTCTTCACCTTGCTGTACTGTTAAAGGTATCCTTGTCTGAGAATGCTCCAAGGCCCTCCTCCCTTATGCCTCCAGGGCTCACTTTATCACTCCATCCCCTTTTGCTTTATTTCAGCATACTTAGCATAAAGTCTGTAGCCATGGGATGCAAAGACTTCACTTAGTTGACCTGTGGCCTGAGCAGCGTCCTTCACAAGGAGGGATAGCCTTGGACTTTCCCTTGAGGAGAAACCCATCTAATGTGCAGTTGCGGTTTCTTTCAGTTTGCTGTCTGTGTACCAGCAAAGCAGCAATGCTGGCTCAGGAAAGAGGAACCCTACCCTCCAGTTTTGAATTTCCTGGTGCAGGAGAAATTTCTGGTGTTGGTCAGCTTCACCTGTACCACAGGTGCACTGTGAGGGCCTGCTTCTGTAGAGTCGGGGTGGGAGTGTCCAGCACTGGAGGGTCAGTGGGTTGCTGCCCACATGACAGTTACTACCTCGGGAGACAGGGGTCATGCATTCCACATTCTCACACTGTCAGGTGTATGTAAATCAGTGCCCAGTTGGTATTATTACCAATTGGCACCCCACTCCAGTACTCTTGCCTGGAAAATCCCATGGACAGAGGAGCCGGGTGGGCTACAGACCATGGGGTCACTAAGCTTTGGACACGACTGAGTGACTTCACTTTCACTTTTCACTTTCATGCACTGGAGAAGGAAATGGCAACCCACTCCAGTGTTCTTGCCTGGAGAATCCCAGGGACGGGGGAGCCTGGTAGGCTGCCGTCTATGGGGTCACAGAGAGTCGGACATGACTGAAGCGATTTGGCAGCAGCAGCAGCAGCAGCAGCAGCTAATAATATTAATAATATTAATTAATATAATATTTAATAATTTAATAATATTAAAGCCATTAAATAAACTCTTACTGCGAGCCAGTTTCTAACTAGGTTTCTTTATAGATAATATTTGGTATTCCCAATAATACTGGAAGATACTACTCTTAAAAGTAATTTTTACAAATGAGGAAACTGGGACTCAGGTAAGTTACATAACCCTAAGCTTATAGGAAGCAGAGGGGAACATGATTTTGGTTTAGCAAATACGTAGATGCTCACTGATGAAAGGTTGTTGTATCACGACGCCGGGATTCTTGGCCCCCGGAGGAGAAGAATTCAATCCAGGGCCAGAGATGAGGCTTGATCACTCAGAGCTTTTGTGTAATTAAGTTTTATTACAGTATAAAGGAGATAGAAGAAGCTTCTGACATAGGCATCAGAAGGGGGTAGAAAGAGTACCCGCTTGTTAGTGTTAGCAATGAAGTTATATACTCTCCAGTGAATGCAAAGAACGTCTGGAGGTTGTAAAGACCTCACCAGACCTACTCCCATAATTTACATTTTAAGATAACAGAATTAGCCAGAAAGTGCATCATGAGAAACGCTGGACTGGAAGAAACACAAGCTGGAATCAAGATTGCCGGGAGAAATATCAATAACCTCAGATATGCACATGACACCACCCTTATGGCAGAAAGTGAAGAGGAGCTAAAAAGCCTCTTGATGAAAGTGAAAGAGGAGAGCGAAAAAGTTGGCTTAAAGCTCAGCATTCAGAAAACAAAGATCATGGCATCCGGTCCCATCACTTCATGGGAAATAGATAGGGAAACAGTAGAAACAGTGAGAGACTTTATTTTTTTGGGCTCCAAAATCACTGCAGATGGTGACTGCAGCCATGAAATTAAAAGACGCTTACTCCTTGGAAGAAAAGTTATGACCAACCTAGATAGTATATTCAAAAGCAGAGACATTACTTTGCCGACTAAGGTCCGTCTAGTCAAGGCTATGGTTTTTCCTGTGGTCATGTATGGATGTGAGAGTTGGACTGTGAAGAAGGCAGAGCACCAAAGAATTGATGCTTTTGAAGTGTGGTGTTGGAGAAGACTCTTGAGAGTCCCTTGGACTGCAAGGAGATCCAACCAGTCCATTCTGAAGGAGATCAACCCTGGGATTTCTTGGGAAAGAATGATGCTAAAGCTGAAGCTCCAGTACTTTGGCCACCTCATGCGAACAGTTGACTCATTGGAAAAGACTCTGTTGCTAGGAGGGATTGGGGGCAGGAGGAGAATGGGACGACCGAGGATGATATGGCTGGATGGCATCATGGACTCAATGGACGTGAGTCTGAGTGAACTCCAGGTGATGGTGATGGACAGGGAGGCCTGGTGTGCTGTGATTCATGGGGTTGCAAAGAGTCGGACACGACTGAGCGATTGAACTGAACTGAACTGAACTGAATCCTTGTAAAGAGCAGGTCTACTCCCATAATTTACAGAATTAGCCAGAAGGTTTAATCCAGAGACTGTCCTCAGGCATAATACATTGTTGTTATATAATCCTGAGGAATGTAGAGAAGGAAAAAAGTTCATCCTTTTTTCCTCCTTGAGAATTCCAGACCCTCTCTCCTTGGGGACCCCTAGACTTCTTATCAACCTGCCTAGGAAATAACTCTCTCACTGACATGCTGCTTTTCCTAATTCATATCACACATCAGTCGTCAATCTTCACATACAATCCACTGACCACCCTACCCCAACCCCCTGCCAAAGATTCTAGAATTGACCTCACAGTGTCTCATAACCCTGACTCTAGGCAATCATCATTTATTGATTAGGGTTGACATAGAAGATAAATCCTATTTTCCATCCAGTAAGTAAATGTTTGTTGAAAGGAAGAAGCATACAGATCCCTGGGAGGAGGTAATCAAGGAAGATCTTCACAGAGGAGCATAAGTTTAACTCAGTCTTGGAAGGAAAATTAGGACCTGGATAAGCAGTTAATTATGATAGTATTTTAATTATTGAGTGCTTACTGGCTGTCAGCTCTTGCCCATGGCTGATGTTAAGTCATTTAAAACCCATGGCATTTCTGGAAGATGCTTACCAATAGAATCCCCACTTCTCAGAGGAGAAACAAAAGCATTGAAAGATTAGGAAGCTTATAAAAAATCCCAGAGTCCATTGAAAGCAAGGCCAGAATTCCCACCCAGGCGGTGTGGATCTGCAGCCTGTCCTTTTGTAAGTGAGCAGAATTACCTAATTACTGGTGTATCTTCAGTGTATGGCACAGAGTTGTTGTTCAGTCGCTCAGCCGTGTCTTTCTCTCTGCAACCCCATGGACTGCAGCACACCAGGCTTCCCCATCCTTCACCATCTCCCAGAGTTTACTCAAACTCATGTCCATTGAATTGGTGATGCCATCCAATCATCTCATCCTCTGTCATCCCCTTCTCCTCTTGCCTTCTATCTTTCCCAGCATTGGAGTCTTTTTCCAGTGAGTATGTTCTTTGTATCAGGGTGGCCAAAGTATTGGAGTTTCAGCTTTAGCGTCAGTCCTTCCAATGAATATTTGGTGTTGATTTCCTTTAGGGTTGACTGGTTTGATCTTCTTGCAATCTAGGGGACTCTCCATAGTCTTCTCCAACATCATAGTTCAAAAGCATCAAGTCTTCAATGCTTAGCCTTCTTTATGGTCCAACTCTCACATCTGTATATGACTACTGGATAAAAACATAGCTTTGGCTAGATGGACCTTTGTTGGCAAAGGAATTTGGCTAGATGGACCTTTGTTGGCAAAGGAATTTCTCTGCTTTTTAATATGCTGTCTAGATTTGAAATAGCTTTTCTTCCAAGGCCAAACATCTTAATTTCACAGCTGCAGTCACTGTCTGCAGGGATTTTAGAGCTCAAGAAAATAAAATCTGTCACTCTTTCCATTGTTTCCCCATCTATCTGCTATGCAGTGATGGGACCAGATGCCATGATCTTAGTTTTTTGAATGTTGAGTTTTAAGCCGGCTTCTTCACTGTGCTCTTTTATCCACATCAAGAGGCCTTTTCGTTCCTTTTCAGTTTCTGCCTCATCTGCACATCTGAGGTTATTGATATTCCTCCCAGCAATCTTGATTCCAGTCTGTGATTCATCCAGCCTGGCATTTCACATGATGTATTCTACATATAAGTTAAATAAACAAGGTGACAATATACAACCTTGATGTACTCCTTTCCCAGTTTTGAATCAGTCCATGTACGCCTCTAACTGTTTCTTCTTGTCCTGCATACAGGTTTCTCAGGAGGCAGGTAAGGTGGTCTGGTATTCCTGTCTCTTTCAGAATTTTCCACAGTTTGTTGTGATTCACATAGTCAAAGGCTTTGGTAGAGTCAATAAAGCAGAAGTAGATTTTTTTTCTGGAATTTTCTTGCTTTTCCTATGATCCAGTAGATGTCGGCGTTTGATTTCTGATTCCTCTGCTTTTTCTAAATCCATCTTGAACATGTGAAAGTTCTCAGTTCACATACTACTGAAGCCTAGCTTGAAGGATTTTGAGCATTACCTTGCTAGTGTGTGAAATGAGTACAATTGTGCTGTAGTTTGAGCTTTCTTTGGCTTTGCCTTTCTTTGGGATTGGAATGAAAACTGACCTTTTACAGTCCTGTGGACTGTGGAGTCCTTAGCAGCTTGTAGCAGCCCTGCAGACGGCTATTACCCCTGTGGCCACAGGACTGGCCTGGCACATAGTAGGTGCTTAATATATAGTGAATGAATGAATACCTTTTTCCTTTGGTTAAATAAGGGATGAAAGGCATTCCAGTTAGAGGGGAGAGCAAAGGCAATGACACAGAGGAGGAAATACCCATGATGTGTAGTGATAAGTAGGTTTCTATGTGGGGCAGGAATTGACTATGGAAATGGCAAGGCGGACTGGAGCCAGCCTGAGTCATTTGGGCTTTGCTTGGTTTGGTTGTCATCAAGACCATGAGGTTTGCACATATTATCTCTGGTATATTGTACAATTTCACATGGTGAATATTGTGTGACTACCTAGTGGTGAAATGCAGTCTAAATAAAAAAATCTGTCCGCCAATTTTTTCTCAGAAGCCCTTTGACTAGTGAGTCAAGACTAGAGGAATGATGTGCCTGTGGAAGTGGAAAGAGTTAGAATTTTCTGAGGAGAATATCAGCATGAGGAAGTGGAAGGCATCCTGGCCTGGAAAAGAGGAGGTGAATGTCTGTTTCAACAAGGTGTTAGTCATTGACTTCTATTTCCTTTGCTTTTCAGAGTTGTAATAACCAAACAGAGCAGTTTAGATCACTTTAATAATATAGTTGGAATTTTCTGAGCAACTTTCTGTTTCATATAAATTGAAGGTACTTCAGTGCATTTCATTATGTTATTACCCTAGAATAC
The DNA here is from genome assembly GCF_042477335.2 of Ovis canadensis. NCBI lineage: Eukaryota > Metazoa > Chordata > Mammalia > Artiodactyla > Bovidae > Ovis > Ovis canadensis. Next base: position 100,338,489 of record NC_091251.1, read on the forward strand.
CGTATCTGGAACTGGGGGAATGTTAATAATCAAAGAGAATCTTCCCTGATAATTCAACCACAGGAAAGGACAAAAATGAATGGAAATCCCTCAACATATCATTCTTCTCCCTCCTGACTGTTTACAATGTGTATTTCTTCTTAAGTCCTCGGTATCCTAAGAAAAATCCTCTGACTGGGAAAATGGAAATTAATCCAGCTAGTATTTGGATTCTTGCTGATAATAAAGTCAAGAGAAATTATTCTTGTGTTACCAATAGGCTGAGAGTATAGAAGTTAAAATCCATTTAAAATGAAACAAAACGGGGGGATTGTCCATGAAAGAAGGCGGCTTTGTGAATGCCCGGGTGGCTCTGGTTTCCAGGGGGATTGTGCAGTCAATCAATCTCTCTGAAGATATTTGGCTTGTTTAACTCAATGACATTTTCACTCATCCTGCTTTTATTTCTCAGCTCAGCCAGAGGAGACCATATCAGTTCTAAACAATACTGAGGTTGGACCTTTATTCTGTTGTGTTTTCCCATCTGTAAACTCTTATCAGGGTGATCAAATTGTGAATGAAACCTAGCAGTTTGAAAAAAAAATAATCATTTTGTTAATGAAAGTCTGTGGCTGGTGAAAAATACACAGCGGGACCTCATTTGAAGAATTACCCAGGATTAAGGAAAAACTGCCCTTCACAGAAACTACTCTCAGGAATATCTGTGTGTAAACATGTGAGACATGAGGGTCCATGGGCATTTTTTGGACAGTGTTTGGTATAAACCCTGGGAGAGAAGTGAAATAACAAGAACGTAATGGCTTGTAGAGTTTATTCAGATATGTTTGTGTACATTATCCCAGTGGAACCCTCATAAAAATTCACATCAAATTGGGGGGTTGTTATCCTCATTTTCATATGAGGAAATTGAAGTTCAGATGGGTTAGAAGCCTAGCCTCCGGCCACCCATAGAGAAAGTAGGAGCAGGGAGTCAAAGCCAGATCTGTCTCCAAAGACCATCTTCTTAACCACTGAATTATTGATAAATAGTGGTTCTCAAATGTTTGTTTCCTATAAAAGCATCATTGTCTGTGATGGACCAAGCCCTGCTTCTCAGGAAGTCGTGATCGGTTGATGGCTCCTAACTTCTAGCATATAACATATCTCCCTGAGCCTGCCACCTACTGCAAAGTGTGCTATTTATTCATTTTATTCTTGCAGTCTTTAAAATTGGAAAGCATTCCAGTTTAGGAATGAAAATACCCACCATGAGGGACAGAGTTGGATAAGGCAGTGGACAGGCATAGGCCAACTGTGACTCTGCCTCTGAGAAAGTTACCTCATGTTTTGGAGCCTCAGCTTCCTCACTTGAATGATGGAGCTTACACTAATACAAGCCACATATTTTCTGTAATTATAAGTGTGGTGATGTCTGCAGCCTAGGCCATTGGAGATGTCAACAAGTGGCTATTGGATGAAAAGAGAGATGAGTAAGACACAGTCTCTGTGTCTTAAGGAAGTTAAGAACTCATTGTCCAAGGGACGGGGAAACGGACACCTAATCAGTATCTGTCCAGTTTCCTTAGATGAAAAGTGAAGGAAATGATACTGTTTATCTCTTAGGGTAATGGTTAGATGGGATAAGGCATGGAGAACACTTAGAATATTCCCTGACTGTGTAGTCAGTGTTCAATAAATTCTAGCTATACTAATTATCGTTAAAGCTAACATGGTCTTGCACCAGTGTTATGGTTGGAAGAGGGCCCATTGTCAGGTCAAGTCAGTGTAGACTTCATAAAAACAGTAACACCTGAACTGATGTTTTGATGACTGTATAAGAGCTTGCAACACTGTCTAAAATTTTGCTTCCTAATGGTTGATTTTCTAAATAAGCTGTGGTTCAGTGGAGTGAAAGTTGGTAAAACAGGAGTGTTGGCATGTGTTGGTGCGAGGGTGGAAGGGAATGTTGTGCCATTGCACGCAGTCTTGAAATTTATGAAAACAAAGTATACAGCAAAATGCAGATTAAAGACAACACTGATCCCTTTGCTGCTAACCCACTACATAAATAGGAACCTTAGCACATGTTTAGGAGCAATATTCTTTGGGTTTTAATTGTAAAGAAAATAGAGATAATAGAACAAAAGCAGTCAGATCCTGGTTTATGACTTACTAGCTGGGTGATCTTGAAATAATTACATGACTTTCTGAGGTTTCACTTCCCCAAATCTACAAAGGAAGTAATGATTACATACCTTGAACTATTGTTGTAAACATTTGGGGCAATACACATACAGTGTGTGATATATTGGTTGTTATTGCTGTCCAGTCGCTTAGTCATGTCTAACTCTTTGCAACCCCATGGACTGCAGCACTCCAGGCTTCCCTGTCCTTCACTGTCTTCCCGAGTTTGCTCAAACTCATGTGTACTGACTCAGTGATGCCATCCAGGAATCTCATCCTCTGTCGCCCCTTTCTCTTCCTGCTCTCAATTCTTCCCAGTGTCAGTGTGTTTTCCAATGAATCGGCTCTTTGCAGCAGGTGGCCAAAGTAGTGGACCTTCCGCATCAGTCTTTCCAATGAATATTCAGGACTGATTTTCATGAGGATTGACTGGTTTGATCTTGCAGTCCAGTGGACTCTGGGGAGTCTTCTCCAGCACCACAATTCAAAAGCATCAATTCTTCAGTGCTTGGCCTTCTTTACGGTCCAGCTCTCACATCCATACATGACTACTGGAAAAACAATAGCTTTGACTATACAGACTTTTGTTGGAAAAATGTTATCTTTGCTTTTCAACATGCTCTGTGGATTTGTCGCCGCTTTCCTTCCAAGGAGCAAGCATCTTTTAATTTCATGGCTGCAGTCACTGTCCGCATTGATTTTGGAGCCCAAGAAAATTGTCACTGTTTCACTTTTTCCCTATTTGCCATGAAGTGATGAGACTGGATGCCATGATCTTAGTTTTCTGAATGCTGAGTTTTAGCCAGTTTTTTCACTCTCTTCTTTCACCTTCATCAAGAGGTTCTTTTAGCACCTCTTCACTTTCTGCCTTTAGAGTGGTATCATCTGCTTATCTGAGGTTGTTGTTATTTCTCCCCACAGTCTTGATCTTGGCATACTGGCAGATTCTCAGCAAAAGAAAAATGTTATTTATTTATGTATTTAAAAATTGAATTACAATTTATATTTGCATATAAATATGTAGTTATACACTTACATAATATATGATGTGTGTGTTAGTCACTCAGTCTTGCCCAACTCTTTGTGACCTCATGGACTGTAGCTCATCAGGCTCCACTGTCCATTCTTACTTATAATTCTCCTGGTAAGAATTCTGGAGTGGTTGCCATTTCCTTCTCCAGGGGATCTTCCTGAATTTGGGTCTCCTGCATTGCAGGCAGATTGTTTACCATCTGAGTCACCAGGGAAGCCCATAATATATGGTACATAATATAGTCATACTTCTATTTATAATTATAGCTAAGTGCCTAGAACTGTGCTGAGGACTCTATAGGAATTGTCTCTTTTAATCTTCTCCATAAGTACATGGGTGAAAAATAAATTCATGAGTACATAGGGATATTATCCTTATTTTGCAGGAAAGAAAATTCAAGCTTAGAAAGTATATGACTGTCACAATGGCATGGTGACATGATTGATGGAATGATGCCAGTAGGCTTCGTCGAGGATATTAAGTTTCTTTAATAACAAAGGACACAGCAGCATACAGAGGTGGTATAGTGGACAGCTCTTAAAGCAGCAGCTGCAAGAGAGAGGTGCGGATTCTCAGGTCTCCCAGTGCGCACCTTGGGGCAGGCAGCTATGGACGCATCACCTGTCTGAGACAAGGATTCCACTGGGTACAAGACACTGCTTTACAGTTCTCCAGGTGGGGGTTCATTTCCAGGCACTTCTGCCTCTACACCTCCCTCTTTTCGAAAGAAATTCTGTCGACCTCCTGGCTGGCCTGTTCACCAGCCTTGAGTGATGAGTGCCAAGCAACTCAGAACGTTTCTCATAGTTGACTGTGACAGCAGATGTCAGTTCCTCAGGAGCAGTCCCTGAGGGAATGGGCTTTAGATCCATCTAAAGTTCACTGCTGCAGCAGTCCCCAACCTTTTTGGCACCTGGGGCTGGTTTCATGGAAGACAACTTTTCCATGGAGCAGGAGAGCGGTGGGATGGTTTTGGAATGATTCAAGTGCATTGCATTTATTTTTGTGCTTTATTTCTCTTTTTATTACATCAGCTCCACCTCAGGTCATCAGGCATTAGGTCCTGGAGGTTGGGGACCCATGCCCTACTGTACAACTTGCCCAAGATCATTCAATCAGTGCATGAGAAAATTAGAGCTCCCAGGTGAGCTGTGAGACCCCTGGGTGCTCCTAATGATCACTCCTATTCACAGTTAAGATGTGGATTGTGCATATAATTTGCAAATTAATTAAGAGCAGAAGGAGGGAAGCAAAAACATCACCTTCAAAACAACAGAAATTAGATATTCTATTAGAAAATTATGTATTTCCTGATGCTGTTAGAAGTAAGGATCCAAATGGTTAAAGAAGAGAGCTGACCAGGGGCTAGAGTAACTGCTGAGGAGAAGGTACATTCCAGGTAGGCCAACAACTCCTTCCAGGAGGGCTTACTGTCTTTCTGACACCATCAGGCTTCCTGTGTCTCAGCTGAAATGTCCTCTGAGCTCATAGTCCTCTGAGCATGAAGCTGCCTGTCAGACTCCAAAACAACACATGGGAAACAACGGCAACTTTTCACTTTTTACTTCATTTATCTTTTATTGTTTGGTTTAGCCGTATGCGATTGATTTGCTCTGGCTCCATAAAGAATAACAAGTGCTAAGCCTAAGACATTCTGTAAGAATGTGAGGAATTTTTCTCCCGCTTTGCCAAAGTGACTGCTGGCTTGGGGAGAAGTTTAGAATGAGTGCTGAGAAGCAACTTACAGAGGAGGATGTGGCCATTTCCTGAGCATAGAAAATTGTGAGAAAATACTCAGGGTTGAGATAATACAAAAGAAGAGGGGGTGAATTAGATCAGGCTTCCAAAAGCTTTCCTGAGGAACACACCGTAAGACCTCATTCAGCCAGCTGCCTTCCATGGTCCCTTGACTGCCTGATGGGCATCCAGGTGACTGTACCAGTCTGCCCCGCTCTAGTAAAGGGCTGAACAGTCAACACCTGGGAGGTACCTGTATAATCCTGTCATGACTCCCAAACTAGGAGTAAGACAAAATGTGTTTTGCTACTGAAACACAAAATGTGTTTTTGCTACCTGGCATCAGGTCCCATCACTTCATGGCAAATAGATGAGGAAACAATGGAAACAGTGAGAGACTTTTGTGTGTGTGTATTGTGGGGAGGTGCCAGAATCACTGCAGATGGTGACTGCAGCCAAGAAATTAAAAGACACTTGCTCCTTGAAAGAAAATCTATGACCCACCTGGACAGCATATTAAAAAGCAGAGACATTACTTTACCAGCAACGGTCCATCTAATCAAAGCTATGGTTTTTCCAGTAGTCATGTATGGATGTGAGAGTTGGACTATGAAGAAAGCTGTGCCGAGGTCCAGCCTCAGCAGAGTCCAGGGATATCCTCAGGATTGACGACATCAGTGAATGAAGAAAGATAGATAAAGAGATAAAGAAAGAGACACGGGGTGACCAAGCTTCTTCGAGCGAGGCCCATTTACTTTATTCTTCTCGGGGCTTTTATACCCTGAGTTATACATACAGCAAGGTGAAAAATACAGAGTCAGCTCAACATTCCATCAGTAATAACTTTCATTGAAATCAGGTTTCTTCCTGCAAAAGTCTTATTTTCTGTACATCATCTTCTATTCCGGAGGCCTGTTGATATTCCATGACCTCCTTTTGATAAAGGTTGGTCAGCCAGAACACCAGAACAATGATTTTTCCTTAAAGTGTTTCTTCTTAAATTCTTAGCCTGCGTCACTCTTAAAGTACAGAGTTACATTCTTATGGAGCAAAGATTCAGCAGGTTACAGCAAAGAAAGAACTTATTAACTCAAAGTCTAATGTTGCTAATGCTAAGGCTATTACTTGCTTCTTCTACATCCTGACTATATGCACTCCCAGTAACACAATGGATAAGGGATGTGAGAACTTGGCAGCAAGCATTGCATAGGCCCAACAATGTTGCAAGAGTCTGGATAAAGCTGCCATGTAAGCTAGAATGCTAACAGAGGGTTTGAAACACTCCTTTCATGCCCAGGAGATTTAGAAACTAAAGCCCAAAGTTAACTCTTTTGGTCAGGGACAGACCCCTGCTAATGTCAGAAGAGCTGGTGAAAGACATAAAATAGTAAGACAGACAGATTCTGGTTCAGGGGTAGATGCTCGAGCAGGTCCAGGGGGTCCATTGAGTCCTGAGGCCTTGCTCATCAGGACTCTTCCACATGACCTTGTCATGGGTCAGATGACCCAGGGATTCTCTCAAGTCCTGCATGACCTTGTCATGGGTGGGATCTCCCGTGCTGGCTCCTGGCAAAGCTGAGTGCCAAAGAATTTATGCTTTTGAACTGTGGTGTTGGAGAAGACTCTTGAGAGTCCCTTGGACTACAAGAAGATCCAACTAGTCCATCGTAAAGGAAATCAGTCCTGAATATTCATTGGAAGGACTGATGCTGAAGCTGAAACTCCAATACTTTGGCCACCTGATGTGAAGAACTGACTCATTGGAAAAGACCCTGATGCTGGGAGGGATTGAAGGCTGGAGGAGAAGGGGATGACAGAGGATGAGATGGTTGGATGGCATCACTGACTCAATGGACGTGAGTTTGAGTAAACTCCAGGAGTTGGTGATGGACAGGGAAGCCTGGTGTGTAGCAGTCCATGGAGTCAAAAAGAGTTGGACACAACTGAGCGACTAAATTGACTGACTGAAGGGACTGGGTAGAAGATTATTCAGCCTTCAGTTGGCTGCCCACCTGGCTGTCCAGCTGGAGAGAGGGAACTGAATTCATGCTAAGTCATCTCCACTGGGAAAGAAAGGGTGGAACACCATACCTTCTTCCTAATTACTCTCCCCCTTCTGTTTGCCTAGCATACGTTTAATCAGCCTTAAAGAGCCAAGTAGCTGCTCCTCTTGGAAAGGGTTTTCCTTAGGCATACTTTAGAGTCCCTGTATGCATGTGTTCACGCTCAGTCACTTAAGTTGTGCCCGACTCTTTGTGAGCTCGTGGATTATAGCCCATCAGGCTCCACTGCCCATGGGATTTTCCAGTCGAGAATAGTAGAGTGGGTTGCCATACCCTCCTCCAGAGGATATTTCCAACCCAGGGATCGAACCCAGGTCTCCTGCATTACAGGCAGATTCTTTACTGCTGAGCTGGTGGGGAAGACCATAGCTCCCACATCAGTCCTTAAATGGACTCCATGTGTTACAGTGATTCCCTGACAAGTCGATTTCCCCTACCAGAGTCAGCATGGGATGGGGGAACAGTGGTTTCCTCATCTTTGTACTGCTACTCACTAGTAAAATGCATTTGTTGACCAAAGTGTTTTCAGTAAATGTTTGTTGGATGAATACATATTGAAAGCTGTTGCCTTTACTCCACTCATTGATTCTTTGCACAAGCTCACCTGACTTTTCTTTGTTTTGGTCTGCATATCTGTAGCCTGCTGAGACCTCTTACCTACTAGGCTGTATCAGTAGTTGAAGTGTTCTCTGAACGCCTCAATAATTATGATGAAAACAACCTTAAGAACCTGAAAAAATGAAAGAAAATCCATGTGGATAATTTTTTTTATTTAAAAAAGAACTTTAACAGTCTGTAATTATGCCTGGGAGCCATGAGGCTGCCTGAAATACCTCCAGCTGAAGGAGATAGTATTTACAGAGACTCAGGACCCAGTCTATGAAGCAGTTCTTTGTTTGGCTTAGTGCCAGAGGAACTTCCAGTGAGAGGTAACTCAGCTTTGGGTTTGAGACGTTCTTCCCCAGCTCAAGATGACATATTAAAGAAGGGATATGGTCATTAGGAATGTTCTTTGACAAATATTTGTTGCTATAGGACCTCTAGTTGTCTTCAGTTTGAACAGCTTCTGTTAAAGCAGAATAAGAGCAAAAACCAGCAATGGGAAGGACAAAAGTTCATTGAGCTGCATAAGCAAAATAATTTATCTAGCTTATATACCTATAATTTAGGTTGCAAAAGGAAAATATTTACAGTAGTATACCTAACCAATTACACTGCAAAAAAATTTACTTAAAAACAACAACAACAACAAAAACTTCCAAGTATCTTACTCCTCTCCATTTACGGATAATTTCTGCCTTGAGGCCTAGGTCTGAAGGACAGGGGTCTCCAGAGTTGGTTGCCGATATCTGAATAGGATTCAGTTCCATGTGATGAGCCAGCTCTTGGACTCCCGCATCCCCTCATTGTCGTCTTCTTTGGGTTCAGTGCCTTGCCTCTGTAGGTTCTGAAATGTAGAGGAGCAGTCACAGGAGAGGGCCCAGCGCTGCAATAAAGGGGGCTCATCATCCAACACAGATTTGTGATTTCAGCTCAGCAGCATGTAGCGTCTTAGAAGGAACATGGGCTTCGCAGTCAGCCTGACCTAGCTGAGTTTGAAACCCAGCTGGTCACTCATTCCCTTCGTATCTTGGGCAGGATTTGTGAGCACTGTCTTCCCAACTCACCTCACGTGTCATTCCTCCTTGCGCTGCCATGATGGCTAAGAAGAGATCCTCCACTCTCAAATTATACTTATCTTCCAACATAATTTCCCAGCACTCTCTTATTAGCTCCCTTGTTGCATAACTAATTACCATGGACCTAACTGCTTAAACCGACACAGGCTTATCACCTCATAGTGTCTGGAGGCCTTAAGTCCAGCCACGGGTTGGTTGGAACCCAACTGCTTGAAGTCCCCACAAGGCTCAGTCAAGGTGTCAGCCAGGGCTGTGATCTCATGTGAGACTTGGAATCGTCCTCTGAACTCACATGGTTGTTGCCAGTATTCAGTTCCTTGCGGTTTTAGGACTGAGGGTTTTAGAGGTTGCCCACAGTCCCCTGGGTTTCCCTTGTGGCTCAGCTGGTTAAGAATCTGCCTGCAATGCAGGAGAGACCTGGGTTCTATCCCTCGGTTGGGAAGATCCCCTGGAGAAGGAAAGACTACTCACTCCAGTATTCTGGCCTGGAGAATTCCATGGACTATACAGTCCATTGGGTCATGAAGAGTTGGACACGACAGAGTCCCTTGACATGTGGAACTTTCCATAGGTGGTTCACAGCTGTAAACCAACCTGCTCTTTTGAAGCCCACTAAAGAAAGTCCAGTTTTTATGTATATATTAATGTAATCACACAAGTTAGATCTCATCACCTTTGCTGTAATTTGTTGTTGAGAAGTAAGTCACATGCAAAGAGAGGAAATTACACAAAGGTGTGAACATCTGGAGGTGAGGAGGAGCATTGAGGATCACCATAGGACGTGCCCATCATACTTTCAAAGTGCAACAAGCCACAGTGTGTCCTGTCTGTGTCTGTGTTGGTTGCTAATTGTTTCAGTGAAATTCGTTTCATCTTCCCAAAGAAATCAGAATTGGCAAGCACTTGGGAAAGTGAGAGCTGTTTTCACATTCCTCCCCAGTGTAGAAAAAGATAGCTGATGCAGCATTTTTGTTTTCTGAGACTCCAGACTCAGTCTCAAAATTCTTTGAAGGAAAATGCAGAAGAGAGAAACTACCATTTGATCAGTGTTAGGAGGTGTTATGAAACCCACTTGCCATCCTTGAACTAGACTGTACATCCTGATGAGCTAGGGACATTAGTTTGCCCAGCATCATATAAAGGGAAGTGATGTCAGCCTGGCGCCTGCAGTCCTTAACACACCAGCACCTTTAGTAAGAACAATGATAATTCATGTGGAACTAACAGAAATTTCCACATATAAAGTGTCTCTTTTACTTGGTTCCCTAACAGGAAACATCAGAGAAAAACCTTAAAACTAACTAGATGACAATGCAATAGAACACAATTATGCTTGCAAAGGTGGAAAAAAAGTATAGGTTGTGTAACTAGAGAAATTGTTAACACAACAGTTAAGGCAGTATACGAGTTTGAGTCCCTTGGGAAGGAGAAATGTATCTCTTAATAAGTTTATTCCTCTGGCAATATTTGCTTTTCTTTGTATCATCTCCGTGTGCTGAGAGTTTCCTTATCATGCTTTCATGATTGTTTGAGTGAATTACCAGGGATACTATTAGTTTCATTATATTCTAAGCCTTATAAGAGATAAAAGAACATCCATCCTGTACCTGTCCTTGGGCTCAATTTAAGTTAGAGAAAAACAAAATTCTCTGTACAAGACAAAGTTCTTATAAGATGGCAGAGACATACTATTGATCTAAGGTTCATTTATTTTAATAGAGAACCTTAGTCATGGATTATCAGTGGAAAGCATTATATAGTAAGTGCAATTTTAGCGAGACCTTATTCTTCTAGTTGCATAAGGGATCTCTACAGAATAAGAACAAGAAAAGGTTATTTTACTGGCAAAAATAGAAGAAAGATATATATAGATCTATTTAGATATAAGTACATACAAACATATGTAAATAGGTCACTATGGAGAGCAACCAAGCTGGAATATAGTTTCTACCTTTAAAGAGCTGACACAGTGCAGGTACTTAGTAAGCATGTAATTAATATTTACATATTTCAGGAACAGACTTTGGCACTAAAATGACAGTATTTGTCTATAATCATTTGAACCAGGGGAATGGAAATTGTCAGAAAGCTTCCTGACTGGTGCTGTTAAATCTATAGCCTTATTTTAACCCTGGAGACTATGGATAGTGACTACAGTATTCTGTGGAACAGAATGTATAAAGTGTTTGTAAATACATATTTATGGACTTATTTTATATAATTTCAAGGTTGAGAGTGGTGGAATGTTTCTCAGGATCTAATTATGAATAAGAGATGAACTGTTTGATGTTTCACCTCATCTCAAAAAGTATAATGATGTAATACTGAGATAATCTTAGAAAAATACACTTCAAGTAGGGTATTGTCTTTTGAGCATGTGGAATATGGCAAATGTTGGTGGCTCAGATGGTAAAGAATCTGCCTGCCGTGAGGGAGACCTGGGTTTGATCCCTGGGTCAGGAAGATCCTCTGGAGAAAGAAATGGCAACCCAGTCCAGTGTTCTTGCCTAGAGAACTCCATGGAAGTCTGGAGAACTCCAGAGGCACCTGGCAGGCTATAGTCCATAGTGTCACAAAGAGTCAGACATGACTGAGTGACTACCTACCAGTTACGTAGGGCAGTTGTAAAACAATATTTAAAGTTAATAAACTGGGTGACTTAAAGCAACAGAAGTCAATTACCTCACAGTTCTAGAGGCTAGAAGTAAGCCAGCCCTGGCACTGGCAGGGCCGTGCTGCCTTGGAAGATCTAGAAGGGTATCCTTTCTTGCTCCTTCCTAGCGTCTGCTTGTTTCCAGGAATCCTAGGCATTTCTTGGCTGGTAGAGGCTTCACTCCAATTTCTGCCTCTGTCATCACAGAGCTGTCTTCCTCTCTGTGTGGCTATCTCTGTGTCAAGATTCCCCTTTTAGGGCCAAACCCTATCCAGTATGACTTAAGTTAACTTGAGGTTAACTTTAACTTACATCTATAAAGAACTTATCTCCAAATAAAGTCACATTTATAGGCACTGGGAATTAGGACTTGAATATATATTTTTAAAAGACAGTTCAACCCACAGCAATTACTAATTGGCTTCTCTTCTTCTGAGCTACCCAGTGATTGAAACTTAGTCATTCTCTAGGGAGAAGCACTTTGAAGATAGATGCTATAATCAGAAGGCCCCAGTCGCTTTTAGGTCTAGTCTGCTCACTTTAGTAGACTTCACTTCCGTGCATTATCCTGAACTCAAGGCATAACTCCAAAGAAGTTCAGAAAGCAGTGACAAGGACACATGATCACACCAAAAGTCAGAACAGAGCGAGGACAACACAGGTGAAGTTAGGAGGAGATTCAGAATAGGGAGATGACCAAGCTACTGAGAAGGTGATCGTGGGAGGGCAGTAGCAATTTGGGGGCAGAAACAGTGTTAGCAGAGGCTCAAGAGATTTAAAGCAAAAACAAAAACCAAACAAAACATAGGACATGTTGTATGGCTGACTAGTGTCCAGAATACAGAATCACAGGTTTTGGCCTGTAGGTCTTCATTGTTTCGGAAGAAGAAAAGGAACTGCATGGGGGTTTCCTGTCTCTTTTTATTGCTAGGTTATGAACAGGCAGAGTGTCTCCAGTTCCATGCGTGCATCAGTGTTGCTAAGGGATCTATATGTGTACAGGTGTGATAATAGGATGGATTAATACCACTGGATAATGGGCTTTGGTAATAAGATGTTAACTCTTAAAGCAACACTGTGATTTAGATTGTGTTGATATCCCCATTTTTGTGATAACTAAACTGTGACTTAAAACAGTAGGAAATGAATTCAGGGTTGCATAACTCTGATAAGTGTTGGGTGTATGTATTACGGTTCTCCAGAAAAGCAGAACCCATAGGAGAGATACACACATATATAAACACATACACCCAGAGAGATTTCTGTTAGGAATTGGCTCATACTATGACTATGGAGTCCAAGAATTGTCATGATTTACCATCTGCATGTCAGGAAAGTTGGTGGTGTAATTCAGTCTGAGACCAAAAGTTCTGAGAAACAGAGAGCTGATGTCCAAGGGCAGGAGAAGATGGATGCACCAGTTCAGGCAGAGAGAGCAAATTGCTCCCTTCTGCCTTTTTGTTATGTTTGGGCCCTCAGTGGAAGGAATGATACCCACCCATCTTGGGGAGGTTCATCTACTTTATTTGGTTCACCAATTCAAATACTAACCTCTTCTAGAAACCCCATCTCAGACACACCCTGAAATGATGTCCTACCAGCTGTTTGGGGATTCCTAAGCCCAATCAAAAGTTCACACAAAATTAATCATTACAGACCAGGAACTGAACCCCAATTTGGCTGGTCTCAGAGCACACACAGTGTGCTGGGCTCCAAAATCACTGCAGATGGTGATTGCAGCCATGAAATTTAAAGACGCTTACTCCTTGGAAGGAAAGTTATGACCAACCTAGACAGCATATTCAAAAGCAGCGACATTACTTTGCCAACAAAGGTCCGTCTAGTCAAGGCTATGGTTTTTCCAGTGGTCATGTATGGATGTGAGAATTGGACTATAAAGAAGGCTGAGCACCGAAGAATTGATGCTTTTGAACTGTGGTGTTGGAGAAGACTCTTGAGAGTCCCTTGGACTGCAAGGAGATCCAACCAGTCCATCCTGAAGCAGATCAGTCCCGGGTGTTCTTTGGAAGGACTGATGTTGAAGCTGAAACTCCAATACTTATGGCCACCTGATGCGAAGAGCTGACTCATTTGAAAAGATCCTGATGCTGGGAAAGATTGAGGGCCGGAGGAGAAGGGGACGACAGAGGATGAGACGGTTGGATGGCATCACCAACTCAAAGGACATGGGTTTGGATGGACTCCAGGATTTGGTGATGGACAGGGAGGCCAGGCGTGTTGCGTTTCATGGGGTCACAAAGAGTTGGACACGAGTGAGTGACTGAACTGAACTGAATTTAGAGCACACACTGGTAACTGCACAGCATAGCTTATCTTTGGGCTTGGGGAAACCAGCACTTTGGTGCTATGCTCTTAGCTGTATTTGTTCTCAGAGTGAGTTCTCTCTGTATCATCTTGGGACTAATGCCTGTGTATAGGGAGACTTTTGAAGATAGCAATAATATCCATGCACTTTAGATGAAATGGATCTTGGAACAAAGATGTACAAAGATGGCTCTTGCTTCTCCATTCCTGTTTATAAAAATTGGTGAATTTGCTGACAAGGGAAATAATGGCCAAATGACTCCAGTAGATAAGATAATTTGAGAGTAAAAAATAAAATACCTTAGAGACTTTTACATTATTTGTTTTCCAGATAAAGAATAAAAAATTAAGAGACTCAAAGTGATTTTTCTTTAAAGTGTATGACATTTCATTGTTGATCAGTAATTTTTAAATTAAAAAAAATGTCTAAATCAAAAGGAAAGTTAGTGGCCAGATAATGGCTATTTGAGGCTTTTTCACTCCAAGTTCAGTGTATTTTCTACTATTTTTTTTAAAGGAAAAGTGGCAAAGATTTGGAAAGAAGGAGCAAAGTAAAGTGAGGACAGGTGAGACAGATAGATGGAGGGAGATGTCTGTTGAGTGTACACCTCTCGGGAGGGAGGCTAAAGGGAGCTATTCTGAATCCTGGTACATCCACTCTAAAAAGTGCAGTGACTTTAGTCATTGGAGGCAATGCTTTAGAGGGGAAGCAGCCATCAGAAGAATGCAGTTTCAGGGATGGCCCTTTACAGAAGTCTGTAAGGGTGCTATAAGGGTACTGTGCTGTCATTAATACTTGTCTCATCCTAGTCTCCTGGGCTTAGTAAATGCTTCATACCACTTGAGGAAAGAATGGTTGCTAATTGTGCTGAACACGTTCAGAGGTGGCATCATGGAGTAAGACCGGGCACCCCCAGCCCTAATGGGCTTGATTGTGGTCTCTGGAGTGAAAAGCCGTCTCTCAAAAGCTTCTGCAGAGAAAGCTATTGGGAGGCATGGTAGGAAGATTTAGTGCCGCAATTTGAAGGGTCGATGTCTAAGCTTTTCAATGGCTCCTGACACCTCAGATGGATTCTAGGTGGCTCCCCAAGGGGTACAAGTCTAACCGTCATCTGCATAAATTTATCTCTCTCTGAATAGGGGCCCGTCCTTCTCTTATGAGAGCTCAGCGCCAAGTTTTAGAGGTAGGACCAACACGCCACGTGATGAGTGAGCATTCACTGCTGAGTTGCATACCTTTGATGGCCTATTCAAAGTACAGAGAGAGAAGAGATCAAAGCAGGTGACAGTGCTTAGAATTCTGGAGGGGAGAGTGGCAGAACCTGAAGGCACTTGGCTTGCTCTGGAGAAATGGATAGTTGGCATTAGGATGAATTCCAAGGCTTGAGAAGAGCCTGCAGGGGTGATGGGAGTGCACACACAGAGGCTTGAGTGGAATAGGAAATGTGTGTTCCATTTGATTATATCAAACTGTTTTAGTTTGTCTTGAACACACCCTATCTCTTACTAATTTCCTTTATTTGCCAAAAAAGATATTAACCCTCAGGCTCAGTCTTTAGAGCTGTTATTAACATTATTTTATTTCCATTTTATTTTTATGGCTAACTTCTTTAGGCAAATGATAACTCATTTTCCTTTTTTAGTACTAGTATAAATTTCTTTTCAAATACAAATATGTGGAGTAAAAAGAAGTGAGGCAGTTCAAAGAAAAGGGTAAAGTAAATAAGAATTCAGGATATATCTAGATTTGGGCTTCTCTCATAGCTCACTTGACAAAGAATCTGCCTGCAATGCAGGAGACTTGGATTCAGTCCCTGGGTGGGGAAGATCCTCTAGAGAAGGAAATGGCAACCCACTCCAGTATTCTTACCTGGAGAATCCCATGGACAGAGGAGCCTGGCAGGCTATAGTCCATGCAATCGCTAGAGTGGGACACAGCTTAGCGCCTAAACCACCATATAGATAGATAAATGTGTGCCAATGCTGCGTCATTGATCAGAGTTGGGAAGAGCACTGTTGACAAGTTGCCATTGTGAGATGTTGATCCTGGCCTTTCCATTTCTCATCCTCTTTCCGTTTTCCATGGATATGCCAGCAAAATGGAACTGCTGTTTGTTCCCCATAAACCATCCATACTTGTATCCCTCCTGTCTTATCTTCCAAGTGAAAATGTTTTCTCTGGAGCACTCAAACTAGCCTAACACTAAGTACATGCCAGTAAATATTTGATGAATAAATGAGTGTAAGAAGGAGTCCATAAATAAATCAGGTGTGACTTTTGAAAAAAACTGGCTTGTGATAGGATCTGAACTAGAGTAATGGCAGTGAAAAGCAAGAGAAAGGGTCGATCCAGGTGACACTTGAGAAATAAGGGATCGGATTTAGACTTGAATCTGCACACCAGGCATGTGGGCATCTTGTGGAAATGCAGATGCCGATTCAGGAGGTCTGGTATGAGGCCTGAGGTTCTGTATTCCTATCGGGCTCCCCAGGGATGCTGATGTTGCTGGTGGGTGGATATATGTTGAGTTGTGAAGTTTTAGTGATATTGGAGGGGTGGGTAATGAAATCCTGTTTGTAATATTAGTTTATTTACTAATTTGGCTTCATCAGGTCTTAGTTGCACATGCATGATCTTCATTGAGTCATGTGGGGTCTTTCTCACAGTGGACAAGCTCAAGAGGACATGCGGGCTTAGTTGCCCCCTGGCACGTGGGATCTTAGTTCCCCGACCAGGGATCTAACCCATGTCCCTTACATTGCGAGATTCTCAACCACTGGATGACCAGGAAAGTCTCTCTTGTGGTACTTACATTTAAAAAAGAAAATAAATACTATTTTAAAGATGAAGTTTGAAAGAAAAAACTCCTAAACATTCAGGGAGATTGTTTTCTCCTGTAAACGTTTGCCATGTTTTTCAGTTCGACAAGCTCCTGTTTTACTTCTGTAACTCATGTTTGGTCACGTTTGTTCTTGTTTCTCCTACGTATAGAGGCCTGATTGGCCCATAATAACCACTGGGCAGAGGAACGCTGTGAACTATTGCATAATCATGATCTCAGTAAAGCAAGCTTGTTTGCACTTGAGTGAAGCTGCCGAAGGTAACGCAATAAAGGGCAAAGCTCTGCCACAAACTCAGGTCCTCTACATGGGCACTTCCCCCCTCTTCACTTGTTGCCATCCAGTAACAAAAGCTCTCAACCTGAATTGTTCCTCTAGCTCCTGGGACTGTCGGTGGGAGACTCTATAGGTCAAGGTGGAAACTCTATGGGTCAGGTGGAGACTCTGTGGGTCACAATGGAAATTCTGTGGGTCATGATGGAAATTCTGTGGGTCACCATGGAGACTCTGTGGGTCACGGTGGAGACTCTTAGGGTCACAGTGGAGACTCTGGGTCATGGTGGAGACTCTGTGGGTCACGGTGGAGACTCTGTGGGTCATGGTGGAGAGTCTGGGGGTAACGGTGGACACTCTATGGGTCACGGGGGAGACTCTGGGTCACAGGGGAGACTGTGGGTCATGGTGGAGACTCTGTGTCATGGGGGAGACTCTGTGGGTCACGGGGCAGATTCTGTGGGTCACGGCCATTTGAGTGTTGCAGTGGTGAGACGACTTCTCCCCTCCTTCTCTGTCCTTCCTCCCCAGGAGCAGAGGGAAGAGACCACATGCAGTGTCAGGCAGGCACTCCCCTGCTGCTGGGGGCTGCCTCCCTGCCAGAACCTGGTGATTGTTATTTTACGAAAGTGCATTTTGGGGGACGGGCAGATCCCTGACAGCAGGCTAAAGTAACAAACACAGATTTCAGTTCCCTCCCTCCCCCTTGGTTACAGACCTTACTTGGCTTTTTCTTTTTCGTTTTACATTTTTATTTTAGGTTTAGCAGCTTCAGTCAAAAACCACAAATTAAGTTGTGTACCTCAGTGTTCCGGCTCCTATGCTGTCACTAGGCAGTAATTACCGCTCGACATCCTTCCCCAACATTGACATTTTCACCAGCCTGAAAAACCAAAACACATTTATTTGTTTTAGGTTGGTTTTCTTCAATTAATTTTAATAATCCATGTACTGTTTTTCTTAATTTCTTACTTGCATGTTTTATGTCTGTTGTTATTTAATTTTTGTGGTGTTTCTCAGAAATGTGAAATTAGCTATTCCAGATACTAGGTTCAGAAGATTCAGTATGTCACACAGCATTATAGTGGTTAAATACCAAGACTAGAACCTAACCTTGCTGGTTTAGAGATAATTAGTGAGAAAGGATCAGGGCCTGAATTCCCTTGTAAGAGAGGATATATGTGTGTGTGTGTGTGTGTGTGTGTGTGTATGAATGTGTACACATATATGTATGTACTACTGCATATGTGTGTCTACATAATTAATAAAATCAGTATAGGTCCAAAAATAGCTACAATTTACATTTTAGTATAGTAAGCATTTTCCTATATGTAGAAGAGAGTACAATTACGTTTTTTGTCTATTGCTGATTTTTAACCTAAAACTTTATAATAAGCACTTAGCAATGTTGTTAGAAGTCTGTGGCCTCTTTATTATATTAAATTATATGTATTTTTTCATTGATCATCAAATTAATGGATGTTTACTGTAGAAGTTATGTAAACACTGAAATTTTAAAGAAAAATAAAATAATCCATAATTATATGACTCATAGTTAATAAGCATTACTCTATAGTATACTTCTTTCATATATCAGTTCAGTTCAGTCACTCAGTTGTGTCTGACTCTTTGCGACCACATGGACTGCAGCATGCTAGGCCTCCTTGTCCATCACTAACTCTTGGAGTTTACTCAACCTCTTGTCCATTGAGCCAGTGATAACATCCAACGTTCTCATCCTCTGTCGTCTCCTTCTCCTCCTGCCTTCAATCCTTATTTCCCAGCATCAGGGTTTTTTCCAGTGAGTCAGTTCTTCACATCAGGTGGCCAAAGTATTGGATCAGTCCTTCCAATGAATAGTAAGGACTGATTTCCTTTGGGATGGACTGGTTGGATCTCCTTTCAGTCCAACGGACTCTCAAGAGTCTTCTCCAACACCACAGTTCAAAAGCGTCAATTCTTCGGCTCTCAGCTTTCTTTATACTCCAACTCTCACATCCATACATGACTATTGGAAAAACCATAGCTTTGAATAAATGAACCTTTGTTGGCAAAGTAATGTCTCTGCTTTTGAATATGCTGTCTAGGTTGGTCATAACTTTCCTTCCAAGGAGCAAGCGTCTTTTAATTTCATGGCTACAATCACCATCTGCAGTGATTTTGGAGCCCCCCAAATAAAGTCTGACACTGTTTCCATTGTTTCCCCATCTGTTTGCCATAAAGTGATGAGACCAGATGCCATGATGAATGTTGAGTTTTAAGCCAACTTTTTCACTCTCCTCTTTCACTTTCAACAAGAGGTTCTTTAGTTCCTCTTCACTTTCTGCCATAAGGGTGGTGTCATCTGCATATATATGAGGTTATTGATATTTCTCCTGGCAATCTTGATTCCATCTTGTGTTTCATCCAGCCCAGCGTTTCTCATGATGTACTCTGCATATAAGTTAAATAAGGAGGGTGACAGTATATAGCATTGATGTACTCCTTTCCCGATTTGGAACCAGTCTGTTGTTTCATGTCTAGTTCTAACTATTGCTTCCTGACCTACATACAGATTTCTCAGGAGGCAGGTCAGGTGGTCTGGTATTCCCATGTCTTTCAGAATTTTCCACAGTTTGCTGTGATCCACACAGTCAAAAGCTTTAGTATAGCCAATAAAGCAGAAGTAGATGTTTTTCTTGCTTTTTTGATGATCCAACAGATCTTGGCAATTTGTTCTCTGGTTCCTCTGCCTTTTGTAAATGTAGCTTGAACATCTGGGAGTTTTTGGTTCATGAACTGTTGAAGCCTGGCTTGGAGAATTTAGAGCATTACTTTGGTAGCATGTGAGATGAGTGCAGTTGTATGGTAGTTTGAACATTCTTTGGGATTGGAATGAAAACTGACCTTTCCCAGTCCTGTGGCCACTGCTGAGTTTTCCAAATTTGCTGGCATATTGAGTGCAGCACTTTCACAACATTACCTTTTAGGATTTGAAATAGTTCAACTGGAATTCCATCGCCTCCATTAGCTTTGTTCATAGTGATGCTTCTTAAGGCCCACTTGACTTTGCATTCTAGGATGTCTGACTCTAGGTGAGTGATCACACCATCGTGATTATCTGTGTCACGAAGATCTTTATTGTATAGTTCTGTGTATTCTTGCCAGCTCTTGATATTTCCTTCTTCTGTTCAGTCCATACCATTTCTGTCCTTTATTGTGCCCATCTTTGCATGAATGTTCCCTTGGTATCTCTCATTTTCTTGAGGAGATCTCTAGTCTTTCCCACTCTTTTTTACCCCCATATTTCTTTGCATTGATCACTGAGGAAGGCTTTCTTATTTCTCCTTGCTGTTCTTTGTAACTCTGCATTAAAATGGGTATATTTTTCCTTTTCTCTTTTTCCTTTCACTTCTCTTCTTTTCATAGATGTTTGTAAGGCCTCCTCCAACAACCATTTTGCCATTTTGCATTTCTTTTTCTTGGGAATGGTCTTTATCCCTGCCTCCTGTACTATGTCATGAACCTCCGTCCATAGTTCTTTAGGCACTCTGTCAGATCTAATCCCTTGAATCTATTTTTCACTTCCACTGTATAATCACAAGGGATTTGATTTAGGTCATACCTGAATGGTCTAGTGGTTTCCCCACTTTCTTCAATTTAAGTCTGGATTTGGCAATAAGGAGTTCATGATCTGAGCCACAGTCAGCCCCCAGTCTTGTTTTTGCTGACTATATAGAGCTTTTCCATCTTTGGCTGCAAAGAATATAATCAATCTGATTTTGGTATTGACTTGCGCCCAAGTACTGCATTTCGGACTCTTTTGTTGACTATTATGGCTACTCCATTTCTTCTAAGGGACTCTTGCCCACAGTAGTAGATATACTGGTCATCTGAGTTAAATTCACCCATTCCAGTCCATTTTAGTTCACTGATTCCTAAAATGTTGATGTTCACTCTTGCATCTCCTGTTTGACTACTTCCAATTTGTCTTGATTCATGGACCTAACATTCCAGGTTCCTATGCAATATTGCTCTTTACAGCATCTGACTTTACCTCCAACAGCAGTCACATCCACAACTGGGTGTTGTTTTTGCTTTGGCTCCATCCCTTCATTCTTTCTGGAGTTATTTCTCCACTGATCTCCAGTAGCATATTGGGCACCTACTGACCTGGGAATTTCATCTTTTAGTGTCCTATCTTTTTCCCTTTTCATACTTTTCACGGGGTTCTCAAGGCAAAATACTGAAGTGGTTTTCCATTCCCTTCTCCAGTGGACCACGTTTTGTCAGAACTTTCCACCATGACCTGTCCGTCTTGGGGGGCCCTACTTGGCATGGATCATAGTTTCATTGAGTTAGACAAGGCTGTGGTCCATGTGATCAGATTGGTTAGTTTTCTGTGATTGTGTTTTTCAGTCTATCTGCCCTTTGATGGAGAAGGATAAGAGGCTTATAGAAGCTTCCTGATAGAAGAGACTGATGGAGGAAGAAACTGGGTCTTGTTCTGATGGGCAGGGCCATGCTCAGTAAATCTGTCACATGTAAATGAAGTAAATAAAATTTAATCATTTCTAACAACTGAATCATATTACATTTATATAACTTTATCTTTTCCACTCTAGTTAAGCATCTTTCCTCATGTTCATAAGCATTCTTTAAAATGATTTTAAATGCATAATATTCTAACATGTATTACTATTAAATCATAAGGATCTAATATCCAAAGAACAAAGCTAGTGCAGGTGATGTAATTCCAGCTGAACTATTTCAAATCCTAAAATATGGTGCTGTGAAAAAGTGCTGCACCCAATATGCCAGCAAATTTGGAAAACTCAGCAGTGGCCACAGAACTGGAAAAGGTCACTTTTCATTCCAATCCCAAAGAAAGACAATGCCGAAGAATGTTCAAACTACTGCACAACAGCACACATTTCATGTACTACCATCGTAATGCTCAAAATCCTTCAAGTTAGGCTTCAACAGTGTGTGAGCTGAGAACTTCCAGATGTTTAAACTGGATTTAGAAAAGACAGAGGAACCAGAGATCAAATTGGCAACATCCACTGGATCATAGAAAAAGCACAGGAATTCCAGGCAAACATCTACTTTTGCTTCACTGACTACACCGAAGCCTTAGTGTGTATCATAACAAACTGTGGAAAATTCTTATAGAGATGGGAATATAAGACCACCTTATCTGCCTCCTGAGAAATCTGTGTGCAGGTCAAAAAGCAACAGTTAGAACCAGCCAAATTGGGACTGGTTCCAAATTGGGAACAGAGAAGGCAATGGCAACCCACTCCAGTACTCTTGCCTGGAAAATCCCATGGATGTTGGAGCCTGGTAGGCTGCAGTCCATGGGGTTGCTAAGAGTTGAACAAGACTGAGCAACTTCACTTTCACTTTTCACTTACATGTATTGGAGAAGGAAATGGCAACCCACTCCAGTGTTCTTGCCTGGAGAATCCCAGGGACAGTGGAGCCTCTTGGGCTGCTATCTATGGGGTCACACAGAGTCGGACATGACTGAAGCTATTTAGCAGCAGCAGCCACATTGGGAAAGGAGTACATCAAGGCTGTATATTGTCACCCTGCTTATTTAACTTAAATGAAGAGTACATCATGTGAAATTCCAGGCTGGATGAAGCTCAAACCGGGATCAAGATTGTGGGATAAGTATCTTTAGCCTCAGATATGCAGATGACACCATCCTTATGGCAGAAAGGAAGAGGAACTAAAGAGCTTCTTGAGGAAAGTGAAAGAGGATAGTGAAAAAGCTGGTTTTAAACTACATTCAAAATACTAAGATCATAGCATCTGGTCTCATGCTGGTAAATAGATGGGGAAACAATGGAAACAGTGACAGGCTTTATTTTGGGGGGCTCCAAAATCACTGCAGATGGTGACTGCAGCCATGGAACTAAAAAATGCTTGCTCCTTGGAAAAAAGAGTCATGGCAAACCTAGATAGCATATTACAAAGCAGAGACATCCATTTACTGACAAAGGTCCATATAGTCAAAGCTATGTTTTTTCCAGTAGTCACGTATGGATGTGAAAGTTGGACCATAGTGAAGGCCGAGCACTGCAGAATTGACGCTTTTGAACTGTGGTGTTGGAGAAGACTCTTGAGAGTCTCTTGGACAACAAGGAGATCAAACTAATCAATCTTAAAGGAAATCAACCCTGAATACTCATTGGAAGTCTTGATACTGAAGCTGAAGCTCCAATACTTTGGTGACCTGATGCAAAGAGCCAACTCTTTGGAAAGATCCTGATGCTGGGAAAGATTGAAGGCAGGAGGAGAAGGGGACAACAGAGGATGAGATGTTTGGATGGTATCACTGATTCAATGGACATGAGTTTGAGCAAACTTCAGGAGATTATGAAGGACAGGGAAGCCTGGTGTGCTGCAGTCCATGGCATCACAAAGAGTCAGACGTGACTTAGCAACTGAACAACAGCAAGAACAAATGAGTTATAGTTCATTCAGCCCATGTCTATGTGTGAACAAAGAATAGTTTGAGAGTTTGAGGGATGTCATAGTTCTTTTCAAGTTGTGTGACTCAAATATCAAAGTATATCTTAAATAGGTCCTGTGCTCTGATTATCTATTATTATCAATAGCTATCACATATTGACCTCTAAGTATTAAGCAACAAGTACATTTTCTGGTCAATATTTGCAACTCTTTGAGTTGAATACTCTTTTCTCTGCTTCATAGTTAAGGAACCAAAGTCAAAAAAAAAAAAAAAACCATAGGAACTCGTGAGTGGCTAAGCTTAAATTCCAGCTATATGTCTAATTCTGCCATCTATGCTCTTAACTACTACACTGTGCCCGTTTAATATTAGCAGTAGATTCATTTGTTCCTTTCCTGAATGTATTTATTTTAACCCCATGTACCTCCCAAATAACATGATTTTTAATCAGTATTTTCATTCTAACCTAATGTGTATGTACTATGCTCAGTTCTGCTATGAAATACACAGAAGCAAAAGTCATAGTACTTGCTGAAGAGCTTCAGCATCTCTCTAGGGGTGTACTGTCTATATATGCGCAAGTTTTAGACTCATAAAATCCTTAAGTATCCTTATAAGTTAGTAGGATAAGAGCTATCCCATAGTAGTACGGGAATAATTTCCTAGTTCTTATTATGGTTTAGAGGAATGCTATATCATGGTAGGACAGAATAGCCTGGAATATTCTACTAGGTGAATAAGTATCTGTGATGCAGAGAAAAGCCATTTGCTGGTAAAAAAAAAATAGAATATGTTTTTAAAATTCGAAGACCTGCTCCTTTAACTTTGGTATTCCTGGATTTTTGAACAAGATCATATTTGGTATCTTTCTTTTAAGATGATTCTGTTGGCTAGTTATTAGATTGTGTTAATCTCTGGGGATTCACTTAAAACCAATATTATATATAATCCAAGACTCCATTTTAGCTAGTGAGGTACTTACATCTAAAATTGCAGATTTTGGTAAAATGTAGCCTGAAAATTTTTTTATGGAACTTAGTCATCTGCCTCTGTTTTATGAATAGTTCTTCAAGCACCTGCAAATATAATGCTAGTTTTTTTTGAGGGCACCAGTTATCTGCCAGACCTAACCAGATAATCATGTAGGGGGTGTAGGATTTATTCATTCCAATAGCTATGAGAAAAAATATATAGATTAGTGTGGCATTATATTTAATCCATTTTCATCTTATTACCAACTTACCTCAGGATATAAAATATGTACTGACATGATATCTGTGCATTAAGTAGTTATTTGATTTTCTTTGAATGCTCTTCTGTAAAACAGAAAGTTGGTGTTGAAACACAGGATGGTTAGTCTCGTTTGCCTAGATGGTTTGGCAGATCATGACCTGCATTGTGAAGGACTTAACTATATTAGGAACATTGAGCTTTGGAGCTGAAAAAAAATGTCTGGGCTTGGTCAAGTGTGGTTCTCAAACTTCTGTGTGTGAATTTGCCTAAAGAATGTAGCCAAATACAGCTTGCTGGATTCCCCCTCAAAGCTTCTGATTTGGGTGAGGCCTGAGAATATGCATTCTAATGTGTTTCCAGGTGAGACTGATGTTGCTGATTTGGGAACTATAAGAACCACTGTTCTAGTTTAAGGCTTTCTTTTCACCAATGATAAATTTGAGGACCCAAGAGAGGTCATCCATGTACATGTATAAACCAGATCCTGTCCCGTTGCTCCTAAAAGGGACCCTTCTGTAGTTTCAAGAAACCCTTCTGTGGTTTCTTGTTGTACTTGGAATAAAATTCCCTGTGTTTATTATCCAGAATATCTGTCATTCCTGGTTCCTGCCTCCCTCTCCACACCTTGGTCTGTATAGAGAATGCACTTCATTCCAGTTATTCAAGGGCCATGTTCTTATTTCAGCATGCTGCTGCTGCTGCTAAGTTACTTCAGTCGTGTCCGAGTCTGTGCGACCCCATAGATGGCAGCCCTCTAGGCTCTTCTGTCCCTGGGATTCTCCAGGCAAGAACACTGGAGTGGGTTGCCATTTCCTTCTCCAGTGCGTGAAAGTGAAAGTGAAGTCGCTCAGTCGTGTCCGACTCTTCGTGACCCCATGGACTGCAGCCTACCAGACTCCTCCGTCCATGGGATTTTCCAGGCAAGAGTACTTTTCAGCATTAAAAGCAACTAATACAGCAACATGGCACAGAACAAAGAGTGGAGGTTTGATATGTAGAGGCTTTCAATATTATTTTTAAATGTTTACTGTTTCCTTGGGACGCCAAATGTAGGTAATATTAGCTACATGCTTAGTGATTTTTCGGTCTTCACTTCCATGCAGTGGGTCCATCTTGATGTTTCTATATGTTTAATTTGACAGAGAAGTTGATTTGCATTATAATAATGGCTAATATTTATTGGTTGTGTGCCATATACCATGCAATGTATATAACAAACTTTATCATATTTTATCTTCATAAAAGCCATATAAAGTAGGTATTACTCATATCTGTTTTACTAGTGAGCGAACTGAGACTTTGAGGATAAGTAACTTTTTGAATGTCACAAAGCTAATAAGAGCAGTATTGAGATTTAGACTCTTATTCCTCTGTCTAGAATCTCTTGGACTGTGAACTATACTGCCTCAATTATATAGTGAAATAACTACTGTGTCTGTCTAAAGAGCTTCAACTGGTCAAATGATGACAACCTGTTCTTCTGGATGCTATTTTATCAGAAAAGCAGGTGGTACCAGGAGGGGAAGGTGGAGGGAAGGGATGATTAGTGAGTTTGGGATGGACATGTACACACTGCTGTATTTAAAGTGGATAACCACAAGAACTTATTGTATAGCACAGAGAACTCTGCTCAATGTTATGTAGCAGCCTGGATGGGAGAGGAGTTTGGGGGAGAATAAATATATGTATATGTATGCTTGAATTCCTTTTCTGTCCACCTGAAATTATCACAACACTGATTGAATTGACTGTACTCCAATTTAGAATAAAAAGTTAAAAAATATATTAAAATCAGGTTACGCATTCAGAAGAAAAAAGGGAACTTTTAGCTTGAAATAGGCTTTACAAAGACATACTAAAGTAATTAAATTGGGGTTCAGTTCAGTTCAGTTCAGTTCAGTCGCTCAGTCGTGTCGGACTCTTTTGACCCCATGAATCACAGCACGCCAGGCCTCCCTGTCCATCACCAACTCCCGGAGTTTACTCGAACTCGCGTCCATTGAGTCAATGATGATATCCAGCCATCTCATCCCCAGTCGTCCCCTTCTTCTCCTGCCCCCAATCCCTCCCAGCTGGGGTTAAGTATGGTCATATTAAAACAAAGCTCAGTACCTCAAAGTGTCATGCCTTTTATCTTGATAATTGAAGAGTTTATGTGTGAGTCAATAGAAGAAAGACATTTGGTCTACTTTACATGCTATATCTCAACTGTTTTTGAGAGTGGTTTATCCCTCATACATTCTCAGTAATGGAAAAACCTAATACACTGAGATTGCTTTTAAGGCTAAAGGCATTTCAGAAGCGGTGGCCCGTAGGCTAAGAACCATAGAACCTCATTTAGTCTGAAGTTACAGAAAGACATCAGACAAACACTATTTCCTTCGAAAAGTTATTTGTGATCAGGACTTAATCACTGGTCAAATAAACAAATGCTGTATTTCTGAAGGGTCAGAAAAATATATATTGGAGCAATCTGAGGTTAGTTTGAAATAAGATTAGTTTTACGGAAGCAAATTCCTTCAGTGTTTTTCATTTGTTTTCTCTTTAACTACTTTACTGCAAAGTATCAGCACTTTTTGAAATTTTGCCATGAGACCTTCTGCCTTCTTTCCTTTCTTGTTTCTTTTCTTATTTCATTTTATTTATTTATTTAGAACTTTTTAAAAAAAATTTATTTTTACTTTATTTTACTTTACAATACTGTATTGGTTTTGCCATACATTGACATGAATCCGCCACGGGTGTACATGCAATCCCAAACATAAACCCCCCTCCCACCTCCCTCCCCATAACATCCCTCTGGGTCATCCCCATGCACCAGCCCTAAGCATGCTGTATCCTGCATCGGACATAGACTGACGATTTGATTCTTACATGATAGTATACATGTTTCAATGCCATTCTCCCAAATCATCCCACCCTCTCCCTCTCCCTCTGAGTCCAAAAGTCCGCTATACACATCTGTGTCTCTTTTGCTGTCTTGCATACAGGGTCATCATTGCTATCTTTCTAAATTCCATATATATGTGTTAGTATACTGTATTGGTGTTTTTCTTTCTGGCTTACTTCAATTTCTTTATGCATTCTACACATTTGTTTCTCCATGCTTACAATGTGCCTGCATATATTTATTTTAAATATTAAACCCATTAGAACTGAAGTCTACACAGCAGACATTTGTAGTGGTGACACTTCCTGTCATAAAGACTTTGATGTAATTCAGAAACTGAATCGGCATGAATGGAAATCAATGCAGGCTCAGTTTTATATCATTATAATAATCTTCAATTCCAAAGCACAACCATATGCATAAAATATATGCTTCTAATACAATTTCCAACTATGCTTAGTTGCTCAGTCGTGTCCAACTGCTTGTGACCCCATGGACTGTAGCCCACCAGGCTCCTCTATCCATGGGGTTCTCCAGGCAAGAATACTGGAGTGGGTTGCCATTCCCTTCTCCACACAATTTCCAAATTAAAAAAACAGCAAATATAATTTCTTATTTAAATAAATACATCATAAACAAGGAGAGACTTCCTTAGCAAAGTAAAGATGATATAACGTAAGGAAATAAATTAAGTTTAATAAAAATACTGATAATTATATTAAATATAAAGGAGGAAAAATCACAGCAATATTTGATAGTCTATGTACATTTATCATTTAAAATAATCGAAATAAGCTTAGAGTAGAACTTTTAATCTTCATAGTAGGAAGTTATCAAGAACTTACAGCAAATATCATATTTATTCAGGTAAGACAAAAAGCAAGGATGCTCATTATCATTCCTAGTTATTGTTGAAATAGAGAAACTAACCAATAAAATAAGAAAAGAAAATCAAATGCATAAAGATTGGTGAGGAATATACTGAAATTTCCTAATTGGTGAAAAGCCCATGAAGGTCCATAGGTAAACTATTAGAACTAAAAGTGATTTTAGTAAGTTTGCTGATTAGAAGATAAACATAAGAACCTAATTAGCTTTTCTATCAGTTATAATTACCAATTACAATGTAGAACAAAAATTTTGTATACAATAGCTACAAAAGTATAAAAACACTATGACCCAGCAATCCCACTTCTGGGCATACACACCGAGGAAACCAGAATTGAAAGAGACACATGTACCCCAATGTTCACCGCAGCACTGTTTATAATAGCCAGGACATGGAAACAACCTAGATGTCCATCAGCAGATGAATGGATAAGAAAGCTGTGGTACATATACACAATGGAGTATTACTCAGCCGTTAAAAAGAATTCATTTGAATCAGTTCTGATGAGATCGATGAAACTGGAGCCGATTATACAGAGTGAAGTAAGCCAGAAAGAAAAACACCAATACAGTATACTAACACATATATATGGAATTTAGGAAGATGGCAATGACGACCCTGTATGCAAGACAGGGAAAGAGACACAGATGTGTATAACGGACTTTTGGACTCAGAGGGAGAGGGAGAGGGTGGGATGATTTGGGAGAATGACATTCTAACATGTATACTATCATGTGAATTGAATCGCCAGTCTATGTCTGACGCAGGATGCAGCATGCTTGGGGCTGGTGCAAGGGGATGACCCAGAAAGTTGTTATGGGGAGGGAGGTGGGAGGGGGGTTCATGTTTGGGAATGCATGTAAGAATTAAAGATTTTAAAATTTAAAAAATAAAAAACTAAAATTAAAAAAAATAAATAAAAATAAAAACACTATGGATCAATCTAAAAAGAACCATGACCTTTATGAAAAAATTGTCAAATATCATTTGAAGATATCAATTGATATCAATTGACAGAATATCATTGAAGATAATAAAGTTCTAGAAAAAATCATCAGTATCTATCATTTCATGATTATACTCAATAATATAAAGATGCCAATTCTCCCTAAATTATTCCATGAATCTAAATACAACTGGGCTTCCCAGGTGGTGCAATGGTGAAAATCCACCTGCCATCGCAGGAGACTCAGGAGACATGTATTTGATACCTGGGTTGGGAAATCCCCTGCATTAGGATATGGCAGCCCATTCCAGTATTATTCTGGCTTTAAAGAATCTGCCTGCAGTGTTGGAGACCTGGGTCCGATCCCTGGTTGGGAAGATCCCCTGGAGAAGGGAATGGCTACCTATTCCAGTACTCTTGCTTGGAGAATTCCATGGACTGTGGGGTCACAAAGAGTTGGACACACCTGAGCATGAATGTATACAATACAACTTTACCCAAAATTCCAACAAAATTTAAAAACTAATTGACTTTATTTTTGGCTGTTCTGTGTCTCAGTTACTGTGCACAGGGTTTCTCTAGCTGCGGCAAGCGGGAGATACTCTGGTTGTGGTGTGTGAGCTTCTTCCCATTGCTGTGGCTTCCTGTGGAGCACAGGTGTTAGGGCGCAGGCTCAGTGGTTATGGCGCACAGGCTTAGTTGATTCGTGGTCTGTGGAATCTTCCTGGACCAGGGATCAAGCCCATGTCCTCTGCTTTGGCAGGCCAATTCTTAACCACTGGACCACCAGGGAATTCCCCGAACAATTTTTTATGTAACTTGACACAGCTGATCTTATAAAACTCATGTGTACCTGCTAGATGTCAAAATAGCCAAGATATTTCTGGGGGAACAAGTAGAAAGAAATAATAGAAAAGGCTTGCCCTACCAGATATCAAGACATAATTTATAACTATAATGATTATGCTAGTGGGACATAGGCATATAGACATATGGGACAGAATAGAGCTCAGTAACTGTCTCATGATATATAGGAAATTCATACATGACCAGGTTGATGTTACAAATCGGTGGTCAGTGGACAAGCTAGTGAAAAACGGCACTGAGATAACTGGTCACCTATATGGAAAAAATAAAATCAGTCTTTACATGAAAATAAATTGAGTACTTAAAAGTTAAATTTAGAATGCAAAACTTTAGCATTTTTAGAAGAAAATGTAGGTGAATAGCTTTATGATCTATGTGTGGAAAAGATTTCTTTGAAAAGAGCAGAAACAAAGCATAGATCATAAAGAAAATATTGATAAGTTTCACTGAGATTTAATGTAAATGTTGTTTTCAAGGAAAAACATGATAAAAAATTTAAAAGGCAGTGGCTGGGAGAAACTGTTGGCAGTGTATATATTGTAATATGGGCTTCTCCGGGGGTGCTAGTTGTAAAGAGCCTGCCTGCCAGTGCAGGAGGTATAAGAATGTTGGTTTATTTAAAAAAAAAAAAAAAAAGAATGTTGGTTTGATCCTCGGGTCAGTAACATCTTCTGGAGGAGGGTATGGCATCTGTCCATATTGAGAATCCTCATGGACAGAGGAGCCTGGAGGGCAACAATCTGTAAAGTCACAAAGAATCGGACATGACTCAAGTGACTTAGGACAGTACATATTGTAGTAGACGAAGGATTGGTATTGTAAGTTCTATAATGAACCTCTACAAGTCATCAAAAGAAAAGGAACCCAACAAAAACACTGATAAGGGATATGAGTAAAGCAAATCACAGATGCTGAAACAAAATGGATGGTAAATATATAATGGGATGTCCAGTTATACTGCTAAGGTTGAGAATGCAAGTAATATTGTGATATCACTACAGACCACCAGACTGGCAAAAAAAAATTTTATTGGCATATAATTGATTTTAAATGGGTTTCAGGTGTACAGCCAATTAAATCAGTTATGCATGTACATATATCCGCTCTTTTTAAAATTCTTTTCCCATATAGGCCGTCACAGAGTAGTGAGCAGAGTTCCCTGTGCTATTCATTAGATTCTTAGCAGCTAGCTATTTTGTACATAGTAGTTGTGTATGTTGTCAATCCCAATCTCCCAGTTGATCCCTCCCTGTCTTACCCGCTGGTCACCATGTGTTTATTTTCTGCATCTGTAACTCTCTTCTATTTTATAGGTTAGTTCATTTAGACCCTGTTTTTAGACTTCACAAGTGAAATCATATTATATTTGTGTCTATTTGACTGACTTCACTTAGTATGACAATCTGTAGGTCCATCCATGTTGCTTCAAATGGCATTATTTCATTCCTTTTAAAGATTGAGTAATATTCCATTGTGTATGTATATGTATCAGAGAAGGGAATGCAACCCACTCCAGTATTCTTGCCCAGGAAATCCCATGGACAGAGAAGCCTAGCAAATTATATAGGCCATGGAGTTGCAAACTTAGCGACTAAACAACAGCAACAATGTGTGCACATATGCCACAACTTCTTTATTCATTCCTCTGTTGATGGACATTTAGATTGCTCTCATGTGGAGAAGGCAATGGCACCCCCACTCCAGTACTCTTGCCTGGAGAATCCCATGGACAGAGGAGCCTGGAAGGCTGCAGTCCATGGGGTCACTGAGAGTCAGATACGACTGAGTGACTTCACTTTCTCATGCATTGCAGAAGGAAATGGCAACCCACTCCAGTGTTCTTGCCTGGAGAATCCCATGGACAGAGGAGCCTGGAAGGCTGAAGTCTATGGGGTCGCTGAGGGTTGGACCCGACTGAGCGACTTCACTTTCACTTTTCACTTTCGTGCATTGGAGAAGGAAATGGCAACCCACTCCAGTGTTCTTGCCTGGAGAATCCCAGGGACAGGGGAGCCTCGTGGGCTGTCGTCTCTGGGGTCGCACAGAGTTGGACACGACTGAAGCAACCTAGCCGCATGTGGAGAAGGCAATGGCACCCCACTCCAGTACTCTTGGCTGGAAAATCCCATGGATGGAGGAGCTTGGTGGGCTACAGTCCATGGGGTTGCTGAGAGTCAGACACGACTGAGTGACTTCACTTTCTCATGCATTGCAGAAGGAAATGGCAACCCACTCCAGTGTTCTTGCCTGGAGAATCCCAGGGACGGGGGAGCCTGGTGGGCTGCCGTCTATGGGGTCGCACAGAGTCGGATATGACTGAAGCGACTTAGCAGCACTAGCAGCATGTCCTGGTTATTGTAAATAGTCCTGTGGTGAACATTGGGGTGCCTTAGTTTTTTCAAAGTATGGATTTCTCTGGATATATGCCCAGGAATGGGATTGCTGAATTATATGGCAGATTCAGTTCAGTTCAGTCGCTCATTCGTGTACGACTCTTTATGACCCCATGAAACGCAGCATGCCAGACCTCCCTGTCCATCACCAACTCCTGGAGTCCACCCAAACCCATGTCCATGGAATATGGCAGATTAGCAAAAATTAATAGTTCTAATATTAAAGGTTGGCAAAGAGGAGGAGCTTTGAGAATCTTCATATCCTAAATAGTGGGAGTGAGAAATAGGCAACCACTTTGGAGTACAGTTTGGCATTGAAATTAAGCAAGACTTTGACTTAATTAGTGTACATCTACATAAATGCTTTAGAGAGACTTTCAAATAAGTGCATACTTAGATAGTTGGATTTCCCTGGTGGCTCAGATGGTAAAGCATCTGTCTAAAATATGGGAGACCTGGGTTTGATCCCTGGGTTGGGAAGATTCCCTGGAGAAGGAAATGGCAACCCACTCCAGTACTCTTGCCTAGAAAATCCCATGGACGAAGGAGCCTGGTGCACATGGGGTCACAAACAGTTGGACACGACTGAGCGACTTCACTTTCTTTCTTTCTCTAGGTAGTTACGACAGTGTACATTGGAACATTGCTTGCAATGTTAAAAAAAAAATTAGCCATCTAAATCAATGTGAGAGAACATAAAAGAATAGTAGGTCTCAGTACAATTGAATCGCATTCAGCAGTGGAACAAAACAAACTAGAGCTGCATTGGTGATCCTCAAAGTCATAGTCTCAGTTGGAAAAAGCAAGTTATGCAATCAGGGACTTCCTCAATGGCTCAACAGTAAAGAATCTGCCTGCAATGCAGGAGACACAGGAGTTGAAGTTTCAATACCTGGGTTGGAAAGATCCGTTGGAGGAGGAAATGGCAACCTACTCCAGTATTCTTGCCTGAAAAATCCCCTGGACAGAGAAGCCTAATGGGTTACCGTCCATAGGGCTACAAAGAATCAGACTCAACTCAGCACACAGTTCAGAGGTAACAGAATGATGCCTTTGTATAAAATTTATAAACATGTTCTATAATCCAAAATACTTTACGTAAAGATGTATGTGTGCGCTCAGTCATGTCTGACTCTTTGCGACCCCATGGACTGTTGTCTTCCAGGCTCCTCTGTCCATGGGATTCTCCAGGCAAGAATACTGAAGTGGGTTGCCATGCCCTCCTCCAGGGAATCTTCTTGACCCAGGGATCGAACCTGTGTCTCCTGCTTTGGCAGGTGTATTCTTTACCACTGAGCTACCTGGGAAGTCCTATGTAAAGATCCATATATATATATATATATGTATATATATATATATATATAATTAAAACAAGCCTGGATATGATGAACTTCCCAGGACAAATGTTACTTTTGGTAAGAGAGGAAATGGGACTGCTGCAAGGGGGCCTTACCTGTGTTTGTAATATTTTATTTCTTCAAAAAGAATCTGAAACAAATACGGTAGAATATTAGGGGAAAAAACCTAAATTTAGGTACATGGAAATTTATTATTATTTCTATTTGTTTGAATGAAACATTTCAAAATTAAAGACCACTTAGCCCCACTGAGCCCGTGGATGCTGAGTGATCAGGTTTATTCATTAAGTTCCTGCATTTCCTGCTGTCAATGGGACCGATTAAAATTATATATGACCGAATAGCGTAACTATTCAGACTCTTTGAGAAAGTGTCAAAATAGTGAATGTTAAATTCTGAAATGGCAAGGGCCAACTCTAGACATGCAAAACCACCTGACGACTAAAAGGATACAAATTAAAATAAAGTAAATGCTATTTGATAATAGAGTTCACAAGATTCTGTATTCTCTCCTTCCCCCATAAAATAAGACCAGAGAATTGGCGTTCGCCCTCCTGATGGATTATCTGTCTATATGAGCAGCTGCCAGCCTGAAACACCCTACAGGGTAATATAAACCAGAATAAAGCAAAACCTGCTCATGTGAAGGGAAATGAATATTCCACAAAATGGTTACACCTTCCCAGATACATCCTTCAGCTCCCCAAACAGCTTTTCCATCCTTGACCTTCTCATCGGAAACCCCTCCTTCAGCAGTTCACGCAGCTCTGCAAATGTTAGGGTGACATTTGGACTGGGCTCGCGTGATCAGTTCGCTTGAGTGTCTGTGCTCCCCCGGGGGCCTGCCAGGCTCCAGAAGAGCGGTATTAGCCTTGCAGGCCTTACCTCCCAGAGCTAGCAATAACATTTACCAGCTACAGTTTTCTCCATCTTCAAATATTTCCTCTGGCTCACGTGATGGCGATCCAGCTCCTCCATAGACTGGGACCTAAAGAGAGTGGTTGAGAGAGAGGGAAGCCCTCCTTTAAGAACTTTTAACATTTACCTTTCATTAAAGATTGTACTTGTGTTTTAATTGGGCTTTCCTCCTAGGATTTTGACATGTTTGCGGAAAGTTAGTTACTAAAATTGCATTCCTAGTGGGGGTGGGGGCACATACCTTTGATTTTTATCTTGTCAGTGGAAACTGAAAAAAAAAAACTGCATCTGGTTGGTGAGGAATGGGATGTGAGTGTCCACCTGAAATCTGTAAGAATCCAGACGTGGCAAGGAAATTATACAATTCTTAATCATAACTTAGAAAACAATTTTGGAGCTGCTATGCTTAATACACACCTAGGAATGGGCTAGTCAAGACTTAAAGTCAGAATGGCCTCTCTTCTTTGTTGTATAAATGTCTGAATGGGTGATGGAATTGATTAGGAATGAATTGACTGTCTTCCCAACAGCCTAATGAGCTATGTACTTATCATCCTATTTCATTAGTGAGGAAACTGAGGCCCAGAGAGATTAACTTGTTGAGTTGTCATGCTAGCTCATGTCAGGTCTTATATACAGAGCATAATTACGCTGCTATAATCTGTACTGATAGAGGTACGTGCATGTCAGAATGTGACAACAGGCACTAGCAGGGAAATTCAAAATGAATAAGAACACAATAGATTTCCAATTAATAAATGTAGAAGGAGAGAGGGCAAAAGAGGATCACCATTAGGCAGATACTGCAGTAATGAATGTTGCAGATAAGATACATCAATAACGATGACCCTATATGCAAAACAGCAAAAGAGACACAGATGTAAAGAACAGTCTTTTGGACTCTGTGGGAGAAGGTAAGGGTGGGATGATTTGAGGGAATAGCATTGAAACATGTATATTACCAGTCTAGTTCAATGCATGAGACAGGGTGCTCAGGGCCAATGCATTGGGATGACCCAGAGGGATGGATGGGATGGGGAGGGAGGTGGGAAGGGGGTTCAGGATGGGGGCACGTGTATACCCATGGCTGATTCATGGCAATGTATGGCAGGAACCAGTACACTATTGTAAAGTGGTTAGCCTACACTTAAAACAAATAATTAAAAAAAACACAAAACTACTTCTAGTTACATACCACACACAAGAAAAAAAGATCCATCAATGGATGCTAAAATTAGTGGGTGAAAATTTGAGAATAATCAGCATTTGCCTGGGCTCATAGTATCTTCCACGAGATATTTCTCAAGGATGAAAGGAAAAGGCAGGTATATAACTGTTCTTTTTACTTGAAAGACCTGGGAGATACCAACTTAACCAAGTAACCAAGGAAACATCACCAGTAAAATGACATGTCAGCATCATGAACCCCTTGATATAATGCACTAAGAAGGACACAATGTCAGTGTCATGGTAGTCTTTCCCAAATGCATAACCTCACACCAATCAAAGAAGCATTCAGTTCAGTTCAGTCGCTCAGTCGTGTCTCACTTTACGACCCCATGAACTGCAGCATGCCAGGCCTCACTGTCCATCGCCACTCCCGGAGTTCACTCTGACTTACGTCCATTGAGTCAGTGATGCCATCCAGCCATCTCATCCTCTGTCGTCCCCTTCTCCTCCTGCCCTCAATCCCTCCCAGCATCAGAGTCTTTTCCAATGAGTCAACTCTTCGCATGAGGTGGCCAAAGTACTGGAGTTTCAGCTTTAGCATCATTCCTTCCAAAGAACACCCAGGACTGATCTCCTTCAGAATGGACTGGTTGGATCTCCTTGCAGTCCAAGGGACTCTCAAGAGTCTTCTCCAACACCACAGTTCAAAAGCATCAATTCTTTGACGCTCAGCCTTCTTCACAGTCCAACTCTCACATCCATACATGACCACTGGAAAAACCATAGCCTTGACTAGACTGACCTTAGTGGGCAAAGTAATGTCTCTGCTTTTGAATATGCCATCTAGGTTGGTCCTAACTTTCCTTTCAAGGAGTAAGTGTCTTTTAATTTCATGGCTGCAGTCACCATCTGCAGTGATTTTGGAGCCCCCCAAAATAAAGTGTGACACTGTTTCCACTGTTTTCCCATCTATTTCCCATGAAGTGATGGGACCAGATACCATGATCTTTGTTTTCTGAATGTTGAGCTTTAAGCCAACTTGTTCACTCTCCTCTTTCACTTTCATCAAGAGGCTTTATAGTTCCTCTTCACTTTGTGCTATAAGGATGGGCAAACCCAAATTGAAGTCAGTTGATAAAATATCTGACCGGTACTCTTTAAAAGGACAGGAAAAACAGGAAAGATGGAAGGATCAATATATAGTGGAGAATACTAAGGAGAAATAACAGCTAATGCAATATAAGATCCTGAAATAGAAAAAGAACACATGTGGAAAAAGCCATAAAATTGAAAAAGATCTGAAGTTTACTTAAAGTATTGTATCAATGTTAATTTCCTATTATTTATACTCAAACTATTGTTATGTAAGGTATTAGCATTAGCGATGTAGGGTGAGAGGTATGAGAATGCTTGGTATAATTTTTGCAGCTTTTCTATAAGTATGTAAGTTTGAAATAAAATATTTGAAAAAAAATAAAACAGGAACAGAAACAGAAAAATGAACAGGAAGTGTATTTGCCTTCAGATTTGCTTACAGCATGATGAGACATGCAAAGAGGTAAATTAAAATAAAAGGCACACAAAAATAGTCTTGCACGCAGTGCCCATAATATGAGTGTACACTGCAGAAAGGGGCCATGGAGACGTGGTTGATCTCCACTGTAGTGGGAGTGCAGGAAGCCAGGATAGACTGCTTAGAGTAGAGGTTGCTTGAGGTGGCTTTTTTTTTTTTTAAAAACTATCTGTTTTACTGAGAACCTATATGGGCCGGCCATTCATCTAGAAAGTAGTTACTTGGTAGTAAACAACGAAAACAGTACCGCCTTCATGGAGCTTGCATTATAGAAGGAGGTGTCAGAGAAACACATGAATGAAAAACTGATATTTTCAGTGCTGGGATTAAAACATAAATGATCTAATATGATAGAACACACGTGGAGAAATGGGGAGTTAGGTAGGATGATGGGGAAATATCTTTCTGACCAGTGGCTAGTTAGGCTGTTAAGGCCAAGGTATGAATGAGGAGCTAGTTGTGCAAAAAATTTAAGGAGCAAGTAGTTCTATGCTGAAGTACAGGTTGGCTGGATTCCTGACCACAACACCAAATTGCTGTGTCCTATTCATTAAGACAAAGAGAGGACAGTGTGCTGGGCTGTAATGGACTAGAGAATAATAGTGGAAGTTGAGCTGCAAAAGTAGGTTGAGCAGTTGACTTTAAGTCCAACCTGGCATATTTTTGAGTAAATGGTGGTTTCACTAATAATTACACCAGGACAATAGAAATAAAATAGAACTGTCTGGGCTAAACCTAGACATATGGTCACCTGATAGAGAAGAAACAAGTCATGTAGGACTTTGTGAGTCAAGGAGGGAGTACAAATGTATTCTAAGTGCATTAGGGAGGCATGGGAAGGGATAGCAGGGGAAGGAAGTGATTTCTTTGGCTGCCAAGTGGAGAATAGATTATTGAGAGCAAAGAATGGAAGTGCGGGGAAAATTGGAAGTCTGGCTAGCAGAGAGAGAATGGAGGCTTGAGCTAAGGAAGTAGACATGGAAAAGGAGATTTGCTTAGTTTTGAAAGTAGAGTCAGTGAGTTTTCTTACTCTTGGTAGCTAGGACAGGACTAACCATGATGGTGTGATCACTCACCTAGAGCCAGACATCCTTGAATGCAAAGTCAAGTGGGCCTTAGGAAGCATCACTATGAACGAAGCTAGTGGAGGTGATGGAATTCCAGTTGAGCTCTTTCAAATCCTAAAAGATGATGCTGTGAAAGTGCTGCACTCAATATGCCAGCAAATTTGGATAACTAGGCAGTGGTCACAGGATTGGAAAAGATCACTATTCCTTCCAGTCCCAAAGAAAGGCAGTGCTAAAGAATGTTCAAACTGCTGCACAATTGTACTCATTTCACACGCTAGCAAAGTAATGCTCAAAATTATCCAAGCTAGACCTCAGCAGTATGTGAACCGAGAATTCCAGATGTTCAAGGTGGATTTAGAAAAGGCAGAGGAACCAGAGATCAAATGGCCAACATCTGTTGGGTCATACAAAAAGCAAGAGAATTCCAGAAAGATATGTTTCTGCTTCATTGACTATGCTAAAGCCTTTGACTATGTAGATCACAACAAACTGGAAAATTCTTAAAGAGATGGGAATACCAGACCACCTGACCTGCCTCCTGAAAAATCTGTTTTCAGGTCAAGAAGCAACAGTTAGAACCAGACAGGAAACAATGGACTGATTCCAAATTGGGAATGGAGTATGTCAAGGCGGTGTATTGTCACCCCACTTATTTAACTTATATGCAGAGTACATCATGAGAAATGCCGGGCTAGATGCAGTATAAGCTGGAATCAAGATTTCCGAGAGAAATATCAATAACCTCAGATATGCAGATAAGTCAGTAAGTAAGTGAAAGCCACTCAGTCGTTTCCAACTCTTTGCGACCCCGTGGACTATACAGTCCATGGAATTCTCCAGGCTAGAATACTGGAGTAGGTAGGCTTTCACTTCTCCAGGGGATCTTCCCAACCCAGGGATTGAGCCCAGGTCTCCCACATGCAGGTGGATTCTTTACCAGCTGAGCCACAAGGGATGCCCATGACACCACCTTTATGACAGAAAGTGAAGAGGAACTGAAGAGCCTCTTGAAAAAAGTGAAAAAGGAGAGTGAAAAAGTTGGCTTAAAACTCAACATTCAAAAAACTAAGATCTTGGCATCTGGTCCCATCACTTCATGGCAAATAGATAGGGAAACAATGAAAGCAGTGACAGACTTTATTTTTTTGGTCTCCAAAATCACTGCAGATTATGACCACAGCCATGAAATTAAGATGCTTGGTCCTTGGAAGGAGAGCTATGACCAACCTACACAGCATGTTAAAAAGCAGAGACATTACTTTGCTGACAAAGGTCTATCAACAAAGCTATAGTTTTTCCAGTGGTCATGTATGGATGTGAGAGTTGGACCAGAAAGAAAGCTGAGCTCTGAAGAATTGATGCTTTTGAACTGTGGTGCTGGAGAAGACTCTTGAGAGTCTGTTGGACTACAAGGAGATCCAAACAGTCTATCCTAAAGGAGATCAGTCCTGAATATTCATTGGAAGGACCGATGCTGAAACTGAAGCTCCAGTACTTTGGCTACCTGATGTGAAGAGCTGACTCATTGGAGAAGACACTGATGCTGGGAAAGACTGAAGGCAGGAGGAGAAGGGGATAACAGAGGATGAGATGTTTGGAAGGCATCACCAACTCGATGGACATGAGTTTGAGCAAGCTCTGGGAGCTGGTGATGGACAGGGAAGCCTGGAGTGCTGCAGTCTGTGGGGTTGCAAAGAATTGGACAGGACTGAGCAACTGAACTATACTGAACCAGTTAGTTAGGAATTGTAGAACATTCCATATGAAGGGAATGGCAAGAAGAGACTCACAGGGGTGGCTCATATTCTAAAAGCCCATACTGTTTTTATGGGAAAATTAAAGGGGTGCAGAAGGACAGGTGACTCTGTTGGAGATATGACTGTGGCCAGATAATCAAAGACTTAGAATCCAGTGCTAATCAGTAGATATTGTGATGCCATTGAAAGCATTTGACTTGAAAGTGACGTGGTTTGGTTTGTTTTAGAAAAATGACGCTCACTCACTTATCAGGAACATAAAAGGATAAAAGAGAAAAGGAACCCTCAAAACAGAGATACCTTCTGCTAGTTAGAGAAATATACAAAAACCAGAAACATTTCCAGGGTGGTATAATAAGGTGAAGGACCTTTTATTTCTACTGGAGGCTGTCTGTGCATTCATCAGACACACCCTTGAAGGTCTAGTGGTTTTTACAATATAATTAAGTGTTGACTCAGGGACTGCAAGATAGTGTCACTGAGTCATAAAGAAGTTCCAGGCGGAAAACTTTAGGGACAAATTAACGTCATGTACCATGTAACTTTCTTCTTCTGCTCCAGTGCTATTCTTGGCCCGCTCGTTTTTAAGTTTTAGCAATCTCTCTCAGACTAGTGCGCCTCACATGCAATTTTGGCAAGCTAAGCATGGTGGCGGAGCCAGATAACTTGTTCCCTGTAGACTTATAAACTCATGAGCTGTGGGCTGGTAATATAATTTACAGTACACTTTGCCAGCCCTGTAAAACAGCTTTCTGTTTATAGGGGATTGGGGGCCTGACAAGAAGTCGTCTTTATAGCTTAATCAGAGCTGTGTTCTCCATAGTTACTGCAGCAGCAGCCTATTTAAGATGCTTCCTAGTCATCTGTCAGACAGTTACAACTTCTTTAGACAATTTGGCAAACTAGGCATAACATCAGTCTTTGCTCAATAGCCACACTGATATCCTCTTACCTTAGAAAGTAGTAACCCCAGCATGCACCTTCATCTTTTGTGACAAAGGAATTGAGACATAGTTGTTAGATATTCCATAGCTGTGGCTTTTGCCTTGATAAAAATTATCTGAGATTACCCTTCCAAAATTCTTATAAAATGATATTGATAGAAGGCTTGAGAATAGACTAATCAGCGTGCTGCCAGCTGTGAACATAGTCACATGGTTATCTTCCTGTAGATTTTTTTTCTCCTTAGTATGTGATAGTAGCTACTTGACATTTGTATCACTGGGCTAACAGGTTTTCTTCTATTCAGCCATTGCCCTCAGGAGACTATAGCTAAATGTTAAAGTTGTACAAATGGGAACTTTGTCCATTTCTAGATCCCAAGTCTAGAACAATGCTGGAGAACATAATAGGCACTAAAATACTATATGTTAAAAATAAATAAGCACAACTATTGACTTAAAAACATGCCGTAATGATCTGGAAATGAATACCACAGGTCATGTAGCAGAGCATGTTCTACTGAGCAAGAATTGGCAGAGGGGTCAGTGGACTGATGTGTCAACCTTAGACATTATGTAGACATTATGTAACATTATGTATGTTAACATTCCCTGTAACAGCATTCTAAATTTTGTAAAACTATGTAGAACTTAATTCCAAGGGTAGTTTATTAACCTTGGAATAAACTATTGACTCTCGTATTCTACTGTACACGGATGTGGAGCTGTGAGATGTCTCTCTGTTAATTCTCTTAATTACATCCATTAGAAAAAAATATCTTTTAATTCATCTTCATCGTGAATTGGGCTTCCCAGGTGGTGCTAGTGGTAAAGAACCTGCCTGCCAATGCAGGGGCCATGGATGCAGGCTCCATCACTGGGTCAGGAAGATCCCCTGGAGGAGCGCATGGCAACCCCCTCCAGTATTCTTACCTGGAGAATCCCATGGACAGAGAAGCCTGGTGGGCCACAGTCCATTGGGTCACAAAGAATCAGAGACAGCTGAGCGACCTAGCATGCACACATGCCATCATTGTAAACTGGGTGTAATGTCTGGCACAGTTCTTCTGTATTTCCATTATGTAGATAACTCTGCCTAAGTCGTGTTGGAAGTATAATAGCTTGTATGTATGTCATATATATATATATCCTGTATACATAGGACTTCCGTGGTGGCTCAGACAGTAAAGAATCCACCTGCAATACAGGAGGCCTGGGTTCGATCCCTGGGTTGGGGAAGGAAATGGCTACCCACTCCACCCTTCTTGCCAGAGGACCCTGGCAACAGTCCTTGGGGTTGCAAAGAGTCGGACACAACTAACTGAGAGACTAAGCATGCACCACTAAATACATATGATATATGCATATCATATATAGTTGTCAACAGTACTGTGAACCACGTGCTTCAATAGATCTTTAAGTAGTTAAATACACACACACACATATGTACCTACACACACACACACACACACACACACACACACACGTATGCCTATTGATTCAACTGTTTCAGATTATTGCTAATTTTGTACAGCCTGACTTTGAAAGTAGGGTCCCAAAGAGGAAAAAAAATAAGGTTATTAATAAGCTCTTTAAGAAAAAAAGGCAAAGCTTTTCAGTATTGCTTCAGTTTCCTCAGTTTTGAAATTAAGATTTGAATGCAGGTAAATTTAAGTTTCTGACTCTAAATTTTGTGCAATTCAAAGGAATAATCTTACAACTTCTGTGCTCTTTTTTTCTGATAAAATCGGAAGAGACTGATTCTACTTTAATCAGTTAATTCGACTTCTGAAAACTTCTTCACTGGCTTGACTCTTTTAGATGTATTTTATAGTCCTAGACAATTTGACTTTGGTTCATGTTGAAGTACAGTCTCAGTATCAACTTACAAATTTCCATACATAACTGATGTTTGTTGAGTTGGTTCATTGGAGAACAGTTGACAGGCAGAAAGTGTCTTCTCTTTTGCTGCCCTGAAAAACTGGTTTCTCTGGTCTGGCTTGAGACAGCAATGGAGTAGTCACATTCCAGTGAGCAGAGCTGTGAGCAGAACAATTCTCTGCACCTTCAACCCAGTTAATTGGAAATGAAAACACCAAAACTAGCCTGAGAAACACAGTAAGGACATGCATGCAAGTTGGCCATTAATCACTTAACTGTGTCTGCTCAACACTCTTGTCTAACGTTGTTCTAGAATAAACTAAACATGATAAGTATACAGATCCATTCCATGCCTGCAAATCAGTCATTCCCAGTGATGGATCAGAGGTAAAATTTTTTATTCAAATTTTTAATAACCAAATATCACTAGTGATAACGAGAGCACATGTATTCTCTGGAATACTAACAGGAAGAATATGACAAAGGGAGGCTACAAGCTTCGGGCAAAGATGAAAATCTACAGAAATAGAGCTGTCTGATTTTCAGGATGGAAAGCATAGCTGGATGTCAGGTTCAACCACTGAACATAGTCTGCCTATAATGTTATGAACCATGCTTATTATCGAAAGTGAATAGTGAGACTCTGGGGTTCTTGAATGCAGTCTCTACCATTATTATGAAAGTCGACCTCGGCTTCCCTGATGGTCCAGTTAGTTAGGAATCTGCCTTGAGATACAGGGGACACAAGTTCAATTCCTAGTTTGGGAAGATCCCACATGCTGAGGAAGCCCATGTGCTGCAACTGCTGAGCCCACTAGTCTGTGAGCTGCAACTCCTGAAGCCTGCGTGCCTACAGCCCGTGCTCTGCAACAAGAGAAGTCACTGCGACGAGAGGCCTGAACATCGCAACAAAGAACAGCCCCTGCCCGACGCAACTAGAGAAAGCTTATGTGCATCAACGAAGATCCAGCATGGCCAATAAATAAAATATATTAAAAAGAAAGTAGACCCATTGGATAGAGAATTTGAGATCAAAGGAAAGCAGATGTCTACCTTAATTCTCTATTTAGCCAAAGTAGACTGTGTAATAAAGGGAAAGACTAGCAAAGCACTGTATTTAGCTCTTTACTTACAAGGGAAGCCTGGTGTGCTTGGGGTTGCAAAGAGTTGGACATG
Source organism: Ovis canadensis (assembly GCF_042477335.2). NCBI lineage: Eukaryota > Metazoa > Chordata > Mammalia > Artiodactyla > Bovidae > Ovis > Ovis canadensis. Next base: position 100,382,781 of record NC_091251.1, read on the forward strand.
ACTGAGTGACTGAACTGAACTACACTTCGTGGAGTTCTTTCAAATGTATTTTCTTATATGATTTTTGGAAATGATTGAAGGTTTACATAAAGGAAAAGGGAAGTCTGAGAATGGGTGACTTTCCTAAGGCTGCATGCCCATGAGACATGGAGCTGGGATGCAATGTTGGCTTCCAGACACCTTGGCCCTTTCTGCTGGTTATTGCTGCCTCTGATGTGGAAATATGCACATGTGAAAGCAATGGGTCATCTCTAGACTTTAGGGAAATTAAGACACATGTGTATGCACATAGGCATGTAACATTCATTGAGGACCTGTTAATATCAGATGTCTGGATCGATTAGTAGTCATGCTCTTGGCCACCCCTTTGTGATGAGTAGCTTTTCTTTGAAACCCTGGATCCATTCTCCCATCTCCACTAATACTTTCCCACTGGGCTTTGTACCCTGGAAGGTACCCTATAGGGACAGCATTAACAGCCTCTCTTACCCATCTGTATTCTGATTGAGTTTGCCCAATGGAAAGCAGGCAAGAAAGATGAGAAGAAATGATGAGAATGAGATCCAGATAGTTAATTTCTTGTCTCTGTCCCTCTGACACGATTACCCACTGCTGTGCCCCTTGATGTTAGCCCACGGTCTTGTGAGGCACTCAGTATACCCTTGTTCTCTCCCTCTCCCCCTCCTGCATCATTTTTCTGGCAGTTGACTTTCCCCTTGCTCTGTCAGGCCTCAGGGTAGTAGTAATAATAATTGGGGTTTGCTTTTAATAACCCTGAATACCATATTACCTCTGGAGAGTTCATTCTTCCCTGTCTCTACCTTTGTAAAACCTTCATAGCTTTATTAAACCTTCATCAAATGACTTCATTTGAGTGGGGCATCTATTTCCTCTTAGTATCCTGGCTGATTCAGTTTATTATACATGTTACAGATGTGGAAACCGAAGCTCAATAATGTTTCACTGTAAAATAACTTGCAGACCTAGGACTTCCCTGGTGGTCCAGTGGTTAAGACTCTGTGCTTCTAAAGCCAGGGGGCCTGGATTTGATCCTTGGTCAGGGAACTAAGATTATCTCACACACCAGCACAGCCAAAAAAAAAAAAAAAAAAAAAAACTTGCAAATCTAGGATTCTACCCAGATTTTCTGACTCCAGGCTTACATGCTCATAGTGACAGCTCACTGAGCAATGATTTTGAACAGGTGTAATTGTTGTTTAGTCGCTAAGTGGTGTCCGACTCTTTTGTGACCCCATGGACTGTAGCCCACCAGACTCTACTGTCCGTGGGATTTCCCAGACAAGCATTGTGGAGTGGGATGCCATTCCTTTCTCCAGGGGATCTTCCCAACCTGGGGATGGAACCTGAGTCTCCTGCATTTATTGGCAGGTGGATTCTTTACCACTGAGCTACTAGGGAAGCCCATAGGTATAATTACATATGTGCAATTATAGTCCTGCACAATAGAGCTTTGTTGAACTGACTCAGAGTCAGATCAATTCTGAGAAACATACCACCATCATTTATAAATACTGTGTTTTGAAATTTCATAATATGCTCGCAAAATAAAGCAATGGCAGTAGTATCTGGAGGAAAATTAAGTAAGATTGCATCTAGTCTCTCACCACACCATTCTGCCTTCCCTGCATCACCAGAGTTAGCTTAAAAAGCCAGTCCTGTCAGATCACTTCCTATCTTAAAAGTCATCTCTGTTGACTAACATCCGAACTCTGTAAGTGTGGTTATCTGTTAGGATAGACCCTCTCTATCTCCCTTCAGTCTTAACTTTACTATTCCAATCCATACCCTCTAGTCCATATGGAATCAATGTGGTTCTCATTGGGTGGGGGCCAGGGGGTGCTGATTTTTTCTCCAAGAGGCTTTTGACAATGGAGATACTTTGGTTTGTCTTGACTAAACAGGCTGCTACTAGCTTCTAGTGGGTGGAGGCCAGGGCCACTGCTAAGCCTCCTACAATGCACAGGCCAACTTCCACAACATCTGGTTCAGTATTATCGCTGTGGAGAAATCCTGTTCTACTTGAGGCATTTTTAATTCCTCCTGACGCTTGAGTTTGCTGCGCTATAATTACCATTTACCAGATGCTGCATCAAGCATTGTGTTTACTATATGATTTCATTTCATGCCTTTATCTGCTTTGCACCTGTACGTACGCTCCCTCAGCTGGAATGCCTTCTAATTCCTCCCTTTGTGGTTCACTCTTTCTCCTTCTTGAAACCTAAGTGATATACCCCCTCCCTAATGATGCTAGGTAAAGGTATAGATGCAAGTGCTAAATTCCCACAACACTTTGTTCAGTATTTTTTTTTTCTTTTCAAAGTAATTTTTTATCTTCACCTTAAAATGTAAATCTCTAAAATAAGTGATTTATGTTTTAATTGGAGAATAATTGCTTTACTGTGTTGTGTTGATTTGGAGTATAGCCACTTCACAATGTTGTGTTGGTTTCTACTGCTCAACAGAATGGATCGGCCATATATACGTATATATAGAGAGAGTTACCTGTGCTATACAGAATGTTCTCATTAGTTATCTGCATATTCATAGTGCATATGAATCAATCCTAGTCTCCCAGTTCCTCCCACTACCTCCCCTTTACCCCTTGGTATCCATATATTTATTCTCTATGTCTGTGTCTCTGTTTCTGCTTTGCAAATGAGATCATCTGTAGAATTTTTTCCAAATTCCGCATGTATGCGTTAGTATAAGGCATTTGTTTTTTTCCCTTTCTGTCTTACTGCACTCTGTATGGCAGTCTCTAAGTCCATCTGTGTCTCTGCAGATTACCCAGTTTTGTCCCTTTTATGGCTGAGTAATATTCCATTGTATATATGTACCATATCATCTTTATCCATTCATCTGTTGATGGATATTTAGGTTGCTTCCACGTCTGGGCTCTTGCAAACAGTGCTGCTATGAACACTAGCTTTTTTCTTTCTGTAGTATGACAGTGTACCTGTTTGTGTCTGTAACACATGTCATTTGTGCTCCTGTCACCCCCGTTTTAGCACACTGTCTGGCACACGTTAGATATTAGTCATTGAATGAATGAGCGAATATTACTGTAAGCAGTGGATATAGTTCTTTTGAAGAACTGTGTTATGTTAAATTTTTATAAATTAAGTCACATTTTGAATTCAGTGGGAAATTTTAAGATAAAGCTACATGAATTCTTTGAGCAAATGAACATTTTCTTGAAATTATGCCTCCTACAAACCAGGATTTCTTTTTTTAATTTTTGAATACTAAAATATGCAAATATACCTGCTTGCTTTTCTTAAAGTAGAAAACATCCATCAAAATTTCTGTCATGGCTTTAGGGTGCTTTAATTGTTTGGAGATGGGAAGGCAATTGGAGTGTCTATAACGGCAACATGATGTCGAGAATGTGAAAAGTTAGTTCTTCTCAGCCTTGTCCACCAGAGGGAGGAGATCACCTCGTAACAGTTATGATTCCCTGGAACTATTGGCTACTGTTGGGTCTGCTCAGAGCTAGAGATTTGTGTTGCTCCTGCTGCTGCAAAATACAGAATTAGAACCTGGCAGGCATTCCCGCATAGATTTGCACACTGTTTAAGATCGGCCCAGTTTGGTTAGAGAGGAAGCAATCTGTGTATTTTGGAAGCTTGGTTAGAATAAAACATACTTGGGGACTGTACGAGGCCATTCGCTGCAGGAGTGAGCAGGAGGAGGTCTTGAAGGTATGAAAAGAGAACCTGGGGGGGAAGGTGATAGTTTATTGGTGCTTCGCTTACAAGGCTGACCAGGAAAGTACTTTCTTTCTACAGTAGATGGCTTAAGGGCCAGTGGGTAGTACTAGCAAGTCTGCTTGATATGCTAAGTGCAAAGTGAGACCTGGGAAGTCGACTACATGAGAGCACATTTTGCTAATTATTCATAGGACTGTGTTGATGTCAAGGGGCCTCACATCAATTGTGTTGTCTAGTACTTTTGTTTTATCTCTTCCCTATCTGTGCCTACCGGTCTGGCTTTCTCCTTTAAGACTATAGGAAATGTAAGTGGTGTCACTTCCTCGTATGTGTGAGCAAGAACTTCTGTACCATTCACTTCTTACAGTTCATTTTCCCTATAGTTTTCACTTCGCCTCTGAAGACCTCATCACATCAAAACAAGATATACTTGTAATAATATTAAAGAATGCTGCTTCGATTATTTCATATCTGTTTCTTTGGTGTTAGATGTAATGATTTGATTTTGAAAAAGCTCTAGGGGGATGGTAGGGGAAAGCTGCCTGCCAGAACTCCCTCTTTCAAGTTAAAAAGGAAAGAGTATACTAGCAAAATAATCATTAGCTCCAAGTAAGGAATGAAGCACAACTCCGTGTCATAGATCTCAAACAATAGGAGCAAGAGAAATGATTCTGAAGCCAAATCAAGAGAACTGGTCAACCATGATAAGGCTGCCAACCCTGCTTATGGCCCTCAGGTGTAGTACTGTTTAGATCATAAAAAATAAAATAGTTGAGAAATCTTTCTAAAATGCCTTTAGAGGGAAGGAAATAGACTTAGCAGATATTCTTATCTGGTCCTGCCTTTAAAGAATAATGGGAATGGCTGTGGGAGGCAAATGCATGTAGCAGAAACAGAAAATAGGACTGCGGATCAAGAGAGAAGTCACCAGGCTTAAGGGATCACAAGTCCTAATGTATCATCCCCCCACCACCCACCACCACGGCCTTGGAAGGCACTCTTCAAGTAGGTGGTATAGGACATTAACAAGGCTTCAGAAATGACACACAGCCCTGCAAGCTAAATGATGGTTACACACGGTCTTGATTGAGCCTTTCATTTCTCCCATCCACTTCCTTCCAGATTGCCATCTCTCAACCTACAGGGAAAAAAAGTACATAGAACTAAAATTATGAAGCCATTAAGTTGTATTTGATTTTGAGAAGCAATAAGTTACTGAAACTATATCTGAACAACTAGAAACTCTGGACAGAGCCACCTGAGTGTGGGCAAGAAAGACAATGGTAAGACATGCAAATACAAACCAGCAGCAAATATGATTTTAAAAAATAGATATAGCTTAGAAAACTGAAGGAAGTTGATCTAGACAAAAACAAACCCAAGGGCAGAAAAATTTCTCACAGGCTGTATACTCTGTAGCTCATTTGCACTGCAGACTATTGTCAGAGAACTTAATTAATCCTGTAAGAATTCATCTCCCATGCTAGTAAGGTCATGCTTAAAGTCTTGCATGCTAGGTTTCAGTATTATGCGATCCAAGAACTTCCAGATGTCCAAGCTGGGTTTAGAAAAGGAAGAGGAACGAGAGATCAAAGTGCCAACATTCTTTGGACCATAGAGAAAGCTAGGAAATTCCAGCACAAACATCTACCTCTGTTTCATCGACTACGCCAAAGCCTTTGACTATATGGAGCTCAATAAACTGTGGAAAACTCTTAAAGAGATGGGAATACTAGACCATCTTACCCATTTCCTGAGAAACCTGTATGTGGGTCAAGAAGCAACAGTTAGAACCTTGTGTGGAACAACTGATTGGTTCAAGATTGAGAAAGAAGCATGGCAGGGCTGTCTGCTGTCACCCTGTTTGTTTAATCTATATGCTGAGCACGTGGTGAGAAATGCCGGAATCAAGATATGTGGGAGAGACAGCAACAACCTCATATATGTGGGTGCTTCAGCTCTAAAGGCAGAAAGCGAAGAGGAACTAAAGAGCCTCTTGAGGAGGGTGAAGGAGGAGAGTGAAAGGGCTGGCTTAAAACTAAATATTAAAAAAAAAAAAAACAAAAACAACTAAGATCATGGCATCTGGCCCCACTACTTCATGGCAAATAGAGGGGGAAAAGATGGTAGTGGAGACAGATTTCCTCTTCTTGGGCTCCGAAACCACTGTGGGTGGTGACTCCAGCCATGAAATCAGAAGCCATTTGCTTCTTGGTGGGAAAGCAATGATAAACCTAGACAGTGTGTTGAGAAGCAGAGATATTACTCTGCCGACAAAGGTCTGTATAATCAAGGCTATATGTACAGTTATGAGAGCTGGACCATAAAGAAGGTGGAGTGCTGAAGAATTGAAATGCCTTGGTCTGTGGTACTGGAGAAGACTCTGGAGAGTCCCTTGGATGGCAAGATCAAACCAGTCAACCTTAAGGGAAATCAGCCCTGAATGCTCTGTTGGAAGGACTGATGCTGAAGCTGAAACTCCAGTAATTTGGTCATCTGATGCAAACAGCTGACTCATTGGAAAAGTCCCTGATGCTGGGAAAGATTGAGGGAAGAAGGAGAAGAGGGCATCAGAGGATGAGATCGCTCTATGGCCTCACCAATGCAATGGACATGAACTTGGGCAAACTTTGGGAGATGGTGAGGGAGAGGGAAGCTTGGCGTGCTGCAATCCATGGGGTCACAAAGAGTCAGACATGAATGGGTAACAAACAACAGCTTAAGAATTTGAAGAAAATGTAAAAAAAAAACAGAGTGAATGGAAAAGGGGGATTGTATGTGGCACATCTGAGAGCCAAATGTGATCATATAACTTAATTGAAATAATTAGTAACAACCTGAGGGCAGAGGATACATGGCTAAATATTGATGTATCGACAGAAGGAAAAGCCTCTGCTCATCACAGTGAGTGCTGATGAAAAGTCAAAGAGATTAAATCCATCATAAGAAAACTAAGAGATATAGAGGACAGACAAGATAATTGAATCTCTGAAATAGAAAAACAGTCCTTCAACAAAGAGATTACCTAAATTTCAAACCAAAATTTTGTTCTTAATATAAAGAACTAACTCTGAAGTTAAAAAATAGCATGATGGTATCTAAGAAAATCAGATATAGTGCATTTAACACTGAGATGTGTATTGATTATGTTATTCACCTGACTGTTTAGAACAAGGATTAGAGTAGTTCATGGGTAAACTTCTTCATTATTTTCTTTTGAAAATAATGGGGATTTTGGCCACTAGCAATTCTGAAAGGACAGATAGATATATGATACTAGTAGCAATGAGTGAAATGGCAGACCAGGCAGACATTTAGTGAGAAGAATCAGAGATAGAGAAAGTCAAAGTCTAGATGGTTGTACATATTTGCTGCACTCACATTAATTAGAGGAGGAGATGGGAAAGGCTTAAAAGTATTTCTAAAGTACATATACCTCCATCAGTAAGGGGAAAACCTATTGGCTCAAGGGGCTTAAGTACAGTTTCTCAACTGAATGAATGATAAGCTACATTTATTATCAGGGGAAACTCTTCAGGAACTAGGCTTAAAGGTAAAACTACATTTATCCTTGGTGAGATGGGCCGCAGGAATGTGCATGTTCCCAAGACTGACAGGAGGGGCAGCTTCCAACCGCTACTCCCGGGATGAACATGAGACAAAGTCTTAAACTTCCTGAGCTGTGAATCAGCCTCCAAGTCGCACAAATCCAACAGACAATGGATGAAAAATAACTGGCCAGGGGGTCTTAAGTATAATAGTTGAGCAGTAAGTGGCTTATACTGAGCCAAGGAAAACACCTAGGGAAACAGGCTAAAAAAAAAAGGGAAAAAAAAATCTGAACAAGGACATCAGAACCTTCACATTGCTGGGAAAATATGTCACAGAATTAGTTTAGCCAGTGACCTGTATGCAGGTCAGGAAGCAACAGTTAGAACTGGACATGGGACAACAGACTGGCTCCAAATAGGAAAAGGAGTACATCAAGGCTGTATATTGTCACCCTGCTTATTTAACTTATATTCAGAGTACATCATGAGAAACGTTGGGCTGGAGGAATCATAAGCTGGAATCAAGATTGCCGGGAGAAATATCAATAACCTCAGATATGCAGATGACACCGCCCTTATGGCAGAAAGTGAAGAGGAACTAAAAAGCCTCTTGCTGAAAGTGAAAGAGGAGAGTGAAAAAGTTGCCTTAAAGCTCAACATCCAGAAAATGAAGATCATGGTATCTGGTCCCATCACTCATTTCAAATAGATGGGGAAACAGTGGAAAGTGTCAAAGTTTATTTTTTTGGGCTCCAAAATCACAGCAGATGGTGACTGCAGCCATGAAATTAAAAGACACTTACTTCTTGGAAGGAGAGTTATGACCAACCTAGATAGCATATTGAAAAGCAGAGACATTACTTTGTCAACAAAGGTCTGTTTAGTCAAGGCTATGGTTTTTCCAGTGGTCGTGTATGGATGTGAGAGTTGGACTGTGAAGCAAGCTGAGTGCCGAAGAATTGATGCTTTGGAACTGTGGTGTTGGAGAAGACTCTGAGAGTCCATTGGACTGCAAGGAGATCCAACCAGTCCATTCTGAGGGAGATCAGCCCTGGGTGTTCTTTGGAAGGAATGACGCTAAAGCTGAAACTCCGGTACTTTGGCCACCTCATGCGAAGAGTTGACTCATTAGAAAAGACTCTGATGCTGGGAGGGATTGGGGGCAGGAGGAGAAGGGTACAACAGAGGATGAGATGGCTGGATGGCATCAGCGACTCGATGGACATGAGTTTGAGTGAACTCCAGGAGTTGGTGATGGACATGGAGGCCTGGTGTGCTACGATTCATGGGGTCACAAAGAGTTGGACACGACTGAACAACTGAACTGAACAGATGGTAGAGAATCTGCCTGCAATGCAGGAGACCTGGGTTCAATCCCTGGGTTGGGAAGATTCCCCTGGAAATGGATATGGCAACCCACTCCAGTATTCTTGCCTAGAAAATCCCTTGGACAGAGGAGGCTGGAGGGCTGCAGTGGCTGGGGACTGAGCGACTAACACACACAAATCATTAAACAAATAAACTGATGAACAAAGAGAAGGAAGTAACCCTGGTGGTAGTCAAGGAGGGGAGAGTAGTTTCCAGACTGCCTACAGTCTGTGATGTAAAATGTCCAGTTTTCAATAGAAAATCGTGAAACATACAAAGGAAAGGGGAAGTATGAATCATATACAGGGATACATACAGGTAACAGAAACTGCTCAGATGTTGTGCTTAGCAGACAAACTACACCAAAGCTATTATAAATATGTTCAAGGGGAATTTGGGGGATTAAGGGAAACTGTGCAAGATTTAAATCAAAATAAGATGACAATGATTTATCAAATAGATAATGTTAATAAAGAGATTAAAATTATATATTTATTTATATATTTTCCAACTCCAAAATTTCCCTCATTTGGAAATTGTTTCTGTCCCTACCGACCTATCTATATGTATTTTCCAACTATCTAAAAGTACAATAATCCAAATAAAAAGTTCACTAAGGGGCTCAACAATAAGTTTGAGTTAGCAAAAGAAAGAATCTGCAAAGTTGAAGATAAATCAATAGAGATTACAAAGTCTAAATAGACGAAAGAAAAATAAGTGAAGAAAAAGAGTGTCAGATAGATATGGGACATCATTAAGTGTACCAACATATCTATGATGGCAGTCATGGAAAAGTGAGAGGGAGATAAGACAGAAAAAATAGAGAATTGATGAATGAAAATTTCCAAAATTTGAGGAAAAACATTAATATACACATTCAGTTCAGTTTAGTCACTCAGTCGTGTCCAACTCTTTGCGACCCGATGAAGTGTAGCACGCCAGGCTTCCCTGTCCATCACCACCTCCGGAGTTTACCCAAACTCATGTCCGTCGAGTTGGTGGTGCCGTCCAGCCATCTCATCCTGTCATCCCCTTCTCCTCCTGCCCCCAATCCCTCCCAGCATCACAGTCTTTTCCAGTGAGTCAGCTCTTCACATGAGGTGGCCAAAGTATTTGGAGTTTCAGCTTCAACATCAGTCCTTCCAATGAACACACAGGACTGATCTCCTTTAGGATGGATTGGTTGGATCTCCTTGCAGTTCAAGGGAGTCTCAAGAGTCTTCTCCAACACCATAGTTCAAAAGCATCAGTTCTTTGGTGCTGAGCTTTCTTAACAGTCCAACTCTCACATCCATACCTGACCACTGGAAAAAACCATAGCCTTGACTAGACGGACCTTTGTTGGCAAAATAATGTCTGTGCTTTTGAATATGCTATCTAGGTTGGTCATAACTTTTCTTCCAAGGAGTAAGCATCTTTTAATTTCATGGCTGCAACCACCATCTGCAGTGAGATTGGAGCCCAGAAAAGAAAGTCTGACACTGTTTCCACTGTTTCCCCATCTGTTTTCCATGAAGTGGTGGGACCAGATGCCATGATCTTCATTTTCTGAATGTTGAGCTTTAAGCCAACTTTTTCACTCTCCTCTTTCGCTTCCTTCAAGGGGCTCTTTAGTTCCTCTTCGCTTTCTGCCATAAGGGTGGGGTCATCTGCATATCTGAGGTGTTGATATTTCTCCTGGCAGTTGTGATTCCAGCTTGTGCTTCTTCCAGTCCAGCGTTTCTCATGATGTACTCTGCATATAAGTTAAATAAGCAGGGTGACAATATACAGCCTTGATATACTCCTTTTCCTATTTGGAACCAGTCTATTGTTCCATGTCCAGTTCTAACTGTTGCATACAGGTTTCTCAAGAGGCAGGTCAGGTGGTCTGGTATTCCTAGCTTTTTCAGAGTTGTCCACAGTTGATTGTGATCCACACAGGCAAAGGCTTTGGCATAGTCAATAAAGCAAAAATAGATGTTTTTCTGGAACTCTCTTGCTTTTTTGATGATCCAGCGGATGGGCAATTTGATCTCTTGTTCTTTTGCCTTTTCTAAAACCAGCTTGAACATCTGGAAGTTCACGGTTCAAGTATTGCTGAAGCCTGGCTTGGAGAGTTTTAAGCATCACTTTACTAGCATGTGAGATGAGTGCAATTGTGCGGTAGTTTGAGCATTCTTTGGCATTGCCTTTCTTTGAGATTGAAATGAAAACTGACCTTTTCCAGTCCTGTGTCCACTGCTGAGTTTTCCAAATTTGCTGGCATATTGAGTGTAGAACTTTCACAGCATCATCTTTCAAGAATTGAAATAGCTCCACTGGAATTCCATCACCTCCACTAGCTTTGTTCGTACTGATGCTTTCTGAGGCTTGCTTGACTTCACATTCCAAGACGTCTGGCTCTAGGTGAGTGATCACACCATTGTGATTATCTGGGTCATGAAGATCTTTTTTGTACAGTTCTTCTGTGTATTCTTGCCATCTCTTCTTAATATCTTCTGCTTCTGTTAGGTCCATACCATTTCTGTCCTTTATTGAGCCCATCTTTGCATGAAATGTTTCCTTGGTATCTGTAATTTTCTTGAAGAGATCTCCATTCTTTTTCATTCTATTGTTTTCCTCCATTTCTTTGCATTGATCACTGTGGAAGGCTTTCTTATCCCTCCTTGCTATTCTTTGGAACTCTACATTGAAATGCGAATATCTTTCCTTTCCTCCTTCGCTTTTCGCTTCTCTTCTTTTCACAGCTATTTGTAAGGCCTTCTCAGACAGCCCTTTTGCTTTTTTACATTTCTTTTCCATGACGATGGTCTTGATCCCTGTCTCCTGTACAATGTCATGCACCTCCATCCATTGTTCATCAGGCACTCTGTCTATCAGAGCTAGTCCCTTAAATCTATTTCTCACTTCCACTGTATAATCATAAGGGATTTGATTTAGGTCATACCTTAATGGTCTAGTGGTTTTCCCTACTTTCTTTTTATTTACACATTGGTGAGCCTCAAATAGGATCAGTGCAGTGAAATTCATGCACAACCATACTCATTATGATAGAAATGTTGAAACCTAAAAAAGAAAATCTTGATACATCAAGTCATCATATACAAGGGATCACAGTAAGAATGACAGCTGGTGTCTGTTCTGAAACAGTGGAGGCCAAAGACAGTGCATTGACATTAAAAGTGCTGAAAGGCGTATATCAACAACCAAGGATTTTATATTTAAAAAAAAAAAATCTGTCTTTCAAAAGTGAAAGTGAAATAAAGATGTATCCAGGTAAACAAAAGCAGAGACTTCATTGCTAGTATACTTGCCATATAAGAAGTACTAAAAGAAGTTGTATAAACTGAAAGAAAGTGGCAGTAGACAGTAATTTGAATCTTCATTAAAAAAAAAAAAAACAAAACAGAGATTTCCAATAAAGCTAACTGTGTAGGTAGTGATGAAAAGTGTAATTAAGCATTTCTTTTTCTTTCTTCTTTAACTGATTTAAAAGGCAGTTACATAAAATAATCTATAACATTGTATTGTTGGGTCTATAACATATAGAAAGAATTGTAATATACTTTACAGTAACGCAAAAATGAATGAAGCTATGCTGGAGAAAGGGAATGACACCAGATGGTGCCATTTGAATCCACAAGAAGAAAGAGAGACAGAGATGGTAAATAAGCTTAACTTTAAAAATCTCCATAAATATATCTGAGATCTCCTTGCTTCACTTCGTAAAAAGACAGAAGTTTTTATAAAGCAATAACTATAACAATGTATTTTTGAGTTTGAAACACATATAGACATCACATGAATAACAATAATAACACAAAAAGGAGACAGAGATGAGAGCATGCAAGAATAAAATTTCTATGTCTTACTGGAATTAAGTTCGTAGAAATGGAAGTAGATTCTCATAAACTGAGATTTATGTTGCAAGCCCTAGACCACCCACTAGGAAAGAAGCTTTTAGTTAGTTAATTATATAGTTGTTGCTGCCACATGTGACTTAGTCAAGTCTGACACTAAGTGAAGTCTGACTGTTTTGCAACCCCGTGGACTCTAGCCCACCAGACTCTTCTGTTCATTGGCTTTCCCAGGCCAGAATACTGGAGTGGGTTGACATTTCCTCCTCCAAGGGATCTTCCTGACCCAGGGATGGAACCCACATCTCCTTAATTGGTAGACAGAATCTTTACCACTGAGCCAACTGGGAAGCCCAATTATATCGTTAAGAATCATCAAAGAAATTAACGTAATATGTTAAATATTCACTTAAAACAAAGGGAAGTTATAAAAGCAGAAAAGAGGGAAAGAATAGGAGAACTGTATAAGTATCGTTATCTCAGCATTTCATGATGAAGTCTTTCAATACTCAATGATGTGATAGACTTTAGATAACGTTTTTTCTTTAGACTCATTTCCCCTCAAATTAGTATTCCATTCATGGTGCCCCTTTTATTTGAAATATTTTAAGAAAGTTAATATGAATTCTGAAGCAATTTATTTTCAGCTAATTTCTATATTAAATTTTATGCTTCATCATCTTCCCCTGAAAAATTCTATGTTAATAATAGAACACACTCACCAAGATACACACAAAGATTTACACTGAGATCCATACTTCATTTTGTACCATTAGATGCTTAACTACGCACTCACCTTATATTTATTCTCTGACACTATCAATATTGACATAAAGATGCATATTTTCTTACTGCGTATATCTAGAGGGATAAATTTGGCCATTAATTTTGGAATTATTTAAGTTGAATGCATCCAAACAACCATTTCATGGCTCACCAAATGCCTTCGCATCTTTTAAAAAGGAGTGTGCTTGAGTGTAGGTATTTATAATAGAAAGTCATAGTAGTAATTAATGGTGTTCATAATCATAAAGACATGCAGAGCATTGTGCATTGTAATGTATAACAAGATATCATTTAGAAATTTGTATCACTGGACTTCCCTGGCAGTCCAGGGGTTAAGACTGCAGTTCCGCCACAGGGGGCGCGGGTTTGATCTCTGGTGGGGAATTAAGATTCTGCATGCTGCAGTGTGTGATGAAAAAATATACTAGTTTCAGTGAACTTCTTTAAAAACAAACACAGAAATTTCTGTTTATGTAATTCTGTGTAGTCATAAATTACAACTTTAAATAATGGCATGTATGTATATATCTGTGCACACATGCACATATATGTGCAAATACACAAGAACACTACACTCTGACATGAAGCATTATAGATGTACTTTGGGTGCTAAGAAACACGGGCGTGCTTCTGGTATAACTCTCGAAATGTGGCAGAATCATCAAGTGTACAGCTGTGAGAATCAGACTGCCTGCATTTAACTTCTAGCTTTGCCATTTAGATGTTCAACCTGGTATCTATAAACTATAATAATAGTGTCTTCTTCGTGATGTGCTTGTGAGTATTAAATGCCATCTTAATGCATGTAAAGTCTTAGAAAGTGCAAGCAAATCATTTAAGTACTCAATAAATGTTAGAGATCATTATTGATCTTTTGATTCTGCTCTTTCAGGAGATAAAAGTTTCTTTCAAATCTGGAGTGTGTGTTAAATTTAGATTATACTTCTCATCTAGGAGCAAATCTTCAATATATGTTTTCATTTTGATGGTGTCTGTTACTGTCCCACCTTTATTTGTGACCCTTAGAGTTTGCAAATTGTAATATACAACAATTAGCGTGTCATGGTTTTTACCTGGGTGATGGTTGATTCCCAGGGATGACAGGTGTATTTATACTGTTTTTCATGCACCTTTTGTATGTTGTGTAAGGAAGGTTCGGGGTATGATGATGACACAGACTATTTTGAGACCCTTCCATGTGGTCTGCCTAGTCTCTCCAATCTGTTCCTGTTCCTTTTATACAGGAAGACAGAAGATGTTTATCTCTTTGTTCATCATTCATTTACTTCTCAGTATCTACCCAAATCTGTTGATTTCATTGTAATGTCAAAGCACCTTTGTATAACTATTCTCAAAATATGCTTGATGCTTCTGTTACAGTTTGCTATTTTCTGAGCATTCCCCCATTTCTTTCTTTTTAATATATGGAGACACTGTTTTGTCTACCTATCAAATCTGATGCCATCACTTTTCATTAAAAACTCCACCCATCTACCAAGACCAGTTTCAGACTCCTCCTGTGCTCGACTCACCTGCGTGCTATAGCCTCTGTCTTCTGAATGCACCTGGCTTTATTGATACACCTTTGATGGGTCATTTAGCCGTTTTTGAATTCTAGTTTGGTTATTTGTGTGCATCTGCCTTCAAGACAGAGATCGTGTTTGCCTCACCTTTTGTGCCCTCCATAGTGCCTGTGTGCTCCGTCGAGTCTGACTCTCTTGCGACCCCGAGGATTGTAGACTGCCAAACCCCTCTGTTCACAGGATTTTTCCAGGCAAGAATACTGGAGTGGGTTACCAGTTTCCTCTCAAGGGGACCCTGTGTGTAGGAAAGTAGCAAGTATTTAGCAACAGCAAATATTTAACAAGGATCGCTTCAATGCCAGGAACGGAGCTCAGTGATGCCAGGCTTCATGGGAGAGTGAGTGATGCTTTTGCCCTGTGTTCTGCAAACTTATTTGCTCAATGAATGATTCACAGATTCACATTTTGAACAATGTGATGCTACAGAACAGGCCCTGGACTTGCTATTGGATATACTGGATTAAAATCCAGACTATGTGACTTTGGGATGATAATACCCACCCCCCCTACCATGAGCTGTGGTTGTCTGTTTGAAAGTAAGAATAATAGACCCATCTTGTGCCATTAAGTGAGCTAACATATTGGAGGGGCTGGAGGGTTCATAACCAAAGTGTTTTTTGGATTGGCAAAAAGGTGAGCTGCTCCTTTTCTTATAAAGGTACTACTGGAATAAAAATGAAATGGCTGGTTTTCAAAGCTGTCCTTAGCTTTTGTTGTTGTTCTAGCCCTGGCTCTTATCAATCTTCTCTGAATGGGCCAAGCAGACTCTCCCAAGGCCTGGCCACTAGGGATGCTCTGAGGCCTGGCTATGCTGCTGTTCTTTCCTCTTCCCAGCAGCACTTGGCAAGTACGTGTTTATTTGCTGTGGTGCTTATAAACTGCTCCTCTCTCTGGTTCTTCATGAAGTACTCGCAGGACTCAAGTTTTGTTTAGTGTCTTGTTTGGCTTTGTCATATCTACAGTGTAAGAAAGAAAGTGAAGTCTCTCAGTCGTGTCTGACTGTTTGCAATCGCACGGACTGTAGCCCCGCCAGGCTCCTCTGTCCATGGGATTCTCCAGGCAAGAATACTGGAGTGGGTTGCCATTTCCTTCTCCAGTGGATCTTCCCAACCCAGGGATCGAACCCAGGTCTCCCACATTATGGGCAGATGCTTTACCATCTGGGCCACCAGGGAAGCCCAGAATTACAATTACTAGCATCTGTGAGGACATTTTCACTTCTGCAGAATTACTTCACATCCATTATTTCATTTGAGGCCATTGGCGAGTCGGTGAGCATGGTAGAGCAGGGACCGAGGCTACCAGATGTCCTTTGCAAAAGAGGAAATAGACCCTCAGCATTTAAGGGGCCTGCATCTAGCTTAAAAGTGGCAATGGAGATTGAGCAAATCAAGCCCTGTGTTAGTTGCTCAGCTGTGCCCGCCTCTTTGTGACCCATGGACTGCAGCCTGCCAGCCTCCTCTGTCCATGGGATTTTCCAGGCAAGGATACTGGAGTGGATTGCCATGTCCTTCTCCAGGGTATCTTCCCGATCCAGGGAGTGAACCTGGGTCTCCTGCAGTGCAGGCGGATTCTTTACCAACTGAGCTACCAGGGAAGCTCCCAAACACAAGCCACTTGTCTACAAAGTAGGTGCATCTCCATTCTACCCTGCTTACCCTGGAAGTGAAGGCAAACGCTGATATACTTCCTCCTAACCATCTCTTCATTTCTTCTCTGCAGAGGCATCCATCCTGAGCTACGATGGCAGCATGTACATGAAGATCCTCATGCCCATGGTCATGCACACCGAGGCAGAGGACGTGTCCTTCCGCTTCATGTCCCAGCGAGCTTACGGGCTGCTGGTGGCCACCACCTCCAGGGACTCTGCGGACACCCTGCGTTTGGAGCTCGATGGGGGGCGTGTCAAGCTCATGGTTAACTTAGGTATCGTATGAAGTACCCTCTGCCACTCCGTTTGGGCTTGTCTTCCCTTTCTTTTCCAATTTTCATTGGTTTGATTGAATTCTTTGTTTGTTTCTTGAAAGTTAGCTGCTTACCTCTTGTTTAATAGACCGAGGATAAAACCCAAGAGCAACAAATACCTTCTCCTTGTTTCTGCATGAGGTTTTTGATGTCAATTTCTGGTTTCTGACAGTGGTGGTATTTCTTTACTAGAAGTTTCGTTTTCTAAGTTTCCTTTCTTGGTTTTTTGGAATCGTTTAGCTTTGTGTAAAACACGCTACTTTGGTCCATCTTTTGATCAATCCATTCTCATTAAGTCCAGCTCCTTGGTCACCACTCAAAACAGTCAAAGTTAGAGAGCGGGGCCAGGGCAGGAAATGGAAGCAAAATGGGAGGGTGGTGTTGGAGGGAACAGAGCCACCTGAGTGGAATGGGAAATGCATTGTTTGAAGCTCCACAAGGACCAATCACATGGGAAGTTCTGGGGGCCTTGACAACACTATCTCCTTATACCTTCTCCTAGTAGGGAGGACAAGGCGCATTGTTTCTGTGGTCCCACTGGGGGAAAATTCTCTGAGTTTAGAGTCCGACACATTGAAGAACAGTGTGTCTCCCGATATGTATCTCCTTCTTCCTTCCAGACATTCCTACCCTCGTTCAGCAGCCCTTTTTATAAAGATGATTAAGTCAGACTGTTAACAGTTACTCTATTCTCATATAATCCATATCCAGTTTTCCTTCATGTTGAAAAATTGGCGATTTCAAATTGTAACTTTATTGAGAAAGGACCTCTTCTTCTACTGTAATTACTTATAGTAATACTTTGGAAATTCCTCTTTTTATGGCCTCACATTCTTTTGGGCTACTGACCTTGACTGAATTCTAATCAATACACTGTGGAAAGTGGGGACCTCTTGGTTTTTGCAAGGAAAAAAAAAAAACAATCTCTATTTCTGTTGATTCTACTCAGTAGAAAGTCAATGCCCTGCGTTGACACAGCTGAGTTCAAACTTTCTAAGCCTGTGATGGGTTTGAGGATGTAGAATATGTTTAGATACACAACTCCTTCCTAAAGATGTCGGTAGGATGGCTTGTCAGAGGCGTGAGGATGACATGGTGGACACGTGTAGCAGATACAAGATGGTCCAGAATCCTAGATGGCCTGCTGGGAAGGTGGGAACTCCAAACCTATCTTATCTGCTGTCAGGTAAATGGTTACACTTGAAAAGTGCCTCTACTACAATCCTAAAATTCTCTGGGACACAGAAGACTGTTTTGAGCAGTGGCTTGTTTAGTTGTATCTCCTTTTTTTTTTTTCCCCCAATTTGCAGCTTTTACAATACTATGCCCTTTTTCTTTTCCAACCACTTTTGATTTCTGTTGTCAGTGTGTCTCTTGGTTTTTCTTTTGTGTACGTGTGTGTTTGGTTATTTTGGGTTTTGTTTTGTTTTTCCTTTTGCTGGATCTTTGTGAGTGTTCTTGAGTTTCCAGTCCTCCCCACCATCAGCCATGGTAAATCAAAAGATGGTATTCAACCCTTCAAAGGCCCAAAGCCTGCGGCCCGCATAGCAAACAGCCTTGCGAACAGAGTGTACTGAGCAGCCTACAGGGCTGGCATCCCCCTGTCCCCTCCACCTTCCCCTCCCTGCACCATGCTCCTCACCTGAAACCACCCAACCTGACTGCATACCTGAAACCAACCACCAGGAGCCGGCTGTCAGCTTCTCTGAAAAACAGCAGAAAAAATTAAAACCTAGAGAAACCACCCCTCCCTGAACCCAAATGAAAACAAATATGACCTCCTACTTAGCTCCCAGAAAAGAGGACTTAGTGTCAATTTTTAACCATCTATTTTAAGGTAAGAGAGAGCCAGACACATAAGGAATATTCAGCCCTTTGGGATTCTAGGGAAATGCACATTGGCTTTAAGCAGATGGCTTTTTTTTTTTTCCATTTTAGATGTTGTTTTGTAAAATTTGAAGGCCAACTGTGAAAGGTCTCACATCTTAGAAGGAAAAATGGAAGTGGAGGGAGATAAAAGGGGATGATTCAGAAAGATGAACAGTTTCTCTCTCTCTCCCTTTCACACACACACACACACACACACACACACACACACACACACACAGAGTCATAAATTCCAGATGTATTCCTAGAAGCATTATTTTTCCATTTTAAACTCTCATGAAAATCTGGGCAATGTGCATTTTTCAAAGACTCTGCTCTAGCCTCCTGGCTCCTTCTGCACGTGATCAGTGTACCTCCCTCTAGTTTGAGGCATCGTGGGCAAAACAGAGAGAGTCTACCCTGGAAAGCACTGTGCTTCTCTAGAAACAGTGGTGACTTCCTCTGAAGGGTACAGTTCACCACAATGACTAGTTTCAATTACATAGCTTTCTTTCAACCATAAGTGGAAACTGAACTTAAATTCCTTGAAGTGTACGTACACACTCCATACTCAGGCTTTGTTTGAATGTTCTGTTGCCCTCCCTGCCCAGAGTGTACCCCTTCATAAATGCTTTCTTTCTCCCAGTCATGAATTCATGGTCCCCTTTTTTGATAGTAGTAAACATCTCCAAGCAGCGTGTTCATTTATGTACAAAATTCCCAGCACTATTTGTAGAGGATCCCTCCCTCCATTTAAGTTATGTCTCTTTTCTATCGCAGGCGCTAATGATATTCCCATTTATTTCAAATTGTTCACACATATAAGCTCATGATGTACATGTCTGTATTTTTCTGCTATAATATATCTTCTAAATGTCAAGGAGACTAGGCTTTTCCAAAGGTCTTTCTTTCTGAAGATGGCAGCTGTGGCAATAGCAGGCATGGACAGTGTCCAGCTAAACATAGCATATTTTTATAAAGCTGTGAGGTTGACTATTGACCAATCATAGTTTGATCTCTTAGTATTAAAAGCTATAATCACAATTTTAATATTATAGTATTTTTCAATTTTAGAAAACCTTATTTTAATCCCACAGTAAATTTGTGAGATAAATCAGTTAAATGTTTTTATGATTGCTTGCTAGACATGAAGCAAAGAAAGTAGGTCTCAGAGGTGGGACTACTGATGTTTCTAAACTACTTGATCATCCTGGGTTATCCATTACCTCCAAAGATCAATACTGTGGATCAATGATTTGACGGACTTAATGACCTCTGACTGGTTTCATGATGGTCACCTTTTACACATGTACACAAGGCATCTTTTGCCTGAGTGCTTGGTTTGAATGGAGCCAACAAGTCCATCAGCATTGGTGCAGCCTCATTCATGGGCCTGTAGAATCCTCAGCAAGATGCAGGCCTCCCTTCCTCAGTGGCGGAAGCTTGTAGACAGTGTCACACAGCTTGGTTACTTGCATTCAGGTTCTCCAGATGCTCTCTCTCTCTCTTTGGAAGCAGAGAAAGTAGGTCACAGTGGTGGGAGTACCCATGTTTATAAACTACTCAGTCATCATGGGTTATCTGTTACTCAGGCAGAGAGAGTACTACTGTCTACCGTATCCATCATTGAAGGCCCACAGCTCCTAGAAACAGTCATCTCTTCCTTGCTGAAACCAAAGCTCATCAATGTAGAAAATAACATTTCTCCTTTTCAACTAAAATGAAACAGAAACAGCCAAAACAGAATGAACATCATATACACACATCCACCTCCCTCAAATACATGCCAAGGTCAGGCAGAGAGAGAACTTAAGCTGTCAATGGAGCTCTAAATGAGATTGCCTTGCCAGGACAGTTCTTCTGACTCGTTTTTCATTAAAAAGTACATCCTCACTAGCAAGACCACTCTCTCAGACCCTATGAACAAGGGACTGGGGTAGATTCTTCTTCCCAAGCGTATGTTTCAAGTAAGGTAACAAAATCATTCTCCATTTCTCAACTGGACATACCCACCTGTTTGCTGTCTTGGAAGCTCCAAGTCCTCATGCTGATTTAAAGACGCCATTCAGTTCATGGGACCACGTGGATGAATCCAGGAAGATGAGCCCAACCCCACACCTCTGCCTAGATCAGGTCCTTGACAGAGAGGAGATCCTCAGCTGCACAGAAACCCAAGCAGAAAAGTTAAAGTTTAAAGTTTCTTCTCGTTTGAAGTTCTTGGGTGTGTTGCTTTAGGTTCCCTCTTGCCCTTTCTTTCTCTGGAGCGTGCCCACACACCTGCTTCTCCTCTTTCTTGCATCCACGAGGGAAGGGCATTTCTCCAGCAGCTGAGACCTTGCTTCTCCCCACCCTGCCCTCCCCTCCCCCTCCCCACCAGGGGCCTGGCCTCCTCTGTCCGGCGATCGTACCAGATGCTCCAGGGCTGTTTGCTCCCACTTTTCTGTTGCGGTTGACGACACATGACAAACCTAACCGCACGAAACCAAACCCAGGTTTTTCTCAAGAGATGTTCTGGGGAACAAACTAGCTTCCCGCCCCCACCTTCCGCAGAATGCTTGGGTGTTGTAAATTGCTCCTATCCGGATTCACGTAGTTTTATTCTGCCCCGTCACTCACCACCTGTTTCTTTCACACTGACTTGCTTAAAGTGATTTACTTTGGGACATTTAAAAGGTGGCATTATCTGTCCATAAGCCCTCCAAGACTACTGGGTTAACTTTAGCTAGAAGAAGAGCACAGTTTCTAGCTGTATTTTTTTTTCCCTGTAATTTTCTCTCTTTGATCATTTTCCTTTTACCTTTCAATATCTGGCTTTAAACACATTCTTATGGGAATTTTGATCATTGTAAAAAAAAAAAAACAAACAAACAGGTTCAGATGGGCAGCCTACTAACAATGCACCGGAGACACGTCTCTGACCATTCTGCCCATCACCTGCCCGTTAACTCTGTGCTTGACCTTCTGTGCCGTGTGTCCATGGCTGCAAACAGATAGTACTAAAAGGATAAATGCTCTGATCTCTGACCCCAAATACCTTTTCTGGTGACCAGAACTGGAAAAAAATAGCCATCTTGTCATTCCCTCTATTTCCCACCTCCCCCCCCCTTTTTTGTAAAGGGATTTTCTCTCTTCAAGATGCAGGGTCACAGGATGGTATAGGTCGGGTGTCAAAGGTGCCCAGGACCACCTCCCCATGCACCCAACTCGCCTTCTCCTCGAATGCTGTGGGCGCTTGATTCAGTCTGAGTATTCAGGCAGGAAGACGGAGATGGGCTCCATGAGGGGTTGGTCTGGGGGCCTTTGAAACCGCAGCAGAGACCCCAGTCAATTGGGCTAACGTCATACAACTCCTTGTACCCAGCACCTGGCCCCACCTCTCTAAAATCTGGGATGGGTGTTTGTGCGGTTAGCTGTTTGCAAGTGGCCATTTTATGACAGGAAATGACCAGGTGGTGTTAACCCTTTTCTTACATCTGAAGACAAAGGCAAGTCTGCCTATGTGAATTTCTATTGCATTTGGGGCCTGAATTAAAGAGGGTGGAGGGAGATGGGTTTTAGGAAAAGGGAAAGGGTTAAATACTGCCCTGAGAAACAAAATTTGAAAAAATGATACACTATGTCAGACTGGTGATATTATCTTTGGAATATTAAAACAAAAATTGTATTTTTGCTACTTTTAAAGAGCAATTTCAAGAAAAACCAATTATAGAGGGAAACAAAATATAACCTGCATTTGGTGGGGAAATTTTTGCAGTATTTTCCAAGTTTAACAAAAATAATATTTCAAAGTCTGTGTTTGAAATACTTTAATAATGATCAACAGGATTTTTGAAGGAAAAAAAAAAGCATACTTGGTGTCTATTGTGGATATATATGTATACCAGTATATATCTCTATACATATGTGTATATATATGTGTGTGTGTGTATATATATATGTATCCAATTTACAAAACAATATACTGTACATATACACCCACCCTTAAACTTGTGCCTACTGTATATATATATATATATATATAAAATGGCCACATTTCTTGCGTGTGTCTGTCCCCGGAAGGGTGGACTGATTGTTTTGGATGTCTGCAGCTGTTACCTTGAAGGATGCAATTTCATCTTTCATTTATTTTTCCCCATCTAGACTGTATCAGGATAAACTGTAACTCCAGTAAGTTTTCCCTCAAGTTTCATTTTGTTCTTTAAAAAAGAAAACTGACTTTATTTTATTCACTGTTTTATGAGCTGTTTTTCATTTGAATTATTTTATTTTTTTGATGATGGAGTTGGGGGGTACTGGGGTTGACAAGCTGAAGGGCTGGGGTGATGGTTTGGGCTGAGTGTGGCCTGAGATGTGGTTTCTGGATCAAGGCAGGTCCTTTCTTCTTTCCTTGCATTGGTTCTGTATGCAGAAAAGGAGGAAAGGGCACCTGGCTAATGAAATAGCCTGAAAATGAATTGAAATGGTAATTTGTTGTTTTGGGAAAATAACTCTCAGGGCTGGACAAAAAGTGTTAGAGCAACCATAATGCACTTCTCCACTACCGAAAACTTCAGAAAATAAAAGCAGGGCTCGTGACCCACAAGGTGGCTGCCAACTCTGACATTTCTTTCCTGGCATTTATTGCTATCGGGTTGAACTTTCTGTTTTGTTTTGTTTTTTATAGGAGGGTGGGCACAGCATTGCTCTTGGTAGTAATGCAACATATTAACCAAAGACTTGAGATGCGTTCCTTTTAACCAAAGACTTGAGATGCATTCTAGTTCTTCTGAATAAAGAATGGCAGATTATTATTTTTACCTTATCCTATTTAAACATTCCACCTCTTGAAGAAGGATGTTAATGAGGGACAGGCTGAACACTACTCACACATTTCTTCCTTTGTCTGAGAAATGCACATTAACTTGAGTCATGAAGTAGGAGAATAGAAGGAGAAAGAGGAAAGATGGATGTGAAGGAAAGATAGGACCAGTTGATAAAAGAAAGTAAGAAATATACTTTTGTGTCCTACAGCATGTTATATAGGTAAGGCAATTAAGTAATAATTAAGCAACTTGGGTAATTGGTTAGGGCGATTAGCTACAACAGGCAGACATAACATTTCAGTGTCTCAACAGAAAAGATTTCATTCTTGTTTGGTCAAAGTCTAATGCGAGTTGAGCAGGTCTCCTGGTCAGCTCTCTTCAAAGAAATAATTCAGGCATCTAAGATTCTTTCATGACTTGGGTTCAGCAACCTTGGGGTTCGTTCTTTACTTCCAGTTGTACCCATAGGGAAGAGAGAGAGAGCGAGCTTGGGTGGTTACGCAGTGTGTTTTATTGCTTTGCCTAAAAATGCCATACATCCCTTCTGTTCATATTTTGTGAGATGTAGCTCCATCTTAAAGAAAGTTGAGAAATACAGTCTCTGTGTGAAGCAGGAAGACAAAATTGGATTGATGAAGCATCTCACTTCAGTCGCTCAGTTGTGTCCAATTCTTTGTGACCCCGTGGACGATAGCACACCAAGCTTCCCTGTCTATCACTAACTCCTGGAGCTTGCTCAAACTCATGTCCATGGTGTCGGTGATGCCGACCCGACATCATCAACTCGAGGAAGTATCTAGTACATATAATTCTCAGTATTATCTCCTCATTTTTTGCTTCTTTCCTTGCTAGTTTGTTTCTGTAGGAACAAACTCAAAAAAAGGAAGTAGTCGTTTACATTTCATTTGCTTGTTTATTTCATCCTTTAAAAATTTTTAAAGGTGTTAGCTGGCTTAACCTTCTTTCTTGGGAGATACACTATTAAGATGACCAACTAATAAAGCCCAAATCCATTTCTTAGAGGCAAATATTCCATACAAATGAACAACAAAAAGAAATGTAAAAATAAAAAATCGATATAAACAACAACTTCTTAGAGTGCTTTCTGCTTGTCTTGGCATCACTTTCAGTTAATTTAAGCAATGTCCTATTTTTCTGTGTTTAAACATTTCTAATTAGCCAGAAATTTCTCATGATATTTAGATCATTACAAGTCTAATTGAAACATCCATTTTCTCCAAAGACTGGCATTTTCTCTCTAAGTAGCTTTATTGAGATATAATTTCTGTACCACAAAATTCATCCATTGTAAGCCTGCAATTCAGCAATTTTTTAAATTGGATTTCTAGGGTTGTCCAAGTATCACCATAGTCATATCTTTAGAACATTTCCAGCACCTCCCAAATTTGTCTTCTGTCCTTTTGCAGTTAATCCTTGTGCATTCCCATAGTCCTACACAGTTGCTGATGTGCTTTTGGCTCTATAATTCTGTCTTTCCTGGGCATTTTATATAAATTGAATCATACAGCATGCAGTCGTTTGTGTTTGGATTTCTTAAAAAATACAGTGTATCTATGAAAAGTTTAGTCTTTTCATTTTGCATTAGTTTCCAGAGGGAACTAAAATGAAAGCTGAGCATGAAGGTAGAACACCTCATCCAAAGCTGAAGCTGGCATCTTTGGGCTGCAGAGACTTATGTGCAGAGCAGAGAACCGAGGGAGCTAGTTGATCAGGGTATCAGGGCCTGCTTTTTGTGTTCTAGTCAAACTTTATCTTGCATTTAATTCCATATATTCCATCTCTTTAGCCATGGAGAGTCATCACAAGGAAAGTTCCTGGGTTCTTTCTCCTGGGAGGATGATGATTATTCTACAGATGGCAGCAGATTTCCTAAGCCTGACAAAAGATTTTCTATTCAGAGCCACTAACACCAGCATTGAGAGGAAATGCTCGTAGGGAAAGATGTGTTTCCAACTTTGATCACAGAGTAGAAACAGTAAGACTGGTTTAAATCAATATTTAGGTAAAGAGCCAAGACTGGATTTTGAAAATTTGATTTTGAATTCTCATGATAAATCTGTAACATACTAAGGAGGTTACTTTTGACGAAAGCATCAAAGAACACATAGTGCTCGCTCCTTGCATCCAGGCTGAATAGAAACACACACACACACACACGTACACACACACAGACACAAACACACACACACACACACACACAAGTTCTTCAAACTAATCTAAGATCTTTAGCACTAAGATGGGTAGATATGTACCCAGGATAATGTAGAGTTATAACATAAATGTGATATATTTTCTTGAAGTTGATTTTAATTGTTGACTTGGAATAAATACTTGAAAGGAAAGCGAAACGATGCAGAAGAATGAAAATAAACGAGCCTCATTTAATATGTAAGTCTTCTTTTATGTTTTAAGAAAAAGGATAAGAATTCAAAGACATAATTTTTATTATATATTTTATTGTATTGTGTATCTTCTCTATTCCATTCCCAGCTTTATTGGCTCTTGAGTGGAAAAGTTTGAGATTACACAGATAAATGCTGAGGTAAAACAGATAAAGGGGACTAGAACTTCTAAACCCCTCTTTCTAATGCACATGATATCAAAATTCATAGTTTAGCCTGTTACAGAATTTCAAGTTGTCTCTGTAACAGGTTTCCACTGTAAAAGTACAAGAAATAAGATTGATTTCCAGCTGAGTGTGAGAAGGAGAGAGTTTTTCTTACCCTTGAGATCCAGCTGCCATTTCAATAGCAGTCTTAAGGGGTAATGGCTCAAGTTTCAAAACAAATGTTTTTTTTTTCTCTTGAAGTGACACAGTAAATTAAACTTTAAGTTTAAATATAGGTTCATAAGCTCTTCTGATATTTCTTTTTAGAATTCCTGTCCTGTAAAGAAATCTGGTAAAATACTGAATGACATTAGCAGTTTTATTTATTTTTTTTAATCTCCCTCAAAATATTGTTTGTTCTGGGAAATGGCTATCTCCAAGGGTTTGTGCGACTATCTTTTTAATAGAGAACATGAAAAAGAAGGACCAACTTCCAATGTGAAGAGAAAGCCGCTGAACGTGATAGAAGATAGTGGTCTCCAGACAAAGCCTTTTCCTTTTGGCTTTGCTGCCTGGTGCTTCTATCAGTAACTGACCCAGCTCCCTGACGAGGGTTTCCAAGTGGCAGAATCAATCAGGTTCTCTGCCTTTCTCCCTTTCTTACCTTCTTTTTCCAGTACTTTGTCTTTCCCCATAATACCTATGATAGCATTACTCATTCCCAATCTTACTAGCCCTGCATTCCCAGTCCTGCGAGAATACCACACCATAAATTCCTCTTCGGCTGCTGCCACTAGACATTTGTTAGAGAGCATCCCAATCAAAGTCTTTGGTTGAACTGGGGACATTGCTGGGTTTGGTAGATTAATCTGACAGAGATATTTAAGTAGTAAGGAAATTTCCAGTCTAGAATTGACTTTAAAATTGCCAAAGAGCAACAGAGTTGGCAGTCATCACGGTGGATTGAACTCCAGGGTGCCCTGGAGCATGGCTAAAGAAAACAGGGCTGCTTTCTGGGAATTTCTGGAGGAAGTCACCATCCCCTATGGTTCCAGTTCCATAAGGCTGGCTGTACCTAGGAGGCATGTGGTTCTGCAAACAGGTATGAGCTTCTTATTGATTTCATGGGTGTTTGCTTGGATGAAAGTCTGGAAAATTGTTTGTAGCCTTTAACCTTGTCTGATTGGGACTCTGCCCTCCAGGTTCCTAACGCCTCCTTCATCCCATCCCTTGTAAGTCCTGTGTTGTCTGAATGAATGCAGTGACTTCATATGGATTAAGTATGAGTGTAGCATGAATGAATATGTGTGTTGTGCTAAGTCGCTTCAGTCGTGTCTGACTCTTTGCCACCCCATGGGCTGTAGCCCGCCAGGCTCCTCTGTCCATGGGATTCTCCAGGCAAGGATACTGGAGTGGGTGCCATGCCCTCCACCAGGGCACCTTCCCAACCCAGGGACTGAATCCACATCTCTTGGCAGGCACATTCTTTACCACTAGTGCTGCTTGGGAAGTCCAGCATGAAAGTATATAGTGAACACAAATTAATGAATACCAATTTCCCCCTCCTATTTTTTTTCCCCAATCTTTCTCTCTCAAAGGCTAATTCTTCTGTGATCATTTTCTCATTCTTTCTGAAAAGGGGGGCTTATATCACATGAAAATTGTGAATTCCATGCGTATGCCTGATTATTTAGGTATATGTAGACCTCCTCCTAAGTTGCTTTCAACTTGAAGACTTATTGATTTATCTGTGACAAGGTTAATTTTCCCTTCCACATGGAGGAGAAAAGAAACAATGTCACGCAAAAATATACTGACCTGAAATCACTGAAGCACCACATGTAATCATTTGTGTCTTTTATAATCTTGTCCACTTTCCACAGACTATTTGTTGTCTTTGAATCACAGAGACGCACCATAATATAAGATCTAAAAGAAAATAACATCACAAGGATAGGGTATCTCCAAATCATATCTCTGAAAACTACTAGTATTTATCAATGCTAAATACTCCTTCTCTTGCACCTGCTCACCTAGCACGTGTTCTTTGTTTTCTGACTTTGCTTCTTGGCCTTGAGTTTCCAAGCAGACTCAATGCCAGTGTTTTGGCAAAGTCAACAAGGTGTGAGTGGTTTTGCTTCCTTTAGGCATGGCTTGGTGAACTCCAGTTTATTACACTTGACTTCTGGTTTTCTTCTCTTTTTGTCTGTCTTCCCTGCCTAGGTACTAGAATGAATGGCATCATCTTTAGGCCTGGTTTATCTAGAAATCCCGGAGCTGACTTGCTTAACTCATCCCTTCAACTCAGAAATACTTACCTCATGTCCACCAGGAAGGCTAACCTCTTCACTCTTAAAAGTTTTCTCAGAGGGAAAGTGTAGAGTCTTTTTGGTATCCATCCCAAGGTTTGGATCACCTTTGCTGTGAGCCTGACCATCCTGCTTTTCCCAGTAGAGTTTTAGTGGAGATGGAAAAATCACAAAGCAGAATCTTACATACAATAATGTGTTATTATGTACCAAACTATTGACATCACACCAGAGACTTTCTATTCTATAATAAATGGTTATGCTGTACTTCAGCATTCATCAAAACCTGAGTTTTAAAAGATAACACATACTTTTGTTTCTTTTTGGAAGGTTTTATGTTTCTTGTGACATATAAAACACCTCATATGTAAGCTTATTAACAGTATCAATAGTAGGCAGATTTGAGTATGCTCATAGGCTGCTTCCTAAATATTTAATAGCAAACGCTTAATAAATATTCAGACTGCATTTATTTTAAAATAGTTTAAAAATTGTAGAGGGAACAAAAGGCAATGCTGCAAAAATTCTCCCACGTATCCCTAATTTTAGTCCCTGAGTTTTCAGGCGCAAGCTAAATTATCAGTGCTTTAACATTCTTTCAGAGGCAATCTATATGAGTGCAAAATGTTGTTATCATGTTCTCCATAGTAATTACCATAGTTACTACCACATTCTCCCCTCCTCTTTGTCTTCCTCCTGCTTAGCACAATGGTAACACATTTTTCTGAATCTTGCCTTTTTTTCCCCCACAAAATGTCTTAGGGACTATCCCCTATAGGAATGTAAAGATCTACTTTATTCTTTTCAATAGTCACATAATGCCACATTTTATGGAGGTATTATATTTGATAAAATCAGTACCTTACTGTTAAATGTTCAGACTTTTCTCGGCTTTTCACCACTACTAAAAGTGAGAAAATATATGCTCTTGTTCACTAGTCTTTGAGTGCATGTACGGCAACATCTATTAGTTAAATCCCTAAAGGTAAAGTTACTAGGTCAACAGGTAAGTACATAACAAAAATATTGATAGATATTGCCAAATTGCATTCCCACGTGGTTGTCCAGATTTAGATCACCCTTGCCAAATACTTTATATTATCAAACTTTTTGTTCATTTTCTCCAACTAGCTTTTTCACAATGTTGCTGTCAAATATTCAAGCAATGACCCATTGCCACTCACAGATCTTTACCTTCCATTCTTTCACTTCTTCGGATACATGCAAGGACAAATGGCATGCAAAGTCTTGGTGACCATTTATACCAGAAGTATTTTAATGGAAATCTGCTGTAGCTGCATTTGATAATATGCTAGTCTTTTTTTTTTTTTTCCTAGTAAACAGGGATGCTGTAGAAAAAGTGGTAGTGTGTTACAGTTGTTTTATGTTATTTTCTTCTTGTATTTCCGTTTGTCTATGTTGGAATCCCAGCAAAGAGAGACATTTAAGTACCATTACAAAGAGCAAGATGGACTCTGGAGCTAAATAGCCTGGGCTCCACCTTTTCATTCTATACCGCTAATGAACTATGTGCCTGTGGACAATTTACTTTAACCCTCAGTTCCCTTAGTTGTAAAATGGGCATGGTTACTGTACCTACATCTTTGAGTAAGAACAGAAGCTAAATGTATGGTGTTGATGAGGATGACTAATTCTATCAGTGTATACTCCTGTAATAAAAGGTGACCTTTTTTGTTGAAGATACTCTGTTTTATCCAAGCCATCTTCTACTTTATTTTTTATGCTTTTAAGTTTTATTATGGGTGTATAATTGCTTTACAATGTTGAGTTAGTTTCTGCTGTGCAAAAGAGAAGATGATCTGCTGAGAACTGTTTTTTTTTAAGAATAGATATGTATGTGTTCTTTTATATAAATATATATTTGTAATTATATATATATAAATAATTTTATTTATTTATTTGTGTCTATGCCAGTTTTATGAAAGTGAAAGAGGAGAGTGAAAAAGTTGGCTTAAAGCTCAACATTCAGAAAACGAAGATCATGGCATCTGGTCCCATCACTTCATGGGAAATAGATAGGGAAACAGTGTCAGACATTATGTTTTTGGGCTCCACAATCACTGCAGATGGTGATTGCAGCCATGAAATTAAAAGATGCTTATTCCCTGGAAGGAAATTTATGACCAACCTAGATAGCATATTGAAAAGCAGAGACATTACTTTGCCAACAAATGTCTGTCTAGTCAAGGCTATGGTTTTTCCAGTAGTCATGTATGGATGTGAAAGTTAGACTGTGAAGAAAGCTGAGCACTGAAGAATTGATGCTTTTGAACTGTGGTGTTGGTGAAGACTCTTGAGAGTCCCTTGGACTGCAAGGAGATCCAACCAGTCCATCCTAAAGGAGATCAGTCCTGGGTGTTCATTGGAAGGAATGATGCTAAAGCTGAAACTCCAAATACTTTGGCCACCTCATGAGAAGAGTTGACTCATTGGAAAAGACCCTGATGCTGTGAGGGATTGGGGGCAGGAGGAGAAGGGGATAACAGAGGATGAGATGGCTGGATGGTATCACCGACTCGATGGACGTGAGTCTGAGTGAACTCCGGGAGATGGTTATGGACAGGGAGGCCTGGCCTGCTGCGATTCATGGGGTCGCAGAGTCGGACACGACTAAGTGACCGAACTGAACTGAGTTGAGTGAGCCGGTTGTTTGCTGCTGGGCAGGCTTTCCTCTAGTTGCGGAGGCCAGGGGCTGCTCTTGGCTGCGGTGCCTTGGCTTCTCGTTGCGGTGGCTTCTCCTGTGTGAAGCACAGGCTTTAGGGCACGCGGGCTTCAGTAGTTGTGGCATGTGGGCTCAATAGTTGCAGTTCCGAGGCTCTAGAGCTCAGGCTCAATAATTGAGGTGCACGGGCTTAGTTGTTCCACAGCATGTGGGATCTTCCCAGTCCAGGGATGGAACTTAATGTCTCCTGCATGGACCGGTGGGCTTTTTACCACTGAGCTACCAGGGAATCCCTGAATATATTCTTGAAATCATTCTTGGCAGCTTAATAGATGCCTGTCAAATGAATATCCTACTTCCTTTAGTCTATTACTCAGGGAAATAATAAACTCAAGTTCATCAGAGTTGAATTGGATTCTGCATCAGTAACATTGCTAATATTGTTGAGGAGACCATCATATTGGGTTCCCCACCCCCACAGTGCATGATGATAAAGAAATACTTGATGTTATTCCAGAACTAATGAAAATATTTTGGCTTCATGAGTTCCTCTGTGTTTGTTTTGGGGTTTATGATGCTATTTTAATAAAAGCTTAATAGTGTTCTACAATGAAAATGTTATCTTTTTAAGTGCACAGATATGATTCAATGATATCATATTTGTGACTTTAATATCTTCTAATATCAATTTGTACAATCTAAACAGGAACTAAAATAAAATAGAGTCAGAGAAGTGAGAGTTTTTGCAGCAAGGATCCAGACTTCTGGCTAAGGACATTACTGTCGGCTGGGCTTCCTTGGCACATTTTCCTGTATCATGGCTTTAAAAGTCATCAGGTTCATCCAGACTATTAAGAGAAAGCAGGGCCAGTTCCCAAAAAGGAGGAGAGAGTCATCTTCTTCTTCGGAGATCTTGTATTTTGGTTTCAACCGGTTTGTTGGAGCATGGCATACGTCCTTTTTTTGTTTTGTTAAGAGATTTACATGTGGATCTTTGGGTAATTGAAATTACACATATACCATACAATGGCTGGTGGTACATGCCTTATCAGATCCATGCATGATGCCTTGAGAAGTAGAAACTTACTGATCATTTAGCAGTTAGAATTACAGTGCCAGACATCCCAGCTTCCTTTGAGAACAGGTGAAGGGAGACACAGAGAAGAAGCTTCTTCTGCTTTAGCTCAGGCTCCTTTTCGGTGATTTCAGGCTCATCCCTGCACTCTAGTATGCAAACCTCTCACCTTTTGGTTTGTTTCTCTTACCTACAGTGAGTTCCTGTTATGGAAAAGTCCACTTAAGAAAGTATTTCAACCTTTGTAATTCATCTGGCTTTTAAAAAGATAAAGGGATTGGGATCAAGCACCCAATTAGAGAGCAGACAGAAGTGAATTTGAGGCATTAAATTATAGGTAAGTGTTTTCCCAAGAGAGTGTGTTTTGTCTCATCAAAGAAAGGAGCAGAGGAAATAGCAAAGGAGATGGAAAAAGCAAAGGAGTTAAAAACACATGACCTCACAAAGTATATAGGTATAAGCCAAGTAGATAGTTATTGAATTCTAGGAAAGGCTGATAAACAAAGGGGTAAGGGACTTCCCTGGTGGCCCAGTTGCTCCTTGCTCCCAATGCGGGAGGGCCTGAATTTAATCCCTGGTCTGAGAACTAGATCCCACGTGCTGCAACTAAGGGTCTGCATGCCACAACTAAAGATCCTGCATGATGCAACTAAGGCCCAGGATAGCCAAATAAATAAATAAATATTTTAAAAATTAGAATAAATAAAGGGGTAAAACCTCTATCGTAACATTCTAAAAATAAGGAAACAAGATGCCAGTTTAGGAATGATCTGTTGGGAACTGTCAGGCAAGAGCAGCCATATGCAAACTCCTAGAACTGTTTCCCAATCACAGGTCAAGCCATTAAACTGTATGTAGTTAGTGTACATAGCTTGGAGATGCGTACATGTGCTGTTCTAAATCTCTTCAGTCATGTCTGACTCTGCTTTCCTATGGACCAGAGCCTGCCAGGCTACTCTGTCCATGGGCTTCTGCAGGCAAGAATACTGGAGTGGGTTGCCATGCCCTCCTGCAGGGGATCTTCCTGATCCAGGGATTGAACCCGAGTCTGTTACATCTTCTGCTTTGGCAGGTGGGTTCTTTAACACTAGCACCACCTGGGAGGCCCAGAGACACATACATACATGTATTGATACCTTATGTCAGCACAACCTAAAATTTTTATGCTGATATCTGGTCACTGTAGGATTTGCATGACTTAAAACTACCTTGGATATAGTGTATTTTCAAACAATACTAAGTCACTGAGGTAATGAATTGTACCCACTCCTTTCCCTTAACTTATTATTTATACAAATACTCTTAGGAATTGATACAGAGATACAGGCCCCAAAACACACTACAACTTTTTGTTTCGTCATCATTCTAAAGGGAAGAAAGTTAACTGAAGAGTGAATTTGTTCTTTTTTCCCTGATAATCTGAAAGAATAAATATTTCTCTGTAAAGCAAGGAATTGCGGAGAGAATGAAGGTCTATTTGGCTAGGTTGTGGCTGGAGTCAGAATTTCATGGAGATAAATGTGCATCAGTAACTACCACATGTTGTCACTCTTCATTCATTTTTTTAATGAACATTTACTGTGAGTTAGCTGGGTTCCAAGTGTTGATGTCAGTTTTAGGGATTTAT
The DNA here is from genome assembly GCF_042477335.2 of Ovis canadensis. Taxonomy (NCBI): domain Eukaryota; kingdom Metazoa; phylum Chordata; class Mammalia; order Artiodactyla; family Bovidae; genus Ovis; species Ovis canadensis. Next base: position 100,416,535 of record NC_091251.1, read on the forward strand.
ACTATGGATTTCCAAGGGACATACAGTCAGGATCCTCATAGTCTAGGCAAGTCCCCACTTTCCTCCCATTTTCTGATTCTCATAGATCCATTGAAACTCGGACATATGTATCTTTAAAATTCAGATGAACTTCTCATAGATTTCATTTAGCAGTGGTTCATTGCAGTATTCTGTTCAAAATAATGGTTTTTTTCCCCACAATGTATATATATATATCACTATATATATATATGTATATAGTACTTAGTTATAATAATCTATGTCTTCCTGAATGATGATGCAATGGAAGAATGTTAAAAGGCATATGTCCTAAAAGAGAGACAAAAGTTAATAGAGACCATATCCACTGAAGCAAAGACTTCTAATGGTTATGAGTTCAGGGTCCTCCAAAGAGGCCTGTTGGGTGTGTGTGTGTGTGTGTGTGTGTGTGTGTGTGTGAATCACTCAGCCATGTCTGACTGTTTTGCAACCCAATGGGCTGTAACGCACCAGACTCCTTCTGTCCTTGGGATTTCCCAGGCAAGAATACTGGAGTTTGTTGCCATTCCCTACCCTAGGAGATCTTCCCGACGCAGAGATTAAACCCACATCTCCTGCTTTGGCAGGCACTTTTTTTTTTTTTTTTTAACCACTGCACCACCTGGGAAGCCCAGTTAAAATATTAACGTATCACAAATGGGGAAGCCAAGGCTTGTGGCAAGTGCATGCGTTGCCCAAAGCCTCAGGGTGATTGGTGGCAGGCATGAATCTTCAAAAAGATAAATTTTCTGATTCTTTATCAAATGAACACTGTTCGTCACCCAAATTGTAGTCTTTTAATGATGACCCAGGAGAAGGGGATGACAGAGGATGAGATGGTTGGATTGCATTGCCAACTCGATGGACATGAGTTTGAGCAAGCTTCCGGAGTTGGTGATGGACAGGGCAGCCTGGCATGCTGCAGTCCACGGGGTGGCAGAGTCAGACACGACTGAGCGACTGAACTGAAAGATTACACAAACATTATTTTCTTCAGAATTAGCTTAAAAAAGGGGGGCCACTGAAAAGGTACCAAATTAGGAAGAATATTATGGCCTAAACTCCTGCTTGTGGGGTGAACAGCCTTATGAATAGACTGAAATGTAGTTCTGAAGTCGAGGAGATGACAGAAATGAAGTGTCACCCACCGGTGTGGGCAGGATGAAATCTGAAGCAGTAAGCATAGGCGGCTATGCCTCTATTCTTGAGAAAATAAAAAGAAAATTCAAAATGCTCAAGATTGAGAGAGGAAACACTGTTTCCTTTGAATGGTTTTCCTGACAGTCTATCAGGAAGGTCTTTTCCTTCCTTCCCATCTCAGAACCTGAGGAGAAGGAGCTATCCCGCTGACCAAAAGCAGGATGCCCTCAGGAGTAGGGTGGTGAGCACAGCAGAGGGAAGGCAGAATGGGAGCCAAGCAGTAAATGATGACGACAAAGGTATGCAAGACAGGCAAAGACCCAGAGAAAGGACACACAAGTCTTTGCAATGGCGTAGGGTGAGAAGAGTGTGTTTTATTGCCGTAGAAAACGTCTGTATCTTTTCAATCTTACTAAGAAAAAGAGAACACAGTGGAAGATGGATAAAGACAATATGGTGAGGCCATTGGACTAGGGGATGGCTAGAGAAGGCTTGCCGTCTCCTCATGAGAAGAAATTGATGGTGGAAATTAACCAGTGAACCAGCGAAGTTGCTCAGTCCTGTCCAACTCGCTGTGATCCCATAGACTGTAGCCCACCAGGCTCCTCTGTCCATGGAATTTTCCAGACGAGTACTGGAGTGGGTTGCCATTTCCTTCTCCAGGGGATCTTCCTGACTCTTTGTGACCCCATGGACTACACAGTCCATAGAATTCTCCAGGCCACAATACTGGAATGGGTAAGCCTTTCCCTTTTCCAGGGGATCTTCCCAACCCAGGGATTGAACCCAGGTCTCCCACATTGCAGGCAGATTCTTTACCAGCTGAGCCACCAGGGAAGCCCCACCTTCAGTATACCTGATCCTAAAGCTGTGCGCCTCACCACAGCACTTACTGCTTCTCCTGCCCAGATTCTCGAATGAATTCAGTCTAGCACTCCAGGACAAGAGCTAACAGTTCCCATGAAAGATCCTGGATCTAGTGACTAGTAACTCCTATTTCTTTAGCTTGCCTTTCTGTAGGCTTGACCTTTCCAGAGTTAGCCTTCCTCAGCTCAGCTTTATATGCATATTGCTGAATTCTATGACTGAAATGTATTTGGCATTTAGGGATGCCAGGAGGATGAACTGTACAAAAAAGATCTTCATGACCAAGATAATCATGATGGTGTGATCACTCACCTAGAGCCATACATCCTGGAATGTGAAGTCAACTGGGCCTTAGAAAGCATCACTACTAACAAAGCTACTGGAGGTGATGGAATTCCAGTTGAGCTATTTCAAATCCTAAAAGATGATGCTGTGAAAGTGCTGCACTCAATATGCCAGCAAATTTGGAAAACTCAGCAGTGGCCACAGGACTGGAAAAGGTCAGTTTTCATCCCAATCCCAAAGAAAGGCAATGCCAAAGAATGCTCAAACTACTGCACAATTGCACTCATCTCACACGCTAGTAAAGTAATGCTCAAAATTCTCCGAGCCAGACTTCAGCAATACATGAACCGTGAACTTCCAGATGTTCAAGCTGGTTTTAGAAAAGGCAGAGGAACCAGAGATCAAATAGCCAACATCCACTGGATCATCAAAAAAGCAAGAGAATTCCAGAAAAACATCTCTTTCTGCTTGATTGACTATGCCAAGGCCTTTGACTGTGTGGATCATGATAAACTGTGGAGGATTCTGAGAGAGATGGGAATGCCAGAGCACCTGACCCTGCCTCTTGAGAAACCTGTATGCAGGTCAGGAAGCAACAGTTAGAACTGGACATGGAACAATAGACTAGTTTCAAATAGGAAAAGGCGTACGTCAAGGCTGTATATTGTCACCCTGCTTATTTAATTTATATGCAGATTACATCATGAGAAATGCTGGACTGAATGAAGCATAAGCTGGAATCAAGATTGCCGGGAGAAATATCAGTAACCTCAGATATGCAGATGACACCACCCTAATGGCAGAAAGTGAAGAGGAGCTAAAAAGCTTCTTGATGAAAGTGAAAGAGGAGAGCGAAAAAGTTGGCTTAAAGCTCAACATTCAGAAAACGAAGATCATGGCATCTAGTCCCATCACTTCATGGGAAATAGATAGGGAAACAGTGGAAACAGTGGCTGACTTTATTCTTCTGGCCTCCAAAATCACTGCAGATGGTGACTGCAGCCATGAAATTAAAAGATGCTTACTCCTTGGAAGGAAAGTTATGACCAACCTAGATAGCATATCCAAAAGCAGAGACATTACTTTGCCAACAAAGGTCCATCTATTCAAAGCTATGGTTTTTCCAGTGGTCATGTATGGATGTGAGAGTTGGACTGTGAAAAAAGCTGAATGCTGAAGAATTGATGTTTTTGAACTGTGGTGTTGGAGAAGACTCTTGAGACTCCCTTGAACTGTAAGGAGATCCAACCAGTCCATTCTGAAGGAGATCAGCCCTGGGATTTCTTTGGAAGGAATGATGCTAAGGATGAAACTCCAGTACTTTGGCCACCTCGTGCGAAGAGTTGACTCATTAGAAAAGACTCTGATGCTGGGAGGGATTGGGGGCAGGAGGAGAAGGGCACAACAGAGGATGAGATGGCTGGATGGCATCACTTACTCGCTGGACGTGAGTCTGAGTGAACTCTGGGAGTTGGTGATAGACAGGGAGGCCTGGCGTGCCGCGATTCATGGGGTCACAAAGATTCGGACACAACTGAATGACTGAACTGAACTGAACTGAGAGGATAAATTAGGAATTATCACAGACAATGGGATGACTAAGCGAAGGTAGTGTTGGAATGCCATGACTGCTATTTGCTGGGCCGTCCTCCATGCTTAGTTTCATATCATTAGGTTTATAATTAATTCAATAAATGTACATTAATGCCAACAAATCATCTATCATGTTCTAGACAATGAAGATACAATGACAGCGCTATCTTAAGAAGTACAGTGTTAGTTGGTATTCCCTGCCTTTTGTCTCTTTCCGGTAGACCCTAGTGCTGTAGTCTCAGCAAACAGATTATGCGTCCCTGAATTTCCCTAGCTCTCTTGTACTTCTGTTTCTGCATCTGTGCTCTACCTTATGCACCACGTACCATTTCTCTGTTTCGCCATCACCCACTGCTTCTAATCCTTCATGACAGCTCAAGGGTCACCACTCATGTGAAGCCTTCCCTTCCCTAGGCATATCTGGTTTCTTCATCTCTGAAGTTCCAGAGCACCCTGAATGCACATCTTTCAGAAGTCTCATAACATCTGTGTTGCTTCATTTGCTTACATGTGCATCTCTCAAACCCATCTCTGGATTCCTCACAGTTTAGGAAAATGTCCTCTTCGTCACTGTCTCTTTACTGTCTAGCACAGTGCTAGACATATGGTTTGCATTAATGCACATTTACTGAATTCATAATTATAAACCTAATGACTTGAAACTTGGGATAACAAGAAAAATCTCCATAGATGAATACGTATTTCTTAGTAAGAGGAAAATTGTCCCACATTTACAAAGAGGGAAATAGCAGCAGATCCCATTAGATTATCAAGGATTACCATGATATAGGGTCCTTGCCCAAGTCCAAAAGAGAAATCCTTACTAATATTACGATGTTAACAAGGCTAACATTTAACATGAAGAAATGTGATTTCAAAGTGATCTGACTCTTCTTTTGCCTACATGATTGTTTAAAGAAGCATCAAAAGCACAAATTACTCTTGGGCAGTATTGTTCTGTACACATCGAACTGAGTAGAGACTGGGAGTCTCTTATTCTATGTCTTACCCACTCTGGATAGAAATATATGTCCTGTATTATTTTTATTGGCCTCTTTACACTTTAGACTGATCCTGAAGAGCATGAGGAAGATTACTCACAACAGGTAAACAAAACAAGCAACAACAGCATGAGTGCAGCATTTCCAGGTGGAGAGAAAGGAACTTTCAGGTGCGGTTACACCTGCTCTGGGTCTCATTAGCCGTTTCCCTGAGGCAGTTTCTTCAAGCCATCATTGTGAGTAGTAATAACTATAGCATCGTTTGATGAAGACGAAAATAACTGAATGCAAGCTTTGCTCCCAGCCATGTGACTTCCATCCCAGCATCTAAACAGGCACCAAAACCCACAGTCACTGACATGGCCCTCACGTCTCACAGCCTGGATTGCTCGTTGATCATCTGAATTGACAACAATGGAAACATCAGGAATCCCAGGCCTCCTGGGTAATTGCCTAACCTTTGAGATTTTTCAAAGGAAATTGCTCCTTTTGTAAAATATTTCACAGGAGGACAGGAATCAGTGTTGGAAGAAGCTGAGTATGCTTAGGATAGCTTTAATGGAGCAGCTGGTGTAGAATCTTGGGTGAAATGAATTCAGGGCTTTTGTCTCACTCCCAGTAAGGTCAAGGATCCTCCTTTTCCAAAGTCACAGGGACCGAGGGTTCGGTTCCGTGCTGAAGGGGTTAAGCTGGCCCTGATAAAGTTGAGTGCTACAGGTGCCATGCCTTTATGTTTGCCCATGAAGAAATACATACAGAAGAAGCAAAAACAATACAAATGGGCCAGTATTTAATGGGCTTTCATTTTGGGCCAAGTAATATTTTCAGTTGTTATGTACATTATATCCTGTAATCCCACCATAATTATATGTAGTTGGCAGGACCATCTATATAATTTGTGGAGCCTGGTGCAGAATGAAAATGCAAACCCCTTATTCAAAAAGCAAGGAAGAAGCTTTCCTTTTTCTTTCACAGTCCCTTTCTCTCCACCCGTCATGGTGTTTTTCTTTCTCCTTTTAAAATTTGCCATCTGATGTGCTCCCTGAAGCATGAGGATACCAACAGGGCATGTGGATACCAAAAGACCCTCACAGGCACCCAAGACTCCACCCCATGGCTCTGCATGGTGTTGGGTGGAAAATAGCAGCCGCTGTTTGCTGGGTGAAGGCAGAAAAGGGGGGTGCGAAGAGCGCCATCGGGGCTGAAGACCATGCTCCCTTTGAATGTCACTTATCAAACATAAGTTCAAAGATGACCTTGTTAGGAATTTTAAGACTGCAACTAAAAAGCACTGAGCCCCAAACGCATGGGGTCTGTGTGACTGCACTGGTTGCCTGCTTGTTAAGCTGGCCCCAGAAATAGATAAAGTTATTACTGGAATTTTACAGCTGAGGAAACTTCAATTAATCAGAAAGAAGCTTTGTTTTCTTGGCATAACTGTCCACCGTATAATTACTAAAACATGGTATACCTATTATTGACAACTTGGCTTGTTTTAAATTTTGGGAGACTTTTAATACCACATCTTGTAAATCCTAATTGCTCCTGGCTGGCTTTGCTCATGGCCAAAGACAAATTATGAATCATATTAACTATCCTAGAGACGTTTGCACAATGGCATAAACAGTCCATCACTTTTTCCTGGCTAATGGAATCATGCTTTATTTTTCAGTGTCAGTGTTTAAAGACTAGAGTCTTTGGCATAATTGTGTTAGTAAAAATCAGTTCTCCCTGACTGGCCTTGATTGGCAGCCACACATGCCCACACTATGGTGTTGTCACTTTCTTTTACTAAGGATTATCTTCCTCTGGTGCCCAGTTGTAAATGGAAGATCAAACTACCTTTATTTATTTACTTTATTATTATTATTTTTTGAAAGCCTTTAAAAGTCCTAAATTACCATTTTGTGGCTCTGGTGTATCATCAGTAACTAGCGAACAGAATTTGGAAATTATTGCAGTGTACCACGGTTGTGGAAATCCCCTGGACTAAATGAGAAGGAGAAAAGAGAACCGTTCTAGGAGTAATTGACTATTTACCATCTTTAGAACCATGCTCCTGGTGCCTTGGTTTTAAATTTGTTATTCTCTATTCACTTTTACCTAATTTAAGATCAGTCAAGTAAATCCCCTTCAGTGGGAATGGATGATGAGAAAACTATCAGGTCCAATCAAAATATTTTAAAGGAAAAGCTCTGTCTTTTCCAACAAATACCACAGAATCTGTGGAACAGAGCAGAGCAAATTGGTTTCAAGTTAATGACAGTGAATCACTTGCTGTGGTTATAATGACAGCCATTCCTGAGGGCCACCAAGCCGTACTATTTCTCAGTGTCTTTCTGGAAAGAAGAATCTATGTTGGCTTCCACTGAGCAGCCGTTACTGGCTTGCCTCGCCCCAGTCTTCCCTGTTGTTAGGCGCTTGGTGGTGGGAGCTGACATCCTGAGCTATTTGGCTATCTCAGCTTCGTGGCCACCTCTTAATCAAAATGATATCGGGGGAAAAGACAGCATCCCTTCAGGGGTGGAAGCTGGGTTTCCTGTAACATTTGTATTCATGGAAGAGCAGCATCTTCTGTTCCATGTCACAACATACTTAGTTGTGTCTGATGTTATTGTCACTCCCTTTGAAGGCACACATTCACTGTGCTGGGAGTAGTAATACCCTTCTGCCCAAATTGTTTTGTTCAGACATCTGGTTTACTTGGACCCTCTGTATTCAGACTGATGGTATATGTCACAATTACCTACATGGAGCAAGTGTTTATTGCTGAGGATTTCATCTTTTTTTTATGTGATTATATGTTGGTCTTGCTTTCTCTTCTAAATGACCACTTAATTTATAGTTCACTTATTATTGATCCAACTGCAGGTGGTGTAGTCACTGAGTCATGTCCAACTCTTGTGACTCCTTGGACTAGGGGGCTGGCAGGCTCTTCTGTCCATGGGGTTCTCCAGGCAAGAATACTGGAGTGGGTTGCCATTTCCTTCTCCAGGGGATCTTCCTGACCCAGGGACAGATTGGCTCACTTTTTCTATAAATGGCCAAATAGTGAAGATTTTAGGCTTGTGAACCTAGTAGTCTCTGTCACAACAACTCAATTCTGTCACAGCTCTGTTTTGCCAGGGTAGTACAAAAGCTTCCCTAAACAACACCTAAACTAACAGGCAAGGCTGAGTTCCAGCAGAATGTGATTTACTATTGATACAACAGGGAGCAGACCAGATTTGAACCAAGGGCCATCGTTTGCCAGTCCTGGGACTAGGACTAAAAGAGAGGTGCACTTGTAGAAACCATATTTGGGAAGCAGACGAAACTATCTAAGATTTCAAACGGTAGGGCCAATGAAAGTTTAAAAAGCTATCCATTCAAATCGATTTTTATTCTAGATTCTGGTGGTGCAATGCTAAATAAGCCCAGTGCCCTTATGTCATGAGGTTTGCATTCTGTTTGAGTTGTTTGTGAATGTGTATAGATCTAAATTAGTTCAGATAATGGAAAATGCAATAAAGAAAATATATAGGGTAAAGTATATGCCTAGAAGTGGGAGGAAGGGTACCTTTAGGTATGACTGTCCTCGAAGCCTTTCTGAGGAAATGATATTTGAAATTTGAATGACGAGAAGGATTCAGTCTTGGGAAAGTTTAGGGAAAGAACCTTCTGTGCAGAGGCATTCACAAAGGTTAAGGGGTTACGAAAGGAAAATATTTGGTGTGTTTGAGAATCAGGAAGACATCTCTGTGGTTAAATTGTGGCAGTGGGTAAAGGACACTGTCTCTATCTTTACCTGTCTTCCTTAGACTGACCTATAGGCACAATTATGCAAGTTAAGGAACTCACCTTGTAATTCACAGTCATTTTTTTGCCTTATTCTTGTATATTTCCTTGGGGGAGGCAGAATCATAGGTATATAGATTAAGTGTTTATTACCAAAGTATAATTTTTAAAAGTTCAAACCCACAGTTATTAGAAGAAAGCCAGTGATCCAGTTGAGAAATGGTTAAATTGGCATTTGAGCCATATTGAAAGAAATGGTGTAACCAGGATGGTAGAGGTAAGACTTGGGGAGTTAAGAAAGCCATGCCATCAGTTTCGTGGGTCTAATCGTTTGGGCAGTGTTAATGATTTCTCAGTAGTCAGTGATGCTTGATTGGGTGGTTGGGCAAAACAGCTCAACAGTTGGTGGGTTCAGTGCATAGATGCTCCGGACTCGCTAGTTGACTGGATTCTGTAGCCTGGAAAAACCGTATCATACCCTAAAATAATCAAATCTGTTTGTTTCACAGAAAATACTACATCTGCTCTGGTGCTATATAGTCATTTTATGATACTCTGGGGAAAATATTTTTAACCCATTATTGTTTGGGGCTGTGAAATGCTTATCTAAGGAGAATTGCTTGTTATCTAAATAAAATGCCTTGAGTTGGTTTGATTCAAAATCACGTCCTTTGCCACAATCAAGTGGAATTTGAGGAAATGGTTCTAAAAGAATTAAGGCAAGCTCAGGGAAGTTAGAGTGTCTTTTGTTGAAAGACAAGTTAGTTTTCCAGGCAGTGGTGTTTGATAACAATGCTTCAGATGAATGCTAAAGAGTTCTGTGTTCTGATAATTATTAGAAGAGTCTAAAACACTATGAGCAGTAACCTATTACAGTTTCAGACAGCCAGAGGGAGAAGTCTTCTGAATTAATGAAAGAGTATGTCATGGATTTTCGTAAGAAATACAGTTCCTTTAAAAAACATGTTTTAACTAAATGAAGGTATGTGTGTTTATGTGTGTGTGTGTATGTGTGTGTTGTATACTTTCATCCTAACAAATGATTGTAGGGAGCATATAAGCCTGACTTATTACTGCCTTTTCAGTTGATTAAAATATTCCTTCCACGTTACTTAGCATGTTTGTAATTATTTTACTTTGTAAGAAGGCAAACAGGCTCAGCAAAATTGGTCCGATGTCTTAATTGGCTTCACATAACTGCTTTTTTTTTATTATTCTATAAAGGAACATATTAACCTAGATTCTGTTGCAAATTCTAAATTTGTGTTTGATTCTGAATTAATGAGTTTTATTGAAGGTAGAAGTCTAAATGCAGTATCTCCACTAACATAGTATAGGATTTCCAAAAGTTAATTGGTGAGGAGAATGAAGGTAAGAGATTATATTTTGTAACAAGGAGTGTTTTTTTCTACTTTGTCTTAGCACAAGATATTGTAAGGATTAAAAAAATAATTTAGATCAGAATTAATATATTTGCTTTTTCCTGGTGTTTCATATATATAACTAGAATTAGACAAAATATTAAAAATTATTTAGCAATAAAATACTATTTGGAGGTTCCATTTAATTTTTTCCTTTTTCTACAAGGATATAATGTATTCCTTTAAGCATCCCAAATCTCTTCCTTGGGAGTTGGCAGTAGCAACTGTTATAAAGGGAACATTTTGAAATACAGATTATAATCACATCTAGCACCATATCCATCAGAGTTTCCATTTATATAGCACATTCAACTTCATTCATCTGACAACGATGAAATAGTGCTACTTCAGTCATCTATGGGGTTTTATTGAATATCATCAAATGCTTAGCAAATATTTAAAGCATTTCACATATTCTAACAACCAGGAATCACATCTTGAAGAATAATTCTTGGTTTGGGAACTTTAATGTAATGAAAACTGAAAAATATGCATGACATCGAACTCGAATAGGCTGATAACTTTACCAAGTGCCCTGATACTTTCTATAGGAAAAAAAAAAAAAGTAGAAATAATTACTTTTCCTCTAAACCATTTGCCAGGGAAGGTGACTTACTTTTGTGGCTAAAGCTATTAATAAGGCTTAGACTTCTGGTTTTCAATATATAACAAGAAGCTATCAGAAAGTGGGTAAAGCAAGCCGCAGTTCTCACTGCAAATGGACAGGACACTAACATTTTCAGTTATTTGCAGTTTTAGCAGAGTTTTCATGGGTGAATATCAGCATCTGTTACCACATGTCCTGAAGTCATGTGATTTGGGATGCTAGCCTCTTCACAGATCACTTTTTCTTATGCTGTAGTAATAATGTACAAAAAATAATTATCATTCACTTTCTACATGTGATTGTTTTGTAAATAGTGAAACTGTCACTTGTGTAGGTAAAATTGTTGTGTTTCATTCTTTGCCTTTGTTCAGAACTGCATGAAATTGTTTTTCTGCAGGACAGCTTTTCATACTGTTCATACTGTTTATGGGGTTCTCAAGGCAAGAATACTGAAGTGGTTTGCGTTTCCCTTCTCCAGTGGATGTTTTGTCCGATCTCTGCCCCATGACCCATCCATCTTGGGTGACCCTGCACAGCATGGCTTATAGGGAAGCTTGGCATGCTGCAGTCATGGGGTCACAAAGAGTCGGACATGACTGAGCAAATGAACAACTATGAAATAACTTTTCACTTACCTCGGCCTTGAAATGAGAAATTCCTTTAAAAAATATGTGTGTATTAGAAAATTGTTTCTAACTCAAAGGATACTTAGCTTTGTGTCCTGGATCAAAAACCATTATCAACTTTTCAGTTGTATATACCTGTCAGAGGACTAACGAAGGCTTCTTGAGGAAGTTGACACACGGCTTTGATGCAATCAGATGTTCTGTTGTGTTCTTGCTGTGAATAGACAACCCTTCCAGGCTCCAGGTGTTACTAGTTAGCTGATGTTTTACTTTATAAGGAGGCAGTTGCTCCTGAAAAACAGCTGTAATTATGCAGCGTTCAGGTATTTCATAATTAAACTAATAACATAGTACATGGCATGGGAATTTGCAACTAGGCTAAGCAGGAAACAGGCCGTAGCTTAATCCCTGTTCTCCTTTTGCCATTGTCTGGGACAGGTCCTTTCTGCCTTGATGTCCAACAGTGGGCAGTACCAGCCTTCTTCCCAGAGGAACAGGAGAGGCGGGTAGAGGATTCATGGACATGTGATAGCACCTGGACCAAAGGCAGGCAGTCCTATAAGCAAAAGGCATCTCCTTGTACATTTCCCCCAACTTTTGAAAACTAACCAGGTCTCCAATGTGGTTTCAGTTTATGTGATGTCAAATGCTGGGATCAGAGAAAACTGAGTGTTCTTACTAGTAGCCCCATGACTCAGAGCTTTTAGTCCTTTAGAGGACCAATCTTGTCATATAGAACTTGGAATAAAGGAGCCCAGCTAGCCATTAGAAAGTATGGATCTTGTTGGATCTGCACCAGGTACTGTGTAGGATACAAGAGCTGTAGAGTCATCTCTAGCTGGAACTCCATCTCCACGTGGAACTTGCAGTTTACTTTCATACACGAAGAGGTTAAAATTTTGCCCCTGAAAGTTGGTAACCAACGAGTTGGAGATGAACTTCTGTGAGGCTGATCCACCGCCAGAGCCCCTGTCCCCAACCTTCATGCTGCAGGAGAGCTGCTGAGCTAGAAATGTCTGTGTCTCTGCTCATTTCTCTGCTGCCCTCCCCTCCTATTGTTTGGTGACTAAGAGGGTTTAATACTCTAAAGCCAATTCTGTAATTAGTGTACTATAAATCATACAGTGCTCCTTGTTATCTTGTTTTTCATTTTTGCCTAAGACCTCATGCTTTTGAGTGACCTCCTCCTTCAGTAACTCTTGGAACTCCAGTCTTGCTAGCTCATAAATGTCAGGAAGCCTCCACAAATTCAGGTCTTGGAGGAATAATTGTTTACTTGGTTTCCTAGCACCACTTCTAGATGGATCATCTACCCTTTAGATACCCTTTAGATCATCTACCCTTCAGATGGCCTTTACTTGGCCTAGACAGTTGGCTTTGTTCCCATACATAATCAAAGAAATTCAAACAATTCTTTTCACTTGCTGCTTCTCTTAGAGTATTTTAATAAGAAAACATCAGAGCAGCTTGATCAAGAGGAGGAATCTTGGGTCAGGAAAATTTATAGACATACTTGGAGTCAGCTTTTGAAACAGACTCAAAGATTCTGAGTTATCAGGGTAAAAGACTTTCAGGTTGTAGGAAGTGGCCTTCAAAATCTAAGAAGTGGGAGACTAATAAAACCCCACTTACAACAATGGATAGATCATCCGGACAAAAAATTAAGAAGGAAACACAAGCTCTAAATGACACATTAGAGCAGACAGATTTATTGATATTTATAGGACATTTCACCTAAAAGCAGCAGGATACTCTGTCTTCTCAAGTGCGCATGGAATATTCTCCAGGATAAATCATGTCTTGGGTTACAAATTAAGGCTTGATAAATTTAAGACAATTGAAATCATATCAAGCATCTTTTCTGACCACAATGCTATGAGAATAGAAGTCAGTTACAGGAAAAAAAGATGTTAAAAAACACAAATACATGGAGGTTAAACAAGATGCTACTAAATAACCAAGAGATCAATGAAGAAATAAAAATCTGAAAAAATCCAAACATTAAAGGCTTACTGCAGCCAACACTTTATTTTCTCCTCTTAACGCTGCCAAAGAGGTGGTGTTGCTCCTTTTTGAGGTGAGGAAATACGTATATTAAGTAATATTCATCCACTGTTTATTGAGTTCCTATATTTCTAAGTGCTGATAATGTAGCTCTGAATTGGACAGTTTATATTTTAGAGAAGGGAAGCAAGTAATTAGTACGTCAACAAGTGAAGTGAAAGTCACTCAGTCGTGTCCGACTCTTGGCGACCCCTGGACTATACAGTCCATGGAATTCTCCAGGCCAGAATTCTGGAGAAGGTAGTCTTTCCCTTCTCCAGGGGATCTTCCCAACCCAGGGATCAAACCCAGGTCTCCCACATTGCAGGCAAATTCTTTATCAGCTGAGCCACCAGGGAAGTCCAAGAATACTGGAGTGTGTAGCCCATCCCTTCTCCAGTGGATCTTCCCGACCCAGGAATCGAACTGGCATCTCCTGCATTGCAGGCAGATAGATTCTTTACCAGCTGAGCCACCAGGGAAGCCCAAGTAAGCAGCATGACTTTCCTGGGGGATATGTTTTGAAGAAAGTAGGAGTGGGCATCAGTTTTCCCTATGAGTTGGGAGAGGAGGGTGGTGAAGAAGGCCTCCGCAGCAGAGACCACTGACCGGAAGCCTGAAAGCAGAGCAGGAGGCTGCCTTGTGGGCATCTAGGGAGAAGGGTCTGGCCAGGAGTCTTGTGAATGTGGGAACTCAGTACGTGTGTTCACAGGATAGGAAGAAAACCTAAGAGGCTGAAGCGTGAACAAGTGAGGGCAGGTGGTGAGAGACCTGAGCCAGGCAGAGGTCTTGCAGGTCAGGGGAAGGAGTTTGGATCTTATTCTAAGAGGCACAGGAAGCTTTGGGGATGTTTAAGGATATGAGTGATTTGATTGTTTATATATTTCCAGTGTTCCCTGAATAGGTTTGTTCCAGGGGATGTAGGCATAGAGCAAAGAGGGAGGGGTTGAATTGCTCACCTGGACCTCAAACCCAGGTGCCCCTGCCTTCAGTCCCCTTCCTGGCATGTTGTACTGTTTTACTTGCTCTTTCCCTGATAGCTCAGTTGGTAAAGAATCGGCCTGCAATGCAGGAGACAGCGGTTCAATTCCTGGGTCTGGCAGATCTGCTGGACCCACTCCAATGTTCTTGGGCTTCCTTTGTGGCTCAACTGGTAAGGAATCTGCCTGCAATACAGGAGACCTGGGTTTGCTCCCTGGGTTGGGAAGATCCCCTGGAGAAGGGCAAGGCTACCCACTCCAGTAGCCAGGCCTAGAGAATTCCATGGACTGTACAGATGCTGGGTCATAGAGAGTCGGACAGGACTGAGCGACATTCACTTTCAGTTGGTGTTATGAGACTGAAAAGAAAGAGTGTAGACAAGGATAAAGGGGGAAACCAGGATGTAAACATGAAATCCAAAGCTTCTGTTATTTTCAGAAAATTTAACAGGGCTGTTAGTGTCTGCTCCTGCGAATCTGGGGGTCAGCTTGCCCTTCAGTGCCAGGTCTGTGTGTCCCTTGCCGTGCTGATATTCAGCCCCTGTGACCAGGTCGTGGAGAGGAGGTTACTGTCTGCTCATTCCACCAAGAGGAGCAGAGCTTCGCCTCTGAGTCCTCGGGTGCAAAGGCTGGGATCTGCTGAAGCTCCATTGTTGCTTAGTTTTCTCTTCCTTGCTCGCCAACTGTCTAGCCACTCTTATGTTCAGCAACACCTGCTGTGTATGGAAAACAGCAAGCTTTGGACCGTCAAGAGGGCAAGTTGCTCATTAAACTCTTTACCCTGCCCTGCTAAATCAAGAACCCCATGCAGCCTGTGGTAGGGGAGGTTGCCAGGGTGGAGAGAGAGAGACAGAATACTCCTTGAGAGTCTCTCGTTTTGCATCCTCCTCTCCGCAGCTCGCCTCCTGCCATCCACCTCCAGCCCATCTGTGAAGCTGAATTCGCACACAGGATGTCCCCGGACACACGCCCCGCCCTCAGTCACGTGCTCTGCAGTGCATCGCTGCTGCGTCTATCTGCTCCTGTCGGTTGTTTTCCAGTTTCCTTCAGCTCTGTATCACAGGCTTGATCAGGAAGTCCTGGGCGTCTCCGGTTGGGAAAAAGAGAGAGAGAGAGGAGGGCTGGAAAAGGAAAGCAGGAGTAGAGTAGCCCAGAGGACCGTCAGTTAAGATGGTTCCAGAAATAGCTCAGCCAAGCTGACGGTGGCTCCGCTCACAGCCACCCGCCCGTATGGGATTTACGCTCTTTGCTGAGCTTCCCTGCTGAAATGTATCCCACCAGCTGTTCCTGCAGATGGTGGGAGCTGGCGGTGGCAGCAGTGGGCCCTCCACACCTTTGGGAAAGGAGGAAGTAACAGGTTGGGGGCGTAAGACAGGCTCCCCCACGGAGAGATGGGGTTTGGTATAGCCTGTGAGAACGCCCCAGCTGTGAGGCATCTGTGTTCTTTTTAAACTATGATCTGGGCAGTTGGCATCCACCCCTCAATCTTTTTTAATGAGACGGAGAGATGAGTTATGAAAAGCGGTTCCATACCCACTGTATACCTGTTATTTCATTGTTCTTGCTGCAATTTACAGTGGGGATAGACTGTTCTCTATTGCATTTTCTCTTGGGAGATTCAGCTACACCGGGCTCTTAACCTTTTAACACTTGAGTCTTATCCAGAATCTTCCTTTATACCAAGGCACCTGGGCACAGCTATGGGCTCTAACAATGCAGTAAAAATAGGGGCGACTTTTATAAAGGCCCCTTGAATATGCCAGGCTTGTGGCATGTAGAAAATGCTAGTGTGTCTCACCTTGATCTGATCTGGCGATATGAGCCCCTCTCAGAATGAAATGACCTCGCACGGGCTTTCAGAATTTTGTAATCGTCTTCCTCCAGCCACTATACTTCAAATTCTAGTGTTTTTTATTTTATTTTTTCCAGCCCGAGTTCTCCCCTGAGAACTGTGCCGGTAACCCTATAATTTGCCATACTTGCGGTCTTGCTCTGACACACAGCGCGCGCTAAACCAGCTTTGACGATCTTTTGTAAAATTTGTTTACTTCATCCAAAATCTCTAAGTATTAGAAATCGTATGCACTGGAAGAAGTGAAGATGTTTAAATTTTCCAGACCACAGAGTCTCAGGAAACAGGCAAGACATTGAAGGAAAAAAGGAAAGAGTATGTTATTTATTCTATTATCTGTCACGATGTGGGGGGGATGGGGGCAGAAAACAGCTTGCTGCTTACAAATTCCAGCTTCTGCTGCTGGCCTGAAGATAAACATTGTTATTCAAAAAGGCTTTTGCCCACTTTTTGGTAGGCTGTTCAGCGAGGTGTAAGATACAAAGAGCAATTTTCTTGCCTAAGTGAGGGTCTGGTTAAAATCTGCGTCTCCTTTGCTTTAGGCTCTGAACATCTGATTCACTAGGTCAAGCTGGGACCGGGAATCTACATTTTAATAAGCATGCTCAGTAATTCTGATGTAGATTGCCTGGTGACCCCCACTAGGAGAATTCTAGTCTGAATTTCCATAGAATGTTTTCACAGGTGAGGGTTATAATTTGCGGCCCTTGAGAAGAGAGAACGTTGAGGGGAAAATAAAATCATCTGTGTTTTCCGTGATAGTTTAAAGGGCTCCAGTATTAGTTTATTTCATGACATGTATTTTGCTTTAATTTGTTGCAAAAATCACTGCCTTTTTATGTATAGTCCATGTTAAGGTATGAACAGGACAGTTTCCGCTAGTGGAAAGGCTTTCAGCATTGGCAGAAAGGAGATAGAGGAACTTCCCTGGCTAAGACTCCGTGCTCTCCATGCACCGGCCCTAGATCTCTCATGCTGTAGCTGAAGATCCCACGTGCCCTAAGACTTGCAATATCCAAATAAATATTTTTTTAAAAAGCTGGGAGAATATAGATTATGATGGAGGAGGTTTGGGGCTGAAGTCCTCCTTGCAACCCAGGTCAGGGCCATCTTGGCTTCCTTTGTGCAGCTGAAAGTTGTATTGAACCTTAGAGTGACCCGGAGACCTGCTGCCTCCCCTGCAGTGTGTTAGGATTCTGTGAAGTCCATGCTCAAGCTCACGTAACCGATATCGCCACCTACCGTCCACCCCCATCCGCACCTAGGGAACTTTGCTTGGGGTTGGTTGGAGAAGAGGTGTGAGAGGCTATGCCTTGAGTGCAAAGGCAAACGGAATGCGCCCTGTGGACTCCCATTTAGGATGGCTGATTGACAGCAGTTCGTTCAGAATCATAGCCTTTCTATCCTTATTTCTAACATCTCCCTTTATTTCAATCCAGAAGCAAATTTGGGGTTAGGAATAGTGGCCAAGTTCTGATTAAAATGGAAAGGAACCTCATGTCGAAGGCCCTCTTTGTTGGTTTTAAATTTTTTATTGATTTGGGGATTTACTGTGAGCTACAGCTGTGAGTAACCTGGGCCTTTTGAGTGCTCCTGGCAGTTGTCAAGCTCATTTATGGAAGGAAATCTGAAAATGCTGTACCCCACTCCTTTGTGTCTTTATTTTGGTGATTTTTTTTTTTTTCCTCCTTGAGATTCTTTTCTTATTAAGTCGACCAGGGAATATTCTCATATGGTGGTGCCCTTCTCTGATTCCCTTAGAAGGAGTGAGTGTCCTTGGATAAGTTCCTGCTGGGGAATTTTGGCCCCTGGCTCCTGTCTTGATATCTCTAGGGCTGGAGAGGGAAGTCATCCTGTCAGTTTTTCTCTTCTCACTCATTAGCTTTTCTCTTCCATGAGTTCCTGCTTCACTTAATCTTGTATTGAATTCCATTCATTATCTGAGTCTATATCTTTGGTGAAGACCCACTTAGGCATGCTGTTGTGTCCCAGAACGCTCTTCCAGAAAACAGATATTGGCACAGATATAAAATCTTAATTTGTTTTCAAACTTTAGACTCAGGTTAGGCAGCATTTTCAAGTAGATTTCTTGCAATTTAAGGCAGAATATCTGTATTAGAAGTTCAAGGAAGCCTCAGTGGAGTTTTTGTTGAGCTGTACTAGATATAGAAAAATGTTAGGTCTTGACGAGACTTAGTGATAAAGATTAGACGTTTGATATTTGGGATCAGATACATAGTGATTACTAAGGAGAATAAAATAGGACATGCACAGCTCTTTTCTTTTTTCCCCATAAACCTTTATTATCTAGGATTAGAACAGAGGTTTTATAACCAAGAATGAAGTCTTTAAATTTCTATTCCTCTAGAAAATTTTGTTCCATTAAAAATGTCATTAAACTATCTCTCTATATTAGATGTTCTTAGTAAAGTCCATCTTAAACCATGCAATGCTTGTAGATCATTATAAGATTAATTAAAAGAATTTTTATAGGCTAACAGCCTTATTTAAAAATATTGCTTCATTCTTGTAACAGGAATTCTTATAGACCTCTTTATTGTCGAGGAGCATGTTGGATGTATTGATATTCCCAATAACTCTGTTTATAATATGAAATTGAATTCATACATATTAAATTATTTATTAAATACCTATTAAATTATAGTATTGGAAGATATGATGCTAAAGCTGAAACTCCAGTACTTTGGCCACCTCATGCAAAGAGTTGACTCATTGGAAAAGACTCTGATGCTGGGAAGGATTGGGGGCAGGAGAAGGGGACGACAGAGGATGAGATGGCTGGATGGCATCACTGACTCGATGGCCATGAGTCTGAGTGAACTCCAGGAGTTGGTGATGGACAGAGAGGCCTGGCGTGCTGCGATTCATGGGGTCGCAAAGAGTTGGACACGACTGAGCGGCTGAACTGAACTGAACTGAAATTATAGTATTAATATTTCCTGTATAGCTATTGTTCATATAGTGCCTGCTGTCAATGAGGATTCTAGCCAGTGCTGTTGCATCCATTATTTTACTTAAAATAACAGTGAGAGGCCACTACCATTCTTTCCATTTTATAGATGAGGAATTTGAGACACATTAAGATTAACTCGGCCAACAACACACACTTGGTAAATGGCAGAAAATGAACTTAAATCTAGGATCTGCCTCCTTCCAAAGCTCACATTCTTAAACTTGTGGCTCCAGTTCATTTAGTGCTAAGTAGCTCTTTAATTCACAAGTTTATCTGTGTTCATTTTTGAGCACATTTTGAGCCCAAGACAGGCTGACCACCCGTGTCCCTCTGGCCACTGGTTTGCCCAGATGAAGCAAGACATACAGCATGTCTTATGACATTGGAGGGCTCTGCAAAATGAAGAGGGACCCGTACATCCACATGCATAGATGCGCCTCAGCCAGCTCCTGCTCCTCTGAGATGTACAGATAGTGTTTAAGTATACTTATGCGTCAGTGCTCCCATAAGGAAAACTTGTATAAAGGCTAATTGTTTTTATGTTTCCTTTATAGAACATGAACACATTTGAGTTTCTTTTTCTGGAACATTAATGCAAGGCTTGTGAATATCAGCTTTACAGATGTGTCTTTCTCCTAGAATAGGTTGAAAACAGAGGGCAATGTGCCTACCTGCATCCCTTCATCAGCAACACATGTTTTAAAAATACATCAGTTCAGTTCAGTTCAGTTGATCAGTCGTGTCCAACTTTTTGCGACCCCAGGAACCATAGCACACCAGGCCTCCCTGTCTATCACCATCTCCCGGAGTTCACTCAGACCCACATCCATCGAGTTGGTGATGCCATCTAGCCATCTCATCCTCTGTCGTCCCCTTCTCCTCCTGCCCTCAATCTTTCCCCAAATCAGGGTCTTTTCAAATGAGTCAGCTCTCCTCATCAGGTGGCCAAAGTGTAGGAGTTTCAGCTTCAACATCAGTCCCTCCAAAGAACACCCAGGACTGATCTCCTTTAGGATGGACTGGTTGGATCTCCTTGCAGTCCAAGGGACTCTCAAGAGTCTTCTCCAACACCACAGTCCAAAAGCATCAATTCTTCAGCACTCAGCTTTCTTCATAGTCCAACTCTCACATCCATATATGACTACTGGAAAAACCATAGGCTTGACTAGATGGACCTTTTTTGGCAAAGTAATGTCTCTTCTTTTGAATATACTATCTAGGTTGGTCATAACTTTCCTTCCAAGGAGCAAGCGTCTTTTAATTTCATGGCTGCAGTCACCATCTGCTGTGATTTTGGAGCCCAAAAAAATAAAGTCAGCCACTGTTTCCACTGTTTCCCCATCTATTTCCCATGAAGTGTTGGGACCGGATGCCAGGATCTTAGTTTTCTGAATGTTGAGCTTTAAGCCAACTTTTTCACTCTCCTCTTCCACTTTCATCAAGAGGCTCTTTGGTTCTTCTTCACTTTCTGCCATAAGGGTGGTGTCATCTGCATATCTGAGGTTATTGATATTTCTCCCGGCAATCTTGATTCCAGCTTGTGGTTCCTCCAGCCCTGCATTTCTCATGTACTCTGCATATAAGTTAAATAAGCAGGGTGACAATATACAGACTTGACATACTCCTTTTCCTGTTTGGAACCAGTCTATTGTTCCATGTCCAGTTCTTACTGTTGCTTCCTGACATGCATACAGGTTTCTCAAGAGGCAGGTCAGGTGGTCTGGTATTCCCATCTCTTTCAGAGTTTTCCACAGTTTATTGTGATCCACACAGGCAAAGGCTTTGGCATGGTCAATAAGGCAGAAATAGATGTTTTTCTGGAACTCTCTTGCTTTTTCAGTGTTACAGCGGATGTTGGCAATTTGATCTCTGGTTCTTCTGCCTTTTCTAAAACCAGCTTGAACATCAGGAAGTTCACAGTTCACATATTGCTGAAGCCTGGCTTGGAGAATTTTAAGCATCACTTTGCTAGTGTGTGAGATGAGTGCAATTGTGTGGTAGTTGGAGCATTCTTTGGCATTGCCTTTTTTTGGGATTGCAATGAAAACTGACCTTTTCCAGTCCTGTGGCCACTGCTGAATTTTCCAAATTTGGTGGCATATTGAGTGCAGCACTTTCACAGCATCATCTTCTGGGTTTGAAATAGCTCAACTGGAATGCCATCACCTCCACTAGCTTTGTTCATAGTGATGCTTTCTAAGGCCCACTTGACTTCACATTCCAGGATGTCTGGCTCTAGGTTAGTGTCACACCTTTGTGATTATCTGGGTCATGAAGATCTTTTTTGTACAGTTCTTCTGTGTATTCTTGCCAACTCCTCTTAATATCTTCTGCTTCTGTTAGGTCCTTACCATTTCTGTCCTTTATCGAGCCCATCTTTGCATGAAATGTTTCCTTGGTATCTCTAATTTTCTTGAAGAGATCTCTAGTCTTTCCAATTTTATTGTTTTTCTCTATTTCTTTGCATTGATCACTGAGAAAGGCTTTCTTATCTCTCCTTGCTATTCTTTGGAAATTTGCATTCAAATGGATATATCTTTCCTTTTCGCTTCTCTTGTTTTTACAGCTATTTGTAAGGGCTCCTCCAACAGCCATTTTGCTTTTTTGCATTTCTTTTTCTTAGGGATCGTCTTGATCCCTGTCTCCTGTAAAATGTCATGAACCTCCGTCCATAGTTCATCAGGCACTCTGTCTATCAGCTCTAGTCCCTTAAATCTATTTCTCACTTTCATTGTATAGTCATAAGGGATTTGATTTAGGTCATACCTGAATGGTCTAGTGGTTTTCCCCATTTTCTTCAATTTAAGTCTGAATTTGGCAATAAGGAGTTCATGATCTGATCCACAGTCAGTTCCTGGTCTTGTTTTTGCTGACTGTATAGAGCTTCTCCATCTTTGGCTGCAAAGGGTATAATCAATCTGATTTCGGTGTTGACCATCTGGTGATGTCTATATGTAGAGTCTTCTCTTGTGTTGTTGGAAGAGGGTATTTGCTATGACCAGTGCTTTCTCTTGGCAGAACTCTTTTAGCCTTTGCCCTGCTTCATTCTGTACTCCAAGGTTAAATTTGCCTGTTACCCCAGGTGTTTCTTGACTTCCCACTTTTTCATTCTAGTCCCCTATTATGAAAAGGACATCTTTTTGGGGTGTTAGTTCTAGAAGGTCTTGTAGGTCTTCATAGAACTATTCAACTTCAGCTTCTTCAGCATTAGTGGTTGGGGCATAGACTTGAATTACCGTGATATTGAATGGTTTGCCTTGGAAACGAAGAGATCATTCTGTCGTTCTTGAGACTGCATCCAAGTACTACATTTCGGACTCTTTTGTTGACTGTGATGGCTGCTCCATTTCTTCTAAGGGAATCCCCTCCCACAGTAGTAGATATAATGGTCATCTGAGTTAAATTTACCCATTTCATCTTAGTTTGCTGATTCCTAGAATGTCAACATTCACTCTTGCCATCTCCTGTTTGACCACTTCCAATTTGCCTTGATTCATGGACCTGACATTTCAGGTTCCTATGCAATATTGCTCTTTACAACATTGAATATCGCTTCTTTAACCAGTCCCATCCACAACTGGGTGTTGTTTTTGCTTTGGCTCCATCCCTTCATTCTTTCTGGAGTTATTTCTCCACTGATCTCTAGTAGCATATTGGGCACCTACTGACCTGTGGAGTTCATC
This sequence comes from Ovis canadensis, assembly GCF_042477335.2. Lineage (NCBI taxonomy): Eukaryota > Metazoa > Chordata > Mammalia > Artiodactyla > Bovidae > Ovis > Ovis canadensis. The sequence continues at coordinate 100,439,402 of NC_091251.1, forward strand.
TTTCAGTGTCCTATCTTTTTGCCTTTTCGTACTGTTCATGGGGTTCTCGAGGCTAGAATACTGAAGTGGTTTTCCATTCCCTTCTCCAGTGGACCACATTCTGTCAGACCTCTCCACCATGACCCGCCTGTCTTGGGTGGCCCCACAGGGCATGGCTCAGTTTCATTGAATTAGACAGGCTGTGGTCCATGTGATCATACTGGCTAGTTGTCTGTGACTGTGGTTTCCGTCTGTCTGTCCTCTGATGCCTCTCTCAGTGCCTACCATCTTACTTGGGTTTCTCTTACCTTGGGCATGGGGTCTCTCTTCACGGCTGCTCCAGCAAAGTGCAGCCGCTGCTCCTGACCTTGGACGTGGGTTAGCTCCTCTCGGCCACTCTCATGAGCCTTCACAGCTGCTGCGCTCACGCGTCATCACAGCTTTCTTCTGAGAGAGTCACTGTGTAGTGAAAAAGTCAGTGGAGACAGACATTAAGGGATTATCATGAATACAGCTTTATGAGCATCACTGTCATTGCCATTGTCAAAGAGGCTTTTATTAAATGGCAGATGCTGTTTAGTATTGCTGCTGTAAAGAGAATTACAAAGTCATAGCCTCTG